>NC_064922.1:372591588-373841588 GCF_023897955.1 Schistocerca gregaria
ATGGCTGCGCCTTTGATGCTCCGAACGTGTATTGCAAGCTAATAGGCCTTCTAGGCTGCTAGTGAGAACTAAAGTGTTACAGTATAACTAAAGTGTTAATAATATCTTCACGCCTACCTAACATCAAAACTGTATTCTTTACACAGATGTCAAAGCAAACTTTTTTTTTTTCAGGCAGTCAGCAGCTCGTGGTCTAGTGGCTAGCGTTGCTGCCTGTGGATCACGGGGTACCGGGTTCGATTCCCGGCAGTGTTGGGGATTTTCTCTGCCCGGAGACTAGTTGTTTGTGTTGTCGTCATTTCATCATCATTATCATCGTTCGTGAGAGTGGTTAGATAGGAATGTGAAACAATTGGACTGTGTAAAAATTGGGACTTTGTACGGGAGCTGATGACCGCGCAGTTGAGCGTCCCACAAACCAAACATCATCATCATCATCATCATCATTGTGAGACAGCTGACTGCTTGGTGCGATCCGACACGAAATCCTGTCCTGCGCCAATCTCTTCATCTCAGAGTAGCACCTACAACAAAAGTCCTCGGTCATTTGTTGATATTTCCCTGTCTCTGTCTTCCCCTAGAGTTTTTACCTTCTACAGCTCCCTCTAGTACCATGGAAGTTATTGCCTGACGTCGTGACACATGGCTTTCATCTTGTCCCTTCTTCTTGTCTGTGTTTTCCATATATTCCTTTCTTCGCCGATTCCACGGAGAACCTCATTTCTTACCTTATCAGTCTACCAAATATTCAACATTCTTGTATAGCGCCGCATCTCAAAGGCTTCGATCCGCTTCTGTCCCGGTTTCCCCACATTCCATAACTTACTGCCATTCAATGCTGTGCTCTAAACGTACGTCCTCATAAATTCTCAAATTAAGGCCTATATTTGATACTAGTAGACTTATCTTGGCCAGGAAAGCCCTTTTTGCCAGCACTAGTCTGCTTTTTATATCCTCCTTGCTCCGTCCATCATGACTAATTTTGCTGTCTATGTAGCAGAATTTCTTAACTTCATCTACTTCGTAATCACTATTCCTGATATTAGGTTTCTCTCTCTTCTCATTTCTCCTACTTCTTGTTACTTTCGTCTTTCATTGATTTACTCCCAATCCATATTCTGTACTGATTAGACTGTTCATTCCGTTCAGCAGGTCATGTAATTCATCTTCACTTTCACTGAGGATAACAATGTCATCGACGAATCTTATATAATTGATATCCTTTTACTCTGTATTATAATTCTGAAACCTAACTTTTTTTCATTTCCGTCATTGCTTCTTCGCTCTAGCGGCGAAAAAGTTTAGTCCTATCTTACGCGGTTTTTAATCCGAACGATTCTTTCTTGATGTACGTCTCAGGTTACATTTAAATTACACGTTGTCTTTCCCGGCCGAAAGCTGCCTGGAAATTTTGTGTGCATGCTGACTCACCGTGCTGATATATAGCCTGTCGTCAGTATGTGGCACACATGCGTGTGACAAGCGTGTAAGGCTGAAGCGAGTAGTGAAAGCATCCGTGTACACGCGTCAACTCCCATTCAGTCGGAATGCGCTGCATGTTTCGGCTAAGAACGGCCTTTTCTTTGCGACCCACTGAGACTCAGTGTTTCTTCGAGCTTTTTTGTGCCCTCCGCGCGCTGTAATTGGAAACATTGAAGGCAAGAGTGAGCAAGATTGTTAGGTTCACATCCGATCCAAAATAGTTCTGGAAGACTAGCAGTGACGTTTTGCAATATTAACGAAGTGAGTTTTAGCCTCGACATAGGACACACCCAATCTTCCCGATCCGTCTTGAGCGACTTGCATTGAAATTCTGACGCGAATTCTTTGTAAACCGCAATGTTTGCCTTTGATGGCTAATCAATAGAATGGTACGCCTATAAAATTAGCCACATTCTTCATTTGATGGTCCCCGACACCCTCTTTGGCCATTGATGCAACGCTGACTTTTCGTCCCATGTCACAGATATGAGAAACTGAGCACAAGACTACACTTCCCAAACTCTCAACACGGTGCACCTCATTCCACGACTTTTACAGTCGCTTAACTGGCATACTCCAAACAAGTGTCAGTGAACATCTGGAACGGGTCATTTAGTATAAACATTTAAGGGTAATACTTAGGAGCAATATGAAATTGGACAATCTTGTAAAATCTGCACTCGGCTAGGCAAATACAAATGGAAGACAGATCTGTTTGAAAGATTCCCAAAAAAAGTGAGCCCATACAGAAAAACACATAAAAGACATTAATTTGACCAATATCAGAGTATTGCTTTAGTGTTGGGAATAATTATTAAGAAAATGTGAGAGTTAATGCACTACTAGGATCGTAACAGGACAGTATGGCCGATACGAAAGTACAGTGGAAATCCTCGATGAACTTTAATAGCAATCTTTTGAAAAATGACGTGCTGCTGTCACGATCCCAAATTTAACCTTGGGTCAAAGGGACTAACAAGGGAAACTCCCCATCGCACCCCCCCCCCTCCCCCTCAGATTTAGTGATGAGAGCCTAGTGGGCAGCCTGTCAGAACCTGAACACTGATCAAACACGAAAACGGGAAGCAAGTGTACTGAATTGTGAAACAAAGCAAAACAGAAACAGTGACCGGTCCAAGAAGTGCAATATAGACCAGTCTGAAAGAACAACGGTGTCGTGGTTAAGTGGTCACGGTGTTGGACAACCAAGCGGGCGAGCCGTGCTCGAATCTCCCTCGTGCCAACTTTTTTTCCGCTGTTCACTGTCTTCAAATTTGTGTCTGTGTCGTGGCGTAACATCCGTTTGAAGCAGCGAGGAGTAAGGTAGGGACCCATAATGACAGTTGATTCTGCACAGCTATTCTATTAGCAGGCGAAACGTAGTGGCTTTCAAATGAGAACCGCAAACGTTTGATGTCAAAGCGACAAGTGAACCGATTCCTCCACCGGAAAACACATCTGGTGTGTCAAACACTCCTTTAGTGACAGTACGTGCGTCATATGATACGAATCTTATCGACGCACGTAATTTGTATGGCTCGTGAGCGGGTGAGATATGCATCCTCGCCGGATTTAGGTGTTCGTATGAATATGATCACTGCCAAGGAAATGATGAAAACATTATAGTTTATCTCATAAGCTGCTACAAATGAACGCAACAGTTTCACAATCATATAGTTTCTCTGTGATCCCTCAGAACATACGTTTTTAACGTTCTTAAAATTGCGTTTCGTTTTGGAAGTTTTGATTCTTGCGTTCTTTAGTCATGACATAGCTCACACCGGTTTGCTTTACTTTCCGTAAGACGTCTGTGTGGTATCTCTCCTGCTCTCACTATTCATCACATTTACTTGTGGCGGTAACATATTATTACCACATGACTCATGTTTTATAACCAATGTATACACACCATCCTGGTTCCCAGGACTCCTGAAGACAGACGTTGACTGTGGATATTGTATCATAGACACAGACCCTTTGACTGTGCAGAGACGTCACTAAACCCGCCCAAAGATGTAAACAGCCGTGCATGAGCAGCGCCTATTAGACGGAGTGGATAGAACAGCTGATCAGTTCCAGTCTTTTCACCAGGAAAGAGGTACACTGCTCGTGTTGTCTGTAGTTCAATCACGCCTAGATGCTCAATACCACGGTTCGATCGCGTCCGCATTGTTACTTTGTGCCAGAAAGGGCTCTCAACAAAGGAAGTGTCCAGGCGTCTCCGAGTGAACCAAAGCGATGTTGTTCGGACATGGAGGCGATACAGAGAGAAAGGAGCTGCTGATGACATGCGTCACTCAGGCCGCCCAAAAGCTGCAGTGGATGACCGCTAGGTACGGATTATGGCTCGGAGGGACACTGAGAGCAACGCCACCATGTTGAATAATGCTTTTCGTGCAGCCGCAGAACATGTTAAGACTCAATCTAGGCACAGTAGCCTGCCTAATGCGCAGCTCCACTCCTAACGTCCATGGCATAGTCCACCTTTGGCAACCAAAACTCCATGCAGCGAGGTACAGAGGGCCCCATCAACATGCCGAATGGACCGCTCATGATTGGCATCACTTTCTCTTCACCTGTGAGTGTCGCATACGCCTTCAAACAGAAAATCGTCGGAGACGTGTTAGGACGCAACCCGTCAGGCTGAACGCCTTGGACACACTGTCCAACGAGTGCAACAAGGTGAAGGTTCACTGCTGTTTGCTGTTTTTGGGTGGCGTTATGTGGGGCCGACGTAAGCCACTGGTGGTCATGGAAGGCGATAGTACAACCATATGGGCAGCATATTGACGAGGCATTCGTCTTCATGCACAACAACTCGTGCCCCCACCATGCACATCTTATGAATGACTTCCTTCAGGATAACGACATCGCTTGACTAGAGTGGACAGCATATTCCCAGACATGAAAACTATCTAATATGCCTGGGATAGACTGAAAAGGGCTGTTTATGGACGACGTGAGCCCACCAACCACACCGAGGGATCTACGCCGAATCGCCGTTTAGGAGCGGGAAATCTGGACCAACAGTGCCTTGATGAACTTGTGGATAGTATGCCATGACGAATACAGGCATGCATCAATGCAAGAGGACGTGCTACTGGGTATTAAGAGGTACCGGTGTATACAGCAATGTGGACCACCACCTCTGAAGGTCTCGCTGTATGATGATACAAAATGGAATGTCTGGTTTTCATGAGCAATAAAAAGAGCGGAAATGATGTTATGTTGATATTTGTTCCAATTTTCTGTAAAGGTTCCGGAACTCTCGGGACTGAGGTGATACAAACTATTTTTTTATGTGTGTATGTTGTATGGCAACTGCCAAGACTACAGAAAGACAACAAGAGTTTCAGGATCTGGACGGACAGTTCATAATGTCGTGAAGAGACAAAAATAAAAATAAAATTAAAAAAATGGCACGAGAGAGATTTGAACTCTGCTCGTCCAGTTGCAGTCCAAGAGCGTGCTCACTTAACCACAACGCCGCGGCTATTCAGTTTGTTTCTATATTGCACTTCCTGTCCTTGATCTGTTCACTGTTTTTGTTTTTCTTTTGTGTCACAGTTCAGTCACTCTTCTTCCTGTTTTCATGCTTGTTCTGTGTTCAGTTTTTGACGGGCTTTCTACTGGGCCATCTACCACTAAATCTGAGAAGGGTGCGACGGGGAGTTTCATTTATAAGATAAGAGGTCTTAGCGGTCGGTTGCAGGCATACTATAGTCTTTCCTTCACTTAATAAGCGATCGGAAACATGGGTGAAAATCACTAAAAAAGCTGCGAGAGGAGTACATGTGTCGTGTTTGTGATGTGGAGCAACGGCCTTGCCGCAGTGGATACACCGGTTCCCGTGAGAACACCGAAGTTAAGCGCTGTCGAGCGTGGCCGGCACTTGGATGGGTGACCATCCGGGCCGCCATGTACTGTTGCCATTTTCCGGGGTGCACTCAGCCTCGTGATGCCAATTGAGGAGCTACTCGACCGAATAGTAGCGGCTCTGGTCACAGACAACCTGCATAACGACCGGGAGAGTGGTGTGCTGACCACACTCCCCTCCTATCCGCATCCTCCCTGAGGATGACACGGCGGTCAGATGGTCCCGATGGGCCACTTGTGGCCTGATGACGGAGTGCTTTTTTGTGATGTGGAGACACTGCTGATTAATGTTTTGTTTGGTGAAATTACAAAAGCATAGAGATAGTTTTGTATCTGTTTGTAGAAGGGTTAGCTAGGAGCTTGAAACCTGGTAGTCAAGGGAAGGCAGGATTCGGTTACGATAGTGGACGGGGCCGTAAGCAGTTACTATTGGTTGCCATTTACGGTTACACATAATTTATTTTAAGCCAGTAAGTTCAGACTCAACAACAAATAAAAATACCACACGTTATTAATGAAGAAATGAGCAACTGTGTAAATGATAGTGTTTTCAGTGAGTCACAATTTAGCAAATCACCATTAAATATAGATACAGCAGATAATGTTTTAAAAGCAACCCACTGTGATCTGGGCACAAAGCCTTACATGCCAGGAATGGCAATAAATTAAGAATTGTTTAAGAAGTCACTGCAATTTACAACTTACAGGTATTGAAATATTAAAGGTAACAGCCACAAACACAGCAGAAGGCACCAGACGCCAGGAACGGCAGTAAATAAGGTTTTTAAGGCTTACTGCTGAAAAATAGATGACCACAAGGCAAATGACCACAATCACGGCCGAAGGACTTTCACTCCAGGAACGACAATAATATAAAAAATTTAGAAACCTGCTGTAAGACAGCAAATACAGTAGCAAAGGTTAATTTAAAAAAACAAGCAACTGATCACCATACGGGTGAAATAAGGTGATGGAAAACTTTCTAATACAACTCCTGAACACTACAAAAAAAAAAACTTTTCAAATGGCTCTGAGCACTATGGGACTTAACTTTTGAGGTCATCAGTCCCCTAGAATTTGGAACTACTTAAACCTTACTAACCTAAGGACATCACACACATCCATGCCCGAGGAAGGATTCGAACCTGCGACCGTAACGGTCGCGTGGTTCCACACTGTAGCGCCTAGAACCGCTCGGCCACTCTGGCCGGCTGAACACTACACTGCTAGATTTATTCCAGAAGGCGACCAGAACTATTAACTAGACGTATATAACCTTTAATGAAGGCATTACAAGGTACTGTAATAAATAATACAACAATAAAACACAAGGACCAGTACATAAGTTCCTTAAAGGGTACTGAGGCAGATTATACCCGAAGAAGGCGTGGACTGAAGGAGCGTTACACTGAACTAATGGCCATCATATCTCCTTTTAGGACACACGTCTTAACAGAATCAGGGGCCACAGATGGTGCTCCAGAAATCGACCTCTGAGAAGGTCCGGCAACAAAGACTTTCGCGAGCGATGAGATAGGCAGCCAAGAGTTGCATTCACTTCACAAGATGGTAACTCAGACTAATGGGAGTCTAACGAATGACTAATGATACTCTTGCTGAAGCTACCAGATATCCGATAAATCAAACACAACGATGGAACGATACACCAAAGCCGGAAACAGTAGATTGCACTACGTCCCCATAACACTGTATTTAGAGTGCCCAGAACGAGAAAGGAATAACTACCACCAGAGTACAAGAATCACCAGCCAGCCTACAATCAAGAAAGCAATCAAAACTAGACGCCTTACCGGACAGCAGCGGTAAGGCGAGGAAACGTACACTGCCGTTAAATACACTAACCCCCAGGGCAGGTAACTGGGGAGATAGCGGCCACATGGCAAGAAAAATTACTGCTGGTTGAACTTAACAAATTGTAACAAGTTGAACGCAGTAAACAGTAATAAGGAGTCGAGGAAAGCTAATCAGATCCGCCTTCCCCAAGCACTCCACTCGCTGCTCTTCGTCTCAGCGACACTGCGAGCAGCAACACGAACCCAAGTCACTGGAGAACCGCGAGATCTCACAATGGTGGAGGTTTCTCTACTTGGATTGAAATGCACTCATCTTAAAGCTTGCTGGATCCGGTTTACTACGAGCTCGTGCACCCTCGTGACCTCAGCCCTTCCATCCGGCAGTCCATGCGTGCCGCCAGCGGTCCCGTCGTGTACTGGCACTGCGCGGACCTGGATCCTCCTGAGTCCCCAACCGAACTCGCACGCTCACACGACTCGGAAAAATAACGACGTCGCGCAAAAGTTAGGGCAATAGTTACTGCATATCGATAACCGCCGCTGCTGTCACTAGCGAACAGGCAACGCCTGCGAAACTGAGTGGGCCCAGTCAACACGAAAAGAAGACAGAGAACTGTAACCATGCCAACTAAACGATACGTCTGTCCACCAACAGAGGGCGGAAACCAACAGCACCAACGCAATCCGCAGCATGGCTCAGAACTTACAAGTAAGTGCAAACATGTTCTCAGTTTAACGACACCCATTTCTTTAAAAGTAGCTTCAAGCGTGTAACGACAGTGGCTGCATTAGACATCAAACGTTTTCGAAAATAGAAGAAAGTTCAGCGTAAATCTTCGTCCATACAAGCATTAAATGACTATCCACACAATACTAATACAGAATATATAACTGCATAAAAATATGGAAAAATTTTACACTCCAGAGAGAATGTACAACTTATTAGTATGAAACAATCAGGAATAAAACAAAGTGAAGTTCTAAATATTTGCATTTTTCTGCTATTTGTTACATTTATTCATTTTATGTTTAACACACTGCGAAGCATTTCAAGCATGTTTCGTTCATCATTAGGCGTTTCTGCATACAAATGTCACTTACTCTTAGGTAACAGCCGGCCATTGTGGCCGAGTGGTTCTAGGCACTTCAGTCCGGAACCGCTCTGCTGCTACGGTCGCAGGTTCGAATCCTGCCTCGGGCACGGAGCTGTGGCTCGTTGTGATTGACTGAGACCCCAGTTTGAGCATATGCAGATAGCTTTGCCTCAGTTATTACTGCGTGAGAATCGTGTGATATACTATTTATACGTCGGCTGTTCACTTAACGATTTTGTCTTCCGAAAGTTCCATCTGCATCGTTGCTAAACTGACAAAGCTGGTATTTAACATTGCACTATTGCCTTGTTTAATCTAACGCTCGTTTTACATATTTTAACACCAAATGTTTGTATATAGATGTAAACTGTATATCTTAAAAAGAATCTACCGGCCTTGCAGCGCTTGGATGAGTATTGACTTAACGATTTTGTCTTCCGAAAGTTCCATCTGCATCGTTGCTAAACTGACAAAGCTGGTATTTAACATTGCACTATTGCCTTGTTTAATCTAACGCTCGTTTTACATATTTTAACACCAAATGTTTGTATATAGATGTAAACTGTATATCTTAAAAAGAATCTACCGGCCTTGCAGCGCTTGGATGAGTATTGACTTTCTTTGCAGCGATATTCACGACATTGACAATGTGAAAGTTGTTAGTTTTACACTGGCACATGTTATATCACTACATAAGAACTCGTTTAAGATGTGGTATCGATAGTTCCGATTCCGCAGCGTAGGTTGGCACTACGAGAGCGGAAGATCTTCCCCGACCACAACGCCCTCTAGCCGACGCTCTGCAGCTCTACAAGCGCCGCTCCACTTTCGCCCAGTTCATGAAGAACAGACGGCCTAGAACCATTGCTTTAGCGTAGCTAGCTGTTGAGACACTCTTATCTGGACTTTGGCTTAGCACCTACGTGCTCACCTGTACCAATTTATTTATCCAAGTGTATAATTCGGGTTGGCCTATAGTAAAAACACTTTTAATTTACTTCCAGTACCGAAAGATTTACCTCTCCTGCTGCTACTCGCGTCCTACATTCGGCCTATGTTGCAGTTTTCAGGAACAGACCCACATGCCGTCTTCCAGGCGAGATACAAAATAAGGCTACTGAAGAATTTTGAGTGTTAAAAAAGCTGGTATTATTTGGTCGCCAGTTCCGGCGAGATCGCGTACCAGCTCTCTCACCTGAAGATGGTGGCCAGTTGGACCGCGGAAATATTGTGTCAAGATGACATTGTGATCCGGCTGCACACCCGTGAAGAATATTATCGATTATTAAGCCGGGAAAGCCTTCCTAATCACATCAGTCTCGTGTGGTTGTGCCTCCTCCGTTGGAGTCGGAAATCCTTCGATTACTGCACGCTGGTCATTGGGGTATAGTGCGGACGAAGCAATTAGCGCGTCGCCACTGCACTTGGGTCGGTATTGATAAACAAATTGAGAATTTGCTTGCTTACTGTCGCTCTTCAGCGTAGCATCAATCTGCTCCCCGCCAGCGCTTCTTTGCGTAGCTGACTGCTACTGCGCCTTGACAGTGCGTTCATATTGATTTTGTGGGTCCTTTCTGGGACACCCGCAGGTTGATGGTTATTGATGCTTACAGCAACTTTAATTTTGTTGTCTCTATGTCTTCTACTACATCTGCCAGTACTACTCGGGCTTTGACGTCTGTTTTCTGCATTGAGGGCCTTCCTGAAGTTAGTCTCCAACTATGGCCCCCCAATTTGTGTCCTCAGAATTTGCTGCTAATGGCATTCTCCGTCTGACCTCAGCCCCCTTCCACTCCCAGTCGAACGGCGAGGCTGAACTCTTTGTGCGTAAGTTTAAGTCGCAGATGAGCAAGTTCCGCGCCATGCACTCTCGCACTATGGACTTTCCTTGCTTCCTATCACTCCCAGTCGCGCGACACCCGTTCCCCAGCGGAATTGCTACATGGCCGCGCCCATCGGTCGCTCCTGCAGCTATTGCACCCGCCGCTGTGCGCTGCCGCTGCTTCGCCTCCTTCTGGCTTGGCGTTGCAAGACTTGGTGTTCTATCGTGTTTTCTCTGACAAGCAACGCTGGCAGCAGGGGCACATTCTTCGCCAGCTTGGATGCGCCTTATTTTTAATTACTAGTCCCTCCGGCACCATCAAGCGACACCAGAACCAGGCCCGTTTGTGCCACCCTTTTTCTGCCGCTGGTTGATTTCGGGCAGAACTGGATGCTTCGCGGCTTCCGCCGCCTCAGCACACGACTCCGGCGGGCGCATCTCGCCGTTGCCACGGCCCCATCCCTGGCCGCCGCGGTCGCCATGTTCCTCCGCAGTGCCGAAACCGATGGACGCTGAGGCTGCTGTCAAGCCGCCGCCGCCGCCGCCGGCCGTGGTGTTCGTTGCTGCACCTTCGCATCCCAGCATACCCAGTGGCGGTGCACGTCCTGGGCAGGTTTTCAACGGGGCGTTTTGCTCGCCGCCTCGCGAGCAATTCGAGGACACGGGTGGGCAGCACACCCCAGCAGTGCCGCTGTCCGCCCCCTCAATTGCGCCGCCCCTGGGTCCCTCCACCCGCCGTTGGAAGCCCTACGCAACGACGGTACGGCGTTTCAGGGGGCAGGGATGTGGTATCGATAGTTCCGATGCCACAGCGTAGGTTGGCACTACGAGAGCGGAAGATCAGCGGCGACCACAGTGCCCTCTAGCTGACGCTGTGCATCTCTATGAGCGCCGCTCCACGTTCGGCAAGTTCGTGAAGAGCAGACGGCCGAGAGCCATCGCTTTAGCTTAGCTTGCTGTTGAGACACCTATAGCCTTCGCACCTACGTGCTCACCTGTACCAAGTTATGTATCCAAGTGTGTAATTGGGTTGGATTATAGTAAAACAACTTTTACTTTACTTGCAGTACCGAAAGCTTTACCTCACCTGCCCCTACTCGCTTCCTACATTTGGCCTACGTTACAGCTTTCAAGAGCAGACCCACGCGCCGCTTCCAGGCGGGATGCAAAATAAGGCTACTGAAGAATTTTGAGCGTTACTAAAAAAGCTAGTACTATTTGGTCGATGAAAGGATGAAATATACAACGTGGAAATAAATAAAGTGCAGCTTCTCGCGGAGGGCTACAATTATCGCATGGTAGCAAAACTTAGTCGATGTGCTAATGCATTAATGCAGATTTTTTTTCTTTATTGTTATTTTAAAAGCTGTACAACAGGCAGGCTGACAGCAGCATTCTACGCTGCTCTTCAGCCGTAGAATAGACAAGGAAAAAAATAAGGAATACACATAATTTACATAATGGCGGGTAATAAAACAGTAGACACATAAATACAAAACCACGGAGCCGTTCACACTCGACGATAATCCACACGTAACGTGTGCGAGTCCGGGGAATTAATGCAGAAACGATTTACACTGGAAAACTATTATTTCCCATCTTTGTTAGCAGATGTACATCTGGCGTTGTACAGCAACTTTTCGATGGCTCTGGTGCTCATACTGACAAACTTGTGTAAGCGGCAGTTAATAACAAAATCACCACCTTGCCTTTATCATTTGTTTGACCTTTTCTGCCCATGTACCGTTCCTAATCCATTACATATGAAAACATATGTACACTTTCATTCACAGCGCCAGATCTGAACCTGGTGGCCAAAATTGGGTCTAATTTGCTTCCAGTGTAAACCGGTACCGCATTAACGCATTAGAATATCTATCACGTTTCACCGCCATACGAGAATTACAGCCCACATTGAACCTCTGTGAGTAGTTTCACTTCAGTTGTAATCATCCGGTACAAAGCGACAATAAAAGTCCCACATATAAAAAAATATCAGCATCCTCCCGAATACTAAATAATACACTACTGGCCATTAAAATTGCTACACGCGAAATTTAATCGACAGGAAGAAGATGCTGTGATATGCAAATGATTAGCTTTTCAGAGCATTCACGCAACGTTCGTGCCGGTGGTGACACCTACAACGTGCTGACATGAGGAAAGTTTCCAACTGATTTATCATACACAAACAGCAGTTGACCAGCGTTGCCTGGTGAAACGTTGTTGTGATATCTCGTGTAAGGAGGAGAAATGCATACCATCATGTTTCCAACTTTGATAAAGGTCGGATTGTAGCCTATCGGGATTGCCGTTTATCGTATCGCGACATTGCTGCTCACGTTGGTCGAGATCCAATGACTGTTAGCAGAATATGGAATCGGTGGGTTCAGGAGGGGAATACGGAACGCCGTGATGGATCCCAACGGCCTCGTATCGCTAGCACTCGAGATGACAGGCATCTTATCCGCATGGCTGTAACGGATCGTTCAGCCACGTCTCGATCCCTGAGTTTGCAGATGGGGAAGTTTCCAAAACAACAACCATTTGCACGAACAGTTCGACGAAGCTTGCGGCAGCATTGACTATCAGCTCGGAGACCATGGCTGCGGTTACCCTTGACGCTGCATCACAGTCAGGAGCGCCTGCGATGGTGTACTCAATGACGGACCTGGGTGCACGAATGGCAAAACGTCATATTTTCAGATGAATCCAGGTTCTGTTTACAGCATCACGATGGTCGCATCCGTGTTTGGCGACATCGCGGTGAATGCACATCGGAAGCGTGTATTTGTCATCGTCACACTGGTGTATCACCCGTCGTGACGGTTGTTGTTGTTGTTGTGGTCTTCAGTCCTGAGACTGGCTTGATGCAGCTCTCCATGCTACTCTATCCTGTGCAAGCTTCTTCATCTCCCAGTACCTACTGCAACCTACATCCTTCTGAATCTGCTTAGTATAGTCATCTCTTGGTCTCCCTCTACGACTTTTACCCTTGATGCCTCAGAACATGTCCTACCAACCGATCCCTTCTTCTAGTCAAGTTGTGCCACAAACTCCTCTTCTCCCCAATCCTATTCAATACTTCTCATTAGTTATGTGATCTACCCATCTAATCTTCTGCATTCTTCTGTAGCACCACATTTCGAAAGCTTCTATTCTCCTCTCGTCCAAACTATTTATCGTCCATGTTTCACTTCCATACATGGCTACACTCCATACAAATACTTTCAGAAATGTCTTCCTGACACTTAAATCTATACCCGATGTTAACAAATTTCTCTTCTTCAGAAACGCTTTCCTTGCCATTGCCAGTCTACATTTTATATCTTCTCTACTTCGATCATCATCAGTTATTTTGCTCCCCAAATAGCAAAATTCCTTTACTACGTTGTCTCATTTCTTAATCTAATTCCCTCAGCATCACCCGACTTAATTCGACTACATTCCATTATCCTCGTTTTGATTTGTTGATGTTCATATCATATCTTCCTTTCAAGACACTATCCATTCCGTTCAACTGCTCTTCCAAGTCCTTTGCTGTCTCTGACAGAATTACGATGTCATCGGCGAACCTCAAAGTCTTTATTCCTCCTCCAAGAATTTTAATACCTACTCCAAATTTTTCTTTTGTTTCCTTTACTGCTTGCTCAATATACAGATTGAATAACATCGGGGAGAGACTACAACCCTGTCTCACTCCCTTCCCAACCACTGCTTCCCTTTCGTGTCCCTCGACTCTTATAACTGCCATCTGGTTTCGGTACAAATTGTAAATAGCGTTTCGCTCCCTGTACTTTACCCCTGCCACTTTCAGAATTTGAAAGAGAGTATTCCAGTCAACATTGTCAAAAGCCTTCTCTAAGTCCAGAAATACTAGAAACGTAGGTTTTCCCTTCCTTAATCTAGCTTCTAAGATAAGTCGTAGGGTCAGTATTGCCTCACGTGTTCCAACATTTCTACGGAATCCAAACTGATCTTCCCCGAGGTCGGCTTCTACCAGTTTTTCCATTCGCCTGTAAAGAATTCGCGTTAGTATTTTGCAGCTGTGACTTATTAAACTGATAGTTCGGTAATTTTCACATCTGTCAGCACCTGCTTTCTTTGGGATTGGAATTATTATATTCTTATTGAAGTCTGAGGGTATTTCGCCTGTCTCATACATCTTGCTCACCACATGGTACAGTTTTGTCATGACTGGCACACCCAAGGCCGTCAGTAGTTCCAATGGAATTTTGTCTATTCCGGGGGCCTTGTTTCGACTCAGGTCTTTCAGTGCTCTGTCAAACTCTTCACCCAGTATCATATCTCCCATTTCATCTTCATCTACAACATCTTCCATTTCTATAATATTGTCCTCAAGTACATCGCCCTTGTATAGACCCTCTATATACTCCTTCCACCTTTCTGCTTTCCCTTCTTTGCTTAGAACTGGGTTTCCATCTGAGCTCTTGATGTTCATACAAGTGGTTCTCTTATCTCCAAAGGTCTCTTTAATTTTCCTGTAGGCAGTATCTATCTTACCCCTAGTGAGATAAGCCTCTACATCTTTACATTCGTCCTCTAGCCATCCCTGCTTAGCTATTTTCCACTTCCTGTCGATCTCATTTTTGAGACGTTTGTATTCCTTTTTGCATGCTTCATTTATTGCATTTTTATATTTTCTCCTTTCATCAATTAAATTCCATATTTCTTCTGTTACCCAAGGATTTCTACCAGCCCTCGTCTTTTTACCTACTTGATCCTCTGCTGCCTTCACTACTTCATCCCTCAAAGCTACCCATTCCCATTCTTCTTCTACTGTATTTCTTTCCCCCATTCTTGTCAATTGCTCCCTTAAGCTGTCCCTGAAACTGTATACAACCTCTGGTTTAGTCAATTTATCCAGGTCCCATCTCCTTAAATTCCCACCTCTTTGCAATTTCTTCAGTTTTAATCTACAGTTCATAACCAATAGATTGTGGTCAGAGTCCACATCTGCCCCTGGAAATGTCCTACAATTTAAAACCTGGTTCCTAAATCTATGTCTTACCATTATATAATCTATCTGATGCCTTTTAGTATCTCCAGGGTTCTTCCATGTATACAACCTCCTTTCATGATTCTGAAACCAAGTATTAGCTATGATTAAGTTGTGCTCTGTGCAAAATTCTACCAGGCGGCTTCCTCTTTCATTTCTTAGCCCCAGTCCATATTCACCTACTACGTTTCCTTCTCTCTCTTTTCCTACTGCCGAATTCCAGTCACCCATGACTATTAAATTTTCATCTCCCTTCACTATCTGAACAATTTCTTTTATTTGATCATACATTTCTGCAATTTCTTCGTCATCTGCAGAGCTAGTTGGCATATAAACTTGTACTACTGTAGTAGGTGTGGGCTTCGTATGTATCTGGGCCACAATAATGCGTTCATTATGCTGTTTGTAGTAGCTTACCGGCATTCATATTTTCCTATTCATTATTAAACCTACTCCTGCATTACCCCTATTTGATTTTGTATTTATAACCCTGTGTTCACCTGACCAGAAGTCTTGTTCCTCCTGCCACCGAACTTCACTAATTCCCACGATATCTAACTTTAACCTATCCATTTCCCTTTTTAAATTTTCTAACCTACCTGCCCGATTAAGGGATCTGACATTCCACGCTCCGATCCGTAGAACGCCAGTTTTCTTTCTCCTGGTAACTGGCATCCTCCTGAGTAGTCCCCGCCCGGAGATCCGAATGGGGGACTATTTTACCTCCGGAATATTTTACCCAAGAGGACGCCATCATCATTTAATCATACAGTAAAGCTGCATGCCCTCGGGAAAAATTACGGCCGTAGTTTCCCCTTGCTTTCAGCCGTTCGCAGTACCAGCACAGCAAGGCCGTTTTGGTTAATGTTACAAGGCCAGATCAGTCAATCATCCAGACTGTTGCCCCTGCAGCTTCTGAAAAGGCCTCTGCCCCTCTTCAGGAATCACACGTTTGTCTGGCCTCTCAACAGATACCCCTCCGTTGTGTTTGAACCTACGGTACGGCTATCTGTATCGCTGAGGCACGCAAGCCTCTCCACCAACGGCAATGTCCATGGTTCATGGGGGGAGGGTCGTGGTGGTATGTGGTGCCATTTGTTACACCTCTCGGTCACCTCTTGTTCGTATTGACGGTACTTTGAACAGTGGACGTTCCATTTCAGATGTGTTACGACCCGTGGCTCTACCCTTCATTCGATCCCTGCAAAACCCTACATTTCAGCAGGGCCTTTGTGGATACGGAAAATGTTCGACTGTTGCCCTGGCCAGCACATTCTCCAGATCTCTCACCAATTGAAAACGTCTGGTCAATGGTGGCCGAGCAACTGGCTCGTCACAATACGCCAGTCATTATTCTTGATGAACTGTGGTATCATGTTGAAGCTGCATGGGTAGCTGTACCTGTACACGTCATCCAAGCTCTGTTTGACTCAATTCCCAGGCGTATCAAGGCCGTTATTATGGCCCGAGGTGGTTGTTCTCGGTACTGATTTCTCAGGATCTATGCACCCAAATTGCGTGAAAATGTAATCACATGTCAGTTCTAGTATAATATATTTGTCCAATGAATACCCGTTTATCATCTGCATTTCTTCTTCGTGTACCAATTTTAATGGTGAGTAGTGGATATGCAGAAGCAATGTCACATTAATTAAAGTACTTCAGCATTAAATTTGCTTTCCTTCGTTCTTTATAACGTCAGCGATAATACTGTGGGTTGTCGATATGAGGACTGAGTGGTAGGAAGTAACCTAACTTTCTCAAATCTGTTAAAAACAACCCCAAACGTAAAGTATGTAGAGTGCACTGGAATAATTAATGGTTGAGATCGCTCATTATTATTTCACTCTGAAGTTTCTGACGTCCCTGCTTTCGTGTATATGACTAGGGAAACACCCGTTGTTAAACCTCACTCATATACTGGATGTTATAATATTTTTGGACCAGGGAAAAGTATGGAATACCACACTCGTTTTGGAATAAAGGCCAGCGTCACATCATCTACATCTACATACATACTCCGCAATCCACTATACGGTGCGTGGCGGAGGGTACCTCGTATCACAACTAGCATCTTCTCTCCCTGTTCCACTCCCAAACACAACGAGGGAAAAATGACTGCCTATATGCCTCTGTACGAGCCCTAATCTCTCCTATCTTTGTGGTCTTTCCGTGAAATGTAAGTTGCCGGCAGTAAAATTGTACTGCAGTCAGCCTCAAACGCTGGTCTTCTAAATTTCCTCAGTAGTGATTCACGAAAAGAACGCCTCCTTTCCTCTAGAGACTCCCACCCGAGATCCTGAAGCATTTCCGTAACACTCGCATGATGATCAAACCTGCCAGTAACAAATCTAGCAGCCCTCCTCTGAATTGCTTCTATGTCCTCCCTCAATTCTACCTGATAGGGATCCCAAACGCCTGAGCAGTATTCAAGAATAGGTCGTATTAGTGTTTTATAAGCGGTCTCCTTTACAGATGATCCACATCTTCCCAAAATTCTACCAATGAACCGAAGACGACTATCCGCCTTCCCCACAGCTGTCATTACATGCTTGTCCCACTTCATATCGCTCTGCAATGTTACGCCCAAATATTTAATCGACGTGACTGTGTCAAGCGCTACACTACTAATGGAGTATTTAAGCATTACAGGATTCTTTTTCCTATTCATCTCCATTACTTTACATTTATCTATATTTAGATTTAGCTGCCATTCTTTACAGCAATCACAAACCCTGTCCAAGTCATCTTGTATCCTCCTAGAGTCACTCAACGACGACACCTTCCCGTACACCACAGCATCATAAGCAAACAGCCGCACATTGCTATCCACCCTATCCCAAAGATCATTTATATAGATAGAAAACTACAGCGGACCTACCACACTTCCCTGGGGCACTTCAAATGATACCCTCACCTCCGATCAACACTCACTGGGTTCTATTACTTAAGAAGTCTTCGAGCCACTCACATACTTGGGAACCAATCCCATATTCTCGTACCTTAGTTATGAGTCTGC
This sequence comes from Schistocerca gregaria, assembly GCF_023897955.1. Lineage (NCBI taxonomy): Eukaryota > Metazoa > Arthropoda > Insecta > Orthoptera > Acrididae > Schistocerca > Schistocerca gregaria. The sequence continues at coordinate 372,609,716 of NC_064922.1, forward strand.
AGTGGGGCACCGAGTCAAACGCTTTCCGGAAGTCAAGGAATATGGCATTCGTCTGATACCCTGCATCCATGGTTCGCAAGATATCATGTGAAGAAAGGGGCGAGTTGCGTATCGCAGGAGCGATGCTTTTTAGAGCCGTGCTGATGCATGGACAGCAACTTCTCTGTCTCAAGGAAATCCATTATATTCGAACTGAGAATATGTTTGAGAATCCTGCAAAAAACCGAAGTTAAGGATATTGGTCTGTAATTTTGACGCAGTAAATTTTCAATAATATCTCATAAATAAGATATTTCACTTACATCCATTGCCATTTTTCAGTTTAGATAAGTCTTTGTTTTCTAACATTTCTAGAGTGACGACGAGATCTTCCACTAGTGGTGTTCGTATGTTCCATTCCTTTTTCGTATGCTCCATTCCTCTTCTGATAGGAAGATTTGCACGACTGCGGATTTCCTGGCGGAATGCTGTAGAGGTTATTTTCAGTGTCAGTCCCGTCTGCCTGTTTTGCTGAATCCCAGCCTTCCCCCGGCGCCTCCTGAGATGGAATAGCGGCTGCAGCGCGCGGCGGATCAGGAGTTGTGTGACGGGTGTCTGCGGGACGGCAGCGCGCCACGCCACGTCACGCGCCCGCTGATGTTTATACATGATGCGTGCAGTGGCGAGCGCCACGGATTAGCACACAATGCGACTTAATTTGGCCGCCGTGGGTAACGGTACGGCCTCAGCAGACCAGGAGGCGGCTGGTGGGAGGTGCAGACGTCCCGGCGCCATCTGGTTCAGCCCTTCAGGACCTTGTGGCGTGTGCAGAACACACACAGCTGTGAGCGGCGTGCGGACCAATCCAGCTGCCGGAAGACCTCTCAGGGCAAGCCACACAGCAAAATTTGAGGAGACGTATGACGCTGTTGAATTGGCCACTAGAATAACTGTTCACCTGCTGTGGGAGAATTTGTTATTGTAATATGCAAATGGTGTGAACCGTGAATTTACTTTCAAAATCTTTTCTTAAAGAATTTACTTTATTTACTGTCGATTCATCGAGAACATTGACACATTTAATCACACTAGATGAGCGTGGAAGTAGTTGCCAGGAAATAACTGATGGAAAATTACCTTTAACAAATGTGAATTTATTTCCAAAAGCCTTTTCAAAACAGATTTACAACTATAAGCAGAAAAGCTCACTCGAAATATCAAGTCACAATTTAACAAACGTGAATTTTATTTCCAAAAGCCTTTTCAAAACAGATTTCCAACTATAAGCAGAAAAGCACCCTCGAAATATCAAGTTGCACTTTTATTTAGAGGCAAGAACAATATTAACAGTAGGAGCCTTCGGGCTGAGAAGCTTGCCTGCTCCTTTTCAACACAGCCGTAGTCATGACCGCTCACAACAACAATGGTGTAAATCTGCAACACGCCAGATTAATTTAAACAAAAAATTTTCAACTCATTCAGACATGTAAACTATGCACCCCGTAAGAGGAATGGAAATGGTACAACCCTCAAATTATTTGCCACCGAAAGTGCAATTTTTGAAAAGGACTTACGGTGGAAGGGTGGCAAGTTTATAACCTAAAATGACTACTTAAATAAAACCCATAAAATGCAGACTTACATAAAATAATGTACAACATGCTCTACATTACACATATACTACCTCGCAAGATGATGAGCAAGATAGAAACATATTTCAGGAATTGGCAGCTATTAATGTATGGCAGATTGACAGGGGGGGATACTAAACAACCCGAACCGCAGATTGTTCTAAACCTCCCCAATTCGACAAGGGAAAAACGGACGACCCAATTCATAATAACCACCTTCCCGCGTTTGGGCTAACGGAGAAGAATGGTGGGACGACCCCAAAACAAAGCGACTGGTGACCTCACCAAGAAAACAAGTAGAATTTAACAAGTAATTGAAACAACAAATCCCCAATCACTAACTTCTAATAAACTGCGGTTTCTGGCGAAGACCTGGCGCAGCACCACCAAAATGCTCTCCCAGACCGTCCGCTCCCAACCACTTCAACGGACGCAGGAAGGCGCGCCGATTTACTGTCTCAAAGCGTCGCACCTCACCCCGGCCAGACCGATGTCGTGGGTTGACTCCTGTTGCTCTCGTGCCGGCCACGAAGCCACTACGCCTCGCTATACGGCTCGGACACTGGACTCACGTGGTGACTTCACATACGCCGACGCTGCAGGCGGACAAGTCATCTTGTGTCCCAGTACGCGATCGATCAGCGGATCGATCCAACCGCCAATGCCAATTGCCTGAGCAAACTCGAGCAGACTGGCGGCCTAACACATACTACCACTCTGGACGACCGACAGACACTAACCGCCTCACCAATGCGGACGAGAGACAGACCCAGACAACTTGGCTGACCAACTGACCAGACTAGCCCAGACTGACAGACTGCCCTGGCTCACCAACTGCCTCGGACTTACTGACCTTATCGTACGGCAGACCGACAGACAGACAGACACTGACTGCCCCACACTGAGCCGGCTGACCAACTCACTAGACTGACAGACTGACCGACTGCGGAGCTCATAGCGCCCGTTAAATGCACGTGAAGAGGCAACTTTTCTCCTTTTCCACCAGAGTGAGACACCAAAGCTGCGATTTGCTACAGCGACTCCACCGCCAGAAACGGAGGGCGACTGCTTTACACTACGTGCTGCGGCGCGCTCTTCAAAACAACAAACTTGACTACGGCTCAAGGTGGTCGTAAGAATTTTCAGTATGAATGTAAATGACTCATTCCACGCCTTACGATTTATCGTGCAAATGTTCCATGACACATGGAACTAACTACAAAAACTTTTATTCATCGACCCGTTTCGGGCACAGCCCCTCTTCAGAACATCAAAAAGGAAAGTCTTCATACAGAGTATGGCGTCACATGTGTCTTTAAAGGTTTCCACTCGATGGCGTGATACAACAACCAGTATGTAGAATGAGGAGAAGAAAATAGTCTTGCTTGCAATGTTGATATTACTCTTTATTTATTCGTTAATGACACGCGTTTAGCGTAACTCAGGACATCTTCAGATTTTCGTACATTAAAATACCATGGAACTAGAGAATTTTGACCCTACCTTCGGAATTGGACGAAATTATGAAAATTAAAAACTAGACTTAGCGCTAAATGTTGATGAGCAAGTTATGGATATCGATGATAAAAAATCCGCAAAAATAAACTGCCCTCGCAATGCACAAGAAAAATAGCCGAAGCAAATATATGCTCCCCTCATGTGTTAAAAGCATGACATCCGGCACCCTTGAAATAAGCGAAATGCATTTTGAAAAAGCAAAAACTGCAAACGGTTATTTTCATGTACAAAGTAAAGCAACGAAAAAGGATGCAAAGTAATTTCCGTGGGGGGACGCCTAATGTGGTTCAATGATTACAAGGCAGTACAATCTGTCAAATGGTAAACATGCTGGAAGCGTCGCTCTACATCGTGGGGCCACATACATAGGACTGAAAGCCTGGGATCATCAGGACTGTGGCAAGTGTGCGTTGACCACGGTAGATGGCGTTCGTTCACCGTGAGTTACGAAGCGTTACCTTTAAGAATGTTATTTAGAAACTTCTACAGATAATTCACCACGTCTTGTTGAAAGAAAGGGTCTAAAAACGTACGTTATTTTTAGCAAGAGTTTTCTTAGGAAAAAGTGCCAAAGCTGGAATACAATAAGTTAAAATTATTTGACGGTACTAAGGACGTAAAGTCATAGGGAGATTTTTTTTATCAAAAGCCATATAATAGATAAAAAACAGAAGATAAATACTAAGTGCAGATGGTCACATAAAGTAGAAACTGGTCCATAGGTCAAATGATAGCGTCGATGCAAGGACACGTAAATTAAAATCCTGAATAAAGTTATTCTAAAAACGAACGAGCCCTGAACCCCTCTCCTCAGTTGCTTAATACCATATCAACACAGTTTACACATAATTCCCGGTTGAAGACCTACGCTGTAAACAATGGTAAGGGACAAGTTGGTTGTCTGGAGAAATTTCGTAGTAAATTTTCAATAATATCTCACAAATATTTCACCTACATCCATTGTTATTTTTCAGTTTATATGTCTTTGTTTACAAACATTTCTAGAATGACAGCTTTTTAAAATCTTAAATTCTGTCCAAAATTTTATACTTAAAATACATTCTTGGGTACTTAACACTGCATGCTTGCAAAATGAATGCACGTGACTTACCACTGTTTTCTTGCTGGGCAAGGTAACGAAACGTCACTCAAAAATACATATTTAAAATGTCTATTATTAAAAACAGTCTTGATCACAATTTATTTAGTACGGTGACCGGTTTCGACCTCTACTGTGGTCATCTTCAGACCTACAAGTCGTAGACAAAGCTTTAATTAGAGGGCTACATACATTAAAGAAAATACATAGTTATAAAGCTATAAAACGATGAATTACCAATGAGTAATAACGTCCTTCTCCTAGAGAATCACTACTGGAGAAACCAGTGCACGTCTTACTATATATAATGTAGGCTCCACCCACTTCTGACGGTATGATGTAATTACTAACCAATGAGTTATAAGTCGAATAACAATGTAAAATTTATTAGTTAAAAGAACATTGTCAAGAAATAAAAACAAACACACACTAAACTTAGCTTATTTATCAGCTATTGTCAATTAAGAAGCGTCAAAATTTTTTTAAATGTACGATAAATGAACTTCGTTTTGAGAGAACATGAGTTTCCCTCTCAAGGCCTGTTAGTGAACCACTTGGAATCACTAGTTGCCATGGTGAAGTTGGACGCCATTCCAAAGATGAGGCAGCAGGTTTCTTTCCATTGAAGTTGTAAAGTCGATAGGCAAACTAGTAGTTGCAATGGTGAAGATAAACGCCAGTGCAAAGATGCGGCAGCAGGCTTCTTTCAAACAAAGTTGTTGCGAATGTAGAATGGCAAAGACTGTCTTGTCAAACGATGTACTATTGAGCAGCAACATATCTTTACTGGAATGATTTTCAATGAGTAGGCTGCAATAATCTTTACCTGACATGCTGCACTGATACGATACGAAGCAGTTGTGCATATTTATGAAATATTGTCTATGAAGTTCGTATGTAGATTGCATTTCTTTTTTGTTATTATTATTAATTACGTGTGTCAATTTTTAAATAGGCATTGCAATTACTTAAGTTGCATGCCAGTCTTATAAACAAATAAAAATAATGAAAATGGAAGGAATTTAAAATTATAATATTGTGAGCCGTAGTGTCAAAAATAAAACGATGTGAATTAGCAATATGCAGTCTAAAAGCACATAAGCAAACATTCTAAAACAGATAGTCATAAAATGATGTTTGCTGAAATAAAATTACAAAGTAAAGATAAAATATTTCTTAAAAGCGTTAATAATTTTAAAAACGAAGGACAGAAGAGTGAACACTCTGAAGCAGATCATCGAAAATCTCAAAGAAATGTTTGTCTTTGAATTGAAGTTGTTCGTTTAAAACAGAAAACGGATTCGAAAGTAACATATTTTAAAGGCCTGAAGTGTTACCGATTATGATAGTAAGATTTACGTTGCCAGCTGATGCAATAATAAAATAACCTCAAAAATTAATATTTATTGAGCAGAACGTAAAGTTTATTTTATTGTCGCGTTACTACAGTACGGCAAAAAAATATTAAGCATGATCCTTAACATGTCTTTTATCGCTCTCACGTACCAAGTTTTACACGCTATATATATTCAGTCAATGGAACTGTCTGCACCTCGGATACTTTCGAACTGAAATGCTGTAGACGCTGAAGAAAACGGGGAGCAATTAGTTTCTTTTCTCCGCCTCTGTTGTCGTTCCCAATACGAGGAGTAAAAGCTCTCTTTTTCTAACTAAGGTACAATTGAATATCCATACCCTTTTCCTTATAATTTTAAGGACATCCGGATTTGACTTTGCTCCACTATTGTTTCATTATTATTAATCTTCTCTCATTCCTTTTCCTCGTCTTCCTCGAAATTGGGTTATTTTCTGTATTTTTAAAAAGTTTTCTCTGTTTCATTGATACCTCTAAATAAACGGAAAATAGTGGTAGCTAACTCTCCCTCACCTCAGTTCTTATTCTTCAAGTGATTGACAATCATGAACCATATATTCACTGACGCTGCTGAAGACAGTAGACGTTTCCAATAATGTTGGGAAATATAGACTCCTTAAAATGTACTGAAATTTTTGTGAGTGAAGACATAAACGTTTTCAATAATGTTGGATAATGTAGACTCCTTAAGATGTACTGAAACTTTCGTGACTTGTACATAACAAAGAACACTATGTGACGCAATGAGTTAAGTACGGCTATCGAGGCAAGAATTCAAGATTTTAATGAGGCATTTGAATGCTGACATTATTGCTTCTTGGAGAACAGTACAATGTGGCGATAGAGGTTGTCACGGAAGTGAAGCTAATGCTATCAAACTGACCTTGAACAAAACTGGATCCGACGTGAGCGTAAACAAGCAGCGGGGTGCACTGTGTACAACGCCCTGCGCGGTGAAAGTGACAGCCTGGCGGGAACATGCGTGCAGCGGGCCACGAATGCAAATATTATTCCAGACAAAGGACGCCGACCTCGGCTGCCACACATCGCACCAAGGCGAGCAGCCGAAATTAAAAGCCCGCGAAATGACACTGTTTGATGACCACCACTAAGCCTTCAACTGAGCACTAAAATTTTCTAATTTCAATTTTTACTTAAATTTAGACCCTAATTTGGACGACATTTCAATCCTTGGTCCTCTTTTGGCTTTTTCACAATGGTTTTACCGTATTCCATTGCCGCTTCACGTGTGAGAGTAATGTACTGTTTCTTTTTCTTAATTTAGTAGTGTCTTATGTGAACGATTCTGCTGCTAACTCAATTTGGAATTATTCCGTTTCACTCGCCACAGTTTGTGCAGCCATTTTTATGACATCTTTCTGTCGTGGAGGCTCCAACTGGTTGAAGTTTAGGAATCTGAGTAATGATCACAAACTCATCAAGGCGTTTTGTATTGCAAAACTTGAACCAAAGCAGTGCATACGACATGGTATCACGAGGATCGATGATGATGAAAGAATCTGAGGGCAGTGGTAAATTTCTTCGAATCCGTACTGTAATATTCCCAGATTATGGTAGCTTAATTACACTGAAGCCCGAAAGAAACTGGTATAGGCATGCGTACTCAAATACAGAGATATGTAAACAGATAGAATACGGCGCTGACGTCGGTAACGCCTGTATAAGACAAGAAGTGTCTGGCGCAGTAGTTAGATCGGCTACTACTGCTACAATGGCAGGTTATCAAAATTTAAGTGAGTTGAACATGGTGTTACAGTCGGTGCACGAGCGATGGAATATAGCATCTGCGAGGTAGCAATGAAATGGAGATTTTCCCGTACGACATTTCATGAGCGTATCAGGAATATCAGAAATCCGGTAAAACATCAAATCTCCAACATCGCTACGGCCGCAAAAAAAAACCCCTGTAAGAACGGCATCAACGGCGACTGAAGAGAATCGTTGAACGTGAGAGAAATGCAACCCTTCCGCAAATTGATGCAGATTTCAATGATTGGGGCAAGTGTCAGCGTGCGAACAATTCAACGAAAAATCATCGATATGGGCTTTCCGACCCGAAGGCCTACTCGTGTACGCTTGACACAAAGGTTTAGGCCTCGCCTGCGCCCGTCAGCACCGACGTTGGACTGTTGATGACTGGAATAACGTTGCCTGGTGGGACGAGTCTCGTTTCAAATTGTTTCGAGTGGATAGACATGTACTGGTATGGAGACAACCTCATGTATCCATCGACCCTGCTTGTCAGCAGGAGGAGACTGTTCATGCTGGTGGAGGCTCTCTAATGGTGTGGGGCGTGTGCAGTTGGAGTAATAAGGGACCCCTGATACGTCTAGATACGACTGTGACAGGTGACATTTACGTAAGCATCCTGTCTGGTCACTTGCATCCTTCCATGTCCATCTTCGTTCAAGTGGGCCCTTCCAGTAGGACAATGCGACACCCCACGCGCCCAGAATTGCTACAGAGTGGCTCCAGGTACACTTTTCTTAGTTTAAACACTTCCGCTGGCCACCATACTCCCCAGACATGAACATTATTGAGCATATCCGGGATGCCTGGCAACGTGCTGTTCAGAAGAGATCTCCACCCCCTCGCAGTCTTACGGATTTATGGACACCCTGGAGGATTCATGGTGTCCGTTCCCTCCAGCACTACGTCAGACTTTAATCGAGCCCACGCCACGCCGTGTTACGGCACTTCTGTGAGCTCGCGCCTACACGATATCAAGCAGGTGTACCAGTTTCTTGGCTTTTCAGCGTATTATGAAACATTGCAAAATACTTACACTCACACACACACACACACACAGCCACGTGTACACACACACACACACACACACACACACACACACACACACACACACATATACACGCACACACACACCGTACGCTGTTATTTTACAGTACGTGGCGTATTTCGAATCAGTGTTATCTATTTTGTGTCCTGTCCCATTCGTGTAATAAGCGAGGAAAAAATTACTGTTTGTATGCCTCTAACTCGTCCTAACTCTACTGTCCTATTCGCATAACATTTCAGTGAGACACACAACGGTGGTAGCGTAATGATCACACAGTTTTTAGGGTTCCATGCCTCAGTCTGTAAAAACGGAACCCTTCTAGGACCGCTTTGTTGGCCGACTGTTCTGTGTGTCTGTCTCTCTGTCCGACTGTTAAGAATCCTTTTTCTCCAAAACAGTTAGACGTATCAAGTTCAAATTTATGTCACATACTAAGGAATATTGTCCCTTGGCGGTGTAAACGTTTTAGGCTTCTAATTCAAACCAGTCAAAAGATACGGCCAAGTATGTCACATATTTTGATACTCGAAAACTCACTCATCAAAGCCTACAGGCTACATCCTGTTGATCTAGACTCACGAAATTTGGGAAAAAGTAAGGTTTCGCAGTGTAGCTAAAGGAAAAAATCCGATAATTGTTAATTTGTAATTACGTAACACGAAAAAATATTTTTGTCCGTTTTATCCGTTTGTCTGTTTGTCTGTCATTCTGTTGAAACCCTTTTTCTCGGGAACACTGTAGTGCATCAAGTTCAAATTTGTGTCACATACTAAGGTCTATTGTCCCTTGGCGCTGTAAAAATTTTCAAGTTTCTAAGTCAATGGAGTCAAAAGATGCGACCATTTATGTCACATAATTTGATATGGGAAAACTCACACATCAAAACTTAGGGTTCTTCCCGTTGACATATAATCATGAAATTTGGTAGGGAGCAAATTACAAATAAAAGAAAAAATGCGATAACTGCTGATATTTCTTTTGATATCCGACTTAGAACTTGAAATTAAAACATTTTCAGAAGTATTGGAATCCCTGGGATTGATATCTTGCCGATATCCTCGATTTCTGGAATGTATAAACTGTCTGTGTACATAATTAACTTTGTACGGAACCCTCAATGCGCGAATCCTCCGCGCACCTGGTCAATTTTTTCGAATACTTGTCACCTAAATTTATGTAACAGTGTTTCGCGCGAGAACTGCGTTATCTTTTTTCCACGGATTCTCATTTCAGTTCCCCGCGCATTTCTGTTACACTTTCGCGTGCTATACCGACCTCTCAGTTCATGCGATGTCTGTTGTCAGACTATTTGATAACGATTCTTAAACACTGGAACAATAGACTCGGGCCTTCTAGCGGCTTGAATAGGACTCCTTTACAGACGCACAACAGTTTTGTAAAATCGTCCAACAGATCTAAGTCTTCAATTCACCTTACGTAATAGTGATTTTACACGACCATCGCATTTCTTATCACTCCTAAATGCTTGCACGATGCGACGCGTTCAAGATATTTTCCGCTAGTCTTGTAATTTGATATTATCCCATTGTGTCTCTTTCTTACAAGCATTATGTTAGGTTTATCCACATTTAAAGATAGCTGCTATTCATTGCACCAAATGGAAAGTTCGTTCAAGCTTTGCTGCACTGTCTCACGATGGTCAACTACAATATTTTCCTGTAGCAGTATCAGCGTATATTGTTTCAGAGCTGCTGGACCTATCTAACAAACTCATAATATGTGTTGAGAACATTAGAAGGGAACACTCAATGTTACTTCCATTCCTGTATATAATTCACCTTCCGGTATATAATACTCTGTTGTATTAGTCAAATATGCATAGAGGCAAGCACATACGACCGAAGATACTCCATATGATCGTATCTTTGTTAGTAATCGACCTTGTGTGGTGCAGTGACGGAAATTTAGTGAAAAAGAACCTACCTGGACACATGCATCTGTCGTTTGCTGGGTGTGTATGAATAAACTAACCTCGTGTTCGAGTGTAAGTCTGCAAGCTTTCGTGGCCGCTTTCACTGAAGTTAAAATCTTCTGGGTTATTAGGCCGCGTCATGTTTCTTCTAAAATGTTCGACGTTTCGCCCCTCTGCTGGGATCTTCCTCAGGATATTTTGGTGTTCACTACTGCTAGAACACTGTGATTCACACTCTTATTACTCCCGCTTTGTTGTTGATTACCCATTTTTCCCTACAGCTTACCCCCGTTTTCGTTAGAATTGCGAGCATCTTACATAAATACAATTTTCTAACGCTTTTGCCAGGTCGAAAACGCCTGTGATCGGATATTGATTTTTCTTTAGCCTTGCTTAGATGATCAACCGCAACGTCAGAATTGCCTCTCTGGTCTCTTTACCTTTCTTAAAGCCAAACTGATCGTCATCTGACAGCTCCTCAATTTGCTTTTCTATTCTTCTGTATATTATTATTGCCAGAAACTTGAATTTATGAGCTATCAAGCCGCTTTTGCGATAATTCTCGCTCTTTCCGGCTATTGTAATCTTCGGAATTGTATGGATGATGCTTATCCGGTCGTCAGACGGTATATCGCCAGACTCACACATTCTACACGCCAACGTGAACAGTCGTTTTGTTGCCACTTCCCCCAATGATTTTAGAAATTCTCATGGAATATCATCTATCCCTTCTTCCAACATTCTTTTACATTCTGATTCTAATACTTGGTTCCCTACCTCTTCTACTCCGACTCCTGTTTCTTCTTCTATTACTTCATCAGATAAGTCTTTATCATCATATAGGCCTTCAATGAACTCTTTCCACCTACGCCCTCTATCATTTACATTTAACAGTGGAATTCCCATTGCACTATTAATGTTAGTACCTTTGCTTTTAATTTCACTGATGGCTGTTTTGACTTTTCGATACGCTGAATCAGTCCTTCCGCCAGTGTTTTCTTTTTCAGTATCTTCACATTTTTCATGCAGCCATTTCGCCTTAGCCTCCCTGCACTTCCTATTTACATTTTCCTAAGTTAATCGTATTGGTGTATTCTTAAGTTTTACTGAACATTTTTGTACTTCTTTCTTGTCTCGATTAAATGAAGTATTTCTTCTGTTACCCATCGTTTATTTGCAGTTACCTTCTTTGTACCTGCGTTTTCCTTTTCAATTTCTGTGATTGCCTTTTTCAGAGACGTCCATTCCTCTTCAAGTGAATTGCCTACTGAGCTATTCTGTATAGCAGTATCCATAGCCTCAGAGATCTTCAACTTATCTCGTCATTCCTTAGTATTTCCGTATCCCACTTCTTCGCGCATTGGTTCTTTCTCGCTGGTCCCTTAAACTTCAGCCCTTCAGCCAATTCCTCATCACTACTAAATTGTGATCTCAGTCTGTATCTGCTCCTAATGCCTGACAGTCCAGTATCTAATTCGAAACCTCTGCCTGACCATGGTGTAAGCTAACTGAAATATTCCTGAAACTTCCTCGCAGATTAAAACTGTGTGATGGACCGGGACTCGAACTCGGGACCTTTGCCTTTCGCGGGAAAGTTTTCTACCATCTGAGCTACCCAAGCACGACTCACAACCCATTCTCACAGCTTTAATTCTGCCAATACCTCGTCTCGTCTCGTCAGCACACACTCCTCTGCAGAGTGAAAAACTCATTTTGAAATATTCCTATATCTGATTACCTTTTCCAAGTATACCTCCTCCTCTTGTCATTCTTGAACGGAAGATCCGATTTTACTAGCTGAAATTAATCGCAGATCTCAATTAGCCTTTCTCCTCTCTCATTTCTAGTGCCAATCCTATATTCTCTCGTAAACGTTTCTTCTACTCGTTCCGCTACAATCGCGTTCCAGTCTCCCATGACTATTAGATTTTCATCTCCATTTACGTACGGAATCACCCGTTCAGTGTCCTCATATACTTTCTCTATCTTTTTATCTTCGGTTTGCGACGTCGGCATTTATACTTGATCTATCGTTGCCGATGTGATTCTGATGAGGATAACGCTATCAGTGGACCGTTAACAGTAACTCAATCTCTGCCCGACCTTTCTATTCATAATGAATCCTACTGCCATTATACCATGTTTTGGTTCTGTTGTATTTTCATATACTCCTCTAACCAGTAATCCTTCTTATCTTTCCACATCACTTCACTGACCCCCACTACATGTAGATTGAGCCTTATCATATACTCCGTACGAGCTCTAATTTCTCTTATCTTCTCTTCGAAGTCCTTACACGAAATGTACTTTGGGAGCAGTAGAATCGTTCTGCAGATGTCTGTTTTCTAAACTTTCTCAAAAGCGTGACACGAAAAGAATGGGCGGAGCTCTCGCGTGTTAATGGAATATACAGACAGCACGCCTAGCAACACGGTGCTGAATTGATTCGATATCAATCTTTAATCCGAACAAGTGGGAATCCCAAACAGTAGTCAAGAATGGGTCGTATCTGGTCTCCTATATAGATAAGCTATGCTTTCCTAAAAGTCTCCCAAGCAACCGAGGTCGACCGTTCGCCTACCCACTATTGTCCTTGCGTGCTCATTCCACTTCAGATGGGTTTGCAAACGTCACGCCTAGCTATTTAATCGACGTGAGTTTGTCAAACTGCACGCCACTAATACTGGATTCGAACGCAACAATATTGTTTTTCGTACTCCTCTGCATTAATTTACATTTTTCTACATTTAGTGTAAGCTGCCATTCATTACACCAAGTAGGAAGTCTGTCTAAGTCATCCTGTGTACTTCGACCGTCACTCAACAACGATACTGCCCCGTATACCACAGCATCATCAGCAAACAGTGAAAGATTGCTGCTCACCCTGTCCGTCAGATCATATACGCAAATCAAGAACAAGGTCGGTTCTGTCACACTTCCCTGAGGTACTCTTGACTATAGCTTTGTCTTTGATGAACACTCGATGTCTACATCTACATCCACATTTATACTCCTCAAGCCAGTCAACGGTGTGTGGCGGAGGGCACTTTACGTGCCACTGTCATTACGTCCCTTTCCTGTTCCAGTTGCGTGTGGTTCGCGGGAAGAACGACTGCCGGAAAGCCTCCGTGCGCGCTCCAATCTCTCTAATTTTACATTCGTGATCTCCTCGGGAGGTATAAGTAGAGGGAAGCAATATATTCGATAACTCATCCAGAAACGCACCCTCTCGAAACCTGGACAGCAAGCTACACCGCGATGCAGAGCGCCTCTCTTGCAGAGTCTGCCACTTGAGTTTGCTAAACTTCTCCGTAACGCTATCACGCTTACCAAATAACCCTGTGACGAAACGCGCCGCTCTTCTTTGGATCTTCTCTATCTCCTCTGTCAACCCGACCTGGTACGGATCCCAGACTGATGAGCAATACTCAAGTACAGGTCGAACGAGTGTTTTGTAAGCCACCTCCTTTGTTGAGGGACCACACTTTCTATGGACTCTCCCAATGAATCTCAACCTGGCACTCGCCTTACCAACAATTAATTTTATATGATCATTCCACTTCAAATCGCTCCGTGCGCATACTCCCAGATATTTTATAGGAGTAACTGCTACAAGTGTTTGTTCCGCTATCATATAAGCATACAACAAAGGATCCTTCTTTCTATGTATTCGCAATACATTAAATTTGTCTATGTTAAGGGTCAGTTGTCACTCCCTGCACCAAGTGCCTATCCACTACAGATCTTCCTGCATTTCGCTGCAATTTTCTAATGCTGCAACTTCTCTGTATACTACAGCATCATCCGCGAATAGCAGCATGGAACAACCGACACTATCTACTAGGTCATTTATATATATTGTGAAAAGCAATGGCCCGCATCTCCTGGTCGTGCGGTAGCGTTCGCGCTTCGCACGCCTGGGTTGCCGGGTTCGATTCCCGGCGGGGTCAGGGATTTTCTCTGCCTCGTGATGGCTGGATGTTGTGTCATGTCCTTAGGTTAGTTTTTTTTTTTGAAAAGCAATGGTCACATAACACTCCCCTGTGGCATGCCAGAGGTTACTTTAACGTCTGTAGACGTCTCACCATTGAGAACAACATGCTGTATTCTGTTTGCTAAAAACTCTTCAATCCAGCCACACAGCTGGTCTGATATTCCGTAGGCTCTTACTTTGTTTATCAGGCGACAGTGCGGAACCGCATCCAACGCCCTCCGGAAGTCAAGGAAAATGGCATCTACCTGGGAGCCTGCATCTAGTATTTTCTGGGTCTCATGAACAAATAAAGCGATTTGGGTCTCACACGATCGCTGTTTCCGGAATCCATGTTGATTCCTACGGAGTAGATTCTGGGTTTCCAGAAATGACATGATACGCGAGCAAAAAAGTGGGTTCTGTTATGTAAGAAGTCATCGAAGCACTCACTTATCTGGGAACCTACTGCGAATCCTCGGCCTTTCGTTAACAGCCTGCAGTGGAGCTCTGTATGAATCGCTTTTTAGATATATAGGACTGGAGTGTGTCTGTTGCCTTTCATCCATGATTTGGAGGTTATCGTGAGAGAAAAGGGCAAGCTCCTCGAAGACTTTCAAGTCGCATGGCAATCTTACTCAGGCAGAGTAAATTGACTATTTCTACAAATGTGTTTCATTTCAGTACCGGGCAAGCGTCGATGAGACGAAGAAGTTGACAACCACATTTCGGACAAAATGTAACTCCATCTTGGACTCAGGAGCTTGGGAGAGCAGCTGTTCGATCAAATGCAATAATAGTGTACCAGCAGCCATTATTTCATATTGTTTTATTAGGCAACAATCTTCTACGTTCCAATTACATCATCTTTAGGCCTATTGCATGACTGACACCAAGCACTACTTGTGCACGTATAAGACAAGACACCAATGAGACCTGAGCTTCTCCTGGCGTAAACTATGTTCAAAGTACTTACGGGCATTCAGCCAGGTTGAATTTTCGACAACTGCCGATATTTCGGCGGATGCACACTCCGCCATTTTCAAGGCTTAACTGCAACGACCAGACGAAGTGCAGACAACACGAGAGCTCGGTTCTGCGAGTCTAACAGAAAAGATAACATACACCTAAACAAAAGCCACCAAAGATGAACGAAGTCAGAGCTATCAATAGTAAGAAACTATGGACTGGTAGTTGAGGAAACGTTAACTCTGTCCCTATGTTTTTTAACAAGTGAAAGAGCAGGATTCCAGGCCGAGTTTAAACAAAAGCCTCCATCCCTATTCACAAGGTTGCTAGCCAATTTAATTTCAACAGACTCCTTAATCACACTATCCCAATAGCCGGACGTGCATGCTAATATCTCGGTATTATTATACCACATGGGGTGACCAGTGTCCAAACAATGTTCGGCAATAGCAGATTTGCTAGGCTGCTGTAGTCGCGTGTGCCGTTTATGTTCAATACACCGGTCCTCCTGTGATTGCAAATCTGTTCATGGAAGACTTCGAGGAGCGTGCATTGGAGTCGGCGCCATTGAAACCTGCCTGTTTTTTCAGATACGTTGACGATACTTTTGTTGTTTGGCCGCATGGCAGGGAGAACTTGAATGCCTTTTTAGAACATCTAAACTCGATCCACCCCAACATTCGTTTTACCATGGAGGTGGAAGAGGATGGTTGCCTTCCCTTTCTTGACGTTTTGGTTAGGAGGAAGGTGGATGGATCGTTGGGACATGCAGTTTATAGGAAGCGTACTCACACTGACTTGTATCTGCAGGCGGACAGTTGTCATCATCCGGCCCAACGTGAAGGGGTACTTCGTACCCTGGTACACAGGGCACATGTCATCTCCGACGTTGAGACTTTGTCTGCTGAGCTGGCCCATCTTGAGGCTATCTTCCGCCACAATGGGTATAGTGAAAGACAGATTGAACGGGCGTTGCGATATCAACCAACTGTGCGCCACGTGACTGATGATAATTCTCAGTTGACTCCTAAATCTATTGCCTTTTCGCCCTACATAGGAAGCACTCCAAACAAGATAGGTCGTATTTTACGGAAATACAATGTGAAATGTGTTTTCCGACCTCCATCTAGGATTAAAGCGCTTTTGGGGTCTGTTAAGGATGATCTTGGTTTACGTAAGGCAGGTGTTTATCGCATTCCTTGTAGCTGTTGCATGGCATACATTGGTCAGACCATCAGGACCGTGGAGGACCGGTGTATTGAACATAAACGGCACACGCGACTACAGCAGCCTAGCAAATCTGCTATTGCCGAACATTGTTTGGACACTGGTCACCCCATGTGGTATAATAATACCGAGATATTAGCATGCACGTCCGGCTATTGGGATAGTGTGATTAAGGAGTCTGTTGAAATTAAATTGGCTAGCAACCTTGTGAATAGGGATGGAGGCTTTTGTTTAAACTCGGCCTGGAATCCTGCTCTTTCACTTGTTAAAAAACATAGGGACAGAGTTAACGTTTCCTCAACTACCAGTCCATAGTTTCTTACTATCGATAGCTCTGACTTCGTTCATCTTTGGTGGCTTTTGTTTAGGTGTATGTTATCTTTTCTGTTAGACTCGCAGAACCGAGCTCTCGTGTTGTCTGCACTTCGTCTGGTCGTTGCAGTTAAACCTTGAAAATGGCGAAGTGTGCATCCGCCGAAATATCGGCAGTTGTCGAAAATTCAACCTGGCTGAATGCCCGTAAGTACTTTGGACAAGACACCAATGTTCCTGTTTCCGTAGATGTCCGAAATTCACGAGCATGTGAAGAGCACACGTGCTCATAAAGTGTGGATATCTGCAAAACAAGATACGAATATTGGTGCCAAACAGATAATTGCAGAATCCAAGAAGAAATCTTGGGAATACTTTGGAAACAGGTTGGAGACTTTGGGTCAAGCTGCTGAAAAACCATTCTGGAGTATAATTAGCAGTCTTCGAAATGGAGGGAAGAAGGAAATGACAAGTATTTTGGACAGGTTAGGAAAACTAATGATGAATCCTGTTGATGCCTTGGGCAGATGGAGGGAATATTTTGAAGAATTGCTCAATGTAGGTGAAAATATGATCAGCAGTGTTTCAGATTTCGATGTACAATGGGATAGGAATGATGATGGAAATAGGATCACATTTGAGGAAGTGGAGAAAATGGTCAATAGATTGTAATGCAATAAAGCAGCTGGGGTGGATGAAATTAAGTCAGAACTCATCAAATACAGTGGAATGTCAGGTATTAAATGGCTGCACAGGATAACTGAAATGGCGTGGGAGTTGGGACAGGTTCCATCAGACTGGACGAAAGCAATAATCACACCAATCTTTAAACATGGAAGCAGAAAAGATTGTAACAACTACAGAGGTATTTCTTTAATCAGCGTTGTGGGTAAAATCTTCTCAGGTATTGTTGAAAGGAAAGTGCGAGTATTAGTTGAGGACAAATTGGATGAAAATAAGTGTGGGTTTAGGCCTCTTACAGGTTGTCAGATCTGTAGCTTACGGCAAATAATGGAAAAGTGTTACGAGTGGAACAGGGAATTGTATCTATGCTTTATAGATCTAGAAAAGGCATATGACCGGGTTCCTAGGAGGAAGTTATTGTCTGTTCTACGAAATTATGGAATAGGAGGCAGACTTTTTCAGGCTATTAAAGGCCTTTACATAGATAGTCAGGCAGCATTTACAGTTGACGGTAAATTGAGTTCATGGTTCAGAGTATTTTCAGGGGTAAGAAAGGCTGCAACCTGTCTCCACTGTTGTTCATATTATTTATGGATCATTTGTTGAAAACAATAGACTGGCTGGGTGATATTAAGATATGTGAACACCAAATAAGCAGTCTCGCAGATGCGGATGACTTAGTTGTGATGGCAGATTCGATTGAAAGTTTGCAAAGTAATATTTCAGAGCTAGATCAGAAACGTAAGGACTACGGTATGAAGATTAGCGTCTCCAAAACGAAAGTAATGTCAGGTCGGAAAGATATATAAACGGTTTGAGTGCCAAATAGGAGGAAAAAAGTTAGAACAGGTGGGCGGTTTCAAGTACTTAGGATGCATATTCTCACAGCATGGCAACATAGTGAAAGAACTGGAAGCGAGGTGTAGCAAAGCTAATGCAGTGAGCGCTCAGCTCCGATCTACTCTCTTCTGCAAGAAGGAAGTCAGTACCAAGACTAAGTTATCTGTGCACCGTTCAATCTTTCGACCAACTTTGTTGTATGGGAGCAAAAGCTGGTTGGATTCAGGTTACCTTATCAATAAGGTTGAGGTTACGGATATGAAATTAGCTAGGATGATTGCAGGTACTTGTAGATGGGAACAATGGCAAGAGGCTGTCCACAGTGAGGAAATCAAAGAAAAACTGGGAATGAACTCTATAGATGTAGCAGTCAGGGCGAACAGGCTTAGATGTTGGGGTCATGTTACACGCATGGGAGAAGCAAGGTTACCCAAGAGATTCATGGGTTCAGCAGTAGAGGTTAGGAGGAGTCGGTGTAGACCAAGGAGAAGGTACCTGGATTCGGTTAAGAATGATTTTGAAGTAATAGGCTTAACATCAGAAGACGCACCAATGTTAACACTGAATAGAGGATCATGGAGGAATTTTATAAAGGGACTATGCTCCAGACTGAACGCTGAAAGCCATAATCTGTCTTAAATGATGATGATGATGATGATGATATCTTACACGTGCACGAACGTGATTCGAACCCGGAACTTGTTACCTAATTAAACAAAACAATATCAAATTAACGTTTGTTGGTAAAGTATTATTACATTAAATTTCGTACTATCCTGTATTCTGTGGCTGGTTTGAGTGATCAAGAAACACTGAAAATTATGCAAGAAGGTGTAATAAGTGGAAGATGTACGAGAGGAACGCGATGGCCGAGGAGGGGTTCCATTGTGCATTTCAATACTGTCTGCACAGTCTGTTCAGAGCGTGTAGGTGGCCATTGCCATGCGTTGCCAGGTCTGTCGATCGCTATTGAATGCCTAAGGACGGGCTGACGGGGAATTTGATGCAGTTCCGCACAATAATGGCCGACTGCGACGCTATCCAGGCGTGACGTTCTCACGCCGCATGATAACTACTCTCCGCCCGTCGCATACGAGACTGCACACACCATTGCTGAACTCCTACATCACTATCTTCTGGTACGCGTCTTCAACGAATTTCACTGCTTCCGCCTTCATATGATCAAATCTACAATACTTCCAAACACCTGCAGAAAAATGGCGCAGCCGAACGAGGTAGGGTTGGGCAGTCTTATTCCACCTCGAACTAAAGTGCAGGTAGCCAGAATAAAGTTTTTCAGGTTTTTCGTAAGTGACTATAAGCGACGATACCACAGGGGCTTTTGAAGTCATTGCGAATACCGGTGGTGCGCGGTCTTTGTCAGTCTTTGCCATTGATGAGTAGTTGGAAAACAGGCTCAAGAAACTGGCGCAAGTAATTAATATCTTGCTAAACTAATTATACTTATAAGGTTTTATTCGACTTATCTTTCAACATTTAGGTGACATACACAGGATGAGTCAGGAGGAAAGGCAATTGCTTTGATGGGCGATAGTGATTCTGAACGAATAACTTCGTAAGGACATACGCCAAATCCACATCGTTTCCGAGACAGGACACGTTTAATATCACTTTTGTAGGTTTTTCATGAATAACTCGTAAACCGCAGTACAAAAGTAGACTACATTAAATTTACTACAAAAATGGTCCCATACACTTTTTTATCAAGGACAAATAGTTTGGGCAAAGAGAGAGTGAAAAAATTCAAAATCTCGCTGGACGTGGTTGCGCTGTAGCTTAAGTAGTACTTTTGGCCAGTCTGAGGTAGTTTCCTGAGTCGATTAACCATAAGTGTGGTTCAAATGGCTCTGAGCACTATGGGACTTAACTTCTGAGGTCATCAGTCGCCTAGAACTTAGAACTAATTAAACCTAACTAACCTAAGGACATCACACACATCCATGCCCGAGGCAGGATTCGAACCTGCGACCGTAGCGGCCGCTCGGCTCCAGACTGTAGCGCCTAGAACCGCACGGCCACTCCGGCCGGCTAACCATAAGTGTCCTGTACCAAATTTTTCGTCTCATCTTCCTTTGCACTACCGTGGTACAGGCCTGAAGATGATGCGATTGGAGCGTCGAAACTGCTACGCTAATAAAAGGATATAAAATAACGGTTGTTGGTACAGTATTATTATATTTCATCGACCAGCCGCTGTCCCACGCTCGTAAGTCCAAGATGGAGTTAAAAGTATTCTATCTCGGAAACCATTCGGATAGAGCATTGTCCATGTGAAAGTTTTTGTTCAGAATCGCTAATTCTATTACCCCTCAAAGCATGCACCTTTCCTCCTGACTCATCTCGTATAAAGTGTTTCAGTTGTCAATAAGAAATGTCACCTTCAACCGTGATGCAATGATCTGGTGTGTGACATGACACGTTTGTAAACATGTAGAACAGAGCACTGACAATATTTAATTTGATTCTATATTATTTCTTGGCACTGCGGGTTTCAATGATGACAGGCTGATCTGTAGCATAACATGAAGTCTAGCTTAGGTTGGAAGGTGACCGTTCGTGGATTGGCCAAACTAATGTATGTGACTATGAAATCTTAGTTGTAGTGAAATGCTCTGCTTTGAATAGTATTGTCATCAAAATGACGAACAAAAACACTCATCGACATTTAGTACGTGTAACATAGCGTCGTAACAAGAGTTATATCCATTCTCATGACATAATGTTTGCTGGATTTACCCGCTCAAAATCAAGCACATTACAGCCTAAACTAGATATAGAGCTACGCTACAGATCCGTCTGTCGCCGCAACATACATTCCCAAAAATAATATAGAAGCAAAATGAATTGCTGTCAGTGCTCTGCGTATCTTTGCACATGCATGTCACACACCGCGAGAACACTACGTCGCCAGTCTAAACCCGCGCTCTGGTATCTGTAAACTGAACCCACCATATATACTGGCTGTTCAGGTGGCACAGACACGTTAAGGGGGAGTAGCACGTCAAAAATTTAAAAGAATTCAATTTTTCAAAAATATGCCTATTTTGTAGCGCACATCTTCCTGAATAGTTTGATGTATAAAACATATGTTTAAGAGCACCAAGATGGTGCGTCACACGCCAGTAAAGCTTTCCCTGAGGTTCAAAAATGTGCTCCATATGGAGCTGACACTATTTTGCAGAAATTAGAACGTGTGGGATATTTACAGAAAAGACTTGACACTAGACTTACAAGGCTGAGACAAGATTCGTCGGGGAAAAGAATTGTCTGATGGGAAGGGAATAAAAGGGAGAGGCTGACAGACGAATGGATGTGTGACTGCTGTGTACGGACGCAGGAGGAGCTGGCCACTGTTCGCGAACAGCTGAGCGTGTTGATGGCCGCGGTCAGCCGGCTTCAGGCTGCTGCCTCGGCGTGTACCGGCAGTGGGAAGTCTGGTGCGTCGCGTGTTACACCCCAGGAGTTACATGCTTCATCCACTGTCCCTACTGTCGAGACATCTTCGCGGGTATCGGGCGCGGTTGGGCCACCCTCCCCCAAGGGGAGTGGCGGGTTCAGCGGCGTTCGCGGCGCACGAGGTGGAGGGTAAATGTGGAGGCTGGCCGTGTGGCATCGCCCGCTCTGCCTGTGAGTGGACATGTGGCCGCTCCTTCAGCAACGTCCGAGCAAGCACACGGGGGGAGGGGTTTATTAGTTATTGGGAGCTCCAACGTTAGACGGGTGATGGAGCCCCTTAGGGAAATAGCGTAAAGGTCAGGGAAGAGGGCCAGTGTTCACTCTGTCTGCTTGCCGGGGGGGTCTTATCCGAGATGTGGAGGAGTCCCTGCCGGCGGCGATAGAGAGCACTGGGTGCACCCGACTGCAAATTGTTACTCATGTCGGCACCAATGACTCTTACCTTTCTGCTTTCAGAGGTCATCCTCAGTTCGTACAGGCAGTTGGCGGAATTGGCGGAATGCCTCGCTCGCGGGGTGGAATCAGAGCTAACTATTTGTAGTATCGTTCCCAGAACCGATCGCGGTCCTCTGGTTTGGAGCCGAGTAGAAGGCTTAAACCAGAGGCTCAGACGATTCTGCGGAGAGCTGGGGTGCAAATTTCTCGACCTCCGCTAACGGGTGGAGAAATGTAGGGTCTCCCTGAATAGGTCAGGCGTGTACTACACGCCGGAAGCGGTTATAAGGGTAGCGCAGTACGTGTGGAGTGAACATGGGGGTTTTTTAGGTTAGAGAATTCTCTCCCTAGGCTCGAGAAGACGCCTCCAGAGACGCGGCAAGGTAGGAGAAGGCAAAATGCAACAGAGAATAAAATATTAATGTGTTAATAGTAAACTGCACGAGCGTCTATAGAAAGGTCCCAGAACTGCTCTCATTAATAAACGGTCACAACGCCCATATGGTACTAGGGACAGAAAGTTGGCTGAAACCAGACGTAAACAGTAATGAAATCCTAAACTCAGATTGGAATGTACACCGCAGAGACAGGCTGGACAGTGAAGGGGGAGGCGTGTTTATAGCGGTAAGAAGTGCAATAGTATCGAAGTGACTTGACGGAGACCCGAAATGTGAAATAATTTGGGTGAAGGTCACGGTTAAAGCAGCCTCAGACATGGTAATTGGATGTCTCTATAGGCCCCCTGGCTCAGCAGCTGTTGTGGCTGAGCACCCGAAGGATAATTTGGAAAATATTTCGAGTAAATTTCCCCACCATGTTATAGTTCTGGGTGGAGATTTTAACTTGCCGGATATAGACTGGGAGACTCAAACGTTCATAACGGGTGGCAGGGACAAAGAATCCAGTGAAATTTTTTAAAGTGCTTTATCTGAAAAATACCTTGAGCAGTTAAACAGAGAACCGACTCGTGGCGATAACATATTAGACCTTCTGGTGACAAACAGACCCGAACTATTTGAAATAGTTAACGCAGAACAGGGAATCAGCGATCATAAAGCGGTTACTGCATCGATGATTTCAGCCTTAAATAGAAATATTAAAAAAGGTAGGAAGATTTTTCTGTTTAGCAAAAATGACAAAAAGCAGATTACAGAGTACCTGACGGCTCAGCACAAAAGTTTTGTCTCAAGTACAGATAGTGTTGAGGATCAGTGGACAAAGTTCAAAACCATCGTACAATATGCATTAGATGAGTATGTGCCAAGCAAGATCGTAAGAGCTGGAAAAGAGCCACCGTGGTACAACAACCGAGTTAAAAAAACTGCTGCGGAAGCAAAGGGAACTTCACAGCAAACATAAACATAGCCAAAGCCTTGCAGAAAAACAAAAATTAGGCGAAGCGAAGTGTAGTGTGAGGAGGGCTATGCGAGAGGCGTTCAATGAATTCGAAAGTAAAGTTCTATGTACTGACTTAGCAGAAAATCCTAAGAAAATTTGGTCTTATGTCAAAGCGGTAGGTGGATCAAAACAAAATGTCCAGACACTCTGTGACCAAAATGATACTGAAACAGAGGATGACAGGCTAAAGGCCGAAATACTAAATGTCTTTTTCCAAAGCTGTTTCACAGAGGAAGACTGCACTGTAGTTCCTTCTCTAGATTTTCGCACAGATGACAAAATGGTAGATATCGAAATAGACGACAGAGGGATAGAGAAACAATTAAAATCGCTCAAAAGAGGAAAGGCCGCTGAACCAAATGGGATACCTGTTCGATTTTACACAGAGTACGCGAACTAACTTGCCCCCCCCCCCCCCCCCCTTCTTGCAGCGGTGTACAGTAGGTCTCTAGAAGAGTGTAGCGTTCCAAAGGATTGGAAAAGGGCACAGGTCATCCCAGTTTTCAAGAAGGGATGTCGAACAGATGTGCAGAACTATAGACCTATATCTCTAACGTCGATCAGTTGTAGAATTTTGGAACAAGTATTATGTTCGAGTATAATGACTTTTCTGGAGACTAGAAATCTACTCTGTAGGAATCAGCATGGGTTCCGAAAAAGACGGTCGTGTGAAACCCAGCTCGCGCTATTCGTCCACGAGACTCAGAGGGCCATAGACACGGGTTCACAGGTAGATGCTGAGTTTCTTGACGTACGCAAGGCGTTCGATACAGTTCCCCACAGTCGTTTAATGAACAAAGTAAGAGCATATGGACTATCAGACCAATTGTGTGATTGGATTGAAGAGTTCCTAGATAACAGAACGCAGCATGTCATTCTCAATGGAGAGAAGTCTTCCGAAGTAAGAGTGATTTCAGGAGTGTCATAGGACCGTTGCTATTCACAATATACATAAATGACCTTGTGGATGACATCGGAAGTTCATTGAGGCTTTTTGCAGATGATGCTGTGGTGTATCGAGAGGTTGTAACAATGGAAAATTGTAGTGAAATGCAGGAGGATCTGTAGCAAATTGACACGTGGTGCAGGGAATGGCAATTGCATCTCAATGTAGACAAGTGTAATGTGCTGCGAATACATAGAAAGATAGATCCCTTATCATTTAGCTACAAAATAGCAGGTTAGCAACTGGAAGCAGTTAATTCCATAAATTATCTGGGAGTACGCATTAGGAGTGATTTAAAATGGAATGATCATATAAAGTTGACCGTCGGTAAAGTAGACACTTCTCTCGCCACTAACTACATTTGTGAGTGAACAGTAACTGCTGTGTTTAGTTTTATTCTGTGTATACTGAAATTCTTGGATATGGAACCAACTTTACGTAGGGCAAGGGAAAGACAGATGGTAGGTTTACAATACAGTTATGTATGCATTTTTAAAGTAATTATTGTGTAATTTCTAATGATGCCATTTGGAATCATTGTTTTATTTATTGACCAACAGCTTCAAAAGAACTTTTGCAATGGATATGGCATATGTGCAACATATACAGTAACTATTCATCACAAAAAAAGTTTCCCCAATTTTTTTTCTAAATGTGACGCACAAAGGTTAATGATGGTGTGCAAAGCAGGAAATGTGTTTTAGAGAAAATGGGAATTAAGCCCGGAGTGAGCTGTATCAAAGCTTTTTATGCGATAGACAGACAACGTATAGTGAAAGCAGATAAATTATTTTTGGAGGTGATAAAATCAAGAAGAGTGCATCAGAGGAATGTAAAGAGGAAGAAAACTGATTTAGGAAGTGAAAAAGAACCTGCTTATGGTGATGGACAGCTCTAAAAGAATCACAAATACGAGCAGAAACTCAGCCATTTTCCACAAAACACAAATTTCTGTACTTAAGTAGGTGTAACATGCAAAATAAATATTACTTTCAAACCTGGCATGTTTGTTGAACAGAAACTCCTTAATGCAAAACTCCAGAATTTTTCAAATCTATAAAACTGTTTTAAAAATTGAGATAATTGAACATTAAATTTGAGTCTTTTCTAAACATTAGGTTTAAAATGTCACAGCTCATTTATTTTTTCATAAATGAAATTAATTCTAGAGTTTCATACACCTGTAAGTACGGTTTGTAGCTGTGTTAAATTCATCGAAGAATAGCAGAAAATGCAGCCAACATTAAGTGAAAATGATGAAATATCATATGTAAAAAAAAATTATTTTGACATTTTTTTGAACTTCCACTGCTATGAGTGTGAATCCTGAATCTCCCCTGGTCATGCTGACAAAGTTTTATGAATTTGTTTGTAAAAGTATAGGCAGTGGAAATTAACATGTCGTGTGGTGCCTCTGCTGCTCCAAGTCGGCCCGTTTGAATTCCTACCCCCCTTTAACTGTGCTATACTGTACTTCATTGAGCGTACCCGTGGTCTAGGGGTCTGAATCGGCTCTGAGCCGTGAAAGCGTGCGGAACTGAATCGCGCGCCGGTCAGCGCTCCGCTCTCGGAGTTGTGTACTTACGCGTCGCGGTGTTTGTGTATAGAGAGTCCACCAAGAAAGTACCTCATGGCGTGCTCTTACCGACGTGTGACGATCAAAGTGCAGGGTGTCAGAAAAGTCTTTCTCTGATTACATAAATCGATAACTCAGGCTAGAAGTAAGGTACAAATATGAAACTGGTGTCTAATAGTTTACAAACTATCAAAGTTTCTTTCACACATCAGTAAACTCCCACATGAGCACCCTTGGTAGCACGTAGCACATCTAGGCGATATTCAGTTTCCGTCCACACAATAGCCAACATCACTGGAGGGATCTATTCAACAACTGTGGTTATCCGTTGCCGCAGGGTTTCAAGATCTGGTACACGTGTTCGGTAGACCTCGTCCTTGACATAACTGCATAAAAAGAAGTCTAGTGGCGTTATGTCATGACAGCGTGGAGGCCAAACCGTTGGCCCATCACGACCAATCCATTGCACAGGAAAGGTCATATCGAGATAGGCACGGACGTCCAAAGTCCAATGAGGCGGTGCACCGTCTTGCTGAAACAAGACATCGGGGTGAAGCTGAAGTAGCTGAGGAATAGCATACGGTTGCAACATGTCCAGATACACTGCAGATGTGATGGTAGCCTCAGCGAAGAAGAATTGCCCGATAATTCTATCGTGCAATAGCGCGCACCAAACATTCACCTTTGGACTGCCTCTGGTGCATTCCATGACCTCGCCAGGGGGTTGTGAACCCAAATGCGCACATTATGGCGATTCACTACTCCACTGACAAAAAAGGTCGCTTCGTCGGAAAAGGCAATTCGTCTGAGATAACTATCATCGTCCTCAATCGTGATAGCATTTCGACCACAAAGTCATATCGACGTGTACTGTTATTGGGCAACAAAGCCTGAACGATTTGCACTTTGTATGCACGAAACAATAAACGTTTGTGAAAAATGTCATGGAGAGAGCTTTTTTGGCATCTGTAATTCACGTGAAGCCCTGCGCACCGATTTCTTCGGACTTCGCAGAAAAGACTGCCTTACAGCTTCCACCCTGTCTGCTGAGGTTCTTGGTCGACGAGACCTCGGAAGGTCAGCAGCCGATCCTGTGTTCTTGAACTTCTCATACCAGGCTTTAATGCTCTTGACATCAGGTAGATTCCTTCCAAACGCTGTCTGGAAGTGTCTCTGCACTGTGGTTGGTGATCGTGTCTCATGGTACCACAGGACACTGTGTACCTTCTCCTGATTGGTTAACACGGCTTCTTGGGCACCGCACCTCATCCACTACTTACGTACTGCGAACCTAAAACAGAAAAAAACGTTGATAGTTGTAAACAATTCAACACAAGTATCATATTTGTATCTTATTTATCTATCTCATGTATCTTACTTCTAGCCTGAGCTATCAATTTATGTAATCAAGAAAAGACTTTTCGGACACCCTGTAATGTTTCAAGCCGAACATCCACGACCGAGAGCCTTTGAAGCTGATAGTTCATATGAAAAAATCTGCGTTTGAATCCCCGGTACGTGATCGGAATACATTTTTCCATGACAGGAAGTGTTGTATACATAAGATGCTGACTGAGACGCTATGCACTGAAGTTGTCCAACAACATGCCGTCGGGCTAAAATTTAAACACTCTGGTGGACATGTAAGTGCAATGACAGTGGACCATGCAGAAGACCTCCGAACCTTGCAGGTGTTTGATCTCCCGTTCTAAGCACCTCAAGAAGTAGTCACTGCCGCTTTCCAACCATACGGCAACTACTTGGGCCACTTTACGGAGAAGTGGCAAACATTTACGATCTACCCAATGTTAAATTGCGTTCGGCAGTTCAAAACTGAGCTGACGAAACACGTTCCATCGTACCTGATGATTGTCGGTGTGCGAGCCTTTCTCACGTACGATGGCCAGCCACGAAAGTGCACGGAATGTGGCCAGCAAGGACATATCCAGTCCGAACGTTTACGCCGACTTCGATACAGACGCCGTTAGGTGAAGTGACCCCGGCATCGAAGCTCACGTCCCTAGACGTCACCTACGCGATGGTAGCACAGAACCCTTCCACGTCACTCCAGGATACGCCTGAAGCCTCGTCAATGCCACTCACCGCACCACAACATGCCGACGAGACCAGCATGGCCTCACCTCGTGCTTGCACCGGGACCATCCACTATCAGGACCGTCACGGACCTAGATGTCGTGCCGACTTCTGTCTTTATTCAGACGGGCACAGCATCGGATGACGGCCGACCGCATTCTGATTCGGAACAACACATTAGAAAAGAGCAGTCGCCCAGGAAGCGCAAGAAACGCCGACGAACACCATCCGACGACGCTCTCATTCAGATGGTCTCGCGAGATGACGACTGGTTGTCTGATGGTGACCTCCCATATTGCGTACAGTCACATGGTACGACCACTCCTGACGTCCCCTCTTGTGACAGATCCTCTCAATCGAGAACTCATATTCAATGTTGCCAGTACACGAGGATGACAGATCCCCCACAGCTTTTGTCACAGCACCCACTTTCCCCATTGCAACAGTAAATGATTGCCACATGTCTTCGACATCAGCATCCTGGGCTGATGTTGTTGAAGAAGGAGTGAATCAGATCACCAGTGTGTCCACCCATGGAGACGACTGAGCTGGCGCCCTGCCAGTAATCATGGCCACTTCAGGAGACCTGGCTGGTGTACATCTGCTGGATGCTTCCATCGCGCATTCTGCATCGACTGAAAAGGACTATACACTATATCGTGTCGCCATAATGAATCTTGCCACAATCCGAGCCCCTCACAAACTGGTCATGTTCCGAAACACCATCTACTCTGCAGATGTTGATATTGCACTCCTACAGGAAGTTTTAGTCACTAACTTCCAGTTGCCCACTGGGTACACTGCCCGTGTTTATCACGCCTCCGACACTGGTACCAGCGTCGTCATTCTCCTACGCAACAGGCTCCCTGCAGAGGAAGCCATATATCTCCCCACCACATGCGGTATGGCCCTCACCCAATCTGGCGTGCATATCATTAATATCTACACACCGCCTGGTACTAGCCCCTATTATGACTGTCATACATTCTTCGCCAAGGTCACACTGCTCTTCACGGTCCCACAAGACGATGTGGTGCTCGGTGGGGACTTCACCTGGACACAAGGGCCCTATGGCCAACTCCCACGGCATTCACCTTGTGCGGCTCTCATGGTGGTCATCGATTCCTTGCGACTCATTGATATCTGTACGAAGCTCCATAAAACCCAACTGGGTTACACATTTTACACTGTTAATTCATCAAGCCCACTTGCTGATGGTAGCTGCCTTGCAGAAGTCTGGCCAATGGCCTTTTTAGACCATGACGCATAGATCTGCGACGTCACTGTTGCCCAGAAGCATGTGCGGCATAGTCGTGGTCTGTGGAAATTCAATGTCGTCCACCTGACCTCCCCAGAGTGCCGCTATATGGTCGAGGATGTGTGGGCACAACACTGGCAGTGAACAAATGCACACGTTTCCTTCATCATGCGCTATCACCTGGACGCCGCTGTGTCCGATCTCGAGCCTCTGATCATGTACTTCAAGAACGTATGTTGACGTACCACCTCCTCCAGGAACAACAATGAAGATGCAAGGCTCTGATCCAAGTCCTCACTGATGAAGGCCACCAGCATGAGCCCCAAAAAACCATTGGACATGCTCTCCATAATCATTTTTCTGGATTGCACGCAGCTGTACCGCATTCCGCGGGACTGGTCACAAAGGTCGCATTACTTACTACGAGTGCTCTCCCAGTGGAGGTAGCACATGAACGCTAGGAAGACGTGACCACAGATGAAGTACTCGATGCTGTCAAGGAGGGATTTGACAACAAAATCCCCACGGCCTGATGGTATCCCCATCGCATTTTACAAAAGCTGGCTTCGGGACTCAAGAAGATCGCACATTACGTAATCTCCTGCAATCAGACTTCCCTAGGAGGCGACAACAGTATCCATACGGCTCTTTGCCGTACTCGAGACATGATAATGTTTGCTCGTCACCAACGTCGCTCTGGTGCCTTTTCATCGCTGGACTTCAGCCAGGCCTTCGACCGTGTAGACCACTCCTATTTGGGGACAGTCCTTCAACATATTGGTTTCCGTAGCGGTATTGTCACGGTAATTCTGCACCTTTTGAGCCGCACTACCTCCAGAATCAAGTACAGCGGCCGCTTCACGCCACCCCTGGTCATGGCACGATCTGTTCGGCAAGGCTGCCCCCTGTCCGAGATTTTATATGCTTTCGATTTGGAACCCTGCTCCAGGGACTAGGCCAAGAAAGATATGCAGTTGCGTGGTCTGAGAAGACGATCTAGTCCTTTAAGTGCCCTATGAGGATGAAGTTCGAGCAGCCATGTCATGAGTAGCGGATTACGACGAAGCATAGGGCAGCTCCCTCAAAGTGTCCAAATCCAAGGTATCGCTCATAGGTGAGGTCCTATCGGAATAGCGTCGCCGTCATCGTTCGATGTCTGTCTCATTGAATTCACAGCTCAGCGGTTATTAACGGCAGGCGTTTGCTACAGACCACCAGAGAGTTGAGCCACGGCACTGTATGTCAGCTCCCAACTAAAACTGGCCTCGTTGCCCGCAGAGCCTCACTGGACACCTATTCCAAGGCTTTGTGCTGGTGTTTTTGTCCACCCCAGTTTTAATATCGACCATCCCATCCCCATTTTATCATATCTGGGGATTTTTCTTTGGCTTCAGTTACTGCTGCCGGTGTATACCACTTACTCGTTTGTTCCACACGAAAAGAGTTTAGAAAGTGTTACAAAAGTGCCTCTCGATCAACCCCATGGAACTTAAGAATTCCGAGTGTATGTGACACACATATGGAAAAAGGTCAACACCACATTCTCGAATCCGACGTCCCATCAGCGTGGTATATCACAGTGAATGATAAATAAATTAACCGACTGCAGAGCATCTACATCTACATATACATCCATACTCCGCAAGCCACCTGACGGTGTGTGGCGGAGGGTATCTTGAGTACCTCTATCGGTTCTCCCTTCTATTCCAGTCTTGTATTGTTCGTGGAAAGAAGAATTGGCGGTATGCTTCTGTGTGGGCTCTAATATCTCAGATTTTATCCTCACCGTCTCTTCGCGAGATATACGTAGGAGGGAGCAATATTCTGCTTAACTCTTTGATGAAGGTATGTTCTCGAAACTTTAACAAAAGCCCGTACCGAGCTACCGAGAGTCTCTCCTGCAGAGTCTTCCACAGGAGTTTATCTATCATCTCCGTAAGGCTTTCGCGATTACTAAATGATCCTGCAACGAAGCGCGCTGCTCTCGTACTGTAACCTTCTTCCTTTGTTTTCGGATTGCATTACCTTAGGATTCTTCCAATGAATCTCAGTCTGGCATCTGCTTTACCAACGATCAACTTTATATGATCATTCCATTTTAAATCACTCCTAATGCGTACTCCCAGATAATTTATGGAATTAACTACTTCCTGCTATTTTCTAGCTAAATGATAAGGGATCTATCTTTCTATGTATTCCATCTAGCCGACTCGACCCTCTTGCATTGTGGAGTCGATGACACAAACGACCAGTGGTTTCACTCTGCAGCGGAGTGTGCGCTAATATGAAACTTACTGGCAGATTAAAACTGTGTGCCGGACCGAGACTCGAACTTGGGACCTTTGCCTATTGCGGTCAAGTGCTCTACCATCTGAGCTACCCAAGCACGACTCACGCCCCGTCCTCACAGTTTTAATCTGCTAGCAAGTTTCATATCAGCGCACACTCCGCTGCAGAGTGAAAATATCATTCTGGAAACTTCTCACAGGCTGTGGCTAAGCCATGTCTTCGCAATATCCTTTCTTTCAGGAGTGCTAGTTCTGCAAGGTTCGCAGGAGAGCTTCTGTAAAGTTTGGAACGTAGGAGACGTTGTACTGGCAGAAGTAAAGCTGTGAGGACGGGACGTGAGTCTTGCTTGGGTAGCTCAGGTGGTAGAGCACTTGCCCGCGAAAGGCAAAGGTCCCGAATTCGAGTCTCGGTCCGGCACACAGTTTTAATCTGCCAGGAAGTTTCACTGCAGTTCCATGCCTCGGACAGCCCATGATGTATACCATCAGGGAATTGCAAGTTCACGACATCCGTGAGATGTGGAAGAAGAAGGCTTCGCCCAGTCACACAACCAACCAGGAACCATACCCAAATGTTCGGACCCCATCGTTCCTAAAACCCAGGTTTCCATCAGCCAGCGCACGACTTTAATAACTTTTCTTGTGTCTTGACCACACTTTCATTATTCTCAAAAACACCTAGCATGTTTCGACATTCCGTCATGTTCAACACTGTCGTAACACTGCTTTTGAAAATGACGAATTGTCGAAACGTGCAAGGTGTATTTGGGAATAATAAAAGTATAGTCAAGACACAAGTTATGAAAATGCATCCAAATGGTCACTTCGTCTTAGAGAATTTTCGTGTAAATTGCAGCCGCTCATGACTATTGCGGGAAATGAGAACACGATCTCTTGTGAACTTGGCTTCATCCGTGAGAATGACCAACCGTGGGACTCGGGCTCGTCCACAGAACTGTGCAAGAACGACCCGCAGCAAGGGACTCGTGACGTAAACTCCTGTGAATGTACTGATTGTACGTTCTGGGGCGGTAAGGATGTAGCTGCAGCTGATGTGAAACACGCCGCACAGTTTGCTGGTCCACATCCAGTGTACCTGCTCTGTTTCTGGTTCCCGTCGTCGCGTCCTCCACAGCATGGAGAACAGGCTCTTCAATCAAGGGTGTGCGGCGCCGCGGTAGAGCACTACTCTCGGCGCAACAGGCCGTGAATATACCATCTCCGGCGCCCGCTGGCACACTGTAGCAAAGAGCGAGTGTGAAGGCTTCTGGCGCTGGGGAAAACACTCCGCATACAACTGACTAGCAGTCATCCATTGCCCCGAGCTTCGCCGTCCTATGACATCATGTCGGCATACTCAGCAAATGAGTTGTTGACCCTGATCAACAGCAGCACACTAGAAATGAAGTGTACTTAAAGACTGCATCATGTGTTGTAGTGAATGATTACTAAAAAAATGTTCAAATGGGTGTGAAATCTTATGAGACTTAACTGTTAAGACCATAAGTTCCTAAGCTTACACACTACTTAACCTAAATTATCCTGAGGACAAACACACACCCATGCCCGAGGGACGACTCGAACCTCCGCCGGGACCAGCCGCACAGTCCATGACTGCAGCGGCTAGAGCGCTCGGCTAATCCCGCGCGGCGAATGATTACTACTGTACAATAGTACACTGTGAACAAAGACGACAAGCACAACAGCAGAACCTGTTCGGGCAGATCACAAACTGAACTGTATTGCATGTAATAATTCCAGTAGTGGGCATGGGACATTAAGTGATCGGTGAACGATGTGCGTAATACCCTAGTCAATGACCGAGCGAGGTGGATCAGTGGTTAGCACACTGGGCTCGCATTCGGGAGGACGACGGTTCAATCCCGCGTCCAGCCATCCTGATTTAGGTTTTCCGTGACTTCCCTAAATCGCTCCAGGCAAATGCCAGGATGGTTCCTTTAAAAGGGTACGGCAGACTTCCTTCCCCGTCCATCCCTAATCCGGTGAGACCGATGAGCTCGCTGTTTGGTCTCTTCCCCCAAACAACCCAGTCCAATCCCTAGTCAATGGCGCCGAAATTGCGCTAGATGTGAACGCATGTTGTGATATTTTTCGTGTAGAGGGAAAACGGTACATTTCCGGACTGAATTTAACGGTAATGATGTCCAAGTCCTCAACGTCTGTAAAGGAAATTTAGTTATCCTGTATGTTACAAAACTCATCAGCTAGTTTTGATGCCTCATTTCCTAATCCAATCCCCTCAACATCGTCTGATTTAATTCGATAGTATTCCTCATCTTCATCTATTTCCATTTCTCTTACTACAACAGTGTCTTCGTTTCCTTTGTATGCCCCTACTATACACTCCTTCCACCTTTCAGCTTCCCGTTCTTGTCTTAGTTTTGACTTGCCATGTGAGCTCATGATATCCATCCAGTTTCTTCTCTAATCTCCAAAAGTCTAGTAGCTTTACTATAGGTGGCCCCTATCTTTCCCATAATCATCCTTCTATAGCTCTCTATTCTCCTCTAACCTCTTCTGCTTTGCCATTTTGCACTTCCTGTTAGTTTCACATCCAGATGTCTGTACTCCTGCTTCATTTGCTGCATTTTCATACTTAAGCCTTTCGTCAATTAAACATTTATTTTCAGCAGGAAACGCATCTCGATCTGTAATACTGACATCAATTTTCCTAGTATTTTTGTTATAGATGTAGCATATCTTCTCATATCCTTCACTGTGCCTTCAGTTGCGCAGAAGGAATCATAATTTACATCCTGGCAAAAAGAGGCAGAGCTCATGACAAACGTCGAAAACTGCTGAGGATTTTAATTTCACGATCCGGCCGCTGTGACCGAGTGGTTCTATGCGCTTCAGTCCGGAACCGCGCTACTGCTACGGTCGCAGGTTCGAATCCTGCCTCGGGCATGGATGTGTGTGATGTCCTTAGGTTGGTTAGGTTTAAGTAGTTCTGAGTCTAGAGGACTGATGACCTCAGATGTTAAGTCCCATAGTGCTTAGAGCCATTTGATTTTTTTTTTTTAATTCACGTAAATACAATAACACCAAACCTTCAGGCTTTCAGAGCCACATAAAGGCAGAAAATTATTCATTTCTGTTATTTACGGACTGCGAGATATACTGCTTAACTTGCTTCTATGAACTGCTACTTCTGTTAAAACACAGATAGTGCACTTCTTCTGTTATTGTACAGACGTAGTCGACAGCTATAGGTCGTTCGTGGTGAGTATCAAATAATCTTCACACGAAACCGGAGCTAATTCTCATTTATCACCCTCTTGTCCATAGTTCATTCTTCTGTTGTGTAGTAATAACCGAGAATTCTGCGGCAGATTTCATACTCACGTACGCACGATAGTAGCCCTCTGCTGGTAAAATTCTGTCGTTCACTTCAAATCACAATGTAACATTGTATTTCATGGAGACAACAAGACTCCCCCAGGGCAGGCCATCCGACACACGCGTCCAGAAAACTGATGCAATTTCCTGTGCGCCTTCCTCCATCCGCCGACAGACAAAAGTTTTTATTGGTTTCCCGCCGACGCGAAATTCGTTTCCGGCTTACCTCTTCCCTTTTTGTTTGAAGCGCTGCTTTGTCTATTCGTACTTTCATAAAGACTTTTGGTGAAACTTCACATGGTGGAATCTGGTGTTGGTGCATGAACCACATTTCGACGATCGTGAATAAGAGTTACCACAGAGTACATGCTTTTTTATTTTGTTTTGTATACGATTTTTTTTAAAGCAATTGCCTTGTGACTGCAAATCACTATCTTTTCCTCTTCCTGTGCCTTTTGGCAAACAGAGTTTCATGTTTTTAAAACTCATCAAAATCTGTGACGTCAACACTCATAAACGCCGGTAATTGTAAAATTAAATGCTGTACTAAAAAAATGGACAAGAAGAGAATAGAAGCTTTCGAAATGTGGTGCTACAGAAGAATACTGCAGATTAGATGGGTAGATCACATAACTAATGAGGAGGTATTGAATAGAATTGGGGAGAAGAGGAGTTCGTGGCACAACTTGACAAGAAGGAGGGACCGGTTGGTAGGATATGTTCTGAGGCATCAAGGGATCACAAATTTAGAATTGTAGAGCAGCGTGGAGGGTAAAAATCGTAGAGGGAGACCAAGAGATCAATACACTAAGTAGGTTCAGAAGGATGTAGGTTGTAGCAAGTACTGGGAGATGAAGAAGCTTGCACAGGATAGAGTGGCGTGGAGAGCTACATCAAACCATTCTCAGGACTGAAGACAACAACAACAACAACAACAATAAATTCTTCTCTAGTTATCACTTACAGAGAACAGCACTTCATCTACAAAATTAACCAGTTCGTTTACAGTACTGCTCTTACGTAACTTAGTATTGTTGGCTCAGGTGGACCGTATACTGACCCCTGCGGACTGCCTTTAGAAATGATCTACGTTATTTCCAATCCTGGGTACATTTATGTTGCTCGTCCCTCGGGGCAGCAGTCTCTTAGGCAGCTACGCACTGGGATGACAAAAGTCATGGGACATGTACAGGTGAACCCAGTATGGCGTACTAAAGGTGTAAAAGGGCGCAGCATTGGCAGAACTGTCATTCGAACTCAGCTGATTCATGCGGAAAGATTTCCGGTTTGGTTATGGCCGCACGACGGGAATTAACAGACTTTGAACACGGCCTGGTATTTGGAGCCACACCCATGGTACATTCCATTTCCGTAATTGTTAGGCAATTCAGTATTCCGGGATCCACAGTGTCAAGCATGTGCCGAGAAGACAAAAGTTCAGGTATTACTTCTCACTACGGACATCACAGTGGCCGACGACCTTCACATAACGACTGAGAGCAGCGGCGTTTGCGTGGAGTTCTAATTGCCAACAGACAAGGAACATCGCGAGAAATAACGCAGAAGTCAACGTGGGACGTACGACATACATATACGTTAGGACAGTGCGGGAAAATTTGGTGATAATCGGCTGTAGCCGCAGACGACCGACGCGATTGCCTTTGCTAACAGCACGACATCGTCTGTAGCGCATTAACTGGTCTTGTGATGGTATCGGTTGGACCCTATACGACAGGAAAATCGTAGCCTAGTCAGATGAGACCCGATTTCAGTTGGTAAGAGTTGATGGTAGGGTTAGAGTGCGGCGTAGACCCCACAAAACCATGAGCAGGAGTTGTCAACAGGGCACTGTGCAAGCTGCTTTTGGTTACATAATGGTGTCGAGAGTGGAAAGGGTTGTATTCGGCTACTTGGAGCCCATTTTGTTCCTATACAACGATGGACTTTTTATGGACGACAAAGCGCTATGTCACTGGGTCACAATTGGTTGTAATTAGTTTGAAGAACATTCTGGACAGTTTGAGCGAACGATCTGGCCACCCATATGGCCCGACATAAATTCCACTTAACATTTATGGGATGGATCGAGAGGTCAGTTTTCGGGTAAAATCCTGCACCGGCAACACTTTCGCTGTTATGGATGGTTACAGAGACAGCATGACTCGATATTTCTGTGGAGGACTTCCAACGACTTGTTAAGGTCATGCCACGTCGAGTTGTTGCACTACTTCGAGCAAAAGGAGGTCCAACAAGCTATCAGGTATCCCACGACTTTTTCACGTCAGTGTCTGTGTCTGTGTGTGTGTGTGTGTGTGTGTGTGTGTGTGTGTGTGTGTACGGATACGGAGGGGGGGGGGGGGAGGGAAAAAATTGTAGAGGTACACCAAGAGACGAAAACCGTATGCAGCTTCATATAGGTGAAGGTTGCTGTAGTTATTCGGAGATGAAGAGGCTTGTACGGAATACAGTAATGCAGAGATCTGCAGCAAACAATTCTTTGGATTAAACACCCAAATAATCCAGTATATGGTGTCTCTGAGTATTTCAATTCCATCAGGAGGCAAAAAAAAAAAAGACAGCCACCACTGGACGTCGAAATCGTCCGTAATGTCTGTCATCAGCGCTACGGTGTTTGTCTCAAGCGAAATAGCCTTGTGTATTGCCTCTTCTGTTGTGCTGATTCAGGTGACGGCTTACATCGTTTAGTGGTCTGCAGTCTTGTAATACTTTGCATCAAAATTTCTTGAACTCGTCAACCAGGAAGTTCAAGAGGATCACTGGATCTGTGTCCTGCCATTTACTGATAATCACTACCTCACCATTGTTTCGAGGTGACGGCCACTTTGTCAAAGGCACCAGTTATACACTCTACACATGTAATGTCTCTTTGATCAATTAAAGCTTGCATTACTTCCATTGAATCCTATGCGGTACTACTGGAAATCATTTTCTAATTCCTTGTGATGATGCAGAAGCCTATTATTTCTAAGTTGTTGTTGTCTTTAATTCAAAGAATGGTTAGCTGCAGCTCTCCGCATTACTGTATTCCGTACAAGCCTCTTCATCTCCGAATAACTACAGCAACCTTCACCCATTTGATCCTGCATGCGATTTTCGTCTCTTGGTGTACCTCTACAATTTTTACACCCTCCGCTCCCGCACATACAAACCCTCTCTCTCTCTCTCTCTCTCTCTCTCTCTCTCTCTCTCACACACACACACACACACACACACACACACACTTCTTCCCAATATCAAAGTGATGATTCCTTGATGTCTCAGAACGCGTCCTTTCGATCGATCCATTCTTTTAGTGTAGTTATGCCACATATTATTTTTCCTCCCCAGTTCCATTCAGTACTTCCTCACTAGTTAAGTCTTCTACTTGTCTAATCTTCAAAATTCTTCTGTAGCACCACATTTCAATGGATTCTGACCTGTTCTTTTCAGAACTGCTTATCGTCCACGTTTCACTTTCGTACAAGGCCACTCTCCAGATAAGTACCCTCAGAATAGATTCCTAACACCCAAAGTTATATTTATCTTCTTCAGAAACACTTTCCTTCCCGTTGCCAGTCTATATCATTTTACTGGCCAAGTAGCAAAACTCATCTACTCATTTCCTAATCTAATTCTCTCAGCATCGTCTGATTTAATTCAACGACATTCCATTACCCTTGTTTTGCTTTTGTTGAGGTTCACCTTGCATCCTTCCTTCCATTCCGTTCAACTGCACTTCCAAGTTCTTTGCTGTCTCTGACAGAATTACAATATCACTGGCAAACCTCAAAGTTTTTATTGCTTCTACGTGAGTTTTAATTCATTCTCCAAATTTTTCTTTAGCTTCTTTTATTGCTTTCTCAGTGTACAGACTGAACAGCGTCGGTAACATACTACAACCCCATGCCACTGCCTTCTCAAACACTGCTTTTCTTTCATGCACTCGACTCTTAGAAGTAGCGTCAGGTTTCTGTTAAAGTTCGATGTACCCGTTCCCTCCCTATATTTTACCCCTGCGACCTTCAGAATTTCAAAGAGAATTTCATACTCTAGCCATAATACTGTTCGTAATCTCCGCTGATCTGCTATATCGCGTAGTTTGTTTCCATTAGCAGGTTATCTGACTGTTCCTATCTTTCTGTTGTCATCCCATCGTTCCATTTGAGGTGGAAGTGACTTTTGGTTATCTTATGTTTTAGCTGTATATTTGATATGGTATTTCCTAGCTATACGTTGAACAATTTCAACAATAATGAGTGTTAGATACATCCATGCTAGAGCTAATTTCGATAAATACTCGATTCATTTTCTTTGGAGGGGGAGGGATAAAAATATTCATTAGCTGCTCCCTGTGACGACGTACATATACAATAATCGGATATTAGACAATACGCAGTGTTGACGTACAGCAGCTATAATCCGTTCATCATATGAATAAACCTGTTGTAAACAAATGCAAATGCGATGATTCGTCAGAAGCCGTTGCATACGTACAATGGTGTTCTTACGCTCTTGAAAGTAGGTCCTACTTAGGTATTAGATATCTTATTACGAAGTTACGTTAAATGAGACTTTAAGATATTCAAATGTATTAACAGCCATCAACATTCTTCGTAAACAAGCTTTAGCTAAGTAGTTTTTATTTCAAAACTCTTGTACAGTCACAGCCTGTGTGGCGTTGTGCTCTGATTCTAGCGCTGTTAATGCGCAGTATGAAAATGGCTGGGCTGCGTTCTGTTCCGTAGTGAAACACGCGCGTGGAACACGGTTAAAAAGTGCCGAGAATAGGCTGTTCTAAGTGCTTTTCATAAACTTACGGAGATATTTGGCTTTCAAGTTTTCCCAGCCGTGTATATAATGCAGTTGAAGTGTACATCTGCCTTGAACGTGAAGCGCAGTCGGTAGCGTAATGGAACATAAAGCAAATGCGATTGTTCGTACGTTTAAATCATGCCGGCACGGTAGCTCAGCGTGTTCGGTCAGAGGGTCAGCAGCCCTCTGTAATAAAAAAACTGAGTTGATGGATCAACAACGAACTTAAACGGGTGTATTACGACGTCCGCCCCGAGCAGATGCAATGAACCAAAGTGAACAAAGTGAAATTTAAAAAAAAAAAAAAATCACCACTGTATGATTTTTTTTCCCTCGTTCAGTTTGAATTACTTTTAATCTCATAATTATAAAAATTATCTTTTTTATGAATAATGCACGCCTTCTTGTTTCTAATTACGTGTTTTAATCGCATAATTATAAAAATCACCTTTGTTAGTAATAATGCACGCCTTCTTGTTTCTAATTACGTGTTAGACGCAAAATTCCTGTTTCTATTTCAAATTCAAATTCTTCATTATCGATGTTTTATGAAAGACTGTTCATAAAAGTTTTTTAAATTAAGTAAACGTAACAATTTAATTTCTTAAGGCAAAAATTAAAAACCAAATCCTCTTTATTTGGACTATGTCTATCGTTTTATGCCACAGAGATAGATAAGTATCGTAGAAAAATGAAAAGCAACCATTTTCACAGTATGGAGCACATAATACAAACGCTGCTTTTTTACATTTGCTACTTTATCATTACAAGACGAACCCAACAGAACTGATCTGGAGCCAAGCTGTAGGGATTTGGCCCGAGAAGTAACAAGACTGTTAAGCTGCCAGACGTACTGGAACTAACGCGCGCAGCTTTTTCACACGTCACTGCCGAACGCCGACGTGATACAGAACAAGAGAAAATGGTGCGCCTGTTTGGCTTCGTGGATTCTGTTGTTGATAGGCTCGTTATCAACGTAGCAGGTGACACTTCCAGAACTGAAATGTATTTCTCGGATTCGGATAAGGAAGGACTTAAGAGATTACTAGGCGTCTGACTGTAATACCTTCAATGACTTCAATGTTTAACTGTACGGTGAAATTCTTCAATACTCTGTTGCGTTACACATAGCTTATGCACAAAAATTACACTGTGGTTAAGTCAGAAATTTTCAGTATTCTTGTTTTTAATTACTTTAGTGCGTTAGCTAAAAATGATAACGTGTTGAGGCTTTCGTCTAGTCGTCTAAGGAGCGTACTGTGGGAGATTTGCAGTGTCTTATTTCATTCTCTTTAAAAACTAAATAACATTCGAGGCTGTATTGCTTTTTTTTTCCTTTCGTGTGAACTGCAGCTGGCTACGTCACTGCAGGCTAGCTGTAGCTTGGCTGCAGTCCCACGTGAAAGGGAAACCCAATGAGGTTCCAGCAAAGGCGGGAGAATACATAGTGCAATGTTTACATCAGGTTTATTCTTATGATGAACGGATTAAAGCATTGGGCGATAGCGTATCGTTGGTAAAATATTCCGCCTTTGTTCCTCGTTGAGTTAAAGGTGGCGATGTAAGACACTATCACGCATCACAGACGTGAAATCATCAGTTAAATACTACTAGAAGGCCATATCTAACGTGAAGTTTAAAAGAAAACCGCAGACTAGTCGTAATATTAAAGTTTGATAGCAACTTGTACATTTAACTGGTTACAAGACAGAAAGATTAATAGCAAATAAGCTGTGTTTACAACTCCCGATAGAAAAAATTTTCAGAGTGAATACTGTTGATTAATGCATTTTTTCCAACGTCTGAGAGACAAATGACAGGCTACAAAACGAAAGTTTTAATTGCGTCAATGAGTGTATTAAGCAACAAACCTTCCTTTTCTACGCAATCTCTATGATAAGGACAAGATATACAGGTGCTCGAGATTATGAAAGGCCTTAAAACTAGATAAGCTTGTCCCGGTGAGCCACGGCAACACGTAGAGGGCAAAGGTGATTCAGCGCTCTGCAGGCAAAGAACCCAAGTTGCTGAGTGATGTTTACACTTTGAATCAATATGAGTAATCACGTGAGGAGGAGATCATGCATGCCTAAAGCTACCATTTACATGACGAAAGTAAAAGAAGTGACAAAAGGCTTTGCGAATTACGTCACGTTCATTGCGTCTACTTCAACAGAAACGGTACTCGAACCTGTTGTTCCGTTCAGTTCAAACAGACTGAGTTATTAGCAGGTGTGGAAAGTCGGATGTAGAAAAAGAGTAAGTGGACCTTACGGAGTTTATTGATCTGACTGCAGTTTTAACTGACTACGTCTCTTCCCATTTTTTTCAAAATTTAACTTTATTAGCTTTTGGTCTGATGTCAAACAACCATCTCTCAGTCATCATCATCATTTAAGACTGATTGTGCCTTTCAGCGTTCAGTCTGGAGGATAGCCCCCCTTATAAAATTCCTCCATGATCCCCTGTTCAGTGCTAACATTGGTGCCTCTTCTGATGTTAAACCTATTACTTCAAAATCATTCTTAACCGAATCCAGGTACCTTCTCCTTGGTCTGCCCCGACTCCTCCTACCCTCTACTGCTGAACCCATGAGTCTGTTGGGTAACCTTGCTTCTCCCATGCGTGTAACATAACCCCACTATCTAAGACTGTTCGCCCTGACTGCTACATCTATCGAGTTCATTCCCAGTTTTTCTTTGATTTCCTCATTGTGGACACCCTCCTACCATTGTTCCCATCTGCAAGTACCTACAATCATCCTAGCTACTTTCATATCCGTAACCTCAGCCTTGTTGATAAGGTAACCTGAATCCACCGAGCTTTCCCTCGCATACCACAAAGTTGGTCGAAAGATTGAGCGGTGCACAGATAACTTAGTCTTGGTACTGACTTCCTTCTTGCAGATGAGAGTAGATCGTAGCTGAGCGCTCACTACATTAGCTTCGCTACACCTCGCTACCAGTTCTTTCACTATGTTGCCATCCTGTGAGACTATACATCCTAAGTACTTGAAACCGTCCACCTGTTCTAACTTTGTTCCCCCTATTTGGCACTCAATCCGTTTATATTTCTTTCCCACTGACATTACTTTCGTTTTGGAGATGCTAATCTTCATACCATAGTCCTTACATTTCAGATCTAGCTCTGAAATATTACTCTGCAAACTTTCAATCGAATCTGCCATCACAACTAAGTCATCCGCATATGCGAGACTGCTTATTGTGTGTTCACATATCTTAATATCACCCAGCCAGTCTATTGTTTTCAACATATGATCCATAAATAAAATGAACAACAGTGGAGACAGGTTGCAGCCTTGTCTTACCTCTGAAACTACTCAGAACCATGAACTCAATTTACTGTCAACTCTGACTGCTGCCTGACTATCCATGTAAAGACCTTTAATTGCTTGCAAAAGTTAGCCTCCTGTTCCATAATCTCGTAGAACAGACAATATCTTCCTCCTAGGAACCCGGTCATATGCCTTTTCTAGATCTATAAATCATAGATACAATTCCCTGTTCCACTCATAACACTTCTCCATTATTTGCCGTAAGCTAAAGATCTGGTCTTAACAACCTCTAGGAGGCCTCAACCTACACTGATTTTCATCCAATTGGACCTCAACTAATACTCGCACTTTCCTTTCAACAATACCTGAGAAGATTTTACCCACAACGCTGATTAAAAAGACACCTCTGTAGTTGTTACAACCTTTTCTGTTTCCATGTTTAAAGATTGGTATGATTACTGCTTTTGTCCAGTCTGATGGAATCTGTCCCGACTCCCAGGCCTTTTCAGTTATCCTGTGAAGCCATTTAAGACCTGACATTCCACTTTATTTGATGAGTTCTGACTTAATTTCATCCACCCCAGCTGCTTTATTCCACTGCAATCTATTGACCATTTTCTCCACTTCCTCAAATGTGATCCTATTTCCATCATCATTCCTATCCCATTCTACCTCGAAATCTGAAACATTGCTGATCGTATTTTCACCTACATTGAGCAACTCTTCAAAATATTCCCTCCATCTGCCCAAGGCATCCACAGGATTCACCAGCAGTTTTCCTGAGCTCTCCACAATACTTGTCATTTCCTTCTTACCTCCCTTTCGAAGACTGCTAATTACACTCCAGAATGGTTTCCCAGCGGCTTGACCCAATGTCTCCAACCTGTTTCCAAAGTCTTCCCAAGATTTCTTCTTGGATGCTGCAATTATCTGTTTGGCTTTGTTTCTTTCTTCAAAATAACTTTCTCTGTCTACCTGAGTTCTAGTATGTAGCCATTTTTGATGCGCCTTCTTTTTCCTTTTACAGGCTGCCTTGGCTGTGTCATTCCACCAAGCTGTTTGCTTCATCCTACTTTTACACACTACTGTTCCAAGACATTCTTTAGCCACTTCTAGTGCTCTGTCCCTGTACCTTGTCCATTCCTTTTCCAA
This sequence comes from Schistocerca gregaria, assembly GCF_023897955.1. Classification (NCBI taxonomy): domain Eukaryota; kingdom Metazoa; phylum Arthropoda; class Insecta; order Orthoptera; family Acrididae; genus Schistocerca; species Schistocerca gregaria. The sequence continues at coordinate 372,654,162 of NC_064922.1, forward strand.
TGACTGTAATTGACTACATTCAACTAACTGGTACCTTTCTGAAATCGCTATTATGTACTTGTGCCTGATTTCCTTATCCTGAAGTTTCTCCACTCTTATCCTCCTACATATGGACCTGTCCTCATGCACTTTCGGCCTCACAATCCCAATTTCACTGCAGATTAAATAATGATCAGTGTCATCAAAGAATCCCCTGAGTACACGGGTGTCCCTCACAGCCTTCCTGAATTCCTGATCTGTTATTATATAGTCAATGACAGATCTGGTTCCCCTGCTTTCCCAAGTATACCGGTGAATGTTTTTATGTTTAAAAAAGGAGTTTGTGATTACTAAGCCCATACTGGCACAGAAATCCAAGAGTTGTTTCCCATTCCCATTGGCCTCCATATCCTCTCCAAATTTACCCATAACCTTTTCATACCCTTGTGTTCGATTTCCAATCCTGGCGTTACAATCACCCATGAGCAGAACACTGTCCTTGTCCTTTACTCTAACAACTACATCACTGAATGCCTCATAAAAACTATCCAGCTTATCTTGATCTGTCCCTTCACTATGCGAATATATTGACACAATCCTAATTTTCTTGCTAGACAGTGTCAAATCAATTACATCAGTCGTTCGTTTACATACCTTATTGCAACTAAGCTGGGTTCCATTTCTTTCCTGATGTAAAGTCCTACACCCCCTTGTGCTATTCCTGCTTTGACTCCTGACAGGTAGACCTTGTATTCTCCCACTTCCTCTTCTTTCTCACCCCTTACCCGAATGTCACTAACCGCTAAAACGTCCAGCCCCATCTTACTTGCAGCCTCTGCCAGCTCTACCTTCTTCCCAGAGTAGCCCCCATTGATATTAATAGCTCCCAATCTCATTACCATTTGTTTGCCAAGTCGTATCTTAGGAGTCCCTGGTGTGTCAGTTAGAGGTGGGACTCCGTCACCTCCAAAGGTCCGAGGCATTTTGAACTGATTGCTGCCAGCATCATATTTAAAGTACCAGGGAAGCAGGTTGCTAGCCTTACTTGCCCCGAGTCCCATTGGGTTTTACCCCTAACGGCTGAGGGACTAACTGGAGGATTATGGTAATCTTTGCCGTATGAGCACAAAGGTGACCACGGCTCAGAATATGTCCGAGATGCTTAGCCTTATTCCAAAGTAACTGGTATCCCGACTGTCGGGACCACTTACTTGGCCACTCATACGTTGCCCGTGGTTCATGAACTAGGACATGACTACAAGAACCCACACCATGAACCACCCATCTCTCAGTGTAATAAAAATTGTCTGCGACTTCATAGTTATTTTCATTAATGAGCTTATAAAACGCATTTGTCCTTCATTAATCACCAAATACGCGTCTACAAACGATTAACAGAATCCTTCTACAACACCTTAATCGGCATATGAATTGCACTCCATTCCACATTAATCACTCACCAAATATGCAACTACAAAATTATTCACTGAGTAAGGTGTCAGGCAAATCCATCACCTTCCACCAAAATCCTGAAATGATAAGCAAATCCAGTAGTATGTCACATAGCTCCGAACAAATCGTGACATTAAATTAACCAAAGTAATACGAGTAACGAGTGACCAAATGGGATACCACAGACTAACACAAGAATGCCTAAATGCAAGTCATACCTTCCCACCGTGAGACAGACGCAGTTCCGAGGGGAGAAACGAGAACAGAAGCCGAGAGCAGAACCGTCTTAAGCTAGAAGGCCCTACGATAAGGGATGGACTGGACACCCACGTCGCCAGCTAACCATTAGGACAACGCCAGCTGCAAGTTTTAGCGTTAAGACTTTTTCGCGTCTCTGTTACGTTAGGACCACCCCCCTGCCCATGTTGAAAGATATAACCCTCCAGAAGAACAGTATAGATCTTACGATAACGCTAAAAGGACCACACCAGCTGCAAGTCTTAGCGTGAGACTTTTTCGCGTCTCTGTTACGTTGCAAACTTCAAAAACATTGCCCCACCACGAAAAGTATAGCGTTTCTCATTGGATAGACAGATTTTTTGTAGATGGAGCTTAAGGTTAACATTGAGACCCTGATTGGTCAGATGAAAACACAGCCAGATAGTTTTTTTAACCAACTTTGGTAAATGGTAGTAAGGAGAAGTTAGGAGAGGTGAGTTAGTTCCGAGACGGCGAGTTGAATGGCTGCTACGCCGGCCGTCGCCCCCTGACGAACACCAACAAGGTAATGAACGCACGCAATGCAGCATAACAGCGCATAAAGCTTCACTCAGAACTGCAGAAGTCTCATCTGTTACACCCCATTTTTGCGTAATACTAGTGTCGATCGTCAATTAAAGTTCATGGTGTCCACATTTGCCACTTGAAGTAAAAATCTGAAACGCGATGATTTTTCTGTTACATAGTTATTGAGAAGCCACATCAGCCACTGTAATTTACGACAAGTTAGATAAGCAATTAAAGATAATTGAGGGGCACTGTAGGCCATTTTGATAGTTTTCTCTTTTGTGAAACTTAATTTAAACCTAGATTATAGATGTGATATGGCATAGGTCATCCTTCGATCCATTGTAGAACTTGGAAACCCATTCAGGGAATATTCGTTCACATTGTTGTTGGACACAGTTGGTTTTTACCATCCTGTATTAAAACACCTCCTTTTATCAGTAGTGCAATTTATAAACAATGTTTTGTGAGTAGAATAAAATTTCCAATGGTAAACTCAACTGCTTTTTCGACATTATTTTACCAGCTAACTAAAAATAGGAAAGCCTTGAACCCCTTCCACTAAATTTAGTTAGTATTAAGATTCTTTTACAGGGAGTGCAGTGGAGCTGACGCTGAAATCATTAAGTATTTGGTTATATCATCGCTAGTCTCACTGAACTCTTCTGATTTCTACATGTCATGTGTGGTCTGGCGTCTCCTTACCAGCAACAGGTCCCAGGTTCAAACTAGTCACTTCCCTAAAAAACACTCTCAGAGCGTCGTTGCGCGGAAGTGGTAGGGAGACACGATATAGAACAAACAGACACCACCCAGAATGTTAGAACTGATAATCCAGTTATAACAGTTGGATGGTATTGTTGTGTATAGTTTCCACCGAACTACAAACGAAATAATACGTTCCTCTGCAATAATGCTAGAAATAAAATGAAAATTTATTGTACTGCAGTAATGTGATTGGACACTCTCACACTGAACAAAGTCAGTGACATTAATACAATCTCAGATGAAATTGAATATATCAGAGTTTATGTAAGACCAAACAATAAAATTCTTCGAATCAACATCTGTCAAATTTATAACTCCTACGAAAAATAACACAGCGTCACACACAATGAACTTCAACTAGAACAAATTCTCTGTTATACATTAAATATTGTTATCACGTGGATTAAATCATTCTGAATAATGAAGGAATCACGATTATGCTCATACACTGATATACTATCTGCAGTAAGGTAGCCTACAAATATTGTGATATATTTTAACGCAAATCTGAGGTACATATAAAGTGTGATGACATTAATAGTACAGTCCACACCAAGTATGTCCCAGGTACAAAATTCGTAAGCAGTTACCATATGGATCATATTATTACCGACGCCTTTATTATCCACATTCGACGTATCCACCCATAAAATTTTGTTCTCTGTAATAGATGGTTTACATAGATGGCCGAAGACCGAAATTAGGAAGCCAATAAATAATTAACAGGTTTGGTGTGAATCTTCAGTATCTGAAAGCCGCGAGACGTGACGTGCTGGAAACCCTTATACCGTTACTTCATCACATTCACAGTAGAAATTACTTCGTACGTGTATTTGGTGAAGGCGGCCTTGGGAATGATCCTTGATCGAATCTCATACAGATCATGGAAGATATAATTCTTTTATTCGCTTTAACTGAGTGGAAATTTCGACTGTCTTTTTTCATAATATTTCTCTTTACTTAGTTCCGATACGTGATATTTGTTTCCATATCTTTGTCTTACTCTTGCATATAATATAGTCTTCAGGTCTGATGGCTATAGTTTGATATTTTTAAATGTACCCATTTGAACGAGGGTCTTCTCTAAGACGTTGACTAGCGTGTTCTTTGAGGCATATAAATTTGATTTTCTTCCCAAGACTACCGTTTTCCATTGTGGCGTTTTTAATGTCCATTACCATTACCTTGATGTTCCTGATAAGAACTGGGATCTGCATGTCTTGGAGCGAGCTACAGCGACACGTTATAACTAAAATATTTTGTGCTGTAAGGTTCTGTATCGAATTTCAAATTATATATGGCCGTGTCTTCGACAAAAAGCCTAGAAGTTTCACCGGGAAGCAAAATTACTTCTTTGCAGCTAGAGCTGGTACACGTGAACGCACAATCCAGATTTCTTTTCTTCTCCTTCGTCTTCATCTTTCACGGATTTTTAAGTAATGGGAAATGCTTAAAGTGTGACACTTGGTCTATACGGTTTTTTTTGTTGACAGATTTGTGGCTCATTCAGATATTTCGAAAATTACAAACTAATAATTAGTTAATTAATTTTTGATGACATACAGAAACGGCAAACTTTCAAAACAGCTTTCCTAACCAAAAGATTGGTTTGTGTCAGTAAGAATTTTCGTAATTTTTCTTCTGAGTAAAGGGAACACGTTTACCTCCAATAGAAATACTTCCTTGAAATCACAGAGAGAGACATTGCTAAGCAATCCACCTGTCTACATAGCTACATTTCAACGAGGGAAGTCATCGCCTGGAAAAGACTAACGCACGGAGAAGTATGTGATAGTCTTTACTTGGGTGTGTATTGCTCTTTCGATACCTTTTCGTCTCTCTATCAGAGTCAGAAGAATCAGACACATTTCTCGAGCTGTAGTATGACTGTAGCAGCCATTCCACAAATAAGACGCACAGTATGTGTAAGAGATTTGCAAGCAAACTGTTTCTTGTAATGTGTTTCTTGTAATGTGCAGGGAAGTATTATCGCTGAGTAATATCATCGCAGAGTAATTGTAACGTGTTCCAACAAAACATTCGCACAATTATCCACGTGAATTAGCGGTCAAGAGAAGTCTGCTAGTGTCAAACATAGGCCTTAATTCTGAGAATGTACGTTTGGAGAACAGCACTGCACTACAGTGGCACATGGACAGTAGGAAAACCGGAAGAGAAGAGAATCGTAGCGTTTTAGATGTGATTCTACAAAAGAATGTTGAAAATTAGGTGGACTGAGAAGGTTAGGTAGGAGGTTCTGTGCAAATCGGCAGTGAAAAGAACAATGGAAAACACCGACAAAAAGTAGGGACAGGATGATAGGCCACGTATTAAAACATCAGAGAATAACCACGGTACTAGAGAGAGCTGAAGAGGGTAAAAACTGTAGGGAAAGACAGAGACTGAAATACATCCAACAAATAACTGTGGACGTACGGTGTAAATGCAACTCTGAGATGAGAGAGATTCGTCCCATAAAGCTTCAGTAATCAACTTCACCTCTGTGTCGTATGATAAAGTGGCTACTGGTAACGTTACAAGACGGCTAGTAAAGGCACGAACACATAAAATCAGTTACAAGGAAAAGTAGTACGAACACATAAAACCAGTTATCAGGACAGGTAAAGCAAAATTTGAGAAAAATACTGTAGAAAAAAATAGTTCAAAGGAGATCTATTGCGGATTACTGTTGTAGTTTTTGGTACTCTCAAGTCAACCTGTAGCATTTATCATCGTGGTAAACTGATTGTTTATAACAAACAAAAGTTTGACGCAAATGTTCATGTAAATTCAGTTAGAACTGATTAGAAAAAGGTGACGTTCCAAAAAGATCTAGACGAGCTATTTCAGATGATTATACATCACAAAAAGTGGATGAATGTGTGCATGTACATACATACGTTCAACATCTCCTCCCAACCACTGGATCGATTTCATCCAAACTTGGTACACGTATGCTTGAATTACGCTCAAAGTGTGGTAAGACGCAATGTGGAGGTAAGAACCACCTTCCTTTAAAGTAGGTGGAACTGGAGGGTGAGAAGGAAGCGTATCTCACGGCGGGCAGATATCCAGACTATTTTCCTCCTGTATTTGAGAAAGAGATCGCTTAGTGATTCGCAACAAACTTTACACAAAATTTCAAATCTTTACGATACTTTTTCTCGCAGACAACCCCCCTCCCTCCCTCCCGTACAATATGATGAAAGGGAGGAATGTTTATCGCTTACAACAGTTTCGCTGATGACGCAATAAAATTGCTGCATCAGGAATGACGTATATATTTATTGCTTCTTTATTACTAAGTCTGTTCACAACACAGTTTGCTGACAGTTTCCACACTTACCAATTCATGTACCTACAAAATTATATCATTCAACGTCACATAGTTAAGGAGATGTGACGTCAAACAAATAGAGTTGCGTGAAGAACTGCCGCATCGTGTACGAATTTTTAATTTATCACTTATTTTCTATTAACTATTCGCAACATATTTTGCATATCCCACCGAAAATATCTGCAAAATTATATCATTGTGCGAAACATGGTTCATGAAATATGACGTCATAAACGGTGAGCGCGAAATGGTAGTTCATCTTAAAACGGTGCGGAAATTATCCACGCCCTACTCCTCCAGTGTTCGACAATGAGGTAACATAGCAGCTTCAAACATAATTTCAGACAGAATGAAATTTTCACTCTGCACCGAAGTCCGCCCTAATATGAAACTTTCTGGCAAATTAAAACTGTGTGCTGGACGGACACTCGAACTCTCGAGTCCGGCACACAGTTTAAATCTGCCGTCCGGCACACAGTTTAAATCTGCCGGGAAATTTCATTATTTCAGACAATTTCCAACCTTTTTCTCGCTTACATGCGTAAAGTCAAATATTTAACACATTATCTCATTTATAATGCAATCACAAGTTTGAAGCGGTTTTATACATGCGACCTCGAGTCTTTACAGAATCGATGGTTTACTGGTTACTATCCGGAAAGTAGCACGGGGAGGGAGGAGGGGGACGTGGTAAGAATCACATGCATGGCATAGGGGTGGGGATGAAGACGGAGTGGCACTGAAACATAACTCAGAAACACCTGAGCGTTTTCGTTCAGATTTGTTATGTACATGACATTATTCGTATGAAAATACTGGGAATAAGATGTCTCTACTATCCCTAGGGCTTGGGGTGTGAATGAGAAGGGATTACGTAAAAAAATTCTCAGACGAAACTATAGGGCGAACTTCGCTAGACATACATGACAAATATCTGAACAGACATGTATGAAACATGTTAGATATATGTGAAATATATGTGGCATGTGCGTACACGGGTGATGCCGAGGGTAAAATTTAGTAGCTACAATCTGATGCTAGTGAATTCATTTTTTTAAAGGAAGTCTTGCACATAGCTTTACCAGTAGCGCTGTGATTAGAGTAATACGTGATATCCACTACACCGTGGATACTGACAAGAGAAACTTGAGTCAACAGCATTCTCATGACTCACGAGTTATTTCTATAGAACCATGTGACTCAAGAGCACGTCAAGACTTGTGGCGCCGGCAACATATGACTGGCAGTGGGCAATGGTGAACTGGAGATACGTAGAGCCTGTGTAGAACAGAAAAATGTAGCTACTGTGAGTAGGTTAATTAATCTAAATGTGTTCTGCCAAGAGCTCAGGTAATGGCAGATACTACTTTTTGTTATTACGTTTATGCCGTTACGGTATTTAGTAAGCTGTGAACAGACGCCACACAGGTTTAAATATACAGTAAGAAACATGTCTAGCCCGTTCACTGAGTCTCTCCACCTAATTTGGTAGAAGTCGTAGAAACATTTAAGTAACATAGAATGAACGACCAAATTCAAGATATGTTTTTGGTTCACTAAATAAGAAACATAATTGGGAAAACATTCCGCGCAGTACAGGACGTACTTGCACTGAATGTACACTGTCTGGAGTTCACTCCCATTCAAACTTGGTGGAGAAATAAAGCATTTCTTCTATTAAGTACATATTGGGTCAGGCGCCTGTTCAGTGAATGCGACTGCTGGTAAGATACTTTGTTTATTCAATTAGTGCTAAGAATGAGAAAGACAACTCGCTCACAGACAAGAGCAAAAGCGTAATATGATCAAATTCTAAGCATACAGTGCCAACAAGTACTAAATTAATAAATACTGTAGATGCACGGAACAAGTACAAATAAAAACTGTGAGAAAAATGATAGTTCAACAGCTTAAAGGGTAAAAATCTAGTTCTTTAAGTACGTATTACTCCAAGCAATAAATATCCATACAAATAAAATTCTTCTGTAGCTAAAATTTATAATGCCAATAATATAAAAGCTGTAAAGTTGCTAACAGCTTCGACCCAATCAACCAAAACAAATTACGAAATACGTCAAAGTACTGCTATAGCATGGTATATACGTAATAAACGCTTTTGATTGATGACGTATTCAATCACAAATGATCTTGAACTGGTTTTTGGAATGTTATTTCCAATTCACGTTTCGTGCAGCTATACCAATCTTCAAACGGCTATAGTTAAGTATATTATGTGGTCAGTTTCAGTTAAATGTAGATGCTGCTGCCGAGCGTCGATGATAACGCTGAAATGATGGACTCAAGGTACTGAACAGCACGGCCATCAGCAACCTTACTGACTATCAACAAACTCATCTCCGTCCTCACTAACGAAATTGCTGTGCCGATTCCCCAGAACCAGTAGCAGGCTTCCTAATTTCAGGCTATGCATACATAAATATATTGTTCATCATATATATTGTTCATCATAAATCGTTCATCATCGAATAATGAATTGATCAGTTACCTTGATATGTATCAAAATTTACCAGTCGTTTGCAAGAAAGTTCTTTTAATACCGTTTCGAGTGTAATAACGATCCAATCGCGAACCTAGGTAGATATCCGATAGGAATGAATTTTCTTTAGAAGAAGCAGATATAGCAATGAATCAAAAGCTTTTCGAAAGGCTAGAAACATCCAAACAGTCTGATTTCCTCTATTCATGGAGCTGAGAATGTGACCAGCACTAGTTATGTATTATCGATGTTTTGGCACCCACGCTGGTTTCCTTGAAAGTTGCTTTGCCCAAATAGGATAATAATATTTTAAATCAGAACATGTTGTAGAACTTGGCTAGAAAAAGATTTAAGTGATACCGGAAGGCAGTTTTATTGACTAGTGCTGCTACCACACTTGTAAACGGCTATGGCTTGGGAAACATTTCTCTGCTCATATGATCTGCGGTAATTAATAATCAAGAATGGAACTTATTCATTTTTGAAGAAGTGTAACATAAACACACTGAAGTGTGTCAAAACTTGTTAAACTGAAAACAGTTATTAATCCCAATTTTTTTTTAAATTTCATAACCGGTTTTGATCTATGGAACACCTAATTTACAAGTTTGTTTCATATAAATCGGTAAGGCAACAACAAATTTTGCAGCCAAAGACTGCTTTCAATTTCACAAACTGATTACCGTATCACTCAGCAATGAGACAAATATTGAATGATGGCGATACCCTTTGATTTTCCGTTGTGAAGGAATGCTTGAAAACAAAAAACCACATTTCGCATTTCAGTTTGATATTTTCGATTTAGTTCTTGTCACGTCCAGAAGTGTGTGTAGATTTTGAGCCGCAATAGCTTCAATGTATGGCCAAGATTTCTTGGGGCTACGGGATAAGTCATGTGGTCATCTCTTTCTACGGCATTCGGGTAAACCAGCACGTTTCGGTTAACATCTCCCTATCGACGGACCTATTGCGCAGCTGGCATTATTTCTTTGAGAAGCTTCCTGAAATTGGCAGTACGAATAAGTAGATCTCTAAAACCTTTAATTATTCCACTATATTTTGCGAAGAACATACTTTTCTAGAACCTGATCGAGCATTCGTTTGAACTATAAGTTTCCCTGCATGTTCACTGTGGGAATCAAATAACTCTAGCTACACTTTGAGGAATGACGTAACTTTCTTTTCATCCACTTTACTAGATGTGATTCTTCTGCTAAGTTTGTAGCCCTTTGTATTAGGTAGGTGTATAAGTTCGCAACGTTTTTGTTTTGCATGTTGGTATTCCGGTTGTTTATTTGTAGTTCACTGTTGCTATTTGATTTTACATATTGTCATTTTGACATTTGGAGGTAGCGAGTGGAGCTGTGGTCAGCATAAAAAGGAGTACTAAGTGGACAAACCGGAATATTTCCGACAAATTTTTCTGTTAGAGTTCATCAGAAGGTTGACAGTAGAGGAGACACACAAAAACATTGCGCCTTTTATGGGGATAATGGCATTGGACAGAGCACGGCAAGAAAATGTTTTTCTCGTTTTAAGGAGGATCGTCTTGACATTAGTGTCTCTCCACTTTCAGGAAGACCTTCGAGATATGGTGAAGATCGTTTAAACGCGTTGATTCACAATAAAGCACGCCAGTGTACTCTAGAACTCGTAAATGTGATGAACTTTGATCATTCCACCATTGTGCGGCATTTGCATGAAATAGGAAAGATTTAAAAATCGGGTGTATGGGTACCGCGTGCACTAAACCGAAATAACAAAACTCAGCGGGTAGACACATATGTACATGTCTGCTTTCTCGTCATTATTTGGTTCGTGAACAACCCCGATTGTTACTGGTGATGAGAAATGGTATCTTTATATTAATATAAGGAAAAGAAAGGGATTGTTGGGCCCAAACAAAGCGGCAACTCTCCGCAAGAAAACCTGCGCGCCTCCTCAAAAGGTAATGTTATGAATCTGGTGCTACAATTAAGGTGTGGTGTATTACGAACTACTTCTCGAGGCGCACCATCACCGCTGACATTTACTGTCAAGAACTGAGACGTCTTGCAGACGCAACTCAAGAACAATGACCAGGAGACGAGTTGGACTGGAAGTCATTCTGCACCCACCTTCTTCACGTGAACTTGCGCCCTCACATTTCCAGTTTCCCCGTTCTCTATTCAACAGCCTTCTATGAATTTCCGTCACGGATAAAAATATGCTCTGGACATGGCTCTACGAGTTCATCGCTTCAAAACCACGTGATTTCTACTAAAAGTTACCCCAGCGTTGGGCTGCGCGGGGTACCCGCGTGGTCTTAGGCGTCTTGTCACGGTCGCGCGACTTCCCCCCGTCGGAGGTTCGAGTCATCCCTCGCTCCCTCGGGCATAGGTGTGCGTGTCGTCCTTAGCGTAAGTTTCAGTCAGATTAAATAGCGTGTGAGCTTAGATACCGATGACCTCAGCAGTTTGGTCCCACAAGACCGTACCACAAATTTCCAATTTTCCCAGCTTTGGCACACTGTTGTGAATAGTGTAGGAGAATATGCTATTTTAATGACTAAAGTCTCTATTATGTGTATCTGTTGTATTTATTAAACTTACGGAAAAACGTTACGAACTTACGCACCATTGTCAGTACAGCTGCATTGTCAAGGATGATTACGGCTTAACGCCTCAGCGATGACGCCATTAACAATGAAGCACAAGTTCGGATTGTGGAAGGATGTTGGCAGTGTCCTTTTGAAATGAGCTTTCGTGGCATTTGCGTTAAGTCATTTAGGGAAACCACGGAAAACCTAAATTTGGATGGACGTACAGGGATCTGAGAGGCCTTTATCCTGAACGCTAATCGAGTTCCTTACTGTAACGCATTCCCGTTCGGTAAACAGCATTGTGTTGTGGGATAACTGGTACCATTTTCTGTGTAAACACTCACAAAGAGGTGTGTTTGTTTGTTACCCTCAAATGTAGTAATTTCCTTGATGTCTAGGGTTCCGAACATATGTTATAGTAGAATTATAGAACATGTTTTATGCTCAAGAATTACGGCGTTCTTTGAGAACGAAAGTACACACTACGAAAGTCAACGTGGATTCCGTGGACAGAGATCCTAGGAAACTGTGCTCGCTCTGTTCCTCTTTGAGATCCACAGCGCCATAGGCAACGGCGCTCAGGTTGACGCAGTGTTTGTGGACTTCAGGAAGGTATTTGACACCGTCCCGCACTGCCGTTTAGTGAAAAAAATACTAACTTACCGAGTATCGGACCAGATTTGCGACTAGATTCAAGACTTTCTTCCAGATAGAACTCAACACGTCTCTCTTGACGGAACAAAATCGACATATACAGTGGTGATTTCGGGAATGCCTCAAGGAAGTGTGATGGGACCATTACTATCTACAATGTACATAAATGATATAGGTGAAAGTGTCGGAGACTCTTTGAGACTGTTCGCACATGATACGATTATCTATAAGAAAGCAGCAACTCCAGAAGACGGTATCGATTAGCAGAATGTCCTGCAGAGGACTGACAAATGGTGCAGACTCTGTTAATTTCCCCTGAATGTAAGTAAATGTAACATACTGCATATACATAGTGTAAGTGGGCTGCTTCTGTGTTGGCAGCGCTGTGTAGCGCTTTGCATTGGGTCTCAGATTGCGCTTTCTTTGTAACAGACTCTGTGGCTGGTTGGACTCGTAGGAAGTTAATCGCCAGTAGAGTCGGTCAGTTGGAAGCTAGTCGCCAGCAGTGATGGAAGTGCTGTTGGGCACTTGGTAGTGAACAGCCAGCAGTGATGGGTGTGGGGAGAGAACAGTCAGAGGTGACGGAGGTCAGAGGTTTGAAGACTTTACTAGACGGTAAATGACAGCATCATCTGTTAACAATCTAAGATGGCTACTCTGATTGTCTCCTATGTCGTTAATATAGATCAGGAAAAATAGAGGGCCTATGACACTTCTTTGGGAAACGCCGGATATTACTTCTGTTTTACTCGATGACTTTCCGTCTATTGTCTCGCGGTTCTAGGCGCGCAGTCCGGAACCGTGCGACTGCTACGGTCGCAGGTTCGAATCCTGCCTCGGGCATGGATGTGTGTGTTGTCTTTAGGTTAGTTAGGTTTAAGTAGTTCTAAGTTCTAGGGGACTAATGACCACAGCAGTTGAGTCCCATAGTGCTCAGAGCCATTTGAACCATTTTTTTCCGTCTATTACTACGAACTGTGACCTTTCTGTCAGGAAATCACGAATCCAGCCGCACAACTGAGACGATACTCCCTAGGCACGCAGTTTGATTAGAAGACGCTTCTGAGAATCAGGGAATAAATTGGAATGGAAGACGCAATTATTAGTGTAATGAAAACGAAATAGTGGACGGGATATGTAGCCTGGCGAAAGGGTGGCAGGAGGATCAAGGTGATTCTTTGTTCGATTCCTGAAATGGCAGACGACGGAAGGTGGGTAGATGGCATTACAGAATAATTTCGTGCTGCAAGCACGATGTACATGGCCGAAGATCGTAATTCATAAAAACTCTAGTAGGAATCAGTACCCAACAGTGGGGACTATTGATGATGACGATGATTAAGATGTACTGAGCAGTGCAAGTTTTGCAATCTTCCGGTACGGCTGGCGCATCACCGAGTGTAACGAGAAAAAGAGACGAAATGTTCAGCGGTAACGATTGAACAGCAAATTCCAGCGGGATTTTCCTTTTGCATATAACATGCGAAGGGTGCGTTCTATGCCCGAATATGTCCCGGTATTCCGTAATCCCATCTTTTATTCCGCCTCGGTCCCGATAAACATGCATCACGGAATCTACCACGGGTGCGTCGCGCGCGACGCAGCCGTTCTCCGAAAGGCCTCGCACGACGAGACGCGATCTGTTTGTAAACAGATCGGCCCTCCTTATACGCCAGTCTGCGCGGCGCCTCTGCCGTCACCGGCAGGGCCCCAGCGGGCGCCAAGCCGCCTCCAGGTGAGCCACACCGAAGCACGCAGCAGCGCGATACGCGGCTGAGTTACGGCGACGCCGAGCCCCTAATGGCCGCCATGTGCGCAGCCCGTCCCCTTTCGGCTGTTTACAGGAACCGCCGCCGCGGCGGACCAGTCCGCGCTGACGCAAGCGGCGCGCACGTTATGTTGACTGATGACCCCGTAGCCTCCTACCGCTATCCGACCTACGTCTTGTTATTGGACATTTCGCAGTTTACGGCGCAATCGTAACGCTCCCCCACCTACATGACGCAGCTGCCGGACGGTTTCATCTATGTCAACAACCGTACTCTGCAAACCTCTGTGAAGGCAAATATTCCCACTATACTAATGATGCTGTGGTGTACGGGAAGGTGTCGTCGTTGAGTGACTGTAGGGGGATACAAGATTACTTGGACAGGATTTGTGACTCTGAAACGTCCACTTAGAAAAATTATTGATTTACTGTGCTGATAAACCTCTTACATTATTTGCTTTTCAAACAGCTGAGCAAAACTAAACGTACTCAGACATTACTCTCTTTATTTATTCTGATCAACACTAAACTGACACACAATATTTTTAGCGCAACGCAATCTGATTTTCAATAACCCCTACAAAAGAATGGCCGTGACTAACATTAACCTATTCCTTTCACAAACCACTTACCTCCCAAAATCTTCGTTACTCGACCTACTGCAATACAGCGAGCGCCACTACTGCCAGCTAGATAAAAGATTCTAACTACTGAAGGCATTGACTACTAATAGGCATAGTTGGCAAATGAAAGATTTTGATAGAGAACAAACAATGTATTTACCTTAAGGGGACACAGTCGCGAGGGAACTCCCATAAGGAATCAATGCTAAAACGAGCAAACGTCAGGTACACATTCTGAAGTAACTAATGGAGATAAAGACCTGAAACTTTTACAATGTACAGCTGAAATATCATTCTCAAATCACATAAAAATGGTTAATGTATTTTTTTATATTTCATGAGTAATCATTTTTTGTTCTATAAGACAAAAATTAAAACTTTTCTAAGCACCTTGGAGCTTGTAAATCTGTTCTTTTTATCACTACTGGTCCGTTTTTTTATCTAATTGATCATCGTTGTGTTAACAAGAGATACTGTAAGTCTGATGTCTGTAGCAGTCATAGTTTTTGAGAAAAGTGTACCAGAAGGTCAAAAAATGTAGTTTTGAGAAAAATGGCATTAAAGTTTTACATGCAAGAAAGTAATGTACAATGTCATACAGACACACTTTTAAAACATTCCAGGGCTATACTGTGGCTCAGCTTCTTGATCTTTATCTTCTTTTCTTCTTTTCTTTGATCTTCTGGCTATCCTGGCCTCGTTGGTAGCATTTCCTGCAGAAATATCAGCATAACGGATACGGTCCATGTCAATCTTTTTCAGTCCCCTTTCAGTACTGATACCATCCTTTGTTCCCAAGAGTCTTAATACATCAGTCTTCTTTGACACACCGCATTGAAGCACATCACTGCATCATGAACACCAAAATTTTGTGTTTCTTTTCTAAAGAAAACAGTTTTTGGTAGCCTTGCCCAAATGACAGAATTCAAACTTTCATTTGGGTTTTGAGTTTTTCCATGGAGACACTTTTTCAAGAGCTCTTGTTGGCTAAGGTCTCTGAAAATGGATTTCACAGCTAGCAGAATGTTTTCTGGAATTGAATGTTTGTGCTTATAGCTGGAAGATGTAGCTGGGTCGTTGAATTTGCACCAGCTGTCAGGTCCCTGTAAGCAAAGGTTTTGTTTTGGTTCCTCATCTGTTCAAGTTTTATGAAAGAATATAGCCCAGATGGCTCTCCTCGTTGCTTCTACATTGTTGCAGTTATTTCTAATGGCCATACCATAATAAGTCTGGATCCTGTCTATTTCAGCCTTCGTCAGGCCCCCTTTCCCACCTAACTTTTTTTCCTTACATATCTTTGGAAGTCGTGATCCCATTCTTTTCTGTACATGTCCTATACATTTCAGTTTATTAATTTTGACTCTAGGCCCATAAGGTTTATCTTCTGCCAGTTTCTGATAAGCCTTACTGTCTCCGTCCCCAAGATACTCTGTATAGAGGATACCTCTTGACTGCACAGACCTTTTGAAAATGTTAGCAATACCAGCCACTACCATGCCTCCACTAGAACCACCATAGTCCTTTTTGCACACATGCCGTATAGTGGGATTTTTGCTACAGATGTCACAGAACTTAGTAATAATTTCAATATCCCGAACCTTCCCCGCATCAAAAGAAGTTGCTGACACAATGCCATTTAGGGATGTATGCTCACGTTTCTGCCAACTGCCTTCAAAACCAGCAGAAATTTGGCTTGGGTCAGATTTCGTATCATTCAACTGAACTGCTTCTTTGGCTTTCAACATTATAGATTCACTTACCTCAGCTACAACTGCAGCAATAGTCTTGTTGTAAACATCAAACTTTCTTGGAGGTGGAGGAATGTTCATCACTGCACAAAGAACAGCACCTGCACTTCGCCCTTTTCCAATAGATCTAAGTGCATACACTAATCTTATATTGTTTTCATACAATCTGCTTCTTGTTACGTGGGATGACATTGTTTTGGCAGTACAGCTACATTCCAGACATGTCAAAACTAAATTACAAACAATTCCCTTGGTTTTCACCACATCTTCGTGCAAAGTAACGTTTCCACCACAGTTTTTACAATTTATGTGTTTTTCCGATAAGTTCACGTAATAACCTCATGGAGATCAGAATATTTATGTCAGTAACAACAGAAACACTATTCACACCACATGTTGCATTGTCACGCATTTGAGAGGCACTTGGAAAACCGGCAGCACCTAGAAATTTCTTGCTTGAAGCACTGACACTCGCACTGACTTCACTTTCAATATTATTTTCTGCCCCCTGTTCAAAACTAGCAGTTACGCGGTTTACTTTTATATATTTATTTCCACAAAACTTAGGCTTATATCCAAACTTCCTTATTCTACCCATTGTGTTATAACGTTTCACAAAATCATTACATTTGTATCACAAAAACGTAAACAACTAGTATGAAGCAACTGACAAACGATAGTCGACAATGCAGACAGGCCTGCAAACATAAGAATAACAATTCTCTCTTGAAACCAAATAAAGAGTATTTATATCCGTGAAACATAAATGATTGTTGTACTATAGTCAATGCTGACTACTGCGCAACACACACACAAAATGGACGTGGCGCTAGTTACCATACTTCACGAACAAATTAATAACTCCGAATCTAATAATCAGATTTGTATGAAACAAACGGCATTTTGTAGCCAAACAATTGGAGCATAGATTAAGACTAAAAGAATTTTTTGAGCCTGTTCGCGACTGTGTCGGCTTAATAGTGTTCAAAAGTCATAATATATATAGCAGTTCATGACATCCAGTCTTACAAATTTACTGTCTCTGATGGACACACGTCCAGATCATCCGCTCTCAAAACTCCGCCATCTCTCTCCCCACATCCACCATTGCTGGCGGCTTCCTCCAACTGCGCAACGCTACGCGCTGTTAACATCCAGCTGCCCAACACTACAAGGGCGAGTATTACAACAATGCCAACCAGCCACAGACTGCACACAGCACAGCCAGTGATTTTCATACAGAGCGCTACGTGGCGTTACCAATATAAAAACCTAACCAGCCTACTTACAACTGGTGTAAAGAATGGCAGCTAACTCTAAATATACATAAACGTAAATTAATGCAGATGAATAGGAAAAAGAATCCCGTAATGTTTGAATACTCCATTAGTAGTGTAGCGCTCGACACAGTCACGTCGATTAAATATTTGGGCGTAACACTGCAGAGCGATATGAACTGGGACAAGCATGTAATGGCAGTTTTGGGGAAGATGGATAGTCGTCTTCGGTTCATTGGTGGAATTTTGGGAAGATGTGGTTCATCTGTAAAGGAGACCGCTTATAAAACACTAATACGACCTCTTCTTGAGTACTGCTCGAGCGTTTGGGATCCCTATCAGGTCGGATTGAGGGAGGACATAGAAGCAATTCAGAGGCGGGCTGCTAGATTTGATACTGGTAGGTTTGATCATCACGCGAGTGTTACGGAAATACTTCAGGAACTCGGGTGGGAGTCTCTGGAGGAAAGGAGGCGTTCTTTTCGTGAATCGCTACTGAGGAAACTTATAGAACCAGCATTTGAGGCTGACTGCAGTACAATTTTACTGCCGCCAACTTATATTTCGCGGAAAGACCACAAAGGTAAGAGACATTAGGGCTCGTACAGAGGCATATAGGCAGTCATTTTTCCCTCGTTCTGTTTGGGAGTGAAACAGGGAGAGAAGATACTAGTTGTGGTACGAGGTACCCTCCGCCACGCTCCGTATGGTAGATTGCGGAGTATGTATGTAGATGTAGATGTAGACATTTAGTTTGTAACGTCTGCAAGTTCAGGTTTTCCAGTATTTCGGTGACACACTCCTTGACGCAAACAACTTGAGACCATTAGCGCTCGCCTTCTATGAAAACGAGCAATATCCCTTGTTAGCCCTACAAACTTGAGCAATATTCTGACATTCATCGCACAAGTGTTTCGTAAACCACCTCCTCTGCAGACTGCACAACAGTCATAGGCTACATCCTAATGGAGAGTCGGATCTGTGTTTCGCCCGTCGTAGTACAGCAATTAGATCGCCAGCACGGTCGCTCAGCGTGTTCGGTCAGAGGGCTGCATGCTCTCTGTAATAAAAAAAAAAACTGAGTCAAAGAATCAACGATCAACTTGAACGGATCTCTTGTGACGTCCGCCCAGACCAAACGCAACGAACAATATCGAACAAAATGAATAAAAAAAAGATGCGGCATGGACTCAACAAATCTTTGGAAGTCTCCTGCAGAAATATTGACCCATGGTGCCTCTATTGCCGTCTATAAATGAGGAAGTGTTGACGGTGCAGGATTTCGTGCGCGGACTGTGTCCCATAAATGTTTGATGGGATTCATGTCGATCGATCTGAACTGCCAAACTATTCACTCGAGCCTATACTAAATTATAACAGATACTTAAGAGACTTAAAATGGACTCGTTGGGAGAAATGTGAAGTTGATCACATGCAACAAACTAAAATTTGGAAATCGCATATTCGAGAGAGACTGTGCAACAATTTTACTGCCTCACGAAACGTCTCGCATAGAAAAAAACTGTAAGAAAAAGAGATCTTAGGATGCATAAGTGCCGGCCTCGGTGGCCGAGGGGTTCTAGGTGCTTCAGTCTGGAACCGCGCGACTGCTACGGTTGCAGGTTTGAATCCTGCCTCGGGCATGGATGTGAGAGATGTCCTTAGGTTAGATAGGTTTAAGTAGTTTTAACTTCTAGGCGACTAATGACCTCAGATTTTAAGTCCCATAGTGCTCAGAGCCATTTGAACCATTTGACACATGAGATAGATAAGAGATGGTTTCTCCCTCACTCCAAACGAAAACGAAGTAGAACAGGAAGGAGAGCGCATTGTTCAGGGAAGTCATTTATCTGCATGAGGCTATTTTTCAACTGAAAGAAATATTTCACTTTGTTGATGATTAACTAAATTCTCCGCCTTGGTCATTATCAAGCAACATTGCAGTAGCACTACGTCATACAGGGTGGGACAAAGGGTTGCGTTCAACTTGAAGGAGCTGATAGAAGAGTTGAAACACAACCACTTTTGAGCAGGAACTTTAGTTTTTGAGGCGGCCGTGGTGGCCGAGCGGTTCTAGGCGCTACAGTCTCGAACCGCGAGACCGCTACGGTCACAGGTTCGAATCCTGCCTCGGGCACGAATGTGTGTGCTGTTATTAGGTTAGTTAGGTTTAAGTAGTTCTAAGTTCTAGGGGACTGATGACCTTAGAAGTTAAGTCCTTATAGTGAACAGAGGCATTTGAACCATTTATTTTTTAATTTTTGAAGTGACCCTGAGGCAGTGAAAGCTTTGAAATGTCGCAAACAACAAGGGCAATCAACGTTCAAGCAACTTATTTTCAGCAAATTTAATGTACCAATCCAAGAACAAATTCCGTCTCGCCTTTGGTGGGACGTTAAAGACTAATCTTCCTGCTTTTTTTTTATTTTTATGCTGTTCCTTGCAACTGGACGAGTTTACATTTGGAGTATGCCTGAAGACGTTTATAACCTGTGTGGCGCGCTTCCATCAGGGAGGCTTAGCGGAAGTTCCTTAATGGTTTAAGAAGGAAGGCAGATTAGAGTTTGACGTCCCACCCACAGTTAAACCATTAGAGACGAACACAAGCTCGGGTCTGGGAAGGTTGTGGAAGGAAATAGACGGTATACTTTTCCCGGAAATTAATCTTAAGCTCGATTAGTCGATTTAAGGAGGTCACGGAAATCCTAATTTGGTAAGATGAACCCAGCCCCAGCAGAATATGAGTCCAGTGGGCCATCCCGTTCGGCTAACCATCAAGCAACTGTGTTACGCAAATTAAAAACTTAAAAAATGAAAGCCGTTATAATGGAAAATTACCCCTCAAGGAACAGTAACATTTATCGTGCTTCTCAGGAATGATTCAGTCATCATTTATTATCATTCAAGATTGGCTTACATCAATCTCCAGATAAAAATCATTATCCACCAGATCCGTTTGCAAGTGGAATGAAATTTTCAAGTATTTGACAATAAAAACTAGCCATATCCCCTTTCGAAACTGAATGGCAGAGTCATTACCGTCATAAGTTGTAAGACGTCACAGCAGACAGCTCAGTTCCTCAAGAGGCAGATATCCTAAGGGTAAACACAACAGTGCAACACATTTAGATACAACATACGACGCATTTCCTTCTATTACTAACGATATTTTGCAAGGAAGTTACTGCTGCGCGTGAACCGAAATAGGATGTGAGTCACTGAAAGCTAAGAGAAATATCCGTGTAATCATCCTCACCACGAACGGTAAACCGACATAATAAATTACTGGTACATTGCAACAGATATTAGACAAACTCTGCTCGTAAGCACTTCCTCGCCTTATGTGTAGTTATGACGTACAATCACAGGACTTCGTTTCCTCCCAAATGTGAAATACCACAGAGAACATCTTTCGACACGACTATTAACACTCCTTGCAAGTTTACGACAGCAGTTTGAAAGCTCAATGTTAACTCTCTGTTTAGACACAAGGTACCAGTAACCTAAAAAGTTCCGGTATTGCAACTTAAATTTGATTTTACTCCCATGTTTAAAAATATGTCTCAGATATCAACTATATAATTGTTGAAAATTATGTAACTCAGTGTCTCGTTCAAATTTTTACCGTAAAGCGTAAAATTAACTCGAAATTTAATTACAATCATTAGCGAAATAGCATTCCTTTACAGAAACTGTACACTTTGTCTACGTGTAGGGGTTTTGCAACTGATTTTTATCTAGTCCATGGGACGATAGGTTAAGGAAAACCTGTATACAGGTAACTGCTTTACGGGTTTGGTTTCCTCTTTTACACTAATGTGTTTTCAACAAAATTGTAATTTTATAGTAATTCCTCTCAAATACTCCGTATTGCTTTGCCGGCCGCGGTGGCCGTGCGGTTCTGGCGCTGCAGTCCGGAATCGCGGGACTGCTACGGTCGCAGGTTCGAATCCTGCCTCGGACATGGATGTTTGTGATGTCCTTAGGTTAGTCAGGTTTAAGTAGTTCTAAGTTCTAGGGGACTTAGGACCTAAGATGTTGAGTCCCATAGTGCTCAGAGCCATTTGAACCATTTGTATTGCTTGTTTACAAGTGGACAACACCGACCTGTGCCTCTCTCTCTCTCTCTCTCTCTCTCTCTCTCTCTCTCTCTCTCCATTTCCCCTTCTGTACCCTCTGGAGTTTGATGCACTTGTGTTCCTTTTTTTCTTTCAAAGCACCCGTGTGATAAAAGCGGCAGGTATTGAAATGCAGGAAGAATAGTACTCAAATTACAATTCCATTGACAACACGTTGGTGTAAAAAAAAGGAAATACAGAGAGTGAAGTAATAAAATGAAGGTATTATGTGTAGAGATTATCTCAAGTTCGTCAGTGTTAGGAGTGACTTCAGGAGATGCTACACAAACGAAGGTAATAATCTTTTCCAGCTCTATCGTTTCAGCAGAATAGCAGAAGAATGTAATGAAAAAGGAAATTTCATCCGCAGTAATTTTTCCTGAAGTGTTATATTCAACAGACCATTATGCAACATTTCAGTCCAGAATACCACTCTCTCTTTTTTAGTTTGCAACAAGTTCTTAAATTCCCTGAGAAGGAAAGCTTGAATAACAACAGCTATTGCTGTTTCTGTGCATCGCTGTGTTTAAAGCGGACCTCTACTCACGCTCTCTTCAGTATCGGAGACCGGTGTACCTTGCGGATAGTGTACCTTGGAGCACGTGGTCAGGGTTTCATTCTAGTGACGGGCTTTATGATCGCATGGAGGAATGCGCTGTAGAGAGTTCCATAAAAAGTGTCCGGCATTTTCTACGGTTTTTGTTGTGAGACATGAGGTTGTGCTTCTTGCAGCATTTGTAAATATTTCGAGCTCTACACATTTAAGTTCAGTGTGATATACTTAAGCTATTTGTGAGATATCGTTAATTTTTCAATTACAGAGTTTTATGATAAGTAAAATTCTGTATATTTTTAAAACTAGTTACATAACGTGTGGACGTTAAGCCATTTTTCGTAGGTCGTGGACCATATTGTACCTTGGAACGGAAGAAGGTTTTCTGCAATTGAACATGTGATATTTGCAAATGAACTGAGGGCCATTAAAGTCTTTTCACTGTCCTGAGAAGGTAAATTTGTATTAGTTGCCATTAGCTTCTATTTCGAAGTATATTTCACTTATAACTGGTTTTTTATAATATTAGGTTGATGCATAAGATAGTAGTGTTTTTCCACAATCATAATACATTCACAATCACGACAGCTACACATAACGCAGATTTTAGCCTTGAATAAAATATTCTCCTTCACTATTTACAACAATCTGCCAACGCTGGGGTAACTTCACGATATCCCGACTGTAGAAATGACATGCTTCTGAGGCGAAGAACTCGTCGTCGAGTCATGTTCGAAGCGCATTTTTATGCGGAAAGGAAGTTCCTTAAAGGTTGTTCGATAGAGAGCGTAAAAAGGTGAAAATCAAAGTACGCAAGGGCACGTGAATAAGGTGAGAATGGAATGACCTCCCAACCCTAATACTCTACAGATATTTTTTTCAATGTAGCAGAAAGGGGTCGGGCGTTACCATGCAGTAGCGTCACTTCACGTCTGCAAGACATCTCAGTTGTTGCCGATAAATTTCAGTAGTGATAGTTACACCTGAGAGAAGCAATACGTAATACACCACACAGTCGTTGTTGCAAGAAATGGATAACACTATCTTTTGTGGAGGCGCGTACGTCTTCGTACGGGAATTTGCTCCTTTGTTTGAGCTCCACCATTCCTTTCTTTTCCTTCCGTTAGTTTAAGGACACCATTTCTCGTAACTAGTAACGATCGGTGTTGTAGACGAGCCAATTGTTGACGAGCAAGCAGAGATGCATGTATGGCCTCTCTCTGATATTTGTGATTTTGGCTTAGAGCATGCGGTACCCAAGCACCCGATTTTTACAGCTTTCCTATTGCAAGCAAATGTCCCACATCGGGGGACTGACGTGCATCATTGTGGATTAATATGTTTAAACGATCTTCAGCAAACTCCGAAGAGCTCCCTGAACGTGGAGAGTCA
This sequence comes from Schistocerca gregaria, assembly GCF_023897955.1. NCBI lineage: Eukaryota > Metazoa > Arthropoda > Insecta > Orthoptera > Acrididae > Schistocerca > Schistocerca gregaria. The sequence continues at coordinate 372,677,695 of NC_064922.1, forward strand.
CTAATGTCAAAACGATCTACCTTGAAACGACAAAACCATCTTCTTGTCGTGCTCTGTCCACTAGCATTATCCTCAAACACTTCGAAAATGTTTCTGGCTACGTCCTTTGGTGTCATCCCTCTGTTGAACTAGAACAGAAGAATATGTCGTAAATGTTTCGATTTCTCCACTTGGCACTTCATTTTCTAGAGTCTACAGCTCCACTCGCCATCTCCAAGTAACAAAATGACAATATTTAAACTCAAATAGCAACAGTGAACTACAAATAATAAACGACAATCGATAAATAAATCACTAGCAACCGGAATACCAACACGCAAAAAAAAAAAAAAAAACGCTACGAATTTAAGCACCAACCTAATACTTCAACTTAATTTCATTTCATTTACTGATTATTTTATTGGTGGGTAGTACAGTAACAATATAAAAGATAGAACATCAAATATAGTATTGACGAGAATTTTTCGATATTCAGCACAATATTTGTTCGTAGGTACATGACCACGTTGTACCGTGAAATATTTTTCCTCTTTTGGAGGGTAATTTTTGTAATTTCCGAAAAAGACTGCAATACGCAAGAAACGAATGTTATCATGTAACAATGGAATAAGAAAATATATTAGACTTCTACTACAGGGTTGGCTAGAGGCTGAAATCTGAAAAATGTTCCCTTACTGAACCAGTACCTGAGCTAGCGGGAAGGGGGTAGTTTTGTAGTAATTACAAGATATTTTACGACAAATGGTTCTGAATACTATTGCTACTAACTGAAATCCATTCCATTTTTTATTTATGTTTTTGTGGTCTTCAGTCCGAGGAAGACTGGTTTGATGCAGCTCTCTATGGTGATGTATTCTCTTGAAAGCCCCTACTACATATTTGCATAACTACAGCAACCTACATCCGTTTGAAACTGATATTTTAACGAGGCCTCTGCTTCCTCCTGAAATTTTATACTTTATTCCCACTATTTCGAACTGACTATTCTTTGGTGCCTCATGTACTGTCCTATCAACCGATCCATTTCGTTTAACCAAGCTGTGTCATAAATTACGTTTCTCGGCAATTCGTTTCAGTACTTCAACTAATATTCAGTTTTACTCTGTAGCACCATATTTTAAACGCTTCTATTCTCTTTTTGTCTGAACTTCGGAGAGGGGTGGGGGAAGAGGGGGGACGAGCGGGAGAGTTCTGACTCAGAAATTGCTTTCCTCATCCTCTCGTTGAGTACACCTTTGTCTGTGTTGAGATGTTAATGAAGCAAAGACACTCGCGCTATCTTCGAATAAGCGGTGAAAGCGAACTTAACTCCAGATCTCTTACTCAAGGTGAGGAAACCGCAAAGTATTTCTTGTTTGCGTCGCTGGAAGTGCTAATGGCGTGTACGTATGACTCGCCTCCGGCGGACGTTGACTCATTCTCCATATGAGGCGAGTCATTTCACTGATGATCGAACATCTGCGGAATCTAGTTTGCCACAGGTCATATACTGTATTTATAATTTAAAAAATTTTAATGCTGCTTCACTGCGCGGCTATTCACCCAGCACTTAAGTTTCCCAGCACATAATAAACTTAATAAAAAACGAAAATTTATCGTCATGCTTGGCGGCATAAGCAAGGTTATTCGAAAGTCGTGTTATAAATTATTAGGGAAAGTTTGAGGATAATGAACAGCCAGAGCTCTGAATAACGAATGTATGTTTAGAAGATGGGAAGTAGGGAAGATAAATTTATCGGCCATCGACAACCAGACCATTAGTGGTACAATACAACCCTCTAAGCGGAAACGCAGTTTACGATGACCCGTTCAAAGTAATCGAACTGGTATTCACCTAAAAAAAATCTCCAATATGAAACGGACGGAGGACATTCTTCGTGAATACTAGTGCAATGTCCTTACCGTGATAATAGTCAACCAAGATGCAAGCGCATGCTTACCCCCTTCCACCTCCCCTCCCCCGTCCAGCATTCGAAACTCATAGTTAGGCACAATGACTTTGCCTTTCGATGAAATTCGTCCAAAATGACCGAATATTCATTAATAATTTTCTACTTTTTCTGTCACCAGGAAATTCCGTCCTGTTCATCACAGTTCAAATAATATATCGTATTCCAGGCGTTATGGTGCAAACTATATTACTGCTTTTGCTATAAACAGAGCAAATGAGTTCAATTATAGAATAAATCGTGTATTTGCAAGTTATGGCGTTTATTTCACTTAGGGCTCCACCAATGGTAATAAAGTTAATGCAGCTTATAACTTTCTGGAGCGTGCAATTATTTCTGTATGTTTCCTGGCAAATCCGTGGTCAGTAACGTGAATGAAGCTTCACTCTTCAGCGGGGTGTGCGCCACCTTGAAACTTACTGGCAGGTTAAAACTGAGGTCCTTGGCTTTTCGCGGGTAAGTGCTCCCTATCTAAGTAGAAGAAGCCTCCATCTAGAGTTGATTGAGTTTTTCATTTTCGCACAGAACGTCTTTTGTAGTAGACTAAATCAGTGGTTACCAAAACATTTTATGTATAACTTCCATCCTCGCGCCTGAGAAGACTAATAATTTCTTAGTGAAGCGTGCTTTGCTTCATTTATTTTTAAATATTCGTCAATGGGTATTTATCACAAGAAATTTCTAATATGGGATGCGTGAGAGCTGTTCCTGAGTCGGTGGAGTACTCCAATATATTTGTGTAGCACCTGCATTAGATTATATATTCAATATGTGTTCGTTAGCTGATAAAAGTTTTTTATTGCTTGTTAAGGTGAAATCGTTGGTCTCATATTTCCAGCTCGTTTTGCGTTTGTTGTACCTTTTTTTGAAAGTTCTGTTATACCTCTCCAAGTACACTAATGAAATCTTGGCTGTCCTGCTAGCATAAACCTGTCCAATCCTATGTGTCTGTTTATTAATAACGTGTGTCCATTCAATGAAGTGTTCACTGTCACTTCAATATTTGCTGAGATATTGGAAGGTCGTGGCAGAAAGTTACTATCGAACGTTACTTACTTCATCGTGTTTTATGCAGTGATTCCGTTTTAACTCCTAATGAGTTCCTTAATTCAAAAAATGGCTCTAACCACTATGGAGCTTAACATCTGGGGACATCAGTCACCTAGACTTAGGACTACTTAAACCTAACTCACCTAAGGACATCACAAACATCCGTGCCCGAGTCAGGATTCGAACCTGCGACCGTAGCAGCAGCGCGGTTCCAGACTGAAGCGCCTAGAACCGCTCGGCCACAGCGTCCGGCGGTTCCTTAATTCTGAATATGGTTTCACTGCGACTGTTTTCAGATATGGGCAAAAGGTACTGACCTCACTCCACAGAAAAATGCCAGAATATTACCTCTTCTGTCACACTGTCATCATATTCACCAAGATATTGCTCATATGACAGGAATTTCACAGTCCAAAGTTTGAAATAGAAGTAACTTGAAAAGTAATGAAAGTATCTAAAGGCTTCAGAAAGGTATATGCAGTCGGAAATGCATTACATCCCTCAGCACAGACAGAGAAATAAAACGAATGGCAATGGAAAACCGAAGAAAACCGATACGGGTGATTAAGAACATGTTGGAGGATGGTGGAGTACCTGTACCTACCCGTATTCTGCAGTGAAGGTTCAATGGAATGGGGCTGCAATGCCGTCGTCATATCAAGAAACAAAAACTTACTCCAGTGATTGAGATAAAAACGACTAGAAGGAACTAAAAAGTTAAAAAGCTAGGCCGTGTGTGGCTATAATATCATCCTGCCCCTCCTTTTATGATAATAGAGAATTCTCGAGAATAGGTGTGCGACCTACATTCCTCACAAGGTCAGATTAAAAGAGAAGCTCGGAAGAATTCAGAGATTTGCTGCTAATATTGTAGTTAGTACGACAATGTTACGGAGATACTGGTAGATGCTATACGAGAGTATTTGATCGAACGAGTTCTTCCTTCTCGTGAAATGCTGTTGGGCGAGATTAAAGATCCAATACGCGAGACAGAATGTAAATTTTACAGAATGGCAAAGGGGAAAAAATGAGAGGAAAATTAGGGTGCTCATGGAAGTATAGAGTCATAAATTTATTCGATTTACCATCTGTGAGTGGATCAGAAAAAAAGAGGAACTGGTAACAAACAGCATGTAGTACCCACTGCTGAGGCTTGGTGGAGTATCCAAATGACGTTTCAGAACAAACTGAGTCACTAATTAATCTATGATCGAAAAAGTTTGGAACTGCAGGTTTACACGATGTAAATGATAGCTTAAAACTGCTTAAAACGAAACTCATAACCACGAGGTGATTAAAGTAAGCATGAGTATTGCGCTTCTGACTTAATGTATCTCCACAGTCTGCCGAAACACCTACATACAGACGCTGCAGGTGTTCTATACTGAGGTGACAAAACACGTAAGATACCACCTAATATCATGTCGGACCTCCTTTTGCCTGGCTTAGTGCAGTAACTCGACGTGACATTGACTCAACAAATCGTAGGAAGTCCCCTGCAGAAACACTGAACTATGCTGCCTCTACTGCAGTCCATAATTCCGAAAGTGTTACCAGTGCAAGATTTTGTGCACGAACTCACCTCTCGATTATGTCCAGTAAATGCTCGATGGGATTCATATTGGCCAAACCATTCGCTCGAACTGTCCAGAATGCTCTTCAAACCAGCCGCGAACAATTGTGGCCCGCTGACATCGCACGTTGTTATCCACAAAAATTCCATTGTTGTTAGGGAACATGAAATTCATGAGTGGCGGTAAATGGTCCGCATAAAAATTTCCAGTAAGTGATTGGATAAGTTGGACTAGAGGATCGAGTCCATTTCATGTAAACACAGCCCACACTATTGTAGAGCCACTGGCAGCTTTCACGGTGTCTTGGTGACAACTTGGGTCCATGGCTTCGTGGAGTCTGGGCAACAACTAAACTGTACCATCAGCTTTCACCAACTGAAACTGGGACTCATCTGACCAAGCCATGGTTTTGCAGCAGGATTCTGGAACATAAATTGTGTTCGAACGTTATGAATTACCTCGAAGAAAACATTCTGTTGACACACAGTCGACACGAATTTAGAAAGCATCGTTCTTGTGAAACACAGCTAGTTCTTTACTCAAACGAAATATTGAGTGCTATTGACAAGGGATTTCAAATTGAATCAGTATTTCTAGATTTCCAGAAGGCTTCTGATATTGTATCAACAAGCGGCTTGTAGTGAAATGGCCAGCTTATGGAATATCGCCTCCGTTATGTGAATGGATTCGTGATTTTCTGTCAGAGAGGTCACAGTTCCTAGTAACTGAAAGAAAGTCATAGAGTAAAACAGAAGTGATTTCTGGCGTTCCCCAAGATAGTGTTCCAAGCCCTTGCTGTACCCCACCCATATAAACGATTTAGGAGACAATCTTAGCAGCCATCTTCGGTTGTTTGCAGATGACGCAATCGTTTATCGGTTAGTAAAGTCATCAGCAGTTCAAAACAAATTGCAAAACGATTTAGAAAAGACATCTGAATGGTGCGAAAATTGGCAGTTGACCCTAAATAACGAAAATGTGAGGTGATCCACATGAGTGCTAAAAGGAATCCGTTAAACTTCGGTTACACGATAAATCAGTCATATCTAAGGGCTGTAAATTCAACTAGATACCTAAGAATTATAATTACGAACAATTTAAATTGGAAGGAACGCGTAGAAAATGTTGTGGGGAAGGTTGCATTTTATTAGCAGGGCACTTAGAAAATGTAACAGATCTACTAAAGAGACTGCCTACAATACGCTTGTCCGTCCCCGTTTAGAATACTGTCGCGCGGTGTCGGATCCTTACCAGATAGGACCAATTCAGTACATCGAAAAAGTGCAAATAAGGGCAGCACATTTTGTATTATCGCGAAATAGGGGAGAGATTTATGCAGGATTTGGGGTGGATATCATTAAAACAATGGCGGTTTCCGTTGCGTCTGAATCTTCTGACGAAATTTCAGTCAGCAATTTTCTACTCCGAATGCGAAAATATTTTGTTGACGCCGACCTACATGTGGAGAAACGATCACCATAATAAAATAAGGGAAATCAGAGCTCACACCGGATGATATAAGTGTTCGGTTTTTTCCGCACGGTGTACGAGAATGTTAGAGAATTATTGTGAAAGTGCTTCTATGAACCCTCTGCCAGGCACTTAAATGTGATTTGCAGAGTATCCATGTAGATGTACCGATATTGTCACGAGCCCAGGAGAGGCTCTTAAGGTGATGTGCTGTTAGCAAAGATACTCGCGTCAGTCGTCTGCTGCCACAGCCCATTAACGCCAAATCTAGTGTTGCTTGTCTATTAACACTAGCAACTCTATGCAAACGCCGCTGCTCTCGGTCGTTAAGTGAAGGACGTCGGACACTACGTTGTCCGTGGTGAGAGGTAGTGCATCAAATTTGGTATTCTCGACACGCTCTTGATATTTTGGATCTTGGAATACTGAATTTTCTAACGACATTCTAAATGAAATGTCCCATGCATCTAGCTCAAACTGTCATTCCGCGTTCAGAGTGTGTTAATTCCGATCATGCCACCATAATCACGTCGAGAACGTTTTCACATGAATCGCCTGAGTACGAAGGACTGCTCTGCCAATGCACTGACTTTTTGTACCTTGTGTACTCGATACTACCGCCATCTGTACATGTGCATATCGGTATTCCATGACTTTTGACACCTAAGAGTATTAAAAAGATTATCTCACTCTACTCAATGCAAAATTATTGCTACAGCTTTCGTCGTTTGCAGGTTGCATATTGTAACAGAAGAAACCTGTCGAGACGAGGCTACTGAGGCTCGCATGGTTGTCATGCAGCTCCTATACGCAGTGCAATCTGCAGAGCGTCACAGTTTGTTTAGCAGCAGTCGATAAGAGACGGCTCAAATCCCCGCTGATAACGATGGGCTACAGGGAGGAAGTTGCTGCGTGGAAAGAATTTGTCGTGCAGCAAGTATAGAGCAGACAGTTCCAATACACCCACTTAAATTCCGAGCTTCAGGCCGTGGTAGACTCATTACCCTGACTCTATACATCCCAGTCGTCTACTTTTCAGTTCCATCTTCGGACTAAACTGCAAAATGTGAGAATTTAAGGAGTTGGGACCTAGATAAACTGAAAGTATCAGAGGTTTTAGAGAGTTTCATGGATAGCATAAGGGAACAATTGACAGGAATGGGGGAAAGAAATACAGTAGAAGAAGAATGGGTAGCTTTCAGGGATGAAGTAGCGAAAGCAGCAGAGGATCAAGTAGGTAAAAAGACGAGACCTAGTAGAAATCCTTTGGTAACAGAAGAAATATCGAATTTCATTTATGAAAGAAGAAAATATAAAAATGCAGTAAATGAAGCAATCAAAAAGGAATACAAACGTCTCAAAAATGAGATCGACAGGAAGTGCAAAATGGCTTGGAGAAAAGAGAACCACTTATATGATTATCAAGAGCTCAGATGGAAACCCAGTTCTAAGTAAAGAAGGGAAAGCAGAAAGGTGGAAGGAGTATATAGAGGGTCTATACAAGGAAGATGTACTCGAGGACAATATTATGGAAATGGAAGAGGATTTAGATGAAGATGAAATGGGAGATATGATACTGCGAGAAGAGTTTGACAGAGCACTGAAAGACCTAAGTCGAAACAAGGCACCGGGACTAGACAACATTCCATTGGAATTACTGACAGCCTAGGGAGAGCCAGTCCTGACAAAACTCTATCATCTGGTGAGCAAGATGTATGAGACAGGCGAAACACCCTCAGATTTCAAGAAGAATATAATAATTCCAATCCCAAAGAAATTAGGTGTTGACAGATGTGCAAATTACCGAACTATCAGTTTAATAAGTCACAGCTGCAAAATATTAACGCGAGTTCTTTGCAGACGAATGGAAAAACTAGTAGAAGCCGACCACGGGGAAGATCAGTTTGGATTCCGTAGAAATATTGGAACACGTGAGGCAATACTGACCTTACGACTTATCTTAGAAGAAAGATTAAGGAAAGGCAAACCTACGTTTCTAGCATTTGTAGACTTAGAGAAAGCTTTTGACAATGCTGACTGGAATACTCTCTTTCAAATTCTGAAGGTGGCAGGGGTAAAATACAGTGAGCGAAAGGCTATTTACAATTTCTACAAAAACCAGATGGCAGTTATAAGAGTCAAGGGGCATGAAAGGTGAAAGGGAAGCAGTGGTTGGGAAGGGAGTGAGATAGGGTTGTAGCCTCTCCCCGACGTTATTCAATCTGTATTTTGAACAAGCAGTAAAGGAAACAAAAGAAAAATTCGGAGTAGGTATTAAAATCCATGGAGAAGAAATAAAGACTTTGAGGTTCGCCGATGACATTGTAATTCTGTCAGAGACAGCAAAGGACCTGGAAGAGCAGTTGAACGGAATGGAGAGAAGGAAATAAGATGAACATCAACAAAAGCAAAACGAGGATAATGGAATGTAGTCAAGTTAACTCGGGTGATGCTGAGGGAATTAGATCAGGAAATAAGACACTTAAAGTAGTAAAAGAGTTCTGCTATTTGGAGAGCAAAATAACTAATTATGGTCGAAGTAGAGAGGATAGAAAACGTAGACTGGCAATGGTAAGGAACGCGTTTCTGAAGAAGAGAACTTTGTTAACATCGAGTATAGATTTAAGTGATAGGAAGTCGTTTCTGAAAGTATTTGTATGGAGTGTAGCCATGTATGGGAGTGAAACTTGGAGGATGAATAGTTTGGACAAGAAGAGAATAGAAGCTTTCGAAATGCAGAAGAATGCCGAAGACTAGATGGGCAGATCACGTAACTAATGAGGAGGTATTAAATAGAATTGAGGAGAAAAGAAATTTGTGGCACAACTTGAGTAGCAGAAGGGATCGGTTGGTAGAACATGTTCTGAGGCATCAAGGGATCACCAATTTAGTATTGGAGGGTAGCGTGGAGGGTAAAAATAGTAGAGGGAGACCAAGAGATGAATACACTAAGCAGATTCAGAAGTATGTAGGTTGTAGTAGGTACTGGAAGATGAAGGAGCTTGTACAGGATAGATTAGCATGGAGAGCTGCATTAAACCAGTGTCTGGATTGAAGACCACAACAACAACAACTACTTCGCACTCCCATCTTTGGATCCATTACTGTTTATCCACTTAGACTCCCTTCCGATTACGGTGGAACGAAATCTTCGTTTCAGCTTCCATACTCCGTTCTCTCTTCGCTCTCCCCAGTTGCTCCAACCGCATTCTTTTAACTTGATAATTTACACTTATCGAATAACGACTAGAACCAAACATGAAAATAAACTACTTTTCATTGGTTTATAGAATACTAGCAGCAGTCGATAAGAGACGGCTCAAATTCCCGCTGATAACGGTGGAATACTAAATAAATGGCTCTTAGCACTATGCGACTTAACTTCTGAGGTCATCAGTCGCCTAGAACTTAGAACTAATTAAACCTAACTAACCTAAGGACATCACACACACCCATGCCCGATGCAGGATTCGAACCTGCGACCGTAGCGGTCGCTCGGTTTCAGACGGTAGCGCCTAGAACCGCACGGCCACTCTGGCCAGCGTAGGATACTAGCTAAGCGACCACTGCTTCGTTCGCGTCAAACTGTGTGGTCTGCACAATTATTTTTGTTTTTATTTTATCAATTTTTTAGATTGTTACGTCGAATGCTAATGAGTAAATCGACACACTGCGCAAACAGTCTAAAACCAAATACCAATTTTTGTAGTTCTAGCTTCAAAATTGCCTTATTAGCGACATATTTTCAAAAAAATTGCATCTCCTCTTTTACCCCCTTAGGGACTTACTTTCGAAAAATTCCTTATTGAACGATGCCTACAGTACAAAATCAGCACTCTCTCCACGTTTCAAGTTTCTACTCTTAGCAGTTTGGGCTGGGCAATGATGAGTCAGCAAACCAGTACCTACGTACTCGGCGTCCTGGCGATTGGAGGGAGTTAACACCGTTGACCGTTGGGCTACGGGGACCCGCGTTTTCCACTAGCGTTTAACGTTGCTACCGGTGAGTTTCGTCCTTAGAAACTGAATTTCCAAAGCACGGGAGCAAATATTCTTTTATTTGTAAACCAAATACTGATTTTCAGGATTATCTTTAAAATGTTTTCGTAATGAAATATTTTCGCAAAATCTTTCATCCCTTATATCGCCCCCTAAGAGACAGAAGTTCCAAAACACTGAAACACGAATTTTTTTTATTTTCAACCGAGAAGTCACATACCAATTATCATAAATGTAGCCTTAAAAATTCTTTAGTATATCTTTAATAACGATTTATTTTTAAAAAATCTTAACCCATTCTTTCATTCCTTTAGGTATTGCGTTTCCAAAAATACTGAAAAACGTATCTTTTTTATGTCTTAATGATAAAGCAAATACCAATTTCCGTAGTTCTAGTTTCACAATTGCATTAATAGCTATATATTTTCAAAAATCTTTCTCGCTTATTTCACCCGTTATAGGGGATTTCGAAAAATCTCTTCTTTAACTATGCCTACAGCACAAGACCAACACCCTCTCCAAATTTAAAGTTTCTATCGTTATCGGTTTGGACTGGGCGATGATGAAGCAGACAGTTAGGATACATCCTTTTATACGGCGTGTGTCCCCCCGCCCCCCCCCCCCCCCTCAAAAAAAAAAAAAGACAATACTTAGGGACAGGTTCCTTATACCAAAACAAGAAAAAAAGTCTAGAAAACATGGGCTCTAAAACACATACCTTAAGCATTATAAGCACTTTTTATCTTCGATACTATGAAACAGGTCTCTTCCACTGTAAGGACTCTGATTTCCGTATTTTGGGACGAAGTAGTGTGGAACAAACCAAGAAAACAATGTCCAATAACAAGGGGTCTAAAATGCATACTTCAAGAGCTATGAGACCCTGTTCATCTTCCTTAGTGTCGTCTTTTCTGCTGAACAAGTGCTTTGAGCTCTTAAGGTATGTATTTTTAGAGCCCATGTTTAACAGACTTTTTTCATGTGTTGGTGTAAGTAACCTGTCCCAAAGCTTGTCGCTTTTTTTTTATTGGGACGTCCTGTATATAGAGCTACTGACAATATTAATTAGAAGAGGTTCTTAACAAACATCACCATAAAAACTTGAAGAAAATTCAAGGACCATCTGATTATTCAAGCAAGTAGACTAAGCCGTGGCAGCTTCTGTGAGGGTGCTCGCGCTATCCCGCTGGCTCAATTTCTGCGCGCGTTCCATCGATTCTGGCGCAGTTAGAGGCGCTATGTCACGGAATGCGTAGCCCCTCCCGCCGGAGGTTAGAGTCCTCCCTGGGCATGTGTGGGTGAGTTTTATTCTTAGCATAAGTTAGTTTACGTAATGTGTAAGACTAGGGAACGATGACCTCAGCAGTTTGGTCCCTTAGGAATTCACACACATTTGAACATGTTTTCCATCGATTATGGACCTCGTCGTATCATCTTTGCTAGGGTATGTGTTCACTCGGGGGCTGTGCGGTAGTTAGTGGTGTGTACGACAGGGAGCTGGACAGGTGTGCCTACGTACTCGGCGTCCTGGCGATTGGAGGGAGCTAACACCGTTGACCGTTGGGCTACGGGGACCCGCGTTTTCCACTAGCGTTTAACGTTGCTACCGGTGAGTTTAGCGCGCATGGTGAGGCTCTCGTCGCGTGCAACCTGGTTACGAAATGCATCAGTCAACTGTGGTGTGTTAAATACGCCGAGATGTATTGGACAACTTGTTACGAGCTGCGAGCAGGAGGGCAGTATTATCCGGCGTCTACCTGGAGTCCAGAAGCCATTGGCCTCCTTAGCATTTATTTGAAATTGTCTGTGAAAACTGTTTAGTAAGTACTATACTTAAAGATTGTTAGTTCTACTTCTACTTTCACTAACGCAAACATCCTGTCGAACAAAACGCTTGCAACAGTGTCAACTGCCATTTGAACTTCACCTTGATGACAGATGTTCCAGTTGATACAAAGTCACAATACAGCTTTAAACTACCAGCTCATCTATTAAAAATCAGCAACCACACTCTGAACAAATATCTCGTCAGTATGGGAGTACAGCAGTCACCCCCTCCCTCCCCCCCCCCCTCCCCATTCCAACCCATACGAATACGCCCGACTGATGCACGTTCAAGACACACATAGGTGCTTCGTCGCAGTAACATTACCAGTGGGAAATGATCTCCTGAATGAGTCCCCGAAGATGTTGGTGTAACCCGATGGAGTATAGGAATGCCGGTAGAAGTGTAAAAGGTTATGGACCCCTCTCGTTAACTTGTTTCAATTCTGACTGTTGGTGGCATCCTCCGAGCGATGTACTACAATCTCTCATCGAGGAACAACGACGTTTACACAAAGTGGTCGGAAATTCCCTTACAAACTTTCAGGACTTGTAGAGGGGGAGGGGGAGGTACGTTATATCCTGAACAGGAATTTATGTCCGGAAACGTACCGTTTTTGTCGAGCGAAGGTTTCCATTCAGATGTTTAATTCACCCATTTCTGCTTGAGGGGCTGAATTAGAAGTGACGCATTAAAATTGCTAGGTAACAATTCTAAAAGAAAGATAAACGAAACATCCATTTCTTATTACAGTCCATTTGTTGTTATTAACACTTAAATATTACGTGTTTACATTATTCCAAAATAAAAAGGAACCCAGCGTGCTATACATACAGAACAGCAGTGGTTTGATGTGGCGTCCACTAAGTTGTCACACACATTGTGCCTACGAAGCATATTCTGGTACGATGGTTGGAACTCAAATAGTGGCAACTACTTATTCACAACCGATACAAAAGAGTTACATGTTTGCACCTGTTACTGTCCTTCAAAGTAGTCACCAGCATTGTGTAGAACCCGTTGCCAGCGATGTGGAAAGCGTAGTGTACATTAGCAGAGCCTGTTCTGTTGACGGTGCGAATGGAGCGGTCTACTGCCTGTCGAATTTCTGGAACAGTTCTGAAGCGAATGCCACGAAGTGGTTCCTTCATCTTCGGAATCAAATCAAAGTCACAAGGACCTAAGTCCGGGGAGTATGGTGAATGGTACAGTACTTCCCAGTCGCATCGACCGAACAGAGCAGCCACAGCTTACGCTGTATGCGCCCGCGCATTTCGTGCAAAATGATGGGTGGGTTGCGCAGAAAGTGTCGCCGCTTCTTTCGCAAAGCTGGTCGCAGGTGATGCTCCAAAAACCAACAGTAATACTGTGCATTGACGGTCAGTCGTGGAGGAACGTAATGCGTTAGGATAACACCATCACAGTCGTACACGAGAATCACCATAGTTTTAGACCGCTCCATTTGCACCATCAACAGAACAGGCTCTGCTAACGGTATACTACGGCTTCAACATCGCTGGCAACGGGTTCTACACAACGATGGTGACTACTCTGAAGGACAGTAACAGATACAAACATGTAACTCTTTTGTATCGGCTGTGAATGAATAATTGCCACTATTTATGTTCTAACCCTCGTACATACTCACCTGGTGTGTCTGTAATTGCTAGTACAGCGGCCAGAACTCCTGCCAACATACCTTCCTCTGTCTCTACAGGAGTACCGTAAATTAAACTTTGCATACGAGCCCACAAGAAGTAGTCCATAGGAGTTACAAGCGGCGATCGTGGCGGCCACGCGGTGGACCGCCTCGGCCTGCCCATCTTTCACCGTACCGTCTGTTGAGATGTAGTCAAATAGCAGGACAAGCAACTCTGAGACTTTTCTCTCCCCCTCAGCGTACGTGGACCCATTACACATCCGAATTGAAACAGTCCTAGAACGGAAACGTTACGTTTCCGGATGTGGGCTTCCATTCAAAATATTATGCACTCACTCCCCACTACAAGTGGGAAATTTACGAACACTCTCTATTTCCATGTTGCCATCCAGATCACTTAGTGCTAATGTTGCGTTGTTTTCTTTGATAAGGCTACAGCCAATATCATTTCTTACTTATTTCCAAATCAAACTTGTTCTCCGTCTCTAATGACCTCGTTGTCACCAAGACGGTAAACCCTAAACTTCCGTATTTCTCCTTTCCATTGACATGTGACACGTTGGGATCTTTGACGGTTCCCAGACCTGGTGGCAGATCGTAACATCTATCTGTTCCCCCAACAGTCGCGTTTCAGTCACCAACATATCCAACAAAACATTAGACTACCTTTTCTTGTCAGCTTCTTGCTGAGTGAAACACTGAAGTGAAATGATCGTATAGCATTATTGGACTGGAGACACCGTCCGGGGTTGTTCGGGCGCCCAGTGCAAGAACTTCTACTCGACGCCACTTCGGCGAATTGCGCGTCGATGAAGATGAGATGGGATGATTAGGGCAAGACAAACGCCCAGTCCTCGAGCGAAGAAAATCGACTCAGCTGCGATACGAACGGGAGACACCTCAATCTAGAGGCAGGGACGCTAACCACTAGACGACGAGTTGATTGATGACAATAAAGCAATCAACAAACTACGTGCTGTCTGCCAGCGTGAACTGTGAGAGCGACAGGAATGCACAGTGACTCGCGTGTGAGTTGTGACGTGCGTAAGGGCACTGTCCGAACAACTATTTCGTAAACGTAGTTACGCCAACATTGAAACCGAGACTCACTTGATGAGGTTCAGGAGACGTATATACGAGGGACGATCAATAAGTAATGCTACACTTTTTTTCTGAATGCAGGTTAGTTTTATTCAGGATTCCAACACCATATTAGTGCCCACACTTTTGGCTACAAAACCTTGTTTTTCAACACAATCTCCGTTGAATACGACCGCCTTACACCACCTCAGTGGGAGGGTCTGTTTACCCGCTTGTTACCACTCTACTGGTCGACGTCGGAGCCAACTTTTTGCTGCATCAATAACCTTTCCATCATTTACGTACTGCTTCCCCGCAGAGAGCATCGTTCATTGGGGCAAATAGATTGAAGTCCGAAGATGCGAGCTCCAGGCTGTAGGATGGTTGGCCGGCCGCTATGGCCGAGCGGATCTAGGCGCTTCAGTCCGGAGCCGCGCTACTGCTACGGTCGCAGTTTCGGATCCTGGCTCGGGCTTCGATGTGTTTGATTTCCTTAGGTTAGATAGGTTTAAGTAGTTGTAAGTCTAGGGGACTGATGACCTCAGATGTTAAGTCACGTAGTGCTTAGAGCCATTTCAACCATTTTTCTTTCTAGGATGATTGAGGAAAAACAGCCCATGAAGTTTTATGAATTCCTCTATGGTATGCAGACTTGTATGGGGCCTTCTGCTGTCATGGAGAAGGAGAAGTTCGTTTGCATATTTGTGGGACGAACAGACTGAAATCGTTTCTTCACTTTCCTGAGGGCAGTACAATACACTTCAGAGTCCATCGTTGTATCATGACGCAGAATATCGAACAGAATAGCCCCTTGAGAGTCCCAGAAGCCTATCGCCAGGATTTTACCGGCTGTAGGTACAGCTATGAACTTTTTTTCTTCGAAGGAGAGATGGTGTAGCGCCTCTCCATGGACTGTCGTTTTGTTTCCGATTCGAAGTTATGGTTCAAATGGTTCTGAGCGCAATGGGATTTAACATCTGACATCATCAGTCCCCTAGAACTTAGAACTACTTAAACCTGACTAACCTAAGGACATCACACACATCCATGCCCGCGGCAGGATTCGAACCTGCGACCGTAGCCGTCACGAGGTCCCAGACTAAAGTGCCTAGAACCGCTCGGTCACAACGGCCGGCTCGAAATGGTGAATCCACGTTTCATCGCCTACCACGACGTTCGACTAAATATTGTCTGCCACTAACGCAAGTAGTTCTGCACAGATAGTCTTTCGTTGCTTTTTATGGTCTTCTGTAACGCAGCGAGGAACTCCGCTGACACACACCTTTGAACACCTCAACTGGTCGACAAGAGTGTCGGCACTACCAACACAGACGTCCAGTAGTGCAGCCAGGTGTTTTAATGTCACCCGTTGATCACTCGCACGTTCCAACTCTGCAGGAGTCCCAACTGTTTGCACGCACGCGGTACACCGGACAGTTTGTGCGACCTCGCTACGATGATGACAGTCATTCGTCCAACGACTCACCGTGCTTTTGTTCCCTGCAAAGTCTCCGGAGACATTCTGCAAATGCCTACGTATATTTGCGGTGCTCTGGTATTCCCCGAAGAGAAACTCAATGACAACCATCTGCTTGGAGCGCATCTCCGTTACCGACACTATTTTGAAGGCTACATAAGCGCCGCCACCAATTGGAACTTCATGAGACTAAAAGTGCTGAAACAAGAATGTTTCACGATGTCCCACAACAAATTCCGATTTTTTCCAACCGAAATTGGCTGAGAAAAAAATGTGTTCCATTACTTATTGAACGCCTGTTATACATCAAACCGCCTCACCTCTTCAGCGTACTGAAACTTCCATAACAATTTTGGTGAAATTATTCAATCGTGTGTACGTGCTATCAATAGCTGCTGTTAAAAAATTAATCAACATGAGTACTATACACAGCGTAAATCACTTAAAACTTGCGCAGCAGTTATGAGCGGTTTTCACAGACTAGATTGGTGGTCAGCGGCTCGTATTGTTGCCACTAAACAGATTGCAATAATACTTAGGAAGTGTATTTTTGTCAAACGTACACTTTTTCAAGTGGAACATTGACATTAACCAACTAAAAGTAAGGTGAATGTCACTGTTGTTTGTTGCAGGACTCTGGTACGAGTCGTTCACAAGATATCGTACTTTGAAGAGTTTCCATAACAACATTTCTCTGTGTCATTCAACCTGCGTGGTTGCCAGGTACGATGCTGCTATGTTCGCTTACAGTGTGCTTGTGTGTTCATTGAGTGCACTGGCAGCTAGTGGGTGACAGTCCAAGAAGTAGGTCGTGAGTGGACGATGGGATTTACCAATACAGAAAAAGCCGATATGTTCACGGTGTATGGGCATTGTAGGAAGAATGTTATTCGTTCTTGGTCGGTGAAGTCGGTGTATGCTCCAAGATATCCCAATAGACGACATCCATCTCGATAATTATTAATCAACTTCTTCAACCAGTTACATGAAAGTGGGGTGTAACACCTCGAAAATGTCACAGAAGGAAATAAGTGACGACGGAGGAGAGGGAAATTAATGCTCTTGTTGCTGTTGCAGTTGATCCGTACGTTAGCTCCCGCGCAGTCGCACGGGGAAGTGGCATGAGTCAGGGAAGTGTTCCACGCAGTCTCCATCGACATACGTTCCCTTCTTATCACATCTCTCTCCATCAAGAGCTACATGGAAACGTTTATGACAATCGTGTTAACTTCTATATGTGGGCATTAAAACGGGATACTCCAAACGTATCATACACTACTGGCCATTAAAATTGCTACACCACGAAGATGATGTGCTACAAGACGCGAAATTTAACCGACAGGGAGAAGATGCTTTGATATGCAAATTGTTAGCTTTCCAGAGCATTCACACATGGTTGGCGCCGGTGGCGACACCTACAACGTGCTGACATGAGCAAAGTTTCCAACCGATTTCTCATACACAAACAGCAGTTGAGCGGCGTTGCCTGGTGGAACGTTGTTGTGATGCCTCGTCTAAGGAGGAGAAATGCGTTACATCACGTTTCCGACTTTGATAAAGGTCGGATTGTAGCCTACCACGATTGAACGATTGCGGTTTATCGTATCGCGGCATTGCTGCTCGCGATGGTCGAGATCCAATGACTGTTAGCAGAATATGGAATCGGTGGATTCAGGAGGGTAATACGGAACGCCGTGCTTGATCCCAACAGCTTCGTATCACTACCAGTCGAGATGACAGGCATCTTGTCCGCATGGCCATAGCGGATCGTGCAGCCAAGTCTCGATCCCTGAGTCAACAGATGGGGGACATTTGCAAGACAACAACCATCTGCACGAACAGTTCGACGACGTTTGCAGCAGCATGGACTGTCAGCTTACCATGGCTTCGGTTACCCTTGACGCTGCATCACAGACAGGAGCACCTGCGATGGTGTACTCAGCGACGACCCTGGGTGCACGAATGGGAAAACGTCATTTTTTCGGACGTGTCCAGCTTCTGTTTACAGCATCATGATGGTTGCATCCGTGTTTGGCGACATCGCGGTGAACGCACATTGGAAGCGTGTGTTCGTCATCGCCATAGTGGCGTATCACCCGGCGTGATGGTATGGGGTGCCATTGGTTACACGTCTCGATCACCTCTTGTTCATATTGACGGCACTTTGAACAGTGGACGTTACATTTCAGATGAGGCTCTACCCTTCATTCGATACCTGCGAAACCCTACATTTCATCAGGATAATGCACGACCACTTGTTGCAGGTCCTGTACGGACCTTTCTGGATACAAAAAATGTTCGACTGCTGCCCCGGCCAGCACATTCTCCAGATCTCTCACCAACTGAAAACTTCTGGTCAATGGTGGCCGAGCAACTGTCTCGTCACAACACGCCAGTCACTACTCTTGATAAACTGTGGTGTCATGTTGAAGCTGCATGGGCAGCTGTTCCTGTACACGTCATCCAAGCTCTGTTTGACTCAAGGCCCAGGCGTATCAAGGCCGTTGATACGGCCAGAGGTGGTTGTTCTGGGTACTGATTTCTCAGGATCTATGCACCCAAATTGCGTGAAAAGGTAATCACATGTCAGATCTAGTATAGTATATTTGTCCAATGAATACCCGTTTATCATCTGCATTTCTACTTGGTGTAGCAATTTTAATGGCCAGTAGTCTATACCTTGTTCAGTGACGAAGAGTGACGAAGCCATATTTATCAATGATGACCATGTAAACCTACGAAACATTCGCTATTGGTCTGTTCACAATCTTTTGGCTACGTCAGGTGGAACGTCTGCGTCCATGGAGTCTAAACGTGTGGTGTGGGATAGTGAACCATTAGTTTATAGGCCCGTTTTTTATAGACGGATCACTGAACACTCATGAGTACCGCAGCCTCCCAACGCACCATCTTCCACGGATGCTAGAAGACGTTCCTCTGTAGACTAGGAGGAACTTGTGGTACCAACAAGACAGCTGTCCATCCCATAGAGCACGAAGTACAGCATGTCATCACGAATTTCGGCTTTTCACGGATGATGCTGTAGTATACAGAGAAGTTGCAGCATTAGAAAATTGTAGCGAAATGCAGGAAGATCTGCAGCGGATAGGCAGTTGGTGCAGGGAGTGGCAACTGACCCTTAACACAGACAAATGTAATGTATTGCGAAACATAGAAAGAAGGATCTTTTATTGTATGATTATATGATAGCCGAACAAACACTGGTAACCGTTACTTCTGTAAAATATCTGGGAGTATGCGTGCGGAACGATTTGAAGTGGAATGTTGGTAAGGCGAGTGCCAGGTTGAGATCCATTGGGAGAGTCCTTAGAAAATGTAGTCCATCAACAAAGGAGGTAGCTTACAAAACACTCGTTCGACATATACTTGAGTATTGCTTATCAGTGTGGGATCCGTACCAGGTCTGGTTGACAGAGGAGATAGAGAAGATCCAAAGAAGAGCGGTGCGTTTCGTCACAGGGTTATTTGATAAGTGTGATAGCCTTACGGAGATGTTTAGAAAACTCAAGTGGCAGACTGTGCAGGAGAGGCGCTCTGCATCGCGGTGTAGCTTGCTGTCCAGGTTTCGAGAGGGTGCGTTTCTCGATGAGGTATCGAATATATTGCTTCCCCCTACTTATAATTACCGCGGAGATCACGAATATAAAATTAGAGAGATTCGAGCGCGCACGGAGGCTTTCAGACAGTCGTTCTTCCCGCGAACCATACGCGACTGGAACAGAAAAGGGAGGTAATGACAGTGGCACCTAAAGTGCCCTCCGCCACACACCGTTGGGTGGCTTGCGGAGTTTAAATGTAGATGTAGATGTAGATTGTTCCCAAATTGGACGCAGAGGACCTGTATCTTGCCCGGGCCGTTCTCCAATTTGACGCCTGTAGAGTTCTTTCTGTGGGGAAAGCTGAAAGATAATGTCTGCAAGGACGTAGAAATTACTCCCGATGAAACCCAACGATGTGTTACTGGAGCCCGCTCGGACATCTCCGCTGAAATGCCATAGCTCGTGTGCCACAGCCACTCCATACTGGATGTGTGTACTGCTGCTGCCAGTGGTCATATTCAACACTACCTGTGATGGTCAATTGTCTCGTTACTGGCCAGAATCCACTAACTGGTGTATAC
The DNA here is from genome assembly GCF_023897955.1 of Schistocerca gregaria. NCBI lineage: Eukaryota > Metazoa > Arthropoda > Insecta > Orthoptera > Acrididae > Schistocerca > Schistocerca gregaria. The sequence continues at coordinate 372,697,920 of NC_064922.1, forward strand.
ACTTGTGTTGTTCCTTAGTGTGTACTATCGGGGGTATTGTCGAGGAGGGAACTTATCAAAACACGATACCTCGTAAACGACTCGCACTAGAATCTTGCAATAAACAACACTAACATTCTAATTTGCCCTAATTTTAGTTTTTTAACGTCAATAGGCATTGTTCCATTGAAAAAGTCTTTGTTTGTACAAATTATACTGTTTCTAAGTATTCTTCCAATCTTTTGACTGGCTAACAAAAAAATGTTTCAAATGGCTCTGAGCACTACGGCACTTAACATGTGAAGCCATCAGTCCCCTAGAACTTAGAACTACTTAAACCTAAGTAACCTAAGGACATCACACACATCCATGCCCGAGGCAGGATTCGAACCTGAGACCGTAGCGGTCGCGCGGTTCCAGACTGTAGCGTCTAGAACCGACCGGTCACCCAGGCCGGCGACTGGCTAACAGTACGAGCCCATGTTTACCAGCCCATTCTGCGAAAACCGCTCATCGGTAGCACTTTCCCTTTCGGTAATTATTGCGGTGCAAGTTTTAGGTGATTCAACCTGCGTACAACCACAGGAATGCGTTCTTTCGCCATGTTACATCTTTCGTTTTATGCAGTTAAATGTGACCAATCGTAGGGTTTTATCGTTGGCTTCTGGCGTACAATCAGAATGCAAGCATTTTTCATTGTAAATTTCGCCTTTGGCACTGATGCTGTTCGTAAAAAATAACGGCGAATAACAAAGCACAACACGTCTGACAATGAGTCCTAGTGTTAAGCAATATTTTTCGGATGACTAATAACACACATCATGCACAGTAACGTGCCGGAAGGGACTGAATGAGAGGAGTGCTCCCCTCTCTCCGCCTCACCACTCGCAGGCATTCTTCTCCACTGCCTGCTGCACGTGAGGATGTTTTTCTTGGATCCAATAGTCACTTGGACTCGCGTCTTATAGGGCACATGGGATGTTCCGAGGGACATGGAATCTGTTTCGTTAGCTGTGTATAGATAATGAGCGCTTATTCGTCCCCGAAGCTTCCTATGTTTTGTGAAGTATTTCCTCCACGAAACTGCTGCTTTAATCGGCACAAATCTGTGCTTCAGGCTACTAAGGGACCATCCCTGTTTGCAGAAAAGCGTGAACACAAATCACAGTACATTTTGTAATTCCTACGTAAGTACAATCTTCTACAGCGTTGCAGAAATTCTGCGAATTCAGACGTGTAAAAAGTACATAGGACTTTTAATTTGCGTTAATGTAAGCCACTTGGTGTGTAGCAGAGGGTGGTGATATAACCGAGATTGCCATACTTAGTAAAATGTCAGATATTTTTAAACAATCTTAATTTGTATCACAAGGGTGCTATTGTTAACAACGAAGTTCTGTAATAGGAAAAGTTGTTAGTAAAACGCATCGTCCTGTAGGATAAATGTTTATACAAAAGTGACTCTTTCTGAATTTCAAACTCTACTTTGGGAGAAACATTGATCAGATACTTTCATTAATTTGATCGGCAAGAGTTTTATTTACTTCTTTTTACTGTACTTCACTTTTTCCTTTTAAAATTTATGCAGGTCAAGTGTTTACCTAAAATTCGAGTTGGTTGATGTAGCAACAGGAATAGAAAAGACATTCTGATCACATTCATTTGTCTGTTTAGCGTCCGTAACTATCAAATACTATCTTTCAGACACTGAAAATCTTAAAAAACAGAGGTTTCCCATCGCAAAACAAGAACTGTGAAATTTACAAAACTCTGTCATTAGTCAGAATTCGAAAAGGATGTTTCTAGTAGCTCCGTGGCGTCCTCGTTATGTGTATTCATCTTTCACTACTGTTGTAAATGGATCTGTAAACTGACGAATTATAACGCCGGGGACGCTGCTGTACACAGGCTATGATTCCAGGAAGCAATTGTCGCCCGTCATCGAGGTTAACAACCACAACGTAAGCAGCACACAGCGTCTTCTGCGCCAGATGCTAATTACTAGGCACGTGCAGAAGTTCGAGGCGTTTTTGTTTGCTTGTTGGCATTCCGGTTTCTAGGGATTACTTATCGACTTTTTTTTTTATTTGTAGATCATTGTTGTTATTTGAGTTTACCTATTGCCAATTAGTTCCGATTGTTCAAATGGCTCTGAGCACTATGGGACTTAACAGCTCAGGTCATCAGTCCCCTAGAACTACTTGAACCTAACTAACCTAAGGACATCACACACATCCATGCCCGAGGCAGGATTCGAACCTGCCACCTTAGCGGTCGGGTGGTTCCAGACTGAATCGCCTAGAACCGCTCAGCCACTCTGGCGGGCTGTCATTTAGTCATAGTAGCTGTGAACGTTAGGAGATGGAGTGTCAAGTGGATATCTACATCTACTTCCATACTCCGCAGGCCACCTGACGGTGTGTGGCAGAGAATACCTTGAGTACCTCCATCGGTTCTCCCTTCTATTCCAGTCTCGTATTGTTCGTGGAAAGAAAGATTGTCGGTATGCCGTTGTGTGGGCTCTAATCTCTCTGATTTTATCCTCATGGTCTCTTCGCGAGACATACGTAGGAGGGAGCAATATACTGCTTGACTCTTCGGTGAAGGTATGTGCTCCAAACTTCAACAAAAGCCCGTACCGAGCTACTGAGCGTCTCTCCTGCAGACTCTTCCACTGGAGTTCATCTATCATCTCCGTAACGCTTTCGCGATTACTAAATGATCCTGTAACGAAGCGCACTGCTCTCCGCTGGATCTTCTCTATCTCTTCTATCAACCCTATCTGGTACGGATCCCACATTGGTGATCAATATTCAAGCAGTGAGCGAAAAAGTATACTATAACCTACTTCCTTTGTTTTCGGATTGCATTTCCTTAGGATTCTTCCAATGAATCTCAGTCTTTACCGACGATCAACTTTATATGATCATTCCATTTTAAATCACCCCTAATGCCTACTCCCAGATAATTTATGGAATTAACTGCTTCCAGTTGCTGACCTGCTACATTGTAGCTAAATGATGAAGGATCTTTCTTTCTATGTATTCGCAGCACATTACAATTGTCTACATTGAGATTCAGTTGCCATTCCCTGCACCATGCGTCAATTCGTTGCAGATCCTCCTGCATTTCAGTACAATTTTCAATTGTTACAACCTTTCGATCTACTACAGCACCACCCGCTAAAACCCTCAGTGAACTTCCGATGTCATCCACCAGGTCATTTATGTATATTGTGAATAGCAACGGTCCTATGACACTCCCCTGCGGCACACCTAAAATCACTCTTACTTCGGAAGACTTCTCTCCATTGAGAATGACATGTTGTGTTCTGTTACCTAGGAACTCTTCAATACAGTCACACAATTGGTCTGATAGTCCATATGCTCTTACTTTGTTCATTAAACGACTGTGGAGAACTGTATCGAACGCCTCGCGGAAGTCAAGAAACACGGCATCTACCTGGGAACCCGTGTCTATGGCCCTCTGAGTCTCGTGGACGAATAGCGCGAGCTGGGTTTCACACGATCGTCTTCTTCGAAACCCATGCTGACTCCTACAGAGTAGATTTGTAGTCTCCAGAAAAGTCATTATACTCGAGCATAATACGTGTTCCAAAATTCTGCAACTGATAGTTCTGCACATCTGTTCTACGTCTCTTCTTGAAAACGGGGATGACCTGTGCCCTTTTCCAATCTTTTGGAACGCTACGCTCTTCTAGAGACTTACGGTACACCGCTGCAAGAAGGAGGGCAAGTTCCTTCGCGCACTATGTGTAAAATCGAACTGGTATCCCATCAGGTCCAGCGTCCTTTCTCCTTTGGACCAATTTTAATTGGTTTTCTATCCCTCTGTCATCTATGTCGATATCTATCATTTTGTCATCTGTGCGAAAATCTAGAGAAGGAACTACTGTGCAGTCTTCCTCTGTGAAACAGCTTTGGAAAAAGACATTTAGTATTTCGGCCTTTAGTCTGTCATCCTCTGTTTCAGTACCATTTTGGTCACAGAGTGTCTGGACATTTTGTTCTGATCCACCTACCGCTTTGACATAAGACCAAAATTTCTTAGGATTTTCTGCCACGCCAGTACAGCTTTACTTTCGAATTCATTGAACGCCTCTAGCATAGCCCACCTCACACTACATTTCTCTTCGCGTAATTCTTGTTTGTCTGCAAGGCTTTGGCTATGTTTATGTTTGCTGTGAAGTTCCCTTTGCTTCCGTAACAGTTTTCTAACTCGGTTGTTGTACCGCGGTGGCTCTTTTCCATCTCTTACGATCTTGCTTGGCACATACTCATCTAACGCAAATTGTACGATCGTTTTGAACTTTGTCCACTGATCCTCAACGCTATCTGTACTTGAGACAAAACTTTCGTGTTGAGCCATCAAGTACTTTGAAATCTGCATTTTGTCACATTTGCTAAACAGAAAAATCTTTATACCTTCTTTAATATTTCTATTTACGGCTGAAATCATCGATGCAGTAGCCGCTTTATCATTTCTGATTCCCTGTTCTGCGTTGACTGTTCCAAATAGTTCGGGTCTGTTTGTCACCAGAAGGTCTAATATGATATCGCCACGAGTCGGTTCTCTGTTTCACGCTCAAGGTAGTTTTCAGATAATGCACTTAAAAAAAATCACTGGTTTCTTTGTCCCTCCCACCCGTTATAAACGTTTGAGTCTCCCAGTCTCTATCCGGCAAATTAAAATCTTCACCCAGAACTATAACATGGTAGGGAAATCTACTCGAAATATTTTCCAAATTTTCCTTCAGGTGCTCTGCCAAAACAGCTGCTGAGCCAGGGGGCCTATAGAGACATCCAATTACCTTGTTTGAGCCTGCTTTAACCGTGACCTTCACCCAAATTATTTCGGATCTCCGTCAATTTCCTTCGATACTATTGCACTTTTTATCGCTATAAACACGCCCCCCCCCCCTTCACTGTCCAGCCTGTCTCTGCGGTATACATTCCAATCTGAGTTTATAATTTCATTACTGTTTACATTTGGCTCCAGCCAAATTTCTGTCCCTAGTATTATGTGGGCACAGTGACCGTTTATTAACGAGAGCAGTTCTGGGACCTTTCTATAGACGCTCCTGCAGTTTACTATTACCACTTTAATATTGTTATTCCCTGTTACTTTTTGCCTACTACTACCTTGTGGCGTCTCAGGATGCGTCTTGTCGGGCCTAGGGAGGGAATACTCTAACCTAAAAAAACCCACATGTGCACTCCACACGTACTCCACACGTACTCCACACGTATTCCGCTACTCTTGTAGCCGCTTCCTGAGTGAAGACGGCTGACCGCGGCCATCAGCACGTTCAGCTGTTTGCGAACAGTGGCCAGCTCTTCCTGCGTCCATAGACAGCAGTCACACATCCTATCCATCCTAAGGGATGAACAATTTACTGTAGAGAGTTAATCAACTTTTAACTAGACTGCTAATTCACTAAAGGCGGCTGATAGCTGACTAAACTGTGGTTACTAGAAACTTATTGTTCAAAAACAATGAAAATAAGCCCTACCTGTCTCTGGACTGTATTGAAAACAAACACTAGCACTACTGGCACTATGGCTGACTAAACGGACTCTCTCTGACTGTATTCAAAACAAACACGAAATCTATGGAACGCTATTACTAGCACTCCACAATTAAAGCTTCCTAAAGCAAATACACGCGGAAGGTGAAGTGGCAAGTAAGAAAAATACAGTTAATACTTAAATTAACGTAGGTCGCTGCACAGCAGATGTGAAGCAGACGGCAGCTACGACGAATCGGGACGTTTCCGACATATTATTCTGTTTGAGTTCAATAGAGGGGTGACAAAAGAGGATGTAGCTAGAAATATTTCCGCAGTGGACAAAGCAAAGGAGAAAATGGTTCCCTCGTTTTGAGGAGGATCGTTTGGACATTAGTGACTCTCCACGAGGAAGACCTTCGGTGTTTGATGAAGATAATTGAAACGCATTAATCAATGATCCATGTTGCTCTACTCGAGACCTTTCTTGAAATGGAGAAGGTTTAAAAATAGGCTTTACCTGTTTGTTTGTCATCAACTGGCTCTTGAACAACACCGATCATTCCTATCCTGTATCGGCACTGCTCACGAGAAATGGTGTCTTCATGCTAACATAAGGAAAAGAAGGAATGGTTCAGCCCAACCAAAGCAGCAACTCCCCGTACAAAGACCTCCACGCGTCAAAAAAAGACAATGTTATGCGTCTGGTGAAACAGCGACGGTGTGGTATACTAAGAATTGCTTCCCCGAGGTGCAACCATCACTGCTGACATTTATTGCGAACAAGTGATACGTCTTGCAGACGCAGTCGAAGAGCAACTACCAGAAAGACTGCGTGCAGTGATGCTACTCTACAATAAAACCCATCCGCATCTTTTAGACCTCATAATAGACCTTATAGGAGTTGGTTTGGGAAGTCATTCCGCATCCACTTTATTCACCTATCTGGCGCCCTCAAATTTTCACGTTTTCCGCTCTCTGTCGAATTACCTTCAAGGAACTTCCTTTCCCGATGAAAAAGCACTCCGAAAATTACTCGATGAGTTCTTCGCCCAAACACCACGCAATTTCTACAGTCACGAAATCAAAAAATTACCCCAGGGTTGGCGACTGTTGTAAATAGCAAAGGAGAACATGTTACTGATGACGAAAGCCTCTGTGACGTGTGTCTGTTGCGTTTATTAAACGTATGGAAAAACGCTGCGAACGTGTCCACCAATGCAATAAGTAACAATATTCACTTACGGAATATTTAATACAGTTCTCCGACAACGTTGGTGGTTACCGATTAAATTAGTAAGAGTGCCCAGTTTCTTCGCGGATTAGGAGAAGGAAGGAAGATTAGAGTTTGACATCCCATCGACTGCCATATGATTAGAGACGGATCAGAAGCTCGAAGACGGGGAAGGAGTTCGGCAGTGCCCTTTCAGAGGAGCCATCCAGTGACTTGGGTGCAGCGATTCAGGGAAATCACGGACAACCTAAAACTGGATGGAACCGTCGTCCGCCCGAATACGAACGTAGTGTGCTAACCACTCGCTCGGTCCAGTTAGAAGAGGCGTAACTTTACAAGACAAAGTGAATGATTCGAAGGAAGGAAGATAAAGATTTAACGCCCCTCAACGAAGCGTAAGACCGGGTTGTGGATGAATAGGGAAGTAAAGTCGGTCGTCACCTTTTCACAGGAACCGTTCTGGCACTGTCGAGGAATTTAGGGAAACAACGAAAAAACCAAACCTTGATGACCTGAGGTGGGTTTGAACCGCCGTCCTCCAGGATATTCACTAGTAACAGTGGAGATTGCTGACGTCTTGGGTCACAAGATGAATGCCCGGGACTCAAGCTGTATTTTATCTTGATGGCTCTAGGGATAATGAATAGAGTTAGGGACGTCCGTAAATAATGGTGTGCTGTCACAGCAGCTTCTATTATCGGCTTTCTATCCCACTCAACGACTGCGGTTTGTTAAGCGTTTCTGTGGCAGTCTCGCGTTGACTGACAAACCCATGAGAAATCACGCAACTCTTTTTTGACTCTTTTCTATCTATCCCGTTCATCCAGCTTAGAAAAAGTCTGTTGTATACTGTAATTTATTGCATATTGGAGCACATCTACATACAATATTTTGAGAACAAATACTGATAAGTACTGAAGTTCTCAAAAACGGTTAATCTATTTCGAAGCAGAGAAAAAGTTATAGATATATCTTTGCTACACATAAAACGCCCCTCACTAAGGACGCTGGCATACGTCTGTAAATTAATGATCAGGCAGTACTAATAGCAACCTCAGACTTATTACAGATGTTGCAGTTATTATAATGAAGTACTATCTGAAAAATGCTCCACAAATATCCAATCATATCTTACCAAGATTTCAAGAGAAGATAGAAATACTACGTGGGGAGAAGATTTGAAGACCTAGACACCGAAGTATCAAGGAGAAGAGGAAGATCGAAACTGAGATGGAGAGACAAGACAGCAGGGGACCTACTTGAGAAAGGGTGGCTCAGAGAAAAAGCACTGGATAGACACTTATGGAAGAGAAGGATCCAGCAATGCAACGCCGACCCCACATGACATGGGAAAAGGCTGAGATGATGATGACAATGATCTTAACAAGATTTCAAACTAGTTTGAAGATTGGCAACTTGGTTTAAATTTTTAGAATTGTAAAATTGTGCACTTTACAAAACAAGGAAAAGTATAATTCTTTGTCTACAGTACAAATGAGCCGCAAGTGGATTCAGTTAACTAAATGTAGCGTAGCCGGCTGGGAGGCCCCGTTCGGGGAAGTTCGCCCGCCGTGTTGCAAGTCTTATTTCATGTGACGCCACACTGGGCGATACGCGCGTCGGTGAGGATGAAATGATGATGAGGGCAACACAGCACCCAGTCCACGGGCGGAGAAAATCTCCAACCCGGCCGGGAATCGAACCAGGCCGCACCTTACCACTCAGCTAAGCAGGCGGACAATTTCTAGTGATATTAGGTGGCAAGGTCAACAAGCTCAGTCGAATGTATAGCATGTGGCAGATTTCGATATGTTGTTAGGATACTGGGGAAATGAAGTCGGTCTACACAGGAGACTTTTCAAAAAGCATTCGTGTGACCCATCTTATAATATTTAAATGTGTAGGACCAGTGACGTGTAGGATTAACAGCAGACATTGAATGTACACAAAGAGTAGGACAGATGCTCACAGGTTGTCAAAACCATGGGAGATCGAGACGGATATGATACAGAGCTTGAATTGGCAGACCACTGAACGCAGTCATTTATCCCGCGAAAGCCTTCTTAAGGCCTAGCTGTACCATTTAGTTCAATGAAATCCTTGACGAAGCCGTTGGAGAAGTCGCGTGCTAAACGGGCCAGCGTGATGGGTGAGAGAGTTTCGATGCAAGCCGATATGCGGATACCTGTTATGTATCCCTATGCTGCTTTCCACAGCTCGTTGTCTCGCGGTCGCGATCTCGCTTCCCGAGCACGGGGTCCCGGGTTCGATTCCCGGCGGGATCAGGGATTTTCATCAGCCTCGAGATGACTGGGTGTTTGGGTTGTCCTCATCATTTCATCATCATTCATGAAAGTGGCGATATTGGACTGAGCAAAGGTTGGGAAATTGTACGGCCGCTGATAACCGCGCAGTTGAGCATCCCACAGACCAAACATCATCATCATATGCTATTCTTCTTTTTTCACGTGATACTGCTTTTGTGGCCGTCAACGCTATTTGAATTCGTGTTCCCTTAAACAAAACTTCAAAATATAAATTGTTGTACATAAGCAGTTTCATATACGAGGGTTGACTAAAAAGTAATGCCTCCACCTTCGTAACTCTTCAACAGTTGGCAGCATTGATATGCTGCAGGTACTGGTTTGTTCCGTAACCTCTTCTCTACAGCTCCAGTTGGCGGGAAGTCTTAGCATTGAACGGTTGTGTTGTTACAGTTTTAAGTATGGAACCCTGCGCAGACGGTCGGTCAATGCGATTTAAGCCACGTGCAATCATTGAATTCTTGACAGCAGAAGGTGTAACCCCAAAGGAGATTCATCAGAGAATAAAAGCAGCTTATGGTGATTGTGTTGATGTGACTATTGTGCGTCGTTGGGCGAGTAAGTTTAAAGATGTTGAGGCGGGAACATCTGACTTGTGTGACAGAGTTGGACGTCCTGTGACAGTAACCACCGAGTTTCACAAGCAAAATGTTGACAGATTGATTCAGGACGGTCGTCGTATCACTCAGAGAGAAATTGCAAGCACATTCGGCATTTCACAAGAACATGTGGCTTTGCTTGGCTATCGGAAGATCTGTGCACGATGGGTATCCCGGAAGCTGACTCCTGACATGAAAGCGCACAGACTTGGAGTTTGCCACGAACTCCTCTCGCGTTACGAGAATGAAGGTGACGCCTTTCTCCATTCAATTGTGACAGGAGAAGAAACGTGGGTGCACAATTACGACCCAGAGACGAAACGTCAGTATATGCAATATCGACACGAAGACTCGCCCCAGAAAAAGAAATTCAAGACGCAGCCCTCAGCTGGAAAATAATGGCTACAGTGTTCTGGGACGCAGATGGTCTTATCCATGTTGATTTCCTTGATCGTCCGCAGCTCGTGGTCGTGCGGTAGCGTTCTCGCTTCCCGTGCCAAGGTTCCCGGATTCGATTCCCGGCGGGGTCAGGGATTTTCTCTGCCTCGTGATGTCCTTAGGTTAGTTAGGTTTAAGTAGTTCTACGTTCTAGGGGACTGATGACCATAGATGTTAAGTCCCATAGTGCTCAGAGCCATATGAACCATTTCATTTCCTTGATCGTGGAACAGCAATAAACTCAGAGCGTTACATCACAACGCTACGAACTCTGAAACGACGGCTAACAAGGGTCAGAAAGGAAAAGGGAAATGTTTTCCTGCATCATGACACTGCCAAACCACACACTTCACGTGCCACCACAGTAGAACTTCAGAGACTGAATCTCACCACCGTACGGTATCCTCAATACATTCCAGATTTAGCACTGTCTGACTTCCATCTGTCCCCGATAATGAAAGACGATCTGAGGGGACATAATTATGCTTCTGATGAAGGCGTTGAGAGAATTGTAAGACTGTGGTTGCGGAAACAGTGTGTCGACTTCTTCCGTGACAGCTTCCGAAAACTTGTTCGTCGTTGGCAGATATGTATCCAGCTGGCTAGTGATTATGTGGAAAAGTGAATATTGTTAATTAAAGATTACAGCCTAAGGATTATTTCTGCGTTTGATTTATTAAAATATTCCCATCCAAACCCAATTACCGAAGATGGATGCATTAATTTTCATTCAACCCTCGTAAATTATAATCCTCTCATGACTTCTTCAGAGAGAACGTAATAACACGATATCTAAAAGCAGATATTGTCAGCTAAAAATCTAACAACAAGAAATGCTCCTGTTGAAATATCCTGCATGATATGGTAGTTTCGAAAGTACGGTGTTTCCTTCATGTTTTATGCAGGCTTGGGGTCGAAGAGCTGTTTCACCCAATGAAGGTTTATCACATTTTCCATAGTCCCATAATTGGAAATTTTTTAAAATCATCTCCGCCATATTTATTTGGTAACCAATATATGTTTCCTTTCTTTGACCGTACATTGTTTTACTTCTAACGTACTTGTTGAATAGAGCCATATCTAACATATACGAAAAAGTTTTCTTATATTTGCAAAAGAGGTCAACATCTGATCATGACGATTAATTCTACCCATTCCCTTATTGCATTCGAGAATGCATTTGGTCTTCGTTGTTTTTCTAAATTATTTGTCTACACTATCTGATCGAAAATATCCGGACACCTGGCTGAAAATGACACCATCAGTAACGCCCGATTTAATAAGGTGTTGGCCCCTCCTTAGCCTAAATGACCGCTTCCATTCTCTCAGGCATACGTTCAGTCAGGTACTGGAAGATTTCTTGGGGAATGGCAGCCCATTCTTCACGGCGTGCTGCACTGAGGAGAGGTACCGATGTCGGTCGGTGAGGCCCGGCACAAAGTTGGCGTTCCAAAACATCCCAAAGGTGTTCTATAAGATTCAGGTAAGGACTCCTTGCAGGCCAGTCCATTACAGGGATGTTATTGTCGTGCAACCACTCCCTCACAGGCCGTGCATTATGAACAGGCGCTCTATTGTGTTGGAAGATGCAATCGCCATCCCCGAATTGCTCTTCAACAGTGGGAAGCAAGAAGGTGCTTAAAACATCAATGTACGCCTGTGCTGTGATAGTGTCACGCAAAACAACAAGGGGGTGCAAGGCCCCTCCATGAAAAACACGACCACATCATAACACCACCACCTCTGAATTTTACTGTTGGCACTAAACACGCTGGCACATGACGTTCACCGGACATTCGCCATCGGATCGCCACATTGTGTACCGTGATTCGCCACTCCACCCAACGTTTTTCCGCTGTTCAATCGTCCAATGTTTTCGCTCCTTACACCAAGCGAGGCGTCGTTTGACATTTAGCGGCTTAAAGTGTGGCTTATGAGCAGCCGGTCGACCATGAAATCCAAGTTTTCTCACCTCCCGCCTAACCGTCACAGTACTTGCAGTGGATCCTGATGCAAATTCTTGTGTGATGGTCTGGATATATCTGCCTATTAACCTCTTCAACTGTCGGTGGTCTCTGACAGTCAACAGACGAGGTCGGCCTATACGCTTTTTTGATGTACATGTCCCTTCATGTATCCACTTCACTATCACATCGGAAACAATGGTTTAGCAGTGTGGAAATCTCGCGTACAGACGTATGACACAAGTGACACCCAGTCACCTGACCACGTTCAAAGTACGTGTTCTGCGGAGCCACCCATTCTGCTCTCTCACGATGTCAAATGACTACTGAGGTCGCCGATATGGAGAACCTGGCAGTAGGTGGCAGTACAATGCGACATGAAAATCGTATTTTTTTTGTGGGGGGGGGGGGGGGGTTTGGATACTTTTGCTCACATAGCCCATGTGTCCTACCATATCTACACTTTCCTGTTTCATTGACAACATTTACATATCACGCTTGTCTTTCCATCTCAAAGCCAACAAATTATTACAAATTATTCATAAACATTCTCCTTTTCAGTATCTCTTTTGACATAGTTTTCCCACTGCTGTGTATTGTCCCGATAACATTTGTGTTTTCCGGGTGCAATTTTACAAAGAGGTTGGAAGAGCAATACCAGTTGTCAAGAAACAAAGTACATCCGTCATTCAGTATGGATTTTAACAATTTTAGGGGCACTGTGAGTTCTGGGCATAAAATCACTGACATCAGCATCAGCTTTCCTGGAACTGATGACCGAAAGCAGCATTTTGCACTCTGGCAATGGCATTATTCCAGGAATTCACTTCCTTACCCCCTTCTCTTTCCTACTGTGGCAAATAACTGAAGAGCCAAAAAAACTGGTTGACCTGCCCAATACCATGTAGGGCCTCCACGAGCACGCAGAAGTGACGCAACACAATGTGGCATGGACTCGACTAATGTCTGAAGCAGTGCTAGAGGTAACAGACACCATGAATCCTGCAGGGCTGTCCATAAATCCGTAAGAGTACGAGGGGTTGGAGATCTCTTCTGAGCACCACGTTACAAGGTATCCCAGATATGACCAGTAATGTTCATGCCTGGGGAGTTTGGTGATCAGCGGAAGTGTTTAAACTCAGAAGAGTGTTCCTGGAGCCACTCTGTGGCAATTCTGAACGTGTGGGGTATCGCATTGTCCTGATGGAATTGCCCAAGTCCGTCAGAATCCAGAATGGACTTGAATGGATGCGGGTGATCAGACAGGATGCTTACGTACGAGTCACCTGTCAGAGACGTATCTAAATGTATCAGGGGTCCCATACCACACTAATTGCACACACCCCACACCATTACAGAGTCCACACCAGCTTGACCAGTCCCCTGCTGACATGCAGGTCCATGGTTTAATGAGGTTGTCTCCGTACCAGTGCGCATCCATGCACGCGATACAACTTGAAATCGGACTCGTCCGACCAGGCAACATGCTTCCAGTCATTAACAGTCCAATGTCGGTGTTGACGGTCCCAGGCGAGGCGTAAAGCTTTGTGTAGTGCAGTCAGCAATGGTACAAGTGTGAGACTTCGGCTCCAGCTCATGCTACACTTATGAAATGGCCATATGGGAAAATACCCTCTACATCGTATCAAGGGTACACGAGTGGACCTTCTGCTGCGAAAGCCCATAATCATGATGTTTCGTTTAGTGGTCCCCACGCTGAAATCTGCAGCAATTTACGGAGGGGTTGCACTTCTGACACGTAGAATGATTCCCTTCAATCGTCGTTGGTCCCGTTCTTGCAGGATCTTTATCCAACCGCAGCTATGTTGGAGAGTCGATGTTTTAACTGGTTCCTGACACGCACGATACATTTGTGAAATGGTCGTAGGGAAAGTCCTCGCTTCATCGCTACCTTGGAGATGCTGAGTCCCATCGCTCATGCGCCGACTATAACACCACATTCAAACCACTTAAATCTCGATAACCTACCATTGTAGCAGCAGTAACTGATCTAACAACTGCACCAGTCACTTGTCGTCTTATACAGGCGTTGCCGACCGCAGGACCATATTCTGCCTGTTTACATATCTTTGCATTTGAATATGCATGCCTATGCCAGTTTCTTTGGCGCTTCAGTGTATATATGGGCGACTGCGGCATAATCAAGCTCTTGCAATTGATATTGCATATCCCATGAAGTTAACTCTAGCGTTGCTTCATCATATGTTTGTACTATAAACACGTTACAACCAAGCATGTGAAAGCCAATCGGAATGCATCTTACTTGCCTGTCATCTCCCCCTTCATATATTCCGTCATACCACATATATAGTACCACTTGTACCACGAATATTGAACTTTAACGCCAATGTGTTGTGCATTTTCCACTTGTATTACCACGACAAAGTCACTGTCTAATGATAGACCACATTCACACAGTTTGATCCACTTGCAGTCACGAATTGTAAGAAATAATACTCTTATGGGATTTGACTGCAGCTCCAGTTCGGGCTGCTGTTCTGGCACTGAATAAGTGAGTGAACTAGGATCATAATGTTGGGAAGACATTCTTTGGACAGTGACTGATGTTGCTGCGGCTGTGGTATAACACAACGGAACAACGACAGGTCTGGAAGACATCCTGTGGACAGTGACTGCTGCTGTTGCTGCTGGTGTCACTCAGGTGGTAACATCTGCATGTGTTAGTCTATAACAATAACAAAACCCTAATTATAGCAGAATGTGCAAACATAGTAATAATAATAATAATAATAATAATAATAATAATAATAATAACAGTAATAATAAAAAAGAAGAATAGATAGATGAATACTTACTGAGCCTACTTCTTCACAGCTGATCACTGCTGCTGTTGGCGGCTCTTCATATACGAGGCAGATCAGACGTATAGACGGTAAAAGACGGAACCTTTGCAATCAAACTACAAAATTTTAAAATTGCTCGAAGGGGGTGAGGCTGAGCTTTCACGCCACTGATGTAATGGGACCCCTCAGCGTTTCTGCAAAAACGGGTAATGACACTGGTCAGAGGGAGAAGAGGGAGAGGGGTTGGAGGGAATTCCAAGAGTAATGTCATTGCCTGATGGCCGTATGCTAGAGTCAGAGATTCCGGGCAGTGATCTGATGCTGATGTCATCAATTTCAGCAATGCTAATGCTGATGTCAGCGATTTTCTGCCCAGTACTTGCAGTACCCCTCTACTCATGACAATGTTCTCTGATGCACCACCAATTTTGGCCTGGCCAGTATATATTCTGCAACTGCAACAATAACCAGTAGTTCGTAAATTTTTAATCCAAATGTCGCTCTTTTCTATGAATTAAGTTGCTGATATGCTAAACATCCTTTACGTTTCATTAACGATTCGTCTGTACTGACACTTTCATCCAATGTGTAAATTTCTTTAAGTTTCTCATTCCAAAGGCTGATGACAGGTCTTATCTTTCGCAGTCGGTCAGTACTGTCAGCAGTTTTATTATTGCAAAAATATGAGAATTTCAAAATTTGTTGAAATCTTTTCAAATGTATTACGTTTTAAAATATTTGCGTTTCTATTACTAGTCTTTTAGACCATACATTTCGATATTTGGATTTACGACTTGAGCCATCAAAATGCACAGTGCGTTGTAGGTCTTCATTTCGTTGAAAGTAACAGATTACCAAGTGTCGTCCATGCTCCGCTTTTTCCCTCCATTGTATGTTATCTGACGTGCGCAGAGATTTGTCTTCACAACAGGTATCTCCCACAGTTTGTCATCAAATAAAACAGAGTTCTAATAATCCTGTGTGTTAACTTAAAAGTTTTGAAAGAGATGCTTTTATGCTACGATTCTCACATATTTCCAAATGATTGGTGTGTTTTGCGCTTGCTGCCACACATGATTTACGTATTGCATTTTCCTCTTCACTATCGTCACCTATAATTACACATTCTGACCGCTTTCTCCTTTGTACAGTAACGTCGCTGTCATTGGATACGCCATCACTACTTCTATGTAAATGCAGCTGTCTTGGCATTACGTAAGTGTTTATGGCGAATTCTCGTGGCGCAATGGTAAGAACTAAACTATGGTTGTAACTGACTGTTTGTCTCATATGAGTCGTTTGGCCTGCGTTGGTTTCCAAGACTCTGGCTCGACACATGCATGTTTGGTACAAAATTGTTATCACGAGTCAGCCTCGTCAAAGTACGGCAAGAGATATAAAAGATTCAAAAACCTGTAGTGAGTGAAAAGTCTATAAGTATATTTCAGCTCCCTACAGGGCTAAGTACCCTCTACCATGCACTTCACAGTAGTTTGCAGACATTGGTTTGCAGAGTATGTAGAACGTGGATGTTGAACCGAGAGCCGGGAACTGCACGAGAGACTGGCTGAAGCGCACGGTACCCCTGGCAGCTAGGCCGCACCCGTGAAATTTTCACACGTCTCTCCGTTTCCTTTCCCTTCTCGTGAACATAGTTCTGGATTCCTTGAAGTTCTCGGTTGTGTTCAGTCTTGCTTTATAGTCTTTGACAATAATATTATAAAAAATCCTTTGCGGGATACCTTTGTCCTTTAAGCTGTCGCATTCGAATCCTCACACTGTTGTTACCTGAATATTCTTGAAGCCTTGTAAATAAACATTAGCGTAATTAACAGTCTACATATTTATTCTTCACATCTACATATTTGCAGCCCTCTGCCACTGGAGGGCACCGAATTGTGGCGTGTAATATGGCGATATGTAACCTGACCACGTCGACGTGTAAGAAAAATCGTGCTGCAACCAATTTGCGAATTCAAAGAGGTCGTCCACACATGGAGATCCCCTTCCTTCAGCATGACAATGCCTGACCACACACGAGCGCTGCGACTCTGCAACAATCCGACGCCTTGCGCCCACTGGTATAGATCATCCTTCATTCATTCCCGACTTTGCCCTATCCGAATTTCATCTTTTTCCCGTACTTAAAGAACACCTTCGAGGATTTCACTTTGATAGTGATGAAGCTGTGCAAGCAGAGGCTCCGTCAACAAAGTCTAACATTCTACGATGACGGTACCAAGAAATTGGTCTGTCGCTGGGAGAAATGTGCGAATATCTGACTATGTTGAGAAATAAATATTCAGACATGAAGAATAAAGATTTAGAGCGTTAATAAGGCTTGTTGCATGTAAAAAGCTTCAAGAATTTTCACATAAAAATTCGGAGGCATTAATTTTCAGCATACCCCCATGCGAGGGTTGGAACTTAAATAGTGGCAACTATTCATTCACAACCGATACAAAAGAGTTACACGATTGTACCTGTTACTGTCCTTCAAAGTAGTCACCAGCGTTGTGTAGAACCTGCTGACAGCGATGTCGAAGGCGTAGTATACCGTTAGAATAGCCTGTTCTGTTGATGGTGCGAATGGAGCGGGCTAAAGTTATGGAGATTCTCGTGTACGACTGTGATGGTGTTATCCTAATGCATTACGTTCCTCCACGGCAGACCGTCAATGCACACTATTACTGTTGGTTTTTGGAGCATCACCTGCGACCAGCTTTGCAAAAGAAGCGGCGAAACTTTCTGCGCAACCCACCCATCATCTTGCACGACAATGCGCGGCCGCATACAGCGCAAGCTGTGGCTGCTCTGTTCGGTCGGTGGGACTGGGAAGTACTGTACCATCCATCATATTCCCCGGACTTAGGTCCTTGTGACTTTGATTTGATTCCGAAGATGGAGGAACCACTTCGTGGTAGTCGCTTCAGAACTGTTCCAGAGATTCGACAGGCAGTAGACCACTCCATTCGCAACATAAAATAATAATAATAAAAGGTTCAAATGGCTCTGAGCACTATGGGACTTAACATCTTAGGTCATCAGTCCCCTAGAACTTAGAACTACTTAAACCTACCTAACCTAAGGAAATCACACATATCCATGCCCGAGGCAGGATTAGAACCTGCGACCGTAGCAGTCCCGCGGTTCCGGACTGCAGCGCCTAGAACCGCACGGCTACCGCGGCCGGTCTACACTATTCGCCACGGGCTTATTTACTCACCACAGGAACGTTACAGTAATGCTCTACCAGCCCCAGTAAAAGACGCTGGAAGGAAGATGTTTAATACGCAAAAGTTGGTGTGAATGTGAATTTTCTTGATGTATACTGCTGTTGAAAATCTCTCGGGTTTTCCGCCAGCTGACAGTGTCGAGATACCACAACGTATCGATGGGTGTCATATTAACCACCTGGAGGATCTTCTAAATCAAGAGTACGACACGTGTGATCATCAGCACAACCGTGGAGATGTTGGTGAGTATCTACATCTTCATCTACATACACGGGATTACTCTGGTATTCACAATAAAGTGCCTGGCAGAGGGTTCAAGCTGTCTCTCAACCGTTCCACTCTCGAACGGCCCGCGGGAAAAACGAGCACTTAAACTTTTCTGTGCGAGCCCTAATTTCTCTTATTTTATCGTGATGATCATTTCTCCCTATGTGTGTGGGTGCCAACAGAAAGTTTTCGCAGTCGGAGGAGAAGACTGATGATTGAAATTTCATGATATCCAATGATATTCATAGAAAAGTAGCGATATCACAACACTGCCACCGGGCTGGAAACCCGAAGGCTTTTCATCATGAAATCGTTTGCTTTTGAAATTGTGATATATGGGTCAAGAAACACGTTTCCAGAATGAGATTTTCACTCTACAGCGGAGTGTGCGCTGATATGAAACTTCCTGGAAGATTAAAACTGTGTGCCGGACCGAGACTCTTGGAAGGTAGGAGTCGAGGTACTGGCAGAAGTAAAGCTGTGAGGAGGGACGTGAGTCGTAGTTGGGTAGCTCAATTGGTAGAGCACTTGCCCGCGAAAGGCAAAGGTCCCTAGTTCGAGTCTCGTTCCGGCAAACAGTTTTAATCTGCCAGGAAGTTTCACGAAACACGTTACTCATATCCACAACAGCTTCTGTAATGAATAGGACGTTATGTAAGATTCGGGCTTACACGGAAGCGTACTGACAGACAGCCTTCCCGAAAACCATTCGCCACTGGAACAGGAAGAGAGCGGTCGCGATTTTGATACTGACGCACTTATATGCCTTACGTCACAAATCGCTCGGAAGCCTGCAGAACGCAGATACAGATGCAGATTGCCGGCAGCGCCGCCTTTCACTTTTCACGTCTTCGAATCTCTGAGCCACCAGACAGCCCATCACGCAGAAACCGTAACAAGCGGAGAGTCGGGCAGGCTGAGCTGTGTAGCAGGAGCTGTCTCGCGCTCCAAGCTTATTAATTTTTCTGCTGCAAAGCGGCTCCTATCTCTCGAGTCGCTTGACAGCGAAGTCAGAGCTCGCGGCGGCGAAGGGGGGGGGGAGAGGACACTGTGGTGGCGCATGCGCAGTAGCACGCTCGATCTACTGACGCCCGCCGGTGCCAACTCGGCAGCCGTCGGTGCAGATCGGCACATTTCGGCGAGCGGCGAGCGGCGAGCGGCAGCAGCTGTGGGGAGGGCGGACCGCGGCTTCACTGCTAGATCGGCGGCGGAGGAGAGTGGTGGTGTGTCTTGCCAGCTCCTCCTGGCAGCTCAGGCGGACGGACGGACGAGTCGCTCTGGTCTTTGTGTGCTGGTTGGGGGGTCGCGAGTTCCAGTTCCCGGTGCGATGAGGGGCGAGGTGCGCGGCTCGGGCCGCAAGCCCGACGTCCTCATGTCGTCAACGACTCCTGGTTTCCTGGAGCTCAGCCCGCAGAAGATGGAGAAGTGGATTACTCAGCAGCCCATCGAGGAGCACTACGAAGTCGAGGAGCAGCCCTTCGCAAGGTAAGGCGCAGACAAATCCGCGGCTGCAACCTCGCCGAAGTGTTTTTTGTTTTTCGTGCACGATCGAGTGTCAGTGTAGAAGTGCTTGTGTGTTCCGTAAGTGACATCATACGTAGACAACGAGATATCAGGCAGGCTTTCATGTTTCGCTCTGACGCATGACGGGCCTTTCTAGTAAGTCATTATGACTCTGCCGAATAGCCGCAGAAACAGATCTCCAGATTTCGCCGTGTCTTACCGTGAAGCGGAAGTGCATACTAGCATTCAAAGTGGCCCGTGTATCGTCGACAGAAGTTAACGTGTCTTCCACGTCGTGACAGTCAAGCAACACTAAAGAACGGATTTATGTCAGTATCTATCGCATAGTATTACATTTACGACCGTAGTACACTGTCAAAGACATTTCATCGTTATTCTATAAAAACTAGAAGCATATTCCAGCCTTTACAAAGAATACGTTTGAAACATTCCAGCACAACGCCAAGTTCATTTATAAATAGTCTTTAACAAATTTATTCCACAGTGTGGTACTGGCCTTAGAAACGAAGGATGGTGCTCTTTGTTAAGGCAGTGGAATCGAATGAAGGATTTAGATTTTCTGCAATATCCAGAAACACTTGAGGGAGTGCTGAAGTAGTTCCTTAAGTAAAGCAAAACTGATTTCTTCCGCTACCCTTCTCCAGCTGACCCTGATGCCGACAAGTGGGTAATCTCTATTCTTTATTCTGGTACCTGGATGTATTTGCTCTAGTCCTTGGACAGAAGCTGCACACGGTACTCAGGAAGTTATTCCTATTTACGTCTCCTGGTCGGAACTATTTGACAAATGAAAATGTATCCCTGTTGGTGTAGGCTATCGCATCTGGAAGTCATGCATGAATTGACTGTCAGTTGCATGAATTACTATTTACGAATCGTGCAGCACTCGCAAAATCCTGTGGAGCTACAACGTGAATATCTGCGTAAATCAGACGTTAGTTGCGGACTCGACTGTCAATTTATAAAGTCAGAATCATCAAGCGTGCCTTTTCAGTGTTTCACCGCTGTGGTTTCTGGGAATCAGTTTCTTTGCTCCTCGTAAGAACTATTTGTAAATCTCGTCTTCTGCTCGGAGATGCGTAACTTACGACTGAAGTCCACCAACCGTGCTCTTACTACATGCGTCAGAATTCTGCCCAGAGGGATTTTGGTAACACGGCGTAGATAGTCGCAATAGCCTACTTAGAAAGTCAATCGCACGAAGCTTTCGGTTTGGCCAAACCCCGGCTGAGAGAAACGCAACCCGCCTGCGCGCACCGCAGGTTTTCGAAACTGTCCGACCTGCTCATTGTCTGCCTGCCTCCGATACGTGGCCAGCGGATCAATGGACCGTGCAGCGAGATAGTTATCGCACCCTTTTACCCTTGCACAACCAGTCCCTCGGCGCAGAGTTTCTCCGGGGAGAAATGCAAAACGATCTTTCGCAAAAGCCGGCAGACTTAGCGCCGCGTCAGAAAAAACCAACCAGCAGGTTAAACGCAGCGCATTGCACCGGTGAGAAGCGTGGGCGCACAGTCTTGCGGCACGTGAAATAGTGTGGGTATTTGTCACTGCAAGAGTGCGCCGCCTTTTCCAAAAGCCGTGTGACCTTCATTATCATTGGCAACAGTTTACAAACACGCGCATTAGCGTGCTGTGGCGGCTGTTGCGAAGAGTCTGCAAATTCCGAGAATCCATTGTCTCACGACACTGGTATTACCGGTCTCTGCGCAAACAGTTGTTGATATAATCATATCCAGACAGCAATTAGTTTCAATTGGCTTAGTCAACACAGTCGTTCTCTGAATAGTCTGCTATAAGGTATAAAGTCCGAAAGTCCAGCACTGAAAAAAAAAAAATATATATATATCTGTGATTTGTATGTGCAAGGAAAATGATGAGTAGGATTCGTCATACTATTCTCTCATAAATAAGAAATATTCTGCGTAATATGAAGTAAAAGGTGACTTTTCCTTTATTCGAAGCCACGTCGAATTTTAACGTTGAACGTCAGTATTGCTCGCCAGTATTAATTCATTTATTGACAGCCTAGGCAAAAAAAGGAAAAAATTACACTCACGGGGTTGGACGAAATAGTGAGTTACAGTGAACAGTTATAGCTGTGAAACGAGAAAAGACCTATTGTTCTCCTTATCACTAGTGTTTCGTCGCCGTGAGATAGGGAGCGCGTGAGGATGTTTGTCTCTGCTCGTGTCAAACGAGCGTACACCTCACTTTTCGGTTTGAAATATGTGGAATTTCCTGTAGTTGTGTGAAGATTTATCTCAGCTCAAAGGCTGTTTGAATGGCGAATATTATTAATTTCTGTATGAAACAGTAAAAACTCGAGTTGATACGTTGTAATTCGCATGGCGTTTGCGCGCTTAAAGATAGAGAACGAACTTTTAAATTAATGACCTTTCTCCCGGAAATAACGTGAAGATGGAATTTAACAGGAGCCCGAACACAGGTGTACATAAAATTGTTTTTTCCGCAGTTCGTTCGCTCTAAAACATACTTTATAATGATTTTATCAGAGTTACAAAAAGTACTGATGACTACATTTTACTGAATTATTTATATAATTAGATATCTGATGGTTATGTACATCCATTTTTAGAAGCGTCAGTTTTCCCCTTGAGCTTTCCACACATAGTTGAAGAAGCTATAGATTTAATAAAAAATTAAGACTATAAATCTACACTACCTGCATCCTAAGCTGCCTGTAACAGATCGTGTAGACATATTTTATATAATATGACTAAGGCAGTACATTCAGAAATTAATGCTTTTTTCAGCTCAATGCATAATAAAACAAAAACAATAACAAAAATCTAAAAATGGATAATAATAATAAGGTCGTTTAATTATTCCAATAATGTGATATATATGAAAGTCGTCACCAGTTCTCAAATTAATTCTAAACTTCTTTGTTGATCTCGGTAAAAGTCGAGCCACCTCTACGCTACCCGCTTGAGGTTTCTGTTTCTAAATGGGCTTAATGACAGCAACTTCAATGAAAGCTTTTTTACACGTATGTCTCTCTGACCGTCAGCTATATGCGTAGTGAGAACACACTGAAGGATGAAGGATATGTTTCTAATTTATCCCTGACTGGCTGTGACGTCGTGGTGGAAATCTGAAATGCAGGTCCAACCAAACACTATGCAAAAGCATTAGTTTAACGCGTTTCTGAGAAAAATGTCTTCACCGTCAAAATATCAACATACTGCAGTGAGTTCTGCGTGTGTGGACGTTTGTAAATGTAGTGAGGATTCACTATAGTCGACATAATCGTCTTGAGATATTCAGTAACTGTGTAGATACTTAAAATAATTTTGATACATTGTTCGTCTGGGTTGCAAATTTTTAATTAGATCGCATGTTTCGATCATTCTGGATCATCTTCAGATCTGCAACAAAATAAACCTATATATTACCATATAATACTTTATAATATTTGGAAAAGAATGTACATAACCGTAGGATTAACCTAAGTAGTTGTCAGCAACCTGTCTTGTCTACTCAGAATCATACATCAGAGTACTGTGTTTTACAATGGCGCTCACTGTTTTAAATACGTGTATGTTGGAGTTATGGGGAAGGGGAGGAAATATGCAGCTGAGACGGGACAATAAATGAGAAATACCTTGAGTAATGACGATTCTTGTATATGGATATTTCTGGTGGTGAAGGCATGTACCTTCGAGACACGTTAAATTAGTTCAAAAATGGTTAAAATGGCCCTGAGCACTATTGGACTTAACATCTGAGGTCATCAGTCCCCTAGAACTTAGAACTACTTACACCTAACTAACCTAAGTACATCACACAAATGCATGCCGGAAGCAGGGTTCGAACCTGCGACCGTAGCGGTCGCGCGGTTCCATACTGAAGCGCCTGTAACCGCTCGGCCGTAAAATTAGTGTTTTTGCACTGTGTGGCTGAGCCCATATTTTAGGTTTCATATTCCTATTTCTTCACTGAAAAAAGAAGTTTCAAGAACGACATGTTCCCTTCAGGCCGTTAAATGAAAATAGTGCTTTATGGAGCAGTACTAGCCAATTTAGAGCTTTTCTTATTCTCAAATCCTTAGGGTACAATGAATGTGGAGACTTCCCTCGTGAAGGGATTTTTTTTTTATTAGACTCACGTGCTATACAGAATTACGAATAACAAGGTCGCCACCGTAAGCACACATGTACGCATGTGACGGAACTGCAGTCACCAGTGTGGTTTGTTTCTGGATACCTATTCCGAGTCGAGTACATTGTTGACTACGAGAACCTCTGCTTGCCCTTTGGTTTATGTTCTACACTCCTTACTAGGACCATGGTATCCTCATCTGTTATTCATTCGAGGATGAGCAACGCTCGAAACTAGCTAGTGGTGCTTAATGAAAAAAAAAAGTGGTTCAAATGGCTCTGAGCACTATGGGACTTGTCATCTCAGGTCATCAGTCCCCTAGAACTTTGAACTGCTTAAACCCAACTAACCTAAGAACATCACACACATCCATGCCCGAGGCAGGATTCGAACCTGCGACCGTAGCAGTCGCGCGGTTCTAGACTGAAGCGCCTAGAACCGCTCGGCCACCAGCGGCCGGCGGTGCTTAGTGAAGTACCATTTTCAATTAACGGCTTCTTGGAAAGATGTCGTTCTTCAAATTTATCACAACTGTGGTGCCAACCGAGAAGAAGTTAGACTTCCGCTGCGGATCTGTGAGGATGACTGTATCCGTGCCCGTCGCATAGCTTGCGCGTCACTTGTGCCGGCGCAGAGTGTGGAAAGTAGCACTTGGGGTGGGCGCCAGTGCCGCCGATGTGGGTCATTTCGCGCAGCTGCGCCCAACCGTCGCGGCGGAGGCACGGCGGGCCCAGGCCATGCCAGGTGAAAGCAGCTGCCGGGCGCGCAGCCGCCGCTCGCGTCGAATTCCTCAGCAGTCGTCGCGGCGGCGGAAAAATGCCGGGCCGCGCGCTGCAGGGGCTGCAGGCGTATTTCGATTGCTTGTGGGAGCCAAGTCCCAAAGTCAACTGACAAGGGGAGCATACATCTAAGGGGTCGCCGATTTTGCTAATTTTTCGCACGACTGTAGTAAACGGATGTAGCGCATATTGCTCTAGTATGACCTCAAGTGTTTTCGAGAAATCACGATTCCAGGCATGTTGTATACCGTACTGAACCGGCAACCATCAGATACTAGCTGTAGCGCAACCGATAAAAATTCCCTGACCCTCTACATTGCTCAAATGTTCAGATGTGTATGAAATCCTATAGGACATAATTGCTAAGGTCACCAGTCCCTAGCCGGCCGGAGTGGCCGAGCGGTTCTAGGCGCTACAGTCTGGAGCCGCGCGACCGCTACGGTCGCAGGTTCGAATCCTGCCTCGGGCATGGATGTGTGTGATGTCCTTAGGTTAGTTAGGTTTAAGTAGTTCTAAGTTCTAGGGGACTGATGACCTCAGAAGTTAAGTCCAGTAGTGCTCAGCGCCATTTGAACCATTTTTCATGTCCCTAAGCTTATGCACTACTTAACCTAAATTATCCTAAGGACAAACACCCATGCACCGCCGGGACCAGGCGAACGGTCCATGACTGCATCGCCTTAGACCGCTCCCGTACCAGAAGGAAATACCATCTCGTGAAGATTGCATTACGTTTCAGTACCTAGTACTGCATCAGTTCACTGCTCCGCACTCGTGTCTATGTTGACATATGGATCGTTTGTATCAAATATTGTTTCTGAACGGCATTATTTTTAAATGTTACTGACTAATCGCGAACCAACTACTATTATTCGTTTCTCTCCTTTTCGTATGCAGCCAACCTGTCATGTTTTAACAATTTGTCATACAGTTTTAAACAGGTGTGACAAAAATGAAAAGAGAATTGTGTCATCCGACACAAACGAAATGCATGTGAAATAGCATAGAAACAAATAAAAGAACTCGTAGGGAAAAAAAGTAAAAGTTATGTTTTGAGTTTACATTCCTGGAAAAGACGAATTATTCTGCAAAATTTCAGACGGATATACACGATGATTCCGTGACGATTTTGCTAACTTTCAGGGTTGATTAAGAAAGGGTTGATGTACCAATCTGGGGTAAGGGACCTTGGATCTGAAACGATCGAGTCTTAAAGTTATAAGCGGAAAGTCTTCTCATATCTCTGCAATGGAATACATGTACCGGTCTGTTGCTGCTAAGATTTTAGAGTAGGTAAATTTCAGAGTTGGTAGTACGGACCAAGACAAGAAAAAATGTCTAGTAAATATGGACTGTAAAATGATTACCTTAAGAGCTATGAGCAGTTTTTCACCTTCGCTACCGTGAAACACAAAATGGTTCAAATGGCTCTGAGCACTATGGGACTTAACATCTATGGTTATCAGTCCCCTAGAACTTAGAACTACTTAAACCTAACTAACCTAAGGACAACACACAACACCCAGCCATCACGAGGCAGAGAAAATCCCTGACCCCGCCGGGAATCGAACCCGGGAACCCGGTGTGAAACACATGTCGTCTACTGATCAAGTGCCCGTGGCTCTTAAAGTATGCACTTTACAGCTGTTGTTCAGTGCACTTTCTTATTTTGGTTCACACTGCCCCGAAATATGGAAAGCAAAGAGCTTCCAGGTCAAATGATGTGTTTCACAATATCTAAGATCAGCAAGTGATCGTAGCTCTTACGGTATGCAGTGTAGAGCCCATGTTTACTTCAGTACGATTTCGCTTATAACTTTCCACTAGATAGTTTGCGAATAAGGGTCCATTACCTCCAACTGATATATTTACCCTTGTCCATAATCCATGAAAGTTTACAACATCATCAAGAAATCACCACATGTATTTCTAATCTCTTGAAATCAGACTTTCGCATTTTGTTTCGTGTGTTCATATTAACAGAAGCGCCCCCCCCCCCCCCCCCCCACCTTCCCAATTAAAGAAGTTCGCCCAAAACACTTTGTGTTCAACAACTAAATTATTGTAAAGTTGCTGCTCTGTTGTCACACAAAACGAAACCTTCAGTCACAGACTGTCGAGTATCTCTTCCCAAAATTGATAACGAAACAAGACACAGTCTGCCGGTATTCAGTACGACTACGGCCGATATCTTTTTTGCCCTTTGTCAAATCTCAAAGAAACCCTCCCTCTCTACAAGGATAAATGATCGCAGCGTCTGCAACATCAAGTGATTCGAGGTGCAAGAATCTCTCGAGGCATCTGCGTCTCGTTAGTGCTGGACACACACACACACACACACACTCACTCAGCAGGCCGTGTGGCGAGCGCTGGCAGCTGTCCGCCCAGTACAGGATGTGCGTTCCGTTGCTGGTTAGCGCCTCCTGCTGTTAGCGCCGTGGCTCCACCAGACAGCGGCATCTAGGCTAAAGATCCGGCCCTTCTGGCCTGGGCTGCCATGCCATCTCATGTGAGCTGTTCGGTCAGTTTTTGTGGCGTAATGTCTGACTCACTGTTGGCAGACCGAAACTGTTATGTTCAAACTTATTTGCACCTATTAACGTGGGATATCTGAGAGCAGTTTAGGTCTCACCGCGGAGTGTAAAAGGGCTGAGTCTACTATATTGAGCCTCTTGTGCGCTGCCGTCTGTATCAACACTGATTCTTGCGTGACCTCGATGCGGTCTGGAAAAATCTGAATCTGTAATTTCATATGTAACTCCTCTGGAAAGCGGCAATAGTCTCATACACTACGCCAACTTCATTCGTAAAACTGCCTAATAAATGAAAATAAGAGAGAAAAAAAGAGATTAATTCTTCAAGGCGCCGATTTCCGCAGTCCGTTTGCAGCACATCGTCTCAACAGTACACTTCCATGCTATGAATATTTTCTTGAGAACGAGAATCAAATCTAATTAAGGAATATCTTGAGAGGGAAATTTACAGCACAGTTCAGCATAGGGGAGATTTGTTTACGAGTGATTTCAGTTCAAATTGTTCAAATGGCTCTGAGCACCATGGGACTTAACTTGGAACTACTTAAACCTAACTAACCTACGGACATCACACACATCCATGCCCGAGGCAGGATTCTAACCTGCGACCGTAACGGTCGATCGGTTGCAGACTGAAGCGTTTAGAACCACTCGGCCACAATGGCCGCAGATTTCAGTTATTCGTAAAACGTGCTGGTGGTAAGCAACACGGTTACAGACATCAAAATTATGGATTTTTTCTAGATTCCGTGAGGGTGTACGAACACCACTTTAGATAATAATATAATCTTTTCGTCCGTTGGACTTCCCATTGAAAGAAAACAGGGTTTAAACACTAGTCTTCGCGAAATTTGCAGCTGAGAAAGTGCTAGGAAGCACTATGCACTTAACAGCACATTTCGTGCAAATATTTGGTATGATTTTAAAATTTAAAAGGGACAACGAAACTTAACGCTGTGAGTCTCTGCGAAACAGTTTCGACTTCTTGAGTACGATTCGCTTATCCTTACCTCGCCACCAGTCTACTTTCATCTTTAAGTTAATTCACAATTTTGCTCACCTCTAGAGTCTCGACATCTCACCTCTTCTAAATTCCGAACTCATGAGGCACAAAAGCAGGCAACAACAACGACATCACATAACGGGGATCTACTCTTCGTATACACTGTTGGTTAGAGTGTCTTTGAACCATTCTGCGTCGATAAAAACAGGCAAAGAACAGCTGCGCTACACAGACTCAGAGGACGTGGAGTAAAGCGGCAGGTGGTACGGCAGTGACGATGCCGGATTGTGTATCGGACCGGAAGCCCGTCTCCCCTAGCGCGGCCCTTCCCTTAGCGAGAGGGGTTAGGCGCATCTATTTCTGATCCAACCCAGCGTCCGTTCGCCCGGCTCTCTCTCGCTGCTGCAGATTGCATCCCGTCCGTTGCACTAGCGTCGCTGGCGGATCCGTCCACAAGAGACGGAACTAATTTTATGTACCGAAGGGATAACATGCCCACTCCTTGATATGATATTAGATTTCATCTCAAAATGAGCAGATCGGCTATAACATTGAAAATCTATGTTTCGCTACCCTAACTTCAAAGTCTACGAAAAATCCTTGATTCGTCTTATATCCAACTTTTTACTTTCTGTAAATATTTCTTCTGAATTGGCATTCCTTACTCCGTATCTTTGCAATCGTTGCTACGCGCGAATACTATTTCTTGTAGGTATTAACTTCCGTCTCAGTGGATAAATATTGTTCACGAATCCCTTCTTCTGCCTCTGGCACTGATTTGCTAATGTCAAAAATCTCTGCTTGTACTATTGTTCGGGGCCTATGTTGAACTGTAGGCCATCCTAGTCGGTTTAGCTAGTCGAGGGTAGGGCACAGCACCTTCAGTAGGATCAAGTCTAGTACAGTACTAGGCTGTTCAAACCAACCTTCCATCTCAGGACAGCTTTCCTAGTCGCGTTAACGGAATCAAATGGCATGTCTTGAAACTTCCTCATCGTCTGTGCTGTATTTAGGCGCTTAGTATGATATCAAGGGAAAAAAAAACCGGCAACAGACAAAAAGCGTTAGTCAAGTACATTTTACGGAAGAAGAGCCCCGACTTTTCTCTGAGAAGATGTCCAGTACACTCTGTTGTTGACAGACCTCACTCATACACATAATTTACATGCGAAGGATAATACGTTCTTTTCATATTGTACTTAATTCTGATTTCTCTTACGTGGATTGATTTTTAACTGTGATAATCGTCTGTTTTAAAGGATGTTTAACTTTTAGACTGTTGATGTCCGTCCTCATTTTAAACCTCCGAGGATGTCTCCAGCTTTAGGAGACGATATGTTGCGCATATAAACATGCCTTAGACCACGGTCCAGTGCCCATCCAACTAAAATCGCCAAAAATGTAAACACAAGCCGTGAAAGCCTACATGGTGTTTCTCTCCATTTATTTTGGCAACTGTCCTCCGCTTCATCCATCTCTGTGTCTGTCTAACCTTAGATTGTTCTCTTTTTCCAGACGTTCTTGTAAAAGCACCCCACTATCCTCAAGTTTCTATCAAAATTCTCGAACTCATTCTTATTAACCTATTTATGGGGTTTCACCACTACATATTTATTTAATCGTTCCAAATCAGCTATCAGAGTTCATCCGACGGTGTTCTGAACTATCTTGCAACGTAATCTGCGATTCCTCCACATGTGTATGAACCTTTATTCAAATGCTCCCGCGTTATTCTTGCATTATAAGTGATCACGTCATTTGTGGTGGATGTGACACCATACGTTGCCGTCAACGTGACTGCCATCTGCGGTGGATCTACAGTGTTGACCTCTCCAGCCGGCCGATGGCCGTCCATTCGCAAGGGTTTAAGGGCTCCGACCCGTCGCCAGGGCTCATATTGTGATTGACGCGAGGTCGCTCTCTTATACAAGAACCTCTCATCCTCCCGCCAAGTCACGTGTCTGCAGTTGCTGTCCCTCGGCTGCACAGCGTGTCTGCAGGTTGTGGGGCTCTCTGTCCAAATGCGGATAAAAATGGTAACAGCTTCCAGTCTTTTATGTGTTTCTACAAGGCAGTGCTTTACTGCAGTATCTTCTCAGTTATGTAATGCTATACAATTTAGCGGACATAGGCGCAGGGATAAAATCTTCTGGGCTGCAGTAGCACATTTGTGCCACTAAAATTTCTCAATCTTTTCTGAACGACGTCTGCGAGAAATAGTGCATAGAAAATGTGGTATCATCTGCAGAACGAAACATCATTCAAAATTCTGTACCTGTCGACGGCACTACAAATAAAGAAAGTCGCTGCCAGACGCATCAACGAATGGGAGACGTCGGCGTAGAGAGGCCTCCAAGTGTTTCCTTACGCCGTCGCGGTCAGAAAGTTACTTAAGTCCGAGTACAGTGTCGCTCAGACCAGCCTACGTAAAGCCCAGTCTCTATGTAATCTGCGACCACTTGTAATCATCGCTACAATGACAGTATCGTCTTAGCACAGATCCGGCTGCGTGCGAACAGAACAGTTATTCAGAACTTTATAAAGATATATGTAGTCTGATGTGAACTAACATTCTGCAACGACGAAGTATAAAATGTTGTGTCACCGACTATGTCAAATACATGTCATCTGTATGGACACTAAGTATTTCCCATGTTCAAGTTTTATGAAATTGTGTCTTTGTTGGAGTATTTGTTCAAGCTTCTCCTACAGTAATTAAATTGCTACAATACGCAACCACGCTGGCCAGAGTGGACGAGCGGTTCTACAGTCTGGAACCGCGCGAGCGCTACGGTCGCAGGTTCGAATCCTGCCTCGGGCATGGATGTGTGTGATGTCCTTAGGTGAGTTATGTTTAAGTAGTTCTAGGTTCTAGGGGATTGATGACAACAGCAGTTAAGTCCCATAGTGTTCAGAGCCATTTTTATGCAACCACCGGTAACTACCCCCCAACGTTGAACAGTGTGTTATTAGCCGTGTAGAGGAAGATGGTGCGTGTCTGATTGTTCTACTGTGTTCAGTCTTGATAGAATTCTTACTGATGCATAAAAATTACGCTTCAGTAAGCCACGTCTATTTTTGCCGCCTGCCTACTCTTCCATTACACATCCCTATAAACACGTCAGTTGTAGCCACCGCTTCAAGCTTCATTTACATCCTGATACTATATTTTTTCCCTCTTGAAGACAGCGTAGTGTTCAACAGCTGCACCATCATAGAGGGTTCAGTGTTCCGAAGAAAAGGGTTTCATTGAAAAAAATTAGATCTTAATAGTTGCTTACTGACCACTGCTCATAAAACACAGTTTTCGCCTGCCTCTTGACCCTACACTCTTCATTTCATTAAATTTCACGAAACAGAGTACATTATACTTTACTTCCGTAGTGAAGTCCAACTTGCAAAGTTTGCGCTGTTGCGCCCAGAGCGTCATACCTGTTGGCGAACGCCGCGCTGTGTATGCAACCCGCGAAGCATCCACGTCCCTGAGGTCGATCGGCCAAGGCCTGTGCCGATAGCCCGTATGCACTTTTCCCTGTACGCCACATAGTTTCGCTATCTCGCAATTGTTCCTTATTTTCATTCCTGGACAGACATGCTGTCTCCTTCCGTAACGAGCGATATGACATTTCAAAATAATGTACAGAACGACAGTTCACCAAGATCGATTGTATATAAATCTAACTCTGTTGAACCACTGACGAGGCCGTAAAACTTTCGGCAAGTAGCAGCCGTCTGTTCTGGGGAATGATGACGTAGAAAATAAAGTGGCTAGATTGATTCATCATTAGTCTTATTGCTTCTGGACTATGTCTTCTGACGTCATGTGCCACTTCAGAGGCGAGATACAGTAGCTGCGGGTGTCTTACGATTCCGGATGCAGGTTTCAAGCAGAATCATCTATAAGTAGAAAAAACATGAACCACTGAACTCAGAAATAATGGGAAACGAGAAAAACGTTATAGTTACTCCATAAGGAATTATATACTGAAGAACCTCTCAGCAGCCGTCACCTCCTTTTCATTTACGACAAGGCTCGATCAAACCTACTCGACCACTAAAAAAAAATAAAAGAGTTTAAATCTACTGGATTGATTCCTTATTGCCTTTTGTTTACAAAGCAATATTTACAAAAAATCGCGCGAAGATAATTGTTTTGCTTACGTTGTCAAATAAACTTACATGCGACGTATGTATAGCTGTTTTTATATCCGACCTGCAGAGCTCGTATGTAATTTTTAGTTTCCTTCTCAATGACACTGTTCCCAGTATAAAAAATAAATTCTCCCTTTGCCCAAAATCGTACTTCCATGATTCTACAGGTGCTCTTTTGATGTCTTTATCCGTTTCTTAATATTCTGTGGGTCAGCAATACAGCTAGTTCTTTCATCAGTGCAGTCGGATTTCTGCACCCCTGTATGTTTGTGTTTCTCCCCCCTTCCTCCCTCCCTCCACGTTTGCTTCAGTGACAGTGAATTCGTGGATAGTAATCGAATGTTATACTGTATGTGTCACCTTCTACAGAAACTACCGCTCCTTTTACGGCTGTTTTGTATTTGTCTGTACATTTTTGTACCTTGAAGTTTATTTTTAATGTTGAAAGAAAACTACGTGCTTCTTTTGAACAGAGGAAGCAAACTAACGTCTAATGCGGCGGCCAGATTACTCTTAATGCAGTAATGTGAATAAGGCTACTTAGAGAGCTGTAGAAAATTTTAGATCCTTTCTCATTCAAATCAGTATTCTATCATCCATTCTCGATACTGAATACTGCGACCCGTGTGTTGTTGTTGCTGTTTTCGTGGTAATCTACACTCTTCTAGTCTCTTCATCTCTGCATAATTGCTGCAGCTTTCATTCCCTTGAACCTGCTTACTGTATTTAAGCCTTAATATTCGTCTACAATGTTTAACAAACACTTTACACTCCAAGAGCAAATTGGTTACTCCTAGATGTCTCAGGGAATGTCCGACTAGTCTATCTCTTATTTTGGTTAAATTTTTCCATAATGCTCTTTTCTCCCTGATGCACTTTATTACTTTCTCATTAATTTTCCGATCTATTCATGTCACCTTCAGCATACTCCAAAATACCAAATTACGGAAATTTCTGTTCTCTTTTTGTCTGGATTATACTCTGCAAATTTCACGATAGGAGAAGCAATTCAGGCTAGTACAGAAGTACCGTCTACTGCAGAATGTATGAGACTGGCTACGTACCATTAGATTTTCGCAAAAACATCAACCACACTATTCCGAAGATAGCAACGGCTGATAAGTGCGAGAACTATCACACAAAAAGCGTAACAGCTCATGCATCCAAACTGCTGACAAGAATAATATACGGAAGAAGGGTAAAAACTGAGGATCTGCCAGATGACGATCAGTTTGGCTTTAGGAAAGGTAGAGGCACCAGAAAGGCAGTTATGACGTTGCGATTGATAGTGAAAGCAAGACTAAAGAAAAATCAAGACACTTTCATAGGATATGTTGACCTAGATAAAGCATTCTACAATGAAAATGGTACAATATGTTCGAAATTCTGAGAAAAGTAGGGATAAGATATAGGGAAAGACGGGTAATACATAACATGTACAAGAACCAAGAAGTAACAATAAGAATGTGAGACCAAGAACGAAGTGCTCGGATTAAAAACAGTGTAAGACAAGGATGTAGTCTTTCGCCCCTACTTCGAAGAAGCAATGACGGAAATAAAAGAAAAGTTCAAGATTGGGATTAAAAAGCAAGGTGAAAGGATATCAATGACAAGATTCGCTGATGACATTGCTATATTCAGTTTAAGTGAATAAGAATTATAGAATCTGTTGAACTGGACGAACAGTCTAGTAAGTAAGTATAGAATATGGATTGAGTGTAAATTGCAGAAATACCAAAGTAATAAGAAGTAGGCCTATCAGAAATGAGATTAGCGAGGAACTTAACACCAAAACTGGTGATCACGAAGTAGATGAAATTAAGGAATTCACTTACCTCGGTAGCAGAATAACCCATAATGGACGGAGCAAGGACA
The DNA here is from genome assembly GCF_023897955.1 of Schistocerca gregaria. Lineage (NCBI taxonomy): Eukaryota > Metazoa > Arthropoda > Insecta > Orthoptera > Acrididae > Schistocerca > Schistocerca gregaria. Next base: position 372,732,305 of record NC_064922.1, read on the forward strand.
ACGCATAAAGCAGACTAGCATTAGCAAAAAGGACATTCGTGGACAAGAGAAGTCTACTAGTTTCAAACATAAGTCTTACTCTGAGGAAGAAATTTCTGAGAATGTACGTTTGGAGCATAGTATTGTATGTTAGTGAGAGAATCGAAGAAGCATTTGAGATGTGGTGCTATAGACGACTATTGAAAATTAGATAGACTGACAAGGTAAGGAATGAGGAGGTTCTGAGCAGAACAGAAGAGGAAAACACTGACAAGGAGAAAGAACAGGATGACTTTACGTCTTATATGGCAGTAGGGAATAACTTCCAAGGCACTAGAGTGAACTGTAGAGGATAAAAAGTGTAGAGGAATACAGAGATCGAGCATTTAATTGAGGACATAGGTTGCAAATGATAGTCTGAGATGAATACTTTGGCACAGGAGAGAAATTCGTGGCGGACCGCATCAAACCAGTCAGAAGACAGATGACTAAAACAGGAAAAAATTACTGGGTTCTGCTTGAAACCACGCCAACAACACTTGCTTATGGTTAGTGGTACTTAAAATGAGTCGAGCTCCTGTAGTTGGTGACGACGCGAGCAACAGGCTGGAGACCGCGTTATTTGCGCCTTGCCGGCTGTCGGCCGCAGGTGCGCTTACGGTACCAGCTGGCTGCAGTGGCTTCGTGAAAGAATGCGGGCAAGTTGCAACCCGCCGGGCGCGCGACAACACCAGTTTCCTGTCCAGGCACGTATCCAGGGGAAAAACCCTGCTCACAGGGGGAAGAAGGCTGCTCGAGTTGTCACGACAGTGTCTGTCATAGGCCTATCTTGCTCTTTTTTAATACATTTTGTATGTGTAGCGAAGATAGCGAAGAGCAAGTAGAGGCCTGGCAGCACTTGTTTCATCGGTACGATAATTATAGCCCATAAATAATTTTAAACAGAGATACCGCATTGATGTTTTCATTTTAAACAAGCGAAAAAGATGGGTTGGTGTGGTACTTGGAAAAAGCTTCGCATTCTGCAAAATAGAACATTTTCCCACTTCTTATTGTTTACCAGGAGAAGTGTCGGCACGTATGTGTCTTATTCCATAGGTCTCTTTTTTCTCCCTGAAACTGGTTCATTTAAAGCTTAGTTTTTATGGGGTGGATTTCAGCGAGTGTTTTCTCTCTTGATTCTGTGTGCATTTTCTTACTTGGCAACGTGTCAGATCTTTTTATTTTTCAGCCTTGGTGTGCTTGGTATGATATCATTAAAACAAACGGTTGTTCTCACCTTATTCCATTCCACTCTACGATGTCATTTAAACAAACTGTTGCTCTCACGTTGGTCAGTTGCACTCTGTATCACAAATTCTATACATCTACGCCCATACTCGGCAAAATTACAAGTTGCGTTGGATGTCGTTCTCCTGATACGAACCCTGGATAGTAATTTTGTGCTTTTTAATTCATATAAAGAACTTATCTTTGGCCTTCACATTCCTATCATTGATCTCTTATGAAAATTGCACCCATGATAGCTTGGCACTGTTGTATCTATTGCTGGCTTTCTGGTGTTTGTCTTTTAGTGCTTTTTATTTTATGTTAAGAACTTACGTTTGTGAATCGAACTCTTTTGTTGTTCTACTGTGGAAATTGCAGTTACGTTAATATAGCACTCTTGTTACTACTGTTGGCTGTATGGTTTTTGTTGCCCAGAGCGGAAAATAAACAAATAAAACACTGTAAAGGGTATGGGGAAAGGTATTTGGCATGGGAGAACATGTTTGGGTTTCTTCCCTTTGAAATCGTGTGTGGAGCACGGGAAAATGCTTAAATGCCTCACTAGACTAATCTTCAGAATGAGATTTTCACTCTGCAGCGGAGTGTGCGCTGATATGAAACTTCCTGACAGATTAAAACTGTGCGCCGGACCGAGACTCGAACTCGGGACTATTGCTTTTCGCGGGGAAGTGCTCTGCCAACTGAGCTACCCAAGCACGACTCCACGACTCGTCCTCATAGCTTCAATTCTGCCAGTACTTCGTCTCCTACCTTCCAACCTTCGAGACTCGGGCGAGTACACAGTTTTAATGTCAGGAAGTTTTTAGACTAATCTTGTTTTGAAGATCGGCGCGTGAGGGATACTTGGGGGGTCTGAAAAATACCTCCACATTCTGCACTTAATACTGGTTCTTGAAACACTGCAAGCAAATCTTTGTGGTATATTTATCGTGTATCTTCAGTTGTTTGTCATTTCACATTCTGCACATTATACTGTTTCTTAAAACACTGCAAGCAAACTTTGTGGGATACCTGTACTTATCGTGTATCTTCAATCGTTTGTCATTTCAGGTCTTTTTTAATAATTCTGAGACGTTCCCTCCTGAGGCAAAAAACGCGAGGCCATTCCTGCTGCCCTGTTTTGTATACGTGCAGTATTCTCTGTCAGTGCTATTTGATATGGGTCCCACACAATTGAGCAATATTCTGCGAGACCGGATGCACAAGTTACACCGTATCTTGCAGTGAACTGAAGTCTGCCACCTGTTTTACCTACTACGACTGAACCTATGTGATTATTACACTTCATAGGCCCACAGATTGTTGCATCGCCACGCGGGGTGGCTGCGCGGTCTTAGGCGTCTTGTCAAGGTTCGCGCGGCTCCTCCCGCCGGCGGTTCGAGTCCTCCCTCGGGCATGGGTGTGTGTGTTGTCCTTAGTGTAAGTTAGTTTCAGTAGTGTGTAAGCTTAGGGACCGATGACCTCAGCAGTTTGGTCCCATAAGATCTTACCACAAATTTCCAAATTGTTGCACTCAGGTATTTTGTATGAGCTGACTGTTCTCATTGACTGACGAACTGAGGAGAACTTACGACGCCACCCTCGCACAGAGCCCACCTGTTTACGGTACTGGCAGTCCTGTAATAACGCTGAAATAGCGCGGAAAGAGGTGACGCAGCGCGGGCCTACGCAGCAGCCGCACCCGCTGTCCACCTTTCGCGTCTGGCCGGCGCCCGCCACGCCAACATGCAGTGCGTTGCCACATGCGGAACCAATGTCCGATCGCCGGTGGGTGGGCAGGCTTCACGGTGCCCACGACCGCACACAATCCTGGCGATGATCTTGCCATGACACGCTCCCATTACCCTCAGCAACAGGAGTGCTCGCTGTCTGACGGTATTCACAAGTTAGAGTAGACCGTCACCACTCGTTTAAAACGCATATGTTTTAATACCAAAACGAAAAAAAGATACTTCCATTATATCCCTAATGATACAGAGTTAGGGTGCAAATTTCGTCGACGTCGCCGGCCGAGCGGTTGTAGGCGCTACAGTCTGGAACCGCGTGACCGCTACGGTCGCAGGTTCGAATCCTGGCTCGGGCACGGATGTGTATGATGCTCTTAGGTTAGTTAGGTTTAAGTAGTTCTAAGTTCTAGGGGACTGATGACCTCAGAAGTTAAGTCCCATAGTACTCAGAGCCATTTGAAACATTTTTTCGTCGATGTCGGTATCGCTGGTGACGCAGCACTATCTCAGCTGGAACAGGATGAGAATCATCGCGACATTCTGCTGAAATGATGTACCGAAACATATGAAGAGTTGTGTGTTTGTTGTCAGCTGTACAAATGGTTCAAATGGCTCTGAGCACTATAGGACTTAACATCTGAGGTCATCAGTCCCCTAGAACTTAGAACTAATTAAACCTAACTAACCTAAGGACATCACACACATCCATGCCCGAAGCAGGATTCGAACCTGCGACCGTAGCGATCGCGCGGTTCCAGATTGAAGCGCCTAGAACCGCACGGCCACTCCGGCCGGCTAAAAATTAATGAAATATTGGTAAAGCTCACATTACCTGAGACATTACGTAAACATAACATTGGATTCCGCATAACATCAACGGTCACTTCATAAGCACACTAAAGCTCCGCGTCCTGTCTCTGACTGGACAAGCGGCACCGACCGACCGCCGTGTCATCCTCTGGCAGTGGCGTCACTGGATCCAGTATGGAAGGAAGCGGGGATCCGCTGTCAGGTTTCTTGACCTTGGAGCCCTACTTCTCACTCAAGAAGCTCATCCGTCACGTAAGACGACCCAGCACCGGATAGAGCAGCGGGATCTAACGCAAATCCCGACGCAGTGAGACTGCGGCGGTAGCTGGGAGGTGCTGGCTGCGGGGTTCGGGTGTCACTGACGCGGCGCGGCGGAGGAGGCCCTGCGCGGTCACGCGATAGCACCACCTGTTGCTCCTGGACGCCGCGCCGGAAAGCCGATAACCTCGTGTTTACAGCAGCCGTCGGCGCCGCCACCGTGCGATCCTCTTCCGGAGTCGCGGCAGCGTCAGTAACATCCGAGCTAGCACGCACGTCCGATGTGATTCCGCAGCTTCCTCACTGTCGACGACGGAACCCTCTGATTTTAGAGATCAAACGGGCACGACATTTATTTGGCTGGTCGTCATACATTTAGCTGTGGTCACTTTCAATGTTGAATAATCTCCACTGTACTTACTGTCGAGAATTCTCCTAAATTTCTTCAGGTTTTGACACCAAGTCGTGTAAAACGATCTACCAAATATTTGGTCGCTATTCAAAGAGGAATTTCTCATCATAAATCATACTGATGCATACCTTCATGCAAACCACTTGCAACAGGGGCCGAAACGAGGATACAACATTTTACAACATTAAGCAATAATGAACTACGAAGAATGTCCCATATCGGTTCACTTGCGACATAATTGCAGTCAGTCTGCCCGAGGCAGGATTCGAATCTGCGACCGTAGCGGTCGCGCGGTTCCAGACTGTAGCGTCCTTAACCGCTCGGCCACTCTGGCCGGCTCAGCTATCGGGGCGGACTCACTGGGAAATATATCAGATGAGTCAGTTTCCCCTACCTATGTCATTTTATGCCACCTGCACTACATTAGTATCAGGAACAGTATCCAGTTGGAGACAGCTAAGTAATCGATGTAAGTTCCCTCACACAGCTCTGGACGACTATTAGCAAACGGATTCAAACTATAAAACATAAAAGTGAGAGTTGATCACGCGTTACGCGATATTTCTGAACCAGGATAAATCTTACATATGCCATACTTATCCAGGTGTTTACAATTTTCTTGGAGCAACAGCGTACAGCAGTCAGGTACTTCAGACAACATAACTTCATTCCTCTACCGGTTTCGGTTCATAAAACCATCATCACTGGAGGGTTAGTTGGACATTGGTGATTTACACACACACACATACGGTTCTACCAATACGTCTGTATAAATCATCAATGCCCAGCTTTTCCTTCAGTTATGATAGTTTAATGAATTGATGCCGATAGAGGAGTAAGGTTGTATCGGTATAGCTGATGGTTTGCAATGTATTATTTCAAAAATTATCTTAAGTGTCTCCAAGCTTTCTTTGTGTAATTAGCACTGTAATAATACAGGTTTCGGATGTTTCTATACTCCATGCCGTTTTTAGTACTTTATCTTTCGTAAATGTTTCAGAACTGTTGCTTATATAGTGTGTTTCACCATCGGAAACTACGGTAGATGTACGAGTATTTTGCTTACGGTACTCAATCTTTTGTATATGTATATCGAAACGATCAGCAGAAAGATGCATACAAGAAATTTAATTTCTTAACTGGTTTCGGACACTTAGTGCCTGTCTTCAGAAGGTTATACTTATCGCATTATTTTAGAGTGTCAACAATACGATGCAAGATGCCTGTACAGGCACCATAAAGCACATGGCCACGGCATTTTGCGGTATACATCTTATTAGTGACAAATAATGCGATAGGTATAACCTTCTGAAGAAGGGTACCCAGTGCCCGAAACCCGTTAACAGGAAGCTGATTATTTCGATGTATACAACTACAGTTGCTGAGGATCGATCAAATACTTTCGTAAATGGTTCAGAAACTTTGTTTTATACAGCGAAATTAACAGGAGATTTCAAAACGGAAAGCGTAGAAGTAACATCTTTCCGGTATATATAACTTAGCGAGTCGGCGCAGTGGTTAGAACACTGGACTCGCATTCAGGACGATGGCGGTTCAAACCCGCATCCGGTCATCCTGATGTAGGTTTTCCGTGATATCTCTAATTCGCTTCAGGCAAATGCCAGGACGGTTCCTCTGAAAAGGCACGGCCAACTTCCTTCCCTAATTCGGTGGGACCGATGAGCTCTCTGTTTGGTCGCCTCCTCCAAATCACGGTCGCAGGTTCGAATCCTGCCTCGGGCATGGATGTGTGTGTTGTCCTTAGGTTAGTTAGGTTTAAGTAGTTCTGAGTTCTAGGGGACTGATGGCCTCAGAAGTCTCATAGTGGTCAGAGCCATTTGAACCTCCAAATCAACCAACCAAACAAATGGCTCAAATGGCTCTGAGCACTATGGATCGTAACATCTGAGGTCATCAGTCGCCTAGAACTTAGAATTACTTAAACGTAACTAACCTAAGGACATCACACACACCCATGCCCGCTGCAGGATTCGAACCTGCGACCGTAGAGCCTAGAACCGCTCGGCCACCGCTGCTGGCCCAACCAAACAGTATATATCGTAATGAATAAATTAACATGACTCGTCGCGTTAATGTGCTATAGTAGTTTCATAAACAAAATTTGTACATTAGGTCTGCGAGGTCTTTGTATACTTTACTAGTTATTTTGTGACGTGACAACGTGTTTAACGTCTCCAGAGCGAACTGCTCAACAATATTATTCTGTCATGTGGGGTTGCATAAAATAAAATCGGTAGGGGCAGCTAAATGGCTCAAATGGCTCTGAGCACTATGCGACGTAACGTCTGAGGTGATCAGTCGCCTAGAACTTAGAACTAATGAAACCTAACAAACCTAAGGACGTCACACACATAGATGCCCGAGGCTGGATTCGAACCTGCGGCCTTAGCGGTCGCTCGGCTCCAGACTGTAGCGCCTAGAACCGCACGGCCACACCGGCCGGCGGCAGCTAAATCATCCTGTACAGTAATATGTGATCTAGAGGATATTTATGAATAAAGTGCAAACATGGGTCCGGACACGTTGACAGATGCATAAATGGCGAATAGCCTCACGGACCGGTCGACTTTATTGACTACCAGCCATTTGGGGGTATAACTCCTTGGAGATCGAGCCCGACCCGTCGGTATTCCACCGTAGCAGTGGGAACGTAACGCGAGCCTCGCCGCCCATGGTCGCGGCGCTTCCCTGTGAAACTGACCGCCCCGGCACACGTGCGCCCGCGGCCCGGCGCACAGCGGGCTGCCGGAAGACTGCCGCTAGCCGGGCGGCAGCGCCGTTCCCAGCGGCCCGCGGCGGTCAGCGCCGAGGAATGCGCGCGCACAGCTCGGCGGCACGGCACGCCACGCCGTGGGAACGTGCGCGCCGGACGTCCACACGCGGCGCGGGTCATCCGACGCCTCGCCACTCCGTGAATGGACCGATCTGCGCAATGGGCCTCCTCTCGGCCGACACGTTCAGCGGCGTCCGGCTGACGGCACTGTTGTCGCCACCTGCGCGACTGCGCCGCGGGAGTGAGACCCGAGACGACAAAAGCAGGCGCGTCGCAGTGCGTAGACAACAGCGGCCGATGTCTGTGCTCTGAGGAAGAGTGCTGCAACAAGGCCGAAACGTCCATTATTTCAGTAGTTTGATTCATAAGATAACGCAGCGCTATAACCAGTTCCAATACAAGTATGGACACGACATTTGGTACTTATGAATATATACAGATTGAAGCGACAAATGAAAATTAGTACCAAGACTGGGATTCGAACCGAGGTCTCCTGCTCTCTAGGCAGACGCACTAACCACTACGCCTCCCTGGCACAGTGGCTTTGCATAACTGCACGGACTGCCCTAGCACACCTGCCTCCTCAGTCCAAATGGCGATTCACACTTGAGCCTGCTTGATATTCCCAGTTGGAGAGCCTCTCCAATGGTGTTCGGGTTTAAGGGGAATACCAAATGAGTTGAGGCGTGAATGGGAATTCGGAGTGAGGAGCGAGCAGTGCTAGGGCAGTCTATGTAGTTGTTCAATGCCACTGTACCAGGGTGTCGTACTGCTTAATCTGCCTAGTAAGCAAGAGACTCGGGTTCGAATTCCGGCCTTGGTACAAATTTCCATTCGTCGCTTCAGTCTTCATATACACATCATAGAAGTTTGAGACTTGAAAATGTCTCTGGAACCATGCAGTTCCATTTGATTTGGTATTTATACCTCTAATTTGGACTACCTCCGTAGCCGAACGATTAGCATCGTTGCCTTCAGCAGGGAAGGATCCGGGTTCGACTCCTGGTACTTTTTCTGCAGTAGGAAAGTCCGTGACGAGGTCCATCTGCCTCGCGTGGCCAAATTAGTAACTGCTTGAGTAAAGAAGCAGCGGCGTCATCAGGATTGATCTTCTGGCAATAATGGCTGGAGGGACTGGCAACATGTTGCTAATGTGTCTCACGATCACAGGTCGCTCCTCGTACTGGCCTGTAGGGAGCTGTCGGCCAGTCGAAACAGGCCTAAGGCTTAACCGTGAGTCATGTTTAGAATACGTTTGCAGGGGTCCGCTGATTTCATGGTTCAAATGGCTCTGAGCACTATGACAATTAACTGCTAAGGTCATCAGTCCCCTATAACATAGAACTACTTAAACCTAACTAACCTAACGACATCACACACATCCATGCCCGAGGCAGGATTCGAACCTGCGGCCGTAGCGGAGGAATGGATTTAACATCCTGTCGACCTCGAGGTCATTGGAGGACAACCTCGTATTGTGCCAAGGATGGAGAAGGAAATCGGCCGTGCCCTTTCAAAAGAACCAGTATTTGCATGGAGTGATTTTGGGAAATCAAGGAAAGCCTAAGTCTGGATGGGCGGTCGCGTGTTTGAACCCATCGTCCTCCAGAATATGGGTTGCTGGCATGTCCCTCCCCGGGGATGGAATCTGGGCACCCCATCTGTCTGCGTGTAGAGTAAATCTTGTGTTCAAGTGTGAACATCTTGGCGTACCGTGTATCTGATGTGAGATGTGGGTACCGGTCCCCTATTTACTTAGTTGGATGCGGGGAAACCGCCTAAAAACCACTCTCAAGCTGGTCGGCGTACCAGACTAACGGTCGTTAATCCGCCACGCTTATTCGATGGGTTCGACTCACCCGCCGGTCTCCAAAGCTAATGCGCTATGCGTTAAGCTATACGATCAGGTCATTTGCTATCGATACCAATGACTAGTTCTGTATCAGTACCCTCTGTAACATAGGCTCAGAAGTATCGATACCGACAACATCCTTGGCACTGAGTGCTAACATATTTGGACTTTTTCTTGAATAGAAGAAAACTTACTTAAAGCACAAAGCGAAATATGAACATTATGATAGATTTTCGTGAACCACTCGAGTTTAAATTCAATATCAAAACCACTTTCCTAACGTAGTGGGTTCATACTTAATATTCTTGTTGTCTGTCGCAGAAATTTGATTGATGACTTGTTGGCAGAACGTGGCTGTCTCAACAGTTGCTCATTCCCTCTGTGGGCATCGTGCATATGTCAGACGAGGCTTGGCAACTTCCCGGAGGCTGAGGAGTTATCCGTCTGCGCAGAGCAGACTGCACCCTGACATCGCCGGTCGGCGCGAGTTGCCAGCTGCAATTGAAGCTGCCTGCGTCTGAATAATGGATTTCGATTCCGAGGCGCTGCATAATTCATGCTCGAGCGCCTTTGTCTCCCACGGGCTGTGGCATAACACAATTGCGGGCAGTCGCCTTTGTTCCACCGAGCGTTCTGGACCCGGCCTGGGACTGCGCCAAATTCTTTTGAAATTAGCCAGTACTGTTAGGAGTGTGCAAGGTTGCGCAAGTGGGCAGTAATGGCTCTGCAGGAATGTCGCGCAGTCAAGCACCGAGAACTCGGGAACCAGCTGTGTCGAAGGTAAAAGCTCTGGAGATCACTGCCACAGAGGGGGAGCTTTACGTACTCGAGACTGAATCCGGAACAAGCTTCAAGACTGCAGTGCTCCCCTATTTGCCTGGACCATATTATGGGTGTATTACTTACAGGGAGTAGGGTAACTAGAGTACGTCATCCGGGGTGCGTGCTCTGGACGCAGTTTCGATGGGGCGCAGTTTTGAGACAGTGAAAACAATGGGATCATAAAAAGGAGGGGAGAGAGAGAGAATGAGGGAAGGGATTCCAGGACACTAAAATTAGATGGGGCAGGAAGGTATGAAAGGAGGAAACTACGAGGAGATTCGGATTGGACCGTCTTGAGAAACTGTTCATATGCATCTGTAGTCTGCAATCCACATTACGGTGTGTGGCGGTGTGTACTTCGTGTAGCAGTGCCACTTCCCCCTTTTTCTGTTCCAGTGGCGTATGGTTCGCAGAAAGAAAGATTGCTGGTAAGCCTGCCTCTCTCTCTTTCTCTCTCTCTGGTACGGAGACACTTGTTTCTTGCTGCGACACCGAGCCATTCGCGTTATGTGCAATAAGTGAATGCGATGAAGCCTTGAACACTTTATTTTACGTTTTATGTGTTTGTTACAGGTTTGCGTTGACGGGAATAAAAATCAATAAGGAATCGCTATATTGTTGCTAGCAGTGCGCCCTTAGACTGTGTGTTCGCCATGCTCTGAACTGCCAGACAGAGCCGGCCGTTGTGGCCGAGCGGTTCTAGGCGCTTCAGTCTGGAACCGTCCGACCGCTACGGTCGCAGGTTCGAATCCTGCCTCGGGCATGGATGCGTGTGATGTTCTTAGGTTATTTAGATTTAAGTAGTTCTAAGTTCTAGGGGACTGATGGCCTCCGAAGTTAAGTCCTATAGTGCTCAGAGCCATTTTTTAAGTTCCGTGTAACAACAGCCACAGAAATGTGGAACCACCGCCAGGTTGCACAGTGCCTCGTTGACAACTTGGGCCCGTGGCTTCGTGGCGTCAGTGCAGCATTCGAATCTTACCATCAGCTCTTACCAATTGAAATCGGAACTCATCTCAACTGGCCACGTTTTCCAGTCACCTAGGATCCAACTGATACGGTCACGGGCACAGGAGAGACGCTTCAGACGATGCCGTGCTATTTGCAAAGGCACCCGCATCGGACATCTTCTGCCGTAGCCCATTAACGCCAAATTTCGCCTCAGCATCATAACAAATATGTCCGTAGTACCTCCCACATTTGGTTATTTCACGCAGTATTGCTTATCTGTTAGCACTGACAACTTTGTGCAAACTCCGCTGCTCTCGGTCGTTAAGAGGCTGTCGGCCACTGGTTCTCCATTGTGAGATGTAATACCTCATATTTGGTATTCTCGGCACACTCTTGACACTGTGGATCTCGGAATATTGAATTCCCTAACGATTTACGAAATGGATTGTCCCATGCGTCTATCTCCAACTAGCATTCTGCGTTCAGAGTCTGTCACTTCCCGTCGTCCGGCCATAATCACGTCGGAAACCTTATCACATGAATCACCTGTGTGCAAATGGCAGCTGCGCCAATGCACAGTCCTTTTATACTTTGTGTACGCGATACTACCGCCATACGTATACGTGCATATCTCTATCCCATGACTTTTGCCACCTCAGTGTATAGCTTGTCTCGTTTTCATGTATCTGCCCTTTATAATGTGGCCCTCTGTAAGTGCGGCCTGGCAGACCACATATGTTAGTCATGTAGCTAATTCACTCACTTGAGATGTAATTAAAAAAAAATTATTTCCCCAGCTAAAGTGATACTTCATCTGTAGGGTTATCCTCTACACTATATATGAAGTGGGGCAGTATGCGAGCTCGGGTAGGGCTGCGTCGTGGGACGGTCAGGTATTTCCGGTGCAGAGGGTCGGGGCTTCGCTTATGCAAGCGGCGCGGCAGTTTTCTGCGCCTGCTCGCCGGTAAGAGGCATTAGGCCAGTAAACAGCGCTGTGGCCGCGGCCGCAGCCGGCGTGCAGGAAGTTACGTAAGCGGCCGCAAGCTTTCTCCCCGTGATTGACTGCGGCGGTTTTTGAGCGGCGAGCGCCGGCCACGGAGGCAGCGTCGCGGCAGTCCCAGGCACCTGCGGGCACCGATCCGCGACCAACACACAGCCGAGCGCCGGCAGCTCTTACGACAAGTGGCCACCTACTAGGCGTGTTTACTTTTTCGCCCGTCTGCTCTCGGCGGTTTTTGCACGTTTCCATTTCTCTTTGCACCTTCTTTGTTCTCCATAAATGACGTGGGCATACAATTCCTCAGTTGCGTAGCCGTAACGTACGCTTTATAGATCGATATTTCTTGCAGCCACTACAAAATGCGTGTTTTTATTCTTCGCTTCTGTGACAAAAGTCATGGGATAGGGATATGCACATATACAGACGGCGGTAGTATCGCGTGCAGAAGCCATTAAAAGGACAGTGCATTGGCGGAGCTGTTATTTGTAGCGGATGATTCATGTGAAAATGTTTCCGACGTAATAAGAGCCGCACGACGGGAATCAACAGACTGTGAACGCAGAATGCTGGTTGGAGCTAGATACATGGGACATTACATTTCGGAAATCGTTGGGGTATTCAATATCCCGATATCCACAGTGTCAAGATAGTGCGAGAATACCAAATTTCAGGCATCACCTCTCACCATGGACAACGCAGTGGCCGACGGCCTTCATTTCACGACCGAGCACAGCGGCGTTTGCATAGCGTTGTCAGTGCTAACAGACAAGCAACAATGTGTAAAATAACCGACGAACGTATCTCTCAGGACAGTAAGGCGAAATCTGGCGTTAATGGGGTACGGCAGCAGTCGTCTGACGCGAGTGCCTTTCCTACCAGCACATCATCTGATGCCCCACTCCTTAGTTTGTGATGCTGGATGATTGGAAAAACCAAGACTTGGTCAGATGATTCCCGATTTTAGTTGGTGAGAGCTGATGGTAGGGTTCAAATGTGGCGCAAACCGCAAGAACCCCTGACCCAGGTTGTCAACAAGGTACTGTGCAAGCCGAGTGCCCCCATAATGGTATGCACAGTGTTTATATGGAATCAACCGAACCCTCTGGTCCAACTGAAACGACCATTGACTGGAAATGATTAAGTTCGGCTACTTGGAGATCCCTTACAGCCATTCGTGGACATGTTCTCAACCAACGATGTCGTGTCACTGGGCCACACCGAGCGAGGTGGCGCAGTGGTTAGACACTGGACTCGCATTCCGGAGGACGACGGTTCAATCCCGCGTCCGGCCATCCCGATTTAGGTTTTCGTGATTTCCCTAAATCGGTCCAGGCAAATGCGCTGATGGTTCCTTTGAAAGGGCACGGCCGAATTCCTTCCCCGTCCTTCCCTAATCCGATGAGACCGATGACCTCGTAGTTTGGTCTCTTCCCCCAAAACAACCAACCACTGGGCCACAGTTGTTAACGATTGGTTTGAAAAACATTGTGGATAGTTCGAGCGAATGTTTTGGCTACTTAGATCACTTGACATGAATACCATCGAACATTTAGGGGAGATAACCTAGAGATCAGTTCGTGCACAACATCCTGCACCGGAAACAATTTTGTGCAGTTATGAATGGTTATAAAGACATCATGGTTTAATGTTTCTGCAGGGGAGTCCCAACGACTTGCTGAGTCCATGCCACGTCCAGTTTCTGATGGTTTCTGTCATCTCGGCGTAATTAACTAAAGTAAGATGATGTGTGGCAATGTAGTTCAGAGTTTGTTTGCAGTGATGTAACTTTCAACATGGTCTAGTCCTGTACCCAGCGAACAAGGACTAATATTTGTATAACTTGTAGAACATCTAGTTAGATTCTTCTGGACGGCGACTGCAGTGAAGTCCTGATGTCCAGAGGCGCGGTGTTGATACTCTCGAAGTAAGTGTGGACACGCTCCGTGGGAGTGGAGGCGCGCATCCGCTTATACCCGCGTTTGGCATATGGATGCCCACCTGGGAGCTGTTTGCATAACGTCACGCAGAAGCACAACATAGTCGGTGTTGTGTGAGCGTTGTATGGCGGCTGACCCTAACTATGTTGCGTCTCTCTGGAGGCTGGTCTTGCCTTGTGGCGCCCCCTTATTGTACGGCTGTCTCTCACGTTTTTGTGGACAGGGCAGTACGCACGTTTTCTCAGTATTTCTGCTTTTGGAACACGCCCCTCTGGCCCACTTTCTTTATGGCCTGCAGCACTACTTGACATACTACCAGCCTTGCAGAAACCGTGAACACAATAGCCCAGCACTTCATGAAATTGGGAGTAATTTCTAAAAAAGATCTTGAGAATCCCTTCCGCATAGTTGAGAGCTAAGACTTTATCTGCTTCGTAAGGTCGTATTGAAGACTGTGTTGAAGCACTGTGCCGAAATGCTTACAGAAATATCAACGTCAACGCTTGCAATGACTATTGAAGTAGACATATCTACTTCTAAGCACCATAACCCACCGTACGGTGTGTGGCAGAGAATGCTTCTGGTAGTACATTTACTTCTCTTCCCCCCTTTTTCTTCTTCAAGTCGCGAATGGCACGCAGGAAATCAACAGTTGGTAAGCCTCCTTGTGAGTTCGAATTTTACCTCCATGGTCATCTCAAGAGATATACAGGGTGTTAAAAAAAAGTACTCCATATTTTGGGAGGTGGTAGTATGGGTCAAAACAACAAAAAATGTCCAGTAAACAAGGGCTCTAAAATGCATTCGTTCATGTTCGCTATTGTGAAACAATTCTCTTCTACTGTAAGTTACTTCTTTTCCTTATTTCGAGAGATGGTAGTATGGACCAAGACAAGATACAAATGTCCAGTAAATATGGGCTCTAAACTGCATACATTAAGAGATATGAACACTTGTTGAGTAGAACAGATGTGTTTCACAGTAGTGAAGAGGAACAAATGCTCATAGCTCGTAAGGTAGGCATTTTAAAGCCCATGTTTACTGGGCATTTGTGGCCTGTTTTGGTCCGTACTGCCACCTCTCACCTTGCATGGAGGAGAAAACAATGCGTTGGTTGGCTCTTCTAGTAACGTTGTTCTCGGAATTTTCAACCAAAGCCCTGATGCACAATGCCTCTCATGTAGCCTCTTCCACTGGAGCATCTCCGTGACGCTTTGCCGCTAACCGTAAGAACATGTGACGAAACTCGCTGGAATCTTCTCTATTGCCTCTGTCAGCCACACCTGGTGAGAGTCGCAGACTAAGGCGCATTGCTCCCAACGTATAGATGAACGCATGATCCGACGACCACTGTGCATTCTGTCCGAGTAACAGGGAAGTGGAGCGGACGAGGTCAGTCAGTCTGACAGTAAGTGGCCTGAGAGAAAGTGCGCTCCGCACTATAAACGGCGCATTACGCCCCAAAAAAAAAAAAGGAAGTGATGGAGAACTGTGTTGATTGCACGGCAGCACTGGGCTGGCACGGAGCCGGCGTATACTTCCTGCTGATCCCCTGCTGCTGTTGCTGCCGGTAGTGGTCGTGTTGCATAACGGGGCTGCCTGCTTGTGGGCTGATGGATAGAAGTCCCTCTCTTTACGTCTTACATACAGATAGGCAGGCCGCATTCGGCGAGTACAACAGAAATGGCTCCCTCATTTATATTCGAAGGTGAGACTTCACTGTACGTTAATCTTACATTAGCTTGGGGGTACACAAGTACAGTTGTTAGTAACCGAGAGGTTTTTATTCCATCCTCTTTCGGGCGTGCATTCGAGATGTTATTAATACTTCTTAATTGTTGCCGGCAAGCTGACAGCCATTCACAAGGCAAGTGTCTCGCAAGATTTTTAAATCACTGTACACATTAATACAGAGTAAAGGAGCATACTCCAGAAATAACACTATTAATAACAAGACCGTCAGTCATGGATAAAACTTTGTGCATGTAAAAGAAAGCAAGAGCAGAGTTAGCAAATCGACAATTCTTATAAAGTACGAGGTTGCTTTTTATGGTTCAAATGGCTCTGAGCACTATGGGACATAACTTCTGAGGTCATCAGTCCCCTAGAACTTAGAACTACTTAAACCTAACTAACCTAAGGACATCACACACATCCATGCCCGAGGCAGGATTCGAACCTGCGACCGTAGCGGCAGCGCGGTTCCAGACTGTGGCGCCTAGAACCGCTCGTCCACTCAGGCCGGGTGTGAAATGAGGGGTTTCCATGATTTGTCAAGCTGGTAACCCGCGTCTCGGTTGAGCAGGATGTCTGCTGATTACATTTCCACGACTTCCTTGGCCACTGAGTCACGATAGACGAGTCTGTGCCCAGTATCTTAACTTTGCCGTCATTCGTTGATTATGACGTCCAAGCCTTCTTCAACGGGTCCGTACAACTATGGAGGTACCTGCAGATAAACACGAGAAAGGAGATTAGGTCGTTAGCAGAGGAGCACAAGCTCGGTTCGGGCAAGGAAATCGGCCGTGTCCTGGGATCCAGACATTTCGCGAAAGCACACAAAAGCCAAATCTGTATTACAAATACCTTTCGGAAAAAAACAGTCGATTTCCTTCGCCAGTCCGAACTAATACTCCGTCCCTGATGACCTCGTCGTCGACGGAACATTAAATCACAATATTCTTTTCGCCTACGATAATATTACAGAAAAACTAAAATTTGTATATATATATATATATATATATATATATATATATATATATATATATATATATATGTGTGTGTGTGTGTGTGTGTGTGTGTGTGTGTGTGTGTGTGTGTGTGTGTGCGTCAGTTATTTGGAAAGCTTCTTTGAATATTTTAGCACTACGTTGTTTCTGCGATCTCTGGCTCAGTTGTTTATTTTTGCGGGTTACATCCGGGTCGTCGCCTCATCGACTGTTCACCAATACGGAGCGGGTTAGCAGCGGCCGTTGGAAGCAGGTGTTCAGAGCCAGAGTGTTGTCGCCACCACGATAAGTGTGCGAGAATTGTTTTTAATTAGCAGGCACGTGTGGTGCCAAGGATCGCCTTGCTGATTAGAGCGGTTTTAGCTCACGCGTAATACGCAAATCAGCCAACTTGCTCATCATGCACCGAACAATTGGGAAACATACGTAGCTCCGCTTCAAATACAATAGAAATCTAAGAAAGAGCATTTCAAGTGATTCTTGTCCTCTCTGAGTGTTCCATCCAACGACCTCGTGAAACCGTACTGCATATTATAATATATATCTCCTTCCATGCTCTTCAAACCAATGTGAAGTGCATGGCTGAGGATACTTCCTTTGGAGCACGTATTACTTTTTCTTCCCGTTCCATTAGCGTATGGAAATACCTAAGTGTATTAATTTTCAGGGATATGAAATGGAATGATCAGAAAAGCTCAGTCGTAAGTAAAGGGAGGTGGTGGACTTCCGTTCACTGGGAGGGTATTGCGAAAATTCTATGAGCCTACAAATAAAACCCAAGCTAGAATATTGCTCTTTTCACTACCAGCGTAACTATTCCACTATGCCGAAGCAACTTCCCCATCAACACTATCATCTCGGACAGCCAACGGGTTACGATATGTGCAGAAATAGGCAGCCCGTAAATATTTGATGGAAGTCATAATCAGTAACTGAAGAATTAAATAAACCTATATTCTCCATACTTTCGATCGACCGATTACCATCAGGTACCATAAAATAAATTGTATCGTTCTTACTGTAGTATAAAAATAAAATAAAAAGCACTCGTGCATCATTGAAACTTCCATCAACAGTAAAACGTATTAACATAAATCAATAGTCTTCGTCAAGTGTAAATATTCAGATTCCATCCTTCTATGTCGAAAGAATGCAGAGAGCCATTCAGACAGGAAGGAACCTGAATATATACACTTTATGAAGAATAGATAACTATATTAATGCATTTTACTGTTGACTTTCAGTGACTTTCAGTGACGCACGAGTGCTTTTTATTTTATTTTTATACTAGACTAAGAACGATACAAATTATTTTATGGTACCTCATGGTAATCGGTTGATAGAGAATAAAGGTTTATTTAGTCAGGAACTTTCGTTGGTTCTTAACCCTTTGACTATCAATTTTATTTTACTTTATTTAATGCGATAGTCAGAAGTAACAATATGAAAAAAGTATTTCCCCGTTTCGCATTCCAAGGAGATTGGGAGGGGGCATTGGACATACAAGGTTATTCACGAATACCTCCAGGGATTCAGAACACGCCTGCGCAAAAACGACAGCACGTGCTGAAAACAGACTCAAATCAGTCGACAAAGCATCTCTCCAAGTTTGCAACTACATGTACTCAGTATGGGAGTCGTTTGTGATGTGGAAAGCGGCAGTTGGTGCGTACAAGTCGTTGACACGATATGTCTCGAAAGGCGCGAAGGTAGCCCGCTTTGCGAATCTGTAAATTGGGTGGCCTATCTACAGGTGCCAACTAATTCGATGTGGCAATACGGTGACGAGGACAGCACAACCTACAGGCGCAGTCTGTACTTATCAGAATTCTGTTAATCGTTAATAGGATTCCCTATATCAATGGGACACTGGTACTTAGCAATAACAAGCAACAAATTTCACTTGGTTCTCTGATAACCTATCGTGGGGTGTCCCGATGATAGTCAAGGTTGGAATATGACTTTTTTCAAATATTTATGAGCTGTCTATTCCTGTACACCTGTTGGCTGTAATTGTCTGTTTTTATGCTTTCGCGCAGCTTCCCAGATGTATATTGCGTGCGGAGATCGGTAAATGGATGACTCGATCTCCACGAAGCCACTCAAGGAGCAGTTCAGTAAGCAGGAGGAACGACAACATGATGTATTTACTGAAGATAGAGAGACAGGAATTGCGCTCCCCGGTAGCCATAGTCCGCTTCGGAGACTGCAGGCACGCGCTTAATGTGGGTCGTGAGAGTGGTGCGCTGCCTGGAGACAATGGTGTCCATAGCCGTGTCTCTACATCCTCCGGAGGCGACAGTACGCAACGTCTGGTACGAAGTCGCGTTATGAGCTGTGTAGTGCGCCCCTTTCCCGGTGCGATAGCGATGACACAGACTGTCGCAGACGTCTGCGCTATCACGACCCTGCGCCGGCGCTGCTGAACACGCGCGCGGCGCGCCCTTATCACGGCGGTGCGTGAGCGACGTGCCACCGCTTAATGGGACCGTGCGTTCACCCCAGCGACCTGGCCTCGCGGTCACCTCTGTAACACAACAGCCGCTCGGGACTCGCTTCCCCGCCTGTGGAATCGGTTCCTGCTGTGGATAACCCTTGAGGCGCAGCACTTCACGAGACTCGCACGTTGTCTGTTGTATGTGTGTGTGTTTGTGTGCGTGTATGTGTGTCTTTATGGTTTACTGGGCACTCAGCGGCGAGACTATCAGAGCACTTACGAAAATGAGTAGAAACGAATGTTGTAACTTATTTCAATACGCACAGCCGTGATCGCATTTAAATTGTATATTTCTTTTAATTTTGGCCGGCCGGAGTGGCCGTATGGTTCTAGGCGCTACAGTCTGGAACCGCGCGACCGCTTTAAACTTGACTCAAATATGTGACAACTCTACTCTAGATGATAAAAATATTCTACAATTTTCTTTCGGTATTTTTCCCTTTAGAGATTCATCTCTCGTTAGTAGGCAGACCGTTAGAGACTGAACGGATGACGCCTGCTCACGTTTAACGAAAACACCTCGAGAAGATGTGTTTTTGGTACAATTTTCTTAAAAGCCTTTATGAAATAACCGTCCATCAGGTTCATCAATGAAATTATTGGATACTTTTTCGTGGCTCATGACACTACATCAGCCTCTCTCTACAGTTTTCAAGAACTACTGTCCTTTCCACGCCCTATCTATTCTTGGCCTACGAAGATCTCATTTTTCGTCTAGTACGCAAAATTCTAACATGTTCTTTATATGCTGCGTTCAATACGTTGATACCTTGGTAACCTTCACAGAATATATATATATATATATGTTCTTGCAACGTGGTGTAGCTGGTATCAGCCCAGACAAACACTGCTCATAATGTCCTTCATGCCACGCATAGCATCGATGGAATGCGTTGGTTTGTTTCCCGTTTCAAAGAAAATGATTTTTAAATCAGTATTTTACGTGCGCATTCGACAATGCGGTCCCAGATTAGTATTAGTTTTACCAGTATGTATTTATACGGACAAGCCGGCCGTGGTGGCCGTGCGGTTCTAGCGCTGCAGTCCGGAACCGCGGGGCTGCTACGGTCGCAGGTTCGAATCCTGCCTCGGGCATGGATGTGTGTGATGTCCTTAGGTTAGTTAGGTTTAAGTAGTTCTAAGTTCTAGGGGACTGATGACCTAAGTTGTTAAGTCCCATAGTGCTCAGAGCCATTTGAACCATTTTTATTAATACGGACAGTAAAACACGAAGAATAACATGTACTCCAGCAGTGACTGAGCTACACTATTCTGCTTGACGGTGGTAGTCAGCGTGGGCTCAAGCGGTGCTGACGCGGCTGGATTGTTCGTTATTACTCGTGTTTTACTGTCCTTGATAAAGCAAAATAGGACTTTTAAAAAAAAAGAGTCCATACTCATTGCATATGATATGTGCCATCTGCACATGAAGCTTTGTTTATTTTCGAAGTCTTGATTTTATATATTATATTATTTTATTTAATTTTTAGTGCCTACTCTGTTCCAAACTCTTCCAATCCATTCCATTCATTTTCACGACGCTTGTTCGGAAAGGCTTTTTGGCTATCACGTACAGAGGAAGAGTGTAAGTCACCTAGAGCATTGTGCAGGCAATCGACCGGTGTAAACAGCGCCAGATGAGAATGTAGAACACCTCTACGCCACTTAGAGTTTGAGGGACGGCCGATCAGCGAAAGCGACCGTGGTTTCGCGCAGTTTCTCGCGCCTCGTCGTCAGCAGGCAGTGCGAGTAAAAGCGGCCCAGCCGCTGCTGCCCGCGGCGCTGGCAAACCCTGCAGGCCGCGTAGCCGTCCTCCTGCCCCGAGGGCGGCGGACCCCGTGGGAGCGGAAGTCGCTGCAAGGTCACGGCCAGGAAGGTACTTTTCTCCAGCACTCGCCGCCTAATAGGAGGGCGCTTGGAAAAGCCTACGCGCTCGCACTTTCTCCGCAGACTTGTTTACTTTCCGAAGAGAAACAGGTGTTTTGCCGATCAGCGCACGCGCCCCTCAACGTGTGCGGTAGGTCGCCGAGAGCGCTAGGGACGCGGTTGCAGCAATGCTCTAGACAGCGCAAAAAGGCACTTCCACGGTCACGTTGCAAGGCGGGCCGTTAGCCTGCTGGCAAGCCCGCTTATTCAGTAAGCTATTAGGGGTTTTCCATCGCAGACAATCACCGGTAAACTCTTTGTGTGGTTCTTACAACTAAAATACATTGTAATGCTTACAGAAAATACAATGAAGCACCAAAGAAACTGGAATAGGCAAGCGTATTCAAATACAGAGATATGTTAACAGGCAGAACATAGCGCTGCTGTCGGGAACGCCTATTTAAAACAACAGTGTCTGGCGTAGTTGTTAGATCGGTTACTGCTGCAACAATGGCAGGTTATCAAGATTTAAGTTAGTTTGAACATGGACTCATGGTTGGGACACAGCATCTCCGAAGTAGCGATGAAGTGGGGATTTTCCCGTACGACCATTTCACGAGCGTACTGTGAATATCAGGAATACGGTAAAACATCAAATCTCCGACATCGCTGCGGCTGGAAAAAGAGCCTGCAAGAACGGGACTAACGACGGCTGAAGAGAATCGTTCAACGTGACTGAAGCGCAACCCTTCCGGAAATTGCTGCAGAGTTCAATGCTGGGCCACAACACTTGTCAGCGTGCCGACCATTCAACGAAACATCTTCGATAAGGGCTTTCGGAGCCGAAGACCCACTCGTGAACCCTTGACGGCTGCACGACGAAATTATGTAAGAAACGAGCGAGCAAGTAATCTGGACCATGAGGATTCCGTCCATTCGAGCCCAATAACCTGAAAGTTACAAATGGTGCGAAGATAAACTTATGGTTTCGACACGTAACTTAAAATGCACCGCAAGAGTCTCCCTTTATCCACGTTAGAAATGCACGACATACATCGTCGTCAGAGAACAAGAAGCAGGGATTACGTGAAACTGGCAATTATTGTAAAATGGTTCAAATGGGTCTGAGCACTATGGAACTTAACTTCTGAGGACATCAGTGCCCTAGAACTTAGAACTACTTAAACCTAATTAACCTAAGGACATCACACACACCCATGCCCGAGGCAGGATTCGAACCTGCGAACGTAGCGGTCAAGCGGTTCCAGACTGTAGTGCCTAGAACCACTCGGTGACTCCGGCCGGCGATTGAAAGAAAGCGGCGCTCATAGTCACCCCTGCCGGGATCCACAGAAAGGCCCTCCGTGCGTGCCCTGTGGGAAAAGACTATGCAGCCGGACGCCCTGTAGTTAAGGAAGGCCTTCAGATTCATGACTCGACGCAGCGCCCTGAGATTTAAATCAGCTTTTCAAGACAGGGACGTCGGGCAGCACAGTCAGTGGCCACAGAGCACGCACGAAAGGCCTTTCTGCGGCTCACGGCAGAGCGCCCTATGAGAGCTGCGTTCCTCCAACTGGGAGTGCCTCCCTGCGCACGCGTATTGCCTGCTCTTGGTCTGATATATTTAAATGCCGCGGCGCGATTATTGTCAGACGCGTCTTGTAGCAACTACCACCAACTGAAGACGTCGAACAGTCGTATCGACGAAATTCTGTAGGGTTTTCAATGGAAATGGAAATGAGCGTTTGGCATCATTGGCCGGGAGGTCCCTTGCGGGGCAGGTCCGGCTGCATTGGTGCAGGTCTTTTTACAGTCGACGCCACATTGGGCGACCTTCGCGCCGGATGGGGATGAAATGGTGATTAGAACACCGAGTCCCTGAGCGGAGTAATCCTCCGACCCAGTCGGGCATTAAACCCGGGCCCGTAGGACGGCCTTCCGTCACACTGACCACTCAGCTATCGGGGCGGAGTGGGGTTTTCAATGATCCGGTGGCAGACCCGAGAGGTGCATGTTGTTAGAGGTTCAGTAATAAACGAAATACTGCGGATAAAAGGGTCGAGCGGGTAAACACAGTGTAGCGGTGGAGACGGCGGGATAAAGGTCACACTGGAGCAGTGATAGCGAGCTGGCAGCGGCTGCTGTCAGACTAGGGGAGTGGCGCGTGCTGGCGACCCGCATTTCGGCGCCGGACTGGAAAGAAACGCTGGCTGGCCTTTGGTGGCCGGTGGCTCGGGGAAAGCACAATTATATCAGCGCCCGTGGCGGTGGCAGCTTCTTCATGTAGGCCGAGCTGCTGGCTGGCGACGACTCGCAGACGTGCGCCTGGTGAAACCGCCAGCACGTGTCTGGCTGCCCGGCTGGGCTCTCCGCAGGGGCGAGCCGTTGGCCTGTCCGGGCGCCCCTTCTCTCTAGCTAGACCGGACTGTTGGACTAATGCACCATTCTAGGTTCAGATTCATTGCGAGAGTCCTTAGAAAATGAAGTCGATCAACAAACGAGGTGGCTACTTGAGTATTGCTCATCAGTGTGGAATCCGTACCAGGTCAGGTTGACGGAGGAGATAGAGAAGATCCAAAGAAGAGCGGCGCGTTTCGTCACAGGGTTATTTGGAAACCGTGATAGCGTTACGGAGATGTTTAGCAAACTCAAGTGGCAGACTCTGCAAGAGAGGCGCTGTGCATCGCGGTGTAGCTTGATGTCCAGGTTTCGAGAGGGTGCGTTTCTGGATGAGGTATCGAATATATTGCTTCCCCCTACCTATACCCACCGAGGAGATCACGAATGTAAAATTAGAGAGATTCGAGCCGCACGGAGGCTTTCCGGCAGTCGTTCTTCCCGCGAACCATACGCGACTGGAACAGGAAAGAGAGGTTACAGGGGCACGTAAAGTACCCTCCGCCACACACCGTTGGGTGGCTTGCGGAGTGTAAATGTAGATGTAGATGTTATGGAACCGAGGTTAGGGCTGTATGTCTCTCGGCTTATAACAAAAACTGTTGCCAACCTCCGGTCCTGACCAAGGTCTTCGACGACGTTCCATCTGGCTGGAATGCAAATGCCAGAAGTGGAAATCCCCTCTCAAATATTCCCAACTGCGACTCCCCACTAGAAGTTCGTCAAGTATTTGGCTGAGAAAGTCGCCGTCCCTAAAATGGGGCATTAGTCGAACAGTCCGGTCTACCTAGAGAATGGAGAGTACAAACTATCTGAGCAAAAGAATAAGTGCACGATAATGTGGGGCGTGTCCACCCTTCACCTTGATGACAGCCTGAACCCTGCTGGAGGTACTTTCAATAAAGTCTCTGAATGTGGAGGAATGGAGACCATTCTTGGCTCTGATCACTATGGGACTTAACTTCTGAGGTCATCAGTCCCCTAGAACTTAGAACTTCTTAAACCTAACTAACCTAAGGACATCACACACATCCATGCCCGAGGCAGGATTCAAACCTGCGACCACAGCGATCGTGCGGTTCCAGACTGTAGCGCCTAGAACCGCTCGGCCACCCCGACCGGCGCGGTTTCAGGACGAGACGTCCTATTCGGCTATAGACTACGTCACATTGCTCACAAGGCTGGCTGGCGAGCGCTTTCTTCTCAGTAGCCGACTGTATGTTATTGTTTCCTACGGCTGGCCGATGTGGCCGAGCGGTTCTAGGCGCTTCAGGCAGGAACCGCGCTGCTGCTACGGTCGCAGGTTAGAATCCTACCTCAGGCATGGATGTGTGTGATGTTAGTTAGGTACAGCTAGTTCTAAGTCTAGGGGACTGATGTTAAGTCCCATACTGCTTAGAGCCATTTAAACCATTGGATTTTTCTTTGTTTCCTGCCATATGCATCTCGTGAAAAGACCGTAAATGTAAAATTAGATAGTTTCGAGTGCAATATGGAGACTTCACCATCGCTCTTCCTCGCCCACCATTGCTGACTGAAACAGGAAACGGGGGGAAATAACAGTGGTACACATAGTACCCTCCGCCACACACCGTAAGCTGACTTGCGTAGTGCAGATGCAGATGGAGGAAGAAACTGAGCGTAAAACTCGAGAGAAAGTGTGAGGATCGAAAAGTGGTAGAAATCCGCAGTCACTCGCAACAGTGGTCCAGAAACTATTGTTTACCAACAGAAAAGAAGTAAGGCGTCCGTGAGGTCACGAGAGGCAGCCGCGGGTCTCCCGAGCGTCGCATCTTCGCGCTTCGCATTGGGGTCAGCCAGCGCCGGCAGCGGTCCGAGCCGAAGCCGGCAGAGAAAGCAAAGCCCTGGCTGGCCAATATCGCCACCATTCGCGCCTGCCGCCGGCTGCCAGGCAGCAGCTCCCCGCACGGCCCAACTGCCAAAGCTGCGCCCGGGTCAGACTCTGCGCCACGCCACGTCTTCCTTTCAGCTGCTCGCGACGCTGATTTCCCCTCCCAGCCGGCAGTTCGTAGAGCCTCGTCTGACAGCTGAGTCAGGGTGGCCTACATAGAAAGAAGCGGCGCACGCGATAAGCTCTCTGTGCTCTGATAGTGCGAGACCTCGCCCCGAATCGTGTAGGATTAACAGAAACATTGTGCTGCTTTCCGGACGTTCTGTGATTCGATTTTCGCTTCAAGAGCGCCCTTTCCAGCGGCCCAAATCACTCTGTCTATGAGCTTTCTATCTACATTAGTTACAACGCCATATTCACTTTCCAGAATGTGTGGAGTTTTGAGACAGACCAAAATGAAATAACCATTCGGTTCAGGGAAGAGATCATAAGAGAAAGAGCACAGGTTGCTCCTATCGAGAATTTTTCTAGATAGTCTAGGTCGCTTAATAAATTTATTTATAGAGACTTTTCGTTTAATTGCGTAATTAGATCAAAATTTAGTTGTAAAACAAAATTCCCGGTTAGCTGCAGTAAAACTCTTCTACTGCAAGCTCTTTATTTTCCATATTTTGAGAGGCAGCAGTATGGACTAAAACAATAAAAAAAGGAAAAAGTGTCCAATAAACATGAATTGTAAGACTGTAACAGGACGTCCTCCTCTAGCATAACTTTTCCTCAACAGTAGTTGTCGATATCAGTATTATTTTCCGAATTTTGGACAAGTCAGTATTGTCTCAGCTGCTTTTGTGATAATTTTCATATAAATTTATACACAAGCTAAAATTTATGAAAAGGAATTACTTTTATTTTCGTTGTTACAATCGATAAGCACTACTCTGAGTGTACAGTTAAAATCATTTTTATTTTTTTTAGAAACATCTGAAATTACGCATTATGTGGCACCCTTAAAATTTCTGTTGTTAATTACGCAGTCTAGTACTGTTGACTATGTTTATTTCTGGATTCATTTATGAGATAATAATCGAAATTAATAGAAATTCATGTGTCAAGGCCGCGCGGGATTAGCCGAGGGGTCTGAGGCGCTGCAGCCATGGACGGTGCGGCTGGTCCCGGCGGAGGTTCGAGTCCTCCCTCGGGCGTGGGTGTGTCTGTTTGTCCTTAGAATAATTTATATTAAGTAGTGTGTAAGCTTAGGGACTGATGACCTTGACAGTTAAGTCCCATAAGATTTCACACACATTTGGACTTTTTTTTTCATTTGTCAAGAAAAGCTGTAAACCCTTTGAAATATGGTTAGTACCGCAGAGTGAAGTAGCAGTAAGCGTGTGTCTGATGCGATCGGACGTATTTTTGTATTTTGTGCGAACAATGTAATTTCCTACGGTCGCAGGTTCGAATCCTGCCTGGGGCATGGATGTGTGTGACGTCCTTAGTTTAGTTAGAAGTAGTTCTAAGTTTTAGGGGACTAATGACCACAGTAGTTAAGTCCCATAGTGCTCAGAGCCATTTTCACCATTTGAAGTTGGTAACACTGCCATTTTATCGCGATGGGAAGGCAGTACCAGTTGCATCCGCTTACGTATGGCAAAGAGAGAGGGCCTTTTCCGCGCAGAGTGGAGGAGAGCAGGGCAGGGCGGATCAGCAACCTGGCAACTAGCGGCCTCGGTGGGAGCCTTGACCTTTCGCCCCGGCCGGTCCGCTGGCGGCTCGCGAGCGCTCTTTTGTTCCTGCACCGTGCGGAGCAGGGCGGCCGACAGCTTTCGTCAGCAAGTGGCCACAGACAGCTCTCTCTGTCTCTCTCTCTCTCTCCCTCTCCCTGCTTCCCCCCCCCCCCTTCCCCTCACTGGACGGTAACGGAGTGGGCGGCGCCTTCCGGCTGCGCGGCGATGTTTGCGGTTCGACGCGAGCTGCTAGCGGAAACTCTGCGGTACCGCGCGCGGCCCTTCCCCACCGAAAACGACTCAGCGGTGAATGAAACCAGGATGTGACTCGCTCCACTCTTCCCCGTATAACAACTTGCTGAAATCCGATACGCGCAAGCAGCCCGTGTCCAAACATCCCCACGAGTGCTAAGTTCGAAGCCAACCTCTTTTAACAATATCAGAAAACCGCAGCTCCGACTGTTTCGTATCTACATCATCCGATCAAATGTGTCCGGAAGCCTATTATTGTGTTCATCCTACACTTTCATCCTGGCCTGAACTCTGATGGGAACATTTTCTGCGAGGTGTCTGAATGTCTGAATGGGAGCTCATTCCGCTTCAAGAGTCGAAACCAGAGATGGTACTGGTACTGGAAGCTGGCGCCTGGTGCGAATTCATCCCAGAGTTGTTCCCTTGGGTTCAGGTCAGGGGTCTGGGAAAATGTGTACATTTTTGGGTATTACTGTCCACAAACCTTTGCTTACAGTGCTGATTTGTGACGGTGCACTATCATGCTGATACACACATACTTATCGTCTCTGAAGTCTTCGTCTATTGTACTCAGTGCACACTGCTGTAAAAAGTGTTCATTCTCTTAAGCGCAATGAGGGGATCACAACCTAACTACCGGAAACAGCCCTATACCGCAATATACCTCCTCAGTACTTCACTACATACGTGGCAGAAATACTCTCCAGGCATTCGTTACAACCAAATCCTCCCCTCGTATAGCCACAGAGTATAGCGTGATTCTTCTTTCCAAATCATGTCGCTGATCAGTCGCGTTGCTCTTTTCACCACTTCATTGACTACACAAGTATGATGCTTATGAGGAACTGCTCGACTATGACACCTAAGCAGGCCGCTGTGGCCGAGTGGTTCTACGCGCTTCAGTCTCGAACCGCGCGACCGCTACGGACGCAGGTTCGAATCCTTCCTCGGGCATGGATGTGTGTGATGTCCTTAGGTGAGTTAGGTTTAAGTTGTTCTAAGTCTAGGGGACTGATGACCTCAGATGTTAAGTCACATAGTGCTCAGAGCCATATGACACCTAATTCCTTTTTAATTCCCTATGCACAGTTCTCGAGTTATCTGGACTGCTGGTAGCAATTTGGAACTCAAAAGTACATCCTTCGCTGATTTCATGCTGTTTTTTTTACAACACCCTCCGCAGTGTTCGACAGTCCCTACCTATCAGCACATGAGACCTTTCTGGACTTTTTATTTCTGAAGTTGTTCGTTTCCGCTTCACAGTAATTTCATCAACAGATGACTGGAACTGCTTTAGAAGCTTTGAAATCTCCCTGATAGATTTCTTACTCAGATGGCGTCCAGTAACTAGACCATATTCTAAGTGACAGACTGTTCCATTCTGCTGTTACAGCTCTCCTAGTGATCACACAATACTCCCCGGCTCGTTTTATACTGGCGGTTCCACCTCTCTTGTCATGTAGTTACCAATTTCGCATTATGTCCGGGATCTTTTAATTGGACGGTGTTTACCTTCAAGCGCCTGCCAGATCACGTAGTGAAACTAACTAATGCCATTCTTCCTGTGCTTCTTTGTATAAGTTCAATTACCGCTGTTAGTCACTTTAGGTACGGGACCCACACCTGAGCAATATTCGGGGATGGTTCGCCCAAGTTCTTCGTAACCCCTCTGGTTTGTGGACTTACTGTAATTCATTTCATATCCAGGAGCTTAGTTCCCATTAACTTGGATAAATAAATGGTCATCCCTCTAACGTGACACGCTACTTAGATCTCCTGTGCCGGCCGCTGTGGCCGAGCGGTTCTAGGTGCTTCAATTCGGAACCACGTTGCTGCTGCCGGCCGCGGTGGTCTAGCGGTTCTAGGCGCTCAGTCCGGAACCGCGCGACTGCTACGGTCGCAGGTTCAAATCCTGCCTCGGGCATGGATGTGTGTGATGTCCTTAGGTTAGTTAGGTTTAAGTAGTTCTAAGTCTAGGGGACTGATTGCCTCAGATGTTGAGTCCCGTAGTGGTTGGAGCCATTTGATTTATTTTTTTAGATCTCCTGCACAAATCTTTTCTCTTTCGAGGCCAAGCGTGTTGCGTGAAAAATCACAAGCAATTGAACACCGACGGAGTGGACCGGGATGAATTGGTGACAAAGTGAGCACAAGCGTGGTATAGCGGTAGCAGTAGTCTTAGGTCGAACATATCTTAAAACGGCCATTCGGGCGCTACCAGCACGGGAGAGCCGGCGACCAGGAGGCGACCTCGCCGTCCCAGTTGGCAACAGGCAGCGTGGGCAGCGCGCTGGCGCCTTTCACGCGCCGCGGGTTCCGAACCAAGGACGCCGGCCGAACGCGGCCACGCCCGGCTCCCCGCATGCCTGCATTCCCGAGCGGCCGCGCGCGGCACAGCCTCCGCCTCGTGCCACGAAAACCTAGAGCCGACGCAACTTGACTTGTCGAAAACAATCCGTTACCGTGTTTGTGCTTCAAATGGGCATAACTTAAAACCTGATTTGTGACTCGGCGAAAATTTCACAAAACTTAATTTTTATCAACAAGTATTCGAATAACTAACATGGAGATACTGAATCGAACTGAGGAGAAAGGAAATTTATGGCACAACTTGACTAAAAGAATTGAGAGTTTGGTAATGGAGGGAAACGTGGGGGTAAAAATCATAGAGGGACGCCAAGGCTTCACTAAAACAGACTCAAACAGAGGCATATTGCAATGGTTATTCACAGAACAGAACAAACAACTGTGGGGAGCCGCATCAGTCCAATCTTCAGGCAGCAGACCACAACAATAACATATCTTTTTGTAACAGATGCAGACTTTGAATGTCTTTCCTGGACTGCATAGTAGGCTTAATAAAATCTGGGACTATCCTGAAATAAATTACGAAGTTGTGTTAAAAATTCATTATTGTATTAGTTTTTAACGTACATCTTTTCCATTAGCACGCGTCGATCTCACACCTCCTGGAACACCTTGGCAAAAGTTTCGAATGCTGCTCAGAATCGCTGTAACATACCGATGTATCGGTTCGACCCCTTTAAAGTGTTGTCCATTGAGGACAGATTACAGGGTGGAGTGTAAAGAGTATGGTGTCTGCCGCTTCCAAACCAAGAGGATGTGTGGTTTGGATGACTGTCATTCCTCTTTCCGCCAAAAACTGACGAACAAGAACGTTACTCTTGGCCGGAAGAAAATTACATAAAGAGGCAACATCTCAAGTCTCTTTGCCAATCGCAAAAAAAAAAAAAAAAAAAAAAAAAAAAAAAAAAAAAAAAGGGTCTGTCACTAGTACAGCAAACTCCAGTCTACATAGTTCCATGTTCATTCAAGTATTCGTCTTGAGACTGGAACAACTCACTTATTGTTCATATTAGCTTTCAAATAAATAGGATTTGAAAGGATTCTGTCTCGAGTTAACACTTTTTTTTTTTTAATTTCTTGAGGTCATGATTGTATACAGCTGTATTTACTACACAACTATTTTCAGTCATTAATATATCATTGTGAAATCGAAATCAGATGTCTGACATCTTGTAACGACTATCAACCGTCGTGGCACAAGCCAACAATTCCATTTTTTTCCTACCTGACAACTTCGCCACAGAATTACTGGAGGCTATGTGTGCTCATGATTTACAGTTAAATGGATATATAGTAAAAATGTGACTAAATAGGACATACTGATGTTCATGTAGCTGTCCATAGTGTGCAGTTCAGTTGATATTTTGGTACTGTGCAATAAAGTAATTACTCGTGCTGAACGAAAATGCAAGACTTAAATGAAACTTTTGGTGTTTGGTATAATATTATAGTATCTTCCTGCAGTTGTTTATATAAAACGTTCTGCTTTAACACTGCTATCTTAATTATCTTTTACACTTTGTTTGCTAAGTTATGGTACACCCGAATTCCCGCTCCTCCCCCTCCCAACTTTCCCCTCCCACTCACACACACACACACACACACACACAAACTTACAAACTACCTTCACGATTAGATCACGATTTTATAAGCAAAAACATTTTTTGCAAACAAGTACACTAACTTAGCAAACAAATGTTAAAAGATAGCAGCGTTGAAAGTAAACTATGAAGTATGAGTATTTCGGCCGTATCTCCGTATTCCTTCTTATGCGAGAAGTGAGGTGCGCACCCTGCGTGGCCCCCGGCTGTTGTCGGCAGACGAGTCGGCACCTGCCGGCGATTCTGTGTCAGCGGAAGCGCCGGTCACCTGGCAAACAGCGCCCAGTGCGTGGCCACTGCGGCATAACGGTCCGCGCCCGTGCCCGTATCCGTCCCACAGCTTGCCTCGCCTCCCTTCCTTGTTTCTTTCTATCTCTCTCTTCCTCTCTCTCCCTGCCGTCCTCGCTTATCGGAGTAAATAGTGACGCTCCCGCAATCGCCTACAGGCTAGGCGCCTCTGAGTCATTCGGGAAATCCTGACACAAAGGCGTACGGACGACGGACGTCCATTATCTGTTACAAACAAATCCCTCTTCACGATACAAAAGAAAGTTAACGCTAAAAGGCTCCAAGGAACCACGTAGAGGTCCGGGTATCCTCTTGTTTGCGTTCGAGCTTTACCTACCTACCTTAATCCCTGTCTTTGTAGCACTCCTTCCGCCATCTGCTATCTGAGATGTGTAACAAAGCCGCTATAATCGATAAATTTAGAAGGTGCCTATCGGCTGGCTGGATGTCACCATTCAAAGTGAGCAGAGTTTGCCGTAAGTGCAAATCTTCATAAATACCGACGTAATGTGGCCCCAAAGTCTTGCGGGCCATTTTTGTCTTCAGTATTTCTGTTACTCCGTCAAGATCGCAGACTATTACAATTACCGACTTCGGAGAATAGATTTGAATATTTTTTTTTTTACTCCACCTTCTGCAAAACATAAGGTATTCCTTTTAACAAGCAGATTTTGCCGAACTACGTATAACTTTTTACAGCAAGGAAACTGAAGATGATGCATGTCTCGAAATATGTTTCAGTAATTCAGTAATAGTGGTTTTGCAGATGGAGGAGTTTTAAAATTTAATTCCCAATCACAGAAAAACAACAATAGCTACCAAACCCAGTACAGCTTAGGAATATTCCCACACCAAACAAATGCTTCTTCTGAAAATTTCTAGTGACAATAAATCAGAAGAATTGAAAACCAAGACGAATTAGCAACACACGCTAGGATGCACACAGGCTATAGAAGAACGATACTTGATGACAGATTAAAACTGTATACCGGACGGAGACTGGAAATCGGAGCTTCGCTTTTAGCGGGTAAGTGCTCTACAGCCTGAGCTACCCAAGCACAGCTTCAGTTCCGCCAGTAACTCATCTCCTACAGCCTTGCAACTATCGGCCTTTCATTCTGTTCTGCACATATAAAGAGGGAATTTCTCACTTACGTCTGCAACGATATTTAAAAAAAATGGAAGGATATAGTTTAGCATCTCGGCGTGGTGAAGCACATTACAGACCAGGTTATTTGCCGGCCGGAGTGGCCGAGCGGTTGTAGGCGCTTCAGTCTGACACCGTGCGACCGCTACGGTCGCAGGTTCGAATCCTGCCTCGGGCATGGATGTGTGTGATGCCCTTAGGTTAGTCAGGTTTGAGTAATTCTAAGTTGTAGGGGACTGATGACCTCTTGAAGTTAAATCCCATAGTGCTCAGAGCCATTTTCATCCAGGTTATTTGTTTAGATATAAGAATCATTAATATGCAAAACGTTCGAGACACTGAAGAAAACGATCCCGTGGCTAAAATGTTGTCATTTACGAACTGGCGAATAGCTGCTTTTCCTTCGGGAAAGTCGCTGCGTTTTTCTGTGGAGTCGCTAAAGGCACCGTTCGGCAACCGTCTTTAATGACCGCGCTTTCGTGTCACTTTACACATAGAAAACCTCAGTATTTTGCAGACTCAACGAAATCTCACACCCGTGCGTGCACTGTACTACATCAGATGTCGCTTGGCTTTCATCCGAACAGATGCACGTCTTCCCAAATCCAGAGAATGAACAAAACCGATACGAAGAGATACTCATTGTTCACTATATACCGGGTGATAAAAAAGTCAGTATAAATTTGAAAACTGAATAAATCACGGAACAATGTAGATAGAGAGGTGCAAATTGACACACATGCTCGTAATTACATGGGGTTTTATTAGAACCAAAGAAATGCAAAAGTTCAAAAAATGTCCGACAGATGGCGCTTCATCTGATCAGAATAGCAATAATTAGCATAACAAAGTAAGACAAAGCAAAGATGATGTTCTTTACAGGAAATGCTCAATATACCCACCATCATTCCTCAACAACAGCTGTAGTCAAGGGATAATGTTGTGAATAGCACTGTAAAGCATGTCCGGAGTTATGGTGAGGCATTGGCGTCGGATGTCGTCTTTCAGCATCCCTAGAGATGTCGGTCGATCACGATACACTTGCGACTTCAGGTAATCCGAAAGCCAATAATCGCACGGACTGAGGTCTGGGGACCTAAGCATGACGAAAGTGGCGGCTGAGCACACGATCATCACCAAACGACGCGCTCAAGAGATCTTTCACGCGTCTAGCAATATGGGTTGGAGCGCCATCCTAATAAAAACCCATGTAATTCCAAGCGCAAGTGTATCAATTTTTACCTCTCTATCTACATTACTCCGTGGTTTATTAAGTTTTCAAATTTATACTGACATCTTGATCACCCTGTATAATACCGTAGTTTAGACTTGGAACTACCGTCAAGGCATTTTTAATCGGGGCAGGCTGTTGCATTAGGCCGCTGGTTTATTGCAGCCATCCCAACGGCCTTTATCGGAAATAGACTCTGCGCCGTTTCCAGTGCTTATCTTATCAAACGTGCCTTACGTCCGTGAGTTGTCATCTGACGAATGCCTTTGGGTGAACAATACTGAAAGGAAACAAAGAGGAAACGGGAACCTCGGACCTACGGCACCGGAGACGCCTGCTCGCGGGGGAGAAGAATGCAGCCCATTACTGCGGCGTCGGTCTTCCATTTCGTAACGAGCCGCTTGGGGGCAAACCACATGGCAGCAAAACAGTAGGCGGCGTCCACGCGTTTTACGGCAGATGCCAGCGCAGGGAGACGCGCCCCGGACCCCGCTTTGCAATGCTAAAGCACTCACTCGCTCAGGGAGCGGCCAGCACGCCGGCCTGCAGCGTGAAGCAATGTGCGTTTCACAAGGCTACCCGGCGCGCGCCAGCGATCGGCGGCCGTATAGCCTACAGAATTGTGCTGAATTGTTCGCACTTGTCGCAATACTTACAAAGCGAATGTAAGAGTTATTAGCGGCTCTTTCAAGCCTTTCCGCAAGCAATCTCATTGCTGCACCACAATAGAAAGTTCTCGAGGCTTGGAGTCGCTTAGGGGGACTGTAAAACGCTCTTGTTACAACCTGTATGTACTCTTTAACAAAGTGTCATGAATACAGAGCTGCGCCGCGCCCACGTTCCATTCACGGGGAGGTTCTTATGAACGTGATTTGCCGCTGCCTTCAGAAGGTCCGTATAGTGTGTTGTGCGGATATAGAGAAATCTTTGCGAACACCAACAAGTAATAATAATTTCCCATCGAAGTGCTAGTATAGTTGCTGGTATAGCGAGGATTGTTTATCTTATACTGTACATCGAATGAAAAATGCTAATAATTTGGCAGAATATCTTTTGGATCGGACGTTTCCTCAGAACCTTAAGTTGGGTTGCCTAACTTAAGGTACATGAAATATTTCCTGAACCAGTTTTACTTTGTCCATCCTATTCTTTCCCTTATAACAAAGTTACTTTGCTGCAGCCTTTATATAATTATTGAAAAAACTTGCAAGACATATTCCCTAGCCGCAAACGTGTCCAGGCGTTAAGTTTCCTTTAAATTGTAAGGGGCAGTCAAATGAAAAAGAGACAGGTGGAAAACATACCTAAACTGTTATTTCAAAAGTAATCGCGATAGCTGTTAATACATTTGTCCCACTATGAGTCAAGACGGTTAATGCCTTCACGCAAAAACGTTTGCAAGTCGCCTACGGAAGCATCACTGTACCCAGGCGCGCACCTCTTCGTCCGAAGCGAATCGAATGTTTTTCTTATGTGTTCAAGCAATATGAAAATCGCATTGGAAGGGATGGAATTGTATGACGAGTGTGTAAGGGCTTCCCAGCGAAACTTCTGCAGCGTATCCGAAAACAGCCTTGGCAAACTTTGGGCGGGCATTATCCTGCAAAAGGAGGATGCCGTCCGTTAACATTCCTGGGTGTTTGGGTTTCACGGCGTGCTTCCGTATTTGCAAACTGTCCACGTGCTGCTGTGCTTTAATTGTGGCGCCGTGTTCCAGGAAGTCAACGGCCAGCGGGCCCTTGCGGTCAAAGGAAAAGCTCATCATGACCTTCCCGGAGCTGTTGTTTCGACTACACTGCGGAAGTTTGACTAGGAAGCCTTGGATATCGTCCGTACAGTCCCGATCTCTTCCCCATGCGATTTCCATCTTTTTGGACATTGGTAGCTGTCGATTTGCTTCGGACGAAGAGATGGACGCCTTGGTACAATCATGGTCCGTAGGAGACATAATATATTTTTCCATGAAGGCATTTACCGTCTTGTCCCATAGTGGG
Source organism: Schistocerca gregaria (assembly GCF_023897955.1). Classification (NCBI taxonomy): domain Eukaryota; kingdom Metazoa; phylum Arthropoda; class Insecta; order Orthoptera; family Acrididae; genus Schistocerca; species Schistocerca gregaria. Next base: position 372,768,082 of record NC_064922.1, read on the forward strand.
ACTAATGTATTAACAGTTATGACGATTTCTTATTTTTCTGCATCTGTTTTCATTTGACTGTCCCTTATATATTGGCTGTTAAGGCAAAGAAATGAGGAGCTCTTCCGTAAAATCGGTGAAGAAAGCAGTTGGAAAACCTTAAATGCAAAAAGGCACAATATCACAGGATATCTACGACATCCGGGAATACTTTTCAGGGTACTAAATGGAGCGGTGAAGGGAAAAAATTGTAGTGCAACACAGAGACTGAAGAGACCCAAAAAACAATTGAGTTGTGCTAGTCTGAGATGAAGAGGTTGGTGGAGGAGAGGATATCGTGGCGAATTGAATACAGCCAGTTAGAGGACTGATGAATTTCCGCGCGAGATTAGCCGAGCGGTCTAGGGGCTGCAGTCATGGACGGCGCGGCTGGTCCCGGCGGAGGTTCGAGTCCTCCCTCGGGCATGGGTGTGTGTGTCCGTCCCTAGGATAATTTAGGTTAAGTAGTGTTAATCTTAGGGACTGATGACCTTAGCAGTTAAGTCCCATAAGATTCCACACATATTTCTTTATGAATTCCCCCGCAATCCAAAAACTTAAAAAAAGAAGGACCAACCGGAAAGGTGTTGATCTAGCCGCAGCGGAGGTTCAGCAGCAATAGGGAAGTGGGACAAAACTTGAGAAGTTCGAGGAAGGCTATGGAATGGAACTTGGTACTACAGGCTGCGAGTCATGTACAAAGGGAAAACCACATAGATGGGGAACGATATAACGTGACAGTATTCTGTCCACCACGAAATTTTCACTTCGCAGCGGAATATGCACTGTTTTGAAAATTGCTAGCAGGTCAATACCGTGTGCTGGGCAGGGACTTCGAAAGTAAGGGAGAGGAACTAACAGAAGTAAGGGATGTGAGGGCGGAGCCGTGATCCATGTCTGGTTAGATCAGATGGGAAGTGCGTCGCCCACGGAAGGTACTGGGTTCGAGTCCTGGTCCGGCGCACTGTTTAATCCATTACAAGTTTCGCGACAGTATTGTATCTTACACAACAAAATTGTTGGAAGCAACTGGACGAGGAAAAATCTGTTAGCGGAGTAACCGTCTGTGACCCTGACCAGCGCGAAAATGAACTCGGGGCGCCAAAATTGCAGCGGCGGCAGCCGGACGGCAGACAGTGCACGGCCATTAGCCGCTGCAGTGGGGCGCCGCGGCGGCCTTCCGCGAAGAAGCGCAGCTCGGCGGGCAGCACCGTTATGGCGGCCTTCAGAACTGGAGCGCGCCGCTTCTTGCGTCTGCCGTCTGCCACCTGCTGGGAGCCCCAGACACATCCAGGTCTGCGCATTCCCACCGGTCCTCAGCCTCTCCCACGGGACGCATGGCCCTACAGACCACGAAAGCGGGGTGTACCTCCAAACTCGTAATCCGGTAAAGGGTGTAAAGTACATCCGTTCGCACACCGAGGTGACCAAAGTCATGGGATACCTCCTAATATCGCGTCGGACCTCCCCTTTGTCCACCGCAGTGCACAATTCGGTGAGGCATGGACTCAACAAGTCGTTGGAAGTCATCTGCAGAAATATTCACCGTGCTACCTCTGCAGCCGTTCATAATTTCGTTAGTACTGCCGGTGCAGGATTTTGAGCACGAACTGACCTCTCGATTATGTACCATAAATGTTCGATGGGATTAATGTTGAGCGATCTAGGTGACCAAACCATCCTCTCGAGCTGTCCAGAATGGTCTTCAGAGCAATCGCCAACAGTTGTGGCCCGGTGACAAGGCGCATTGACATCGACAAAAATTATCGTCGTGTAGGAACATGAAGTCCATGGAGGGCTACAAATGCTCACCAAGTAGCCTAACATAACTATTTCCAACTAACCGTCGGTTCCATGTAATGTAAACACAGCCCACACTGTTATAGAGCCATCACACATTGCTGGGTGCCTTGTTAACAACTTGGATCCATGGGGGGGTCTCCGCCAAACTCTAATCCTACCATCAGTTATTACCAACTGAAATTGGGACTTATCTGACCAGGTCACGGTTTTCCAGTAATCCAGGATTCAACCGATATGGTCACGAGCCCAGGAGAGGTGCTGCAGGCGATGTCGTACTGTCAGTAAAGCCACTCGCCTCTTCTCGTCCTAAAGAAAAATTTAAACCTTTTGAATTAAAAATGAAATTCAAAAATTTATTAAGAGGCCATTGAGGTCAAATTTCGCCGCACTATCCTAACGGACATGTTCGTCGTACGTCACACATTGATTTCTGCGGCTGTTTCACGCAGTGTTGCTTGTCTGTTAGTACTCATGACTCTACGCAAACGCCGCTGCTATCGGTCGTTAAATGAAGGGCTGCGATGTGCTTGGTGCACAATTCCGCGATCCTCCATTGCGTTGGACACAGGTGGTGGACCGGAACGTTGCCTGGCTTCACTTTCCCTTACAGTGCAACATCCGACCGTCCTCGCATTCCAAATCCCCACCAATCTCGATACATCACAATTCGCCCAGCAGCCCAAATTGAGGCTGACAATGAGGTCTGTTTCAAAAGGTTTCAACTGCTGATAGCGCTCCCTCATACGGGTACGTGTCGCCTCCGTGTCCTTCCTCTTAAGATCTGACGCTGTTCACGCCTCTCATATGATATGCCAGACCTGGAAAGGACACCACACACGTGCAGCAGTAATGCACTTTGGTGATCGCTCAACCTGTCACTGTGAACTACAACTCATAATCACTTACATACCTGCCAAAGGTGTGCGCGTGTACGAAGTTACGTTGACAACCGACCATGTCTTCTTGGTGCTTCATTGTTCTTTATCTGGCAGCGTAATTTAGTGAACAGAATGCACATTGAGTATTTGGAAGTGATTTGACGAACGCCAAAGCGACTGGGATAAGCCGGAAACTGAGCTGCAAATGAATAATCCAACAGCGGATGACGCAGATCTTGTGTAACACAGAGCGGCGGGTGCTTTAGCGTCGGAGGAAGCTGCACCCAGCGGCCAGCGCTCCTCGCCGTTCCCTGTGGAAACAGCGATTTCCCACCCAGATACCACGCTCTGTTTGCCGTAAAGTGCAGCGATAGCAAGAGCGGCGATATTTTTTTTTTCTTTTTAGTCCAGCCAGGTTCCCGCCGGATACGCCAGGCGTTTGTGTGAGTGCGAGCAAACAGCGCACCTTGTGGGAGCGCACACATAACTGGGGGCATTGTCTCAAGCGGGCACTGGTGTACGGGCGCCTCTGCGCCGTGTTTACCACGGAAGCTCCGCCCACGCTCTGAAGAGAGTCCAGCGCTCGAGACGCCCAGTGGGCGGTGTTGACTGTGCTAGGGAGTGGCAGCAGTGTCAATGGTGAAGCAACGGCAGAAAGCCCGCTCAGACACCCACGATCGTACCCTGCAAGGCACCCGCCGCATGATGTGTCGCGCTAGCTGCATAATACGAGAGGCTTTCAATAAGTATTGCAGCATAATTTTCTTCAGGACAGTTTCGGTTGAAAAAATGCGAAATTTGTTGTGAGACACCAAGGAATATTTCCGCTTCAGCTCCTACAGTTCCATTAAGTTTCGACAGGTGCCGGTGCTGTACGTAACCTTCAAAATACCGTTTATAACGGTGGTGCGTTCAAAGCACAGAGCTGTTATTGAGTTTCTTTTGGCGGGAAACCAGAGCATGGTAGATTTTCATAGGTGCAAAATGGCTGCGGAGACCTGTCAGTAGCCGGTCGGGGTGGCCGAGCAGTTCCAGGCGCTACAGTCTGGAGCCGCGCGACCGCTACGGTCGCAGGTTCGAATCTTGCCTCGGGCATGGATGTGTGTGGTGTCCTTAGGTTAGTTACGTTTAAGTAGTTCTACGTTCTAGGGGACTGATGACCTCAGCAGGTAAGTCCCATACTGTTCAGAGCAATTTTTGAACCTGTCAGTAAATACAAGTCCGGCACGTCCTTGGACGAAGCGTCTGTCATCAACGTAACAAGGTTGCGCAAACCTGTCCGATCATCCGTGTTCCGGCGGGCGACATAAAGCCGTGAGTCCTTCAGTATTGGAACGTGACAATGGCTGACAATCAAACATCTTGTGCTGCACGTCTTTATTGGCAGTGCTAACACACTCATCCATTAGTTGGGATACTCAGATGTGTGTAGCCGCCCAGATCACGCACCTTCCGATATACCTGTCTGGCCCGATTAAAGACGCACTTCGCGGGAAGCAGCAAGTAGACGATCGGAAGGTTGTTGATGCAGAAAGACGTTGGCTCCGACGTCGACCGATAGAATGGTACCATGCGGCCATATAGGAAATTATGTTGAAAGATACGGTTTTGTACCGAAAAGAATGGGAAATAACATGGTGTATGGGAATCCTGAATAAAAGCAATTGGCTGAAGTGGTTCTTAGCACTATGGGACTTAACATTTGCGGTCATGAGTCCGCTAGACTTACCACTACTTAAACCTGACTAACCTAAGGACATCACACACATCCATGCCCGATTCGGGATTCGAACCTGCTACCGTAGCGGCAGCGCGGCTCCTGACTGAAGCGGCTAGAACCACGCTCGGCCACAGAGGCCAGCTGGATAAAGGCAACCTGCTTTCAGAAAAAATAATGTGGTTGCGTTACTTATTGAACACCCCTCCCTTACTAGATTCGCGGCCACTATGCAGGAAAAAAGTCGCCACACATCCTTCTGGACGCGAATCTCTTTGATTTAACATAGACGCCCACTGTCCCGTTAAAGCCTGCTAAAAAAGAGCCAGCTTTAAGTTAGTAATCTAAGATTCTACTACAACCCCTTACAAGCCACTCTCTTAGGGAGAGCTAAAATAGGGCTAGATTAACTACAGCATGCTCACAGGTATTAAGCAATCATTCAACCCGCGCTCCATACGCGAATGGAATGGGAAGAACCCTAATTTTTGGTACAATGGAAAGTACTCATTGCCGTGCACTTCACAGTAGTTTGCACAGAACATGGACGAAGATGTAGATTATCATTAGCTGATATGTACAGGGTAGGTAATGCTAAGCTTCTTTTCTCTTCAATCACTCGCCCGCAAGTTTCGTGAGAGTACGTTTTTCCATCAGGTAAAACCTAGTCCCACTTAACGTTTCTGAGTCATTCTACGACGCTCTCTCACAGATTAAACAAAACTTTAGCGACTTTTTCAGATTCACTATAAACGATCTTGATCATTTTGACCAACACAGCTGAACTGACTATTGTGACAAAGCTTAATGAAAACCACCGCAGCTGCATTTTTACACATTTATCATGTTCCGAGCCGTTTCGTTCTCGTAACACCTTCAGGTTGCCGACTGGCGTTAAAATCGTAATGTAAATGATCTGCTTGACGTATATTAGATTAATATAAAATCCAGGAACAATGATCACAAACTTTATTGACAATAACCAGAACTTTTATATTATGATTTTTGCATAACTCGGCAACCTGAAGATGTTCTAAGAACTGAATGAGCAGTAAATGTGTAATAATGCACCAGAGGTGGTTATTGTTCATCATTAACCCCTTTTTATGTTTGTGTCTGTACTACACTGACATTATTTGCACAACACAGAAAATGGCGACGCTATGCACTGAGTGTCTTGTTTCGAAACAAATTTGTTCAATTCACTAACGGTGCTTACTGTTGACAACGTTAAATCCTGTTCTTCCTTCAAGAACATCAAAATTTTCAGTGCTTCCACACTTAAGCAAGCGCGATATTTGCTTAGAGCTAGCGAAATGAGTAATGTCTGCCCGAGCAGTGGTGAAAGCCGAAACTAGAGTGCCTCTGCAGCGCCTAGCGCCCCAGTACCTGGCCGGTGATTGCGCAGACACGATCTCCGGACCCGATGACCTTTCGCCGGAGCTGTGGCGTCACGATGCCTTGCGAGGCCACCCCCCGCCTTATCTCGGCGGCTAGGGACACGTTTACCGCCAGCTTAGCGGTTTCCCCCCGCCTGCCTGTTTGCGGTTGTCGTAAAGCCAGAATTACCGCGACGCGGAATTAGTGGCAGGGCAGTGTGGCCACCAACACAGCGTGACGCCCAGCGCCATAACGCAATACGATGACAAGCGTCACGACGTAGCGGTGTAAAATTTAAGGGCCCGAAGGTTGCCGACGTCAACATATCATCTATGAGGAGCGTTCAATAAGTAATGCAACACTTTGTTTTCTGGAAACTGGTTGGTTTTATTCAGCATTCCAAAGCACCAATTATTCCCCTCTCTTTTGGCTACATAACCTTATTTTTCAACGTAATCTCCGTTGAATACAGCGGTCTAACGCCACCTTACTGTGAGGATCTGTATGCTCGCAATGGTACCAATCTACTGATCGACGTCGGAGACAACGTCTTGCTGCATCAACAACCTCCCTCGTAATGCGCAAACAGTTCCGCATATATGGTACTACGTCGCTGTTTATTGACTTCTGTTGGGCCGGCGAGGAATCCAGCTGGCACAAACCTAGTAGACGATTGTCTCAGCACTGCCAACAGAGACGCCTGCTTGCGCAGGGAGGGGTTTGATTGTGACAACATCAATCACTTCGAATGAGAGTGTCCGCACGTTCTAACGCTGCAGGAGTCACATCGGTGCGCCCGGCGGCACGCAGGTGGTCGCACAGGTTTGTGGGGCTTTGCTGCGATGATGTCAGACGCCTCACCAACCGGCTCACTGTGCTTTTGCTCACTTCCAGATCTCCATAGGGATTCCGCAAACTCCCACAATACTCTGGTTTCCCGCCAGAAGAAATTCGACGATAGCTCTGCTTGGAACACGCTTCCTATTTTGAAGGCTACGTACAGTGCCGCTGCCTATTGGAAGTATACGGGCTGGAATATTCCACGAAGTCCCACAACAAATTTCGCATTTTTTTCAACCGAATTTTTCCTGGTTAAGAAAGTGTGTTGCATTACTTATTGAATGCCTCTAGTACAAAGGGTATTGGACCTGTGGAATACTAGGGTGACCCATTCCTTAATACAAGGTATCCACAGTAAATTTTTCACTTCGCAGTGGCACGCGCCTAGTTTTGGAACTTCCTGCGAATTACATCTACATCTACACTCCTCAAGTCATCTTAAAGTATGTGCGCGGGGCGTACCTTATTGTTCCAGTCGCTAACAGTACGGCTAATAACGGCTGGTGATAAGCATCCATATGAGCTCGAAGCTTGAATTTTAGCTTCATAGTCTCCTCGCAAGATGTATGTAGGAAGAAGCAACGCTGTAAGTTAATCGTCTGGGATTATAAGTCATCGTGACGTATGACGCCTCACTTCTAAACTCTACCACTGGAATAGGATAAGCATCTCCGTTGCTCTTCCGCGCTGACCGAATACGCTACTCTTAGTTGGACCTTTATCAGTCGTTTCTACTAAGGGTCCTAGACCAAACAGCAATATTTAAGTATCGGTCGAACAAGGAAATTTGTAGAATTCTTCCAGTGACTCTTTGTCTAGCCTTTCCTACGATTAATTTTATGTAGTCTTTACGTTTTAAATCGCTCCGTACGCATACTCTCTGATACTTAATAGATGTTGCTACTGCCATTGATTGTTCGGCAGTCGAGCAAAAAACTAATAACGAACCTTAGCGCCTATTTATGCGTAATTCGCAACATTTTTTTTTTTTATTTTGGTTTGAACTGCTAATCCTGCATCAAGCTTTGATCCCTTGCATGTCTTACTGCAATTCGCTACGGTTTGCTGGCGTTCTAACTTCTATTCACTATCAACCACGAATAGCCTCGTGCCGCCTCCGACGTCATCTACTAACTCACTCATATATGTTGTAAACAGTTATGGCCCTATAACGCTCCTTTTGGCCAGGTCTGAAATTCGTTTATAACAGATGTAATGTTGTTTTCTGTTTGCTCGCAACTATTCAGTCCAATCACGAAGCTCGTTTGATGTTCCGCACGCTCGTATTTTGTTCATTAGGTGACAGCGCTGAACTGTTTCGAATGTCTTCCGGATGTCAAGCAACACGGCATTAACCTGAGCACCGGTACACCGGCATCTACAGCCTTAGGGGTCTCGTGGATGAACAGAGAGAGCTAGGTTTCACACGATCATTGTTTGCAGAATCCATCTTGAATCTGTGTTAAAACTGGTGCCGCGATGGAACCTTGCCTTTTGCAGTAATCCTCCTAATGGTTGATATCTATACAGGCAACACCTTCACAGCTTCACTTCTGCCAGTCCTTCTTCCCCCCCCCCCCCCCCCAATCCTACTACTTTGAAACAATACCATGCAGACCTAACTCTCTCTGAACAAGGGACATCACGAAGAACAGATGATCTCTTAAGCTTCGTGCAAACGCCGTTAAATCACTCTGGGTAAATCGTTTTTCCTCCTCTTGTGTTGCGTCACAAGGAGGCACAAATTGCACAGTTCGGTATCTTTTCTTAGGAATACGTGTGACGCCCGCTCCCTTATCAACGGATTGAGTGGCGTTACGTGTGACGTCTTAAAAGATAACGGGACTTAATGCTTATGCTAATGACGTCACTGGCGGCTCTGAACCGACAGCCCGCCAGAACATCGGCCAATACGTGGTTTCGATAACAGCTGGCTTTTCCAGGCACAATCCCGTTCTTCTTCACTCCGAAATGTTCCACTTCGTATGTATCACACAGACAAACTTCCGACAGAGGTGAATTTCCGGTAAGTGAAAGGGACAAATCACTGAAAACGTAACTCGGTCACACAGCATGTAAATTTCCGGAAATGAATCCAGGGCAACAGCAACATAAATTGGCGGTTGCTCCGAATTTGGGGGGTTTAGTTACTGGTTAGCCACAGGATCACAGTCATTGATTTATATGGTCACAAGTAACATTATTCCAACTAACGGAGCCTTTTGTCTTGAGTATACACTTACAGCAGGCTGTTGCGGTTCGCACTCCGAAGTCACAGCCTACAATAAATTAATCTGCCATACTATTACAACTTAGTTATGTTAGAGCAAATAAGCCCTCGGTCATAAATATTAAGTCTAACTAAATTGAGTAGGTTTCGACGCTACCATGAGCGTCGTCTTCAGAATTAATTTTATTAATGTATTATATACCTAATATGTTTTAGAACAGTTAGTTTAAGTCTGAAGACGACGCTCATAGTAGCGTCGAAACCTGGTCAATTTTGACTTAATATTTGTGACCGAGGGCTTATTTGTTCCAACATAACGGTCACTGAACCTTAGCAGCTATGTTCAAAGCTTTATATTACAACTTAGGTCTGCAACCTGCCGCAAAATAGATATCTAAATCGTAACTACATGCGGTCAGCGTTTAGTTGTTCCAAATGACGGAATACGTAACATTATGGAGAGAAAACGGTTACTGCATGTCCTACATTCCTATCTCACATCATTTGGTATTCCCAGCATTCAGTCATCCATAATCTGGTGAATACCTAGGGACGAACTGATAAATACAGACGTTATCTTATTGCTAGGTGAAATCTTGTTCGGAGGTGATAAACATTCAGTTCAAGATCTACATTGCGCAAAAGAAAGGACGCAACTTATTAGCTTCGCGTTTTAACTTTTGTGTTGGCAGGGAAAACATGAGAAGTATGAGCCTAAGAGGAAAAGTCTGAAGTAATACCGAATAATGATAACGTTGTCCTACCGCTTCGAAGTAAGGACGAGATACAAAAGCTGTTGAGAACGTCGTAATTCCTTAACACAGAAACCGGTTTGCATATTAATGAAAGAAATCAAAATTTGTAGGGAATATCAGTAGTACAAATAACACAAAAATCAAATGAAATTAAGATTAGTGGAATCCGATAAGGAATTCTGGTATCTAATAAGCAAATTACGAGTATTCGAAATAGCTCAATCACAAACGAGTCACCGGGAAGAAAAAGAAAATTTTGTAGGACTCTTGGTCTGTAACATTATGACTATGACTATAGACTATTGGTCTTGGGAACATCGGAAACCTGGAACACGAAGCATCTGAAATGCTGTACCATTGCAGGAATGTAATGTAGAAAGCGTAGAAGTCATACTATGAATGACGTAGCTGTTTTCCCGTATATAAGAAAATTTGTTACGAGGTTCCGCCATTAGCAAGTTATTGTAATTACCTTCCAAACATGTTCTAGGTTCTGTCATTGTCGAAGGGCTACAAGATATTTTCAGGAAATTCCGAGTTCCAGAATAGCTACTGACGCGATTCAAAATTACGAGGGATAGTCATAAAATTTTAATTGTTAATGCTAAAAAAATGAAGCCATGACCATGAATCTTGGTAATAGTTTTAGCCGTTCTCTGCTTTTCGTCCTTCAGTGCGACAGATTTTCCCCAATGACGGATGACTTGTCGGAGAATTTGGTTGTAGAAGACTTCATAGTAGCTGTTCAGCAAAACTTATACCTCGAAAATCGTCTCGTAGATGATTACTGGAATATGTCCCAGAAGTACTGGAATGATGGTATGGCCTTATGGGCTGGGATATCCCGTGAGGCTGTTCGGCTGCATGGAGCAAGACTTTCTATTTGACGCCAGTTTGGTGACTTCAACGTCGATGGGGATGAGACAACACAAAGTCCCTGGACGGAAGTCGAACCCGGGACGCCGCGATCTGGTGGCAGTGGGGCGAAACCAAAACTACGAGATGCGGACCCGGAAGGGGTTGCAACGTCGTTGGATTATGAAGCAGCAACGACAGTGCTTTGCGAGTGGCGAAACGCCACAGCACGCATATGTAGAGGCTTTCGAATTAGCAATGAGAGGATGCTTATAGCCCAGGTAACTGGCAGCACTTGAGTGATTATGTTGTTGTTGTTGTTGTTGTTGTGGTCTTCAGTCCTGAGACTGGTTTGATGCAGCTCTCCATGCTACTCTGCGCTGTGCAAGCTTCTTCATCTCCCAGTACCTACTGCAGCCTACATCCTTCTGAATCTGCTTAGTGTACTCATCTCTTGGTCTCCCTCCACGATTTTTACCCTCCACGCTGCCCTCCAATACTAAATTGGCCATGCCTTGATACCTCAGAACATGTCCTACCAACCGATCCCTTCTTGTAGTCAAGCTGTGCCACAAACTCCTCTTCTTCCCAATTCTATTCAGTACCTCCTCATTACTTATGTGATCTACCCATCTAATCTTCAGCATTCTTCTGTAGCACCACATTTCGAAAGCTTCTATTCTCTTCCTGTCCAAACTATTTATCGTCCACGCTCCACTTCCATACATGGCTACACTCCATACTAATACTTTCAGAAACAACTTCCTGACGCTTAAATCTATACTCGATGTTAACAAATTTCCCTTCTTCGGAAACGCTTTCCTTGCCATTGGCAGTCTACATTTTATATCCTCTCTACTTCGACCACCATCAGTTATTTTGCTCCCCAAATAGCAAGATGATGAGATGACATTTGGTTTATGGGCGCCAACTACGCGGCCATCAGCGCCCGTACAAAGCCCCAATTTTCACCCGGTTCAATTTTTTTCACAGTCCATTTTAGCCACTGACACAAATGATGATGATGAGGAGGAGGATATGATGAGGACAAAACAAACACCCAGTTCCCGGGCAGAGAAAATCTCCAACCCGACCGGGAATCGAAGCCGGATCCCGTGATCCAGAGGCAGCAACGCTAACCACTAGACCACGGGCTGCGGACGCAGCACTTGAAGAAAACGACTAGGACTAGATAGGTCGTCGAAACATCGCCAAGAAAAAATGAATCGATAATTTAGCGGAACACGGGAGAAAGCACAGTGTCAAACAATGGCAGGATGCAGGGGCGGGAGGAGGGGGGGGGGGGGAACTAATTATTGTGAGGGTGACCAGTGTTTGGCTGGCGCCGGGCAGCGCCGGTGGCGACGACCTCTTTGTCCTTGGTCCGAGGCCGGGCAATGAGGAGCGTGCCCGGCAGCTGTCGGTATCTGCAGGCCGTCAGTCACGCGCGGCCAACAAAGAGCTTTGTTGCGGCGCCTGCACGCTGCCGTGGCACGTGCCAGCCAGCCGCGCAGGCGAAAGCTACGCGCTTCCAGGAACTGCCGCTGTCCCAGTTACGCGTCCATCTCTCTCCTGCTGAGCAGTCCTACTAAACTTGCCGCCCTCCTCTGGAACTGCATCTTCTTATGACCAGACCAACCGTTGAAGACATAGGGTGAGCCCGGATTCGGCTGAAAAGTTTTGGAGGCTCTTCATGGGTATTTTTCGAGATTTTTGGAGAAGCTAATACGCAACAGGCTATTCCCAAAGCAAATTTTGTACACGAATCCTGGGAACATTGCGATGCGCCATTCAAAAGTAGCTTTTTTGGTAGGAATAAAAAACATTTAAAGCAACACCAAGGCAATTTCCATAACGCGCATTACCAAGGGGGCCCAAAATAAAAACAAAATTCATTAAAATTATTGAATTATACTAACAACATATTTTTTCAAGAAATACTGTCGTATAAGCATGGTGCAGAGCCTGAAAATACCTTTTAGCACACTGTCAGCAATATCAAAGCACTTTCAATTACTTGCCCTTCATGACCACCACAAAAAATTAGAAAAATACAGATTTTGTTCATTATTGTTGACTTTTACTCTCAACACGCTTTTAAAGGGGTATTGATGTGTAAGAAGACCCTGAACCTTGAAATAGTGAAAACGACTGTCATAGGCGAAAGTGAAATTTGCTACTAAGACTTAAATTTTTGGTTTAATTTTAAGTGAAAATTTTAAAAGATATGTGGAATTCGGTAGAACAAATCATTAGAAACAATAAATATTTTTTTTCAAAATTTTGAAATATAAAGTAGCTAGACTAGATTACAATTTTTTCAAAGGGTTGGCATCAAGTATTTCTTCCTCCCTGATTTGGTATTGCGAGAGTTAAATTTCTTGGTAGATTAAAACTGTGTGCTGGACCGGGACTCGAACCCGGAACCTTGTGTTTCTCGGGCGCTGCTCTTACCGATCGAGGTATTCACGCACGATTCTCGTCCAGCCCTCACAACCTGGCAGAAACTCTCTATTACTGTCTCTTCAGATATAATCACAATGAATGAATACTTTAAAAAATGGAAGTTTAACAACAAATTCAACGACGACCGATGTTTATTGATTTCGCCTAAACACTAAAATGGACAATGCAAAGCTAATTGTCCGCTTTAATGGCCAAACCCTCCACCACCAATACGTCTCACAAATAACTCGTGATAGAACGAAGTCGTACAATTTTTTTTCAGAATTTTAAAATATAATGTAGCTGACTGGAAAAAGAGTGCAGCAAAACTGAGATCGCACAGTAACATCATACAGAAGCTGAATGGTACCTCATGGGGCACAAGAGCTAAAGCACTGCAATGTTCTTCCGTAGGACTGGTCCATTCTGCTTCTGAAAACTGTGTTCCAGTATGGCGTAAAATTTCACAAAAAAACCGACGTTCAGCTAAATGCAGCAATGAGCACAGTTAACAGGTTGCGGCAAATCTACTCCTCTGCAATGGTTACCATCTCTAAGCTATATTTCGCCACCAGATCTGCGAAGACAGACTGCCCCTCTCAAGGAATATGAAAAAGAAAATGAAAATTCCCCAGCTTCCAACCCAATCTGATGTGATTGCACTTAGAATGAGGTGATTAAAATCCAGGGAATCACCCATCTTATTGGTAGAATAGCTGCAAGAAGTCGATTTCAGCATGATTAGGTAATCGTCAGAAACGGGGAACAACAATACTCATTAAGATAATCAGACTCTCATATGACAAGTGTGCAGAAAGCCTGAACCGATTGCTTCATTTTCTTAGTTTGACTCCAGCAACGCACGTCAGACCATCAGACATGTAGTAGACGGGTTTATCCTGAAAATCTAGAGCATTTCTTTCAAGTGACAGAGGCAGTCCTTGAATGGGCTGCAAAATTAGATATTAATTTGTAGAGTTAGTGTTTTAGTTCTGTTTATTTTGTAAAATTATGTAGTTCTAATTTCTTGGTTGTACTTCATTTTTTACCTTACTCTAAATAAAGAAATAAATACTGTCCAAACGTCACGGAAGTTCTCCAGTATTCCTAGCGGGACTACATTAAATTCTGCATCACCGCTCGAACACAGCTTGTAACTAAATGCAAATGATTGCACCAGATAAAGATAAAGAGGCGAAGCAATGTTAGATCCCGACGCTGATTTCATTTTGTTGATAATTTTTTTAATTATTGAATGTAGAGTGAAATTTCTCAGAAACTGGTATTCACAGAAAAGTTGATATGTTCACAAGGAGCACAGCACCAACAGATTTTACAACGTAGTGGTCAGGTTAGTACAGTGGGTGTCTTACAAGTTCTGTAATAATATATTTTTAGCGTTGAGTTGTCATATCGTTTAACCTAACATTTTTTTTTTCCCCAAGGAAGTGTTATGTAAGAGAGCTGCTCCAGTGCTTAGACATAACAGTTTTCAAAAGTTATACTGCTCCGGGTAATTAATTAAAAGAGATATAAATTGTTCACCATAAATAGAAATTCGTTAGCTACGTCACCAACCGGAATTGTCACGAAATATTTTACTCAGGTTTACTTTGAATGTGTGCGGAGCAATCCGTGATATGTGGTACTTAACAGCAAGTTAGTGATATAGTCAGAAGCTCAGATAAATCTATGACTATTAATTATCTATAAGATCACGTATACTTCTTTTCCCTACTTGTAAGTTCAAGGGCCTTTAAATTATTTCGCGTGAAGCTCTGTGCCTGTGGTATCTGCGTCAGGAAGCGAAGTCCGCGTAGACTCAGCCACCTGTTGTGGTCGGGACGAGTCGGGTGTGACGGCAGCTGCAGTATCAGCGTCCTTGTCCGTCCTCGAGACGCTCCACTTGTGTCTTAATTACTCCGATAGCGGACAAGGCCGCGAGGGGCACAGTACAGTGAAGTATGGCGCTGATAGCGACAGCTAGTGCGCCGTAGTGTGGTCTGCGATCGTGAGCAACTGGCTACTTTCACGCGCGTAGGTCTTCGTCTGCCTTGCCAATTCTTACAAAGTAGGACGGGGGACGTAACGGAAACTAGTACTAAACGGACCACTCGTGAGGTTGCGATCCTCATCTCCAGCGCCAAGTAAAAAGGAAAAAAAAATCTGCAAATGTGTGTGAAATCTTATGGGACTTAACTGCTAAGGTCATCAGTCCCTAAGCTAACACACTACTCAACCTAAATTATCCTAAGGACAAACACACACACCTATGCTCGAGGGAGGACTCGAAACTCCGCACAGTCCATGACGGGAGAGCCTTAGACCGCCTTTTTTTTTCATTTTGTTCGATGTAGTTCATTGCGTTTGGTCTGGGCGGACGTCACAAGACATCCGTTCAAGTTGATCGTTGAATGCTTGACTCAGTCTTTTTTATTACAGAGAGCAAGCAGCCCTCTGACCGAACACGCTGAGTTACCGAGCCGGCTATTTTTATGTTCGTTTTCGTTCGTTGTATCTGCTCGGGGCGAACGTCGCAAGACAACCGTTTCAGTTCGTCGTTGATCCATTAACTCAGTTTTTTTTTTTTTTTTTATTACATGGGGCAGCTAACCCTCTGACCGAACATGCTGAGTTACCGTGACGGCAGACCGCTCGGCTAATCCTGCGCGGCGCGCCACGTCAGTCTACGTCTTAATACAGTGTCAGATGTATTTTGCCCGGCTTAGGGAAGCATCTGGCGTGGCGTGGCGTGGATTCAACAAATCTCTGAAAGCCTCTGCAGAAATATTGCGAAATTCTCTCTATTGCAGCCCTTAATTCGGAAAGTGTTGCCGGAGCAGGATTTTGTGCACGTACTCACCTCTCGATTATGTTCCATAAATGATCGATGTGATTCATATCGGGCGGCGTCCGCCCCGATAGTTGAGTGGTCAGCGTGACGGATTTCCGTCCTACGGACCCGGGTTCGATTCCCTACAGGGTCGAAGATTTTCTCCGCTCAGGGACTGGGTGTTGTGTTGTCTTCATCATCATTTCATCCCCATTCGGCGTGCAAGTTGCCCAATGTGGCGTCGAACGTAATAAGACCTGCACCAAGGCGGCCGGACCGCCAATGACGCCAAACGCTCATTTCCATGTCGGGTGGTCTGGGTGCTCAAAAACAACTTTGGCGCGGGGACATGAAGCATTACCACCTACAAAAATTCCATCGTTGTTTGGGACCTTGTAGTCCATGAAGAGCTGCAAATGGTCTCCAAGTAACCGAAAATAGCCATTTGCAATCTGTAATCAGTTCCAGCCCACGCTATAAAAGAGCCACCACCTGCTTGCACAGTGCCTTGGTGAGAACTTGGGTCCATGGCTTCGTGAGGCCTGTGCCACATTCAAACCCTGCTGTCAGCTCTTACCAACTGAAATAATGACTCATCTGACCAGACCACGCTTTTACAGTCGTCTAGGTCCAACCGATATGGTCACCAGGCCAAGAGAGTCGCTGCGAGCGATGTCACGCTGTTATTGCAAAGGCACTACTGCACTGCTGCCATAGCCCATTAACGTCAAATTTCGCTGCATTGTCTTAACGGATGCGTTCGTCGAACGACCCATAGATTTCTGCGGTTATTTTACGCAGTGTTGCTTGTATGTTAGCACTGACAACTCTGGGTAAACGCCGGTGCTCTCGGTCGTTAAGTGAAGTACGTCGGCCACTGCGTTGTCCGCAGTGGGAGGTAATGCTTCAGTTTTGGTATTCTCGCCACACTTTTCACACTGTGGATCAATAGTGAATTTCCTAACGATTTCCGAATTGGTGTGTCCCATGCGTCTGCTCCAACTACCAATCCGCGTCCGAGGTCTTAATCCTCGTCGTGCGGACGTAATCACGACGGAAACCTTTTCACAGGAATTACCTTGTATTGCCTTGTATTGTATGTTAACCGGGGACGTAGAAACGATGGAGAGGCTCCGTCCCCGCCGCAGCCCCAGTGGTCCACAACCCCGCGACGACTACTGCAGTCCAGTTCACCCCTCCTCCGTCCCACACCGAACCCAGGGTTACTGTGCGTTTCAGCCCCCGGTGGACCCTCCAGGGAACGTCTCACACCATACGAGTGTAACCCCTATGTTTGCATGGTAGAGTAATGGTGGTGTACGCGTACACCAATCGCCGACATAGTGTAACTGAGGCGGAATAAGGGGAACCACCCCGCATTCGCCGAGGCAGATGGAAAACCGCCTAAAAACCACCACAGACTGGCCGATTCACCGGACCTCGACACAAATCAGCCGAACGGATTCGTGCCCGGGTCCAGGAGCTAGACCGCACGGCCAACCGGGCAGGCTAGGAGTTACCGTAGTACAAATGACAGCTCTGTCAATGCACTTTCCTTTCATATCTTGTGTACGCAATGCTAACTCCACCTGTACATATGCATATCGCTATCCCATGACTTTTGCCACTTCATTGTATACTGGCGCCCTAAATGAGCTGGCACCCTCTCAGTGAGGCACTTCTCCTCTTAATATTATGTAGTTTAGTTGTACGTTACATCAACTGTTTTTCTTTCTTGCCTTTTACGGTTTCTCTACTGGGTCGATATTGCTCTACGAGTTTTAGAGACGTTAGTGACAGTGAATGACCAGATGCCGTTCGTGACACCGCGATGCCCCATCCTGGACGGACACTTTGTAACTCACCTGTCTCCGTCCAGAGCAGTTCTCTTCTTGTGACGCAAAGCTAACCATATGAATTACCTCACCAGATACAGGCGAACTAGCCGCAAAATTCTATGTAAGTTTAATTTAGTTTCGAAAACGAGCATGCATTCATAGTAAATAGTATACAGGGTGAAAAGTATTTGAACCGACAAACTCTGGGAGGTTGTAGGGGACATCAAAACAAATATTTTTCCCTAATGTCATTTTTTCCTATGAGGAGTATTTAAACCGATAGAGGAAGATTTCTCTGGCGGCAAATTAATTAAACCAACAAACACTTTTCCATTGTTTTATGACCAAGAGACAACTAGGTAGCAGATACGGCCCAATTAAACAGTCTCCAACAACACCGACCCACACATTAACGAAGAACCGCCCTTGATGAGCGCTAGTAACTGTGGCATGTGAGTTATCCTCAGTCCAAATATGCGAATTGTGCATGTTGAGGACTCCATCACGCCTGAACGTTGCTTCATCGGTAAACAACACAGAGGATGGTAATGTAGGACGCATTTCACACTGCGAAAACTGAGCTCTGGGTGGATAATCAACTAGTTCCAGGCTGTGAACACGCTGTAAGTGAAATGGACGTAACAATTGCTCTCGAAGGATTGTTCTTAACATTCGTCTGATTCTTACCGTGCGACGGCATCCCTGTCCAGGTAAGGTGCTAAATGACCTGGGCTCACGCAGACGTTGGTACACAGCATCAAAGGTCGTATGATGCGGGATACGGCGATTAGGATATTGTTGTTGATAAACCCGCTGTGCAGCTCGTCCGTTGTGGTGCGCTACGTAGTACGTACCAACCATATCAGTGTACTCACTCCAGGTGTATCGCTCCATTAGTAAACAGAGACAATGCACTAGTACACTGATGCACAGCAGTTGCCTACAACTGAAGAGCGTAATACGCCCTCTAACTACTGAAGATCGTAATACGGCGTCTATCAACTGAAGAGCGTAATACGGCCTCCAACGGTTTAAATAATCCTCGTAGGAAAAAATGACATTAGGGTGTACCCTACAACCTCCCAGAGTTTGTCGGTTTAAATACTTTTCACCCTGTAGAGATAAATAAAGACTGTGCCGTAACTAGATGCCCTTCAAACATGAACGTTAATGAGGTGCTTTCCGTCAGACGTCAGGAACTGTTTTTGTTCACGTCGTCGACTGCTGGCGGCGTTCCTGTAGATGTAGCAGAACACCACGTTCCGTCACGTTGCGGTTTAAAAATAGCGGAAAGCTGTGCAGCTGCGGTGTAGCGTGGCGAACGGTCCGCGATCGCGCAGGCAGCGAAAGGTCGCGCGTGGAGCGGCCAGCCAGCCCGCAAGGTCGGCCGCCTTTGTGCGGGAACCAGGCCGCGGGCCGCGGGAAGTGATCCACGGGGACGCGTTTTGTGTGCCCGCGCTTCCCGCACCGGCTGTAAACACGGCATAGCACAGCACGCGAGCTGTGCGCCCTCTCTCCGCACATCCGAGGGCAGCACGCTTGATCTCTGTGCCACTGAGCGGCCACTCAACAGTTTTCTGACGCAACGATGCGGAATTAACACGCCGCGAAATACCGGAGAAAAGGCACCGGATTTTCGCAACGTGTTACTAAACGAGAGCCTTGCGAGATACACTGAAGCGCCAAGTAAACTGGTTTAAGCATGCGTATCGAAAAACAGGCAGAACACGGCGTTGCGGTCGGCAACGCCTATATAAAACAACACGTATCTGGCGCAGTTGTTAGATCGGGTCCTGCTGCTACAATGGCAAGTTATCAAGATTTAAGTGAGTTTGAACGTGGTGTTATAGTCGGCGCACGAGAGATGGGACATAGTATCTCCGAGGTAGCGATGAAGTGGGGATTTCCGGTTACGGCCATTTCACGTGTGTACCGTGAATATCAGAAATCCGGTAAAATATCAAATCTCTGACATCGCTGCGGCACGAAAAAGATCTTGCAAGAACGGGACCAACGACGACTGAAGAGAAACGTTTAACGTGATAGAGGTACAACTTTTACGTAAATTGCTGCAGATTTCAATGCTGGGCCATCAGCAAGTGTCAGCGTGCGAACCATTCAATGAAACATCATCCATATGGCCTGTCGGAGCCGAACGCCCCCTCACATACTCTTGATGACTGCACGACACAAAGCTTTACGCCTCGGCTGGGCCCGTCAGCACTGAAATTGTACTGTTGATGGCTGGAAACATGTTGCCTGGTCGGACGAGTCTCGTTTCAAATTGTACTGAGCTGATGGACGCTACCATGGAGACAACCTCATGAATCCATGGACCCTACATGTCAGCAGGGCACTGTTCATACTGGCGGAAGCTCTGTTACGGTGTGGGACGCATGCAGTTGGACGCATATGGGACTCCTGAAAAGTCTAGATATGACTCTGACAGGTGACACGTACGCAAGCATCCTGTCTGATCACCCGCATACATTCATGTCCACTGCGCATTACGACGGATTTGGGCAGTTCCAGCAGGACAATGCGACACCCCACGCGTTCATAATTGCTACAGAGTGGCTCCAGGAACACTCTTCTGAGTTTAAACACTTCTGCTGGCCATCAAACTCCCCAGATATGAATACTATTGAGCATATCTGGAATGCCTTGCAACGTGGTGTTCAGAAGAGATCTCCTCTCGTACTCCTACGGTTTTACGGACAGCCCTGCAGGATGCATGGCGTCAGTTTCCTCCAGCACTACTTCAGCCATTAGTCGAATCCATACCACGTCGTGTTGCGGTACGTGCTCGCGGGGGCCCTACACGGTATTAGGCAGTTGCACCAGTTTCTTTGGCACTTCAGTGTGGATTTTTACGTCGCAAGTCAAACTGATTCAGACGCCACAGTGGTACACAGCAATCAGAATTTAATGTGCAGTGTTCTGCCGTTTGTTTGCTTGAATTTGCTTGCTTTGAAATTGAGCTTTAGCGGAACACCGCCGCTTAAATTTATGTAGAACGACGCGCTGTTTTCTATGCGGTTTGCTGGAACCAAATGTCGTGGAAGGTAGATTGCTGCCTCGAAATGCACCATTAACTTTAAGAAATATCCATCGTGCTATAAACCTTTCATATGATTCATTCAACCAACTAGTTAGGTACATCTCCACCAAGTATTTAAGAACTGAAAACTTACTTCGAAGTTCTTCACGGGAAAT
The DNA here is from genome assembly GCF_023897955.1 of Schistocerca gregaria. Taxonomy (NCBI): domain Eukaryota; kingdom Metazoa; phylum Arthropoda; class Insecta; order Orthoptera; family Acrididae; genus Schistocerca; species Schistocerca gregaria. The sequence continues at coordinate 372,788,890 of NC_064922.1, forward strand.
CCACAAACGGCGAAATTGGTAAAGATTAGATTCAATATTTTGGTATCCTCGTTCGACACTTACTCAGCGAATTTGTTTGTTTAAACCAGAGAACACACACACACACACACACACACACACACACACAGAGAGAGAGAGAGAGAGAGAGAGAGAGAGAGAGAGAGAGAGAGAGAGGGCGGGAAAAGGGAGAGAGGGGGGGTAGGTGCGTTACCAGTTGTTAGTTACCTACTTTCCTTGGTGATGAGGTAGATATCAATTACGACATAACCTTTATAAAAATCTTCTGGCAGAGACAAAATAGACAGAAAAATGACTCTCGCGCTCTCTTAAGTCTTTCAATTTGTCCCCGCCATACTTCGTTCCAGTCTGTGCATATCTACATCATCACTCAACGTGACATTTAGATAATATGCCGTTCCCTTGATAACAATTTTCCGTAGGCCGTCGCCTATCTGACTTATAATGACTTCTGTTCGTACGTTAACATCAGAACATGAAAACTACACGTTAAAGTTCATTGATTCGACGTTGGGATAAAGTGACAATAAGAAGATAAAATGTAAAAACTGACATTACAATTCACCTTAAATTATGTTTACAGACAAAACAAAAGAATGGCAAGTTAGATGCAGAATAAAATATCATCTAATTATCATACGTTAGCTGTTATTGAGCAGAACCAATACAGAACAGTGATTGTGGAAAATTACTATTCTGAGTTATTATGGTACTAAGGGGAATGAGATGAAGAAATGATTCCCACTTCTTAATTTCTTTATATCTTCCATGTCAGATTTATAACTGTTTCCACCGGATTCTTATTACGTGAACTTGCTTCTTTATTTGTAACAACTTAGGCCTCGAATCAGCGAAGGGAAAGATGTAGCTTTAAGACTGTTCCAAGGATACTTACTGATGCGGATAAAAATAAAGAATAGTTGGACACTTGATTAAATAGTATGTGGAACGTGACATAACTCGGGATAGAAGTATAGAATAGGAATCTGCTCTCCGAGCTTCATTGAGATCACGCGCTGAGAAAATAAGATTATAATAAAAAATCCACACATTCAGAAAAAAGTGCAATTCTACACATAAACAATGGGACTGTCGAATACTGGCTGAGGAATACTGACGAATGCTAGAACTTTGAGTGAGTCCAGTTAGAGTTTACGTGTAATAAAAAGCGCTTTCCCGCGACGTTAGCTCTAGAAGAGAACAGGACAGGCATGTTGCTGGACGGGTGTACTTCCTCCCACGGTCGACCGCTAGAGCAACGGTGGTGTACGAGCCGCGAATTCCAGGCACAGCGACGCGGCAGTTTCGCGAAAGCCAGGTGCTGATCTAAATCGCTAAGGACGGTATGAGACACTGAAACTTCTCAACGCATTATGATTGTGTGGTGCACAGGGACTCCAATCATGGTTCAAGGAAGGTTGATAACAGCATATGCTCCTCTGCAGAACGCAAGACGTCTTCGGGTGTCTTGCTTCTGGCAGCATCGTACGCAGTTGCCCACACAGTTACTCCGTACCATTCCGACTGCTGCGTGTGTGGGTTTTGGTTACCGCCTGCCGTTTTACTCTTACCTGGCGCGTTATAAAAATTTCACACGTTAACATTTTATAATAATTAGCGATCCTCACGCAATAAAACATTTCGACTCTTTGGTAGGCCGACTGATTCACAACTCTTAATTTCTGAAGTGGTTTCCATTCAGATAAGTTATCATTGCTTAAAAAAAAAAAAAAAGCCAAATACTGACTCTGAGCCTTGATGATCGTACAGTGTTATTTGTTTTATTCCACAGCAATTCTTTCCTTATATTAGTAGGTGTAATGCTAGCGACAGGGTGCATATGGTGGGTGAAATATACTTGAGACATAAAATAATGAGACGTGCCGTTTGACTGACTGCTACATCAGCGTACAGACCTGCAGGGAAATGAGGTGGCCGAGCGGTTCTAGGCGCCTCAGTCCGGAACCGCGCTGCTGCTACGGTCGCAGGTTCGAATCCAGCCTCGAGCATGTATGCGTGTGACGTCCTTAAGTTAGTTAGGTTTAGGTCGTTCTAAATCTAGGGGACTGATGACCTCAGATGTTAAGTCCCATAGTGCTTAGTGCCATTTGAACCAATGTCTAAAAATTTAGGATTGTGCCCTTACTGTTGGAGTATGACGTTTCTTTTCTTGTCTTGCCTGAATCTCTGGGATCTCTTCAGGGCAACACCTAGGATGTATTAAGCAAGTAGAATATGTGTTTTGATGCGTTAAGCTTCTCAACATAACAACGACAGTTTATCTAGGTGCATTCGCACACATATCCCTAACTCCTCCTTTCTTTATACGCTGACAGACACACTCCGGTCAGATTTACGATATTTCGACAAATTACTCATAGTGACGGTAGAGTCGTATTTTATACTGTCTGATGTCTCCGGTACCAATTACAGTGCAAGTAAGATCTGAAGATCGTTGCTGTCAACCGAAACAGGTTATATAGCTGCTACGGGAGTATACAGCGACCAAGACTATTAATTTTGTAATAAATAATACAGATCGCTGTGTCTACGTCGTATGTGATGGCAAGTTTTGCTCTCTACTCTATTATTTTTTTAAGCTTCGTCACTATTCTTCACCTAGGAATGTCGCAGGTTGAATATTATCGCTGGTTCTTCCGAATTTCGCCAGTAAAAGGGACAAAAAATGTTAGTAAAAGTAACTGGGTATCCAACTGAAAGCGTCATCTGTCAGAGCCTGTTGCCCAAAGCAGCAGCCGCCGCCGCCGCCGTGTTCTCGGCATACTGAATGCTGTTTATTTGCGTCTGCGAGGGCAGCAGTCCTTTTGTGGCGCGGTTATTCTGGGACCCAGCCGGCATTCTGCCGCGCCCGAAATGGACAAAGGTCCGCCCTCATCTGCATTTCGGAACCAGTTCGCCAACAGTTTTACAAAACGAGCCGGCACTCTCGAGCCCGCCACTAGCGACAGACGTCCCGACATAAAGTTCCACTCTCCGCAGGTTTGAAGCTGTTGCGCCGTTTGCCAGACGTCGTTTCTGCGGGATGCGGACGTAGTCGACGCGGACACGGAGAGAAGCGGACGAGTCGTAAAAGTATTTCGCCTAATATCAGATGTCGTGCGGAGGAAGGTGTCGTGTTACGTGAGAAAGTTGAGCCGTGGCGGCGTATCAGATACACATCGGAATTTCCGCTGTTCCGGTCCGACCAGCCAGGGGCGCTTGCGAGTGAAAGTCCGCCCTTTGCGGCAGAAGACGCCGCCGCCGCCCACACGCAGCAAACGGCAACGTGGCAGATTCTCCGCAGCTGTGAGGCACTAGTTTCTGCAAATGTTTTTTAATACAGTCTTTGATCACAATATGAATTCCTTAGACGATGACCGGTTTCAGTCCTTAATGACCATCCTCAGATCTATAATATACAAATATATACACCTAGTGGGCAGTGCGTCTTTCAACGTAATACAGCAATACGTATCACAATATACTATCATACAACCAGGGAGATGCACAGAAAATACGGTAAAACGTACCTTTTTTACACCATGTCCTAAAGTGATAAGGCCATAGTGGCATCGTCAAAACATATAATCAGCATAGCATCGTCATATAGATCTAAAATAAGGTCATTATTGCAACTGGCTACTGAAGTGCAGTAGCTACGAGAAATCTGTTTCAATAATCATCCCTAGATGTCGCTACTGTCGGCTTGGACGTAGTCATTATTTACGCGTTTCTGTACGTCTGCCTGGTTGTATGATAGTATATTGTGATACGTATTGCTGTATCATGTTGAAAGACACACTACTCACTGGGTGTATATATTTGTATATTATAGATCTGAGGATGGTCATTACGGAGTGGAACCGGTCATCGTCTAAAGCATTAATATTGTGATCAAAGACTGGAGTAAAAAACATTTGACAGTATTGGATCACTGTTTGTATAATCGATCATGTCGCAGTCGGCGAAACTAGTTTTTCTCTCCCGCTGTTCACATGAAATGAATGCGAATTACAGATATAATGGCGAAAGCACTTTGTGTAAGAGGAAACAGAACAAAAGCCTTGTGGAATGTGCGTGTGAGTTGCCGACAACTGAACAACGGTATTCAGCGCCCACTGCGGTACCATTTCCTACTACAAGATGCCCCTATTGTATGTTGCTATTTTGCAGTTGTTTTGAAAGAGAGAGTTCGGACTTTAGTTTTGTAACTTGTACAACTTTTTTTAAATCACACCATCTCCACTGTTCTCCCCATGTTCCCCGCTTATGACTACGCGCATAAAAGTATAAATCTCAATCTGTCGCTCCAATATGCTATGGGGACGTGTAAGGGACCTTTCACCATCCAAAATACAGGACACGCTATATGTTTGCTGATGAAGTTGCAGTGAACGGTAAAGTGTCGCCGTTGAGTGACTTTAGGAGGCTACAGGATGACAGAATTTCTATTTGCTATGACGAATGGCAGCTTGCTCTGAATGTAGAAAAATGTAAGTTAATGGAGTGCAATATTAGTAGTGCACTGATTGAAACAGTCCCATCAATTAATTATCAAGACGTAACATTGGAGAACGATTTGTAATGGAAGAACACGTGACGTAGATAGGAGGCAAGGCGAATGGTTGCCTTCGATTTACTGGGAGAACTTTAGGACAGCGCAGCTTTTTCATATGTGGCACCGCGAATAGAATACTAGTGAGACCCATTCGTGAGTACTGCCCGTGTCTGGGATGTCAGCTACGTAGGATTAGAGGAAGATACCGAAGCGATTCAGAGACGAGCTGGTAGATTTTTTGAAGGCGAGTATTACGGAGTGCTCGCAAATTGGCATCCCTGGAGACAAGACTCTTTTCGCGAAACGCTACTAAAAAATTTAGAGAACCGGCATTTGAGGCTTACTGCAGAACGATTCTACTACTTCCAACATGCCTTTCGTGCAAGGACCGCGAATGCAAGATAAGAAAATTTAGGGCTCGTACGAAGAAGCAAAGGGAAAGATGCAGGGTACCTCCGCCATGCACAATACCATAACTTGCGGAGTACGTATGTACATATCGATTAATCACCTACGCTGCACAGGATGTATGTGCAAACATCATTATACTCTAGACGTGACATTCGATTATTTAAGTAGACCTATAAAAATATACTTCATCGTCTATCGAGGGCAGATCAAACGCGCCAGAGACGCAGCAGTCGGAATGGTACGGAGTAACTGTGTGGGCAACTGCGTACGATGCTGCCAGAAGCAAGACACCCGAAGACGTCTCGCGTTCTGCAGAGGAGCATATGCTGTTATCAGTCTTCCTTGGACCATGATTGGAGTCCCTGTGCACCACACAATTATAATGCGTTGAGAAGTTTCAGTGTCTCATACCGTTCTTAGCGATTTAGATCAGCACCTGGCTTTCGCGAAACTGCCGCGTCGCTGCGCCTGGAATTCGCGGCTCGTACACCACCGTTGCTCTGCTATTCAAATTACAAGTAACGAGAGTGGTAATACTACCGAACTGTGAACGGTGGGCTTGTAATGCGGGCACAAAAAAATAAAATAAACATTTTAGGAATTTTAATCCGTCGTAGCATTTAAGTCGACCGAGTCTGTAGTGTGTCACACGCATGCGTCATTCGGATGTACCGTACGAGCCACCCCGTCTTAGGCAGCGAGGGCGGATCGCCAGTGGGGGTAGGTGAGCGGCTGTCTAGGCTCTCGGGGTGAACAACCCGGCGGCGGCGTCATTCATGTGGCGGCTCGGCTCGGCACCCGACACCGCGGTTACCAACCCCGGCGACCGCAGCCGCTGTCTGGTGTCGGGTGACGACTGCAGGGATAGCCCAGCCCTTCTGAGCACCAGCAGGCCATTCATCCGGGGACGTCTGGAGGGCCTTCCGGAAAAAAATATAAGAAAAAAAATCCGACCCGCTGCCGTTCGGTAGCGCCTCTGATATGATGAGTCAGTTCCTATGAAAGGAGCTGGGAAATTACTGCCGGAGGCGCAAACAACTCAATATCGGTGCATTACTGGAGTCTGTCGATCGTCAGAAGCGAAATTTGGACGATGACGTTTGTATCAGTGTCAAATCAACATGTACGGCAGTAACGTCATTGTAAGGCGTTGACGAATATGGCATGTTGCTGTCGCTCGTGTTTACTACGACGGTGGCTACGTATTAAAATGACGGATATACATCTGTATACACGTACGATGTGTGACCGTGTGAATTTACGAATGTAGGAGTCCACACTTAAAAACGGCAAGCTGCCGAAATCAGCTGATCGTGTTATAAATGACAGTGATCACGCAACAGCCAGCGCTGAAAATGGAATTGTATCTCAGGAGAGTGTTTCAGACACTGGACTCCAATTCGAGCAGACAGCCGTTCTGTCCCTGTCCGGACATCCAGATTGAAGCCTGCCGTGGTTTTCACTAAATTTCATAAGAGAAATGTCGGGCTAGAGTCTATTTAGTAATAGCCACAATAATTTCGTAAACCTTAGTTTATTTCACCACAATTTTATATCGCTGTTTTTACATCACGTGTTTTAAAGAAGTGATTACTGCATGAGGTAGTATTGGTCAAAACTAGATGAAAATATCCGATAATGATACGCCTGGAAGCCAATGCCAGTAGAGAAAAGAGCCGTTCAGTCCTCGAGGAAACATGGGGATGAAACATTAGGACCGCTTCAGTGTCGATGACAGACTCAAAGGGCCATATTAAGAGGTACTATCGTTGCGAATTCTCTGCACAGGGTGCCACATATTCCGACAGGATGTAGTACTGCTCAAAACTAGGGGAAACGTTCCGACAACGATTTGTCCGGAAAACAGTACCTATTGAGATATGCATGTGGTTTCCACGCATCCTGACACAGCCATAACTGTTTTTGATTGCTGCCACAGAAGTATTGGATCATTTAAAATTTTCACTGACCAGCAAAGCATCAAATGATGCACTAATTAACAAAAGTGTTCTCTTGAGGTACCAGGATCAACGTTCACTAAAGCACAAGTTCATCAGAAACTTTAACAACTCGTTGGTCCTACACAATGATTTAGACTCCTTCCGATGAGTTCACGAACTGCGGTGAGCTCTTGGATGCTCGACACTATATTGGCCTCAGCGTGAGGGCGCTGCTGTGCGAAAGAGAGGGCGTGTCTCCTAAAGTTGTGGATGGATCGCAGTGAGCCCTCGCCAGTGTCTCTGGTATCGATTCACATTGCCGACTTTGGTGTGGCACCGCGATCTCTGGAATACTGTAAGCTTCCTTGAGGGTTTATATCGCTTTCTCTCCAATGAGTTATATTGTTTTGGTAGCGAGAATGTTTCCTGCGCGTATTTCGCCTATGACATTCTAATTCTGTCTAATTGGGAGAGCAGTTCAACGGAATGGACAGTGTTTTGAAAGGAGGTTATAAGATGAACATAAACAAAAGCAAAACGAGGATAATGGAATGCAGTCGAATTAAATCGGGTGATGCGGAGGGAATTAGATTAGGAAATGAGACACTTGAAGTAGTAGATGAGTTTGGCTATTTGGGGAGCAAAATAAGTCATGGTAGTCGAAGTAGAGAGGATACAAAATGTATACTGGCAATGGCAAGGAAAGCGTTTGTGAAGAAGAGAAATTTGTTAACATCGAGTATAGATTTAAGTGCCAGGAAGTCGTTTCTGAAAGTATTTGTATGGAGTGTATCCCTACATGGAAGTGAAACATGGACGATAACTAGTTTGCACAAGAAGAGAATAGAAGCTCTCGAAATGTGGTGCTACAGAAGAATGCTGGAGATTAGATGGGTAGATCGCATAACTAATGAGGAGGTATTGAATAGAATTGGGGAGGCGTTTGTGGCACAACTTGACTAGAAGAAGAGGTCGATTGGTAGGACATGTTTTGAGGCATCAAGGGATCACCAATTTAGTACTGGAGGACAGCGTGGAGGGTAAAAATCGTAGAGGAAGGCCAAGAGATGAATACACTAAGCAGATTCAGAAGGATATAGGTTGCAGTAGGTACTGGGAGACGAAGGAGCTTGCACAGAATAGAGTAGCATGGAGAGTTGCATCAAAACAGTCTCAGGACTAAAGACCACAACAACAACAACAACACTAGTGTCAAAGCCATTGACATTTGGCAGGATTATAGCTGATCCTAATATATGATAGGCTGTAGACCAAAATAGTTCATTTATTTTTAACAGTCACTTTAGATGAACTTAGGCAGTAGGGTCAGGATTATCGAAAAGAAACGTCCCGCTCTGTTGGAGTGTCTGTTTGCGCCCACTGGGCCTGAGGGAACCCACCGCCGGAAAGAGGAGTCCCGTTGCGAGGTCCGGCGGCAGGACTCGTGGCGCGCCTGTACAGGAAATGCCTGCCGCTGCCTGACTCACTCACGCAACCCCCCCAGTCCTCCGCCCACGCCTCACCTCGCCTGGCGCGGACGCGCTGGCCACGCAAGGACCGCTGCGTGACGCACGCCAGGGACCTACGAATCCGGCTGGCAAGCTCCCGAACTGACCGCAGGGGCGGAGGTCCTGCGATGGGTAGCTCGGTGTCCTGAGAACTGCGTCCTACGAAGTCTGTGTCCAGGAAATGTCGAGGAGAAGTCGACTATCGCCCCGTCCTTACACCGCAACTTGCCCGACGTCACGTGGGACGAACGTTCTCGTGCGATTCTAAAAGGAAGTTCCAGGGCGTTAGGTCCACGGTAAGGAACTGGTGAAGTTCAAATGTTTCAAATGGCTCTGAGCACTATGGGACTGGTCGTCAGTCCCCTAGAACTACTTAAACCTAACTAACCTAAGGACATCACACACATCCATGCCCGAGGCAGGATTCGAACCTGCGACCGTAGCGGTCTCGCGGTTCCAGACTGCAGCGCCTATAATCGCACGGCCACTGGTGAGGTCTACACAGTTCATGTTCCAATGGCATTTTGCCCTGACAGGGTGCTCAGTTGCCCCAACCAATGAGTTTTAGTTAACTGGCAATGCCCTTAAATACAACTTGCAAATTTTCATGTCCCCGCGCTCGTTACGCGCAGACTATTAGTCCTACAGAAAAAAATAAACAGGATCTTTTTCTAGGAAATGTAATTAAATTTTGTGTTGTGGTATGTTTTCGTTAAACACCATAGTTTTAGAGTTATTCAAGAAAAACGTAAAAAAGTGACCTTCTATTGCATTTTTCTTGAGTAACTCGAAAACTGTGGCTTCTGGCGAAAACGTATGCCAGTATAAAATTTAACTACATTAAATTTCCAAGAAAAATACCTTGTCCGTCGTTTTTAAGACTAATAGTTTGCGTGTAGTGAGCAAGGGAATATGAATATCTGGTGTGAGTGGGTTGTGAAGGTGTTACTGGTTGCATAAAATATATCGGTAGGGACAAAATCGCTCTGAGCACTATGGGACTTAACTTCTGAGGTCCCCTAAAACTTAAAACTACTCAAACCTAACTAGCCTAAGGACATCACACACACATCCATGCCCGAGGCAGGATTCGAACCTGCGACCGTAGCGATCACGCGGTTCCAACTGTAGCGCCTAGAACCGCTCGGCCAACCTGGCCGGCTCGGTAGGGACAACTGAATCACCTCGTGTAATGGAAAAAAGAGAGGATTGTACTGGAGTCTATTCAGAACAATTGACGGTCTGCAAAATGAGTTATCTACGTTGGGGCTAACAACTTACTATTATACTAATTTCGCTTATGTACGAGCACACAGCAAATGTTCCAAGCAAACACAGCAAGTCTCTTTTCCTTCAGCATTTTGTCACAAGAATTTCGATTACTCTTCATTTTTAGACTGTATTCAGCGCTGCCAGCGTTTGAAATGTTACTTAATGCCTTCTTTCTATTGTTGCAGGTAATTATCAACCTCCTCCTTTCGTACGAGAACTACTGGATGAGTAAGTACAAGGCATCTTCTATATTATACTGCTTCGCCAACTGTATTTAAGAATTCTCGTCTGCCCTGGACTTTTCCTGTAATGGCATAGTGTTAAATGTTTTACGACCCATCACTGCAACAAATAACTACAGGCGACTGCAAATTTTTGGTCCCGCCTTCTCCTTGCTACACGGAGTTGTCCTTTGTGTTCGTGGAACAACTTAAATCGACTTAAGTACACCCAGACTCACTCGTCAAATACGAAAAATATACCCTTGTCACAAAGTGTTTGTAATGAATGCTGTGATTGTTTTGAGATTTGAATGGACTGTTTAAAACTAGCTATTTACATTATGAGTTCTTCTTTCATTCTTTGGAAGAATGTGTATAAAGAAGACTTTATTGCATACTGAGCAAAAACTGAATAAGGTTCCGCTGTTTCAAAGGCACTGGTCTTGACTTTAAAGCAATCCCACGAAAAGGAGTCACATGTGTTCATAACTGGAGAATATGGCTGTCAATCGAGGCCTATGCCAGTGGCCTCGGGCTACCCCAAAGCGAGAATGCGAACCACATCTTGTGGAAATCAGGGTCACTTTAGATAATGGGGATGAAATCATCTTCCAAAGCCTTCACGTACCGTTAGGTAGTCGCAGTGTCATCAAGGAATATCGTACTAATTATTCCGCGACTGGACATTGCACATCAATTAGTCACCCACTGAGAGGTAAAAGACTTCTCGATAGCAAAATGCGGATTTTCAGTCTCCCAAAAGCGCCAATTTTGCTTACTGACGAACTCATCCATATGAGAGTGGGCTTCGTCGGTAAACTAAACCATATAATTCCCATCATGCCCCGCGGCCAACAGTGCAATTTCAACGTCCAATACAAGCCGTTCAGAAGTTTATGTACTTCAGTCATTGTCACCCTGTATCTACGGAGATTTCAGATCAAAGGTAACATGTCAATGTCTTAGCATCGTTTTCCTTTGTTGGTAAACGTTAATTCTATGAAAGATGCAAAGATTTAGTTTGTCGTGTGGAGCACTGCTAAGTCTATACATAATTTAAATTAGTTTTCTTAATGTGTACTTATTTTAATGCAAAGTGGAGCCGTGGGCTCGGAGCGCATGGTGTCAATGCAAGGAAGTAAAAATATATCTAACACGAAGAGCGAGCCGTAAGCGTGGAAGTGTCGGCTGCAGCGCGGTGTGGCTTGGCGCACGTGTCGGCCAGCGGGCACACGTGGGGAGCGAGCGGATCGCAGCCTCCGCCGCGTCTGTGGGAAGCTGGAGATTAGCGCCAGGGGGGCTGCGCTGGCATGTTGTGTTGTGCTGTGTTTATCGGGGAGCGGGCGCGCGCGTTAGGGTAGGGGGAACCCCGGTCCCAGCGCTTTCACCCTCGCCTCGCCTTGCCTCGCGACCACCGCAGTGCCGCGGAAATTAAGAGAAAGCCAACAAATATCTGGCGGGGAGCGCGGCTGCACCGGCATCGCCACTCTTAGCGCCTCTCGCTTCTCCGTATCCCGCACTGCCCGGAGATTACATTTCTGCGCTCCGGGCCAGTATGCTTCCTCTGGCGTAGAGTCCTGCATACCCCCGCAAATGTGTTGCGCTGTTCGCCGTTCCCGGAAAAGTGCCGTCATCCAGCCGCCGGCGATCTAAACGACTGCAGTGAAAGTCTTCGCTGTTATTCCTTCCCACACCGCAGCCTTTGTCGCATTAACAGTAATGTCGACTTTCGTCGCTGTCTCTTGATCCAGTAATTTTCAGCCTGTGTCATCTTCTGTATGACACTCCTATCTTATAAGTTGCGCGTGGTGATCTAGCGCCTGTCTAGAAACTGCGAGGTCGATGGATCGAATCCCATCAACGATATGAGCAGTTGCCAGAACGACACTGTCTCTGGATCCCGCGTTAAACGTAGTTTCCCTTTTCTTGACAGGATAACTACGGTAGGTTAGGGACACTCCAAAGTGGCCTCCAATAGAAAACAGTGCACCAGGCCACTGAGCCACACAAATTATTATTGTTATGAAAATGGTTCAAATGGCTCTGAGCACTGTGGGACTTAACATCTGAGGTCATCAGTCGCCTAGAACTTAGAACTACTTAAACCTAACTAACCTAAGGACATCACACACAACCATGCCCGAGGCAGAATTTGAACCTGCCACCGTAGCGGTCGAGGGGTCCCAGACTGAAGCACGTAGAACCGCACGGCCACACCGGCCGGCATTATTATTATCATTATTTCTTTCATTTCTCAGACGTTATGTCTGGTTAAAAATAGAAAATGACGCGGACCTTGATCAAGCGTGACTTACTTTTAACTGTACGGATATGTTACATTGCATTTAGCAACTTTCGGGTAATTGAACATAAATCAATAATTACAGATTATTATTATTATTATTACTAAACGGCTAACTTGTTGCAAGCGCTAGTTACAATTTTCCAGTCTAACGGCTTCCAAGAGCAACAAAAATTTGATTTTCAATATTTCGTATAATTATTGAAAGAATTAAAAAATTTAGAACGCTATCGTAATCTAGTCATTAAGAGGTATAATCTTATACTAAAGGTCTAACACAGTCAAACAAGTATTATAGTTACAACATAAGTACGACTTCAGGCATCGTAACTCAAGGCGCGCAAATTACCCAAACTATATTCATTCAGTATTTGAGACGTACAGCACACAGCAACATCCAATTAATTACACACATAGTGCGAAATCTTTATGAACTTTTTCTTGCTAATTAGCCGCCACAAATTGATGAAAGGAGAAAAAAGTCTATCGCGTACTTCATTTCTCGCTCTTCGTGCAATAAAACTTCAGCTTCTGGCAAAGCGTTTAAGTTCAGTAATTCTTTCCTGCTAACTCTATTCGTAAAACATTTTGCGGTGTCCTCAGGTACGATGAGCCTGTAAAATGACATCATTGTACGACACGGAGTTCAGGTTTGTCACTGACAGCACGTAGTGGCTTCCAACGAACTTAAACTACAATTTCAAATCTTTTAGAAACCTGTTCTTAATATCAAATATTTAGCATATTAACTCATTTGTCAGCCCGCACCTCGTGGTGTTGCGGTAGCGTTCTCGCTTCCCGCGCACGGGGTCCCGGGTTCGATTCCCGGCGGAGTCAGGGATTTTCCGTGCCTTGAGATGACTAGGTGTTACAAAATTTTGGAAAAACACAACCCTCAGTCGCCAACACAATTAATTTGTAACCTAGGTCTCGGTGTCACAAGGGACACCTTCTTCGGACAAAATTAAAACTAAATGTTACAGCATAACGTACCAAAAAATACGAAAGCTGCGGTCATACCTGGCAGCGTCAGATAGAATTGATATAAAATGCAACAGAGTTGCAAGCCACTAGGGGCTGTCATGTGTCCTCTGCTAGAGTCATGATAGATGGCAGTCTCTAGTGGCTTGCACCTCTGTTGCATTTTATTTTAATTCTGACTATCTGACGTTGTCAGGTATGACCGCAGCTTTCGTATTTTCTGGTACGTAACATTTAGTTTTAATTTTGTCCGAAAAAGGTGTCCCTTGTGACACCGAAACCTAGGTTACAAATTAATTGTGTTCGCGATTGAGGACTGCGTTTTTCAAAATTTTGTATTATACAACAGTCGCTGATTGACAGCCATGTTAAACACCTTAAGATTTTTGCCTGCCCGGGTATCTAAGGCTGTATTTAAATATAATGACTTGGTGTTGTTGTGTCGTCTTCATCATGATTTCATCCACTCATCCCCATGACGGTCGGAGGAAGGCAGTAGCAAACCACCTCCGCGAGGGCCTTAGTTGCCGGTGCGGGTCTCCCGCATCGTCTCCTGCGCTCCTCGGAGTATGCGACCTCATCATCACTCATTTGTGAAGTAATGAACCGTTTTATACATGAGAGTTTAATTCTTCCAAGAGTCGGGGGATTGTGGAGGAGAAGGGGGAGGAAAGAAAGGTTAGGATTTACCGACCGATTCATCTGCGCATGTCGATGAGCATGTCCCGTTGTAACGTAACCGACAATCAAATAGACAGTGACAGAATCAGCGATATCTCATCGGTGTAAAAACCATCAGATATGTGTAAAAATGTATAATAATGAATTCCATTTAATAAATACCTTTAAAATCAGAAAAAAATGTACCAAAATTACGTACCACTTACTTACAGATAATCTGATGATAGAAGTTCAGCCGAAATAAAATAAAAGTAATCAAACTTAGCTTTGTACTTGAAATTAGAAAATATAACTATACAATATCCATACAAGATATTTACTACGCACAGCGCCCAGCAGAAAATAAAAATTGGGTAAAATATTGCTTCTTTCAGTCCTCTTGCGAACAGGACGAGTAAAAGAATGTACTGAAGTGCGTGAATGAAGGTATAGCGAGTATTGTACCAATCGGAGCCTGAGCGCTTTGCAAGGAGAGGTCATAACCACGCAGAGGCGACACCAGCGGCAACAAAAGGCCGTCGCGCCCGCGCCTGTCCGCCGCGCTTCGCACGAGTGACCGCGTGGCGGCGCTGGCGGCGGCCAGGAACTGGGTCGCAAACGGGACCCGCCGGGTCGCCGTCTTCCCACAGGCTCCGCGGTCGACTTCGAGGTATCGATCAACTCGCCGGAGCCCGCCCGCACAGAAGAATTTTACTCTGGTGTCCACCGATGGACTACACTGCTATTTGTTTTTGCCTACATCCCTATCGGTTCGATTTACCAATCAATCGCAAGGCTCGCCTCACTACCATGACTCTTTGTAGGAAAGTGATATTTGATCTGATATTTTCTGTTAACTTCCGTCCGAAGTGCCCGCATCTCGAGGTCGTGCGGTAGCGTTCTCGCTTTCCACGCCCGGGTTCCCCGGTTCGATTCCCGGCGGGGTCAGGGATATTCTATGCCTCGTGATGGCTGGTGTTGTGTGATGTCCTTAGGTTAGTTAGGTTTAAGTAGTTCTAAGTTCTAGGGGACTGATGACCTAAGATGTTAAGTCACATAGTGCTCTGAGCCATTTCAACCATTTTTGAACCGTCCGAAATCCTGCGGTGTTTTAGAAATGAGAACATGTATTTAGTTATTTACGATCGTGATTTAGGTTGCTGTGCCATATTCGAGTAACAGCTCACTATACAGTATGTAGGCACATATCCTTATTCTTAAGAAGAGGATATCGTCTTCGTGTCAACATGTCACGTGCGTAAAAGAAAAGGAGTCTTTGTCATTTGTATAAAACGGCGTAGCACTTAATTCAATAATTGTTATCGAAATCATGTCTCACTTTACACAATCCCAGTGTGTACATCCGGTGAAATAACAGATACGGGTACGTCATTCCTTGCTGTTCAAATCAATGTCAGTTCACAGTAGCTGGCAGTTGGTGGCGTGCCAGTCTCTCAGCAACCAATGACCAGATTCTGCTAGAGGGTGAGAAATGTGGAGAACGGGCTGGCCATGATAGCAGGCGAACACCCTCAGTATCGACGTAGGTCAGGCAAGCAAAAAACGACATGTGGTCTTGCATTATCTTATTGAACGTTAACGCTACGGAAAACTGGAAGATAGGGTGTTGCAACCGGCCTTCACATTAACGCCACGGAGACCTGGAAGATAGGGTGCTGCAACCGGCCTTCACACATCCGATAAGTAAAGAGTTTTGTTCAAATTAGCGGTCATGTAAAATCGTGTGATAGCGTTGTGTACTCAGCAGCACTACGCTCCACCAGCTTGGCCCGTACGGCGATGGCAAATGCAAAATGTCAACTTTCATTCTAATCAGATCCTCCTCACGCAGGTATGTCCACTGCGATGCTGCACGCAGAACCATTAAGAAGACTATTATGTCCAATTTTGTCGTTTGGCGTATCACTCTTAGGCACATATGTGTGCTGCCGCGTCTAGGGAAGCCGTAACGATGGTCGTCTTGGGCTCCAGACGTCGAAGCTCTGCCCATTTCGTCAGTTGTCTTCCTGCAAAAAAACATCCATTTCCTTAATTTGGGTACGTGATTTGGCTGTGCGATCCTGCGCTGACGAGCGACTAATATGTGTCCTCTCGGGCGATAGATGCGCGGGGTCGGTTGAGACCCTGCAGAAATTGTCATTTTCAGTTATGCACGACAGTAATGGGATCCCAACAAACGCGAGTGGGAGTTTCACGGGACCATAAAATGTAGCCTTGACATGTCACGCTTCTGCCGCTGTCGGATTGCGGAACATCATGGTACAAGTTTCGCATTCTTACGTGAGGCAGAACACGAGCCTCTCACGAACAAAGGTCAATGAACGCTATTTCTGAATAACAAACCCACTGCGTTATCATTCATTATACAGGTTGATCCGCCTGTTCCTAACTATGGGTTTTGTGCAAGCTGCAATGCCTTCAAAAAGGACACAGTAGATTTTCGTTTTCTCTCGCGCGCTACAAGCAAACTATTAGTGCTACAGAATAATGAACAGGTCCTTTTTCTAGTAAATTTAATGTACTTAAATTTTATAATGAGATACCTTCTCGCTGGAGGCCACGGTTTTCGTGTAAAACGCGCTTGAAGGTCGCTTTTGTACGTTTTTCTTGAATAATTTGAAAACTATGGCGAAATTGTATCACAATACGAAATTCAACTACATTAGCTTTCCTATATAAAGATCCTGTTCTGTTCCTTGTAGGATTAACAGCTGGCGCGTGGCGATTGACAGAATATGAAAATTTTGTGTGTAGTTTCTGAAGGTGTTGCGGGTTGCATAAAACACACAGGCATGAGCAGCTCGATCACCCTGTGCATGGGCGATCCAGATCTAGACCGATAAACTTTCAGATGTGGAAATACGGAGCAAAACAAGAAAAAAATGTCCAAGTATATATGCGCTGCGAAATGCATACTTTAAGAGCGATGATCCCTTGTTCAGTAGAAGATACGTGTTTCACAGTAGCAAAGACGAACAAGTGATCATGGCTCGTAAGATATGCAATTGAGAGCCCATGTATGCTGGACATCTTTTTCTTGTTTTGGTCCATGCTGCCAAATATGAAAGTTTGTCGACAGAGTTCTGGCACACCCTCTACAGAATGTAAATGGTGTTACACCTAGCCGGCGGGTGTCCGTAAGCGGTTCTAGGCGCTTCAGTCTGGAACCGAGCGACCGCTACGGTCGCCGGTTCGAACCCTGCCTCGGGCATGGATGTGTGTGATGTCATTAGGTTAGTTAGGTTTAAGTAGTTCTAAGTTCTAGGGGACTGATGACCTCGGTGTGGCCGTGCGGTTCGAGGCGCTTCAGTCTGGAACCGCGTGACCGCTACCGTCGCAGGTTCGAATCCTGCCTCGGGCATGGATGTGTGTGATGTCCTTAGGTTAGTTAAGTTTAAGTAGTTCTAAGTTCTAGGGGACTGATGACCACATATGTTAAGTCCCATAGTGCTCAGAGCCATTTGAACCATTTTTGAAGTGATGATCTCAGATGTTAAGTCCCGTAGTGCTCAGAGCCATTTTGTTACAGCTATCTGCTCTGTACGTTTGCGCTGAAACTTCAGTCACTTGCGTATCTAACGAGCATCCAGTGAACTGCATGCCTATTTGACGTTTATCGCATGCTGCCTTCATGTTGTTGCAATCTGGACGGCCAGCAGTGCAAGTCGGGACTGAGCACGTGTGGAGCTGGGGGCGGAAGCGGCGGCGCTTTATGGGTAACTGGAGCGACCTCGCGCCACTGAGCGCCCACTCCTCCTGCGACGACCCGGACCGCGGTTTCTCCGAGCCCTCTTTCCGCCGCGGCGGCCATATTTCTCGGCGAGCAGCTTGTAACTCACGGCGCACGGCGGCTGCAGTTAGTAGGCCGAAAGTGAAGGGTGTTGCGCTCCGCCCACACTACGCCGCCGCCGCTGCCTGCGCACAGTCCTAGCCCCACTGCCCAGCTGATGTTACCGCAAAAGGATCGTAAATATGCCCTCGCTGTTCACAGCATGCGAAACGGCAAGATTTTTTACACCGGCTGAGGACAAGTCGCGGTTTTGTGCACGTCAACGAGCTCTTTCCACCAACAATGCTACGTTCTTTGTCCTGCTGTTCTAAAGAATAGAACTCCGTATTCATGTACACACTCATGTTCTTATTGTTGAAATCTCTGCGATGTCCGTGCAGTTACCTCTTCCTTTAAGACATTATTAGCAAGGATTGGATTGTTGTGGGATCAAATGGCTCTGAGCACTATGGGACGTACCTGCTGAGGTCATCAGTCCCCTAGAACTTAGAACTACTTAAACCTAACTAACCTAAGGACATCACATACATCCACGCCTGAGGCAGATTCGAACCTGCGACCCTGACGGTCGCGCGGTTCCAGACTGTAGCGTCTAGAACCGCTCGGTCACTCCGGCCGGCAGGATTCTTGTGGGGGAGGAGACCAGATAGCGAGGTCATCGGTCTCATCGGATTAGGGAGAGGGGGGGGGGGGGGAAGGAAGTCGGCAGTGCCCTTTCAAAGGTACCATCCCGGCATTTGCCTGGAGAGATTTAGGGAAACCACAGTAAACCTAAATCAGGATGGCCGGACGCGGGAGTGAACCGTCGTCCTCCCGAATGCGAGTCCAGTGTGCTCACCACTGCTCCACCTCGCTCTGTATTAAGGCAAGGATATTAAGGGTACTGTTCCTGCACATAATGAAAGCCAATTTCTATTGGCAGTGGTACAACAATTTCTAGAATGAAGCCTCAATGTATTATGTTCAGCAACGGTGTAATGTACTAACCAGGGCCGGTCTGAGAACATTTATGCACACAAGCGACTTATCATTCGGCGCACCCTCCCCCCATCTCCCTCGTACACTTTCACCCGTGACAGTTTTCGCTACTAAGTGTGATACGCACAGCGTCTAAGCCGCCCCTTCAGCTTGTCGCCCCCGAGCGGCCGTTACTATTGTGGTATGTCCTGCAACAACTGTAGCGCTGGCGACCGTCTCATTTGCCGCCCCAAGCGGCGGTTTGTGTCGCTTGGGTCTTAAACTGGTCCTGGTGCTAATGTGAAGTATCGAAGCCGTTGTGGTTCTTAATTCTTTTCACTTGTTGGTGAATCAGCTGCCGTTTTGAAGGAAACATGCAATGGTTTTCATCGTCGTGCCGCAGTTAAAAAAGGCGGGCTGTTTGAGATCTACAATGGTCGCGCCATAAACGGGAGGTTTTCGGTAGATTCGCCGTAGAGGTGAACGCGTAGCAAACATTGATAAGTTGGAGCGGCAGGATGATATGACATTTGTTAAAATGTCAAAAAATAAAGAAATAACTCCCAACTCGAGCGTCTCGCTGACTTGAATGGCGATTATGTCGCCAAAGCGTTGGCTCTCCATTTGAATGTATGCTCTTTGTCGTTCTGTGTTAGGGTCGTATTGGTAATACTAAGTCTCGCCACCCGCGATGATTTTCTCCAGAACAGAATTGCGCTGTTTGGGTGAAGACAGACGGTCTAAGAAGATGATGGAATGGATTCCAAACGATAGAAGAAGACGCCCGAAAACAACACGAGAAGAAGGAATCAGAAGTGCTACGTCAGCGAGGAATATGCAGACGGAAGATTGGAAAGATATCAGACTTTGAAAATTACAATATGAGAAACTTATAATCTTGTATCAAATCGCAGTACTTATAAAGGAGTTCTCCGCATCCTGCATTCAATTGAGGCGCGGAAGGCAACCACGCATAGTTGTTTTTGTTGGGGAGTGAAGATGCGCGGGATAAACTTTGCACACACTTTTCTCTCCTTCGCAACATTCTGGAGCATGTCTTGAACGCTTCGCTTTGGGATATTGCTCCATTGCTATTTGTGACACAACATACAACGTGGACACGGGAGCATGTACGCCACTGACTGCTCACAACTGACAGGTCGAGTGCACACCTGTTGTTTACAGTCATTTGATCAAACTACCACGATAGTTACTACTCTGACGTCGCTTGTACACCAAGAGCAAAATCAATCTTGGAATTCTTTGGACGGACGGAGTATTTAACAAGTAATTAAGGACGTTGGGATTAACCGCTGCTCTGTGATGACGAGGTTTGTGCAGGAGAAGAATCCGTGGCGGGTCGCATCAAATCAGACAGAAGACTGGATGACCCAAAAAAGAGGAAACAAGAAAATGGTTGTGGCACGAGCTTATTGCTGTATGAGAGGGTGGGGGGGGGGGGGGGGAGGCGGGGAGCGATAAGGTAAGAGGAAGGTCCCTGTACGCATGCGCAAGACGAGTAGCGAGTTTCTTGCAGCAAACATCACCCGTCTCATCGCTAGTAGGCTAAGTGGGCCAATACTGGCAGTTCAGACAGTAGCGTCGGCGCCAACTGACATACCTCGAAACTGCTGTGACTTGGACAATGTATCCACTACAAAGCTCCGATTTTTAACGCTGAGAACCCGGAATTGCGAAGAGGAAAAACGGTAGTTCCCAGTTCGTAATATCTGGGAGGGGGTTTTTAGTTCCTTTTGTGATGGGAATCCACAAGTAAACCTTGCTCAGACGTGGGGGCGTTGTAACATTTTTTTTGTTGATTCTGGGACAATTATCGGAATTGAACAATATGATGGAACAATATGCCTCGACAATCGACTTATACTGCGGTTGAGTCACTAATTTGATTCGGTATTAAGAGCCTGTAGCAGGCTTTAATGCTCAGCAAGCTTTCCCCTGCTCTATCAATGCAGTAGTTACCACATACTTCGTAGGTTAAAGTAAAACTTTAAACAGGGGATACAACCTTGTTGCCAGTGAGTATCGTTGGCGGCTCAACGAAATAGAGCACAATGTAAGTTATATTGGTACGAAGGTTTCGTCCCTGTGCACTGTACATTGTAGTAGAATAAAACAATTTGATCTTTATTGTTGATATAGTTTTTATCGCCTGCATTCCAAAGGCTGGTCTTATGCGGCTCTCCACGATAGTACACCCCGAACAAACCATTTCTGTAACCTACAGTCAACTTAACCTTCTCACTGCAGTTAAGCCTGGCCTTCCTTCACAATTTGTACCCCCCTCAATTCTTTTCATTACCAAACTGAGGATTACTTAATGTTTCAGGAAGTTTCTTGTCAACTGATCCCTTCCTCCAGTCAAGTCATGCCATAAATTTCTTTTCTGCTCTAATCCATTCGATCTACCCATCTAATCTTCACTGTTCTCCAGTGGCGCCACGTTTTTCTCTCTCTTCAGGCCTGAGGTCTTAATCGTTCACATTTCACTACTGCCATAGACTACTTACAGTATTCTTTTTATTCAGTTAATGACATTGACGAGTGTAAGCAGCAATTTTTATATCTTCTAGCTCGTGCAGTAAGTGTACGGTAACGGAGGAGACTCGTCCGTGAATGGGAGACAGACGCTCGCATAAGGCTCCGAAGTGCCCAGTGAGTAACACGACAACAATGAGTGGTGAGAGCCAAGGCCGTTCGGCGGCTTTGTATGCACCGGCATACAAACTGCAAAGCCTCAGGGCATACATACTGAGCGCGCCGGTTGTTGCCCTCCGTGGCGGCTCCTCTGTTCTAACAACAGCCGGAAGCGTGACGTCACGTCAGCTTCCGGGACAAACGGCTGCTGCGCTGCGCACTCGCGCTCATGCTGCTGGATCGCCTCGCGATACCGGTACCGCTCTCACTGCAGTCAGAGGGAGCTGCAACGCTATTCAGAGCTCTTGCGAGACTCACAGCCTTCTCAGCCAGCCCGTTAAAATCAGCTGGTGACGTCATTGTAACTACCTGCGTATCCGCCACCAAGTGTGTCTTTTCCTCCGACTTGGGCCTCCCACGAACCATGCAAACAACTATTTACGATTTAATTTTCGTTTTTTTTTTCTAATATTGTTCCTGCTAACTACGATCTTCTTGTCCATAGTAAATAAATGCCGTGTGACTAGGGCCTCCGGAGAAAATGTCCGACCCAACTGGGAATCGAACCCGGGCCCTTAGGATTGACATTCTGTCGCGCTGACCACTCAGGTACCGGGTGCGGACGTCTATAGTATACTGACCATGTTTCCCCAGTTTTCCTTAATGGCGTCCCCTGAAGACAGGATTATAAAAATAAATCTTTGCGTTTAAAATTATATTATCTTGCATCTTTACCTATTTCATAACATTTCTAACAGCCTTTAGCAGGAAGATGATTATTTTTCTGATTGGCAAGTCAGACAGTTCTCTTCTGTACCTTGTTTTGGTTCGTCCGGACACGATGTTTGTCTTATACTACGTATTCTCACAGCTATAACCGATGATCATGATGGATTATTATTAATAGCTTTCTGCCTACGGTTAGTGCGTGTGTGACTTTTCTGCTCCACTCCTCCCTAGCTCTTGCTGCCTTCAGATCATACAGGATGGCGAAACGCAACAGGATTCATGTATCAGATTTTCTAATATTAAATAAAGTAACACATATTTAATTTTCGCCACTTTGGAATCAGGCTCGAACAAGTTATTTTTCCCCAGAGGACATGTTTTTTAATGAGCTTATCAGCCAGCCGCGGCCCAACCGTAGCAGTTGTTAATTCCAGCAAATATAATTTACCTCTGGCATCGGAAGATTAATCTACTTTCCATCCTCAGGCTTTTGACCTTGGCCATTAACAGTATCCAGGGTTAGTACACCACCCTATTCCATGCCTGGCATGGAAATTTTGCGAAACAGAGAGTCTTTAGTAAAGGAAATAGTGGCAGTGATGAATTTTGTTTACTGATTTTATCATACTGCAAATTGTAAAAAAATTCTTTGGTCCTTACTAGCTTGAGTATCATTAGGTACTGTTTCAGAAATACTCTATACTTTTAAGAGATATACATATTTTAAGGCATTTTGCGCTGTGGTTGCATGAGGGCAGAAGTGTTTGGTAACAGGAGAGCAACCTTTTCAGGCAGAACGAGGGGGCGATACCCCCCCCCCCCCCCCCCCGCTCAGATGTTTTTCTTTCAAGAAAACGATTTAAAAGTCGGTATTTCGCAGGTTGTTAACAGGGTCGGAACTGGAACTTTTTAGACTACTAACAAGTCGCCAAACTATTGCAAATACGCCATACCCCCATGTCTGGTCCCCACTCGCTACAATTAATTATTGTATTGCTGCTCTTGTTTGGTAAAGCAATGTGAGATGAGGAAAGCGCGTGAGGCTGGCAGTGTCTACACCAAACACGATATTATAATCATTTTATGGTTAAAGCTCTTGTGCGCGTTTATTTCCTATTATCTAATAAGAAAATGTGGTTCAGCTGTAAGTAATACAATTTTTCTTGTTTTGGTACCCAAACATATTTAGGTGAAGTTTCCCCATCAACAATGGGCTCATTTATTCTTCGGAAATGCCTTACATGATGCTGAAATGTTTGGGTACTAAAACAAGAGAAACGTCCTGAAATCAGGACCAGATTGCCTTACTACATATCAGGGACGAAACGGGGACATGAAAAGAGCTTCAGCCACTAGACGCTTATCTCACCACCATGCCAGGCATTTCCGAAGAATATATGAACTCACTAAAGACGGAGAAACTTCTCCGAAACATGTTTGGGTACTAAAACAAGAAAACTGTTTTTGCAGGGGCTCAACCACATTCCTTATATAGACGAGATTTTTGATTGGCAACGCTGAGACAGAACTCGTAAGTAACAGACGCCATCTTATGTTGAGGTTTGAGGTTTTTAACGCTAGGCAGCCGACTGCATGTAAAATGGTGTGTGTAATTTACCGGCTAGGAAACTTAATAAACGAAACAGTCTAAGGGCATCATCTTCGCTGTTCGCAGGGAAGCATGCGAGTACTTCCCCAAACGTCAGACACAGTGAATCACACCATTGCGCCACGAGAAACCACACTAGCTGGAATGCTTTGCCTCTCACCATGCTTTTGAGCCGATACCACTTGCGTACGGTTTACAACAACTGGGCACTTCTCTCGTTGAACAACCCTAGCAGCTGCTGCCTCAAGTGGAGATGCTTTCACTGATTGCGTATCCAACTGGAGAGTTCTTCTCAAGTGACGGAAGTGCAGCTTCTCGAATGGACGGCACACTATTCGTTTAGCTTTCACTCTTTCGCAGCGAAACACAAAAAAAGGATCCCTTTTCAATCAGGTTTATCCAACCTTAATGTCACTTTTTTGGTACGAAAAATATTTTGGACAGATCTTAGCTCGCAATACGATGAATGTCTGCTTATACAATGAAACACCTCTCTACTGAAGCCAGGCTGACTTCCATATAAGTGCTGCCATCATGCTCTCTTAAACGTACGTCGCACCCTAATATATCTGTAATGATGACAACACAAGACTATCAAATATGTTTGGATGAAAAAGTCGTTGCTAGTGTTCTGCAACAAAGCAGAATTGCAATAGGTTCTCCAGTGGCGCTTTAATTTCGGGAAGTACAGATACTGAAATACATCGGGCCATTTCAGTCCTTGTTCCATTTACGGGATCTGGCGTTATGAGCCTGGGACTGTATTTTATCTCTTCGCCACACATTATTACAATGATATTGTGGTATTTCGTGATTTGATGATTTTCTTTTCATTTTCGTGTGTCAGTTTTATATTAATAAGTGGGCCTATCACGTTGCCGTTGAGAGTTTATTTACCTAGGAGACTCTATGTGCTGTAAGTAAAAGAACATAAGAGGTTTTCCTTCCGAGGAGGCAGAAATATTCATGCGTCTGAAACATAGCAAACTGTTAAATTTTTCACAAATGAAGCCTCAGTGGTGCCCATGCAACACGATAAACACACCATTTTCAGTTTTTCTTATAGGAGCGTCACAATTTGTTAAGGAAAGTCCCCCCCAAATAAATTCAGTCACACACTTGAATCTGTTGGTTGTTTATAACAGACGTCTTATATATCTTCCCAAGAATATCATTCGCAATGAGTCACCTAAATATGCCTTTATAAGCAACACAAATTAGAGTGTCAGAGCGAGTCAGTTCTATATAATTATATAGAAACATAGAACAGTATTTGGTCACAATTTCTAAAAGATCAAATATGAAATAATTTTGAAACAAATTATGAGCAAAGATTGTAAATAAAACAGTTTGAATCTTTTCAGGATGATCGTTAACTGCTGGAGATATGGTACTATTAGTAAAACCGTAGAAATGGTATTTCTCTTCGTTGTGCAGTTTATACAAATTGTGTGGACATGATTTAGGTTTTTATGGTGTGTGGCATCGGAAGTATTACATAACACTTCTGGGCTGTGCACTGCTGAACATAAAACTGAAAGTAAGGTTTCGCCTGTAGAGAAGAGACAGAGAGAGAGAGGGAGGGGGGGGTGAGGGAGGGAGCGAGGGAGAGAGAGAGAGAGAGTGAGAGAGAGAGAGAGAGAGAGAGAGAGAGAGAGAGAAAGAAAGAAAGAAATTTTAATATCAGGTTACTGTATGTCCATTTATGCTCGGTAGTCTTTTTATGTAAACCATTTCCCGCTTACTATTCTTCACGCTATCAAGCTAACTATGCATTGACATATGTCTCATTGTCCCGTTCTATCATAACTAGTTTCTTTATAGTCTGCCCTTGCCTCTTTTCTCTAGTGCCTCCCAATTTGCACTTTATTCATTTACATTAAAAAAAATAGGTCTGATGTATTACACTGTACTGCTTGCATTTTCCTCCTCTCCGGTTTCCTATTCGCTTCCATTGATGCTATAACTCAGAGAAGCTAAGTTCCTCATCAATTCGTGGCAATTTTGACATCGTTAGAACAATTTTGTTGTTACTTTACATACGTTCATCTGTTTCTACCACCTTCTTTGCTTAAAGTACATTTTATGGTTTAATAAGTCAGAACAAGTAGCTTTCGTATTGTCTACGTTCGTCCTCTCCACCAGAGAGATTGACAACTCTCCCCCCCCCCCCCCAGCTTTGAAACGAACTATTATTCTTTTCCTTTAATATGAAATGAAACTTCGTTGTGTGTATAATGAGAAGAGTTAGTCACGAAAGTGCTTAAGATTTCTTTAACATTACTTCCGGAAAAGTCTTGCACCGTTGGGAATCTGAGTACTCTTACTTGGCGAATCCATCAGACTCTACATTGGCATCTGTCGAGTGGCCTCCTAGTTTTTACCGTGATCAATTTCCGCTCTCACGGACGACAAAACGCCCCCCCCCCCTCACTTTTTTCTTCCTTTTTCTTGTCGCCCTCCCCAGTTGGCTTAAGTGGTATGCCTCCTTCCGAAACCGCAGAGTCGCTCCTTTGTACGTCTCTTGCGGTGGCGCCGTGATATACTGATAATGACTTCCCCTAACCTGCAAAGAGCGGAGATGGCTTTCCCTCCCGGGTGGCTGTGAAGGGAGCCGGCAAAACCGCGATTTCCAGTGCGAGGGAAAGTGCCGCTGCCGCCCCGGGTACCCATCGCTAGCGCCGGATTCCTCGGCTGAGATTAAATGTCTGCGGTGGTGACGCAAGGATTCAATTTCACGGGTGCGCAGGGCAACGAACTGCTAATATGACACCTTTGAAAGGTTGCCGCTCCGACATATGCCGAATCTCAGACTGCAATCGGCAAGAACAGTTTCCCTCTGGCGCGTGACTTCTGTGTGAGCCTGTGGTGTTAAAATACGTCACTCGCCTCCGTCTACTTTCACTGCAAAACTTGTCGGCGCTCAACTTACATTAACTGTTACTTATGTAAGACGTTCTGAAGTAACATCAAATTTACACATTTCATTGGTATCCTTCTCCTGTATCTTCGGTTGCAAATTGTTGCACTATTCCGCGCACTCATTTTGTCACTGGCTCGTGTGTCCTGCCGGTTTTTCCAGGGCAATAGGTTGAATTTTATTGTATTTTCACTGTGGCTGACTTTTTATGTTCGTGTATTTATGCTGTTTTTATGCCAATTTTGATTTCATCTGTATCCTCTATGGTTCCTTCTTCCCACAGACATATAATTACGCCCCCGTTTCAGCTCTGGTGAAGCTAACTCCGACGACCCTCTTGTCTTAACTACTGTCCCGGATTTCCAATCGAGTTGCTGCACAATGGTTTTACACAAGTAACATGAAGTGAGCGACGCTTTCAAATGTGAGAAATGTGTATAGTGATCCAGTCAGTGGTCGAGACAGTTGTGCTCAGATGATTCCATGCAGCTAAAGGAAATAAATCCATAGAAAAAGAGGTTTTATGCTTCCGGTGATTGCCCGAAATGATGTCAAATAATTGCTGGAGTGATTCCTTGAACACTGAAAGGTCTGTTTTAATTTCATATCGCAGTGCAGTTGAACCTACTCAATGTCCTCGATGTCGAGCTTCCTAGTGTGAAACCATGATACGAGGAACAAGAAAAGTTTTGTTGTTGAGAAGCTGTGCTCAAATGTCCAATACAAAGGTTCTGGTTTCGATTCCTACGTATTCCTAAGACTTCATTTTTATGAAAACATAACTCCATCTCTTGGAATGCCTTACTTAAAAGACAAAATTACATGACGTTCGTATTAGATTATAAACTGCTCGCCTTCATATAAACTGCTCGCTGAGTCGGTTCTGAGATCAGAGTAGGCGAAGTTACACCCCATCTAGCAGAGCCATGCCTAGTAACGCATAATGATGTTCGAACTTACCTTCGGGATGATTGCAAAACTTACAAACAGAAGCCTCCGACGATTCAGAACACCTCTAACTGCGTCTTGCAGATGTTCGGTCTTCTTGTTTGAGAACTCACCTTCTCCTCGCGTTAGGTCACGAAATATCAGTATCGCTGCGTTAGATTCTGAGTTGGTTGTTCGAATCCTCGGGGTAAACAAAGTTTCGACTCCCACAATTGACCCATAAAAGTGGGATAAAATGGTGCTGTACCATTTTTGATCGCCTGGTTGAGAATTAGTGGTTTGTGATATGAGGTGTCTTGTGTATGAGAAATCGGTTGGAAACTTTACTCATGTTAGCAAGCTGTAGGTGTCGCCACCGGCGCCGACCTTGTGTGAATGCTCTGAAAAGCTAATCATTAGCGTATCACAGCATCTTCTTCCCGTCGGTTAAATTTCGCGTCTGTTGCACGTCATCTTCGTGGTGTAGCAATTTTAATGGCCAGTAGTGTAAATAAAGAACCGTATTAATCGACGTGTGCACTTGTGTTGCAGAAAGAGGATACTGGCCACCCGTAACATCATCCTCTCCCTTGATTCCTTACGGTACAAGACTCTACAGTGGCGACGAGGATGTGCACTTGGAGTTGTCTCCTTTAGCGGAACACCGGAAGAACAACATTACAGTGTGATTACTTAACGGAACAGCATAACGAATTTCATGTTGTATGTAGGCATTTACTTGTGGTGCGCCGCGAATCGTGCGTAGCAGAGGAGTGTTTAACATTGACAATAAGCTAATCGACGCCCGCATGACACACAGCTGACGTTTTTCCGCAGACCGAGAAGCTTAATTTACCCACAAAAGGCAGCAGTAGCATCACTGACGTCGACAATCCCGGTGCCTCCTTCGTGCTATCGGCGCTCTTACCGAGAAGTTGTTGCGCTTTTGGCAGAAGCGGCACAGACATGCAGAAGCGCACGCGCTGCCCAGGCGGTGACGGGAAACCGAGTGACGGACATCCGTCTTCTTCGGTCATCTCCAGGGAAGTCCGCGCACAGTAAACAACAGCCTCTGCCTACTCGATGCGCGCGAATAAACCAGGATAGGTTTGTGAATTACCATGAGACGGTCTCCATATGACCAGCATTAAATTCCTCGTGGTTTCAGTAAATTACACCACTCCTTTTGTTACTTAGAATGGATGTCCTCTGTTGTATCCTCCTGGGCTCTATCAGTTTCGAGAAACTATCTAGCTCCCGCTCTCGACGTTACTAAGGGCAACAGAAAGATACTGCCGGCAGACTGACAGTTGTTTACGCAATTGATTATTCAACTGCATACAACATTACACATTTTGATAATGCTGACTGGAATATTTTCTTTCAAATTCTGAAGATGGCAGGGGTAAAATACAGAGAGCGAAAGGCTATTTATAATTTTTACAGAAATCACATGGCAGTTATAAGTGTCGATGGGCACGAAAGGGAAGCAGTGATTGAAAAGGGAGTGAGACAGTGTTGTAGCCTATCCCCGAAGTTATTCAATCTATGTACTGAGCGAGCAGTAAAGGAAACAAAAGAAAAAATTGGAGTAGGAGTTTCAATCCATGGAGAAGAAATAAAAACTTTGAGATTCACTGACGACATTGTATTTCTGTCTGAGACAGCAAAGGACATGGAAGAGCAGTTGAACGAATGGACAGTGTCTTGAAAGAAGGATATATAATGAAAATCAACAAAAGCAAATCGATGATAATGGAATGTAGTCGAATTAAGTAAGTTGAGGCTGAAGGAATAAGATTACGAAATGAGACACTTAAAGTAGTAGATGAGTTTCGCTATTTGGGGAGCAAAATAACTGATGATGGTCGAAGTAGGAAGAATATAAAATGTAGGCTGGATATGGCGAGGAAAGCGTTCTGAAGAAGATAAATTTAACATCGAGTATGGATTTAAGTGTCAGGAAGTCCTTCCTGAAAGTACTTGTATGGAGTGTAGTGATGTATGGAAGTAAAATATGGACGATAAATAGTTTAGAGAAGAAGAGGATAGAAGCTTTCGAAATGTGGTGCTACAGAAGAATGCTGAAGATTAGATGGGTTGATCACGGAACTAATGAGGAAGTACTGAACAGAACTGGGGAGACGAATTTGCTGCACAATTTGGCTAGAAGAAGGAATCGGTTGGTAGGGCATGTTCTGAGGCATCAAGGGATCACTAATTTAGTATTGGAGGGAAGCATGGAGGGTAAAAATGGTTGAGAGAGGCCAAGCGATGAATACACTAAGCAGATTCAGAAGGATGTAGGTTGCAGCAGTTACTCGCATCTCGTTGTTGGCCTCTGTTAGCACACAATTTTTGTTGATGGGGCGGTGAGTATTTACGTTTCTCAGACAAACAATAATAATTCTGTATTTCGTAGATTCAAACGCAAGTGTATACAGAATTATCGTCATCGTAGGAACGACCGCCGGATATGGCATCGGTGGCACCGTTGCTCTTTGACAAAAGCAAGGTATGTGGTGGGCACAGGGGTTCGGCCTCTGCTTAATCACTTCACGAAGACAAACAAAGCACCGCATATAACGTGCACACACGGACACTACGAAACGCTTACAGTTTCGACATGTAAATTCAAAATGCAGTTACTTCCAGAACACGTCGCCGACACTCGCGACAAATTTCTGAGATGACGAGAAAGAGCTGTTCGAAAGTTACTGGCACAAAATGGAACAATGTTTTGTTCGTGTTTACGAAGTTCCCTTAACGAAAGTGTTTTGTCACTCAATATTTCTGACCTCCTCATTCTTCAGATTTAGCTAAATCCGACTTTTATCCATGAGTTCTCTTGAAGACTATAATTTATCACATTCCTCCGAACAATATGCAAGAATTAGAGATAAAAATTTAACATGGAAAACTGCTTTTATTTGTTGTTATGCATCTCACTCGTAGTACGTTGTTTGACTTGTCTACGGCTGCGATACGGTAAGTGAAGTACGAAGAATACGTACTCTTTCTAACTGACGGCGTAGTTCCCCGCTGTAGACTCAAAGATGCAAAATACGACAGGGGACAAGAGGTGAGTGCAACGACGGCCGTTAGCTTCCCGGACTCTCTGCTCGAGGCCGCGGATCAGCAGGTCAACTGACGTATTAGCTGCCGGTTTACACTGCGCCGTCAGCCTTGTTTACGCCGCTGTTAGCTTTACTTCAAAGGTCGCACCACTGATAATTCCCGGGTTTACGCCTTTTATCTGTGTGTGACCCCAGAGCCGTGTTTTCAGAGAACAAATGCCGTCACTAACAGATCCTTTACGAAGTGACGGCAGAGGCGCAGTTACTTGATGGCGGCCCGCTTAGCAGAAACAATCGAGTTCAAACCTCTGCCTAGTCATCCTAAACCACATTTTGTCTGACCTGCAGTGATGATTCGGGGAAATCGTCAGGGTTTTTCCGTACACATGCCCTCCCACGGATGTTCCACTGTTGTTGAAGCTGCTACTTTTAAAATTACTGGACTTGCAGAAATTTTCTAGCAAGATTCAAGAAAATTTGTTCAGGCACACGTCCAAAAAAGCAACAAATATGTTACTGTTACTGATCTGCTAGACTCTGGCCACATCGTTGATATTTTTAGAACGTAATGAAAAATTTTGGATGCGAAACCAAAAAAATAAAATAAAATTTTACTGTTACAGAAAGCCTAGCGTTACACATATATCCACACTCTCATCACAGAACATAACCAGAGATCCCAGTGTCCGGCCGCTGTCGCCGAGCTATTCTAGGCGCTTCAGTCCGGAACCACGCGGCTGCTGCGGTCGCAGGTTCGAAACCTGCCTCGGGCATGGATGTGTGTGATGTCCTTAGGTTAGTTAGGTTTAAGTAGTTCTAAGTCTAGGGGACTGCTGACTTCAGATGTTAAGTCCAATAGTGCTTAGACCCATTTTGAGGCCCCAGTCCATTCCATGTAAACACAGCCCACACCATTATGGAGCCACAACCAGCTTGCACAGTGCCTTGTTGACAACTTGGATCGATGGCTTCGTGGCGACTGCGCCACATTCGAACCCGTCGCTCAGCTCTTATCTACTGACGTCGGGACTCATCTTACCAGGCTAGTCCTCTAGCGTCCAACCGTCATGGTCACGAGCCCAGGCGAGGAGAGGCGCAGTAGGCGATGTTGTGCTGTTAGTAAAGACACTCTTGTCCTAAGCAATAGCCCATTAACGTCAAGTTTCGTCGCACTGTCCTAACGGATACGTCCGCTGTACGTCGCACAGCGACTTTTGAGGTTATTTCACGCTATGTTGCTTGCGTGCTAGCACTGGCAACTATACGCAAATGCCTCAGTCGTTAAGTGGGGCCGTCGGCCTCTGCGTTGCCTGTGATTAGAGCCTGAGAGGTAATGCCTGAAATTTGGTACTCTCGACACACTCTTGACCGTCTGGACCCCGGAATATTGAATTCCCTGTTGATTTCCGAAATTGAATCTCCCAAGCGTCTCGCTCCAATAATCATTCCCGGTTCAAAGTCTGTTAATTCCCGTCATGCAGTCGACCGGGGTGGCCGAGCGGTTCTAGGCGCTACAGTCTGGAACGGCGCGATCGCTACCGTCGCAGGTTCGAGTCCTGCCTCAGGCATGGATGTATGTGATGTCTTTAGGTTAGTTAGGTTTAAGTAGGGGACTGATGACCTCAGAAGTTAAGTCCCATAGTGCTCAGAGCCATTTGAGCCAGCCCGTCTGTAAGTAAGCTGTTTGGTTTTTTTTATTGGTAACGCCGCCGCCACGTAGCGCTCTGTATAAAAATCACTGGCTGTGCCGTGCGCAGTGTGTGTTTAGTTTGCATTGTTGTCTGCCATTGTAGTGTTGAGCAGCGGCAGCTGGATGCTAACAGCGCGTAGCGTTGCGCAGTTGGAGGTGAGCCGCCAGCAGTGGTGGACGTGGGGAGAGAGATGGCGGAGTTTTGAAATTTGTAAGAATTGGTGTCATGAACTGCTATATATATTATGACTAGTGAGGTAAATACATTGTTTGTTCTCTATTAAAATCTTTCATTTGCTAACTATGCCTATCAGTAGTTAGAGCCTTCAGTAGTTTGAATCTTTTATTTAGCTGGCAGTAGTGGCGCTCGCTGTATTGCAGTAGCTTGAGTAACGAAGATTTTTGTGAGGTAAGTGATTTGTGAAACGTATAGGTTAATGCTAGTCAGGGCCATTCTTTCGTAGGGATTTTTGGAAGTCAGATTGCGTTGCGCTAAAGATATTGTGTGTCAGTTTAAGCACAGTCGTGTATAATTGTTCAAAGAGGACGTTTCACATAGACCAGTCTTATATAATTGTTCTAAGGGGACGTTTCACGTCATGCAGCCACAATTACGTTGTGAACTTTTCAAATGAATCACATGAGTGCAAGTAACAACGCCGCCAATGCACTGTCCTATTCCTTTGTGTACCCGATACTACCGTCATCTGTAAATATGCATATCGCTATCCCTCAGTGTATTTATCCGTCTCGGTTCCTCGCACAGATGCTGATCTTAGCTGCAACACTTTACCATCTTGGTGAACTTCCCACAACCACAATTCTTCTTAAATGTGTATCAGTGGACTGTGTTTTGCGGTAACACTCGTGCTGACTTCAGCATGAGTTCGGAGTTCTCTTATGTGACAAAATTCCATCATGTTTTGTTGGATAGAACCCTCATTGTGCGCTTCCAGCTGCTGGAGATAGAAAGCTGCTGCAAGATATAACTTTTTTTTTTTATTTCTCGGTTGTCACAGCTGCCTGCTGCAAATATTTAATTTTCCTTTCCTGCTGATAAGGCGCGGCAGGGCTCCGGGCTGATAAGGCCAAAGATGGATTGGCTATTCTGCTGCAAGGGTCGTCGGCAGAAGTCAGGCAGCCACGTTTCGGACACTGTATCGGTTTATCGGGCGGGGCGCGGCGTCAGTCCTATCGACAGCCAACAACACACACCGGCCGACGCATAAAGTAGGCCGGTATTTCGTTACAAGCGTCCATAGCCGCATTCCTGCGCCGAGCTGCGCCACACTCTCGGTTTTAAAGGCCGCCCAAATGTGGAACGGGTAAAACTAACCATCAACGAGACCTGCGCACCGGTTCTCAGTAAGGAAATTGAGATCGAGAATGTAATTCCGGAGTGGAATCCAGGAAATGGGACCACTCCTCTAGAGAACGCCGGCACAGGATGTTTGAAACTCAGGTAGCCAGAAGAGCCTTTACAACGTGATAACATGTTCTTAGGTCCTTTCGAAAAAAGAATCGTTTCCAGGCGAGTATCTGAATGGACCTGCAGTGCTCCATAGGCCGCAAACTTTACTCTCCATCGCAGTTGCCCAATCTGTCCACAAAACGCTTTCAACCTGGTACACACAGAACATAGTGAAATGGCTTAATTTGACGTTTTTGATGAAACAGTAAAAAGAAAATTCAGTACTTCCTGAAGTATTATACGAGGCTGTTGTTACTGGAAATCCCCGTCAGGTTTAGATTTTACGTTCTTGCCCCAAACTATGTGAGACGTACGGCAGAGCGGTTTCTGCAAAAAAACATGGATATTTTCCTGAACTCATGCTCCGGATATCAAGGTCGTTGATCATGTAATGTCAACAAACAAGCTGTCTTTCTGCGCAATTTTCTTTTGTTATGTTACGTATGTATGGATGACGCTGCCTCTTTGCTGCTACGACATCTTTGACACATACAACGCCGTAAAAGAAAGTGGTGTTTTACTAATGCATAGTAATATTTAACTCAGCCGAAAGAGTAAATGCTACGATTTTTATCGACAACAAACCGTAGTTATCCAGTAATGCAGGTAATTTAGATACTTAAGAGCGTAATTGCAGCCCCCTCTCCCTCCACCAAAAATATAGAATAAAAATAACACGCCAATACTATGGAAACGATGGTAAAAGCACGATTAGTGAAGTCAGTAGATAAAGAGGGCCTCTGAGAACACGACGAGCGGAAGAAAACACGATCCGTTCCATTTGCCTGAGACTCTGGCGTTTACTGCAACGAAATGTAAGTCAAAACTGATCTTCTGTTGATAAGCCTAGTTCGTCTCTTCGTATGACAGATTTTTTTTTTGTTTTACTTTGGTCTGCAGTTACATTGAGCTCGGACTGAATATCGTAGTTTTTTTTAATATCGTAGTTTTTTTTTTTTTTTAATAGAGGTGGCCCTTCCTGTTATTCGCTAACGGTCCCATTTACGTAGTTACGGATGAAGCAACGGTGTAACGTGTAACCCGAACCACGGTACATACATAAAACGCGGGCACCAGCGGAAGTCAAGTTAAGAGGCCGAGCAAAACCTTTGAATAATCGGGAATCTATGCCAAACATTTGGATTTTTAATCATCCTGACAGAAACAAGAACTTTTGAAAAATCGAAATATAGTTGTGCAACGCATCCCAGGTTGGGCAGAATAAAGCTGGCCCCGAAAATATTTATGAGACTGACGCGGGATTGACACTTGTCAGTGAACAGGAGAGCCGTTCGCCACAGAAAATGATGGCAACACTGATTTCGATGCACTTATCGAGTGCAGCCAAATGTCAGCGCACGCGCATCTCAAACACGCTCCGTCCCGAGTACTTCGCTGTGTCATTACGTTTGAGTGAGTGAGAGGAGGAGACGTGTTTAGTGACTAGTAGAAAGCAACACAAAATAAAGCTCATGACAAAAAATGCTTCAAATGGCTCTAAGCACTAAGGGACTTAACATCTGAGGTCATCAGTCCCATAGACTTAGAGCTACTTAAGCCTAACTAACCTAAGGACATCACACACATCCATGTCCGAGGCAGGATTCGAACCTGCGACCGTAGCAGCAATGCGATTCCGGACTGAAGCGCCTAGAACCACTCGGCCACAACGGCCGGACTCATAACAAACAGCGAGTGTTCATTGTCAAGTGTTATGCTACGTGGAGTTCGTAAAAAAAAAAAAAAAAAAAAAAAAAAAAAAAAAAAAAAAAAAAAAGTGTGTGGAATTGTTTGCGCAAGAGTTTAAGACCGGAAGTTTTACGGCAAAATTTCCAAATAATTCTACACTGCAAAATTCACTGGCGGAAGCGCGAAATGAGCTCTGTAGCGAATAAAAACCATGACTATCCTAAAAGAGTTCGAATGCCATTAATCATTTCTCGAATCTTATTGCCAATAATATCCGTATTACGCTTTTCATTTGAACCTGAGTGCTGCAACAAAACTGCTAATGTCATACTGTTGTACTCATGACTCGCCGTGTTTTGCAACATTTGCACTGTCTTAGTGCTGTGGTAAATCCAATTCATCCCGTTTCCGCAGTAACAGTGGTCGGAGAAAATTCCAGTAGTTCTGGCGTGTTGAAGCTTCCGAGCGTCGTTTGCGTTTGTTGAATCGGCAGTGCTCTCTGTTCCTCCCCGTCACGTCTCTTGCACGAGCGCGGGTGTGACAGGAAATGGGGAGCAATTACAGGGGCAGCAGTGGAGGGTGAGGGAGATAATGGTTGAGTCGTGGAGTAGTAAGCGCGTTTGCGCATGCGCGGTGCGTCCCGCGCCGTGGCTCCGCCCCCTGTGATCGAATTACGCGTCCTTGGGCGCAATTGCGCCCACCCGCCAAGGCCGCCATCGGAGTAGACCTGTGCTTCTCGCCTTTCTGATCGCGTCTCCCGCGCACCGACCGGGTTCGGTTTCTCCGGGAGAGGATTCTAGACCACGGCCCTTCCTCGTCACCGCCACTTCGCAAACGGTTGCGTAAATTTCGAAGCGTGCAGTGAAACAGCGGTTTATTTCGCCAAGGTATCCACTCGTATCTGGACAAAGCCGAGGTCACGGGGCAGCGAGGGTCTGAACGCCGTAACGTAAGGTGGCTGCAGAAAAACTACCTTGAGGATCGGTGCAAAAATACTTGCCTGGATCTTTGGCGCCAGCGATCGTTCACGCTACTGAGTCATGCATCTGTGCGCAGGCGATGAAAGGTGACTGGCACTATACAAAAGCAGATCGTCGACATGGACCAATTTCAAAGTCTCCTTGTTTCTTTTAACTCACCTATTTTTAAATTAGACTAGGATTGTACTGAAAATAGCCGCGCGGGACTAGCCGAGCGGTCTAAGCCGCTGCAGTCGTGGACTGTGCGGCTGGTCCCAGCGGAGGTTCGAGTCCTCCCTTGGGCATGGGTGTGTGTGTGTTCGTCCTTAGGATAATTTAGGCCAAGTAGTGTGTAAGCTTAGGGACTGATGACCTTAGCAGTTAAGTCTCATAAGTTTCACACTCATTTGAACACCTATACCGAAACTTGTGAGCAATCCATTGTTAAAATTCAACAATGTAACAAATACGCGTACAGGATCGTAATCAACAGACTTTCTACCACATGCTGCCATATTGTGATATAATTAGCGCCTGTCACGTGATCACAGGCAGTACTTCAAAAATGGCGGACATAGATGTTAAAGTGCTGCCATTGAATTCCTCGCTAAAGAAGGCAAATGTGCTGCTGAAATTCACCTCAGACTTGAACGTGCTTCTGGTCTGCATGGACGCTAGCAGTTGATAGGACGTGAGTGAAGCATTTTGAAGGTGGGGAAACGAGTATTCAAGATGAGCATCCTAGCGGTCTCTCGCCTCCAAGGAACGCAACAAGGAAATAGTTGGTGAGCGCATTGGAGAAGACAGGCGTGTTACAGTGACCGAAATTCCTGCTAAGTTTGCGGTAGGACACAGTTCAGTGCAAGAAGTGATCCAAAGCTTAGGTTATCGAAAGGTTTGTGTACGCTGAATCCCACGTTTATTGACTGAAGACCACTAACATCAGTGAAGAACCAACAGGCAAAACCTCCTTCATAGATTTCAAAATGAAAGTGATGACTTTCGACGGGTATTGTGACTGGCGATGAACATTACGGGACGGTGGAGGATATTCAGACAGCAGTGCGTCAGCTTCTTCGTGCAGCTGGAACAGACTTCTGTTGTAAGGATATTTTCAGACTTTCAGAGCGACTGGAAAAATGTGTGCAAAGAAATGGTGACTATGTTGAAAAGCGATAGAAAAGTCTGTAGTTACGATAATGCACTAAGTTTCTCTAAGATATAAATATTAAGAGATTTAAAAATTGTTGCTCTCTACTTTCAGTATGATCCTCGTACATATCGCTTCCAATAACATTTTCTACTGCAGTCAAGAGAAACTAATAACTGTCAAACTTTACAGAGCATAAATCATATTTTCACATCTGTCACAGCAGTGACAATCTACCAGTACAATCGCAGTTTCATGTGTTTTTTTGCACACAGCTATACTTTAATGTATTCATAAGCAAACGTGCTAACTGTATATTTTCTGTTCTGTTGCAGGTAACAACCTTTCCTGTTCTCCTCTCATATAGTAGGACCACCGTGAGTATGTCAACAGTTGTCAGTCCACAAATATTAGTTACTAACCATCGAGACCACAATTCAGTTGAGGCCCTTCCTTGTGCGAAAATAATGTAATCCTCGTATTGCTCAGCTCGATGAAACAATTGACAGGCTCCCGCAAATGTTTTGGTAAGTCCCATTTCCTGAAAATACGTAGTGGTATATCTGAATCACGTCCGCTGCAAGTTCGTTATTAATAACAAATCTATTAAAACAATTCAGTTAATTTACCTTCCTTAGCTGTAACTCTTATCTTCGAAAAAACTTTGTTTTAGCAAGAAAACTGGCAAAGTACGTAGAACATTTAGAATCAAAGTAAGGAAGGAAACAATGGTGAAATTCGACAAGACTATGGCGGTACCAGCAGCTTTATGCGAAGCTGAAGCGTGGGTCATCTCTAGAAGCGTGGGTCATCTCTAGCGAGGACAAAAAGTAAGAGTCCAGTTATCCAAAATGCAAACTATTCGACAAGATGTAGACGTGACAAAGAGGGACAATAGAACTTAAAACATACGGCAGACACTCAACATTTACAGATTAACTGAAAAAATCTCAGAAAGTCGTCGAGATCGGTGATCTCATACAAAGGAGGTTTTAAAAAGATTCATTAAATATTACAAGACTGTATCTTCTATATCAGTGACTATACAAACTTGAGGTGGCTATTAACTATTGAACTATTTTAACTACTGAAACTAAAAGTTTCCCTTGGTACCAATTGTTCGTTCGTCTGGTTAACGGTATAGAATGATCACATAGTTTCACTCGCGGGGAAAACACGTGGTAGGCTTCGGTTTATGGGACTTCGGTTTACTGGTACAATACTGGCACAACTACAAAGGAGATTGCTTACAATTCACTTATACGACCGGTTCTAGAATATTGTTCAAGTATGTGTGACCCGTACCAGATAGGGCTAACAGGGGACATTGAGTGTATACAGAGAAGAGCAGCACGAATGGTCACAGGTTCGTTTAGTCCGTGGGAGAGTCTCAGAGATACTGAAGGAACTGAACTTGAAGGCTCTTGAAGATAGCTGTAAACCATCCCGTGAAAGTCTCTTAACAAAGTTTCAAGAACCGGCTTTAAATGATTACTCTAGCAATATACCACAACATGCTACCACACGCTCACACAGGAATCGTAAAGACAAGATTAGAATAATTATTGCACACACAGAGGTATTGAAAAAAATCATCCTTCCTGCGCTTCGTATGTGAATGAAACAGGAAGAAACCGTAAAAACTGGTATACTGGGACGTACCTTCTGCCATGCACCTAACGGTGGTTTCCAGAGTCTAGATGCAGACCTAGCTGTCGATGTCGATGCTGGGGTATCTCTGATACTACCAGCTCGTCCGTCCAGTCGCACGGTTAAAGGAATTACTTAGCTCAAGCGTTGCGATGTGGCTTTTTCCAAAGTTACGAAAACATGCTGGAAATTACATTTTTGTCAGGGTGGATATCTACCGCACTGGGATCTGCAAGTGATGAGGATTCCGTAACAATGACCTGCCTCAGCGACATATTTTGTATATGATCGTATATGATGTAAAAGGACGCACCTATGTCTTACGATATGCGAATCTTTATCTGTTCGATCGAACGCCACGTGTAGTAACCGATACATTTCGTAACTGCATTCACTAACAGCACCCATGGTAATCAACTCTACAGTTAATATCGTCAACGATTCTTCGATCCTTCCGATAACTATCTTACATTTGCCATAGCAAGTACCTTTAATTATTATTTTCACGGGATCTTTAAAAGCACTGCGGACGAATACCAATGCACAGTTGGCTAGAGTGATGCGGACACTTCTCCAGGCCTCGTATTCAATGACACGCAACAAGCGTTTGGTGTGTTCCTTCTTCAGCCAAGGGCTTCAGCCGGGAGCGTGTTTCTCCTGGAGACGGCCGTTTGTCACTCCGGCTGAGAGATTTTTCCTGCTGGAACGCCGGCCGTGCTATGCACGATGTGTCCCGCCGTGGCTGGAGGGCTCTGGAATTCTCGGCGCTGTTTGTTTATGAGCGGCGCCGTATCCCCTGGCGATGCACGGCACTCGGCGACGCACTCCAGTTCACTGGCGCTCGACGTGACGGCAGTCTGTGACCCGCTCTGTCCGCCTCCACTGGACGTGTCTTACACGGGTCGTCACCACCAGCCCACTAACTTCTCCCGCGTGCATCTGCTTATCTTTCAACACTCCATCCACACACACTGAACAGCCAAAGAAACTGCTACACCTGCATAATATCGTGTAGGGACCCCGCGAGCACGTAGAAGTGGCGAAAGACGACGTGGCGTGGACTCGACTGTTATCTGAAGTAGTGCTGGAGGGAACTGACACCATGAATCTTGCAGAGCTGCCCATAAATCCGTAAGAGTACGAAGGAGTGGAGATCTCTTCTGAACAGCACATCGCAAGACGTCCCAGATATGCTCAATAAAGTTCATGTCTGGGGAGTTTGGTGGCCCGCGGAAGTGTTTAAACTCAGACGAGTGTTACTGGAGAACCGTGTAGCAATTCTGAACGTGTGGGGTGTCGCATTGTCCTGCTGGAATTTCCCAAGTCCGTCGGAATGCACAATGGACAAGAATGGACGCAGGTGATCAGACAGGATGCTTACGTCCGTGTCACCTGTGAGAGTTTAATTGCACACGCCCCACACTATAAAAGGGCCTCCACCCGCTTGAAAAATCCCCTGCTGGCATGTAGGGTCCATGAACGAGGTAGCAGTGAATACTGAAGATAGAACAGGCTCAAGTGCGTAAACGTTGAAAGGCAGAAGAAGAACAGACTCAGTGAGTGTCAAAAGCATAAAACAGCAGACTGCTACGACGTAGCAGTGAACAGTTAACCAAGCAGTGCATTACGTGAACATTCAAACACAATCAAGCATTGCATAGGAAAGATTCAGGATAGGATGAGCGTAATTCACACTGCAGGTCAAACTCCATTGTGAAATGTACTACCAGGCCGGCCGGTGTGGCCGTGCGGTTCTAGGCGCTTCAGTCTGGAACCGCGCGACCGCTACGGTCGCAGGTTCGAATCCTGCCTCGGGCATGGAAGTGTGTGATGTCCTTAGGTTAGTTACGTTTAAGTAGTTCTAAGTACTAGGGGACTGATGACCACAGATGTTAAGTCCCATAGTGCTTAGAGCCATTTGAACCATTTGAGTAGGGCGATTTAGAATTGGACGAATTTTTCTCATTGTCCGATGAGATGCTATAGAAACGACATGGGTTCTTCAGTTATGCATCGATCATACACCCGACCAATCTCAGCTCACTATAAACGTTACACATCCAGCTCACGGTGCTTCGTGTCTTACTACGGTATCGAGAGCTGGTTTCAACCCCTAACGCGCTGCCATCAGGGCAATGATTGCAATTTACCATGTTGTGTGTCGGCTAGTACTTATCGGATGTTGCTGCTAAATAGTGTAATTTCTACAGACCTGACAGTACTCGCGTCTGATGTGCGAAACCGTAATAGTGAATACAATTATGTGAACAGTTCTGTTAAAAAGAAAGAAACATTGTGGTTTTCACACCCGGCCGACGACGAAATCACTTCTGAAACAGTCTACAAAGCACGGATTGGACTGCCTGTCAAGCCTTTTTAAAGGACTCCTGACGTAATATAAGGAAATCGTGGAAAATTTTAATGTCGCGAGACATATTTCTACCTTTCCTTCCCCTCCCCTGTGTTGCTGCCTCATGCGAGTCCACTCCAATGAATTAACTGCCCCATCGGGTTCAGTCTAATCGTCTGGGAGCCCAGGCACATGGCGTCATTCCAGTGACAGCAAACATCTGTTTATATTGGTGTACGATTTTTTTTTTCATGCGAATGTACTGCGAGGGAGACTGAAGGACGAGCGGCGCTACGTGTGGGAGCGGGCTTAGGCGTCGGGCGGGTGGGTTTTATTGGAGGCCGGGTGGCGTGTTTGCAGCGGGAGGCTCCCCAGCGCCTGCGCGACAGGAATGTGGCCGTGGGGCCGCGCCGTGAATTACGACGGCGCTGTAGCTCGCGTCCCGGCCGCATAGCACTCCAGTGCAGGCGAATAACGACAGCCTCCGTGCGCACCAGAAAGCCGTGCATCAGTTCCTTCACAGTCTCTACCGCACTTTGGTTTTGGGAACAGACCTCGGTACAAAATCTGCGCTGTCAATGATCATTTCTGATCACTACACCGCTAGAGATGAAAAGCGCCATGAAGCGTTGCGCCGCGCGGGATTAGCCGAGCTGTCTAGGGCGCAGCAGTCATGGGCTGTGTGGCTGGTCCCGGCGGAGGTTCGAGTCCTCCCTCGGGAATGGGTGTGTGTGTTTGTCCTTAGGATAATTTGGGTTAAGTAGTGTGTAAGCTTAAGGACTGATGACCTTAGCAGTTAAGTCCGATAAAATTTCACACACATTTGAACATTTTTGAACCGCTGTGGAAGCACCCAAGTAGCATCTTCAGGAGAGTTATTATTCGCGGAATACTTATGGATTAATAAAATAAATAATCAACCTCAGTTGCCAGTAGTTTGTTATTCATCGCAAGACGGGTTTCGTGGCCTGAAGTTTCAACCTGAGCTGCCCGACCGCCACATATTTGTATGTTTCCATAATTATTTGGTATCACCTGAAGATGAAGTATTAGGTTTCGGAACCGGTCGTGCAACAAATAAAAAACCAGAATGAGATTTTCACTCTGCAGCGGAGTGTGCGCTGATATGAAACTTCCCGGCAGATTAAACCTGTGTGCCGGACCGAGACTCGAACTCGGGTCCTTTGCCTTTCTCGGGCAAGTGCTCTACTATCTGAGCTACCCAATCACGACTCATACCCCGTCCTCACAGCTTTACTTCTGCCAGTACGAGGTCGAGTCTCGGTCCGGCACAGTTTTAATCTGCCAGGAAGTTTCAAATAAAAAAATTGCTAGCAACTGAAGCGGATTTTTTTATTCCGTTAATATGTGCCTCAGATGCGGGTGTTCGCCTGATGAAATATTTTGTGCCTACGGATTATTTGCCGAATGATGAAGCTAAGGATTCTTTTTTATTGTTTCGTCTGCAGTCTACTGTGCGCTGGAATACGATTACTGCAGTTTTGTCGAAAATACAACATTGCTGCTGCATTTTGGAATGCACTTCTTTTTTTCCTAATTTCCGAAAAGCCCTCGCCCCTGTTAAGGGCTAATGTCTGATGCCACAAAATTTCCTAGTGGAATTATATCAAAAATATCTTGATGGAATTCAGTACAATAATAAGATCGGAAAGCCATCAACAGATTCGGAAGGATCTAGTCTCCTCTTTAGCTAAAGTTAGCGTTGTACGACCTGTACTATGGCGCATATTATTAGTATAAAAATGGCTCTGAGCACTATGGACTTAACATCTGAGGTCATCAGTCCCCTAGAACTTATAACTACTTAAACCTAAGTAACCTAAGAACATCACACACATCCATGCCCGAGGCAGGATTCGAACCTGCGACGGTATTGGTCGCTCGGTTCCAGACTGTAGCGCCTAGAACCGCTCGGACAATCCGGCCGACTATTAATAGTATATTTTCCAACTTACTTCTAGTTCAAATGGAGAAGTTCGGATCTTTTCGAGTTCACTTAGTTAAAAACTCGTTTCTT
Source organism: Schistocerca gregaria (assembly GCF_023897955.1). Taxonomy (NCBI): domain Eukaryota; kingdom Metazoa; phylum Arthropoda; class Insecta; order Orthoptera; family Acrididae; genus Schistocerca; species Schistocerca gregaria. The sequence continues at coordinate 372,832,443 of NC_064922.1, forward strand.
TTACTTAAAGCCCAGCGAGTTCAGCGTGTGCCAGTGGTATTCGAAGAGAATTCTGGTGGTGGCATTTTTCTTACAATCAAACCTCCCGGAAAACAGGACCGAAAGGAGTATAGCGGAAATATTTTGTAGCGGAAGGATAATAAATTAGTCATGTGTGTGTGTGTGTGTGTGTGTAGAGTGATCGGAGGGGGGAGGGGCGCCGACATAGAATGAAGTCTACGTGTAAATTACTCAAAACTAATAGTAGGCATATAACACAAATAACTCTGAGAGAACCTATATATACTACATATACAGTTTATCGTAGTTTCCATATATGAAATGAGAACACAGGCTTAGTTATGTGCAAAGAAAGTATCAGATTTCGATTCACGCGCAAGATATTGGGAACTGTAAAAGAGACACGCATATAAAATGTTTGTAAGACTGCTGGAATAATAAGATCCGAGTCACAATGCACTAACAGAGGCTATCGGTCACATAGCAACGAGAGCAGCACGAGAAAGAGTAAAGACATGATGATAAATCGTATTCAACAGACCTTCGATGAAAAACACAGAGTATTACAAAGAAATGTAATTACAAGTTTAAGGAACCTATAATAAGCGAAGCGACTAGGATCGTTGTGCATCCTGCCGCTTCGTTGCACTCAGAAGCAGCAACAGGTTGAGACTAGCTCGCGCAGAACAGTACAAAAAGTCCTTCCTCCCGTACTCCATGAACTAAGTAAACGCGAAGACGTTTGACACACAGTAGAATTATACATACTCGCAGCGCATATTTCACCTTTTGACGCACAGAAATATGCCTAATGGTATCCTATACGATTTCTTTCTTCCTTTCGTCGGACCGCTGTCACACAGCGGTCAATGTCTCTCTACAGGTGAATAATACTGTGCAGGTATGCCTCTACGTCGACCCGTGTGCTTCATTTCATACGCCCACAAGAGGCCGCAGCACCTACCTGCTGCGTTTCCAGTGTGGCAGTGGAAGCCGCGGCTGGTTCGCAGAAGCGACCTGGAGGTCACATTCCCGGTCCGCCCACATGCGCGTCGCGGCGCAGATGATGCATCGTAGGAGCCGTGCTGCCGTGTCGCCAGGCGAGCGGCCCACGCGTCCAGACCTCCGCCTGCGCAACATGACGTTTCAATATTTCTTATCCGCCCGCACATTCCAAGGGGAAAAGACCATGGCCGGATGAAAATGGTCGTATACGAAAGTGGCAGCATGTTACAGCGCAGCTAAAGCATCACGAATCCGTTGGCCGGTTTTAACAGCCCCCTGATTTAGTACGCGTAATCGAATTGGCCTTCCCTCTCACCCGAAAACCAGTTATATAGACATGTACAGTTTAGCGTAGTCTCTGATACGAGCGGATGACGGGCTTTCTGATCTACTTTTGCCCGTAATTGTCCTTTTCTTGCGACGACATCCACCCTCACCTAATATAAAATTACAGTATGTCTCCAGGAAACTACAATTCCATCATATCAACAGATCACCTAGGCCTGAGGTCCGGCTAGTATTTCCCCATTATGTACATAGCTGGAGTGCTGTTCCAATATCGGGGGACCTCGGCAAAACTGACGATTTAACAAGGTGAAAATCAAAATGGGGTGAAATCTGAATTAGGGAAGGCACTGACCCAGGCTAATGAAAGCAGCTTTGTCAGCCACAATGCGAAGATGGTATAGTGATTAGCACATTATCTAGTAAAAGCATTTCATAATGCAATTAGTGGTCTCGACCATCCAGATGTCGTCATTATGCCGCCCGCGGTGGCCGAGCAATTCTAGGCGCTACAGTCTGCAACCGCGCGACCGCTACGGTCGCAGGTTCGAATCCTGCCTCGGTCATGGATGTGTGTGATGTCCTTAGGTTAGTTAGGTTTAAGTAGTTCTAAGTTGTAGGGGACTGATGACCTCAGAAGTTAAGTCCCATAGTGTTCAGAGCCATTTGAACCATTTTGTCGTCATTATACTGTCTAAAGGCACAAGCTGCAGGCGGAGACATAAGGTTTCCCTTGCATTGTACCTGCAAAATTGTATCATTGTACGACACTAAGTTCACGTCATATGAAGTCGAAAACATTGAGCTGTCCGAAAAACGTAAGTGCTGGCCGAAAATCGCTTGAGGTACAGATGAAATATACGTACAAGTAAGTGTGAAAAGCGTTCGGCAATCTAAAATGGTGCAAGGTGTTCGAAATTCTGAGGAAAACAGAGAGAGACGGGGGTAATATGCGACATGTACAAGAGCCAGGGCGGGATAATAAGAGTGAAAGGCCACGAACGAAGTGCTCGCATTAAAAAGGTTGTCTTCCGCCCTGATATATACATCGAAGAAGCAACAAAGGAAATAAGAAAGATTCAAGAGCGGGGTTAAAATTCAAGGTGAAAGAATATCAATGATAAGATTCGCTGATGATATTGCTATCGTCAGTGAAAGTGAAGAAGAATTACAGGATCTTTTGAATGGAATGAACAGTCTAATGAGGACAGAATATGGATTGAGAGTAAATCGAAGAAAGACGAAAGTAATGAGAAGAAGCAGAAATGAAAACGGCGAGAAACTTAACATCAAGATTGATGGTCACGAAGTAGGTGAAGTTAAGGAATTCTGCTACCTAGGCAGCAAAATAACCAATGACGAAGGAGCAAAGAGGGCATCAAAAGCAGACTGCACTGGCAAAAAGGGCATTCCTGGCCGAAAAAGTGAACTAGTATCAAAGATATGCCTTAATTTAAGGAAAAATATTTCTGAGAATGTACGTTAAGAGCACAGAATAGTATGGTAGTGAAACATATACTGTGGGAAAGCTGGAAAAGAAGAGAATAGACATCAGTCCCTAAGCTTACACTCTACTTAACCTAAATTATCCTAAGGACAAACACACACACCCATGCCCGAGGGAGGACTCGAACCTCCGCCGGGACCAGCCGCACAGTCCATGACTGCAGCGCCTTACACCGCTCGGCTAATCCCGCGCGGCTGTTGAAACTTTAGGTGGACTCATAAGGTAAGGAAAGAGGAGGTTCTGCGCAGAATCGGAGAAGCAAGGAATATATGGAAAATACTGACAAGAAGAAGGGACAGGATGATACGACATCTGTTCAGGCGTCATGGAATAACTTCCATGGTACTAGCTGTAGACGGTAAAAACTGTAGAGGAAGACAGGAATTGGAATACACCCAGCAAATAACGACGTACTGGCGGAGGTAAAGCTGTGAGGATGGGGCGTGAGTCGTGCTTGGGTAGCTCAGTTGGTAGAGCACTTTCCCGGGAAAGGCAAAGGCCCGAGTTCGAGTCTCGGTCCGGCACACAGTTTTAATCTGCCAGGAAGTTTCATATCAGCGCACACTCCGCTGCAGAGTTAAAATCTCATTCTGGAACTGAGAACGTAGGTTGCAAGTGCTACTCTGAGATGAAGAGGCTGGCACAGGAAAGGAATTCGTGGCGGCCCGCATCGAAGCAGCCAGAAAAGTGACGACTCAAAAGAAATGGCTCTGAGCACTATGGGACTTAACATCTGTCGTCATCAGTCCCCTAGAACTTAGAACTACTTAAAGCTAAATAACCTAAGGACATCACACACATCCATGCCCGAGGCAGGATTCGAACCTGCGGCCGTAGCAGTCGCACGGTTCCGGACTGAAGTGCCTAGAACCGCTAGATACAAAAGAAACATCAGACTCCTATTAGGTTAGAGGTGCTAACGTACTAATGGACAGGAAAGGGTGTGGGTGAGGGGTACACGTCCACAGAGAGGGGCGAAGGAGGAGATGAACAAAAGAAGAGGGAGAGAGGAACGGATGGGAAAATAGAGAGAAGGAGGAGGAGAACAGGTAGAGGGGAGGAGGGAGATGGACAGATAAATGAAAGAAGACGAGGTGGAAAGAAAGAGGGGAAGGAGGAGATGGACAGAGTAGGGCAGAGGAAGACATGGGTAGACAGAGCAGGTGGGATGACATGGGCAAAAACAGGGAGAGAACAGATCGACAGATAGAGAGGGTAGAGGAGGAGATGGACTAATGGAAAACTGGCATAAAAGCATGCCCGTGCAACGCCAGGTACTCGGCTAGTATCCAATAAATTCGTACTACTCAGGAGTAGGAACAAGCGTCCTCGCTGCGACACAAGAGAGTAGACGAGTGGACGTAATAGAAACGGGCTGCTGGCGTCGTCCTGCTTGACATTGACGGAGCAGTGACACCAGCTACCTGATGGAGACGGATGGTTTGGCAGGTTGCGGAGGCAAGGCTAATTGAAGGTACGCGGGCCGCATGCTGGCAGCCGGCCGTCTGCACGCCGGTCACGCAGCGGCGCCCGCCGGTGCCTTCGGCTTCGCCCGCGTCTCCGCCTCGCCTCGCATCGCAAGGCCGCGGCTACAGCAGCAGCAACAGCGCCCGGTATCGGCTGAGTCAGCGGGCGGCTGGCCGGCGCCAGGGTCGCTCGGTAAACACGGCGCGTACCGCACCCGACGCAGCAGGCAGAAAAAGCTGCAGCCGAGAAGCGAGCGAGAGGAAGGCACGCCGCTGCCGGCTGCCAATGACATACGGCGGGCGCCGCCCGATCGGAAATAGAAAAAGGAGCGCAGCGCAGCGGCGCCACTGCGGCCTTCAGCAGGACGGCACAGCGGACACTTGCTGTGGTGAGGTAGCTCTCATCACTCGTTGAGCAAAGCGCAGAAGCGTCCGCAGGGGGGAAAGCAGCTCGGAGGAATTACCCCCTGCTGGAATCTGTGGTCCGTGAAACTGTTCCGTTCCTAATGTTTTATCCAGGGCTACGCTGAGCATCTTCAGAGTCGACAAGACTCACCAGAACCGCGACTACCTCCGAAGCCATCGAGCGCAGCTCTGGGCGAAACTTTAGCATCAGAAATGACGATTTAAGAAGAGTAAAAATCAAAATGGGCTGAAATCTGAATTAGGGAAGGCACTGGACCAGACTAATCAAAGCAGCTTTGTCAGCCACAATGCGAAGATGGTGTAGCGCGATTAGCTCATCTATCTAGTAAAAGCATTTCATAATGCAGTTGGCGGTCTCGAACATCCAGATGTCGTCATTATACTGTCTAAAGGCACCAGCTGCAGGCGGATACGTAAGGTTTCCCTTGCGTTGTACCTGCAAAATTGTATCATTGTACTACGCTAAGTCCACGTCATATGAAGTCGAAAACATTGAGCTGACCGAAAACGTAAGCGCAGGCAGAAATTCGCTTGAGATACAGATGGAATATATGCACAAGAAAGTGTGAAAAGCGTTCGGCAAAGTAAAATGGTGCAAGATGTTCGAAATTCTGAGGAAAATAGAGAACGGCGGGGGTAATATACAACAAATCTCTCATCTATCCTATCTTCTTTTTATATTCTTCTTAAAAAACCAACAGAATTTTATTTATATTTCAACCTTAAATTATTGTTATTTTGAAAAGTATCATTGTTTGTAAATGTTGTAGATAAAACAAAAGGAGAGAAAACTGTAAAAAGATTAAAAACGAAAATTGTAAGATGTACGACATGTTTTAAACATCATGTAACAGGTCTATGATTTAGCAATAAATAAATAAATCAGAACTGTTTTATGGACCACAACCTGGAAGATTTACCATTAGCTAAAACATCCTGTAGTGCACTTGATTACATTACAGAATTATTACGAATTTCTATGACTGCGTGCAACTCAAAGTACAGACTGCAGAACCTACATCTACATTCATACTCTGCAAACCGGCGTGAAGTGTATAGTGGAGGGTACTTCCCACTGCACCAGTTCTTAGGACTTCTTCCCGTCCCACTCGAATACGGAACACGGAAATAACGCTTAGATGCTTCTGTGTGCATTGCAGATACTCTAATTTTCCAGAATGAATTTTCATTCTACAGCGGAATGCTGATTTAAAACTTGCTGCCCGCGGTGGCCGAGCGGTTCTAGGCACTACAGTCTGCAACTGCGCGACCGCTATGGTCGCAGGTTCGAATCCTGCCTCGGGCATGGATGTGTGTGATGTCCTTAGGTTAGTTAGGTTAAAGTAGTTCTAAGTTCTAGGGGACTGATGACCATAGATGTTAAGTCCCATAGTGCTCAAAGCCATTTGAACCATTTTTGATTTAAAACTTCCTGGCAGGTTACGACTGGGTGCCGGACCCGGTCTCGAATCCGGGACCTTTGCCTTTCGCGGGAAAGTGCTCTCGGAAGTAAATCTGTGAGGTCGAATCGTGAGTCGTGCTTGGGTAGCTTAGTCGGTACAGCACTTGTTCCATAAAGGCAAAGGACCCAGGAAGCTCCTGGTCTTATCTTGCCTTTTCGACCGCTAAGGGAGCGGTAAGTAGATGCTTGTAGTATATTCCTGGATTCACTGCTTAAAGCTGATTACTGAAACTTTGCAAGTGGGCTTTCTCGAGATAGTTTGTGCCCTACTGTTTGCAAGTTCAGTGTTTTCAGCAGCCTCGTGACACTCGCACAAGGGTCAAACAAAACAGTGACCATTCCAGCTGCCTTTCTTCGTTTACGTCCAGTATTAGGTCCAATTTCGTTCGGGTCTCATATAACTGAGCTATATTCTAGGATGGATTGCGCGACTGTTTCCTGAGCAATCTCCTTTGCAGACTCTCGGTATCTCCGTAGTGTTTTGCCAATGAACCGATGTCTGCCACCTGCTTTAGCTATGACAGAGCCTATGTGACGGTTCCATTTCGCATCGCTACAAATTGCAACACCCAGGCATTTGTATAAGTTGACTGTTTCCAGTTGTAGCTCATTGATATTGTATGTGTAGGAAACTACTTGTTTTCGTTTTGTGAAGTGGACAGTTTTACATTTAAATCAAATTGCCAACCTTGGCTCACTCAAATTTTGCGAAGATTAACTGTATATTTACGCGGCTATTTTCTAGACAGCGCCTCACTGTAGATAACCGCACTTTCTGCGAACAGTCTAAGGTTGCTATTAATATTGTCTACAAGGTCGTCAACATACAGCATGAAAAGCAACGGTCCCAATACACTTCCAAGTTGCACAACTCTTCTACATCTCTAGATGACCCTGTATCCGAGATAATTTGCTGCATCTACCTACCTAGATATCTTCAGTCCACTCAAAGCGAAGATGTGGTAAAGAGTCAAATGCTTTTCGGAAGTCATGAAACACTGACTGCCTTGATTTAAGGCTTTCAGAATATAATGGGAGTTGGGATTCACGTGATCGATTTTGGAATTTATGTTGTTTGGCTTGAAGAAGCCCGCTGTGCTCGAGATACCTCATTACATTCTGTCCGAGAACTGGGATCTCCCAAACTCTATTGTATGCAACACACCGCATAGGCAGTCCTAATAATTCTACTGTGAAGTTTGCGAAGCTGTCCAAAAATTTGTTTGTGTGGGGAGATGAGAATTGCCTTGGTTCAGTCCTAGGCTGTTAACAGTCAATTAAACTGGCAAGTTCAAGAGTGGTTCTGGAAGGTTCCCCCTTTCATCTAGTCATATTCTCGTCCTGTTTTGCTTCTCCAATCCCGTTCTGATTTCTTCTTCTATGAACAATCTACCTTATCATATGTTTTTTAATAGTTCAACAATACCTGCTCTTAGATGACAGACTTTATGCAGCCATTGTTCAACAACAGAAATAATGGCACAGAGTGCAATATCTTCTCACAACCCTCTTTTCCTGCCTTTTAACGGTGGGCATCGTCGTTTACACCGCTGCCGAAGACAAGACGTGGCACGTTGCCAAGCTCCCCTGATGGCGTGCACATTAAGAGATTTATCGATTTAAGGTTGTCGGCTCCACCACTTGTTGGATATCTTAACGACAGTTTCAACAGCACCAACGGCCGCAAAACATGATAAAATCAACGAGCCTCACGAGAAATTCTTGATAACTTTTCCTTGTTCGTGTTTCTCTCAAAAGTGTTTTCTTCAATAGTGTTATCGTCATATCTAAAAGAGTCTTTAGTTTTGTCGAGACGTCTTTAATCTTCGTAACTTGTGATTTCGCTACCAACGACATGTTGCAGTATGAGAAAAGGGAAAAAAATAACGAATTTTATCTCTTTACGTAACATGATTCGACATACTGAAGCGTAAAACGATGGATCGCCATACCTTCTCAGCTAATTTGCTTTTTAACTGCTCAGTTGCTGTTTACGATACGCAACTTATACTGTCTTACCTTTCAAACACTGCACAAAAGAAATGAAATTCCAGATAGGATGTATGTAATGAACAACTTCAGCAGGGTGGCAGTCATCAACAATGTGTTTCTGTTAGCATGACGCAGATGCTGTTTTGAGCTTGTGGCATTCGAGAGAATAGTACAGGTCGCAGTCTTCGTGCTCTTGTCTCCAACACCAAGCAGGCTTAAGTATAACAGGTGCAAAGTGAAGCTTATGCGAAGTTTGGTCCTTCGTTCCATTAGTCGTAGATTGCGATTTTCTAGTTATGACTTTGGGTGGAGGTTTATGTGAAAATCTGACCCATGTGTGCGCTATCGCTCATATATTGTGTTCCAATGAATAGCGCCTCTTCCAAGATGACAATACCCCAGCTCTGATATCATCTCAGGAACATGTGAGCTTCGAAGCCTGTCAAAGCCTTTAAGCAAAAGAGTCTGTTACATATTTTCCCTTACTATTTCTTTACCACACCGAGGAACCGAAACGTTACGACAAACTGGTAAATATCCAATTGGTTGGCTTTTGGAACGTCACTGAGCAGCGATTTTGCGTGACAGGGATTCGATAAGTTCTCGGTAGGTGGACACAAGATGTCTATGCGCGTAGCACTCAACTCCCCTCAATTGTGGGCCGTATAGTCGCTAGAATCATTCGTTGTTCGTCTCTGCTCCGCTTATGTTCTTTCTGTACCGCGTCAGTGCTCCTTAACGCCACCAGACGGCATCCACTCTCGTGCCACCAGACGGCATCCACTCTCGTGCCACCAGACGGCATCCACTCTCGCGGGCGGTGGCTGTAGTGGTTTCGTTCATCGTTGTAAATTCTTGTCATGGCGCATGATACCAAATTTCTCTGGAAAATACAACCCATACCGCAAAGAAACAACCGTGAGACGGGCTAAAACTTCAAACTAGTACAACTCATGTACATGTACCGAGCGAGATGGCGCAGTGGTTAGAACACAATACTGGCATTCGGGAGGACGACGGTTCAAACTCGCGTCCGGCCATGCTGATTTAGGTTTCCCGTGATTTCTCTAAATCGCTTCAGGCAGCTGCCGGGACAGCTCCTTTGAAAGGGCACGGCCGATTTCCTTCTGCATCGTTCCCTAATCCCAGCTTGTGCTCCGGCTCTGATGACCTCGTCAAACACTAATCTCCTCCTCCTGAAGTCCATACAGGTTCTTCCATTATTCTGATACCCACTCGTAGCTGTCAGGGAATACGAAGACTTCACTCTACCGTCGCCATTTGTTTGATGATAGGTTTGCCTCCGACGTTTCTAGTTAGATGTTAGGAGTACCAAATCTTCGAGATCGTCGCCGCCCTTGGCCCGTAAAGGAGTTCTCTTTTTCCCCCTCGGATCTAATGTGTCGATGTTGCCCGCAGCTCTACCTGGACACGTCCATTGCAACAGCGACCAGCCTCGACGTGGAAATAGCGGCCAACACATCGCGTGACGTGACTGCCGTTCAGAGAACCCGATCCGCACGGGGAGGCGGGAGGGCAGCGCGCTGAAACCGCAGAAAGGTGTGAGGTCACCAGCCGCTCCTACCGCATCCAGCCTTCAGCCCGCAACGGCGCTGATATCACCCGATTATCCCACCCGTGTTACATACAGAGTGTGCTGCTTCCTCTCCTGTAGCGTCACGTTGCTCCTCTCCTTCTCCTTTTTTCTTCATATCCGTGCAGACGGCACAATTGGAGGAGCAAATGGTTACCATACCGTCCTCCCGTCTGTTGATGTCGCCTTTCCAAGCAAGAGCCTACCACTGTAACCGCTGGTGGTGCGCCATCAAATTTTGGAATCAATACTTCCTCGGTGGTAGAGTTCCAGACTACGGATCAAAAACTCCAGGTTTTGGTCGCCAGTGAGGCCTAGTATTTTTTTACTTCTTTCACCAACTGTTCAGAATCCACGTTAAGCTCTCTACATAACTGGCTGGGTAAGTCAGTTCATATAGTATATAATCAAAAGTATCCAGACACCTATTAGCGAATTTTAATATTGTCTGTGTCTAGCCTTCGTCTTTATGGTGGTTTGAGATCTGTCCGCGACACTCTCAGTGAGCTATCTGAATAGCTGTGGAGGAATGGCAACCCATTCATTCTCAGAGCCTAAACCAGAGAAGGTAGTGATTCTGCAGACTGGAGTGAAGACGACGTTATAACGCATCCCAAGGGCGTTCCATTGAGTTCTGGTCGAAAACTCTGGGCAGGCCAATCCATTTTAGGAATGTCATTATCCACGGACCATTGCCTTTCAGATTCGGCTTTCTTGACAGGGTGCTAGGCTAATACAAACAACGAACTCTTCCTCTACTGTACGCAGTAAACAAAACTGTAGGATGTGTTCATATCTTTCCCCATTTATCGTTTTCTTAAGCACAATAACGGTACCACAACCTAACTACGAAAAATACCTTCACACCGTAATATCTCTGTATTTCACTGCTTGCAGTACACACGATGCCAGATAACGCTCTCCAGATATTCGCCAACTTTTTATCGGATTCCCCTTGGGGCTGGCCGTTGTGGCCGAGAGGTTCTAGGCGTTTCAGTCTGGAAACGCACGACCGCTACGGTCGCAGGTTCGAATCCTGCCTCTGGCATGGGTGTGTGTGATGTCCTTAGGTTGGTTAGGTTTAAGTAGTTATTAGTTGTACGGGACTGATGACAGGTGTTAAGTCCCATAGTGCTCAGAGCTATTTGAAACATCCCCACAGGGGACAGTACGATTCGTCACTCCAGATCACTCATTTCCAGTCATTCTCTGTCCAATGGCGTCGCTCTGTACACCAAAACAAGCGTTGCTTAACAGTTGTAATAATGGTTCAAATTGCTCTAAACACTATGGGACTTAACATCTGAGGTCATCAGTCCCCTAGACTTTTGTTGTGGTCTTCAGTCCTGAGACTGGTTTGATGCAGCTATCCATGCTACTCTATCCTGTGCAGGCTTATTCATCCCCTAGTACGTACTGCAGCCTACATCCTTCTGAATCTGCTTAGTGTATTCATCTCTTGGTCTCCCTCTACGATTCTTACCCTCCACGCTGCCCTCCAATACTAAATTGGCGATTCCTCGATGTCTCAGAACATGTCCTACCAACTGATCCCTTCTTCCCCCTAGACTTAGAACTACTTAAACCTAACTAACCTAAGGACATTCGAATCTGCGACCGTAGCAGCAGCGCGGTTCTGGACTGAAGCGCTTAGAACCGCTCTGTCACATCGGCCGGCCTCAACAATTACAGAGGCGTGTGGTGTATGAGGAGCTGCTCTACAAATGTACTTATTCTTTCTAACTCTCTACGCACAATAATTGTGGTAATTGGACCACGGAAAGGGTTTTACAACTCACGAGTGATTCCTTGCGCTGGCTCCATCCGATTTTTTTACCGTTACTCACCGCAATGTTCGATAGTCCCTGTACATCAGTACGTGATGTCTGCCCGGTCTTGGTTTAGATATTCCTGTTCTTTCGCGTTTCCATTTCACAGTCACGTCACCAACAGTCAATTTGGGCAGCTTCAGAATGATTGAAATGTTCGCGATGGATCTTTGACTCAGAAGACATAGGACGACTAGACCATTTCTGCTGTTACTGTTTCTTGACTGACAACGAATGCTCCCAGACTCCTGTTATTGGCGGGTCAGCCTTTCGCGATATCTAGTGGCGAATTCCTCATTACACAGGGCTGTCAGGATATTTTTCATCACGTAATGTACTTGACCGAAAGTCACAAGGACTGGCTGATTTATAGATGTGCTATGTATGACGCCCAAATGTTGTGGCGAGATGCAGCTTTTGGTGTGAGTGTAGATGCTCTCTCTGACCAGTTAAACACAGTTGTGTAGCGAACGTGGTCTTCCCGCTGGAACACGATCCTCCTGTCCAGCGATGAGATGATAGCTCGCAAGTGGTCGGCGCACTCACTTCCATAATTCGCCTTTCGCGAGGTGCACGCGGAAGAGGGAGCAGAGAAAACTGTAAGAAGTGCCTCGGAATTGGTGGCTAATACGCACTGTGCTTGTTAATGTTTGCGCCCCTTAACATGCTGCGCTCCAGCGAAAGAACGCCTGCCGAGTTGTTGCCTGGAGACACCAGACACTGCGACAGAGAAACCGCGGCCAGTCCACCTCTGCGGTCTGCACACAGCACACAATGGCGCCGGCCGCGGCTTTACGTAACGAGCTCCGCCGCACCACAGCGACCCAGTTGCGCGCCCGACGATGCCTCCGGCGTTGCTGCAGAAACGTCCGCCAGCGTCCGTCTGTCAGGTTGTCACTCTTAAACTGAAAAATAATCCAAATGATTAATAACGGTAGCAGCGAAGCAAAAAGTAGAGCTCCGCACTCTGGCCAATCGGGACGGACCGACCGCCATGTCATCCTATGCCAATGAAGTCATTCGGATTACGCCGTTGTCGACTTTCTTGAGCTCAGAGCCGAAACTTATCACTGAAGTAGCTCCTCAGTTGCCACCACAAGGCTGACTGCAACATGTTCCAGTGCGCCCACCAAAGAAAAATCCACAGAAGTACTGGGAATCGAACCGGATCCTCTGCGTAGACCTCTGTCAGAAACGATGACCACTTTCTTTGTCTTTTTTTACCACATAGCTACGAAGTTAGACGATTATGATAATAAGTATACCTGAAATTATGCATTTACAAGACGGACAATTATGATAATAAGTGTACCTGAAATTAAACATCTATACTTCTCAAGTTACGTTACTGCCAGAGGCTACTTCTCGTACCATTACCTCTCTCACTTCGTTGCTATTTTCACTATCCTTTTCCCCCTTGCCAGGCCCATTAGGAATGGCGCGTGGGAAGAATGTCGTGAGCCGTGTGAGCTCTAATTTCACTGATTTTCTCGTTGCGGTCATTTTGCGAGATGAACGTGGGAGGAAATAACATGTTGCCCGGCGCTTGCTGTAACGTACGCTCTGGGAATTACAGCAGTTAAACTCTTCGTGACGCACGACTCCTCACAGGTAGCGTTAACATTCTTTATCTCCTGGCTGTCCTGGTTGCGTTATAAATGTCAATTCTGAAGGCAAAATACCTTACCAATCATCCGGTGAACTACGGCGGGACCAAGGTGAAAATATGAAAGGGTACATTTGCATGGGACCGGCTGGAACCAAATTTTTGGTTACCGAGACGTCTAACCAATGGCACCCCATACCATCACGCGATGACGAATACACGCTTCCAATGTGCGTTCACCGCGATGCCGCCAAACACGGATGCCACCATCATGATTCTGTAAACAGAATCTGGATTCATCCGAAAAAATGAGGTTTTGCCATTCGTGCACCCAGGTTCGTCGTCGAGTACACCATCGCAGGCGCTCCTTTCTGTGATACAAATGGTTCAAATGGCTCTGAGCACTATGAGACTTAACTTCTGAGGTTATCAGTCGTCTACAACTTAGAACTAATTAAACCTAACTAAGGACATCACACACATCCATGCCCGAGGCAGGATTCGAACCTGCGACCGTGGCGATCGCTCGGCTCCAGACTGTAGCGCCTAGAACCGCACGGCCTCTGTGATACAGCGTCAAGGGTAACCGCAGCCATGGTCTCCGAGCTTTTAGTCCATGCTGCTGCAAACGTCGTCGAACTGTTCGTGCAGATAGTTGTTGTCCTGGAAACGTCCCCATCTGGTCACTCAGGCATCGAGACGTGGCTGCACGAACCGTTACAACCATATGGATAAGATGAACTGACGGCACTTTGAACAGTGGACGTTACACGTGAGATATGTTACGACCCGTGGCTCTACCCTTCATTAGATCCCTGTGAAACCCTACATTTCAGCAGGATAATGTACGACTGCATGTTGCTACGGGCCTTTCTGGACACAAAATATGTTCTACTGCTGCCCTGGCCAGCACATTCTCCAGATCTCTCAATTCATTTTGTGTCTCCATCAGTGTGGAGCGGAAACGCGAAGGAACACCAGCAGTAATGATCTCAGCAGTAGATGTTTAGCACTATCTCGGACAGAGCTTCTCTCAGGTTAGTGAAAACGCGAAAAATGCCGTATTAGCGCTAAGACGATCTGAACCGCTGACAGTGTCCCTTGGAGTCATGCGCGGAGTGACTTGTTGCCTTTGTGGAGAAGCTGCGATGGCGGGTGCGTGGCGGTGCACTACTTCCAGCACGCGGAATGCAGCATCGCGACCCAGGGCGGCGAGCAACAGGGTCAGTGGGCCTCCCGGGAGGAGGCTGGGCGCGCCGCCCAGGTCGCTGCCGGCTTCCCAGGCGCGCTGCACGAACCTCTGTTTTCCGCGTTTTTCTCACAAGTTTCTCGTCCGACCCAATGCAGTCTTACGTTTGGTTCAAATGGCTCTGAGCACTATGGGACTTAACTTCTGAGGTTATCAGTCGTCTAGAACTTAGAACTAATTAAACCTAACTAAGGACATCACACACATCCACGGCCGAGGCAGGATTCGAACCTTCGACCGCAGCGGTCGAGGGGTTCCAGACTGAAGCAAGTAGAACCGCACGGCCACACCGGCCGGATGTAACATCTGAACCAACCCTTTGACTAGACATGAGCTCATCGCCATACACAATCTGTAGGCTCTCATGGGTGAGAGTCACACTCCACGTAGCCATTCGTACAGAATAACAGTATGCACTTCCATTGGCGACCAAGTTGTAAGCACTCGTCCGTATGCCAACATGACGTGTATCCGAATAACCTCGGGCACACCGGTCCGTACCATCTTCTCTTTCAAAAACGACGGCTAAACTTATTTTCGTTATGTCCCTCGTACATTCGCCATTCTCCACCCTGCCATCTCTTGTGTTGTCCAGGTTCCAATAAGCGTCTTAGAAATTCTACCAGTTCATATGTGGAATAACAGCAAACCAGTGCTTAACAGTATTGGTTCAAAACAGTCTTGGTTACAATTTTAGTTTTTTTTTACTTTTCAACGACGTGTTTCTCCTCATTTAGGCATCTTTAGGTTATCTTTTCTAGATGGACGCGAGAGGCACCAAGATCTGCATTATGGTTACTACCTGAGCCCCCATCTTACTGCTACTCGCTCCTGGGAACGGGAACGCGTTATGCAGATCTTGGTGCCTCTCGCGTCCATCTAGAAAAGATAACCTGAAGATGCCTTAATAAGGCGAAACGCGTCGTTGAAAAATAAAAAAAAAACTAAAATTGCAACCGAAACTGTTTTGAACCAATACTAATAAGCGTCTTCTCGCGCGTAGATCTTTTGGATAGGTACCGAGGACTCAGTTCCAGCTTTGTTCCTGCTGAAGAGTCCTCCGGTATCGAAGCGTGCCATCGGCTTTCTAGGCGGCTGCTAGGGTAGAGTGAGCCCGGAGCGCCGGCAGGAGCAGGAGTGGCGGTGCGGGCACAGCGCCGGCCAGGACGGTCCCGTTGGCCGGGCGCCTCTGCCGGGCTGGGAGCCGGCGGCTGCAGGCTGCTGGCTGGTCAGGCCGCGGCCGACTTGGGCCGACACACTTCCAGCGCCCGCCGGCTTCCGGCAGGAGCGCAGGCGCGGTCAGCGCGGCGCGGTTACACCAGCAGTGAGGTAACAGCCGCTGCCGTGCTCGACTCAGCTCCAATACGACCCTCTTGCAGTAAGGGCATCCTCAGGTATCTTGCGAATGCCTCGTGCAAAGCTTGACCGACTTGATCATCGTTCTCTTTTTCGCAGTACGTCTCTCAGGTACCACAAACCGACATGTTCGTCCAATGGTTGTTACCCACACTTGGTACCCAGCTACATTCCTAGGCAGAATTTCGGCTCCGGTAAAATCTTGCTCTCAGACACCACTTAATCAATATCTTCGTCCAGTGGCTGTTATCCAGATTGAGGACATATCCTACCCAACTACATTCCTAATTAGAACTTCTGCTCCTGACAAATCTTGTTTTACACTTTTATGGATATGGCGTCTGCTCTTTCGGACAATTTCCGTGTCGGTCGCGGTTCGACACAAGACGTCCATCGAGCTGGACGGCCAGGCTCATCCATTACGGATAACAGCCAGTGGGAGACATTCGGGCAGCCGCCCTATCATCCTGATCCCTCTTTATGCGATTATGACGCCTTCCGTCCCTTAAGAAAGGCCTTGAGGTGACGACGATTCGAGTCATACTAATATCTGCAGCAGGCTGTTACGGACTTCTTCACGCAGCAGGGCACGGTGTTTTGTCACACGGATATCTTCGACCTAGTGAGTCGGTGTGATGATTGTGTCAATGCTCACTGCGATTTTGCCTGACTGGCATACCGTTCCTGCACTGTACGGCATTCGAACGGAAACTTTTTGATCGCCCCTACAGACTGTAATTTTAGAGTCTTAATAATGGTTCAAATGGCTCTGAGCACTATTGGACTTAATTTCTGATGTCATCAGTCCGCTAGAACTTAGAACTACTTAAACCTAACTAACCTAAGGACATCACACACATCCATGCCCGAGGCAGGATTCCAATCTGCGGTCGTAGCGGTCGCACGGCTCCAGATTGTAGCGCCTAGAACCGCTCGGCCACTCCGGCCGGCACCGTCTTTATAATTTAAAAGAGCAACCAGCAACAAATGTAGATCGAAAAATCAAATCGTTGCCGTTTACGAATGTGTTACAAACGCATCTTCAGATAGCTCTTACAGATTTTCCTGTAGTACAGCTGAAAAAAAAAAATCAACAAAACGCGAGAGAGTGTTTGGTCAGTCAGATTCCTGAGAATTTAACAGCACACACACAGTTAAATATGTGGAAACTTTAAAATTTATGTTATACCATACACTCACAATGAATTCTTTGCACGTGTACATAAATGCACAAAAACGTTTACCACGTCAGGAAACCAAGAAAATCTGAAACAGCCATCTGAAGATGGATTTGTAGTAAGTTCGAAACCGGTAATGTAGTAATTTTAGTAGGTTTTTTCAAACTATACTTGTGGCTGGACGCTGTTTTAAATTATAAAATTTACAACTGTACAACAGCCACGGTTCTCATACTGTCTAATTTCGAAAAGTGCGTAAATGTAGAAGATGTGATCTTGTGAAATCTCTTTGAGACACCCTGTGGGAAGTAGATAGTTTTGGCCACATTGTTCCACACATGACGGAGGGATGACTGGAAACAGCCACCAGGGTTAGCTCGTTGCTGCGTCCGAGGCTGCGCTGAGACTACGTGCGGTCGCAACCGGCGGGTGTCGGCTGGCGCTGACCCGGCCGTCTTTCGCGGCGTTCCTGTTACCAGAGCTGTGCCGAGGCCACGGGCGCTCAGGAATGTAAATATATACAACGCGGGCGCTTCGTCAACGACCTGCTGCTCTGCAGCCGGCCACTAGCGGCGGCGCCGCCTGCACGTACACTGCCCGAGTGGCGAGCAGTACACATCTTACCGAGGCAGGTGCCAGATCAAACTCAGATACGACCATCTCGGCTTTAACGGCGACGTAGTGAACCAGTTAGCGAAGATCAGCATGACGGAATCCCTACTCGACGAATTGTCCTGAAGCTGCGTTACTTCCAGGACGGCCAAATTCAACCGTCCATACCTTCCAGAGCGTGCTTATAAGGTCGAAACCTTTCGCTCCACAATGGAAGATCAATACTCGGGGTGCGAAAAAGCTGTGCGGCTGCGACGCCCAGAAGGCCTTGTTACTTGGCTGTTCCCTTAATGCCACCCCACAAACCGACATTTACAATGCAGTGAAGTCATAAATTGACGTTTACTGTTGCTTTCGAGTATTATCCGTGCGAAGTTCCTCAATGATGAGACTGTGCCGGCCGTGGTGGCCGAGCGGTTCTAGGTGCTTCAGTCCGGAACCGCGCGACTGCTACGGTCGCAGGTTCGAATCCTGCCTCGGGCATGGATGTGTGTGATGTCCTTAGGTTACTTAGCTTTAAGTAGTTCTAAGTTCTAGGGGACTGATGACCACAGATGTTAAGTCCCATAGTGCTCAGAGGCATTTGAACCATTTTTTTTTAACAGTCTGAAGAAGGCTTCTACCAGAAACGCGTCAAATAAAGCTAGTAGTTTATCCGCTGCTGGCTTTTTATTTAGTGACCAATACAGCAATTGTGCAGTATTCTTGTTGATTTGCGATATCGTCACAGTCTTCCCGCGGGATGAATTTATGTCCCAATTACAACTAATTCACCAGATCTTTTCTCGTCCTGATCATTTCGTGAAACGTATGTGGGAGGAAGTGATATGTTAACTGACTCTTCTTGAAACGTACGCGCTCGGAATTGCAGCAGCAAGCCTCTCCACGATGCACAACGCCTCTCTTGTAGCGATTTCCACTGCAATTTGTTGAGCGTCTCCTTCGCATCATCTCGTGATGCATCGCCTAAACGAAGCTGTTTATGATAGTCACCGAAATCATGCACAATTTTGAAACCAGTCTGGTGGAACGATGTCATTTTTCAAGTTTATCAAGGTTGCAGTGAACACCCAGAAGAAACCGGTCTCTGTAATGCTCCCGTGATTAGTCAGCAATCCAAAGACGAAACGAACAGTTGTTTGTTGGATCTTTCTAGTCTCTTCTATCAGACCAATGTTTGAGTTGACAACAGTAATGGATCTCTTCGCCCATTTCTGCACAGATGCGTTACATTTATTTACGTTCTGGTCACCGCAAGTAGGCGAGCTGGCCCTGGAACGCGGCTGCAGACGTACTTCGACGCCCGCGCACGAGGCCGACCCGACCGCTGACCGACTGCCATCGACCTGCTTTCTGGCGCATTTGCATCCCCCACACTCCGGTCCGTCCGCGCCACTCTGCGCTCCAGCACTCCTTTCACGTGACCGCTGCTCACGTCTTCTCTGGCAGAGAACGAAAAAGAGGAAGAAAAACATACCACGAGCGGTGTTGCCTCTTTGCGCTTCTAGTCAGCCTCCACCCTACAAAAACGCCGAAGTAGCTCCCCTCCGAGACCTAGCATACAGCCTCCGACGTCTTCCGTGTAGTCGCCTACTCACGTCGAGCTCCAGGGTTCGATTCCCGGGAACCATTTCAGAATTTTTCTGTAACGAAGAAGCCACCTGAGAACCTGTTAGAATAAAATAACAAAAAAAAAAAATGGTTCAAATGGCTCTGAGCATTATGAGACTTAACATATGTGGTCATCAGTCCCCTAGAACTTAGAACTACTTAAACCTAACTAACCTAAGGACATCACACACATCCATGCCCGATTCAGGATTTGAACCTGCGACGGTAGTGGTCACGCGGTTCCAGACTGAAGTGCCTAGAACCGCACCGTCACACCGGCCGGCAATATAAAATAACAACCACATTCATACCCAACCCGCCAAAGTGGCGCCAAATCGAAAGGTTGGCAATAGAATGGAAGCTTTCAGATAGTTATTTAGGACAAAACACAAGTGCCTAAAGGGTTAAGCTGCGAGTTCATTTATGCCATATCTCTCCATACTGTACACGAGTAAAATAATAATTACACGCTCAGATAATAATCGATATCATCAAATACCAGGGGCGTCCAGTAAGTAATACAACACTTTTTTCCCGGCCAGTTTCGCTTGAAAAAATGCGGAATTTGTTTGGATCGTCGTGGAATGTTCCTGCTTCATCCCCCGTAGTTTCATGACGTTCCGTCAGGTGGGGGTGTAATACGTAGCCTTCAAAATGGCGCCCGTAATGGTGGTGCGTTCAAGTACAGAGCTGTCATGAGTTTCTTTTGGCGGAAAAGTAGAGCATCGCAGATACTCATTGACGCTTGCGGATTTCCTGCGAGAACCTGGCAGTGAAGAAAAAGCACGGCTGGCCGTGGGACGAGGCGTCTGTCACCATCGCAACAAGGTCACGCATAGCTGTCAGATGTACTGCGTGCCGGTCGGCCGCACACAGCTGTGAACTCCAGCTACGTTGGAACGTGAGAACACTCTCATTCGAGGTGATCCACGAATCACAAACAAACACTTCGCTGCTAACTAGACGTCTCTGTGTCCAGTGCTTTCCCTACCGCCTAACAGAAGACTATAATGAGCAATGAAGGACCATTTGCGCGGAATTCGTCCTGATGCAGAATCCACTCCACGGGAAACTGTAAGTGGATGGTGTGGAGCTTAATGATGCAGCAAGACGTTGCCTCTAACTTCGACAAGTAGAGAGGTACCATGCGGGCAGGCAGTCCCTCCCATTGAGGTGGCGTAAGGCTGTCGCATTGAACGGAGATTATGTTGAAACATACGGATAAAGCCAAAATGGTAGGGAATTCTGAATAAAACCAACTTTTTTCAGAAAAAAATGTAATGGGTGTTTTATACACGGGAGTTCGATTCTTTAAAGAATTGCAAGTGGAAGGTCTACTGCTGTCTAACTAACTCAGGTGATAAAGGCAAAAAAAAAAAAAAAATCCCGCCTCGTAAAAATTATATGAGTTCAAATCTCATGGGCCGGCCGCTGTGGCCGATCGGTTCTAGGCGCTTCAGTCTGGAACCGCGATACCGAGTCCTGCCTCGGGCATGGGTGTTTGTGATGTCCTTAGGTTAGTTAGCTTTAAGTAGTTCTAAGTTGTAGGGGACTGATGACTACAGTTGTTAAGTCCCATAGTTCTCAGAGCCATTTGAACCATTTGATGTGAAAACGTACATTATCGTGTCGGTAAAATTTCCTTGCGTAAAAAAATAGCAAAATATTTGAATCGCTAATAACTGAGAGACTAATAAGGCATAAAAAGTGGTTGAGTCCGCAACAGATATATCCCTACGTATTTGTTTCGCCTGTGACTTCATCGTACCAGTGTAGGTACGTGGATATGACTGTATTACGAATTAGCTTTGTGTAAAGTTACAAGGTGGTATGGCTTGATAAGAAGTTCAGATAGAACACTGATTCGAGTGTCACTGTAGTGTACTACTAGGGCCCAAAGTGAGACAACAGAATTATTCGCTGGAATAGAAGATAAAATCGCTATTAAACTGAAAATTACAAAGTAATGAAACAT
The DNA here is from genome assembly GCF_023897955.1 of Schistocerca gregaria. Lineage (NCBI taxonomy): Eukaryota > Metazoa > Arthropoda > Insecta > Orthoptera > Acrididae > Schistocerca > Schistocerca gregaria. The sequence continues at coordinate 372,853,596 of NC_064922.1, forward strand.
GCCACATATGGCTCGTAACGAAATTGTTGAAATTCATGGTGAAAACCTTCAGCTATCTTTTATTTTACATAGCGCTACTAGTTTCAGTCACAGACCATTTTCAAGCTTAGCAGGCGTAAATGGTAGGAACATTATACCATGATATGTCATACATTCGAGGTGCATAAGCCTTCTGGTGACAATTGCTCTGCACAATTATTATATTGATGTCAATTTTATTGACTATGGTTGGCCTGCAACAGCATCTTGTAGTCGTTTACATCATGGTACAACATTCCTGCCCTTTATGCCTTCTAAGCTTGAAAATGGTCTATGACCGAAACTGGTAGCACTGTGCAAAATAAAACACAGTTGAAATTTCTACTGTTACTTAGCAGCTACTTTTCCCCACCTATAAACATACATAAACGCTCGGAACTTTAGAAGACGCAAGTCAGAGGAAATTTCGCGAATTTAAAACGCCTTAAAAGTCCAGAGCCGAACGAATGCGAGAGCTGCGGCCACGTCGGAAAGGAAATCGAAAAACAGCGCAAAGAAAAGTACGTAGCTGGGCCATCGGGCATACCGCGGTCAGCGACGGGCCAAACTTGTGAGTAACCGTTCTGCTAAAGAGATAATTAAATTATACATTAACGGGAAATTCTGGTTACGATTTTATACGTAAGTTTTCACGAAAAAGCTACGGTACGGACCCGAGCTGTGCATAGTTATTTTTTCTTGAAATGTGGACTCCCCTAATGAGAGGCCAATGTGCTAACCCCTACGCAACCTTGCTCTGTGAAACACCTACAAAGTGGCCCCCCATTAAGTATTAAGAATGTTTTACCTTTTTCTCGTGTTGTGGCTTCGCCGTGTCGTTGGGTGAGTAGCGACCTCTCGCAGTTCCTGAAGACACCAGCTTCGCCCGCTGCGCCGACTTTCGCTGGAGGCTCTGAGCGGCGGGCGTGACAAGCCGTAACAATCGCGAGCTACCGAGAAGAAACCTGCGCCCAGTTTTCACTGAGGAGCCAGTAGCTCCTTGCTACCGCATCCGCTCCACAGGGCAACGCCACAGCCTGTGGAGTTTCGTCTGCTCCCAAGCAACATATCAATATCAACTTAGCGAGTCCAGGGAGCTTTAGCACATAAATTCGTCAAACATTTTCTGCACCCCGCCCCTGTAGCCCAATGGTTCAGAGGGTTAGCTGCCCTCTGTAATAAAAAAACTGAGTTCACCGATCAACAACGAACTGGAACAGATGTCTTACAGCGTCCGCCCCGAGCCAATGCAACGAACAAAATGAGATTTTAAAAAAATAGGGTAGCGTCGCTGCCTCCGGTGCGCAAAGTCCCAGGTTCGATTCCCGGTACCTCCTCGGATTTTTCTAGGGAGGTCTGGAATAGGGGCTACTCAGTTTGGCGAGGTCAAACGAGAAGCTGCTTCAATAAAAATAGCAGCAGCATCATGTGCTTCAAATAACGGCTGTATGGATTAGCGACTTGCTTATCACATCCCCGATGATCGTAGATCGCTCTTCGAATTGCTATATGATGTTAAGAGTTCTTGGGTATTTCTGACGCGTCAGTCTTGTAAAATCTTATCCGATGTTTCGACTTTCATGCTGCGCCATTGTTCCAGGAACTGTCAAATATGTTCCAACGTCCTGCGTTTATCGCTGTAGTGGGTATTGAAGGACTTTTCCCACGAAGGGTACAAGCGTTCCCCAGAATACCATACTTCGATCTACGTAACTGACAATTGAGCATGGGAGGAGTTATGTTGTCGTGTCATGTTTGTCTGCGCAGAAATTACGGCTGCGGCGTCAACAGCTCGACATTTCCATGCTGGATGAACACGCACGTTTACTATAGTATGCCGCGTAAAAAGAAAACAATGCCAACAACGAAAACGAGGCGTCGCCTGCAACTGACTGTGACAACCGGCAACTTAGGAACGACAATGGTGAAAGGAAGAGAGTGCGTGACCCAGCTCATTTGCTGGATGCTTGTTGTTACGGTATCTGCCCTGTAAACAAGTAACTGTCAGTCATTTTGCTGTACTGATCCAAATGACTGAAGGACGGAGCGGTAGTAGCGACCTGCTTTTTGTGTTTTGCTTGATCACTGCGCGAATGTCAGTGGCCTTGGTCAAGTGTTGCGTTCTGGAAACAACGGTCTAGCAGAGAGATAATACACTATTTCCGTAGATTTTCCCCGTTTAGTTATCTTGTTGGGATTGCGAGTAAGTGCCAGGACTACGTCTCCCGCAGGTATGAGAGTTGAATTCCCGGCAGCTACTGATTTTGTTTTCTCTTTCTCACCGAGTTAGACGTCACAGAGGTCACTGCATTGGATTCGCATTCGAGAAGGGAGAGGTTCAAATTCTCTTCCATCCAACCTGATTTTGTATCTGTGTGTTTTCCATAAATCAGTTGGGGCAGAGGGGATGTGCGGAAATAGCAGACTACCAGAGTCTGAAATGACCATTGGTATTTGCTGTCCTACCTTGGTTCAGATGCATAGCGAGACTGTGCAATGGTAAGACAGGATTCGCATTGGCGAGGACAATTCAGATGCCGAGGCACCTAGACTTAAGTGTTGTAAATTTTCTAACTCCCTTAAGGTAAATGCCGGGATGTTTTCGTTGGAAACAACATGGTTGATTTCCTTCCTCAAGATACCTCAGTCTGAGCTTGTGCTATGTGCCATCTCTAATAATGTCGACGGGACGTTAAAGCCCAATTTGACTCTCTTTTCTTCTTTAATCGAAGCTTCTGTCCGTACCATTATTATCGACAACACGTTAAATTTCGTACTCCCCCTTAAAAAACTTTTTTTTAGTTTCATTTTTAACGTGTACTTCCTTTTTCGGAACGGCTTTTGTACTTATGTGAAAAATCAGTCTGTAAGTTTGTCTACCGGGTGTCTCTCCTACGGGTCGGCAGGCGCACTTTTCTGGTGTTTCGGCAGGATCTGATGTCTGCACGTGCTTATAATGAACCGCAAAAAACGTCTTTGTTGAATAGCTAACATTAACATATAGCTCCGTCCGCCGAGAGGCTTGTGCACGAAGGCACGACAGTTGAAATATTACACGTAAGAGTCTGCGAACGCTACAAATCTCGCGTTCATTTGAATAACAAGTCCGAGAGTATACGTACGTCTATTATCTTGTCGTTGAACTCCTCGCGGCGAGGTACGGCATAGCCATTAACGCATATGCGGAGGTCAAATTTTTCTGTAGGTACTGATGGCCTTAAAACCTGTCTAGTCTTCGCGGCTTCCAAACGGGTATCAGGCACGTACGAGTCCCACTGAGTAAGTGACGAGTTCATTTCGTTCCGCCGTATAATTGAAGTGCCTTTTGCGCTGGGGTATGACCTGTAGTAAGACGTTTAATAGCTCTGTTCGTCATTAGGTTTTATGTTGCCGCACTTACTAGATGAGCGTTAGCCGCTTTACTGGCGAGAAGCAGCTCCGGGGCGTGACCCGCATCGCGCACGATGCCGGGGGACCACGCCCTGCGGTTGCGTGCACCGCAACATTGCATAAGGCGCTTCGCTGCACGGGGCCATAACGGCCCAGCCGATAAAAATCCAGGGCACTCCCCCGAGACAGTAACCTGAGGTTGGCCTCGCGTGAGCGAAACGTCTTCTTCCTTAGACAAGTGGCTCGCTGCTTGGATCCTCGACATGAAATCCGTAGCGTTCGGGCATAACTGTAATAGATTTTCTATAATCTGACTCTCCTGAGTGCCCGTTCCACCTCACTGTAATACTTCCCTGCATCTGTTCTACACATTTTGTCCACCAACACAACCATTTCGCACCAATTAAATGCTCAACTACATCTACTACGTCTACAACTTTGCTTCCGCCCTTTTTTCTCTAACTTCGAGGCTTTGTTGTCGAAAATTCACAAAAAATGTACAATTCAAAACACTGGCTATCGCTGGCCACTAATTTCATCTACATCTACAATTATACTCCGCAAGCCACCCAACGGTGTGTGGCGGAGAGCACTTTACGTGCTACTCTCATTACCTCCCTTTCCTGTTCCAGTCGCGTATGGTTCTGGAACAGGAAAGGGAAGTAATGACAGTGGCACGTAAAGTGCCCTTTCTCCCATCTTTCGGAAATCATACGAATCCCGTGGCTGAAGAACTAGGCGTCTTTCAAAGATTGCACTTGTTCACATGACCGCAAGTGACGGTCAGCCAGGCCGTGTGCCGTTGGTCGAAAGAGGTGGTAGTCAGAGCGAGCAATGTCTGGGGAATACGGCAGGTGTAGTATATTTTGACGGGTTTTGCGAAATGTGGTCGAGAACTGCCATGCTGCAAATCATCTTTTCAGGTCTTGTCGTTGTATTGTGGCCGTCTGTCTTTCAGTGCTCGGCTGAAACGTATCAGTTCCTATCAATAACGATCGCCAGTGATTGTTTCCGTCGGTTTCACTAGCTTCAAAATCACCATTCTTGTAGCTCACAACCGTTCTCTGCATGTTCTTTCACTAATAGATGCATCACCATAGTTCTTAACCAGCATTTTACGAGCCTCAGTCGCAGATTTCTTCATGTTAAAGCATAAAACTTCCCGCAAATAGCGAGAACTGGACTTGTAAGCTGACCCATGCAATCGAGAATAACGTTATGATGCAATGACAGATCGATTGACATTTTCATGGCGTTATGTTTACAAATGCGTAAGCTGATTCCATGACACTTACGACCCACCACTACTGCCATCTATTTCAAAACAGCGGAAGCAAAGTTGTAAACCCAATACAAAGGCAAACTGTAGGCGTGTGGCAGAGGGTACATCTTGGACCACTACCTTTCCCCTGTTTCTCTGTTCCTTTCGCGAGTCGTGCGGGGGAAGAATAACTGTCGGCAAACCTACTCATTAGCTCTTCATTTCTCGTATATTCTCGTTGTGGTCATTTCGCGACCCTTGTGTGGGAGGAAGTACAAGATTATTTATAAGTACCGCGTGTGGGAGGAAGTACAAGGTTATTCATAAGTTATAACTAAAGTGTAGCCACTAAAGGAGTCCAATGTGGGCTGTAATTACGGTATGGCAGCGAAACATGGTGATATGCTCATGCGTTTATGCGGAAGCGATTTAGGCTGGGGAAAAAAATGATTCCAATTTTGGCTACCTGGTGCAAATCTAGCGCTGTACAGCATCTCGTCGGCGTCTGCGGTGCTCATATTGAACAAACTCTGTAAGCGGTACTTAATAATAAAATGAGCATTGTGCCTTTCAGGCTTGTTTGACCTTTTGTGCTCACGTTCCGTTCCTAATCCATTACATATGAAAACATTTGTATAAGTCTTTCTTGCTTTCACAGAGCCATATTTGCAACCGGTGGCCAAAACTTGAACTAGTTTTTTTCCAGTGTAAATCAGTTCCTCATTAACACATCAGAATATGTACCTAGTTTCGCTGTCATAAGATAATTACAGCCCACACTGGACCTTTGTCTGTAGCTGCACTTTAAATATAGCCACCTGGTACATCCCGGGTTTCAGATGACGACTGCCCAAACACTACAAGACATTCCGGAAATATACGTGCAGTGGAGAGGGCATCTCTACAACTTTCGATTCGTAATAGGCGCCATGATATTGTTGCAGAGGGCATCACCAGGAGGGAATCGCGTCAGAACATGTAGACAAATCATCCACTCCATATCGTCGCATCGAATAAGTTCGCGCCTGCAAATAGGCAACTCAGTAAACAGATTTCCAAAACAGACTGATGTAACGCACGTACTTGTGACGCACCTGTAATGTGAGTGAAGTCTGGAAGGTACTTTAACGCTGTAATACGTTGTCCGAATCTTCCCGGAACGGACTCCATCTGAATTTCGATAGCAAACCTCTGCGTGATGCACAACGCCTCTCTTGTAGTGTCTGCCATTGCGGTTTGTTGAGCATCTCCACAACGCACTCGCGTCGAGTAAACAACCTCGTGACGGAACTCGCCGCTCGTTGGATTATCTCTCTTCTAATAATCCGATCTGGTAAAGACTCCAGACTGATGAGCAAACAAAAAAATCGATTGAACAGGTGTTTTCCAAACCACCTCTTTCGTGAATGAGTTACAATTCCTTACGAAAACACTGTTTACCGTTATTTCAGTTACGTCAACAAGACGTTTTTATAGAGGTCCTGTCATACATATATCGTTGACGCTGCTGCTCACATGACGTCCCAATACAACACAGGTTTCAGTGCTTATAACAGCTTTTGTAGATGTTCGTAACGCCGACTGTAAATAAGCTGCACTCCCGGAACACCTTCCATTAGTGAGAGCGTCCAAGTCTTTCAGTGTAGGTTTTAAGTCGAGTCACGAACTACCGAAGAGATTGCAGCCTGAAAACGCCCTGGCTCCTTTTACCAGCCTTCCCTGAGCCGCTTCGAAGCGACGTGGAGCCACTTTCCACACCTTGCATCAGCTCTCACTACACGCTTTTTTTTTTTTTTGCCGAGACAAGATTCGACACGGAGCACAATTTGTATGAAATTTCGACGAGCAATTTTCATTATCTTGTACATCACGTCTTGTATCAGTTGATAATATCACCATCAATTAAAAAATCAAATTTGGTAGTTCATGTTGTTATTTTTTTCAGTACAGCAGATATTTTAACAAAGTCTGTCACCAGAAACCAACAAAAAAAGGAAATTCTCTGACGGTGGTTTTAACCGAAATATGTATTGGTAAAGAGATAAAGATAAGAAATCGTGTTTTGACCAGGACCGAATCTTCAAAATGTATTCATAGAACAATATTGTGGTTTTTTTTTTTTTTTTACCTACAACGCTCCGAAAACGCAAGAAATATGATATTAAAGCTTACGAGATGGGGACAGCTGTGAAGTTCTAAGGTATTAAACCATTCATAAATACGTTTCGTGTGGTTCTGGCACAATTCACACAGAGATCGTGAACATCTGCGCAAATGAAGCGCACATCAGCTTGTTGGTTTTATGACTTCTTCATTTAATAGATTAGCCTAATCCATTATGGATATTCTAGAACCCGTGACTGTGTATTGAATCGAAATACAGGAAACTGTGACAAGTCATTTTTGAAAGATTTTTTTTATTTACAGGTTCGAATAAATAAATATTTCAAAAAGTGACTATTTGCAGTTTTCTGCATTCATATTTATATTCTTCACTTGAGATTCCGGATGCTAAGAGAAGTATATCTTGAAGACTTCAAATTTTCTGGCAGGAAGAAGTTACGCGCCAAGCGTCATGGTTTTTAGGAAATTTGTCGTAAGGTCTTGTGGGACCAAATTGCTGAGCTCATCAGTCCCTAAGCTTACGCACTACTTTATCTAACTTAAACTAACTTACACTAAGGACAGCACACACACACATGCCCGAGGGAGGACTCGAACCTCATACTGGGGGAGCCGCGGGGACCGTGACAAGGCGCCTCAGACCGCTTGGCTACCCCGCGCGGCTCATGGTTTTTAACGAGAGGATAATTGATGAATAAGGATGCTTTGTATGTGTTACATGGCATGAGAACAACCAGTACTTTTCCTCTTCTATCACCAAAATTACAGTTTTATTGAGATTCGTGTACAGCTTTTTCGGGAAAAGTTCGAGTAGTCTCGGTTTCATTCATCGTAAGTGACCTTTTCTCTAACAGACAAGAAGAAATCTGATATTCTGATCCTTTATTTTCGTTCTATAGGGATACGTTCCGGCAAGTAGTAGCTGAATAAGTTAAACACAAGAAATTGTTTCACATAAATAGCTGTTCATTTAACGCATGCATAGCCTTTTCTCTCTCTCTCTCTCTCTATCTCTCTCTCTCTCTCTCTTTCTCTCTCGTATTGTTCTTTCTCCACTCCAAGAAGTAGAGAGGTCTGTTTGAGATTTTCCTAACAATGTCCTTCACTGGTCCAGAGAAAAATTAAACTGCTATGCTTATGTACCGTAGAAGTATGTGTGTATGTGCGCGAATGTTACAGTGCGGTGTAATGTGTTGCCTTTGGTGATATGCGGTGAAGAGAGTGGTATTTTTCCACTTCACAGTAAGAGAATACAATACTGAAAAGCCCTAAGTACCTATTAGAACAGAAGACAGAAGCAATTTGATGGCATCGCCAATATAAGAAATTTTTCACTTCGGAAGTCTTCAGATACCATGTAGTTCCAACCGTCAGCTTAAAGATCTCCTCAAGTGAAAGTGATGTGTGCGCGTTTTGTTCAGGGTGGGCAGTGGTCGCTTGGCTTCCAAGAAAAGCGGTCTGATTAGACGTTAGCATATTTTATGGCCCAGGAAATAATGGTTACTACTAACGGTACGGTAATTACGCCCGGTGTACCACTGCTATTTTGTTCCCAAAGGCTTTTTTAAACAGTCCGTAACTAAGTATGAGGTTAACTTAGAATTATAGCCCCACAGCACATCAGAGAGAGGTTGAGGCAACAAGAAATTCTTAAAAATTACTTCACTCATATGATAATTGAAGCACGATGGTTTTTCTTGGGACAGGCGGAAGGGGCCGGGAGTTATGGGAACTTGGGTTCTTCAGATTCTCCCACGTTGTTCATGGCTGTACATGTATTTACTGGTTTATGGACAACTAATGTTAGTGAAAGACCTTTGTACCGCATAAATTGCTTTCTTCCAAAAATAGTTAGCTATTCTTAATTGAAATTCATTTGAATATTATCTAGCAGCGAAGGCGAAGTAAGAAATGAGTAGTTTATGATAGTCACAACGGCTTTGCTTCGCAACTGACAGTGAGAAGTAAACATGTAACGTTACGTCAGCTATCTTAACATCCATTTGTCAACTACCATTGTGAATTTCTGTGTACTTATTCATTGTCTTCAGCTTGGTACTAAGGAATGGAGAAACTGGTCTGTTGTTATTTCATGTATTTAAAACGAAGTAAAGTGGGAAATTCTTTTTTTAGTGAATGAGAATATTTCATCTGCGTGTGGTATAATGTTTCCTCATGTGTGGCATGATGTGATGTAACTTTGTAATAATCAACATTACATTGTTTGTATGCACTGAACACACACACCTTACCACAACTACATAGAAAGTTCAGTTCTATGTGGACTCTGTAGTTACTGGAAAGACTGTATCACACACACTACTTGAGCTGCTTGAATACATTATATAAAATTCTTATTTGTCAAAATTTTATTTGGTTTACTCTTAAGATTTTCACGAGTCGGCTTGTTGTTGTGGTCTTCAGTTTGAAGACTAGCAGTTTATCACGAGAGTCTATACTGCAAGAATCTCTTCATCCATGCATAATTACTGCAGCCCACACCACCTGAACCAGCTTACCATTGTCAATCCCCGGTCTCCAAATCACCCCCCCTCCCCTCCCATACACAAATTTTCTTCCTTTATCAAACTAACTACACCTTAATCCCTCTGGATATCCTATCAAGTGATTCCTTCTTTCAGTTAAATATTGTATTGACATGAAACGAATTACATTATGAACTACTTGTAATAATTACCTGCTTGATTTCTTGGAGCTGTTAATTTGAAGTGAAACTTCTATTTTTTCACTGAATTAAACATGAGGATTACTACACTTACAAAAAAATTTAATCAGTGCATGGAAGACAGTACTCGGAAGCTGTACTGATTATGAACTGTACTAACAAAATTTTTCTTCTGTAGCGGGTAATAGTATAGTAAAAGTATAGTATAGTATAGTGAAAGTAAAATTATTTTACTTTTAAATGAAGAACGTCAGGTAAGGTCGTATTTATGATGCGGGTCTCGTAATGGGGCAGCGCCATCATAGACGGAAAAACCGATTTAACATCATCCCATCTATGCCTCTTTATAAGCACAAAGGGAAGAGAATGTTAGTAGTATGATTCGCAGCTCTTTTTCTTTTTTAGGCATCAACGAGGGGCACACTGTGTGTATTGAGCTCTGGGAATGATAAGATAGCGCTGGCAGAGCAGGGTACTGCCTCCATAGTAATGGTCTGCATCGATTTCTCCGCGCTAATCGTACGGTTAGATAGGCCAATACTCCCACCGACTAGAACAAAACTCATAACCCTTAACTATATTTTACTTCCTTGTGCAGGTCAGCTGGCGACGAGACAGTGACGTGCTAAAACTGTAAATTATATGCTCCTATTTGATCGCTGTTATGAACGCCTCACAAACCAAAGATATAAAGAATACACAAAGTAGTTGTCATCCCGGTGACTAATCTAAACACAACACATGTTAATTTGGGATCGTACTGGTGAGCTTATGTCCTCGTTCCTCTCAAATACGTAAACCTATTTACCCAGAGAGCTGTAGGAGAGGGCCCACACACAAAATTTACGAACGGGTTCTAGGGCTCTATTAGACTTTATTATTTTATTTTCCCTGTGGACATTGTCCATTACCGGGGTGCACTGTGTCTCGTGCGGCCAACTGGGGAGCTCTTTGAATGATAAGTAGCGGCTCCATGGTCAAGAGAGCTGACAACGCCCAGGAGAACTGTGTGCTATTTCCACGTCCCTCCGTACCGTATCCGATGACGCCATTGGCGTAGGGTGACACGGCGGCCGGTCGGACCCGATTGGCCTCTCAGCTATACAACGCGGAAGTTTGCTTTTGCACTGCACATTGCTTTAATCATACTGAAACTGATTTTCCAGTACAGTATCAAGCTGTTTCCATTAAGTTTTTGCACTCTGTACTTAAGATTATACGTGCTAGAATAAAAACATTACAATGTCATCAGTCGTCCATAGATGGTTCGGAAATTACATACTGTTTTGTAAATGGGACAGCCACAGTTTAAAAAAAGGCACATTGTTAATATTTAAGAATCTTCAAATGTGTTCAGTTAAAACAGGTCTTATGAACTGATGGGATTTGCAGTGAATGAAGACTCTTCACGACACTTTGCCTGTTTTCTAATCCTTTATTAGGAACGCTACCGGTTTCGCACCATCACAGATGCATCCTCAGGTGCTGCAATGTTTATGCCTCAAATAATCTGGAAGCCATGATACCTCGTAGTTCAGTTGCAAATGTGAAGACGGCGACTGTTTGTTGTGCCTCGTGCCTCGGACTGGTAACTGTTAGCGGTGTTCTAGTACAACACCAGCAATTAACAGTCTGTATATTCGCACAACAAACAGTCATAGTCTTCACATTTGATTAATCGTCTTATCACCCCACGCCAACCGCCTTGCCGCAGTGGTATCACCGGTTCCGCCAGAGCATCGAAGTTAAGTGCTGTCTGGCTTGGGTAGCACTTGGGTGGGCCATCGTCCGGCTCTGCCGAGTGTGGTTGGGAAGCGCGGTGTACTTGGCCCTTGAGAAGCAGCGACACCGGTCAAAGAAACTCCCTACAGCTGGGAGGGCGGTGTGCTGACCACATGACGCTCTGTATCCGCATCTGGTAACGCCTAAGGGCTGAGCATTACACAGCTCCCCGTAGGTACCATTGGGCCTTCAGGCCTATTTCGACGATGTTTGTTTTGCGTCTTCTTTTTTCCTTGTCACCCCAAGTGTCCAGTTTGATGCTTAATGCCAATTGACAAGAACATGTAATGGATCAAGAATTTCGATTTGCAGCTGAACGATGGGGTATATGTGCAGACTGAAGCGACGAATACAAGTCCAGGATTGGAACACACGTCTCCTACTCACTAGACAGACGCGCCAACCACTACGCCACACTGACACTGTGGCTTCGCACAGCTGCACTTACTACCCCAACACACCTCCTTCGTCAATCAAAAATTCCAATCCACGCCTCACACCACTTGGTATTCCTCTGGTATATCCTGACCTTACTACAAATTTTCATTCGTCACTTCAGTCTGCATATACACATCATAGATGTCTGAGACTTGAAAAGACCTTTGGAATCATATATTTTCATTAGAACTATGGGACATCGTAGCTTCCACATTGTTCGAGGGCTAATTATTGCGTCACCTGAGGACGCACCTGTAACGGTGCGAAACCAGTAGTGTTCTAGATTAGATTAGATTAGGTTAGTACTTGTTCCATAGATCATGAATACGACACTTCGTAATGATGTCGAACGTGTCACTAAAGGACTACAATGCAGCTAAAGCGGCTTGCGCAGTCTCCATTTACTGTGAATCCAATAAATTCATAAGATCTGTTCTAGTGAAAAACGGTTAGAAGATTCTTTAATATTAGCGATGGTTCGGAAATGTTCGATTGACACGTGTCCCTTCTTTGTTTTGCCGCGATGGTTCCTTTGAAAGGGCACGACCGCCTTCCTTCCCCGTCCTTCCCTAATCCGATGACCTCGCTGTCTGATCTCTTCCCCCAAACCACCAACCAACCTTCTTTGTTTAAGGATTTGAAAACTTCCTTTTGGACAATAGTTCTGTTTGTTATAAAATAATATTTTCTGCTGTCATACACTAATTTTCTTTATTTATTTTGTGCCCGACGCGTTTCGCGAAATAATTCCCTTTATCAAGAGTATTTTTCGTCTGCTATGACATTTTAATGCATTATGTTCAGGTCTTATGGATATCCTCATCTCTAGAAACTCACGCAAATTATACTTCCCTTAACACAGTTGACAGTTCACAGTACTCGATAAAAACAATTGTCTGCGAGTGTCTGGGTATACCTGGAATTCTTCCGCTTGCCAATAACGATTCGTATTGCGAAAGAAATGTGTACGAAGCACCAGCAGGAAGTACTGCCATAAATACGTAACCTGCAGCTGCGATGGGAATGGCAGAATTGGGTGGATTTTGGACAGCGCGGTACCTCTTTGTGCGCTGGCAGGGAGGGCCAGCCGTTTTCCTCCCGGAACGTGGAAGGGTCGGAAAGGGGGCTGAGGTGGGGAGGGGGCGGTTCCCAGCGGGCTGGGCATCCTCAGGTACGAGGGTACGCCCTGGCGGCCGGCAGCTGTGGGAACGGCCTTGCAAGCCGCCTCCAAGGCCGACGCCGCCGCTCCAGCTCCAGAACCAACATCCTGGAGTGCTTCCGCGTCACCGCTCACTGGTGGCCCGCGACCACACCCCATGCACGACACAACGCTGCTTTAAAACCGAAGGTGTTTACTTACTGGCAATATCTCGTCCAAGAGTCGTGATCTATAAATAAATTTTCTTTTGTTTGATCCACTAGAGACTGTTGGTGAAAGCATGCTACCCTAAAAACAATGGGTTTGTTAACAAAACTTATTTTTCCTGTAAGCAGTCACGATTTTCTTCTTTTATATGTTTTCCACGTCGTACTTCGGGAAATGGTTCACATTTCCAAATGTGCATTTTCTGTGTGTTTTCTATGTGTTAGGTGCTTCATTCTTCTCCTGTATTTACTGTAATACATAAAAACTTTACACCACCTCTCTCTCCCCTGTTTTTCGTAGGTAGATGCAGTTTTTATTTCGATGTTAACGTGTGTTTTCAATTTGCAGGAAGGAGGGCGGAGGGAAGGGGAGGGGGCAGAGTTGGCAGGGGGCGCAACTCGAGGCTAGCCATAGTGCCCTCTCGCCGTCAAGGAATCAGGATTGGCGAGGGGAAATAAATAGTGGGGCCTTTTTTGTTTATACCACACCTAGAATACATGCTATCAGCACCTTATTGTGGTTGTTTGATTCGGAGGAGGGGACCACATAGCGAGGTCTTCGGTCCCATTGGACTATGAAAGGATGGAGAAGGAAGTCGGCCGTGTCCTTTCACTGAAACCATCCCGCCATTTGCCTGATGCGATTTAGGGAAATCATGGAAAACATAAATCAGGATGGCTGGACGCGGGTTTGAACCGCATTATACAATAAGGCACTGAGTAAAGAAACAAATAATCGTGGGGCTATCCAAATCATATGTTCAAATGTGGAGGAAATCTTATGGGACTTAACTGCTAAGGTCATCAGTCCCTAAGTTTACACACTACTTAACCTTAATTATTCTAAGGCAAACACACACACCCATGCCCGAGGGAGGACTCCCGAGGGAAGACTCGAACCTCCGCCGGGACCAGCCTCACAGTCCGTTACTGCAGCGCCTTAGACCGGTCGTGGGGTATCCTACTACGAGACAATGTATATGGGAAGCGGGAAATCTGCTACGCAGCACGATGCCGAGCGGATGCGCCGCTGCTCTCCTTACGCTTGATCATCCATGTATGTCTTCACGCACGTCGTAGGTTATTCCATCGATAGCCGGTCGTCTTCTCGTCTGATCAATTAATGGGTATCTTCTCCTACCTGCTGATGATCATGCTGCGTCGAGGGTCACGTATGAGGCTCCCTAACCGCTTAGAGAAATATTGCCTGTAATTCGGGTTCTGTACAATCTTACTATACATTCTTGTAAGTAGTTCCAAAAGTCCAACTCGTCCCTAGGTCCAGGGCAAAATAAACAGCTCATCGCGTGCTCACGTAAACAGGTGACTGCGCTGGTTCTGGTTCGCTAGAAATACATTTCATCCGGAAAAAGTAGAAGCCGAGGCGTGATGTGTTCCGGGGTCACTCGCAGAAAGTACGCCAAATTTTGACGCACCAAACGCCATACATATTTTGCTGCGCCACGTCTGAGACGGTGCATCCCCATTTGCCGCGAAGACAAACGGAAAGCAGCCAACAGCACGTAGCATAACCAGGCGGTTATCCATCCAAGTGTTCCAACAAGGACGGGCATATTCAATGAGGCAAGGCTGTGTTAATTCCCAATGGGAAGTATCACTGACGGTATTTTGCGTGTGATCTATACGTGCGTTGGCTCTCACTTCATCCGTCTCCTCTACCCACTCGTTAGCTTTCTCGTCTTTCCTTGCCACGGTCCTACTAGTGTTCATCGAATACAACACCAGCGCCGCCCTCTGTGTGTTGCATGCAGCCGCTGGCCATCAGTATTCTCCTTCGAGCGTGTCAGCAGGCAACCCGACAAAGGTCACAGTCAAGGATCCATCCGCGAGACAGAGCAGCGTTACGCAAGAGACGGCCGCTGGTGCGTTATCCTTCGTACCGATCGTGATCCGTATCTGGAAGTGTCAGAGCAGACGCCGCCTTGGCGTTGATCAGTATCGCTGTGTCGTCGCACCACCGAGACGTTGGCTGCCATGTGTGCAAGAGTATCTTGCGCAACGAACCTCGATAACATTGTAAGAGTCATCTTTTGATGTCAGTCCCTCCAGCGCGGGACATTTCAGAACTATTTTCTTCCTTCTGATCCGCAAGTGTAGATATTGGAACTAAGCCGCGCTAAATGGCTGGCGGAATGGTTCAGACAAAAAAATAAAAATAAAAATAAAAAAAACCGCCCCAGGACAGAAGGATGATTTGAACATATCCAATGCTTTGAGAGGAACGGTGCAATTTGAACCAAGAATTCGTTCCTAAACCTTTATTTTGTTAGATGTACTGACACTTCCCACTCAACCAACGAACCGAGGAAATGGACTTAACTCGGGACCCAGCCTTTTGATTTAGGCTTTCATTAATTTATTTAATACACTTTTGGTGAGTTCTACGGCGATTCCCTGTCACATACCTGTTCAATTACGCTATTGCTTTATTTCTGCGGACACTTATGTGCGCAGGCCTTTAAAAATAAATTGATCTTTCTTTCTTCCTTCCTTCCTACAGGCGTACACAGGAAATGAATTTAATCTTCAGGAGCAGATTTAGGATCGTCACCGCCTTTAAATTGAGCCAAACCTCTAGGTGTCTCCCAGTGGCAGACTTACACAGTTTTCCATCACCAGTTGCTTTTGCACGCGGTAGTTCTCGGTTATGTCATTGCAGTGCCCCGCCTAGTCAACAGGTATATAATCCACGCAGCATTTAATTGTACTTTGGACATTTTCCATTAGTTCATATTGACTATTCTTATTGCAGATTTGACGTCTGCGTTTCGATTATTTATAAATTATTTCTAGCGTTCTTAATTTCCCTCGACAAACATGACGATGGAGCACGAATGGCAAACAATATTACATGGTAACTTCATCGTCGCAGTGAAAATACTCGAAAAGCGAAGACAATTAACTGATGGTGGGAGATTTTAGCTAGTGTAGTTACACTTCATATGACATTGTCACGTGGTAGTAAGACCCAAATGGCAGTCGTATTTCCATGTTGGGCAGCGTAAATTGTTTCCTTCTCTGAGCACAAAGTAGCGCGAATTTATGTGGGTGTGCGACACATCGCTCTCGCATCTGTTTGTACACAACCGCTGTGCGTGACTCATCTTCGGCCTCGAAGCGGTGCGGGAAGGAACTGCCGAATGCGCACATGTGTCAGTAGCTCAGCTTTCTCTCCAAGCCCAAATGATGACTCATCAGCTAAATTTGCAGTCCACAGCTCTCGCTTACCTTGTCCGGGTTTAGCGATAATTCTCACCTCATATTTTCACGCAGGAGATCAGAGAACCAACTTGCAGTGATAAATCTATTCTTAGACCCTCCAGGAACTCCTTTTTTTTATTTTTCATGCAAAATTAATTTTCTCTTTCCCGATAGTTATCAGCCGAAAAATGTGTTTATAATGATGGTTTTCGCTTACTACGAAAAAACACGAGAAGGATGACCCCGTTTAATGATATGTGAGGCCGACCTAGACCTTATTAGCCGTCGTATTCTTCACTGAACAGATTCCTCTCTTTGTAGATCAAGGACGAGATTGCTTCTCACGATATCTTGCAGCTTGCCGACTTCACCCAATGTCCATGTCATTGCCGAGCGCGTGTACTGCCCAACCATGCGTGAATTCCTTGGCAGCCACGGATGTTTTAGCTGCGTCTTATATTTTTTGCTCGAAGTCTGCTACGCCCTCGGCAGGGTAACCCCTGAGGCGAAACTGACGGACCATTGTTTTTGTCTGCTCCGCGAGTCTCTGCCGGAGGGTTTGAGGCGTCTGCCTCCATTTTTTGTGGTGGTTGATGCAGCTTATAAATGAGCTGCTAAACGAAGAATCCCTTTGATCCCGCCGACAAAACAAAACTAAACGGTGCTCCAAACGCTGGAGCTAGTTCCGTGTAGTCAATGGTTGGTCGTTCTGCGTGTGTCTTCATGAGAATGACGAATCGTCTTATAAATGCGTTGCTTAATGCGGCCATTGTTGATCCGAAGGCAGTTACCTGGTAATCAGCTGACCTTGAAGCGTTTTCTTTATTTTTAAAGATCCGTCGTTATCGGAAGATTCTACGATACTGTTCACTACCATGAAGTCCGATTTACCCATCGTACACGAGCCACCTTCTGGTCGAAATCGACTGCTCGTCGTGTGTGCGCATCACGCGTCGGCGTGTAAATCAGCCGCCAACCACGTGGCAAGTGGTTCAGCGGCGTCAATAATCCATAGACTTTAGAGTTCTTAAATACAGTGTTTACGGTGGACTTCGCAAGTGCAGAAACGGACAATTGTGGTGATGTCTGCAAATGTCGGAAATTAACCTATCCTCGCTGCAGTCGCTGTTGTAGTGGTAGATTATGTACCCGCTGTGGTCGAGATGTTCTCGGCGCTTCAGTCCGGAACCGCGCTGCTGCTACGGTCGCAGGTTCGAATCCTGCCTCGGGCATGGATGTGTGTGTTGTCCTTAGGTTAGTAAGGTTTAAGTAGTTCTAAGTCTAGGTGACTGATGACCTCAGACGTTAAGTCCCATAGTGCTTAGAGCCATCAAACCATTTGATTAATGTACCTTATTTTATGGTTTGCTTCTTTTTCGCTACACACCGCAAAGATTCCATGCGAACTTGATATTTTTCCTGCTAGTGTTCTCCCGCAATAGAGACCAAATATCTGAATCAAAAAGGACGACAAGAAGAAATATTACTGTTTAACGTGCCGTCGACAACGAGGTCATTAGAGATGAAGCACAAGCTCGAAACGATTCACGGTTGGGGAAGGAAATGGGTCGTGCTCTTCCAAAGAAACCAGCCCGGCATTTTCCTGGAGCGATTTCGGGAAATCACGGAAAACCTATCTCTGTAGCCGGTCGAGGATTTGATTTGTCGACCTTCCGAATGCGACTCCTGTACGCCGAACGTTGGGGAACTTCCCTCGATCTGGGTCAAACAGTATTTAGGTTTCACCATACCTGGCCAAAGGATAAGCTTACACGAAGAATAAAAGAGAACGTAAATATATTAAAGTTGTTTAATGAATGTTGATTCAGGAACGGAAATAAACAGGTACACTGAACGGGAAAAATAAATTTCGAAATTATTTGGCACAGAAAGAAAAAGACACGAAGGATAAAGAAAAAAGGCCTTCTAAACAGTGATCTGTTTGTCTTATAATATTTTCTCGAGCAAATAAATGATGATGTACTGAAATACTTACACGACATTTTCCCCTGTATTTCAGTTCTCAGCAGTGTGGAGAATTTACCATGAGATCTTAGGCATGAGCAAGAACCATGAATTTTGTTTTGATCATTAATAAAATACATATTTAGCCATTGCTCACTGCGTAATTCAGTTACTAAATCTCAACTTTTTTTAAAAGATATATGGTCCCTTTAACTTCCACCGTTCGGTTGCCAACCTGTACGGCAGACACTCCCAAAACACATGCAGTTATGAAACCGACGTGTAAACAAAAACGACCACTCATGGCATGCGAGGCTCAGTACAGGTATAATTCGCTAGAAGCGCTGCAGTAGACTCACTCACCAGGGTCGGTCGATAGACAAGAGAGGCGATTGTGTAAAAGGAGCTTTACTTTGCAATCCGGTTCATTGACGTTTGGGCGGAGGCGTGGCTATTAAGTGAAGTCAATAAAATGTACTACTTTCGTTATAAACGTAAGATTCAAAATCAAATTGGAACGGGAACTTGATGACTTCTCATTTTCGGTGAAAGAAATCCTCGGTCACCATTCCGCACCCGCCGACACTGCTCCTGCGATGTATTTTCGGAGCGCAGGATGCCTGCTGCAGCAAGTAGGAGTTACGGACAGCTGCAAGCCACACACTGTCCAGCGGCGGAGCGGACAACAGTGCTGCCAACGTACACACTTTGTGCAGGTGTGCCGCCTGCTGCGGAGACAAATCTGGTTTTGGTGGTCATCGCGAGGTAAACTCGGGACGTAAGGGTGCCAAGGTGAAGTGACTCACCTCAGTATTTAGTATTCCCCGTATCGAACTATTTTAGAGGCATCAGTCTTCCCAGCCACTCGCGACGCCCCCACTCCCTCCCCCTGTCCAAAGTCCTGCAGTTGATCTCACGTACTGGAGAGTATGAGAAAACAGACACTGTCCTTTAAAATTCACTGAAATATTTTTAAAAATTCTTGGGAAGATTGGTATGTGTGTAAAGGACGTTCTGCGCGCAGCACTCAAAAACATTTGGGAAAAGCGAGCCTGGATTATTTTTGTTTTAAGACCACTTTTACGACGAAGTCATATTACTTACCCTTATTTTCAGTTGGGGAATAATACTCTTCTTACTACTGTTTGATCTGGAGGGTAATGAAACAATATTTTCTTTGTATTAAATGAGATTTTAATCGGCCTACTTCCGAATTGTCTCTTGAGTCTCGCGCAAACTGGCTTTGAATTATGGTGGAATAAGACCGAAAGAAAAAGAAAGAAGGCAGATTGATTGACACATTGCGCTAAGATCGTTATTTGAAAGCAGTTTACAGTAATCAATTGTCAGTTTGTATTCAGTATTGTTGGTTGCTCAGTAGACGGGACAGGGTTAAATTGCAACTGTACGTCAGCTGTACGAATTGTTTTCTGTACAATGTGCGTAGCTGCATGTGAGAGAGCAAAGGTCGAGAGGTTAATGACTGGTTCTGGAGCCGATCTAGGGATTTGTCTTCGGTTCGTAATAAAATTTCATCCTTTGCAATTCTATTGTACATATGGTAAATGTCTAGCCACCGGCTTGTGGTTCTTCTGCCACCTTCTTCCCCTTTGCTGAGATCTGGTTAACACGTCGGAGGAAGACAAGAGCATGCAATTTAGCACGAGAATGTATAACAGGCTGATTTATTCAGTTACGCAGCATTTCGTTTTTCTTGTGCATCTGTAATATCAAGACTCGGTTCCGAATAAGATTGTCACAAAAGTAATCCCATATATGTTCGAATTGTGGGATTGTTGAGCCGATGCAGTTGAAAGGCTGCGATGATTCAGTATTGTGCTTCTATATAGGGATAGTGACTTTGTACGACTTAATATGCTTGAAAATGTTTTGTTGCTCTCGGACAAATCCAGCGAATTATAGAACAAATTTTATGGCTTCTCTTCTCTTTATTTTAAAAAAAAGTTTTCTCACGAATAACTGTGTTCTTGATGATCGTTATTCAAACAAACACAATCGAGACATGTCCGAAAGGACAGATACCAACTTCGTATATAAATAAACAAACACTGGTAAAGTAAACTTGTTGTTTCATTTAATATAGTGAAATAATAAGCAACCAGTTGCATACAAGAAATTTAATTTCTTGACCGGTTTCGGTAACTTACTGCCGTTCTTCAGAAGGTTACATCTGTCGCATTATTTGCGAGTGTCAATAATAAAGTGCATACAGCACAATGCCCATCTGAAGATGAGCACCAAGTGCCCGAAACCGGTCAAGAAATTAAATTTATTGTATGCAACTGGTTGTTCATTATTTCATTATAGACGACTTGAGTTGTTGAAGATGGACAGCATACTAATACTTGCGGCGGTGGCTGGCAATGTCGCGGCCTCCGGAGGTGTAGGCAAAGTTTTGTTCTGCGGGAGCTTTGAACCTCGGCGTGCGTCCGAGCACGCGTGAGGAATTCCCCCCGGGCAGTGTGCACATTCCAGCCGCGGCGGGGACTGGTTCCCGCTGCAGACGTGCCAACCTACCGCTGCCGCTGCCGCTGCCGTGGTCGGGGATGTGGCCGCTGCGTGCTCCTCGGCGACACGCGCGCCCTTCCGCTGAAAGTTTCGAAATACTAGCCGACCTGTGTGGACAAGCCCGACCTACCAGCGAAACTCGTTGTCCAGGCACTGTTGTGGTTGTCAAAACTCGTCATTCGCAGTCATTTAGTGCACATTTACTTTCATCTTAGGAAGGTGTTGTAGTTGTGGTCTTCAGTCCAGAGACTGGTTTGACACAGCTCTCCATGCTACTCTATCCTGTGCAAGCTTCTTCATCTCCTAATACCTACTGCAACCTACATCCTTCTGAATCTGTTTAGTGTATTCATCTCCTGGTTTCCCTCTACGATTTTTACCCCCCCCCCCCCCACCCCCACCCCCACCCCTCCAATACTAAATTGGTGATCCCTTGATGCCTCAGAACATGTCCTACCAACCGACCCCTTCTTCTCATCTTAGGAAGAGAAACACAAAATTGTGCAGGAAATTTCGGCCGAACACGAAGGTCCGTTCTACACGGGACGTGTGAGCTTGCGAGATTACCAGTGACGCACCGTTTCCGCTGGCATCTGCCGCGTGGACGAGGCTACTTGCACAAGATTCATCCGTACAATCGCTGTTAGATGGGATAGGATGGATCCTATGCTCATGCTTATGCAAAGCGCTTCGCGCATGCGCAGATGACCTAGTGGAGAGCGCAACTGACAAACAGCGCGAAGTTCATTGAAAATTGCGTCTCCTATTCAACGAGGCGTTGTTGTTTCATTTCATAAATAGCTGAAAGGTGGAAGTTCTGCTATAAGCTTTCACTGGAATTTAAACGGTAAGACGCTTGTATGGGGAAGTGACTGCGAATCAGTGATCCGGATCTATCTGGAACTGCTGTTAAAAAGTGTGTTCTTCTTCACTCGCATGCGCATGAGCCATAATGTGTCTTTCCACAATAGGAAAAACGCGATTTAATCTACTAAAGTAACATTGGAAACAGAAAGCCAATATTTCTATTGGTTTATCTATGACTTCCAGATTTTGTAGTGAGGTCATTTACACAAGTAAGTGACTTAGCCTCTGTGGCCGAGCGGTCATGGATGTCCTTAGGTTCGTTAGGTTTGGTTCAAATGGCTCTGAGCACTTTGGGACTTAATTTCTGAGGTCATCAGTCCCCTAAAACTTAGAACTACTTAAACCTAACTAACCTAAGGACATCACACACACATCCATGCCCGAGGCAGGATTCGAACCTGTGACCGTAGCAGCAGCGCGGTTCCAGACTGAAGCGCCTAGAACCGCTCGGCCACGCCAGCCGCCTATTTAGGTTTAAGCAGTTCTAAGTCTAGGGGACTGATGACCTCAGATGTTAAATCCAGTAGTGCTTAGACCATTTGAACCATTTTTCACATAAACTGCACGAAAACAACTAAATACGGCGTTACAGTGTCTGTCTAAAATACAGTTATATATGGTAACCATTACAAAAGAACATAAAATACTTGCTAGGCAGGAAAAGCAAATTTAAGCCGTCGGGGTCACTTGCTGGAAGCTGACAACAAAAATAGTAGACACGTGGAGGAGACGACTAGACAGGTAAGTACGGTGTAAACGCTTTTTTGTAGTTGGACTGTCTGTCGCGTGGAGCGCTGCAGTAGATGACTTCTTGTTCGTGTCCCACGTCCCATGGAAAATGGGATTAATTCTCGCCGCTGCTAGTGAACATCCGTTGCTGAGTAACAGCGATGTATGTCTGTGGAGATGCGAATGGAGGACATTCAGAAGTGGCAAGTTTCAGTGGTACAGTTCTCCCTGGAATGGTTATACAGCAGAGCTCAGCAGCGGCACCGGTGCACACTTTCGGTGTCTGGGAGAGAAACGTTGTCCGCCGAAGCCAGGGCGGGCGTGTCTGGCGACCCACAAGACGCTGTCCCACCTGGCACCAGACAAGCCGTCTGTCTATACACACACACACATAGTCACAGCCCTCGCAGTTTCCTTCCTGGAGAGAGCCCTTCAAGAAAGCTGATGTTCAGTACTCGGAACACTCGTGCATATCTTTACGGGGCCTGCTTTTGTTGTAGACCGCATTATGTGTCGCTCATGATGCGAGTTCGATTACAGTCAGATTAAAATTGCACGATAATTGACACTTCACGCTTTCCTCCAGTCGGAGGTCGCAGTGTCATTCGTGAACGGTCCACCACAGCTAACGCTCCGCAACGAAGGGACAATTCACTCGTCATATTCAAGTAGTGCGTTGTACATGCGGATACTTCCCAGAATAATGCCGGCATCTGTGGCCGACCGGTTGTAGGCGCTTCGGTCTTTAAACGCGACACCGCTACGGTCGCAGGTTCGAATCCTGCCTCGGGCATGGCTGTGTGTGATGTCCTTAGGTTAGTTAGGTTTAACTTGTTCTAAGTTCTAGGTGACTGATGACCTCAGATGTTAAGTCGCATAGTGCTCAGAGCCACTTGAACCACTTTTTTACACCCAGAATTTAACATTTAATTGTTCCCGGCCACTTCTCGGGTAACATGTTACGTATCAGGCTACGTTGGGAAACCATTTGGAGGCCAGCTAAAAACCGATGTGGCAGCACTGTAGCGCCATTTGATAAAAATCAAGTAACTGTTAGTTATAATCAGAGTGTAGTCTCACCTTTGAAGAGATAGGAGAGACTGAGAAGAGCGTTAATCGAAACAGGCTAAATGCCTGTCCTTGACAGTAGCAAAAGAAGAAGACAATGAGAGTGGAGAAGTTGATCATAATAATGTTGACTAATTGAAAAATAGGATGATGATGAGGAAGAGTAGTAGAAGGATTTTTATAAATTATGATGCTAATTAACAAAACATAAACATGTTGATGATAATGACAACGACGATAATATAGATGATGATGAGGAGAAGGTGGATTAAGAGTGGTGAAGGAAGTTACGAACTGAAACAATAAACTGAAAACTGGAGGTAGTGATTATTGTTGTTATTGTTGTTATTGTTAAGTCAGTGGAAATGATAATGGTGAACGCCATGGAAATGGTGCTTGCGTGCAGCCTACAAATGTAAGGACACACATTTTTCTCCGAAATAAAAAATTGTTCAAATGGCTCTGAGCACTATGCAACTTAACTTTGGAGATCATCAGTCGCCTAGAACTTAAAAATACTTAAATCTAACTAACCTAAGGACATCACACACATCCATGCCCGAGGCAGTATTCGAACGTGCGACCGTAGCGGTCGCTCAGTTCCAGACCGTAGCGCATAGAACCGCACGGCCATTCCGGCCGGCTCTCCGAAATACTATAGTTGAACGGTAGTGGTTGTAATTATTGCGCAGGATTTTCATTTTTTTTTTTTAAGTTTTGGTCTTCTCAAACGAAATCTGCGCGATCGATGAAGAGTAATGCTTATGAAACATGCTGGCACGTTAGAACTGTGTGCCAGATCGGGACTCGAACCCGGAATATCATTTTTGCAAGCAGTGTTCTGAGTGAACTATCCAGGGTCGACTCGCTGACAACTTAAAGGGGCGCTTTTGGGTCCTAGTCCCGTGCGCTATACCAAAAGTTTCTTTATTTTCAGAACATTCTATTTACGTTAATCTCCTCGTGTGTATGAATGCTCTGAAACGGAGAAAAACGTTTGAGCGCGCATCATTCCAAATAACATGTATCACATCATGCACAGCAACAGATTCAGTTGTCAGCCACTAGGCAGAAGAGTGGTAGCCCGCTCGTCCCAAATACACGCCCAGTACCGCGACCGCCGTTCCAACTGGCGTGTTAGTCCACCTGGACACGGCCTTCGCTGAGGTGCAGAGCACTACAGTGCAGTGCACGGCCGCCCGCCGCTTTCCCACGACCTCGTGCCGGCCGCATCCGCCTCGCGGAGAGCCGGCGGGGTGCCGGTGTGGCCATCGCGCTGGCGCGCCCGCCCGCTTCGTGACGGGCTGGGTCGGCGGCGGTTTCACCGTCTAGCCCTGTTTCCTTTGGCGCTCTTCCTAAGTAAGCCTCTGGAGCGCCGAGAAAACCAACAAACACCATCACTTGTAACTGCTCTGACCTCCCTCTCCCGGTTGTTCAACTTGCGATGCTCAACGACGTCGGATCGCTTTACCGATCACCACGACAATTTTGCGGAGATTGGGGATGACATGAACTACACGGTTAGAAAGTTCCGCAGAGGATATCAGAAATGGGGTTTAGCCTTCATCCTAGAGAAAAGGAGTATTACGTTACTGCAGGAGTGGATCAAGACCTGGCTGAGATTAAGTGATAGTAAGGTCTGTGGAATCTTACCCGCCAGGGTAGCCGCGAGCGCTAACGCGCTCCTTCCTAGACTCGGGTAGGCCGACCAGCCTGGATCTGGTTTTTAGGCGGTTTTCCACATCCCGCTCCGTGCATACCGGGCTGGTCCCCATGTTCCGCCTCAGTTACACGGCTCGCAGACATCTGCACACTTTCGCACTGTTCCGTGGATTACACTCGCCGCAGACAGTTGGGGTACACTAATTCTATCCCAGGGGGGTACGGGGTGGTGGCAGGAAGGGCATCCTGCCACCCCTTAAACATTAACATGCCAAATCCGATTAACGATGGCTGACCCTGCGTAACTGCGGGACAAGGCTCAAGCTATAGTAGTAGTAGTACTAAGGTCTGTGGACTCTTATTAATATTAGGGAGTCATTACTAACAGCGAAATTACGAATCGCGACTAGCCAAGGTAGACAGGTAACCAAACAATTAAACAGAATTGTGTGGAGCACATGTATTACATCAGGAATGACGATTAGTGCATTTAAAACTATTGAAAAATATATAGCAGCAGAAACATAGGAAATAACTGAAAGAATTTAGGGGAACATATTGTCAGTGTGGATAGAATTTTGGAGGTGTTGCTATTTGGGTTGACACTAAGGGATAAAAGAAAAAAATTAAGACATACGTAAGAGAGTGTACTGGGAACCGCTGTAGGCCGCTGTAGTGGATACAATCGAAGCAAAACGATTGTGATAGTATAGACATGCATGCTGTTTGGGTGAGGACATATGACATAATAAGATGATGGAATGGATTATAACTAAAAGAAGAAGATGATGATGATGACGCACAAAAACAACTGGAAAGCAGGTGTCACATAGGAGTTTGAAAATTGAAAGAAGCTAGGACGCGAGAAACAGCTATATTGTTGTATTAAATCGCTAAAAAATGTACAGTGTTGCACACTACATAAAAAACGGCTTCAACCGCAAGATTATTTGTCAAGCGGCTTTACGAAATTCGATGCAAAGTGTTAAGAAATTTGATATGGTTATTAAGAAATCAACATTGATTCAAGTTCTTGGTGCTTCTGTGCAAGTCTAAGAATCCTCTTATCAAGCATATTGTGAAATTTGTGATGTCTAGTGCTTGTGGAGATCGTTGGATCAACAGATACCCTAAAGCTCTGGATTACTGATCTTGAAACTGAATTGCCGCCCGGAGTGGGTCTAGGCGCTACATTCTGGAACCGCGCGACCGCTACGATCGCAGGTTCGAATCCTGCCTCGTGCATGGATGTGTGTGATGTCCTTAGGTTAGTTAGGTTTAAGTAGTTCTAAGTTCTAGGGGACTGATGACCTCAGAAATTAAGTCCCATAGTGCTCAGAGCCATTTTGCTGACATAGTACGTCTCCATGCCGCATTCGCTTGACGCCACTGGCCAAGGAAGACCCGGCGGTCAGTAGGTCGCGACTGGCCCATCTGGCTAGAAAGCGGAGCATTAGATAATGCAACATAAGAAAGGTTCCACAAATTTAACTTATTATTCCTTTGCTTTATATAAAACTCGTGCAAGTCGTGTGAATGGAGTTGGCGATTCCTCATTTGCAAAGGAAGAAAAGATAGCAATAGGTTCCAAAATTGGAGTGAAAATACCACCACTTGAAGCTATAAAGAGTTGCTACTTTACATCGTCTGCTAGAATGGCTACCACCCTGACCGCAGAGACATCTATCGGTACCTGGCTCTGGCGAAGTTCTACAGCGTAATACGGTGGCGCCACGAGGTACCGTTTGTCAGATGGGCGATGGGCATGTGGAAAGTGCCCACTGCGCATGCGCGAAGGGAATATCGAAATCATAGCGGCAGACACAACCGTCTCACTGACAAGCTGCTGTGGACGCTTTTCGCACCATCTGGCCGTGCGACGCGGCGCAGCGTGCGCAAGTGTGAACTACCCGCCGCCGACTGCGCTGCTTTCCCTGTGTCGCCGTCACAGCGGTGGAGGGCCCGCTTTCTTTCCCGACAGCAAACAGCTCCGGCCAGACACCCCCGCTGGCGAACCCCGTCGAGAGGAAGAGATCGCGGCGCTCCAGCGGACGCAGTTTGTGCAGAAAGCGCGCCTCAGATGAAAGTAGCCGCGCAAACATTCGCCTCGAGTAATTCGCAGAGTCCCATCGCGCTCGCCCCATCGCGGCTGGTTTCCCTTTCACTAGGAGTTCCTCGGCGGAATAGGGATGGTGCTACACACGCTGTGTTTAGCGGGCGGTCCGTTCGTGCTTCACAGTTGTAGAATTACTTCGTGGATCCACTAAACTCAATCCCACATGAAACTGAATAAAAAAACAAAAACAAGAATGAGATGAATTAGATTGAGAATGAGGTGGAGAAAAGAGACTCAACATGGGAACCAGTGGAAGGTGTGTTACAGAAAATAGGAGGAAGAAAGGCACCAGGTTTGGATGGGGCTGATATTGAGACGGAGAAGGCGACAGTAGAAGGAGGAAAGCACAGGCTATACAATACGGTGACTGCTGTATGGAAAGAGAGAAAAACACTGGAGGATTAAAAAAAGGCTGTTATAGTGCTTATTGTCTATAAAAGAAAGACGACATACTGCAAAATTATAGGCATCCTTCACTTGTGTGTCCGTGTACACAGGTATTCAAGAGAAACTCAGAAAGACTTATCTGGGACAGGAAGAAAAACTGGCTCTGAGAAAAGTCGAAAAGGAAGAGTGTGCAAGTCCTAAATAAACTCCATTTTTACAGCAAGACCGCTACAAGAGAACAAATACGAGTATGAAACAGATGTGTTGATGGATTTCTTGGGCGCATTTCACTTTATAAAGGGAGTAAGATGACAACCTGATCTCTTTCATTGTGACGACTGCTGGTTCGTGATCGCAAACGTAACTCTCTCCATCACAGACAATTTTTAGAAAAGAGCCTGAGTTACACTGTCGAAATTCGCTCCATCTTTCCATTTCATAGCGATTCTGTTGACTAGCCAACAACCGTGGCACACTCCTCGTGTTCAGTTTATTGTATTCTATTTTTTTTTTTTTTCAAACATTTCCCCTTACTTGGTCTCAAACTAGCTTAGGTGTCCCACTTGTCGGTGACTTTTTTTTTTCTAAGTCTGAAACAAAACTGTATGGTACTTTGCTCTTTCACATCAGCATTCGCAGACGCTATAAACTTATGGAAATACTTCCACGGAATGAAAACCCAACGACATAAATTCCACCTCCATAGTCGAGATCGCTAAGGTACACTTGTGTGATGACGCTCCATATGAGGTACGCTGTGGGCATCCTGGTGATGGAAGAAATTTTCGCCATCGTTATTTGACGGGCAAGCGATGAGTGGAGTAAAGTTCCTGATCGTATGACTTCCCGTCGGTGCTCCGAGTTAAATGCCTAACGTATGAGTAGCGACTCATCGAGTCAGACATCGTTAATTGCTCAAATGGTTCAAATGGCTCCGAGCACTATGGGACCTAACAGCTGAGGTCACCAGTCCCCTATAACTTAGAACTACTTAAACCTAACTAACCTAAGGACATCACAAACACCCATGCCCGAGGCAGGACCCGAACATACCGTAGCAGTCGCGCGGTTCCGGACTGAAGCGCTTAGAACCGCTCGACCACCACGGCCGGCCATTAATTGCGATGAGGGCATTAAGCTCGGTGGCCCTCGGTGGTATTCGAGAAGACTAGGCTGTATTTCAACTTCTCTCCATCACCACCGAAAACACAAAGACGGCTGTATAAACACTCATTACAGATATCTATCTACGCAGCAGACTCACATTTGGGAGAACGGCGGTCGAAATCCCCAGCCGTTCATCCACACATTTTCCCGAACACACTTACGGGAAATTTCCGAGATAGCTTCTAGATTTGCTTCGTGCTCCTCACCGAGGGGACAGTGTCCAATTTTTCTAGCGTAACACATCTGACATGCGAGCTGGCCAACTCTCGTCTATTAGTAAAGGCCCACACAAGGCCATGAGGTACAAGATATTGTCGGAAGTTCATCATTGGACCACGCGGCGCAGATTATTACTCAGATTCAGTATTGTTCGACATGCTTGTGACTACTCCCCCACCTTTGCATAACGTCTCGTACATCTTCCTTTGGCATGTAAAAAAAAAAAAAGTTTCACCAACATTTCCCCGCTAATAACACATATCTTGCTTTTGAGACTTGGTTGACACAGTTTTACTTCTTTCCCGCTCACTACAGCCTTTGTTAGGTACAGCTAAATTCAGCATCTGCTTGTTGACATGACAGGCTAATACACTTCTGCCCGCTGCAGAAAGAGAAAGCTCTTGAGAAATTAAGCTGCGTCCGAGAGCGCAAGACATGGTTTTCTGTGACAACGGCATTTAGATTGGCTTCGCGTGAAAACGCCAGTTAGATTGGTACCTGCCAGTGGCGTGATTTTCATTGTCCTCTGCGTTCCATTCTTTCCATTAGTCGTCTTGATCCGGGAGAGAGGGCCTGCATGTAAACGAGGTGGGCGAAAGGCTTGTCGCCGCTGCGCCACCTCTCCGACGTCTCTAGCCGGATCTCGGCTGAAGCGTCTCTTTAAGCGCAGGCGCCTCGCCGCACCAATTACCATCTTCTGGAAGAGTTTCTTCGTGTTTTCTAATTGTAAGTGTTTGTATGCCGTGTTTTTGAGGCAGACTCTGGAACTTAACCAATCGCGAGCGGGAACTGCAAACCGTCTGTCCAAGATAGCGGAATAGCGGTCGTTAAATCGGTACACGAATTCCATTCCGGCCTGCGTCAGCTCTGGCTCACGTAGGAAGAACTGTGAGGAAGAGTAATTTATGCATCAAGAAAGTCACTGTCAAACCCCTTTGTCGTCTGACTCTTTCTTGTTGCTGTCGTCAGACAAGTTGGATACAGTTCTCCAAGCTAATCTTCCCCGTAGAAGACATCTTCATTTCTGCTGTAGTGCTTATTGTAATTACGCAGTCAACAATTTTCACCCCCCCCCCCCCAGCCACACACACACATACTTTCATTACCAACTTGATGCTTCCAGATGTGTACTAGAAACCTACTCCTTCTTTTAGTGAAATTGTGCCACTGACAGCTTTTCCCCGAGAAGTTCCAGTCTCTCTTCTTTAATTTTCCAACGTAAGCATCAGCACCCTTCGGTACTAACGCATCTTAACACTCTCTATTCCCTTCTTATCTCTATAGTTCATCAACTCTGTTTAGCTACAATATCAGTCTACACTCCAAATATACTGGTTGGCGACTCCATGGAGTGCTGTGTGCACAATGACTACATATGTTAAATTAAAAGGAAGGTCAGCGTGGCCGTAATAGTGATGGTTTCTTCTGCTTCTGCCCGCTGCAGAAGTGTGTAACTTGATACCAGTGCCTGTGAATTTAATTTGTACACCACAGCACTGAAGATGATCACTGTGTAACTGAAAATCGATTTTGCTATCAATAAACCACCAATATTACGGCCAGCACTGACCTTTCTTTTAATTTATTCTTATTGGGGACTGAGGACAATATACTGAACAATATTACATCAGTATTTACTTCATCTGCAGATCAATAATTATAGCTGTTAGGAGTAGTATGGTTTTAGGTTGTTTAGTACCTCAAAAAATGGTTCAAATGGCTCTGAGCACTATGGGACTTAATGTCTGAGGTCATCAGTCCGCTAGAACTCAAAACTACTTCAACCTAACTAACCTAAGGACATTACACACATCCATGCCCGCGGTTCCAGACTGTAGCACTAGAACCGCACGGCCACACCGGCCTGCCCGGCGGTTAGTACCTTCAAGTACACTGACAGAAAAGAATTTGTAGCACTACAGAATAATTAATGCAAGATACTGAAATTTTGGGAATATATTTGTCTGGGTAAAAATATATAAGAGATTAACATAGCGCAAGATCACAGGTAAGCGCGAGATAAGCCATTGCAAATGTGGACTGCTGGTACATTAATAACCGGCTAAACGCCAGATTGTTGAATGCAAGCATGTAAAAGTGCGTGCATAATGTTGCACATGTGCGGGATGTCAGTCTGTGGGACAGTGTTCTATACATGTTGCACTTGGCCGACCAATACAGGACGGTCAATGCTGTTTGTGAATGGCGTTGGAGTTGTCGTCCGATGATGTCGCATATGCGGTCGATTGGAGACAGATCTGGCGATCGAACATACCAAAGCTACACGTGTGCACCAAGTAGAGCATGTCAGGTTACAACAGCGGTATGTAAGCGAGCATTATCCTGTTGGACAACAACCCATTGAATGCTGCTCATGAATGGCAGCACAACAGGTAGTCACATCCAGCTGCAAAGCAGTTATGGGTACCTTACCTGATTGCAGTTATAAAGGCTTTCGGAAGTCACGACAAGTATACATTTTCAGGGAAACTTTATGCGTTTGATCGTTTACTTGTCGATAGTTATAATATTTGTGGTGATACTAAAAATTAGCAGACAGCCAAATATCATTGGAAATTCAATGAATGTTCAAGCAAATACACGTGCCTTTTCACCAAACTACCTATAAAATTTGATAAGTATGAAATAATATGACCAGTGTTGAAAAGAAAATTAAAAAGTACCTTGAGCGGGACTCATCCAGCGATCCCCCGATTATGGAGCTTCTACGTTAACCACATGACCTCCGCCATTTCGGCTCAGCGTTTCAACTCACCGGGACATCAATGACGTGTAAAGCATCCCTTGCGATTTTCTCGAAATCGCTTAAAAAGAACATCAACAAAAGCAAAACGAGGATAGTGGAATGTAGTCGAGGTAAGTCGGGTGATGCTGAGGGAAGTAGAATAGGAAATGAGACACTTGAAGTAGTAAAGGAGTTTTGGTATTTGGGGAGCAAAATAACTGATGATGGTCGAAGTAGAGAGGATATAAAATGTAGACTGGCAATGGCGAGGAGAGCATTTCTGAAGAAGAGAAATTTGTTAACATCGAGTATAGATTTAAGTGTCATGAAATCGTTTCTGAAAGTATTTGTATGGAGTGTACCCATGTATGGAAGTGAAACATGGACAATAAATAGTTCGGACAAGAAGAGAATAGAAGCTTTCGAAATGTGGTGCTACAGAAGAATGCTGAAAATTAGATGGGTAGATCACATAACTAATGAGGAGGTATTGGGGAGAAGAGAAATTTGTGGCACAACTTGACTAGAAGAAGGGATCGGTTGGTAGGACATTCTGAGGCATTAAGGGATAACCAGTTTAGTACTGGAGGGCAGCGTGGAGGGTAAAAATCGTAGAGGGAGACCAAGAGATGAATACACTAAACAGATTCAGAAGGATGTAGGTTGCAGTAGGTACTGGGAGATGAAGAAGCTTGCACAGGATAGGGTAGAGTGGAGAGCTGCATCAAACCAGTCTCAGGACTGAATACCACAACAAACAGCAGTACATCTTACTACTTGTAGATTATGTTGACCTACTGGACTACTGAAGTGCACAACGTCTGAAGTAAATCCGCGATCCGAAAGTCGTGGCCTCTCCATGTAAGATAAGTAAAGGAATGGAATACTTCCTTTCAAAAAATTCTCGCATAAAACCATTAGGGGAAAATTTCAGAAAAAGTTCGTTTATTCAGAATCTTTCGTATCACCCTCCAAAGGAGTAGGAAGGAGGAATGTGATATTTTCGTGTGAAAGTATAGATGTATGTAATCACTCATAATTTTCTATCTTGCCATTTCTGCGTCTGTTGTTTGCATTGTATAAATTGCTATATTATTATTTAAAGATGAGGTTTTATATTCAAAAGGGAGGAAGATAAGAGTTTAAGATCCTGTCCATGATGAGATCATTCGAGACACAGCACGAGCTCCGAATGGGCCAGCAACAAAGAAGTCTACCGGGTCCTTTTTGAAACAAACCATCCTGGCAATTGTCATACGAGAATAAGGAAAATACGCAAAACCTAAAAGATGGATGGCAGGACAGGTATCTGAACAGCCGTCCTCCCAAATATCTCCAATACGCAAATGGTGCGCCACCTCGCTCAGTTTTCTAGGTAGAGGGGAGGGGTGGAGGCGGGAGACGGCAGAGTTCACGTCCCCGCAGGATGTTTCCTGAGAAAGCAGCAGCTGTCGACGGCGCCGAAGACTTTAGCAGCGGGCCACGACAGGACACGGCGGGGTGTGGTGGCGGCGGGGGCGGGATGCGGGTGCTCCATCCTGAGGAATGCGAACCGGCGGCGTCGGCGGGCTGCCCCTGGAGAAAGTACCTTTCTCCGCACCTGTCGAGGCGAGGCGAGGCGAGGCGAGGCGCTGCGGCCGACCGAGAATCTGCGCGCGCCGCTCCTGACCTGCTGGACCCCGGCGCGCCAGTCTCACCTCACCTCACAACTCAGGATCGCCGACATCGCCCTCATCATGAATTAACACTTCCGCCAAACGTTACCTCAAGAATAGATCAGCTCTGTACAAGGGAGAAAGACCTTTCTTCATCAGTTAGAGAAAACAGCTTCTCACCCTGAGAATAGCATTGTTGACGGCTGTTACAATTTATTGTGTAAATTGAAGGTGGATGGGGGAAAAGTAAAGGGAAGAGAACGAATCGATGTTATCAAAGGCATCAGGACTTAATGCGGAATCGGTAGTGACGAGTGGAAATGTGTGCTGCACCAGGCCTCGAACCCAGGATCTCCTAGGCAATTCCGGAAACCACTGCTGCACCCAGAGACGCATTCCCACCTAGCGCCAGTCCCGGTCCATGTCCTCCGTGCTCGCTATTTATAGATTCCCGCTGGAGGTCGAACATAACTGTGCAGCCGCACTGGAGATTGTGGATTCATAGCCCATCGAGGCGTATCGATTATGTGAATGCATGGTGTCCATTGCTTCGGACGTGTCCGAAAGGGCAGACATAACGTATTCAAATAATTGTCATAATTTAGCTGATTAAGTTTCTGTGTCATATTCGTAATGCGTTAGGACTCTGATTAACAGTTCGTTGTGGTTTCCTGTGTTTCTCTGAATCACTTAAAGTCACTACTTAATTGGTTCATTAAAGAGCCCACAGTAGCTGCTATCTCCAGTGACACGCCACCAGAGACTTTATAATTTCTCCACCCACCAAGATTTAGGTTTCCCGTGATTTCTATCGATCTCGTACGGCAAATGTTGAGATCCTTAGAGAGGATGCAGCTGATTTTCTTCACCGTCCTTCCCCAAATGCGAGCTTGTGCTCCGTCTTTAATGACATTAAACCCAAATCTTCGATCCTTCTTGTGTTAGTGATTTACTGAAGCAAACGAAATTGCAGTGGTGTTGCCGATCTTCTGATGTAGACATGAGATGCATAAGGGCGGGCGTCGGACCCCAGTATCGCGATAGACTTTTACGCTGAGGTGATAAAATTCATGGGATGGCGACATGCGCATACGTAGACCCATCCAAGTGCCGGCTACACCCGACAGCGCTTAACTTCGGTGATCTGACGGGAATCGGTGTATCCACTGCGGCATGGCCGTTGCTACACGATATTAGAAGGTATCCCATAATTTCTGTCACCTCAGAATATTTGTAGATAACGCTGTCTTCTATGACGGGTCGTGCACCCTTAAGTCACGTTCTTTCGAGAACAGGATTAGACTAATTTTGCTGATCCCTATATTTTACGAGACTAGACAGGCATTGTCTCTGTAGGGTAGATATTGGTCCCGGTGCACAATGGAGGCCCCTGCAGATGGAGGTGTTAGCGAGAGGATAAAGCATCGAGCCCTCGTGTCTGTCATTCGGTACGGTGACATCAGCGCCTCGCAGCGAGACGCAGGCGAGCGTGCATAAAGGGATAGTCGGCCAGGACGGGCGCTATCTGCGGCCGCACGTGTGCCCCGGGATGAGAGCGCGGCCTGTGGCGTGTGCGCCGGCGCCACCTCCAGATAAGCACCCGCCTGTACAGCACACCCCGGCGCCGGCGCCGCCATGCCTGCGTCACTGCGAGGCCCGCCGGCGCCGCCGGGGGTCACTCATCCGTCCCCACAGGCGCGCTTACTCACCGCTCCAGCCGCCGGCCCGGCTCAGCAAGTGCCTACCCCGGCACTCCCGGTGACATAACCTCACTTCCCCGTCCATACTTTCTGACCATAAAAAGTGATCCATCCAGCAGACGTGGTCGTATGTGAATGTACCTTCGTACACGTACACAGCATCGGCGGGTATGTAGATGGTTAGAGCTGCAGAAGACCGCGACAACGCATTAGTGCTGTTCGTGTCAAGTGTCGATGCCATGGCTGTTAAGCCCGTCTCACACGGAGCAAGATTCGCTGCAAGTTTCCTTGCTGGCTCGCGCGACGGCTACCTCGCGAGCTCCGTCGTCTGCTAGCGGGGGCTACCTTGCTGCGAACCTTGTAAGATTTCCAGGGTAGGTCCGGTGCTATTTTTCTTGTAAGGTTTTTTGCGTGCTACCTTCGTTGTCCAATCATGAGACGTTTCGTTTGTGACGTCATACGCGGAAAGCTTGGGCGGTAAGCCTTTCTTGATAGTCGCTTTTCTGCTGTTGTGAGATGAGGTAGGAAGTTCTTATAACTATTAAATAATGGCGCCGCAGTGGTCCAAGGAAGCGATTGAAGCATTGATATGTACTTATAGGGAAGAACAGTGTCTGTACGTCGTGAAAAGCGCAAATTATATATGATCGCTGTAAGCTCGTTCATACCAGTGCCTACCAATTTTAATTGTATATTACAGCACTGAGGATGGTCACTAAGTGACCGAAAATCGATTTTGCGGATAATAAAACAAAAAAATACGGCCAATGCTGATTCTCCTTCCAATTCTATCCACTATTTGGTCGTGGTGCACAGAACACTCCATGGAGTCGCCAGTCAACTGTATGCGTATTGTTGAGGCACTCCTGTGGCCACCAAACCCCAATAGAGTGACTGTGGCTACCACCTCGGATGTGAGCTCTGTCCCAGTGCCCGTGTCCAGTATATCATGCACCAGTAGTAGTGGGCCAGCGTGTCTCAGGAGCGGATGCAACAGCTTTTGACACACTTCCCAGCCGCATCAGAGCATGCTTCCAGACCAGAAAGCATGCAGCATCTTGCTGATAAGTAGGCCCATACTGGCAAGTTCTTTGTAAATTTGACTCGGTTCTGTAATCACCGAAAAAACATCACACGTCCTCTCAACCCGTGAAGTTTCATACTTTCATTTCGCTTCCTCCTTTCCTTCTGAGTGATTCAACTTCTTTTTTTATAAGGCAGTGTGACTGGATAACACAAAAGAGGACTAACAAATACAGTCTAAGTAGACCGACGTCGTCTTCGTGTAATAAAGTCATGATTGTAGTGCCCATATTATGATGAGATGCATCCTTGGATTATACAACTAGGGCTCCGATGGATATTTCATACCTTCTTGGGAGTGATTACCAATTCACATCGGTCAGTATCTATTAGCATTTCCCACTCTCTGGCGAACCACTCGGGACTGTTTCCTCCTTCCTTTACATATTCCCGAGGACTCCTATTAGTACAATCTACTACGGGTACCAAACACATGGACAGCACTCCAACATTTTCTAAACCCGTACAAATATTATAGTTTCCTTGTGTGAAAGCTTGCCTTTTACTTTACCCACGACTGCAAGCGGTTGTTCCTGTTCAGACCCCAGCAACTGTTACTCAGAGCCACTCACATTTCGTGACTGGCACTAGTTGGAACGCATTAATAGATTCGATTAAATGTGGATTTCTGGTTAATCTTTGTCACTCCTTACTTTTGTCTCACTGATAACGTGTGAAGTTGAGAAATGTCAAGTCTGAATGATTTTTATGGGCGCTTGTACTTTATAGAATGCTGCACTACACTCCAAAATGAGAATCTTTGTAAACAAGAGTGTGAACATTATACCAGTTGTTCAAGTCATCGTCGACATAAATTCTCTCCTTTGTCAACGAGCCATTTGAGAGCCGCTGTGAGAAACGTACGCTTAGCTGTACGGTCATATGATACGTGACAGAAGGAACAAAGCCGACCATTTCTCATGCCTTCTTCCTAAAAAGAAGTTTGGGGCATCAATATGAGCGTTAACGAGCGTAACGTTCTCTTTCGCTCGATCAGATTTCATAATGAGATTTACCGCTCAGGGAAGCAGCTGATGGATTGTGTTTGGTAATACATCCATTCATGCAGTTCAGCTAATTAACGTGAAGATGAATGCAGAATGAAGATGACTCCAAAGATCACTACACCACCTAACCGAAATTTGCAAGAAGAACAGTTTCAAAATTTCTAGCACCAAAACAAAATAATGGTGTTCCGAGGAAAATATCTAGCCAAATCAAATACTGTTTTG
Organism: Schistocerca gregaria; assembly: GCF_023897955.1. Classification (NCBI taxonomy): domain Eukaryota; kingdom Metazoa; phylum Arthropoda; class Insecta; order Orthoptera; family Acrididae; genus Schistocerca; species Schistocerca gregaria. The sequence goes on from NC_064922.1 coordinate 372,891,007, forward strand.
GATAACGTAATTTTAGAAAAAGTGTCTCAAATAGGATGTGCTATAAGTTTTGATTTTGACTGTGATATTGAAAATAAGTTATATAGAGTCCAAGCTATCTGTGGTACTATTAGCAGAACATTGGGTGATAAAATACAGTCATGAAATTCTACAAAGTAATGGCAGTTCCTGTGTTGTCCTACGGGAGCCAAAGGTGGGTTACCATAAAAAAAAGCTCAAACATCAGAGATAAGGTTCGACGAAGTTCTCCACAAGAAGAGACATGATTAGAAACGAAGATATTAGAAGTGATTTAAATATTTTCAACATGGATGAAAAAATTCGAAAACATCGTGAAGATTGAAGACAACACCTCATGAGAATGCCAAGTCACAGAATTCCGAAATCCTGAACTACAAGCGGAATGGGAAAACAGATATTGGAAGACCTCGAAAATGATGGGAATGATTTCGTTTGTGAATTCGGAGCAGGCAACAGCCTTATTTTTGAAAGAAAGATTATGGTGATGATGAAAATAAATGCAACATATGCATCTACGAAAAAGATGGCGGAAAACTGAAAAGATTGAAGAATGCTGAACTTACAGTGATGGATCTGCCTTATTGGTAGACTACATCATTGTCATCATCATCTAAATCACAATCATGCAGTTCCCACCTATTTCTTATGAATTAAAACTTGACGTTACCAACTCGTTAACGACAGTCAGCGAAACGCTGTTCGCATTCACACTTGAGAGGAGGGTCCGACAAATGCGCCAAGCACGGCCGCTTGTCAGGTGAAAGTAGTGGGTGCTGAGTTGTGCCCGGGACACGGGTGAACGAGCGGGATTACGGTGTAATGCAGAAGCCAGCTCGTAGAGTGAGTCAAGCCCTCGAAGACGGACGGCCGCTGCATACAGGGGCCGGTACGGGGGACCAGAGAAAGCACACACAACGGCAACGATTCCGATCAACTACCGTTCACACACACACAAACACACGTGACAGAGGTTTAGTAAAATATGAATCTTTCACTAGGTCACTTTCACAAACAGCCCAGGCCAATAAAGAAGGGCGTGGCCGTGCACATTGGGGAAAAATTAATTAATTTACTAATTGCATTGTACGCTTTCGCCGATAGAACAAACGAGAGAACGGCGTGTCCCTTTCACCGATGAGCTCATCCTCGAATTACTCGCCTGCGCAGCAATTCGCAGCCGGACCTCCCTCGCATCGCGCCCGGTCACGCTGCACGAACACGCGGTCTATGTACTCTGGTTCCGCCGCTGCGTTACTTAATTCTCTTCGCGATTCCGCTTCCTGGGCTTCGTTAAATCTTACAACACAGCCGTCTCAGGCTGCACCTTTTGTAACGACGTTATTCTCAGCATGCAGCCGAAGTCGCTAACTCACGATACCGCTGTAGCTCGACTAGGAGGTAGCCAGCTCGAATTCCTGAGGTAGAAGAAATTTTCAGCTGAGCACCGATGTTAGTTGATTAGCATTAGACACGATACTTTGTATCAAGTTTGTTTCTGTTATTCTGGTGATGCGCAGTTCCTGAAAAGCGTCAATAAACTTTTAATAGCAAGTGGATTCTTGTAATTTAGCAACCTGACGCAGTGTTAAAGCCGTACTGTATTAGTTATACAACCATAGCAGCCCTCCTGCACGACGTTGTATTTCAAATAATAAAACAAATTCCGGGTCATTTCAGAATAAAAACAGTCTTGCTCGTGAAAATATTACATGTAAATGGCGCGTTTCACCCTTTTGCGTCCATTTTCTATTTTACGTGGCTATATGACGGATGGATTTTATATCCAGCTACTTTTACACAATCTGATGATGCACCAAAAGGATGAAACGCGTCATTGACATATAATTTCGCAACCAAGACTGTTTTTATTCTGAAACAACTCGAAACTGGTTGCAGGAGCACCCTGCCTCAATGGAATTGAATAATTTTTAAGTCCTGATCAGTGACTGTATGCCTAAGGCCAGCGATAAACCTTTCTGTGGCGTCTCATTTTTGCATATCGTGTTGTCTCCCAGTCTAATGTAAGCACTTCGATTTGACAAGTCTGTGTCATGCGTATCTACTTTGCTGCATTTATTTTCAGGAATTTATTCTAGACAACAACACAAACACAGAACTAATTTCCACACACGTCATAGTGACGTACATTAAAGTGACACACTTACGCATTTATCATGAAGTGGGCGTGCGCGCGAAAGAAACCCATTTCAACCTTTGTAGCAGAGAACAGTGTCTCGAACGTATATCACTTCTTACGTGTTTTGACGGATGCTGTGTATCACGTGCCAAAAATTTGGTAATGAAGTTCCGTTGTTTAGATGGCCTAGCGCGACCTATTCACTTCGGAGAAAGGGCTACCCAGTGCGGCAGGTTCGTTTCCGCCGGAAAGGAAGCAGCTCTACAGCGGAGCGTGGATTCCACTTCTTATTCCCCCTTCACTGAAGAGGTGGCCCGCTGGTTGACCGAGACGACTAACCGGATGTCATCGTGGGAACGGAAGCGTACTCATTTCACTAAAGGCTACAACCGATTCGGCGATTCGTTCGCATGACAGGAAAACTACGAAGCGGAGAAAAGACCAGAAAGTGGATATAAAATAATCTGTACTGCCCCGTTTGATTATTATTGTGTAGACTTAGAACGGACACGATGGTAGTGTTCATATCTGGGTGCATATTCATTTGTGCCGAATACAATTCATGTCTGCCACGCTGTTCCCTATGCGACAGCCATCACTGGGTGACAGGCGGAGCTACGTGGCAAAGTAGTTGAAAACAACGGACGCATATGAAGAGATCACATCCCTGTTTGGCCATAATACTTTAGGTTTGCCGTTGTTTCTCCAAAATCACTTCAGGCGAATGATGATGCGGTTTATTCCATCCCATCGAAGCCCAACTCGGCCTGAACCACTCCTCGGATTACACTTTCGTAACTATCCGATTTGATGCGACAGAAGCTAATTGCTTTTATTTCCGTTCTACGTAAGATACGATACAAAGTTGTAAACTGTAGCAAAGACGTCATGTTTCATCCGCAGGAGTTATAGGGCACATTCAGGATATGCTTTTATCCAAAACTTATGAAAACGCAAGAAATGGAGCGAACAAGCGAAACTCGTATAGGAAGACGATGTTTCTTCAAAAGGTTCAAATGGCTCTTATGCACTATGATGGGACTTAATATCTGAGTTCATCAGTCACCCAGACTTAGAACTACTTAAACCTAACTAACCTAAGGACATCACACACATCCGTGACCGAGGCTGGATTCGGACCTGCGACCGTAGCAGCCGCGTGGCTTCAGACTGAAGCGCCTAGAACCGCTAGGCCAAAGCGGCCGGCTGATGATGTTTCTCCCAGCTTGTTCTTCGAAGGAAACCGTCCTCTCGGATTCACGCGCAAAGTGCAGTGTTGTTCTCATCATTATCTTAATGGCCTTTTAGCTCGAGGGCGTGTGTTGAGTCTTCAGTTCTGCGGGTGAAACAAGGAAGCTTGTAAGTGAAACTTCCCGGAAGTTTCACATCGGCGTTTACTTAGCTGCACAGTAAAAATTAATTCTGAAAACTAGGAAGGCGTCCCATCAAATCCGCAAGACGCTTGGGTAAGATACAGGGAAAAAACTCCCTGGCTTATGTAGACTGCATGGCCATTCTCTGTTGAGTTTAGCATTGGTCAGGGGAAAATGAGAAGCATTTGAAACTTGGAAATTATGGAACGTCAGCAGCCACAGGAATCATTCGGCGGGACCGAAGACATTTATTTCCTAAAATAATACTGTTTTTTCTGGAATATTCTCCGCAGGTCCGGAGTGATAGCGAATTGTGCCTGTGGAACGTAGAAACAGATACGTAATGCAGCATTTGACCAGATTCTTCAGAAAAACAATTGAAAATCGGACTTAAGAGCGGGTAACATGACTGTGGAAAGAATGAACGACGGAATAGTCGTAAAGAGTAGTAAATAGACGCGCAGCACATTTGTAGCCTGGCTAAAGGCCAGGTAAAGAATCAGGAGATCATTCACCGTTCGATCGTCGTGTAAACTAATTTCTACATTTATACCTGTGCGAGTGCGTCCATACGCTACTTTGTATGAGGTTGGGGGAAGTATGGAATATTTTTAATGTTTTGGAAGACAAATTGCGACTTGTAAGTTGCCATAAAAATGTTCCACTGACGACCGAGTTAAAAACCTCCGTAGTGTCGACTACGAAATCATTTTCCTAAAAGAAAAACACCTGACTACACTACATTTTTCCTTTGCCTGAGAGCTTGAAGGAAAAGGGGGGGGGGGGGGCGGCCCTCCCTTGCCCCGTGCGTGGGCGTCCTTGTATCTACACACATTTTCAATTCCTATATACAGCTATACAATATATAGTAGCTTAAAACGCCGAAACTAGTCCTGTAACGAAGAGGACTAAATAAACAGAACCTAAACAAATAATTGACGTCTTCATTTAATCCAAGGACAGAATTTATGAATATTCTGCAAGCTCCTACATTTCGCCTAGTAAGAGCTCACAAAAACGTACAAGTAAATGTCTCGCCATTCTTCCGATGCTCCACTCATTGGTACAGAAAGAAAGAGTAACACAGAAAATTTCCGATCCGAGACTTCACAGATAACCGACATCTTGGAAACTGCTATTTACCGTATTTAAAAAAATGTGTCATAGTCTAGAATGAGATTTTTCACTCTGCTGCGGAGTGTGCGCAGATATGAAACTTCCTGGCAGACCAAAAACTGTGCGCCAGACCGAGACTCGAACTCGGGACCTCAAATGTGTCATATGCCACAGCAGAAAGACTAAGCGCAATATTTACACGTTACTCACTGGAAACAGACGACTTATTTGTAAAATTACGATTAGATTGCATTGTATTTTGTATCGTATGCAATCAATTGACTTTAGAGAAATAACTGTCTTAACTTTTTCTGTTTCCGTTTTCCATTTGCTTTTCTTCCGACGACGGTTCTCATTTTCCGGAGTGTCAAAACATCGGTATAGTGAAACGATTTTCGTCTTCCTTACTTTAGTAACAGATCAATACGTTTCAGCGCTTCGGTGCGCCTAATAATGTATTCCTAGATACCTCACCTTCTCTCTCTTCTTGTACCGAATACACTTGCCCCTTCGCTCTCTCCCTATGTCGAACACACTTCATTCAGCGTATCCGTGTAACTTAGCTGCTCAAATCCTGGTCCACAAGCATCACTGTTTAACCACTCGCTGTCGTTTCTATGTCTTTACAATGGCCGGCCGTACGGTTCTAGGCGTTACAGTCTGGAGCCGAGCGACCGCTACGGTCGCAGGTTCTAATCCTGCCTCGGACATGGATGTGTGTGATGTCCTTAAGTTAGTTAGGTTTAATTAGTTCTAAGATCTAGGCGACTGATGACCTCAGAAGTTAAGTCGCATAGTGCTCAGAGCCATTTGAACCATTCTTTACAATGGGCAATTTATTTTACAAGGTAGGTGAGACGAGTAGGTGGCTCTGAACACTATGGGACTTGACTTCTGAGGTCATCAATCCCCTGTAACTTAGAACTACTTAAACCCAACTAACCAAATGACATCACACACATCCATGCCCGAGGCAGGATTCGAACCTGCGGTCGTAGCGGTCGCGCGGTTCCAGACTTAGCGCCTAGAACCACTCGAGAGACGAGTAGCAGTATCACGTTCCTTGGTAATAAAGCTTTCTGGCTATGATAATATTTCAGCCTTCGTTATTTGTTTTTTCAGAAAATCGTCGAACTATGATAACCCGCAAATGGGATAATCTGCACACACACAATCAGCAGACAGCTGTGTATGGTACAATAAGAAGCGTCGTCTGTCAAAAACTTTTCACTATTTTGCGTTGTATACACGCAGTCGTACATCTGCCTGCAGTATGACAGCCTCATCCGACGCACGAGGCGCTCGCTTGCGTCTGTCACCACCCAGTCACTGTGTTCGCGATCCTGACTAGGCACACGATGTTGCACGCTGAGAATAAATGTGTAGCGATGGTGGTGGTGGTGATGCTATCGTTTCGAAACTGAGAAGCTACACTGGCCCGGGGTCGGCCATCGGGTGGCAGCAGAAGGCGACAAACGAAGCCATCAGTGGCGGCCAACAAATTGGTGTCAAGACGCGCGTGCCGGTAGCGGCGGAGCGTTGAGCGTCGGGCCCCTGATTGAGCCGGCCGGCCGGCGTTGACCCTCGTTGAACCCGCGCCGCTGCGACTCGCTCCAAGGCCGCGGCCGCTGGACGCCTGGACACTCCAGCGGTCCAGCCGGTTCCAGCCTCCTCGCTTAGCCCCAGCTTTTAAGCGCGGAACGTGCGGATGAACGAGCGGCTACAACTAGCCGGCCGCGGTGGTCTCGCGGTTCTAGGCGCGCAGTCCGGAACCGTACGACTGCTACGGTCGCAGGTTCGAATCCTGCCTCGGGCATGGATGTGTGTGATGTCCTTAGGTTAAGTAGGTTTAAGTAGTTCTAAGTTCTAGGGGACTGATGACCACAGCAGTTGAGTCCCATAGTGCTCAGAGCCATTTGAACCATTTTTTTGAGCTACAACTCGCTGATGGGCACTATATTTCGCTCGTAAACTGACCAGTACACACGCAGACTTCAAACAGTCTCACGTAACCGAGCTCCATTTGCGCATTATTGACACCTCTGGAAACACGCACGCGAAACTAGCAAACTGCTGTAAACTTGAAATCTGGGTTCTTCGTATTACTAAACGACTAACCCGGGTCACAATCTCAGTTGCAAATCTCTTATATATAGTTATTGACCGCTTGTAAAAAAAATCAAAATGCCGTCATAATGTATTCACCAAGAAATGTAATCTTATCTTATAGGTTTCACGGAGTAAGACAAGTATTACAGTTAGAAACTGTGTTTATGTCTTTAGGTAGTGTAACTCATGGCGCGCAAATTACCCAGACTATATTCACCCGGTGACTGAGAACTTCCGACAAACTTAACACACAATTTCAACTATTTTTGAAACTTCTTTTTCTCACTGACACGTTCCAGAAAAAAAAATAACGATAAGATAAAAGTTTATTGCCTACTAAATTTTCGCTGTTGACGCTGGAAAACTTCAACATCAGGACTGACGTTCGAATCTATTCGCAATAATTTTGCGCGGAGTATCCACATATACCACCGAATGTACCTGCAAAATTATGTCACTGTACGACACTTAGTTCAGGACGGGGCCAACGAGATACACGGTCATTGCAAGGAACTTGTGACGTCACACTAGTAGGCTTGTCCGCCATACTTTTGGAATGTTCGGCTGCTTGCAGGGCCCACGGGAAATCAATATTTAACTGAAAAGGTACCCACTAAAGGTCTCAGTTTTGCCGTGTGCTATCGAGGAATTGCATGAATTTAAATGCGCAGTTAAGACATGAAACTTATTTAAACAGTTACATGCTCCCCGCCATATAAGACTGGTTGGCACGCGAAAAAACCTGTGGTGTCACGTTCTGTGACGTACGCTCCACGGCCTGTCTTTCTCGGGGGCCTCAGTTCAGGAGATATGACGTCATAAACATTCAGATGCAAAAAAACAGATGTTTTACACACGGGAGTTCGATTCTTTAAAGAGCTGGGAGTGGAAGGTTTACTGCTGTCTAACTCAGGTGGTAAAGGGAAGAAATAAAAAAAAATCCGGCCTCGTAAAAATTATATCAGTTCAGATCTCATGCAGGAAGTTTCACATCGGCGTTTACTTAGCTGCACAGTAAAAATTAATTCTGAAAACTAGGAAGGCGTCCCATCAAATCCGCAAGACGCTTGGGTAAGATACAGGGAAAAAACTCCCTGGCTTATGTAGACTGCATGGCCATTCTCTGTTGAGTTTAGCATTGGTCAGGGGAAAATGAGAAGCATTTGAAACTTGGAAATTATGGAACGTCAGCAGCCACAGGAATCATTCGGCGGGACCGAAGACATTTATTTCCTAAAATAATACTGTTTTTTCTGGAATATTCTCCGCAGGTCCGGAGTGATAGCGAATTGTGCCTGTGGAACGTAGAAACAGATACGTAATGCAGCATTTGACCAGATTCTTCAGAAAAACAATTGAAAATCGGACTTAAGAGCGGGTAACATGACTGTGGAAAGAATGAACGACGGAATAGTCGTAAAGAGTAGTAAATAGACGCGCAGCACATTTGTAGCCTGGCTAAAGGCCAGGTAAAGAATCAGGAGATCATTCACCGTTCGATCGTCGTGTAAACTAATTTCTGCATTACTAAACGACTAACCCGGGTCACAATCTCAGTTGCAAATCTCTTATATATAGTTATTGACCGCTTGTAAAAAAATCAAAATGCCGTCATAATGTATTCACCAAGAAGTGTAATCTTATCTTATAGGTTTCACGGAGTAAGACAAGTATTGCAAGGAACTTGTGACGTCACACTAGTAGGCTTGTCCGCCATACTTTTGGAATGTTCGGCTGCGTGCAGGGCCCACGGGAAATCAATATTTAACTGAAAAGGTACCCACTAAAGGTCTCAGTTTTGCCGTGTGCTATCGAGGAATTGCATGAATTTAAATTCGCAGGTAAGACATGAAACTCATTTAAACAGTTACATGCTCCCCGCCATATAAGACTGGTTGGCACGCGAAAAAACCTGTGGTGTCACGTTCTGTGACGTACGCTCCACGGCCTGTCTTTCTCGGGGGCCTCAGTTCAGGAGATATGACGTCATAAACATTCAGATGCAAAAAACAGATGTTTTACACACGGGAGTTCGATTCTTTAAAGAGCTGGGAGTGGAAGGTTTACTGCTGTCTAACTCAGGTGGTAAAGGGAAGAAATAAAAAAATCCGGCCTCGTAAAAATTATATCAGTTCAGATCTCATGCAGGAAGCGTGCCATCTTATATTATCACCTGATGATAGCAAACATAGATGTTTGTGATCGTGAAAAAAAAAAATAATTTTCCAGTGTCAATGTATCCCGCAACTACTAACAGCGCTCTTCGTTATATTATGGCCGCTTCATTCCTGTCCAGTCCCGGGACTAGAACTTGACTGAGAGCTGGCGGAGACAACGAATGTGAGAGGAAAAGAACCTGGTTGCAGTGACAGACTTGTGTAGCCCAGTCGGAAGTCTGAAACTAATCAATGTGCAAGCAAACACCACCCGAAGTGTGTTGGACTCCGCGCAAATGTCAACCCATTCCATCTACGCACAAGTGTCATTTTTAGTTTCTTTCTGCTTGTATTTTCTGCTTTCTTTATTCTCTCTCTCTCTCTCTCTCTCTTTGTGTGTGTGTGTGTGTGTGTGTGTGTGTGTGTGTGTGTGTGTGTGTGTGTGTGTGTGTGTGTGTGTCCCTCTTTTTCCTCCCAAATTTAAGAATGTGAAATGTCATGGAACTGTAAACTTATTCCTCAGGCCAAATGATCCAAACTGTCAAGCAGTGGCTGCTGAATACGCCACTCCAGTGATAGCGTTGCTGTATAGGAACTGTTTCTCTTGCGTAAGATCGGGTACATAATAATCTACCACACACCACGAAGACAAATAAGCCCCTGCTCTGCATTCGACATGTTTCACGATTAAAATAACATCATTAAAGACAGTTCAAATGGCTCTGAGCACTATGAGACTTAACTGCTGTGGTGGTCATCAGACCCCTAGAACTTAGAACTACTTAAACCTAACTAACCTAAGGACATCACAAACACCCATGCCCGAGGCAGGATTCGAACATGCGACCGCAGCGGTCGCGCCACTCCGGCTGGCTAAAGATGGTAATATAACTTCTACTTATGAAGGAGAATATAGCTACGAGTATCGTCCCGTGTGTGTGTGTGTGTTTAATACACAGTGAAATTAACTGTTTTTAAACCTCAGAGACGCACATATTAAATGTTATTGTCAGAAAACGCCACTGGTTTTGTTCAGGATCATGGGAAATATCCACAAAATATCCCGAAGACCGACGGATCGCTTACGAAGAAAGAAGAAATCCCACGACTGACACGAATATATGAGTGGATTTTCTGCATAAACGCCACATATCACTATATTAAGCCTCTACTATATTTCATACGTCGTTTTTTCTTCTAGCTGGCGCTTCGTACGCCGCGCTTGGAGCGCAAAAGCTGTTTATCTCGTTGCCGTAAATCTGCACAATTACCGTGACCTCCGTCATAACTCCATTACTAGCTCCTGTTTGCAAGAAGGAACAGTACTCGCTCCTGTTCCACGAACTGATTAGGCCGTAATTGAAAGCCGCCTAGCCGGTCAACAGAGACGGCATAAAAAGCCAGAGATGCACCGATCGCGCCGTCCAGTGAGCAAATGCGAAGCGCGCGCCGAGATGGCAGATAAATCGGGTCGCAGCCGACTTGTTTGTCTGCCGGCGCTACTAGCCGGAGAGGGCGGCCGTATGGGATTAAGATTTACGCCCCGCTGCCCCTCCCAGTCTCATTGCTCGATAAATTCCAATTTACGACGCATCTTCGTTTTGTCTTTCTGCAGAATACGGCGGTCGCCTCTAAAGAGATTGCGCAACTAATCCGCGGAGCGGCGCGCCGCGTAATCCATTGCAATTGGCAGTGTCTTAAGTAGCCAGTGAGTGAGTGACCAGTATCGGATATTCTGGAAGGATGGCGTCTTTTAGTGCTGCGCAGAAAGGCGGAGTAAAGTGGAAAACGTATTGCCACACAAAAAGTGTACCAATATCAATTAATGGCTTGTTCAAAAATGGTTCAAATGGCTCTGAGTACTATGAGACTTAACATCTGAGGTCATCAGTCCCCTAGAACTAAGAACTACTTAAACCTAACTAACCTTAGAACATCACACACATCCATGCCCGAGGCAGGATTCGAACCTGCGACCGCAGCGGTCGCGTGGTTCCAGACTGAAGCGCCTAGAACCGCTCGGCCACACAGGCCGACTTATTGGCTTGTAACTATTCACTAACATAAGGCAACTGAAAAATTCTTTGAACGAAATAATCAGTAGGTATTACCCGTACGAGATGGCTTTACGTTGAACCAGAGAGATCGTTGCTGTTAGTGTGATACATCTCAGTTACCCTTACAATACTCTGAGACCACTGTGGCTGCGCCACGCTTTAGGGTCCTTCCCGCTCCAGTCGCATACCGAGCGCGGGAAGAATGAGTGTTTAAAATGCTTCTGTGCGATCTGTAGTTAGTCCAATTTCATCTTCGCAGTCCCTGCAGGAACGGTGCGTACGGGCTGAAGACTATTCCTAGATTTCTGAATATGGGGACTGACGCTTTCGTGGTATGGTTTATACATACAAGGAGAAGAAAAATTCGCGCAATTCCTCACATACTAGCAATACAAAAACATCTCTCACAAAATGTCGCCCTGTGCCTATTTCTGGCAGTAAATGGACGTTAAAGATAGGCAATCTGGTAAAACTGCAATCACATATACGATAGCTGTCTCTGTTAGCATTCAGCAGTAGTTCTGTGCAGTTGATAGCGTTTTGTGCTAGCATGCAGAAGGTCGAGGGTTCGATTCTGAGTCGGGGCGCGTTTCTTTTTATTTGTTTAATGGACTCTGCGTCAGTTGCATTTACTGGTGAATTCAAATGGAACCATTTTTGGTGTTACAATATACCACCTTCCCCTGGGTAATCATCTAAATATCGGGAATCGTGACCATACTTTGCATTGAAGGTCCAAAAAACATCGGCGTCCACAAAACTTCTTTGCCTCTGTAGTGCACATGGGCAGAGCACAGACTCCTGAGCTGAATTTTCACATCATTGAGAGATGTAGGCTCGGTGTACAAAGGGTGAAGTATTTCGTCGTTTGAACGGGATTCATCCCACGACCTTTCGGTTTCCAGGAACGCGCTGTACCGTTTCCCGACTGTGCTCGGTAGGGATAGATTTCCCTAACGGCTCAAGGGCCGTTCAAGTGCGATGTGGGCATGCAGAACGTAGTACCAAAAGTCGAGCTTGGAGCACGCCCCGTCCGCTGATGAGCCAGGCAGTCGTCAGCGTGGTGTTTGATGAGTGGAAAAATGTATGGTCTCCGAATGGAGAAGGAATTGCGGGGTGACCTTCGTTGCTATACCATCAGTCCCGGTAGCGGATAGATATTCACAAGAAATATTAGCATGCAGAGCAGAGTTCGGACTGAAGTGGACAACATAAGCGGAACAGGATTGTCGCCTCGCAGCACGGCCAAACGCAGCGCTGCGCGATCCGTGTGGCAAGTAAGCGCGGCCGCAGTGTCAGCTTTCTTCTGCAGCCGACCTTCCTGCGCCGCTTAATTGCCGGTTGGACTGCAGAGCAGCCTGCGGCGCGTATTTCGGAAGACGCCGGCTGTTTTTTTGCCGGTCGCCTGAGTCACCGCCGACGGCCGCGGCGTTTGCGTGGCACCCTGCAGCCGTCAGCCGGCGGCCGTTTTTAGCAGCGGGAAGCCGACCAGCTATCCCTTTGTGGGCGCCGCTGCCGTCTGGTCGGGCCTTTTTTCTTCTGGAGGCACCGCAACGCGCGGGCCATTGTGTCTGCGTACGTGCACGCGATCCGCGGGCGCCGCAAAAACAAGGATGCAACGCGACGCGGCCGCCTGTGGGAACAGGTAGCCAGCCAGTTACTACGCTACGCCCCCTGTGCCCCACTGGTACTGCGAGCGAGATCGTCCCTGTAATCCGTAAACACTCCTGGTCTAATCCTCTCCTGCGTGAATACACTGTCGAGTTTCAGTGTAGCACATACAGCAGCTACACATGCTGGAAACGATCGTGCTGAAGCAATAATAAAAGTCGTACGTTGCTGTTGACTGCAAGACCCCGCCGTAGTGGGTTTAGCTGCACACCAGGCGTTGTAGTAAAGTGTTAATTGTGACCTGGAAAAAAATAAAGTTCGTCTGCGCGCATCGCACTCCTACTACACGTTGAAATACCTGCATCACAGTACCGCAGCGTCCAGCATGACGCTACAGCCAAAACAAAATGGCACTGCCCAACTCCACTTCATTAATGGGCAGCGTAAGTTAGTTTTCACTCCCCTAGCGGCTTGGTACCATACTGTGGTGCGAGGATTTCATTGTGTACTGGAACTGCAGACATGTACCCTCCCACGAGATGGTAGTTAAAACTTTGTGACTACCGCTAGTACAATTAGCGTAGTCGCCGTCTGCAGAGCACACAGCAGCTACTCTAACCGAAAGTAGTCATGTGTCAACAACAATCGTATGGCGACGAGACCTTCGAGTTGTAGGTTCACCCACCTAGTGAAATTTTCTTCCTTAGTTCACTTTTTTAAATTTTTTTTAAGGGTGGCCCTCCACCCCCCACCCCCCTTATCCCGTCCTAACTCTCGACAAAAGACGTCATTTGCTCAAAGCCCATGCCTTGACAGAAAGTTCCCTCGCAGAACGTCTAGATTGAAAACAACACAAAAAGAACATTATCGTCGCTAACTGAACGGTGGATTGAAAGGGGGTTCATCGCAAGCCAGGAGACGATGGAACTGCCAACGTTTGAAGTGTGCTGTATCGAAGAAGTAACGACACATATAGTACGAAATGAAGAAGTACTAAACAGAACAGGCCTTTAATAGAAGAGGCGATAGGTTAATGGGACGTCCTCTAGGGCATTGAAGAATAGTTAACATAGCCAAGGGCGTTCCCAGCGACAGGTACGGGAGGGCAGTGTCAACCCGCAGCCTTCCCCCCCCCCCCCCCCTAAACACACAGAGGCGTGTCTGCTTTCCACTCCCCCCCCCCCCCCTTACTCTTGAGGAAAAAAAGAAAAAAAAACAGAACATCCATGACACTGTCTAGTGAGGCATTTGTCATGAAACCTTAAAACTCCTTCGCCATGTGGCACGAAACTGAATTGTCCCCCCCCCCCCTCCTCCTACAACGCAAAATATGGGGAAACTCTCGAAATTGGCACTTAGAATGAGCGGTAGACAGGGAAAATACACGAAATAGACTGTAGAGGAACTTGGGTGTAATAGTTGCTTAGAGATGAAAAGATTTGCTCAGAAAAGGAAAATGCAGAGGACAGCATGGAGCCAGCATGACTTCTCCGTACTTCGATAAGCTTTATGTTCCTTGTTTTATAGATCTGTCTCTCCTCCATACTGAGGGTCCCATAATTCTTTATCTGGTGTAGATTCCAAAAATAGTCTCTGGTGACACACCTAATAATACAAGCAGCTTTATGAAGCATCTAGTGGGATGAATAAATACATATACAGGGTGTCGATAAAGTCGGTATCATTTCAAAAGATCGTAACTTGTAAACAGAGCTATGGCATAATTGTTTCTTTAACACGTTTGGCAGCTGTCAAAGATTTTATTTTCTGTTACGGTAGAATTTCGTCGCTCGTAGAACATCAAGGGGATATTGGAGTTCTGCACACGAGCGGATCATCATTGCAACACCAACAATTCTGAATGGTTCGTTGATTCGTGCGCGAAAGAGAGCAATGTTACTGACTGGTGTTCTGATGCTTGACGTAACGCCACAAAATGAAATCTAATGGTGTGATATCGGGAGAGCGCGTGGGACATGCAATGTGACAATCACGACCCATCCTCCCCTCAAGAAACGTGTCATTTGCCACTATTCGCATGATGCACGACGAACTGACTGCATTGAAATGCAGCTCGCACTCTGTCAACACGTGCTTGGGACACACGAGGACGTCCACTTCGCGCAAGATCTTTGTCTCTTTGTAATTTTTGAAAAATCTCATTGTGTTTGTTTTTGCCGGTAGTGGGCTCCTCTACTGGCATCGATAATTCCGTGATACCATTGTCACAAATGTGGATTTTACGTACCACATTGCACGTAGCACCTTCTGCTGCTCTGTCGGCATTTTGATGCACTGTAGCTCAAATCTGAAACAAGGGAAATTGTTTTTTTTTTTTTAATGATTATAAAACTTCATGGACACAGGTTCCGCTTTCTCTCATCCTGCCACAGTCGTCACCATTTCACCTCTTGGAGATGGGTGAGTTTACAAACGAAGAAACATTTGACGACAGATTCAGACAGAACTGTTTCTCACTATTGCTACTGTTACTGTTACCTCGTCAAGTTTTGCTTCTGCCGAGCGTGGCGCGGCTTTTGAGTGTCTAGTTTGGCAAGTGTGAGGTAATCATTTGTAGCAGTACGCACGCTGCTTGAAAATAAACCAGTCCGATTGCGGAAAGGAATGAGCTGCCAGGCAGCGGAGCGCAGTTAGCTGGAGGGGAGAGGCGGCTGTGCTCCGCAGCCGCCCCTGGAGCTGTCGCGATATGTTCTTCGGCGGCGCCGCCGGGGGCAGCCGCCAAGGCTGCCTCTAGACTGGTTGGCCTTGCCCGCTGCGCTCCAGCCGGGCGTGCACGTGACCGCCCGGGTCAGCACAGAGATACAGCAGCCGCCTCCTGCACAACTCCACACACACACACACGCGCGCGCGCGAGCACCGAGAGGCTGTCTTCATCACATGAACGTAGCAGGACTCACGAAAACTTAAGTGCGCCAAAAAAGGCTAGATTCACGTTAGTGATGTGCATCTAAGAAGGCGGACGATTGGGCGATAGCCAGTCCCGAGGAACAGTGTACCACGTGACGCTCCAGCCAATATCATCCTTCTGACGCGTAAGTCTGCAGCGTGAGCTTCAGTTTGCGCGTAGAACATTTAGCGTCGATTTTCATGTTAGATCAGATATGGCGACGGTACTTGCAGTGGGTAGATAAAAATATAGAAAGACCGCGAGGAATGCTTGCGTCGACATAAATGCGGCAGCTAGCCAAGTCTGCAGGTGGCGCTGCTGTATTGACCGCGAACGGCCCCTGAACAGTGCCCTCAGTACGTTGTAGCTGTCAGTCGTGGTTAGAACAGATACTACACAAAACAAATATAATGAAGACCCAAACAAACAGGTACACCTGCCTAATATCGTGTAGTGCCCCCACGAGCACCAGAAGTGCCGCAACACGACGTGGCAAAGACTCGACTAATGTCTGAAGTAGTGCTGGAAGGAATTGACACCACGGATCGTGCAGGCTCTCCATAAATCCGTAAGAGTGCGAGGGGGTGTAGATCTTTCTCAACAGCACGGTGCAAGGCATTCCGGATATGCTCAATAATATTCATGTCTGGGGAGTTTGGTGGCCTCCTCCAGCTTGAACAGTCCACTGCTGACAGCCGGCCGGTGTGACCGAGCGGTTGTAGGCGCTACAGAGTGGAGCCGCGCGCGACCGCTACGGTCGCAGGTTCGAATCCTGCCTCGGGCATCGATGTGTGTGATGTGCTTAGGTTAGTTGGGTTTAAGTAGTTCTAAGTTCTAGGGGACTGATGACCTCTAATGTTAAGTCCCACTGTGCTCAGAGCCATTTGAACCAACCCTGCTGACATGCAGCATCCATGGATTCATGATGCTGTCTCCATACCTGTACACATCTATCCGCTCGATACAATTTGAGATTGGTCCGATCACGCAATATGTTTCCAGTCATTAACAGTCGAGTGTCGGTGTTGACGGGCCCAGTCCTTTGGCTCCGAAAACTCATATCGATGATGTTTGGTTGAATGGTTCGCACGTTGACACTTGTTGAAGGCCCAGCACTGATCTCTGCAGCAGTTTGCGGATGGGTTGCACCTCCGACACGTTGAACGATTCTCTTCAGTCGTCGTTGGTGCCGTTCTTACGGAATCTTCTTCCGGCCGCAGCGATGTCGATGTTTTTACTGGATTCCTGACATTCACGGTGCACTAGTGAAATGGTCGTACGGGAAAATTCCCACTTCATCGCTACCTCGGAGATGCCGTGTCCCTTAAATAATCTGCCATTGCAGCAGCAGTAACCGACCTAACAAGTGCGCTAGACTCTTGTCTTATATAGGCGCTGTCGGCCGCAGCGCCGTATTCTGCCTGTTTGCAAATCTCTGTATTTGAATACGCATGCCTATACCAGTTTATTTGACGCTTCAGTGTTATACACGATGAATAATGCCGCCCTCAAATGACGTGTGATTGTGACTGCATTAGGTCGGAGATAAGTGAAGTAGAAATTGGGCACATTGATGGTACTCGTATGGTGAGTGCTTCTGTAACCAAGACAGCAGAAGTGTTTTGTGCTTCAAGATTTATACCGCATACAGGAAATGCAGGAAAACATTAACTGCTAAGTCACAATCCGGATGAAGGTGTCTTTTGAGTGACGGCGACGGTCGGTCATTGAAGAGGACTGTGACGAAAAATAAGAGTACGACAGCTGCAAAAGTGACTGCAGAACAAAATGTCACACTTCCGAACCGTGGCGATATCACAACACGAAGGGAACTCCGTAAGCTCGACAGTTATTTTGCAAGGAGACTGGAATAAGATTCCTTTGGAAATCATATAGTACCTTTTTTTATCCATTCATACGACTGGAAACTATTTTGAATGTCATCGGGTTTGTTACATCCTCTGAGGAACGGTAATATGTTTTATTTTTGGTGTTTCGATATTTTCCCCGCCCTCTGTAGGTTGCAGTGAGCAATGAACTCGAATGCGTTTCATCCTTGCTGCTTGACCGTCTTCGATCTGCCTTGGGCATGGATTTGTGTGATGTCCTTAGGTTAGTTAGGTTTAAGTAGTTCTAAGTTCTAGGGGACTGATGACCTCAGCTGTTAAGTTCCATAGTGCTCAGAGCCATTTGAACCATTTGAACGATAGGCGACCGCCCTCGTTTTCGAAAAGCTTCTACGGTGAGGCTGGTTAAACTGAGATCTGGCAGATGCGATTTGACTCCATCGCGTTCTGTTCCTGAGTTATGTAGCTTATGCGCGTCATGCGATACGTCATTGTGCATGTACGTCAGGTTTGCCTTTCTTTTTCTGTTCGATCCTCCAAAACTTTACGAGGTGGCACCCATGACATTTATTTTTCAATGTGGTTGACATCCCCAAATATATCTTCCGTATCTTGAACACTGCTTGAAACGGGAGGGAAAATAGGTTCGCTCCTGCGAATATTGTGAACGCAACGGATAGGTTTTGATATGAGCATTTCCCGTAGAAGCCACAGAATCGCTCCTAACGTTCGGTCACACAGCCTCCAGAGACCGCTGCTCACCAATAAACTGTAGTATAATAGGCGTTCCGTTTGCTCTCAATTCGAATTACTGACAACTGTTGGTTTCGCAAGTCCGTGTACAGTATTTCGGACGTCGGTGGAGAAATGCACGCGAGCGCTGAGACCCAAAGGAGAAACAAAAAGGGGAATCACAGAGAGGAACGGCATTCCTAGCCGGGCTGCTTAATATGCAAGAATGCAGCTTTGGCCGCTATGCTCGGCGGCAGGCGCCGGCCTGCCTATCACAGCAGCCTCTTACGTCCCGTTCATAACTAAAGGCGACAAGCCGCGATGACCCGTCTGAATGGAACTCTCAGATGGCTTACTTGAGTGACTCCCACATCGCTGCTTCACATGCGTTTCTTTAGATACAACTCTGAATCGATGGTGTAGACGACAAATGTTAAATTACAAACACAAACGTTACCCATTTAGCCTCATCATTCATTTGTCACAATTCCGGTTAGTTTATGCTCTGATAATGCTTTATCTGTACGAAAAAAAGGAATTTTGACACTCTTTATATAAATCTAGCTAGGAATTCCTCATAAACAACTCGCAAGTTATCTCCTGCTTTGATACAGTTTGTTCACTCTTACCATCACCAGTACATGGTAAGGCATGGTTCAAATGGCTCTGAGCAGTATGGGACTTAACATCTGTGGTCATCAGTTCCTTAGAACTACTTAAACCTAACTAACCTAAGGACATCACACACATACATGCCCGAGGCAGGATTCGAACCTGCGACCGTAGCGGTCACGCGGTTCCAGACTGAAGCGCCTAGAACCGCACGGCCACTTCGGCCGGCGCCTGTAGTTCAACCATGCCTAGACGGTCAATACCGGTTCAATCGTGTCCGTATTGTCACTTTGTGCCAGGGAGGCCTCTCAACAGGGGAAGTGTCCAGGCGTCTCGAGTGCACCAAAGCGATGTTGTTCGGACATGGAGGAGATACAGAGAGACAAGAACTGTCGATGACATGTCTCACTCAGGACGCCCAAGGGCTACTACTGCAGTGGATGACCGCTACATACGGGATATGGCTCGGAGGAACCCTGACAGCAACGCCACCGTATTGAATAATGCTTTTCGTGTAGCCACAGGAAGTCGTGTTACGACTCAAACTGTGCGCAGTAGGCTGCATGATGCGCAACTTCACTCCCGACGTCCATAGCGAGGTCCATCTTTGCAACCACTACACACTGCAGCGCGGCACAGATGGGCCCAACAACATGCCGAATGGACCGCTCAGGATTGGCATCAAGTTCTCTTCACCGATGAGTTTCGCATATGCCTTTGTTCGCAGTTTGGGGGAAGGCAATGGCTACCAATTCCGACAGTATCGTCTCTTAAGCTGCTTTTTCCTCTGCTAACCCGCAATGGCAATCCGAAATCTTGTTTCTATTTGAATTTTCAACGTATCCTACGCTGTTTGCTTTTTACAGATAGACTACTATTGTACAGCGTCTTGCAGTGTTGCATGTGAATACACAACTTAGATATCATGTGTCTATAAGACAAACGCTCGCTTCATTAACTGATAAACTCTTGCGTAAGAGAGGATAAGAATTTCCCTTTGAACGCTTCACGAGCGAGATACGCTAGCAAGAAGTAGCTCTTAAAGCGATACAAACTCAGGCGGTGAATTTCGCCATTATTTAAGGAAACAAAAGAAAAAGGAAATACGATGAAAATAGCTACCACGTTTTGAAGATGACGCCCACATTATGGAATAAACATCTACCAAAAGTTGTGATGCTGACTTCCGACAAGCAAACGGGTAGTCGGAGGAAAATCAGATAACTGGAAAACTACATGGACGCTCTTCATTGTCAAACTCCATCTGGACAACTGTAAAGTGTGCTGGTGAAAAAGAATAGTGTTCAGGTATCGTCCATTTGCGTGTTGGAACAACTGAGAAGTCCGCCACTCGCTTCAGAGTATTTCCAGTAGACCTTTATCACTCTCCGAGCGTGGATTGTCTGCTGACCACCCAATTACGCCACATTCGGACCGCGTCAAAGACGCGTTCGACACTGGAGGCTCAGATGCGTCTCGTTTGGCGCTTCGGACATTTGTCTTAATCAGCGAAGTTGTTTTCTTCCCACTTAAGGACTTTGTAAATCAATTTTGGCTTCCGCGGCGCCTGTCACTTAACAAGGCGTCTATTCTTAGCCGCTTGCGTCGCTTGCCCTCAGTCACTAGAGGATAAAGCGGTTCATCTACACGGGACAATACATGTGCACGGAGCCGACGAGCGAGTATCGTCTACCTCACTGATCTATCATAGGTTAGGAGACCATATTCATAAAATTTGTTGTCGACGCTTGAGCTCGTGTTCTTATTTTTTTTTATGCGGGGATATATTTAGAGAACGACGGTCCAGATTTCCATTAATTGTTTGTATATTCTTACGCGTTATTCAATCACTCATGACAAGCAGCGCACTTGTATGTTACAATATCAGTTAGTGATGATAATTTCTTCTGGTCAGGCTGGGAATGCTTCGTTTACTATGCTTCTACAGTTACTCTCGAGCGAACCACACTCAGATTTAGGAAACAGATTGTCAGTGACGGAGTGAAACACAAACATTCGACGGGTGATTTGATTTCAATACCCAGTAGAACAAATATCCAAAAAATGAGGTATAACATTTGTTAAATTTCGAAGCTAATAGGTTACAGAGAGAGCAGATTAACTTCGCAAATAAGGACCAGTGCAGTGGATCGGTGAATAAGAAGCTTCGGATAAATCACAGACCTCAGTTAGGTATTTTGACGCCTATGGATTCTTCTTCAGTTGTTGACGCCTATGGATTCAACTTCTATTGCAATGTCAAAGAGGCACATGCTGTGGTCATTTATTCAGCCTGCAAATGAGCAAAGTTAATTAAGCGTAACCGCTGAAAAGCCATCGATGACGTGTCAGTGTAAATTCTCTTAGAACATACCAACTTTATGACTTCGCAGATACCATATATTTGCAACACTTTCACATGGCATCTGAGGATGGAAACTTGTTTTCGAAATATGTTTTGTACACGAAATAATAAAAGTAGTTGTTGCTAAAAGCTGTGTTTTACTTTCATTTTCATTGGTGGACAGTAGGCGTACGAGCAATCTAGCCATTCAACGGGGAAACTGGGGAAGTGATTCAGATATAAACTACGTAATAGATATAACAGTACTGCAACGGCGCTTTCTTTTTTCCCGCTCCTCTTTCTCTCTATCTTACACGGGTTTCGGTTTATTTTGATGAGGCTTGTGTAAGGAATCTCAAACGTAATAAAAGTAACTTCAAACACAAGCTAAAAATACGTGTGCTTAACAACTCCTTCTCGTTTGAACTACTTCTATTCCATAAAAGAATTTCTAAATATGGTATACGTGTGTCTGTTTTAGAGAGAGAGAGAGAGAGAGAGAGATGGTAGTATAAATCACTGTAAATAAATATTCATAGCGATAGATCACAATTATGATCCACCGTTCATGCAAATAACTAATTTACTACGGAAGTTAAGCACAGAAAATCAAAAGCAAAACTTACACCTGCGCATTTAGTTCACGACGTGTTCCTCTTGTATATCTTTCACATCTCGTAACTCTGAACTAACCAAGACGTTCGTGTGCTGTCTGTGCAGGGGAAAGTACGCTGCTGTACGCATGTGCCGCCACCGGACGACGGGCGTGCGGTACGCAGCCAAGTTCCTGCGCAAGAGGCGGCGATCCGAGGACCTGCGGCCGGAGATCCTGCACGAGGTCGCCATTCTGGACGCGTGCGCCGGCTCGCCGCGTATCGTCCAGCTGCACAAAGTCTTCGAAAGCGAGAGCGATATGGTGCTATTGCTAGAACTGTAAGTAGCTTTTCTCTTTTTCTAATACCAGTTCGATACAATATTTGTTATCGATATGTAAATCAGAAATTATATCGATACCTCAATACTTTCGAGAAAAGTATCGATACCGACAATATCAGAAGGTTTTGCGTACTCATATGTTTCTAAATTTTCCCACATACTGAAGGCCTCATTTAGAACACATTCATATGGAACTAACGCTTTGTTTTCATACGCCAACCTTACACAAACAAATAAAGCATGAGGAGTAAATGACAAATATTCAAATTGCAAACAGAGTATGACAAATTTTATTCTACCCGCATGTGCCATTACTACAGTGCGTCGTTACCCAACGTGTAAGACAAAAGCACTCATTTAGAACATTCGTTTCGAATGGAGGGTAAAAATTATTTTATACTTGCATGAACGAAGTCGAGTATAAAATCAATACGTAAACCAATTTTCCATTGTAGTGGGTGCAAACTGTTGTTGTGTAGGTAAGTCACATATTAGGGGGTGGGGATGTAGCCCGCAAGGCTCACTTCGATTCCGCCACACACGGGCAATTTACCAATCAGTTTCAACTACGGATGCTACTGCGCTGAAGTTCTGTCATGATAAATGAATGTAGCAGCAGTGGCAATTGATCTCCATGTCTCCGCAAATACTACCAAAAAATAAATAACGAACTAGCCCTTGATAATTTTTTTTATTCATTATCCTTGTAGTTTGACCGCAAGTATTTACACAGTGGTTTTTTAAATCTCGATGTATCAGTAACCGTTGTTAACAGCAGCACTACTGATTCCCACAACTCTTGTAGAAAGTGTGAGGCACAGTTACATTATGTGAAATGACTATTGACTTAAGTATAGCTATAGAACAAGTTTGCTCTAAACATTTGAATTAAAATATCCATTTAATATTACGAAACATTCTGTTTAGGAGTTAAAAAAATTTGCGATTGATATGGTGCGGAAGCACCATACTTGGTTATCGGTAACCGCCTCAGATTTTTCTGTGGTGGAAAGATCTAGAATGAGCGCCACTCATTCAAATGGGATCGAATGAGAAGCTGCTTGAATAAATAAGCTCCAAAACTTACTGGAGACATCAAATCGAAAGGGCTGCACCAGACCGGAAATCACAAGAACTCATCATAACAGAAATGTTGCTACTCCTGTTCTCGTACTCACAAAATAAATAACTGTTAGGTATTTGCTGTCTTGCAATAGCTCAAAATTATTTTAAGATGTCATAGTAGTGGATGGGCCTACGTTTTATTGTGACAAATACATTTACGGCAACATACACGATTCCTGTACAATACCTCCAATCGTCCAAACCACAGTCCAGAATTGCTCAGTGAATTGCGTACTAACACAGTATGTCAAACTATAGCTGTGGGTAGTGTACACTTCAAGTAACTAACAGATGTTGATGAACATATTTCGAAATCAACCACAAAATATTTATTTGCATCAGACTGAATACGCAATTGCTAACGAAAAGGTCACATAAATTGCGTTAACACTTTGGAATTACTTGGCCACTACTTTCTTTAGTGTTTGGCACCAGTTCTTAATGAAAATACGTAGTAAGTTTACAAGCTGCACTTGCAACATATGTTCACATGTTACTCTTTCGGTCTACATTGTTACTTTGCATGTTAATATCGTACACTGTACTATACCTACATTCCAGCCCCCATTTTTATCTCATTCTTCTATAATGTCTTCATGTATCATGTAGGATTATAGTGTGTATCCCTTTTTCAAACACACACACATTTCCCACTCAACACAAAGGATGCATATTGTGCTGTAATAACCCTGTGATATATGTCACTAATGGGGACTGTGTTGAAGGATATCACTAAAACTTTTCAGCACTCTGGAGTGAAGCATATCTCCATCTTCAGTATCATTGCCCAAGGATAACAAGCAAATTACTGCAGAGTTATAGTAATACCGTGTGATACAACACTTGGAAGCTTCAGTAGCAGTGAAACATTTGTTTGAAAGAATCTGTGGGTTGTACCATTAGAGCAGTTTGTAAATCATATGTATTGAAATTTCTGAATATCTCTTCATACAGTAACCAGTTTAGAGCAAAGTAATAAATGCATTACTCTGTCCCCTAAGGTTATAATATGGGAGGCCACCTCACTCGCCACTATGTGCAACTGGAAAGTGAAGGAACAATATGACGTCCACTTCCTCTCCCTTGCTTTTCTTTATTTAATGCTTGGAGTTGCTAACATATGTGGACTAAATTTTCTACAGCGATTCCTAAAACTATATCATATTGCCAGACTAATGTTTTTATTTCTATATTTTACACACATTACTCATTATTCTTAGTTTATGATAAAATAGCAAATTTTTGTATTTAAAACACAATTGTAAAATGATGAAAATGAATAAATAGCAGTGCAGCAAGACTGTTATATAATTCAATGAAAACTATTTCCAGTGCTCCTGGAGGTGAACTTCAAATGCTTCTAGACAGAGATGAAGTGCCCGAGGAGCGGCAGGTGCGTCGATTGATGCGGCAGATACTGGATGGCCTAGCATACTTACACTCCATAAATGTGGCACATCTTGACATCAAGGTAGGCATACTAGTGCTGCTATAAGCCACTTGCATGATCATCCAACATTCAAAATACTATGTGGTGGTCACATATGGTGAAATGTAATTCCTATTATTTTTGTTAAATGCAGTGCAGATTTACATAGGTGTAAGTAAACTTAACAGTATGTGCTAAAACTATTGCAATCCACAAAAGAAAAATTATAGATATACATTTAATTATGCAATATTGCTCATCAACCAAGGCTATTAACTCAAAATCTTAATTCATTTCACTTCCTGTCTGCAACTTCAGTATGTATTTGTATTGGGTAACTCAGTGCTAAGATAAAATTGATTACTACTGGCATTTCTGCTACTTATTACACAAGAATTACACTGTTATTCAAGATATTGCTGAAAATTACTAGAATGCTGTATATTATTTTGACCCTACTGTATAATTACAAGAATGTGTTCAGTGCATCAAAACACTGTTGTCTATATAATACTGAATCTTCGATTCATAGCAGCTGTTTTCATAGCTTAGTTAGGGTACTATCATTAGTTTTAGAAATTATGGATTATAAAATATTTTATCTCAAAGTTATGAACACAAATTCTGAAATGTGTTTAGTTTGCATAATATTCATTAAGTCAGTCTCTAAAAAGCAATTTTAGTTTATGAATTAAAAGAACGGTAGCTTTCCCAAACTAGTTATTCTTAAATTCATTGTTTTCACTGTTTCAGCCTCAAAACCTAGTTCTGACAGATGAGTTCCCACACTGTGAAGTAAAGTTGTGCGACCTTGGCATCTCTCGGTATATCAGTCAAGGAGCTGACATTCGTGATATGCTGGGAACACCTGATTATGTTGGTAAGCTATCTATGACAGTTTATAAGCTGTGTAATATGATTCTCTACTGCTGATTTTGTAGAAGTGAAGCTGTCTCATTATGATTCACTATAGATTTCAGGCATTTCTAACATCTTTACAAGACTAAATGCCTCTGTCATTAATTATCAGATTCTCTGTAAGACTTAGTATTTCAGTAATTCAGCAACAAGTATTTTTACAAGCAGTACTGCAACCTTGTGTCTTGCCAATATTGCTGCGTTCTGTTTCTATGAAGTTAGTAATGAAAGTTCCTTGTTTGTATTTCAGCTCCAGAGGTCCTCAATTTTGAGCCTATCAGTCTTGCAACAGATATGTGGTAAGTAATTGATATAAAACTACATTTTCCAATTTATGAAAATGTAACATGAGTTTTTGTAGTATGTTAGGTATTAAACACACTGTACAGTGACACAACACTATGCTCTGACAGTTTAAAACAACTATTCTTAAGACCCTCCTGCTTCTTGTTGTGTAATACAGGATCAGAAATTTAAGCATGGCGTTTTAAAATTGAGTCAGAAATCTAACTGTGATGGAATAAACATTTGTATTAGAAACATACAGGATATCACAAAAAACTGACAAACTTTAGGGACAGGTTCCTTATACAGGAGTAAGTAAAAAAAGTCTGGTAAATATGGGATCTAAAATGCATACCGGAAGAGGTATGAGCAATGTTTATTTTTTATAATAAACAGAGCTTTTCTAATGAAGTAATAAGCAAAACAAGAAAAAAAGTCTAGTAAACATCGAGTTTAAAATGCACATTCTTTAGTTGTTAGCGCTTGCTTGTCTTCGGTCATGTGAAACAAATCCCTTCTACTGAACAAGTGCTCATAGCTCTGAAGGTATGCATTTTAGAGCCCATGTTTACTACACTTTTTTCTTGTTTTGGTCCATATAAATTCTCCTAAAACAACAAAAGCAATGAGCTTGTAGTAGAAGAAATGTGATGTGATGTGATGTGTTTCATAGTATTGAAGATCAAGTGCTCGTATTTCTTAATGCATGCACTTCAGAGACCTTGTTTACTAGACATTTTTTCTTGTTTTAGGGTAAGGAATGTGTCCCTAAAGTTTATCGGAGATTTTTTGGCACACCCTGTATAACAGCATTGAGAGGCATTTTTATCTGAAACTATAAGTTCATTCAGCTTTGTCATTTGCAAGTAGATTCTTGTTACCTTTAGGGGTATAGCTTGTAAATGAAAGATTTTGATGATGTATGATCACTGAGACAAACAGTAAAATTGTATAGACTGTATTTCAACCATATGTTATCAGTGATGTTAGAAGCAATGAAAATTGTTTTTACAGGTCTGTTGGCGTCCTGCTTTATGTGCTACTCACAGGGTGCTCTCCATTTGGTGGGGATACAAAACAAGAGACATTCTGCAACATATCTAAATGCATCCTCGATTTCCCCGAAGACTTGTTCGAGGATATATCTGAGGATGCTAAAGATCTCATGTGCAAACTCATAGTGAAAGACCCTAGGTAGGTACAACTTCATTGTGTTACAGTAGAACTCTACAGTTCATACATGTAAGATAAAAACATTATGATACCATCTTGTAACAGGTAGTCGGTATCCAGATTTACATTGTAATTGAAATAATAATGAATAAAAAAACCTGTTTCTTTTTTAGTTGTAAAACAGGCGCTGCCTCGCCATTTTTATAACTTTTCTCTCACCTCATGAGGAATGTTTTGACTAAAATTTTATTTAAATTCATTTATCTTCTCATTTAGTGTACAAATGTCAGTTATTGCTACTTCCTTTTGCAATAGCATTTACCCTTTTCAATCAGTCTTTATTTTTGGATAATATCAAATGAAGAGGCCAGAAAACTAGCAGCCATATACATTAAAGAATACCTCAGATGATGACAAAGACTCAGCAGTTCTTATTTAGCATTCACCAATCTACACAGTAATCCACTATATAAACATTTCAGTTCACTGAATACCGTATAAAGGGCACAACATATATTTCTCTCTCTCTTGGTTTTAGAAGATGCACTTATTTTGCAGAAATAAGTAGTGTGTATTTCAGCAACCATTTTCTACATCAGTAAAATGCTGGTATTATTTCCATACTCTAAATATGGCAACTGCATAAAAAATGAGACATACTTGTAAATTATCTAACAGTACCCATTTTTTTCATTCTACAGCCAGCGACTGACAGCGGAGCAGAGCCTAAAGCACCAGTGGTTCATGGTAGAAGACGATCTGCCAGCACCTGTTACCAACACTGCATTGTCCAATCTTTATGATGCTGAACTGCTAATGGCACGTGTTGGTGAAAAGATACAAGCTCAAAGAGCTGCACTCGCACAACGGGTTGCTAATATACGTGCTGAAGTGGAAAGTGAAGAACCCGCAGAGGAGAGGAGGCCACCCCTCCTGGCAAGGAGAAAATCGCTTCTTCGTAACAAAGCAGATGAAGACAAGAAAGGTGAGAAAGAAGAAACTAAGAGGACAGTGGCATCCGTTCCCGAGAGGGCTGGTGTCACTTCGGCAGAAACAAATGAAGACAATCATTCCACTACTGGTATGAAATCCTTCCGAAGGCAAAATTTTGTTAAAAATATGGGTAGTTTGGCCGAGAAATTTGCATCAATTAATATGATGGACAATGAAGCTACTGCTCCCAGCAGCTACAAGAACAACAATTTTATTAGTTGCACAAGCAAAAGTGATAAGTCAACTGATGAAAATAAGACGCCTCTCAGTTCTTCATCAGGCAAGTCTTTCAGCAGGACAATCACTACAAATGCTGTTACATTTTCAACATGTGCTACAAATGTTGTGACATCTGTAAGAACAGTACCATCAGCAATGCTAGGCAGTGTGCCTGCAATCACAGTTAGCAATACCAGTGTTGGGTCTGTGAAGAACACCAAGCCGCTGAATGTAACAAGCACTTTCCTCACTACTGGTACTACCACCACACTGACAACAACTGTAGGAAAAATTGTAACATCCATGTCTGTATCAACTCTGAAGCCAGGAGAAGCTCGATCAGTAAGCAAAGCTACTGCTATGCAGACTATGCCAGTGGGATCACTGAGTAGTTACCGCCTGTCCCTCAGCAGCCAGGCAGTAGGCACTGCTATCATGCCTTCACAGGTAAAGAAGAATAATGGAAGGTTACCATGTTTTGAAAAAGCACCACAAGATGTCATACGCAGAAGGGAACGGGACAAGAAGGATCTTTTCAGTTTTCGGAAGTGCATTATAATTGATGACTCTGAGGATGATGTTGGAACAACAGTTTCTCCTCCTCTTTCCATTGCTTCTGACACTAGTTCTGGATTTTGCGATCAGCTGACAAGTGATTCTGGTAGTGATTCAGTCAGTGAAATGTCTATAGATTCTTCAAGTGATAGGTCAAGTATAATTTCACTTGACGAACCTGTGGATTATAGTTAC
Source organism: Schistocerca gregaria (assembly GCF_023897955.1). Taxonomy (NCBI): domain Eukaryota; kingdom Metazoa; phylum Arthropoda; class Insecta; order Orthoptera; family Acrididae; genus Schistocerca; species Schistocerca gregaria. The sequence continues at coordinate 372,919,858 of NC_064922.1, forward strand.
AGCAAACAAGGAAATCGTCATTTTGTTCAGCATTCTCACAGGACATTTACTTCAAACACCAGTGGAGGTGTTGCAAATGCTTTACGGAAATCTGACGTGACAGCAAGATATCCTGCAAGCAGATTCACATCATTTTCCCGACTATCTTCAGTTCCGGGTGAAAGTCTTCTCAAAGCTTCAACAAATGCAATTTCCACTGACAACATTTTTGCTTTGGCAAAGAAGCAGGCAGCAAAATCTTGTCACACTACGTACATAAGTAAAATGGAATCTGCAAATTTAAAACCTATAGCCCCTGCACAGAGCAAAGAATATGGCCTGAACATTGTGCATGAGCGAAAAGGTGACATTGTTGTTCTACGTGAAGTAAAATGTGGAAAGTACAGTAGGTTTAGTGAAGTGAAATGTGAATCTGTACAGGCACGAATCAAAAAGTTTCAGTCTTGAAAGTACAGAAATAGTCATTCACTCAAATTCTTGTTTGAGAACTGTCCTGAGGCAACAAACAAGTGTAGTATGTGTGTGTAATAATTTGTACTATACAGATGCTAGTCAAACAAAGGACCAAATTTTGTATTAATTTTGTAAATAGTATCCCAGATACATTCAACTTATTGTACATTGTAGGTTTGTGGAAATGCCTTTCACAAATGACTGATCGTAATGGAAACGTGGACCAATTATGTACTATATGAATAATTTGTGATAATTGAGTGCAAGCAAAAGTTGATCTGCATGACTATAATAATTAGTTCTGCAGTTTTCTAACTTGTGAAGTCTCCACCTAGTGCCATGTTTTGGCAGGTCAGCGATTGTCAATATTTTAAATATTGTAAATATGCAAGTTCCTAGAATATGTTTGTTGAAAAATATTTCACTGCCCTCGAAGGTGCTTTGTTGTTGTGAACAAAGTTTATTTCATGTCAAAAAAAAGAAAATCAGAGTGTGCACTGAAAAATTGTATTAAAGTGTTGTACTGATATATTGTAATTATCTCTGAACTTCATACTGTGTTTACATCAATGTAAAAATATTTGAATTTATAACAATGAAGAATATTTATTTATGTTATTATAAGTATACATTTTATTAAATATTGCAGTGTACTCTGAAATAAAGAAATGAATATTTTATGCTAAATATTGTGATATTTTGCACAGAATTCATGAAATGCAAACCCTACATATAGTCTTTGCATGTTATTTCCTTAAACACAAGAGTCACAGTGAAAAGCAAGGTAAGATGAAAGTGTAGAATGTTCCTACAAAAAATATTATACACCAGTAAATGATATTCAATCTCCAAATTACATCTCTTCCCTTTATCACCCCCATAGGATGTCAGACACCAAATAAATTTGATCCATGATATTTTCAGTAGCTAGAATCAATAAAGAGAAAACTTCAGGAATATTAAATGTGTCAAGCACAGAAAAAATGTTGCACTCTTGTGCACTGTCAATAACTGTTGGACTGCTGCAAACATGCTTCTTATTTATCATGTTGGCCACTGCATCATTATTGGTATTCTGGCTATCCACTTGCTAAGTGCCTTTCATTCAGGCTGCTACTTGGGACTGAATTACCCATGCACCCTGCATTATTTTCTGCATTGGATCACAGTGATTCCTTCTGTCAGCCTGAGTTTGGTCAATGCTGTAGAAGTTGTTGAGAAAATTAAAGTTTCTGATTTATGATTAGGAGCTGATGTAGGTGGTTTAGCACTGTTACTTTAGGATTGTTTTCTAAAGAGTCATCATAGTTAATTTTCACTGCCACTTTTAACGAGGCATGAATGAGGAGAGACATTGTTACACATGCTGTGAGGTGGGTATGAGATACCTGAAATTCTGGTGACAAATTTTTGATACTATAATCATGTTTTAAGTATTTTTTTTACTTGGGATATTAATAATGTTGTCTATCAAACAAGATGATTAAGTAAAATCTATGTTTAAGATATAAAACCTTTTTCTTTGGGTGAAATAATGAAGTGTCTATACTTTCTAAGAAAATGTATAAATTTCAGAAGATTAACATTTTTTAATACAAAATTTCAACAAAATTATAGTTTCTTTGATTAATTAACATAATGATACCCTCTTCTAATTATAAAACAGAAAAAGAAAATAAAAGGTCTTATGAGATCAATTAGCTCAGCACCAACATTACACCTACAAATCAGCACATTCTCCACACACAAAAATCGTGTGATCCATACATATTGGCTTCTCACACTTCGAACAAGAACATCTACCAGTTTTTTTTTTTTTTTTTTTGAAACCGGCGGTGAAGTTTCTCCCAGTTGATCAGCAATCCTCTTTTGAATTCCCCTTGGAAGACGTACATTTTCTTGCCTAATGTGAAGACTGTCATATATCAGCTTCAAATCTAATTTACAAATGAAATCTTGGTGCTTTGTGTGTGTTTTGTCACTTTTGTTATTTTCTCTGTAGACTGTGATGGCATTTATGGCAGCCATATTGAGCATACCATACAAAATTGTTATAGGCCAGTGTTTGCTATTGCGGGCAACATTATAAGTGGCACTCAGTTCATGTGTGACATTGACACTGGCTTTAGTTTGCATTGTAATAAGTAACATTTCTGGTTTTCTTTTATCAACTGTCGATTGGCCTATGTTTTTATCATTGTGTAAAGTTGACATACCCAATACAACTTTCTTTTCTTTTTTCTTTCTTTTAGGTATGTAGGACACAAATGTAATGTCATTCTGGAACCCAAATTGAGAACTATATACTTCTGCTCCTTTTTTGAATATCTCAGGTACATTTGTCTTGTTTTTACGGACTAGGCTGACGGAAGTCAATGAATATTTTTTCAAGAGATGGCTCATAAGGGGGTAACCAGTAATCCAATTACCGAATGTCAAATTCCTATTTGTTTTTGTTATTGGCTCCACTAAACTGTTTACGATATCATATGAGGCAATGGAAAATCCAGGACTGATTGTAACAATGTTAGAGAAGGAAAGTTGTCACTCACCTTATAGTGGACATGCTGAGTTGCAATAGGCACAACAAAAAGATTCACACAATTATAGCTTTTGGCCATTAGTGCCTTTGTCAGTGATAGGCAAACATTCACACATGTGCACACACACACTCATGCAAATGCAACTCACTCACACGACTGCAGTCTCAGACAACTGAAACCAGTGTGGTTTCACAACTTAGCATCTCCACTATGGTGAGTGGCAACTTTCCTTCTCTAATATTGTTACAATATCATATGATTTTTTACTAAGCTGATAAAGTCCCAGTGGTTGTTTTCCTGAGTATACTTCCAGTTTGAGGATATAGAACCACTTCGCATCTACAAGAGCAAATATTTTATGCCGTATTAGGCAGTTTGCCATGTTTGGCATGTATACATGGAAAGGACACCTCCCTCTGAAAGGTAACAGCGTCTCATCAATGGTAAGGTTCTAAGATGGCATATAGTGTTGTTCAATATTTTTAACAAAATTATCAAAAATATCTCTTATAGCATGCAGATTGTCAGACTTTTTCCTTTCATCCCTGGTGTTCTTATCATCGAATCTCAAATAATTTTGGAGAAAGTAAAATCTCTGTAGTGACACTGTAATCCGAAAGACTGCAACTCCAGTACTATCTGAACGCCACAAATCAATCAAGTTTTATCTATTTAAGTGGTTTAGGCCTGCTATGTACAAAAGTCCCATAAAAGCCTATAAATCTTCCAAATTTTCATCATTTATGTGGTATTGCTCTTTATTTTCTTGTTATTTTCCCCTGATATTCCTTATTTGATTATTTGTATGTGTAAGTACAGTATTCAACATACTGTTTGTTATAAAATAACTCCAACATTCATTCTCTGTTTTGGTATGTTTTGCAGCACCTTTTACGCCTGGAGAATTGGTAATAACCTTCTCTGAACAAATACGAATGCTTTGTCTAGGACAATCCTTCATCCATTTTGTACCTACTTTGGATGTATAAAAAGTCCCACGTACCTCAGGTGACTGATTAGGAGCCGCTAACCCAGATTTTTGCTCCTCCGAATCACACAAAATAGCCTCTTGCTATGAATCACTTTCTTCACTTCTTTGAGAAACTTTGCATTTTCTTCTTCGCTCTCAGAGTCACAGGATCTAGCATTTGAACAGTTTTCTAAAGCTTCTTCTAGTAGTTCTAGTAGCTGACATTCATTTTCTTCACAAGACATCTTGAGAAATATAAAATGTTAAAAAAAAACGAAGAATACTATAAAAAACTACATATATATATCAAACTTGCAGACAGTTCAAAACTGTAACTCCGACTACAAGATCTGGTGTGATGTACCCTAGTTTCCCTTACCTCCAGCTACTGTGACAGCAAGATTTGTGTGGCACAATGACATTCAATAATCAGCACTTCAAAACACCTTGGATATGACCTCACTCATACTGGGTTAATGAGAATCTCCAAGATTTCTACTTCGGGACAACCACAGCTGCATTCTATTTGCTTCACAAAAACGAACCTCAGTCAGTAGCCAGTAACTAAAAAGAAAGCAATCAAGATCATGGAAGCAAACACATAAAGGGACTTAAATTATGCAGACCAAACACTGAATAGCTTCTAGGAACTCAGTGTGGAAATACAGCTCTGCCCATCAGTATGACTGCAGCACACAGGTACCAGAACAGCAGTGCGTCTTAACATTTCTGGAGTACATATCATTTCAACATGGTGGAGCATCTAAACCTGTATAGAGTACCTGCCAGAAGGAACATAGGCCACCATGTTAACACCTCTAACACCTCTTGGGCAGTCAATGTGTGGAAAAAAAAAAAAAAAAAAAAAAAAAAAAAAAAAAAAAAAAAAAAAACCCACACAGGTTACTGTAAAGGAGAAGAGTTGCTTCTTGGATGTAAGCTTGTACTGTTATATACATTAATATATATGTGAATGATGTGTGAAAAAAGAAATTTGAAGCTATGTACTGTACATTTTAAACAGCCAATTCAGCTAATTGGTTGGTGTAAGGAAGTTAGTTCTTCTATAAATATTAAAAACATATTGTTCAAAAGGTTTTGCATCACACAACACATTTCAATTCCATAATTTTGGCAGGATCTAACGCTTGTTATTGCTTTCATGATAGCAGATATTACACTACACAAATATAAAATATGATAACAAAAAATTCTATATGGGAGATAACGATTTGAATAGGGGCCACCAATGTCCATCCTGAAAAAGCTGCATATTTAGGATACGCATACAAAATGGTGGTGAGAATGATTGCAGATCTTTAGAACTAGGCTTACTTTCTTTGTCAAGAGTACTCATTCCATCTCAGTTCGTTATTAGTCTAAATGCTGAGTATTCTCAAATGTGCTGGCTCTTTAGTTTTTTTATCTTTTATTTCACACACTTTAAATTTGCAGGCCATTATTCAAAGGCTACAATCACATAAGGCTAGGTTATGTGAGTTTCATTGTTATACTATCTGTCACAAAGACAATTCAAAACTGCATTGTTTTGTTCCAATTAAATTTTGTTTTTCATCTTTACTAACTTCCTTTTAGAGCAGCCTTTTGTTTCTTGTTATTAAATACAATAGTAGTTAGCTAGATCACATATACAAGGGTTGGAACTTTAATAGTGGCAACTATTTATTTACAGCTCGTACACATACATGTTTCAAAGATTTACTGACCTTCAAGGCAGTCACCAGCATTGTGTATAACCCATTGCCAGTGATGTGGAAGTCGTAGGATACTCTTAGTAGTGCTAGTTGTGTTGACAGTTCAAGCAGTGCAGTCCATTGCCTGACGAATTTTAAGCAGTTCCAAAGCGAATGCCGTGAAGTATCCCTTCAATTTAGAAATTGAGTTGAACGTATGAGGGATTGAGTCAGGGGAGTGCAGTAGGTGGTATAGCACTTAGCAGCCCCATCAGTCAAACAAATCAGTAACAGCTTGCACTGTATGTTCATGAGCACTGTCCTGCAAAATGATAGTCAGGTCCTGCAGAAAGTGTTATCACTTCTGTCTCTAAGCTGGTTGTAGGTTGTGTTCCAAAAATGAACAGCATAGAGACAAAAGTGATGACACTTTCTTCAGGGTCTGACCATCTTTTCGCAGGACAATGCTCAAGCACGTACAGTGCAAGCTGTTACTGATTTGTTTGACTGATAGGGCTGCTAAGTGCTATATCACCTACTGCACTCCCCTGAATTAAGCCCTCGTGAGTTCAACTTGATTTCTAAACTGAAGGAAACACTTCACGACATTCGCCTCAGAACTGCTACAAATTCGTCAGGCATAAGACCGCACCACTTGAACTGTCTACACAATTGGCACTGCTAAGAGTATCCTACGACTTCCACATCACTGGCAACAAATTATACACAATGCTGGTGATTATTTTGAAGGTCAGTAAAATTTTGAAACATGTATCTACTTTGTAGGAGCTGTAAATAAATAGTTGCCACTATTAATGTTCCAGTCTCCATACTTGATGTCAGAGTATTTAATTTTTGCACAATATATTGTGATTTACGCTATCAAGAGCTCCAACAATTTACCATGTTAAACACACATTAAACAGTTTTCACTGACTACTCTCTTACAATTTTATTGCAAGGAGCACATTCATGATTCTCATTAGTCTACAACTGAATAGTGAGGCTATAAGTACAAAGATGTGTTCCTGGTAATATCTAGTAGCTGTTTTCCTTTGACAATTGATTAATATGACTCATCAAGTATATAATGTATATGGTTGTAATGAGCCCATATAAATGTACTGTTATGTGTCAATATAGAAAGCAGGGAGAGCCTCCTCTTTCAAAATATAACTGAAGCAGGGAGTTTATTGTCTCCACCTGAGAGATGACATCATCACATCACCATAAGAAATTTTGCAAAAGGTACAGACTTCACTAGAATACACCAGAAGTACAAGCATAATGACTCAACAGCATCCTATTAAATTCCACAAACATTTTAATACTACTATTTTTCATAGCCATAGTAAGAGAATGAGGAGTTCGTGGTGTTTGCTGTGTTATTTGGTGGTTTGGTATTTAACTAATTTGTAAATGGAAATGATAATCTTATTTTATTACATTGAGTAATTACTAAATAATTTTTGTCCCGGCTAAAGGTTTGATCAAGTTGCTACAGAACTCCAAGTTAACGTGGTGTTAAAGGGTTGTCTGTAAGTTGTGTGTCACTAAATCACAGTTCATACAACAGATTACTTACAACTATTGATTAAGATGGAAGCAGTTATCTCGAGCAAAATGATCATTAAAACCACCAAATATGAGCCGCGCACAACACTGACATGTGTTACCTGAAACAATATTCTTCGCAACTCGTGCGTAATTAATTTCGGCTCCATACATCAGCTACAAAAGTTTCTTATAAGGATCACACTATGAGCACTGTTATTAAAGAACCAATCTGATTCGAATCATTTTCATTAACATGAGTTCGAGACCACCGGTCCACATTTATTTTTACACATTTGTATTACCTTCGGCATTTATTCTGCAGAGTTGCGTAATTTAAATTTGAATGTGCCTCTGAGAATTGTTAAGATGGTAGCAGACAATTGATAGAGGCTTTCTATTGTTAGAGCTAATTTAAATATTTAAAATGCTTATTAAATGCTATAAAATCTACTTGCGTATTGTGCACTATTTAGACTTCATCAAGCAAACATTTGATTTGTTTCTAAGGAAAACACAGACAAAAACGGGATACAAATAGCTATCATCAATGGCTGCGCTGCTTGCAGCGGAAAGAAATAATTAACACAGATAATGCTTACTGAGAGAGGAATTAAAGTTACAAATAATTATTCACTCATATTTATAATAATAACGAACTATTTTCAAGTAATAATTAACAAATAATTACAGTTTCTTAACAGACTTCAGTTCGACATGCGTCCGCAACTTACAAAAGCAAACCAACAAAAGGTAAAAACAAAGGAAGACAAATGCAGATCATAAAAGGAATTTACAATTATCACTGTCTTTGTATGATACACATCAATATGTCCAATTACATCATAGAGTATTATATAAATAATTAATATTTATCATCATTTTCATTCGTTTTCACTGTTTTTTCATACATCGAATAGATAATGTTTATAACTGTTAGAGGCATAATTTTCTCTCATCGCACTGTAGGTGAAATTAATCTCGTGGATGTTAAAAGTTTGTTTGTCAGTTTTATCTTACCTTATCCTGTCCTTTCAAGCTTAAGATTATAGCCTGTAAATTTTTTGTAATAAACTCTTTACATATTCTCATAATACAGCTCAGAAACCGACAGAATATTCCATTTAACCCATTAGTGTCTACAATACTAGAGCCTGATTGCAGTGCTCAGTTAAATTTTTAGTAAACAGAAGCCTAAAATATATTCTAGAGTATTCTACTTCCTGCATTCTTGTAAATGTAAATGTAAACCAATGTTAGGCGCGTAATGGGGCCCCTTAGGGATATGGCGGCTAAGGAGGGGAAGAAATCCAGTGTGCACTCCGTGTGCATTCCGGGAGGAGTCATTCCTGATGTGGAAAGGGTCCTTCCGGATGCCATGAAGAGCACAGGGTGCAGCCAGCTGCAGGTGGTGGCACACGTCGGCACTAATGACGTGTGTCGCTTTGGATCTGAGGAAATTCTCTCTGGATTGAAGCGGCTATCTGATTTGGTGAAGGCTGCCGGTCTTGCTTACGAGATGAAGGCAGAGCTCACCATCTGCAGCATCGTTGACAGAACCGACTGCGGACCTTTGGTGCAGAGCCGGGTGGAGGGTCTGAATCAGAGGCTCAGACGGTTTTGCGACCGTATTGGCTGCAGATTCCTTGACTTGCGCCATAGGGTGGTGGGGTTTCGGGTTCCGCTGAATAGGTCAGGAGTTCACTACACTCAGCTGGCGGCTACACGGGTAGCGGAGGCTGTGTGGCGTGGACTGGGCGGTTTTTTAGGTTAGAAGGCCTCGGGAAAGTGCGGGATGGGCTGCAATGTCAAAGGGTGCTTGGCAATTACAGGACGTGCTTGGATCAAGGAACAGTCGGAATTATAGTTGTAAACTGTTGTAGTTGCGCTGGAAAAGTCCCTGAGCTTCAAGCGCTAATAGAAAGCACAGAAGCTGATATCGTTATAGGTACAGAAAGCTGGCTAAAGCCTGAAATAAGTTCTGCAGAAATTTTTACGAAGTCTCAGACGGTGTTCAGGAAAGATAGATTAGGCAGAATTGGTGGTGGAGTGTTGGTGTCTGTCAGTAGTGGTTTATCTTGTAGTGAAGTCGAAGTAGATACTCTGTGCGAATTGGTGTGGGTGGAGGTTATACTTAACAGCCGAATTAAGTTAATAATTGGCTCCTTCTACCGACCCCCAGACTCCGATGATACAGTTGCGGAACAGTTCAGAGAAAGTTTGAGTCTCGTAACAAATAAATACCCCATTCATACGGTTATAGTTGGTGGGGACTTCAACCTACCCTCGGTATGTTGGCAAAAATACTTGTTCAAAACCGGTGGTAGGCACAAAACGTCTTCCGAGATTGTCCTAAATGCATTCTCCGAAAATTATTTAGAGCAGTTAGTCCACGAACCCACGCGAATTGTAAATGGTTGCGAAAACACACTTGACCTCTTGGCCACAAACAATCCAGAGCTGATAGAGAGCATCATGACTGATACAGGGATTAGTGATCACAAGGTCATTGTACCTAGGCTCAATACCATTTCTTCTAAATCCATCAGAAACAAACGCAAAATAATTTTATTTAAAAAAGCGGATAAAGTGCCACTAGAAGCCTTCCTAAAAGACAATTTCCATTCCTTCCGAACTGACTATGCGAATGTAGACGAGATGTGGCTCAAATTCAAAGATATAGTAGCAACAGCAATTGAGATATTCATACCTCATAAATTGTAAGAGATGGAACGGATCCCCCGTGGTACACAAAAAAGGTCCGAACGCTGTTGCAGAGGCAACGGAAAAAGCATGCGAAGTTCAGAAGAACGCGAAATCCTGAAGATGGGCTAAAATTTACAGACGCGCGAAATTTGGCACGTACTTCGATGCGAGATGCCTTTAATAGGTTCCACAACGAAACATTGTCTCGAAATTTGGTAGAAAATCCGAAGAAATTCTGGTCGTATGTAAAGTACACAAGCGGCAAGACGCAGTCAATACCTTCGCTGCGCTGTGCCGATGGTACTGTTATCGACGACTGCGCCACTAAAGCGGAGTTATTGAACGCAGTTTTCCGAAATTCCTTCACCAGGGAAGACGAATGGAATATTCCAGAATTTGAAACACGAACATCTGCTAGCATGAGTTTCTTAGAAGTAGATACCTTAGGGGTTGCGAAGCAACTCAAATCGCTTGATACGGGCAAGTCTTCAGGTCCAGATTGTATACCGATTAGGTTCCTTTCAGATTACGCTGATACTATAGCTCCCTACTTAGCACTCATATACAACCGCTCGCTCACCGATAGATCTGTACCTACAGATTGGAAAATTGCGCAGGTCGCACCAGTGTTCAAGAAGGGTAGTAGGAGTAATCCATTTAACTACAGACCTATATCATTGACGTCGGTTTGCAGTAGGGTTTTGGAGCATATACTGTATTCAAACATTATGAATCACCTCGAAGGGAACGATCTATTGACACGTAATCAGCATGGCTTCAGAAAACATCGCTCTTGTGCAACGCAGCTAGCTCTTTATTCGCACGAAGTAATGGCCGCTATCTACAGGGGATCTCAAGTTGATTCCGTATTTCTAGATTTCCGGAAAGCTTTTGACACCGTTCCTCAGTTGTGCGACTGGATTCGTGATTTCCTGTCAGGAAGGTCGCAGTTCGTAGTAATAGACGGCAAATCATCGAGTAAAACTGAAGTGATATCAGGTGTTCCCCAGGGAAGCGTCCTGGGACCTCTACTGTTCCTGATCTATATAAATGACCTGGGTGACAATCTGAGCAGTTCTCTTAGGTTGTTCGCAGATGATGCTGTAATTTACCGTCTAGTAAGGTCATCCGAAGACCAGTATCAGCTGCAAAGCGATTTAGAAAAGATTGCTGTATGGTGTGTCAGGTGGCAGTTGACGCTAAATAACGAAAAGTGTGAGATGATCCACATGAGTTCCAAAAGAAATCCGTTGGAATTCGATTACTCGATAAATAGTACAATTCTCAAGGCTGTCAATTCAACTAAGTACCTGGGTGTTAAAATTACAAACAACTTCAGTTGGAAGGACCACATAGATAATATTGTCGGGAAGGCGAGCCAAAGGTTGCGTTTCATTGGCAGGACACTTAGAAGATGCAACAAGTCCACTAAAGAGACAGCTTACACTACACTCGTTCGTCCTCTGTTAGAATATTGCTGCGCGGTGTGGGATCCTTACCAGGTGGGATTGACGGAGGACATCGAGAGGGTGCAAAGAAGGGCAGCTCGTTTTGTATTATCGCGTTATAGGGGAGAGAGTGTGGCAGATATGATACACGAGTTGGGATGGAAGTCATTACAGCATAGACGTTTTTCGTCGCGGCGAGACCTTTTTACGAAATTTCAGTCACCAACTTTCTCTTCCGAATGCGAAAATATTTTGTTGAGCCCAACCTACATAGGTAGGAACGATCATCAAAATAAAATAAGAGAAATCAGAGCTCGAACAGAAAGGTTTAGGTGTTCGTTTTTCCCGCTCGCTGTTCGGGAGTGGAATAGTAGAGAGATAGTATGATTGTGGTTCGATGAACCCTCTGCCAAGCACTTAAATGTGAATTGCAGAGTAGTCATGTAGATGTACATGTAGAAAACCAAGGCACTGAACAGTAACAAACTCTCTGTGAAACATGTATTTTGTCCACCCAATATCAATAATTCATTGGTTACAGAGATTCCCAATTTCAATGTTGCTCAACAGGATTCCCAAAACAGCAGCTACACTGAATGGCAATAATCAGTATCGACAGCAGAATGTTATACACTGCCTGCGCTACAAAGACAAGCTGTCTGACAGAAAGTGGTGGCTCATCAGTCTCAGCAGATGACCTGTTAACATATAGGACATCATCAGAAACATAAAATTCTCTCTCAGTAATACAAATTGCTTAATTTATAATTTTCCACAGATCTCTTCAAGCAGAAGAACCTTAAGGGATGTGGAATGAATCAAGGCACATGTTAAAAGAAAGAGAGAAAGAGAAAGAGAGAGAGAGAGAGAGAGAGAGAGAGAGAGAGAGAGAGAGAAGCAACTCCTAGAAACACATGTATATATTACATTAACAATAAGCTGTCACTATATAGCAGTAGGAAAACTAGTACTTTGAGGGGGATGGGGACGTGGGATGGGGACTTCCAACTTCTTCATTTATCTTAAATAGCTGTTGCTTATCTTCTATTAGAAGCTTAGAATTTACTTGAATCTATTATTATTTTTCAAAGAAAATAGTTACCTGTGTCAGTAGCAAGAGAAACCCGTTTACAGAACATTATCAGTTCTCATCCAGCTTTACCATGAACTTTACTATCTGCTATGTAGCTGAAGGATCTTTACAACGCTTAAATCAAGATATTCAGATAATTTGTGGAAGGGTAATGAGTAATTATTTCAATTGGCAGGGATTCACAATTTTTGCTTTTTGTTGGATGGGAACTTGATGAATATCTTTGCACCTGAATGCATAACTGCACTCTGAACAATAGACAAGAAGGAACCTATATGAAATTTATACCTGTGTCTCGATTTTGGTTTTTCAAATAACATTCACCTTAAATTGATTTTTAATATCAGCAACAAACACCATTCAGGAATAAGTGAACTGGGGAATGAGAGAAAGAGATCTAATGGTCTTTAAAGAGGCTGGTGCGATATGTGATGTTATCCACTGTACACAATATTATTACTATTACTTGTATCTGCTGAAGAAAAACACTGTTTAATTTACATTCACAGAAAAATAAACACAACAATTTTTTTAAACTTTGCCAGGACTTCAACTGTGAGGATTTACATGGCTTTATCAGAGTAAAATACTTTAGAAAATCCAGGCAGAGACAATTAAAAAGTTCTGCTCAGAAAAATGAATCAGTAATTTATCATAGCCCACTTTCTGGAAAAACTTCCAAGAATAATGGATGGATTGAAATTTATCTGAATTATAGGTAATTTGCTTATTTCCAGTTTGACAGATGGGTGTTCCTATAAAATATATCAGGAAATATGTCCAACTCTGGTATAAATTCCACCACAAGTAGAACAATTACTATTTTTTGTGATGTAATAAATTTTGTCTTTTCTTTAGGAGCTGTAGCTTCGAAACTAATGTCTGTCAGTGGTGCATGTAGTGCATGATAAAGCATACCTAATACCCTTATTAAACGTATATGGCAGTTACAATATGCCTAGTTAGACATTTGCATCTCACTGTGTTACTTAAATGAACGATTCAGGCTCTGTCTCTTGGGGAATGGACAATTGTTTCCTCTAGTAAATAACTGCTACCACAATCACCAAATGTTATGGTAAAGTTCTGGAAAACAAAACTTCAACAACTGTAAAAATATGTTTATGGAAAAGTTAAATTCTCATCCCCACTGTGTGCTTTACAAGTTTCTTCCTGTTAACTTCCTAGAATTCCTCTCTAAACATTGTGATCAAGTTGTTACTTATGAATCTGCAACAATACTTCTGTTTTATGATATTAGTCTAACTAGTCAGCAGATTTTATTGTCAGCATCTGACCATCATCATCATGTAAACTACTATTGCTCTACATTTAAACCACTAAAAGTAGTGTGGTCTAAAAACAAATTTTCAGTGGTCATGGAACTACACACTTCAGTCCTCACTGGGAACTTCTGTGTGGGGAAACATTCAAAGCTGGACATTAACAACTCTAACTGTCCTTAATCAGTATTGCCAGACAGAAAATCAGCATCAAAGTCTTCACAAACAATGATTCTCAACATAAGTATTTGTCTTAAGATTTTCCAGCCAGTGGCTTGTAAATTGTCAATACTATTGGTTTGTGTATTTTCTGGTCCAATATCTAATCACAGAAACCAAACAGCTGTTCTACCCAGTATTCAGAAGCATGAAGGGCACCTGCTGGGTCACCTTCATTTTCCTGCGACCAAACATGAATGTCTTGCTAAGAATGTTATCATATATGAAAAACCAACAATAATATGCTCTATTCATCAAAAGACAAAAGGGTGAGCACATTTGGAAATGCTGACTCGACAGGTAGTGGAATATGTCTTATGTGGCTTTTTATATTGTTACGTCAATGAGGATGATAGCTGAAGATTAGTTCCCAGCAAGAAGTTCAGCCAGATGTAAGATTTCACAAGATCCTACTGCCCCATCTCATTTGTGTATGTTTCACTAAACAAAGTCACACTGAAATTATTCAGACAAACAGCACAATTATTGAAGGTGATCACCTACAGTTCACTAATATTAGGCCATTTCCCGCTCTCTGCAAAGCCCTCTGAGGGCACTTTCCCTAATTGTCAGTACAAAATACTCATTATATAAAAAATGCACATTAACAAAATGAAATTTTATTTCCTCAGTTTTATGCAATGAATCAAGTCATTCCAAAATTTATTAAATTTGCAGAGTGACAGATGAGATGGCAAGTAATTACACTCACAATACAATTGCTCAGTGCAACGAATGGAAACATACAGATAAATACAAAAAAGTAATTATAGCTTTTATATTGAAATGTTCCTACAACACAATGAAAAAACAGGGGAGGGGAGGGGGGCAGGGCATAGCAAGAAAAGAAAGTGAAAGGAGGTAGGTCACTCACGAACAAGGCATAGAAGGGCTCATGACGTGGCAAAGTATAAGGAAAAAGGGACACAAAGATGAAGGGAAAGTTGTCACAGGGATTAGTACATCATCAGCCATAATAGAAAAACAAGCATTGTGGTAGTGTCAGATGAAAGAAGATAAAAACAATGAAGTGAGAGGAAAAGATAAATGCAGAAGAAGAAGAATAGAAGTGATCAGGTCTTTCCATTTGTGAAGTTATAGTACAAAATATTTTTTGCTTCTTTTAAAAATGTGTGATACAGTCCATGACAGAATTTCTGTCAGATGTTTATGATATGACTTCTTGATGAATTATGGTAATATGAATTCGATGACTCTTCTAATGAGCTATATCTGTGGGTATTTAGTTTCATATGTTCCTTGTGATTTCTCTGTACCACGTCAGAGACAGCATAAGACATAGAATGGGCAGTGTCTTGAAAGGAGGATATAAAATGAACATCAATAAAAGCAGCACAAGGATAATGGAATGTAGTTGAATTAAAACATGCAGTGCTTAGGGAATTAGATTAGGAAACGAGACACTTAAAGTAGTAGATGAATGTTGCTACTGTATCTGGCTAGCAAAATAACTGACGACAGCCAAAGTAGAGAGGATATAAAATGCAGCCTGGCAATGGAAACAATGAAAGTATTTCTGGAGAAGAGAAATTTGTTTATGTTGGATATAGATTTAAGTGTTAGGAAGTCTTTCCTGAAGCTATTTGTCTGGAGTGCAGCCATGTTTGAAAGTGAAACAATCACGATAAACAGTTTAGAAAAGAAGAGAATAGAAAGTTTTGAAATGTGGTGCTAAGAAGAATGCTAAAGATTGATGGGTAGATCACGTAACTAATATGGTAGTATTGAACAGAATTGATGAGAAAAGAAATTTGTGGCACAACATAACTAGAAGAATGGATCGGTTCATAGGAGACATCGAGGGATCACAAATTTAGTATTGGAGCGAAGTGTGGAGAGTAAAAATAGTAGAGGGAGACCAAGAGTTGAGTACATTAAGCAGATTCTGATGGATGTAGGCTGCAGTAGGTATTTGGAGATGAAAAGGCTCGCACAGGATAGAGTAGCATGGTGAGCTGCATCAAACCAGTCTTCAATCTGAAGCACACAACAACAACAACAACAACAACAAAATCAGCTTGTGTTCACTGAGAGTATACAAGTTGAAACATAGTTCACACAGTCACAATGAATTAAATGATTTGCAAAATTTCCAATATATGAATTGAATTTTTAAGCGACCTTTAGCTTCTGTGAACACTGCTGAATGTAACATATCAATGCAACTGTAGCATGCTTCCTTTATATACTGTGGTAATCTGATCTCAAAATATCACCAAAGTATGGTTAGTTAGGCTTATATAATAAAGGCTTCCTCATCACAAAGATTAGGTGGAATTTCATAGTGGTTTCAAGATGGTTTGCCCCAGCTTACTGCCAAGTATGCAATGGTATGCTCAGGCAGCTTGTAATGGGACATCCTCCTCTAGCATTACTTTTCCTCAACAGTAGTTGTCAATACTAGTACTACTTTTCGAATTTTGAACAGGTCAGTATTTTCTCAGCTGCTTTTCTGAAAACTTTCATATAATTTTATACTCAATATGTTATATTTCAAGCTAAAATGCATGAAAAGGAATTACTTTATTTTCTATGTTACAATCAATAATGTATAGTTAATTTTTTTTTTTAGAAACGTTTGAAATTATGAATTTGGCAGACTTAAAATTTTTATTATTATTTACACAATGTAGTAGGCCCTACTGTTTATTATGTTAAGTTCTGGATTCATTTATGAAATAATAATCAAACTTAATAGAAATTTATTTGTCAAGAATATTCTTATTACCACAGAGTGAAGTAGTAGTAAGCATCCCTCTGATGTGATTGGGTGTATTTTTGTATATTGGGTGAACAGTGTAATTTTGGTTTTATTAACATGAAAATTCAAAAGACTGTTTGATATATTAAAATGTGACAAAATACATTAATGTAACAACAAAAATTCTGCAACAGCAATCTTCAAATTTATTTAGATCAGTTCAACCATGAGGACCTAAAATGTGAGAATTTCAGCTTCAAGAATCAGACCTCTAGACAAGAACTGGAGCCAACTTTACACGAAAAGCTAAGTAAACTAGAAAGCTTACAGTCATCTTTGCTCCTCTCTAATCTTTCATAAAACACTTTGCTTATTGTGGACAATAGCTGGGATCAGGAAAGGGGGGGGGGGGGCGGATTACAGGTGGACATACAGTTTAAAAGTGTACTCCAAACCAGGGTCAGCTTGCCTTTTCCAACATGTAAAAATCACTGCCACAGGTAAAAAAGTAATTCAAATCTTTATCCTTGAAGAATTGTGTATGGATACTCTACCATTTCCCTACATCCATCCTTTCAGGAATTTAGCTTCCAATCGTTTCACAGAGTTTCTCAAAACACACTGGTAAATTATACTGTTGGTTGTATATGTGGTATAGACCTGGAGATGCCAGAATGTTTCAGACTGACTGTACAATGGTAAGACAGAGATTTTGGAACCAAATTTTAAACTTTTCCAGGGCAGATGTGGACTCTGACCACAATTTCTTGGTTACAAACTGTAGATTAAAATATAGGAATTGTAAAAAGCTTGGAAATTAAGGAGATGGGTCCTGGAGAAGCTGAAAGAATCAGAGGTTGTTGACAGTCTCAGACGGAGAATTAGGCAATGACTGACTGAATCAGGGAGGAAATGGAGGAAAGGAATACAGCGGAAGATGAATGGGTAGTTTCAAGAGATGAAATAGTGAAGACAGCAGAGGATCAAACAGGCAAAAAAACAAAGCCTAGTAGAAACCTTTGGATATCACAAGAGATGTTAACTTTAACTGATGAAAGGAGAAAATTTTAAAAATGCAGAAAATTAAGTAGGCAAAAGTGAATGCAAACATCTAAAAAAAGTAAGATTGACAGGAATTGCAAACAGCTAAGCAGACATGTGTAGAGGACAAATGTAAGGATACAGGAGCCTATATCACTAGAGGAAAGAAAGATAAATCCTATCATAAAACTAAAGAGGTTTAAAGAGAAAAGGCAAACATGTGTATTAATATCAAGAGTTTAGATGGAACATCAGAATTAAGCAAAGAAGGGAAAGGTGGAAGGTGCATATACAGCACATATACAAGGGAGATGAACTTAAAGGTAAAATTAGACAGGAAAGATGATGTCAAAGAAAATCAGATGTGAGACATGATGCTGCGAGAAGAATATGATAGAATAATGGAAGACCCAAGTCAAAACAAGACCCATGGAGTAAACAACATTCCATTGGAACTATTGATATCCTTGGGAGGACCAGCCATGACAAAACTATTCTACTTGGTGTGCAACATGCATGAGACAGGCGAAATACCTCAGACTTCAAGAAGAATGCAGGAATTTCAAATTTAGAGAAAGCAGGTGATGAAATGTGTAAATATTACTGAACTGTCCATTTAATGAGTCATTGTTGCTGAATACTAACACTAATTCTTGATCAAAGATCAAGAAGATTAGTTTGAATTCTGGAAAAAGGAAGGAACATGCAAGGCAATACCAACCCTAAAACTTCTCTTAGAAGATAGATTAAGGAAAAGCAAAACTATGTTTATAGCATACAGAAAGCTTTTGACAATGTTCACTGGTAAAGATAACTCTGAAATTCTGGAAGTAGCAGGGTTAACACACAGAGAGCAAAAGGTCATTTACAACTTGTACAGAAACCAGATGGCAGTTATCAGAGTTGAGGGTCATGAAAGGGAAGCACTGGTTGAGAAAGGAGTGACACAGTGTTGTAGCTTTTCCCAAGTGTTACTCAACCTGCACACTGAGTGAGCACTAAAAGCAACCAGAGAAAAATTTGAAGAAGGAATTAAAGTTCAGGAAGAAAAAATAAAATCTTTGAGGTTTTCCAATGACATTGCAATTCTGTCAGAAATGGCAAAGGATTCTGAAGAGCAGCTAAATGAAATGAAAAGTATCTTGAAAGGATATCAACATCAACAAAAACAAAACAAGGGTAATGGAATGTAACTGAATTAAATCAAGTGATGCTGAGAGAACTAGATTAGGAAACAGGGAGTAGTAGATGAGTTTTTGCTATTTGAGTAGCAAAATAACTAATGATCAGTGAAGTAGAGAAGATATAAAATGAAGACTGGCAATGGCAAGAAAAGTGTAGCTAAAGAAGCGAAATCTGTTAACAGTGAATATAGATTTAAGTGTTAGGAAGACTTCCGTGAAGTTATTTGTACTGAATGTATTTGCCGTATATGAAAGTGAAATTTGGATGATCAAAAGTTCAGACAAGAAGAGAATAGAAGCTTTTGAAATGATATGCCATAAAAGAATGCTGAATTTTAGACAGGTAGATCATGCAACAAATGAGGTGGTACTGAACAGAATTGTGCAGAAAATGAATTTGTGGCACAACTTGACTAATTCCAAGACATTAAGTGATCACCTATTTACAATTGGAAGGAAGTGTAGTAGATAAAAATTGTAGAGGGAGACCAAGGGATGAATAAAGTAAGACAAGTGAAAAGCAGGTAGATTACAGTAGCAATTTGTAGATGAAGAGATCAGTCTTAATACTAAAGACCATAATAAAAACAAGCAATGTGTCGTGAAACTATTTAGAAATAACCAAGGTATTAAATGGGTCATTCCATGTCAAGTGGGCTAAATTTACTCAAGCTCCCCACTTGACCATCGCCAATGTTGATGAAATTTTTACAGGGTGTACATATAGACCTTACATGAAGCACTTCCAAATTGCAACTTCATAAGCAGTATGGTGGGGCCACTATCCACCTTTTTGTAAAGGCTCGTTTTCTGACGTTGCGACTGAAATGAATCAATGATAAACTTTGTTTTACCATAGTCCAGGATCTAAGAGACCTGTTGTGCTGAAACTTTGTGATCCTGTTCAACGTTTTGGGTACAATAGAATAGTTCTAATACAAAAGGTCAAACTATGGAAAATTCATCATAGTTTGCTATCAAAGTGGCTCATAAATCTTGTTGTAGCAATTTTGGCAACACTTTATTGCCATGTATCTACTCAAAGAGAAACTTTCTGAAGCTAATACTTTAGTTATCTGCAGCCTGCCAGCATGTCATAAAGCTCTGCAAGTGACACCCATATTGCTCCAATCATAACTGAGTTATCAAAGTTCAAAGTGTGCTAAAAAATTTAATCAGTCAATTTTGGCTCACTTTCAAAAGGTCATATCTCCAAAGGGATCACTAAAATTTGATTTTTCTCAGCACCATTGAAAAGAGCTTACCTTGTTTGATAAGAAAAACTTGTTTTCATTTTGGGGACTTTGCATTTAAGAACAAATAAACTTATACTTTCATTACATTACATTTCTCGACATTGTGACTTAAATGAATAAATCATGAATTTTGATTTAGCATTACTCAGGATCTAAGAGACCTGTCATGCTGAAACTTTGTGATCCTGTTCAACTTTTTGGGTACAATATCTTCGCTGTAAAACAAAAAGTCAAACTATGGTAAATTCATCATAGTGTGCTATCAAATTGGCCTATAAATCTTGTTGTACCGAATAAACTTACATTTATATTACATTAAAAAATAAATGTACCAGTCATACTCTTTATGGTTCCCATGCTAAATATTTCAGTTCTTATTTATTCATTTGCTTAAATTTGCTACTAATAGCAATTACAGTTGATTCTAAGAAGCTATAATGTCAGCCCATTTTTGTTGGTGATGGAGCTAGATTGGCAGAAATAATGTGTTGGTTTGGAATCCAACAAGCGTCTTGCCTAGCTGGTCAATAGAATGAATGTGCAGGTCAATTGGGGTGCATGAAACTGACAAACATCATTTTCTTCTTCTGAAGCTTCAAATACATTACCAAGCCACCATTTTACATCACATACCCAAGGCAATGTATTGGCCCGGTTGTAAGGCTGTAATACTTCTGAATGAAACTGTTGCTTGACTTTGTTCAACATTTGGCACAAAAAAATTTGTATCATTGCATACTCTTCTAATACAAACTTGCTTTTCATTTAATGGCACAAAATGGTGATTGTTTCTTGTTCCTGGCACTGTGCAGCCGTTTTTGAACCTTGCTTCCTGCTCAGTTTTTGATGTTTTGATTTCTTCTTTTGAAACAAAAATGAATTGGATTCGTCTGATATTCTTTCTACAGTTTTTAAATAAATCAGTTGGTGTCAAAATCTGGTCCTCAGCTGGTTTTTGATGGCTTGCTCTTGTTGCCAGGCACTTTACAGTTTCTCCAATTCCATCACATGGGGATATTCCATAGCTTGTAGCAAACAAGTTTCATTCAGCTGAGATTCCAAAGTCATGTTGATGGTGGCAGAGATTCAGAAAATTTTTTAAGTTTTTGTACTGACCCATCACTGAAGTAGTAAATGTGTGTGATTTTTCCAAGCAGACACTTTAGATCTTACATTAATTTCACTATAAAAGCATGTACAGCGACTGCATCATGTTTCAGGCTGTCGCTTATTATACAGTAGCTGATGCTGCTGATGACCAAGTTATTTCTTAAGTACACAACAAATGGGTGTAAAGTTGTTTGGCTGTTATTCCAGTGAAAACATTGAGCTGCATCCTGGATAATGAAGGGATAATTTTCAGAAAAGTCCATTAATATGTATGAAAGTAGTATCTTTTCCCAAAAGATCAGATACCACTGACGACGGTGCAGCTTCTCTAGAATGAAATGATAATTAAATCGACACCCTAGCTGCAAACAGGCATTACATACATCATTGGGGACATGTTGAAAACGTGTGCCCTGACCGGGACTTGAACCCAGGATCTCCTGCTTACATGGCAGATGCCCTATCCATCTGAGCTCAGAGTCCTGGTTGGGGCACACATTTTCAACATGTACCCAATGATGTATATCAATGGCTGTTTGCAGCTAGGGTGTCGATTTATTTATCATTCCATTAATACAATCAGTTCATTTGGCTTACAGCTTTCTTTTATGCATTTTAGGTGCTTTCTCTGGTGCTTTGCAACATAATGATGAGTGGAAAGTTTGTCAATTTTTGAAATAAGATCTTCAATAAAATTCTTGGTGGTCTCTACCAGTGTGCATCCACTGTCTGAGCTCATGGTATCATCTGGATCACTGTCTTCAAAACTACTTTCTAAAAACTGTTCCAGTAGTTCTTTCCCCAGACAGATTTCACAGCAATGAAGCATGAAGTCTTTGGATTTCAAATCACACACTGTTTTACAATCAGACTCTTATAATCTTCTTTAATTGGAGTGCTTGCAAGCATCAGTTTCACATTTTTGTGTAAAATGTGAACACAGACTTAGTGGTTTCCTGCAGCACCCACAGTGATGCACCATTTTGGCCTCAATTCGCAAAATTTGGAAAATCCAATTTCAGGCCCATGCTGAATTCAATGTGCAGCAAACATTTCTTTAAAATTATTCAGAAGAAGGTATTTTTGCATCAAAACTTTCTTTCCTCCTATTCTAATTGATACACAGTCTTTTTTACCTGGACAAATTCGGCTAAATTCTTCATTCTGAAAAAATGTTACCACTCTTTCTTTTACGGCATCTGGAATCTTCTTGCCTCTCTTGTTCTTTGGCAGAGCTGATACACCATTTTCTGCCTGTAACTTCCTAGCTGCTTTTACCATCCTCTCTGAAACACCAAATTCTTGCATTGTCTCTTTTATAATCCATCTTTGTGCTACTAATGTCAGCATTTGCAAATTTTTCAGGCTGCTTTGACAATTGCAACTTCTCTTTCAATTCTTTAATCAGCTGCTTATAATTTTCACAATCAGGATATGTCTTGCTTGTACTAGGTATTTGAAGATCTTTTGAAGCTAATCCTCCAGCAGCAGCAATGTTATTTGCAATTACCTCTTGAGCTTTGCTTATTTTTCGTTTTATGTAACCTTTCACATCCCTTTTTGATACTGTCTGAAATTTTAGGGGGAGACCCTAAAAGCAGTTAGGCTTGAATAAATTGATAGTTCTGGATATGCTTTGTCTTCTGTCTGGTTTGAAGTTGACTGTAATTTTTCTGCTTTCTTTGCTAAAAATTGTTTTCTGCAAATTGGACAGATCTTCTGACCAAGTTTCACATTGCTCTGAGTCACAGTTTGCAATTGTTGTGCTGTTTCCACATTGAAAATCCCTTTTTAACAGAATGGTTCAGTCATATTTGTCCACTAGTATTGCTTTGTGATGAAAGCATATTTGTGCATTCTCAGTAAGACATATCTCACTTCTTTGGTTTATTAATTCCTGTTGCTCTGCTGAAAATTCTTTGATTGGAATGAGGCCTTGTTGATGTGTGTATGTTCTCAGATGACATGCAGAATTATCTGCAAGGCCAAATGACACATAGTACTGAAACCTCATTGATATCCATTAGGCCTACACTACAATTAAATTTATGCTTCCAATTGCCATTTGTTTCAATATTACATAAAGTAGAAATGGTATATATTTCCAATTGAAAAATATTAAACAATCAGAGATAATGGGAACTTCCTTGACAATTCAACAGAAAAAATTAAATAACCTGATAAACTTTTCTAAAGAGTCACCCCATACCTTGAAATAATTGTTACTTACCGAAAAAAGATGTTTATCCAATAGTGACAACACACTTTACATCATTTAAAAAGGAACACACAACATCTATCTGAACACTCTTCACTACACAACAGTGTGCTCCAGACTGAATGTTGAAGCATGTTACCAAACTCCATTGTTGACACTGCACATCGTTGACACTAAACTGGTCTGTCTCCAAAATAAAAACAGCTTTTTCTGATCAGACAAGGTGAGCTCAGATAACTCACTTATTATCTGAGCAATCTGGATGCCATCACTTATTATCTGAGCAATCTGGATGCCACTTGCAGAACTTTGACATGCTGACAGGCTGCACATAACTAAAGTATTAGCTTCAGAAAGTTGCTCTTTCAGTAGATACAAGGTAATAAAGTATAGCCAAAATTTGGTACAACAAGATTTATGAGCCACTTTGATAGCAAACTATGATGAATTTACCATAGTTTGACCTTTTGTACTACAACTAAGCTATTGTACTCAAAAAGTTGAACAAGATCACAAAGTTTCAGCCCAACAGGTATCTTAGAGCTTAGCCTATGGTAAAACAAAGTTGATCATTCATTCATTTCAGTTACAATGACAGAAAATGAGCTTTACGAAACGGTAGATAGTGGCCCTACCACACTACTTATGAAGCTGTAATTTGGCAGTGCTTCATGTAAGGTCTATATGTACATCCTGAAAAAATTTCATTGAAATTGGAGATGGCTGAGTGGGAACCCTTAGGCTACTTGACATGAAACTACCCAAAAGTATCCCAGAAAACAAAACTTTCATGATAAACTGTATAGAGCTTCTGGCAAATACCAGATACCATCATTTATAATCCTTCCCACTTCATCTGTCTGCAAGTACAGTGACAGAAAACAACAACACCTAGAAGAATTTGTGCAACATAAATGAATGCCAGTAGGTACACTTCTAAATCTGCATGGATACCCTGCAAATCACACTAACGTGCCTGGCAGAGGGTTCACTGAACCACCTTCACAATAATTTTGTATTATTCCAATCTCAAACAGCACATGGAAAAATGAACACCTATATCTTTCCTTGCGAGCTATGATTTCCCTTATTTTACTATGATGATTGTTTTTCCCTATATAGGTCAGCGTAAAACAAAATGTTTTCACATTCAGAGCAAAAAGATGGTGATTGAAATTTCATGAGAAGATTCTGCCACAACAAAAACACCTTTGTTTCAATTATGTCCATCGCAAACCCTGTATCATGTCAGTAACACTGCCCCTGTTTCACGATAATACAAAACGTGCATCTTTCTTTGAACTTTCTCGATGCACTCTATTAATCCTATCTGGTAAGCATCCCAGACTATGCCATAGTAGGCCAAAAGAGGGTGGACAAATGTAGTGCTATTTTATAAATCTATTACATTTTCTAAGTGTTCCATCAATAAAACACAGTCTTTGTTTTGCCTTCCCAATTACATTTTCCATGCGTTCTTTTCAATTTAAATTGTTCACAACTGTAATTCCTATGTATTTAGTTGAATTCAAGGCCTTTAGATTTGACTGATTTATCATGTAATCAAAGTTCAACAGGTTCCTTTCGGCACTTATGTGGATGACTTTACACTTTTCGTTATTTAGTGTCAATTGCCAATTTTTGCATTATACAGATACCTTTTAAAAATCAGTTTGCAATTTTTTTAACTTCTGATGACTTTACTAGATGATAAATTACATCATCATCTGCAAACAACCTAAGATGATGATGAATGCTTTCCATCTTCACTGAAGGAAGATCATGTTCCATGATACAAAAGTAGTTGAGTGTAGGGTTACAAATCAGAAATTCTTCCAACAGGAACACATATTGCAAGAATATCAATGACAGAATGCTGCCCTTCAGATTTGTTGTTTTAATAGAATGTACCCATAATGTTATTTTTGGATGGGACTTCATGCTTACATCACAAGCAGTTACAGATTGTAGAAGATCAAGCTCCTGATTGATGAAGCTATTCCAGTAAGCACACAAAATAAAGACTGCTCTCAGTGGTTATTTTCCATGGAAGACATTGTTACTCTGTCATCATCAATGAGTTGTCCAGTTTAACTGTTAAGTTTTCATTTACCACAAAAAACTACCCTGGCTCAAAGAAATCTACTTGCCAACAACAACAAGCATTGTAGATGGTCAGTCCGTAGCTCGTGGTCGTGCGGTAGCGTTCTTGTTTCCCACGCCCGGGCTCCCGGGTTCGATTCCCGGCGGGGTCAGGGATTTTCTCTGCCTTGTGATGACTGGGTGTTGTGTGCTGTCCTTAGGTTAGTTAGGTTTAAGTAGTTCTAAGTCCTAGGGGACTGATGACCATAGATGTTAAGTCCCATAGTGCTCAGAGCCATTTGAACCATTTTTGTAGATGGTCAAAGAGAAATTTTGTCCACTAATTGTCAACGTATATGAAATGTGTGTTCTTATAGGACAACTATCCAAGGAGTTCCACCCAATAATATCCAAACAGCAGACTCTGTACACAATTTATTAAATTGCCAATACTAAACTCTTTTAAATAACAACAAATTCATATAACTTACAGAACTTAACAAATGGTTAAAAGAGTGAGCTTTAAAAACAATAATGGCGGCTTGCCACCATAAAATCAAAGAACCTTTTACAATAGTGCTTTTAGAGTTCACCCAAAAGACAAAATCCAATAATAGGTTAACTTGGCATTATAATTTAAAGTGATTTATATATTTAAAAAAACTTTGAGGAAGATAATGGCGCTTGGCACTATAAAATGAAAGAAGCGCAACACACAACCAATAAATATAGTAACAAAATAATAATATGATACAACCAAAGGGCGAGGGCAACTCCCAATGCAATCACAGACGAGCAAACTCTGAACACTTCAGAGCCTTCCCACTAGAAACGGTCCCCGAAATAAACTGCTGAGAGCTCCCCGACATGCCTCCCACAACTGCCCATCACTTACGCACATTGATTATGTTCTGTAACAAACAACTAATTATATCAACACAAGATAAAATTCAAAAATACAATATAACATTCCGACAGCACATGGTAACCACGGCGCCGTTAACTCGGGCGCTCTTAGTAAGTGCCGGAAGCCAACACACACAAATCTTAATAAACAATTCTCACCTCTTAAAACAATAAAAGCCAAGCGCACATGAATAGTCAAACCACAGTCTTAGAGGTGCCTTAATGACACCAAACAACTACTCCACCAAGTTAATAATAACACAGTGAGAAAAATACAGAACATACCACTATATGCTATTACACAACCAAATTGACGAGATCGTGTTGTTCAGGTCCCAGAGGACCACACATACCAAGCAGCAGTAATTCACTATGTATATACTGTACAAAACCGCCCTTCTTAGGCAGACTGTACCTAACACATTGAATGCCAAATGTACCATACATGAACGCAACTCCGGGCAGGACTCCAGTTGAGCAAATAAATTAGTACCAACAAATATCATAACGAGCCACACACACACACACACAGCAAAAAGTTCCAACAACGCCATATCACATCAGAATGAAGTTCAGAAACCGCTGCTGGAGCTTCCAGGGGAAATCTGATGAGTCAACCGAGCCCCCACCCTAACCTGGCAGACGACTCCAAAATTCGGCAACCTGTTGTCTCTGGTCCAGAGTATCACAGGACCCCACTGGACCTCCACATCAGACAGGCAGGAAGAACAAGTACGCCGACTCCAATTAATCACCACCACATGGCCAGCACAGTGGCGAGTCGCCTCCGCCCCAGACCACTCTGCTCATATTACAAGCCACAACAACCTTAGCGCTAGTCATTAGCAGGTCAGGCAGAGCGAACTTCACGTTCTGTGCAATACCCGGAAAACCCACTACCCGCTTGCTTTCCGCTGGCCACCGCAAACACACTCCAGCAACATCATAGCAAATCGCCACCAGAGCACCACCCGCAACAGAACAGCAAACTATAATCGATTACAGTGTGCGCTCTGAACAAGATCACAGGATAGCACTGTGCGCCATATCAGTATATGTTTAGGGACAGCTGAACCAGTCTAGTAAGAGCAGCTTAGTGCCATTGATAAAAAACTGTATACTAGTACCACTACAGGCTATGCAGAGGAGAAATGTACTATCAAACTGCCAGTACAATCTGGCCGCACTGAGGAACAAAGCCATTCTGTGTCAATTTTTGGAAGCTTTCAAGTCTGGGGTGAAAGAACATAGACGTAGCAGCCCACCATCGGGATCATCTACGAAGTAGTCAGCATTTCTTTAAGCTGTCACTGGCTGAATGACAATCTGGGAGTGAATGGAGAAAAGATGCTGCAAGTAACTTTCAGAGAGTCCTTGGTCCTCTCCTGTTATCGTTTTGCAGAAGAAGTATGGCACATGGTATTTCTGCATTGACAACTTACAGCTGAACAAAATCACGAGGAAAAGATATCAGTCCATTGTTGTGCACTGATGATACCATAGACAGTTTGAAAGGACCAAAGTATTTCTCAGCTTTGGGCATCAAGCCATGCTACTGGCAAATCAAGGCTGACCAGTAATCACTGCTGATGGCCCACAAGTTCCAAGTTTTGACGTATGGGCTATATACTCCTCCAGTCACGTTCAAATGTGTAATGGACAATCTGCTTCAACACCTTAAATGTATGTCTTGTCTTTCCAAGCTAATGGCATTGTTTTCTTTTGAAGACATTTGAAGAAGAACTAAGTCACCTGACAACCATATTGAAGTGCGGATCTACACCTTAATCAGAGAAAGCACATCTTCATTGCCAAAGAAATAAAAACGTAGAGGCACCTAGTGAATGGCGATGGAGTTCATCCCAGTCCAGACAAATTATGTGCAGTCACAGATTTTCTGACTTGTCAGCAAAAGTTTTCACAGAATGTGCTCATACTGCCAGCAAATCATAAAAGACTGCTGTGACAAGGTACATACTTTGCAAGAAGTATTTTTTTTTTTTTTTTTTTTTTTTTTGAGAAAGGTGCATGAAAAATACTTCCTTATCTTTAATGTGGTACTGACATTGTCTCCAGTTCTAACACTGTATGTCAAGACTCTCAAGTCAGAGCTTCAAACTGACGGTAGCAGTTTTGGGATTGGTGCTGTTCTAGTACAAATTCAGAAAGATGCTGAACAGGTGCTAGCTCATGTTTCTAGAGTACCCTCCATGTCCTAGACGAACTACTCTACAGATGAGAAGGCTCATGTTGTTTGGGCCATCAACAAATTACAGCCAGTGGTGGATTTAAAAAATTTGCGCCCCTATGCACACCATATTATATGCGCCCCCTCAAAAAAAAAAAAAAAACAAAGTTTTAAATAATAACTATTACCCGTCGCTTTACCATTCCCGCTCAGGCTGTGGAGGTGAGCTGTTGCTGCTCGAGACACGGATAGCTGCTGTTGCTGCTCGAGATGTCGGGACTCGGAAGGGGATGCAAAGCTGCAGCCCTGGAGGAGTTCCTGCTCACGCTAACAGGAACGTCTGGCAACCGGAAGAAGAAGACTGTAGCGCAGTGTTTTCATTGCCAAAAGCTTGGCCACGTTGCCAAGCACTGCAGCGGCGCAGCCGCGTGTCTGAAGTGTGTGCAAGCACATGACACATGTGACTGCAGGAAGGAGAAGGGTACTCCTTGCACCTGCGTCGACTGTGGCGGCGCACACGCGGCGAACGCCCGTTCCTGCGCCTACAAGAGGAATTGGCGCGGACCGGACAAGAAGACGATGATGAAGCAAGTGGCCACCACACATGAAGAGGTGGTCTCTTGTACAGAAGAAGACGTCTCCAGGCGTCTCAAGGACGCTGTACAAGAAGCCATGTCCGCCTTCAAATCCGCCATGGCGGAAGAGAGGGCGGCCATGTTGGCAGAACTGGGCATGGCTCGGTGTCAGATTGCTGCGCTGACGCAGGAACTTCGCTCAGACAAAGAAGACTCCGCCACCAGACCAGACACCACCACCAATACGACTCCTGCACGAGAGAAAGAGTTCGCAACGGTGGCCATGCAAACTGACGAGCCTGCCGAAGTGGAGGCGACACAACAAAAGGACACCGAAGCAGCTGCACAAGAGGAAGAAGAGTGGGGAGAAGTACCATTCCTCCCGCTGCTGGACATGTACAGCGCAAGTACTGTACTGAAGAAGATTGCTAGTTCGCTTCGCGACGGTGCATATCCTCACCACGAAAATCCTCATCCTTTTGTCCCACCAAACCATCCAAAACCGCCACTTCCACAACACGGACTTACCTATCCAGAAGGTCTTATTGGACTCTCCAGGGAGGATTATGAGCTCATTAATTCATACCCTGTCTTCACTACCCTGCAGATACGAGGTCTAATCTGTTCTCTGATTTATGGAGAACAATTGAAGACAGAATACGCTCCGTATCAAACCAACACCGAGGAGCACTCCTCAATCACCAGTAAGAAGAAGAAGAAAAAGCTTCACATCGACAAGAACAAGAAATAGAGTATCGGCAGTCCTTGCCAGTTTCAGATATTATCAAACAATCCAAGAAAGAAGTTTCATTAAGATTCTTAGGGGAGTAAAGGCCAAATAGGTCACAAACTTCCATCTGAACTTCCTCACAGAGAAGAAAGTCAAAAAGTAGCAGCGAGAGACCATTGCCCCTTTGGGTAGGAGCGGCTGTGAGCCGATTCCATACTCTTGCCATTCGTTGTTCTGAAGGACGCGTCAGACGTGAAGTTGCGCTCAATCAAAATGTAATACGGTTCCTGAACTGTACTCGGTGCATGGCAGCAGATAAAATGAACTTGAAACTGCATTGTGTTAACACATTCTTCTGTCGAAAGACAGCAGAAACGAACACAAGGAAAATAACTTTTCTTTTATGGCCTAAAAATTCAGCAGAGCGTGTAGGAGACAGCGGATTTTTGTTATACATTCACTTTTAGTATGTTCTTTTACACGAAACCGTTGAAAATGAAAATAAAACAGTTGTCTTACGATACAAAAACTGAAGCGAATGTGTCATACATTAGAAATTAATACGTACTTTTACAGAGATGCGTTCATAATTAAACTGTCGTTTTACGATCTAATAACTTGAATGTGTAGCAGATAAAAAACACGTTCGGTATTAATACATGAATCTATAGCAAAGCTTGAGAAATGAAAATGGAATAGAGATTTCGGTGCACGAACTAATAACTAATCACAGACGAACAAACACAGAACTGGATTTGCTTTTACATAATTTTGCCGGCTAGTGTGGAAAAATCAAATTTGTTTTATACTCTAATAGTTAAAGCGTAAAGCATTAGGGTCTGTGTAACCAGATGCTGCATAATAAGTGTGCACAATACTTTTAAGCCACGTAAGGGCTGAACAGTTTTGTACTGCAGCTACTGCCCGCACCATAGCTCTTTCTAATGGTATTATCAAAGCTTTTACGTATTTATCGACAGAACTGAACTACGTTATTTATTAACACTGTTTCATCTGAGCGTTCTCTCCGATAACGTATATTTCCGTCATAACTATACATTTCAGCAGATGCAAGAATACGCTTCAGCTGTAATATACTATAGTATCAGTAGTATGACTTGACTGCACAGCGCCGAGCGGCCTGGGCATTCGGATGTTTTTAGTATTGTCGGACACCTTCGGTCACGTCTGCACGTAAATGAGGTTTAGTTCCGCGTTCTGCAGTTGTAAAATAAACAGGTAATACGTAGTTTGTAAATCCAATGAATGTGCTCTAACTTATAATAAAAATCAGATATAATCTTAAATTTTTAAAACTAATATGAAAAAATAAACAAACTCACTAGTCAGCAAAGTTTGCGTGTGGTTTTGACCGCAGAAAACTCGTTGATCATATCTTCATAGTTCAGACGGTTATCAGTCGGCTTCGGTGTGAAGAATAGACAAAGCGTTCAGACTCTCCTGAGACAACATAGAAGGTAGGTACGGTTTCAGTCTTTAACTAGCCGAAAACGTGCGTCCTGCTGAACAATTTGTAAGTGCCATAGGCCTACATAGAAATCTTCTAAGAGCAATATCAACATTCGCAAACACGGAATGTAACCTCTCTTTTCGTAAAAATTTACTCACTTCGATTGGTATATCACTAATCTCAGAAGATTTCAAAAGTTCTGCGAAATGTACACATTCACTACGGAAGGACAGCTCTGAATCTGTGTCATATGACCCTTGGAGTTTTGCTGCAAATTCAGAAATATCGTCAGGTGAACTGTTCTTAGGTTTACTGAAAACTTTGAAGGAGTCCAATTGTGTTCTATAGCTTTCCTTTCTCCTCACTAATTCGGCGCACAAGTTGTCGAGTACTGGGAGAAATGTTTCGACTCTAAATTTTTCACTTAGACTCTAAATTTTTCCCTTCCAGTCAGAAACGCTTCTTCGTCATCATGCGTTTTCATGATCTTTTACAGGTGCATTCATAGTCTACATCAGTCACAATCTCCATGGATTTATTTTCATAATAGTCGAACATGCCATGAATAGAATTAATAAATCCTTCAAACGTTTCATATAATTCATGCACTATTTTAGTATCAATATTTACACTTTCCAATTTCAGATTTACACTACTAAATCTCTGGAGTATATCCTTCCAAACTGTCATCATGAATACTTTCTAGTCTGCTGAGTTGATTCAATAAAGCTGAAACCTTATTTCGCACCAGTGGTTTCTCTAACGTTATTATTGGCAATATGTGTGAGGGCATTGGAAACGCCCTCCCAGTTTTCGCTTCCTCTCTTGCTGACCAATGTGTTTTCGATAAACTGTATACGGTTTTCCTTCCTGGTTTCATGAAAGAAAGAAGTTTATCCCAGCCCTGTGTAGAAGCAGAGAAAAAAATATAAACGTTTTACACTACAGTCGGCCGGAGTGGCCGTGTGGTTCTAGGCGCTACAGTCTGGAACCGGGCGACCGCTAGAGTCGCAGGTTCGAATCCTGCCTCGGGGATGGATGTGTGTGATGTCCTTATGTTAGTTAGGTTTAATTAGTTCCAAGTTCTAGGCGACTGATGACCTCAGAAGTTAAATTCAAAGAATGCGCTGCACAAGGCACATAATGGGCTTTCGGATTTCGTTCTTTAATGCGTGCCTGCAAACCAGTGTAGATTCCTGACATATTGCTTGTGTTGTCATATGATTGGCCTCTACAGGCAGTAATATCAATGGAATTTGTAGACAGGGCTTTTAGTATGGCCTCAGTCTAGTTTTCGGACTTTATTCGCTCAGAAAGAAGCTCTATTATTTCATCACACATTGTTGAAGAAAGGTAACTTGTATGTCCCTGCCGAGGATTTCCATACCATTCAATATGCTCTGCGAGAAAAGGATCAAACTCGGCTGTAAGTTCAAGGGACATCATACATTGAGCTTTATGAAATAAACGGAATCTTTCAACGTGTCCACATGGGGGAAGTCCACACAACTTAGATTCTTCACTACTGCAATCGCGGCCTTACCTCTGAACATGTAGATGGTGCATGAAAAACAGCACCGGTGCTACAGGAGTATACTAGAAAATCACGCAAGTTGATTCACCATTTAATAGTTTACGGTAAAATACATTTTTGTTCAAATATCTGGTTTTATTGGCCATTGATCTTCTTGAATTAGAAAAAATCACCGTTACGAATTTGATTAATGCCGCATTGTAAGAGACTGTCGATTGTTGATTCATTGACACACCATTCTTCAGGGTAATCACTAACGAGGTTATTTCTTTTTGTAATATCTGACTCGACACTTATTTTTTTGTGAAACTCGAAATCAGGAACAATTTGCTTTTCCTCATTTTCAACTTTTGTTTCATCTGTATTTACTTCTTTTACAACAGCTGCAGTGCCATCTGTAGTACTTGAATTTGAAGTCGAACCAGCAAAATTTTTTTGGGAAAAATTTTCTACTTTTTCAAGCGTTTTTAGAACATTGGCTTCTCGTTCCCGCCCTTCCTTCCATGACTTCTGAAATGCCTCCCCACTTAATTTTGCGTGTTTCCTTTTTCACGGTTATTCATGTTAAAGCACTTACAAAATTGTCAACCAACAGTCAAAATAGAAGAAAAAAATTGTAAAACGAAGGAAAGAAAGAAAGACTGCATCTAGTTCCTATCGTACTACACCACATACAAGCACAAAACATTTTACTTTAAACACGGCACACGAGCACAAAGATTTTTCCTTTAAACACGAAGCGATGATCTGACCAATTCGGATTACTCGACGTAACAGTGCTATAGTAGGACGAGAATGCAGAATAATTTAATTTCATTGTCGTCTGTTGTCAGTCAACACCTGCGGCTGGAATTCGTCTCGTAAAGAAAACGGGACAGTCCCTTGTTTGGCTTCTGTTTCACGTGTCGCCGTAATTTTAGCTGGGATTCTTCTGAGTATTCTTGACACTGTCAAATTTAAGTAGTCTTGTTTGCAGCTGATGCGGTGTGTTGTCATTTGTGTGAACACTGCTGTTATGTCTACACGCAAATGCACCTTCTGTTCCAATATAAAATTAAAATAAACTTTCCTCGAAGGAAAAAAGCTTAGTTAAGAAGATTAATATAAAAGGCTGCAAAGGCTGGGGCCTCCTGGTAGCCTAGCACAAACCCACCAAAGAGTGGTGAGCCTCTGGTGGGGCTCAAAGGTAAAATAATTGTTGGTAAATATAAAGCTGATTAAGGTGAGCAAGAAGGATGTCATAGGTTTGGAATCAGATGGGCGTTGACTGAGGAAATTTTCAGCAGCAGACCGGCCATATACATGGGAGACATTGGTCTAGAGGGAGATGACATCAGTGGTGACTAGAGATGGGTAGTTCGCGAACGAACGGGTCCAAAAGAATGGTTCACCAAGATGAACGAAAGGACCGAGGAACTAATTCCAAGGAACTGTCTTTCATAGTTCACCTCGGTCGCGGCGGTCTACTTACAGTTACCGGGAACAAGGAACGATCGGTTCATAGTTCGCTTCGGTCGCGGCGGTCTACTTACAGTTCCCGACAACAAGGAACGATCGGTTCATAGTTCGCTTCGGTCGCGGCGGTCTATTTACAGTTCCCGACAACAAGGAATGATCGGTTCATAGTTCACTTCGGTCGCGGAGGTCACTTCGGCAGTTCTCGTTCCAGCCTCAGTCCCGTGCTTGTCTCAGTTTCGGTCTCCCTCGGCCGCACTCGTCGTTCTTCGCATGAGCACCTGTCTCAGTTCCACTGCCGACTGCTCCTTGTTAGTTCACTATCCAGTTGTTCGTCTCGTTCTGTCCGCTCGCCCATTTTACACGGTTTCAAACTGTTCTTGCGCTTGATTTGGGCTATTCAGCGTCAACGGCCGATAATTAAAAAGTATTTTATAGTTACGTAAATTACAAAAAAATAACGTTGTATGTAATGGATACGTCTTTTCAGGTAACAAAAGGGCATATCAACTCACTTCATTATATTGATGAACAGCGGAAGACATCCTTATAACAAGGCAAGTTTTTTGTTATTCATATATTTTTGGTTTCATCGACTTGACTTAGCAACTAACTTTCAATAATTTGCTTAATTTGTAGCACAAGAAAATTCATATAAAACGATTTTCGCGTATCTTTCACATACAAAACATTACATTTAGGAAGGCTCTAATTATTTTTAAGTTTGGTTGTTTCAGTTTGCATTACCTGCTACTTTGGTTTCTTTGAAAAAAAAAACAAAAAAACAAAGAAAAAGTTGGTTGTGGGTCATTTTGGCTCAGTAGGAAAAGGGGTGCCTCTACATTTGAAAAGACATAGATTGCCATAAAATCGTATTTACTTATTATCTCAAAACGATTTGTTCAGAAGGAGCTTTCAAACCAAAAACTTTATTACTGCGGATTAATTATTATTATTATTGCTGTATTAACTTTAATATTGCAGCATAAAAACCTAATTTTTACTAAGCGTGTGAGGCAAGTATGATGAGAAAACCACATTTTATTTTATACTATTTATTCTTCCATAAAGTCTCTACTTTGCCTAGGAACTCAAGAGACAAGATGAAGTATGTATAGGTTGTAAACGATTATTGTTTACAACGTAGCATAGCTGTGTAGGGGATGTCAAGACGAAGAATTTTATACAACACACTTGTGGTTTATCAAGTTGGGAAACAGCCACCGAGTACATGAGCTACAGCCCATGCGCGTCGCGTGAGATTTTCATGTTTTCTTCCCCAGCTCTCCATACACAAACTATTAATGCTAGAAAAAAATGAGTAGAACCTTTTTTGTTGGAAATTTACATTAGGAAATTACCATTATATCGGGATACGTTTTCGCTAGAGGCCGTGGTTTTCCACTTATTATAGAAGAACTTAGAAAAGTGACTTTGAAACCTTTTACATATTACGTTAAACACAATTATCGTCATTGAACTAGTAATAGATTTCGCTTTTATTTTATTTTCATATACATTTGTGTAAAGTTTATATTAAGCACAGTAAAACGTAATTGTAAAATTTCATATTCGTTTGACTCTCGTCTGTTAATGGCTGCCTGACTGCCTTTGCTCGCTCAGAAGTTCTCTTTCTCAAATAACTGATGACTGATTCCATTCACGAACCCTTGCCCCCCATCTTCTTTCTTTTCACTTATAAAGTTAAGACGATATTCCAGCATCCTTATGTAGTTGCTGCTGTTGCTGACACAAAGCTTTTGATTTTAGTATGCCGTTTCTCAGCTCCAGTGTCGGAAGTTATGATTGATATCAATAAATCTTCAGTTCCCGCACAGTTAGTTTGGCAGTTTGATGCGCAGACAATGTGATGTAGACACCAGCAAATCGCCAAAGAAAACTATTAATGTTTGTTTGATAGACGACTTATTACTGACCAGTTTATTACGTAAACGAACAGAAAACAAACACGTTGCACTTGCTACGATCTTCCCTCGAAAAGGAAAGGCGACTGTGTTCTGGGGAGGCCATGCTGGGTCGTAAACAGGTTTTAGTTCTGAAAATCCGTACTTCCGTTCGCTCTGAGCGTGTCGGCCTATCTGTTAGTCTTTACGTGACCATGTGGCCACCGAGTAACATCTTTGTCTGCTTGTAATCACTAGACCGTCACACGAATATTATAATAAAACGCATTCAGCTTAGCAGGTCTAAGTAAACAATCTGTCTACATTAGGCAATTAATGAATTTATCATGCAGTCGTGCAGAAGTAATACTTGGGCGGTCTTAATGTATTTTCGAGGTTTTCAAATTTTTATGGTCAAGGGGCCTTATCTCATTGAGCCCCTAATAGCACAGCTCGTTTGGAGCCTAGTTGGGGAAAGGAGAGGGTGGGGTGGTAGCCCAAGAAATGAAAACATAACTTTTAATATTGTCATAAGAGCAACCATAATTATAGTTCGAATCTTTTATCAATGACTTTATCAGCACCATTCCCTGATATTCAATTTCCAACTATTTTAATCATGTGTAATTTTACATATCAATATTTATTTGTAATGGTTTCTACAATGCATACAGAGATTCTCTTTAAAACTTTTCAAGGTAACTTTTTAAGGCGAATTAGTAATGAAATTATTATAATATTACAGATGCCAAGATTTTCAACGTCTGTATTGTGGTATCACTACAAGAAAATAGAGGTGGATAGAGAAGAATGCAAATATTGCAAAGTCATCATCAGTATTGCTGGAGGCTCCATGGCTAATTAAAAAAGGCATCTTATAAGGAAACACCCCACAGTGCCACTAGAGAGGGCGGATTTTCGATCTAGGTCTCCATCGTCAACATCTGCAGAAACAAGTGCTACGACGCCAACTGCGTCTTGCCAGCGATTCATCCTAGCCTCTACCTTCTCAGCCTCCGTGAGCGCATCTGTCAGCGATGTTGATTTCGCTGTCGTCGACCAATTTGGTCAGCAGACTGCCTACATTTGCCACCTTTGAACCTGTTTCAATAGGAGGAGGGCAGTCATCTTTGACAAATTTTGTCAGTATTATTAAGCCCCTCCCAATTTATAAAAGCAAAGAAATCGACTTACAGTTGCTTAAAATGATTTGTAAGGAATACCGTCCCTTCAGCACTCTAGAAGACAAAGAATTTAGGAAGTTTGTTTCCCTGCTCTGCCCCAGTAACCAGCTTCCAAGTAGGAAAACCCTTTCGACCAGCTTGCTGCCACAATTATTCAGTCAACTGCGGAATAATTAACGAAGAAAACTGAATTCGACGACAGCAGTCTCTCTGACAATTGACGGGTGGACTTATTCGAACAATCAAAGTTTTATTGCGATCACTGCGCATTGTATGGATGATAACACGAGACTTCAATCGAATGTATTGGGTTGCCTGGAATTTTCGCCTCGACACACTGCAGAAAACATAGGTAATTTTCTACATAGATAAGCGACAAACTGGGGGATAAACAACATAATAGTGGCAGTTGTAACCGACAATGCAGCAAACATGGTTGCTGCGTCAAAATTGGTAAATGGGCTCACATTCACTGTTACGCCCACACTATGAATTTAATCGTGGAAATCGGGTATAAAACCATTTGAGAGTTTGGTCGAAAAAATTAAATGTCTCGTTCAATTTTTCAAAAAAATGTTCACTTGCAATGAATAAACTAAAGTAAACGCAAGTGCAAATGAATCTGCCGATGCTAAAACTAACACAGGAAGTCCCCACGCGATGGAACTCGCTTTTCGATATGCCAGTACTTGTTTTGGAAACGAATTGCCCATTATTTCCTTCCACTTTAGCTTTTCTCAGAATTCTCGGAAACGAAGAGCATAAACTGACGTCAGAGGAGTGAGATATCATAGAACATTCAATTACGTTACTTCAAATTTTTTAACTAAAGAGGTGAGCGTTGAGCAAACTGTGTCGTTGCCCAAAACGGAGGCTTTAACGTGGACGCTTTTAAACTTCATATCTACGTTTAAGAACCAGGAAGGGTTGCCCCCGTAATAGCTGCAATGTCTGAGACGATGATAAAGGCTGTCGAACAGCGGGTTGTTAATACGTCGTATGTCGTTGCCCCAGCGACGTTACTTGATCCACGATTTAAAAAAAAAAAAACGGCTTCTCGGCAAGAAGCTCGAAGTATATGCAAGCATACGATGGAATCGTGAGTGAAGTTCATCAATTACTAGCACAAGAAAAAGCTAACGAACCCACTTCAGTAGCTTCTTCTTCAAAGGGACTTCCGTTATCATCATCTTTTCCATCATTAACAAATATTAATTTGTGGTAAGCCTTTGACAACGAAGTGGCAAAGACAACACAAACATGATTTTCAGGCTATGGCTGTAACTGAAGTGGACAAATACATTTCTGAGATGTTGCTCCCGAAGGGATGGTGATCCTCGGTTGTGGTGGGAACAAAGAAAACTTCTTTACCCACATTTATATTCATTGGCCCTAAATAGGCTGTGCGTACCAGTGACTTTAGTACCTTCAGAGAGGATGTTTTCGAAAGCAGGACAAACACTGACTGATAAAACAAGTCGATTGAGGCCATCAAAAATTTCGGAAATTATATTTATCAGCGGTAATGTTTAAGTTTGTACATATGTGTTCTAGAAGCTGTTAAATAAAGTTTTACAATGATGTGGAATGAATTTATCTCAACAGTTCCCCGTACCATTTTCACATTTCAAATTCGGTTGGTAATCCTTCAGAGGAATTACAGGGCAGTATGACTGCTTTAAGTTCATTCTAATCGCCTTTACATTCGCTTAAGTCATCAATTTTTTTTATTAGCACGTGTTTCGAAAATGTCTGATTCCACTTGAGTTCATAAAATGTATATTATTTATTCAAATACTACAATTTTTGTATTACCTGTTATATTTTCTTGTTGGAAATGAGTCTATGTCATGAAAGAAAGATTAATGAATTGTAATTTAAAAAAAACCGTTTCTACAATTTTTATCCAACACTGTAAAACGTAGTGTTTGTAGGGTAAAATACTACTAGTCGTGAGTGTCCACGGCAATTTTTCCAAGCAGGTGGGCAAGGCTCTAAAATAGGCATTTTTTATATAAATTAATTGATCACTTTTGAGATGTGTCATGGCATCAGAACTCTCCGCGAAAGGATGGATATCGACTCAACATTCGTATTTATTATGGGTAGACTACTTTGATACTTATAAGACAGGCATGATTCACGATTATCTTCCTTGAAGTAAACCTTTCTGTGTTATTAATATGATTCTGGAAATGACACATTCCTCAAGTTGACGATCTAACATTATATCATTTTACGATAGTATTTCACATATATTCAAGAAAATGACCAGCAAGTTAGGAAATAAAACAGCAAAATATTTAGAAAACATATTTTTATCAAGTACTAGTAACTCAAGCTGATGCTCAAAGCAAAAAAATCGTAAGTACGAGTATGAAACGATCAGAAAAGAGAATACTACTGGTTATAAACAAAAATGAACCAGTCATAAAGAACCTTTGACTAGTCTTTCTCGAAAATGATAAAGCAGGCATTTTTTATAATGCATAGGGGAATGCACACGGCATTCTGTTAAACAAAACATTTCTCTAGGAAGTGCTACCTTTAGCTATTGCTGATTACGTCGAGAAAACTGTGACGGGGAATTCGGTTCCACGACAGCGGTGAAACGCCTCATACGCAACTCCACAACAACATTTCGAAGAAGGCAGTGAAGGAAGTCGGTACGGCACAGGCGAGCGGGTTTTTTCCGTCTTTCTTTGATCCAAGGTAAAACGGCACGTCCATTGCTACGGAAGGCAGGCCGACTTACAACCGAATGAAGCCTGCGCTGCATAATTGAGTGTCTGCTGTCATATTTTGTAAAGAGAATATGATAACTTCTGCAATATTATTTCAATGGTACAAGGTGGCACATGGAAAATCGGCCCCGAGTACTAGACTCTAGACTGTCCATTGTTCCCCAACAATCGTCATCTATTGTTTCGCAGTTGTTGCTTGCAGTAGCTTATTTATTGTTTCTTCACCGCCTAATTATTACATGTTTATCTATTTGTTATATCTGCTCGTAACGGGCAACAAATCGTGCATAATTGGCAAGCAGTCCGTACTCGGGACCAGTTTTCCGTGCGCCACCCTATATTATTTCCCTGCGATCAGTCACACAACCCTAGTTGGCTAAACGAGAGGCTCTGTGGAATCATGGAAATTACTTCTACAAGTGTGTGAGAATTCTGTCATGAATAAAAACTCTGTACTCCAGGGGGGAGGCAAGTGCCTTCTCTTGGTGCCTTCCACCCTTCAGTCACCTACACTACTAGTTTTCAGTTTTTCAGAAGAACCATATACCAAACACAAATGAACGATGACCGAGTAAAAATTAACGGTTCCCAAAAAAGGACGATCACCAGTGAACTAGTTCCCAAGGATGAACGAGTTTGCTCATCTCTAATGGTGACAAGCGAGGTGTGTGGTGGGAGTGGGACAGACACAGATTTCAGACGATCTAGGAAAGGTCTGTTATCTTTATATAGGACAGAAGTCTTTTTACTATGGGTTGCAGTTGCTGATCAACTAAGGCAGATATACGTTCAGTGAATGCTTTGAAACTATAGGATGGCCACGATGATTGGGTTTGTGGATCTTGGGCAGAAGGTGAAATGTGGGGGTGGGTGGTTTTGGTGAGGTAAAACGTTCAATGGATTGAGGTGTAAGTCCTTGTGAGGGACCTTAGGTTTTTAGGAGGGACTGCAGGTCAGTTTGAATCACAGAGATGGGATCTTGATGGCAGATGCTGTGTGTAGAGTTGTCAGATATCTGGCGTAGACCTTCAGTAACATACTCCTGTCAGTCAAGTACCACAGTGGTAGATCCTTTGTCTGCTTGGAGGATAATGATTATGAAGTTCATACCAGTAATGTGTTCTACCGG
The DNA here is from genome assembly GCF_023897955.1 of Schistocerca gregaria. Taxonomy (NCBI): domain Eukaryota; kingdom Metazoa; phylum Arthropoda; class Insecta; order Orthoptera; family Acrididae; genus Schistocerca; species Schistocerca gregaria. The sequence continues at coordinate 372,961,254 of NC_064922.1, forward strand.
GTGATCAAAAATTCAGTATAAATTTGAAAACTGAATAAATCACAGAATAATGTAGATAGAGAGGTACAAATTGACACACATGCTTGGAATGACATGGGGTTTTATTAGAATCAAAAAAATACAAAAGTTGAAAAACTGTCCGACAGATGGCGCTTCATCTGATCAGAATAGCAATAATTAGCACAACAAAGTAAGACAAAGCAAAGATGAGGTTCTTTACACGAAATGCTCAATATGTCCACCATCATTTCTCAACAATAGCTATAGTCGAGGAATAACGTTGTGAACAGCACTGTAAAGCATGTCCGGACTTATGGTGAGGCATTGGCGTCGGATGGCGTCTTTTAGTATCCTTAGAGATGTCGGTCGATCATGATACACTTGATTTCAGGTAATCCCAAAGCCAACAATTGCACGGACTGAGGTCACGGGACCTGGGAGGCCAAGCATGACGAACGTGGCGGCTGAGCACACGATCATCACCAAATGACGTGCGCAAGAGATCTTTCACGTGTCTAGCAATATGGGGTGGTTCTAATAAAACCCCATGTCATTCCAAGCATGTGTGTCAATTTTTACCTCTCTATCTACATTATTCTGTGGTTTATTAAGTTTTCAAATTTATACTGACTTTCTGATCACCCAGTACTTGTAGGCGGTACGGCCATGCAGCACTACAAGTGTAGTGGTGTCACTGAGCGATATTCGTGCTCAAGAAATTGTCGAGTCTAGTTTCATACATTGTAAGTAGTAATTTTCTTGTTTGGTATATGTTGTTCTGTTGCAAGCATATATTTTCACAATAAATATCAGATAGTGGTAAATTTCACAAAAATGCTGGGCACAAGGTCAGCTACTATTAGCATAGCATAGTTGCTCTAACAGAGTGAGTGTCAAAATTATTAGAGAAAAATGATCTACAAAAGTTATGTCACGATGAACTGATGGTTCAGTTACAATCTTTGTGTGCTGCACAAGAGCTACAGTTGAGTTAAAGTGAAATTAAGTCACCAGTAGCAATGCCCCACTTTTCAGTAGATCCTTCAATAGCTAACCTAATCACATGCTTCTCCAGCACAACAACAGAGAACGTGATGGTATTCGTTAATGATGTACTGGCTGCAGCCGGAATGAGTAATTGTTCAGATGAAACTACTCTGGCGATGGCCACTTTGCACATTATGGGTAAGGCCAAGACACATGATGATCAATAAACTGAGCAAGGCTAGTACATTTGAACAATAAGCACAGGTTTGCATCAGTGATACTTGAAGCACAATAGTGCCATTTTTTTTTCTTGGAAAAATTGGGTGGGTTCACGCAGAAGACAAATGACATTGTGGAGACTTTTTTGGACAGACTCTGTAACATAATTGTGCAAATATACGCGTTGACAGGGGATCCAAAAACAGATAGCATCAAACACTTGGGAGGAAGAAAACAGAGCTCTCTGTGTGTTTTTATGAGGAATTCCTCTGGAGTTGAGGATTTGGCTACAGCACTGCATGTTGCCATACATTTGCAGGAAATGCTGCTACATGAGTAGACGATGATAAATGAATTTTTGCTTCTGAAAAGAATTATTGTTGTTGTTGAGGGAAGAAAGGGAATCTGAAGGTGCAATGCAATCAACCACAGCATTACAGAAGTGGGCATTCTGGGCATGAGGCCAACGAGTGTGGGGATAGAAAGCACAGTAATGTAAATAAGCAACAGAAAATGTTAACATTCAAAAAAGATGTTTCATTCATCAAAAAAATTCGCAGTGAATTGAAATACATGCCGACACTAATGCAGAGACACAGTGCTCTTTCATGTACTTTATAAATGGCAAAGATTGTAAATTTTTAGTCAGTACTAGAGCACATGTATCTGTGATTAGACTTTGTGGCTAGAAGACTAGGTACTCCAAGGTACAAGTTATCTGGAGCTGGAAATAATTATTTTGTATAATTGGGGACAACAAGGCTCATATTTAGGATTGAAACTATAAAGTTGTGTGAACATATCGAAGTATTGCCAACAGTGGAATAAGGGTATTCCGTGACTCTCAGAGTCAACTTCCTGCATAGGCATCATGCAACAATTAATCTTGCATAGTGTACAGCTGAACATGGTGAGAACTTGTATCCAGTAAGTCCAACACCTGTAAATGTTTAAATGTCACTTGGTACACTGACCGTCAAGGTCTCGCCAACCGAACTATGTACATGCACATTAAGGATAATTAATCATGACAAAGTACTTGCTGGTACAGGGAAGTTGGTTTGAGTATCTGTAGATGCAATTGTGTCACAGCAGAAATTCTGTGTGGTTGAGCCACTACAGAACAATGAAGCATTAGATGAATGCATTGTTTTACATGAAGAAATGTTGCACGCATGTCCAATGTTGACAGAGAACTGATGATTCTGGTAAGCTTTGAGAACTCTGGGCAGATGAAGTGAATCTCCCAGAAGATTTAATTATGCTGAGTTTACCAGAACTCAAGGATGATGATATCCATGGATCATGGGATGATCAAAGCATCAAACAAACCATTCATGCATCTGTACTATGTGCTAAGGTTCACCACTTGAAATACAGTGGACGGGAAGCCATGGAATCTTTGTTGTTATGATATTCAGATTTATTCAGTTCCGATGATCCACTACCAGCAAAAATTCCTATCACACAATGCTGGATACCAACAAAAATAATCGACCTCTCTACAGGAAACCATACGCTATAGCAAAACAACTACAGCCACTAATAGATGAATCTGAAGATCAAGTACATGAGGGTATTTAGAGCATAGTGATAGCTTGTGGTGAGCAAATATTGTTATTGACTAAAAAAGGAAACTGACGGTGTGCTCATATTTCCGATTCTGAATATCACAAATACATTAGACAACCTCGGAAGATGTAAATGATTTTTACCAATTGATCTTAGAAGTGGTTATCACCATCCGGAGTGGTTTCCTGAAGATAGAACCAAAACAGCTTTCACATCACTTTTTGGCCATTACCAGTATTGATGATACCATTTGGACTGAAAAATGCTCCAGCTACATTCCAACACCTGTTAGATAGGGTACTTCATGTATTAATACCAAAAATCTGTATGGTACAATATAATCATGTATTCAAGAACTATACATTGTTATGTTAAATGTCAGGATGAAGTATATAGTAGATTGAGGGTATCACAACTTACACTAAGTGTGGAGACTGCCATTGTCCTCAGACACAAGATAGTTAGCTTGGGCATATTATCTGTCGAGACAGTGAGAACAGGTCCTCGACTTCATTCTGCAGAATATGAATTTCCTACGCCACAAACTACAAAACAGTTACAAGTTTGTGGAGGATTTGCACAGCTGTTAGCTAAAATGCTATGAAAAGGTCTTAGTCTTCAGTCAACAACATAGTGTCAAGAAGCATTCAAGAAACTGAAGGAGATAAACCACCACAAAACAACATACGCCTGTGAGTACTAGCTAATCCATTTACCCCAAACGGAAAATGAAAAAGATTTTAACAATATATCGTGAACCATACCAAGTTACTAACATAAAATACAGCTTTTATTAGTCCTTGTAAGTAGAGTCAAACCCTTTAGAGGTGAAACTGATGCATTGCCACAAATTCCTTCAATCCTTGTAGGTACAGAAGAATTACCTAGGAAAAAGAAACATAAGAGAAAGTGTACCTTATGCACGTAGATCTAGGAAGTAGCATAAATTTTATGTAAAATGTATATATGGTATTTGTTAGATACATAAGCTAGTCTTAAATTTCTTTACTTGCCATGTTTTGTGTTTGTTTGGCTGTATAAAGATGGGACAGGGGGAGAATTGAAGGTACTTTCTTTTTTTCCAGGTAGCATACTAGATGTTATCCAGAAAACCTTTTTCTGATCATAGTACTGCTATACCATGAGCATAGAACTGTATACTATTGCAGAGGAGATATGATGCACCATTGGCATACATATAATAAAAATTTATTTGTTGAGAAAACTAGATGAGAAAGTGGTATAGCTACATTGTTACAGACCTTAGCAAAGAGATCAGGTTATGCAAGGATTCAGGACGAAATTTTACATGAAGCAGTCCATCCCATCTTTACTGAGTGCAACATCATTAAATCCAAAGCAAATTTTGATGGCATTACAGAAAGAACAGAGAGACTTTCCAGGGAGAGAACAACATGTCGTCCCTATAACCAGTAATAATATGAATTTATTTTAACATATATCTGATGTTAAGAGTGGACACTAATTCAGGGTGCATAGGCGGACAAGAAAAAAAATTCCCGGATTTGTCAGTTAAATTTCACTTACTCCCGGGTGAAGATACTTTTTCCGTGTTGAGTGACACTATACTTTTCCTCGGAACTGTAAAACTTATCAGTCCTTTGAATGGTTATGGTTTTATACACTGGTGTAGTACTTCTCAGCTCTTTAGAAAACCAAACTCAGCAAAATAAATAAATAAAACACGTTTTGGAAAGATTTTTGATGTGTAGCAACATGTACGCTGCATATTTTCTTATCACGAAAGTCTGAATTTAAATTGTACAACAGCTACAATTGTAGCCAGTCATAGCTCATGTCACCTGATCTCGCCAGCCGATGACAGAGGATATTCGGGAATAGGACGTGTCATATAGTCAGCCAATAGAGTTATCGCTGCTAAGTAGGGCGTGCACACAAATAGGAACCGTAAATGGTTTAAATTATTATATATAGTGTTACTACAAGAAATCAGAACTTTCACATATTATCTTGGTCTCGAAGATTAATAAGCTGCAAGAGAAGATAAACTTTCACATATAATGATCTTTTTTGCGCGTGTTACACTTTAAGATACATCTCACAAATGTGCCAGTAAAATTTTTAATAAAGGCATAAATGTCTTGATCTTCTGGGCTCGAAATTTTTCTGATTGTTTGTACTCAAAGACTTGATTTTTAAATGAGAGTTAAACGCTCTGTGATTTAAGAAATTCATCGTACATTCTCGCACATAGTTCATCTTACATAAAAGAAAATTTACTTTGAAAATAAGGCTTTTCAAATAACCATTCGCAATATTTTCCCGCGACCTGTTGGAAATAGGTTCGTTTCAGTAGTTGTCTAATACTGAAAAAGCTGTTAATACAAACAGTACCCAAGATTTGTGTGGTTTCTCAATCTCATTGCGTGTATTTTGTCACTGTCTGCTAGGTAAAACGAAATAGGCCTGTCTAATATTGCAGCTACTGTAACATACACCAAATAAACGAGACTGTTTTGGCACAAATGGTCATTTTTATAACACGAGGAAATGTAATTCACAAAGTACCATTATCAAATGCCTATTAGGCCTACTACAAGCAAAAAGTTTTATGTTCGGAAATAGTTTCATTCATACGCTCCTGCTTCTCAAGCATGAGATTGAAAAGTAGTAGTATGAAATTTTCATATAAATTTGGAATCGTGTTATTCTTCCATAATTTCTGTGATGTCCCCGTTTCTTCTCCTTCCTCGTTCTACAAAACAATCTTGTCATCACCAATTCTCTAACTTATTCTCCGGTTAACTTCGCTAGCCCTGCCACAATCAACGGTTTAGTTATCCCGCGTTTATTCTCCGGTTAGGCGTTATTACGTGTCCATACAACGCGTTTTCCGCGCTCGCGCTACTCAGGCGGCTGCTACCGGGAACAATCTGATAACTGGTCCTTACTAGTGTAGCGGTCTGGCCAAAAAATTTTCTATCAAAATTTCATTTTCTTGAATACACCAAGAAGAAAATACGTAATCTTTCTTGCCTATGATTCCTGTTGGTCGTTTATTTCCATTCTGGTAGTCTGAATCTATGGATTTCGCTGGTAATTATAACAACGCTGATCATTCGCGAACACAGTCAACCACATAAACAAACAGCGATTGCCATTCTCCCGTTCGGCTGTATAGCTCGTATAGCCTTGTCCCCTTCTGTGTGCAGGAAAGTTTATTTGTAGATGCGACGGGATTCCCCTGGCATATACATGACGTGCACTATACACTCACTCACAATTCAGCTTATGATTCATTCACAAATAAACTTAGAATATGTTCTAAAATGTTCAAAAACCAACAGGGATGCGTCTCAAAGTCATATGAATAATCAACAGACAAACGTGCGCTGGATACTAGGCGCTTGGTGAAACAAGGTATTTTTCCTCAAGAATATGATTTTGGCAGCCCCCTCCCATTCCGCTGAAATTGCCATCCGGGTTAGATGCCCCGGTTTGCCCCCCCCCCCCCCCCCCCAGTGAATCTGGCAACTTGCACGCGCCAGTATAATTTTTTGGGGGTAGCATTTTGCTGCTTATAGTGCTAACAGTCACACGTCTATAGCCAGAAGCGTGAGAAGGTACTACTCATGTGCGACTCAACTGCGCATGCGCATGAGCCAGCTGTGTTCGAACGAACCTAAAGTAAACAGTTGTGACGTCACACTCATCGGAGACGGAGGCAATTTGTTGTTATGAAGCACTGAATAGTCTTCTTAAGGCCCTTAACACATATTGCTATTGGCTTGTATGAGAACTGTGTTTAGTACTTGTATATAGCGCATTTACTTTGCAACTTAAGTTTTATTTTCGTTTTTTTCCTCTCGTTCATGTTTTATTGCTGCAGTAGTGGGATACATAATATCCTTTGTTAGAATATTGTTTCTTATCAGTCAGAATTACAAATATTTAACTGAAAGCTAAAACAAACAAAAAATTCCCGGAATCCCAAAAAACTCCCGGGTTTATCCCGGTTTTCTCCCGGATGAAAAAAATTCCCGGATCTCCCGGGTCGTAGACACCCTGTAATTAGGCCAGATTGCACATTTAAATGCAATTTTCAGTAGTAGTAGTAGTAGTAGTAAACGCGCCATACCAGTGTTACACAGTTCATCCTTATCCGATTAAATGGAATACAATTAGAAATGGATACAGATACAAACTCACAAAGTATTACTGGTTTGCAGATGATGAGATGCTCACATCATTATGTCTATAGCAGATTTGAAAGATTTTATTAGAGAGAATTATTTGTCCAACAAAGGTGATACAAACAATCATGTAAAATCCAGTTGTTTTTTAGGGAAAATGGAAGCAGTAGTGTGCGAGAAATTAGCTCCTTACCCAAAATTCTTGAAAACTGGAGATCACTGAATTTACTCCATATTTACACCTGGAACAGTAATTATTGCTTGCCGTAAAAATGGTAACCCAGCCAGGATAAGGAAACCAGAATTGCAGGGCAATGGATTGTTTATTAACAGAACTAGATGTGAAATAGCTGAAAATCAATTTCACCTTCCATCTACCATCATGAGCACAATAATTAATGTGTCCTGACCAATGTTGTATTGACCAGAGGAACCACAACACATATTACCTAACCAAAACCAAGCCTTTACTAACGATACCTTAGATTCCACTTTGAACGATACTCAGATTCCACTTTGCTACAATCCCTTGTTTCAATTCCACTTCAAGAAAGGGACAAATTTCAAACAATAAAATAATGTAGCATGTGGTATAATATCATGACAAACAGACAAAGTACAGTTACTTTCAGTCTATCAATGACATGCAAAATCTTGGTTCTAGTGTTTATTTGTGCAACTTACTTTTGTATAAAGCGTAAAATATCTCATTCAAATGAGTGACCCATTAATAAGATATCTGTGTAATGGATACAGACTAGTAATAAGAAATGTAAAGAAAAGTGTAAATAGTGTGTGCCACCAGGGTAGATTGACAAAGCTAACATTCAAAATGTACCTTGAGAAACAACCCAGAAAACATTTGTAGAGTAACTTTTTTACAAAAATAAAAGGCAGGTACAGACTAATTAGTAATAACTGAAAGAAAGGGAAAATTCAGGACAAATATTTTTAAAGAGGAGGAATGTATTACAGCACATAATAATGAGCAGTGGAAATCAGAAAAAAAAAATTGAAAGAAAGTCACATTGCCACAGGAAAAATCAATTCATATCAGAAACAGAGGCAAAAGTAGGAAGCGAAACAGTATATTGCTCAAGTGGGTCAGGCTATCAACATGTTACAGTACCGTTTGTTGAGTAAAAGTACACATTCAGCACAAAGGAGCCTGCCACAGAAAACCAAAGGAACTGAGGCGAGACTGCCACAGAAAACCAAAGAAACTGAAGCAAGCATATTTCTTAGCTCCAGAGACATGTTGCAAAAAACACTCTCTTTCACAAGAGCACATATTGAGGAACTGACACAGCAGTTAACAGCCTGTTAAGTGAACATAACAGAATAACAAGGACACATGCAGTCATTAGAAACCGAGCCTTGTGTCACAGTCTCACACTAGCTCCTTTTAAATATCCCAAAATACCAAGAATTACTCACTGGGATTGGTGTCATTCATAGTAACAGCACTTGATTCCATGCTTACTATAATATAATGAATCTACATCCTAAATGTTCCAGCTCAGTCTATGAATTAGCCACAGATGTAATCAAGAGATGGCATTCACATGATGAATTCATGCTGCTTGCTGCCCACAATCTACTTATGAAGGAACTGACTGTATTCTGACAGCACCACTTTGCAGGGTACTGCCAGCACTTAACTTCAACATGGAAGCCAGCAATATGGCCTCATGGGGTCCCTGTCCCTGTACAAAACTTGGGTGCCTCTGGATGGCGACAATTACCGGAAGTGGGAGAGGAGATTGACCATTCACAAGATTACTTATACCAGGATACATTGCAGATGGGTCATCAAGGGTCATTGTAGAATTCAGAGTGGGATTGAGGACACTCCAACAGCCAGCTTGGAATCACTCTGCACTGAATGCAGGCTGTGCCTGCTCGCCGGCAACCTGCTGTAGCACCAGGGTTGTTGACATCATCATCCGGGTGTGCAGTCACTGACCTGACTCGCCGAATGTCAGCTAGAATCCAACACAGTTGAGTGAGCAACAGCCAAGGCTGGTGTGGAAGAACAATGACTTGTAAAAAAAAAAAAAAAAAAAAAAAAAGAAAGAGAGAGAGAGAGAGAGAGAGAGAGAGAGAGAGAGAATAAATGCTTGAACTCTAGCATTGCTGAAGCTTCACAGTTTCTTAACCGCTATCCTGACTTCATTCAGAGGCATCTACGCTCAGCCCTGAGTTGGTGCAAAAAATGGCGGTATATGTTCATGAAGACTGTCGACTGACGTGGATTAAATTTCTACAATGCTTCAACTCTCTTACATGAAAGACTCACAGAAACGTTAGCTTACCAGATACTGTGCACAAGCTGGAAAAGAAGAAGAAGAAATGATAGAGCAGCATGAGAAAAATTGGGTCAATAGCAAAGACAGGTTTCTTGAGTGACTTTAATAGGAAAGAGAGGATTTTCTTAGCTCTCATGTGTCTGGAAATGTAAAAACAAGGGTGGCTCATTACATGCCTGAGGCACAGGAACAGTAATCACAGAGGTGTTGCACCAATTCCCCACCTGCCTCAAAATTCAAAACAACAATTTTGGGCAAAAAAATCTTGGCCTTAATGTTTTGGGACTGAAAAGGCATTATTTTGGTCAAATTTCTGCTTCAGAGGGAGACCATCAATGCACAAAAATACTGTAAGACGCTAAAAGCCTCAAAAGGAGCATTCAAAACAAAAGGAGTGGAATGCTGACGAGAGGAGTGTGCTTGTTGAATGAGAGTGTCCATCTTCACACAGCCTTAGCTACCAAGGCGCCCTTGGACTCATGTCTCAACAATATCCTGTAATCTTTTTCAAATACACTTTTTCCTAAGACATACAAAAAAATCTAGTACCCTTATTTTCCAAACATGCCTCTTACACACTAATTTTGCTGTAATACATACACATAAATATCTTCCATGAAAATGTAGAAGGGGGCATACTATATGACTGGGCATAAGAACCTGATGGTCAGAATGAATGATGAAATCCCTATAGTCTATGCCAATATTTCCAGTAAGTTACTAGCAAAACGGATTTCCATGAGCATTCTCAGTAATCAGAACATTGTCACTGAATTTGGATAAAAGTTTCCAACAGACATTGCTACCCAATAACGATAGACAAAGTTGCAACAATAAATGAAGAAGCAAAAATATGACAGCTTGCACAGTATAAAGATCGACATGCACAGAATTAGATTTTTCCATCATATCATAAGACATTGCATCCCACTGCATTTCTACAGCCATGGTATGCATAACAGATCGTAAGTGGCAGTCTCAGAAATTGAACAGATGCACTTAGGTGGATACAAGTTAGTACCACACTACTGTAGGTATAATGTGAGGAAAGGGGGGCCCTGGTTACATACACCATTAAGCAAATGCAACTTAGAAGAAATAACGATGTGAAAAAATCAGTAGAGATTTCATTTTGGATGATTCTGCTGAGGGCATCTAGTATTACATACGTCCAGCTTTCTGAGAAAACATCTTACAAGTAATGAACAATTTTTCTGAGAACAAGCTTTTAACAAGAGCTTAGTTTGGCTTCTGTAAAGACTCCTCTACCCAGAGCACAACATATGATCTAACAAAGTCAATTCGAGTACAACTAAACACAAATCACCCCCTTGGCATTTTCTGTGATCTTCCCAAGGTCTTTGACTTCATTGATCATACAAATCTTCTATGGAAACTTAAATGCTATGGAAGTAAAGCCTTCCCTTTGCAATGATGGAGAGTCACAACAATAAAAACGGGTTGCATTAGCAAATGACACGACAGCAATAAAGACTGAGTTCAGAACAGGGCACAGTGCAACAGCAACTGATAGTTGATTTATCAATAAACCTGTCTTTAATGAAACAGATGTGAGCCATTAAATGTAACAAACCGAAAAGGACGTATTGTAGTATTCGATACCACAATAAGTGTACCACTTGAGCAACTCTTGTTACAGTTATAAATACTTTCGACTCATTTATGGTAACTGCTGATCATTATGTCACTCCTGAATATGAACAGCACTTATTAATCACTTACCTAAATGTTCCATTTGTTTACTATATAAACACTATCATGTTTTCAGTTTCCACATACTTCCAAACAAAAACAAACACTCCACCTGAATATATCTAATGATAAGTTATGCCATAAATGTTTGCAAAATAAGTAAATAATTATATGCTCAACTACAATCTGGTAACTCAAGATTGTTAAAAGTGTTCATATTATGAATTTGGAGCTAAAATATTACACATTTTGTTTTCTTGAATAACAAATCCGTTTTAGCACTATTATGTATGCAGCGATGCATCCCAATTAAACTGAAATTAATTTCAGCAATAACATTAAATTCTGAGAGTGAAAACATTAAATATGGTGTGCTCCAAGGTTTCGTACTTGATCAGCTCCTGTACTTAATTTACGTAAATGATTTACCAAGAACAATGGAGGACTCACCAAAAGCTGTAATATTTGCTGTTGACAAATATACTGATGAAAGGCCCCACATATAAGACATATCCAGGAGAAGAGTAGAACATGCTTACATTTGGTTTGCAGCCAACATCTGCAGTTTCCACTCCCAGGCTGAGCTTTTAAAACATAAGCCTCTCCATCTTTTCCTGTTTTCCCACCATGTTTCTCTCTCCACTCTAGTCGTTTTCTCTCTTTATCATACACTTCATTCCCATGATTCATCAGTGTCTGTCTTCCTCTAGGTCTCTTAAATCCTATCATCATTTCATAGATCTCTGTATCCTGTCCACTTCCATTATACCACTTTAATCCTCAAACCTCTATGACCTCTCTCATTCATCTTCTTTTTAACGATTTCTCTTCTTTTCTCATTCCTTTCTCTACCCTTTCTAGTAAGTAATATCATGCTTCTTTGAAATTTCATCTCCCAAATCTGTATCCTGCTCACCTGCCGTTTCTTCATTTCCCACATTTCTGATATACAGGGTGGTCCATTGACAGTGACCGGGCCAAATATCTCACGAAATAAGCATCAAACGAAAAAACTACAAAGAACAAAACTCATCTAGCTTGAAGAGGGAAACCTGATGGCGCTATGGTTGGCACGCTGGATGGAGCTGCCATAGGTCAAACAGATATCAACTGCGCTTTTTTAAATAGGAACCCCCATTTTTAATTACATATTCGTGTAGTATGTAGAGAAATATGAATGTTTTAGTTGGACCACTTTTTTCGATTTGTGATAGATGGCGCTGTAATAATAACAAACATATAATTACGTGGTATCACGTAACATTCCACCAGTGCGAACAGTATTTGCTTCATGATACATTACCAGTGTTAAAATGGACCGTTCACCAATTGTGCAAAAGGTAGATATCATGTTGATGTGTGGTTATTATGATCAAAATGCCCAACGGGCTTGTGCTATGTATGCTGCTCGGTATCCTGGACGACATCGTCCAAGTGTCCGGACCGTTCGCCGGATAGTTATGTTATTTAAGGAAACAGGAAGCGTTGAACCACATGTGAAACATCAACCACAACCTGCAACAAATGATGATGCCCAAGTAGATGTTTTAGCTGCTGTCGCAGCTAATCCGCACATCCGTAGCAGACAAATTGCGTGAGAATCGGGAATCTCAAAAATGTCGGTGTTGAGAATGCTACATCAACATCAACTGCACCTGTACCATATTTCTATGCACCAGGAATTGCATGACGACGAATTTGAATGTTGTGTAAAGTTCTGTCACTGGGCAAAAGAAAAATTACGGGACAATGACAGTTTTTTGCAAGCGTTCTATTTAGCGACGAAACATCATTCACCAACAGCGGTAATGTAAACCGGCATAATATGCACTATTGGGCAACGGAAAATGCACGATGGCTGCGACAAGTGGTACATCAGTGACCTTGGCGGCTTAATGTATGGTGTGGCATTATGGGAGGAAGGATAATTGGCCCCTATTTTATTGATGGCAATCTAAATGGTGCAATGTACGCTGATTTCCTACGTAATGTTCTACCGATGTTACTAAAAGATGTTTCACTGCATGACAGAATGGCGATGTACTTCCAACATAATCGATGTCCGACACATATCTCGCACACGGTTGAAGTGGTACTGAACAGCGTATTTCATGGCAAGTGGATTGGTCGTCGAGGCACCATATCATGGCCCGCACATTCACCAGATCTGACATCCCGTGATTTCTTTCTGTGGGGAAAGTGGAAGTATATTTGCTATCATGATCCACTGACAACGCCTGACAACATGCGTCAGCGCAAAGTGCTAACATTACGGAACGTGAACTACTCACTGTTGAGAGCAATGTCGTTACACGTATTGCCAAATGCATTGAGGTTGACGGACATCATTTTGAGCATTTATTGCATTAATGTGGTAGTTACGGGTAATTACACTGTAACAGCAAGCGTTCTCAGAAATGATAAGTTCACAAAAGTACATGTATCACATTGGAACAATGTTCAAAGTCGTCGCAATGTAATTCCTGGTGCATAGAAATATGGCACGGGTGCAATCGATATTTAATTTAAAGAACCTACCTGTTACAAACTGTTCACCTAAATCTCATGTTTGTGACTATTACAGTGCCATCTATCACAAAGCGAAAAAAGTGGTCCAACTAAAACATTCATGTTTCTTTACGTACTGCACGAATATGAAATAAAAAAAGAGGGTTCCTACTTTAAAAAAATGCAGTTGATATCCGTTTGACCTATGGCAGCACCATCTAGCGGGCCAACCATAGCGCCATCTGGTTTCCCCCTTCAAGCTTGCCAAGTTTCGTTCTTTGTAGTTTTTTCATTTGACGCTTATTTCATGAGATATTTAGCTCGGTCATTATCAATGGACCACTCTGTATATACAAGTACTTTAGCATATTTTCGGCATAAATTGCTTGATTTTGGGTGTCTGTCCTTGTTCCATACTAGGCTTTTTACTCTGCAGGAATTCGTGGGCTTACCTTCCCCTTTCACTAATTGCCTTGTCTTCTGTTGTGTTCACCAAGTACCTGAAACTTTCCATTTTTTTAGTACTTGCCCTCTTATACTTACATATGTTGCTACTGTCCTTTTATTCCTCATTGTCCATCACTTCACACTTCTTTCCATTAAATTTCAATCAATACTGTCCCCATCACTTCTTCCCACATCTTTCTTTTACCTCTCATTTCCATTAAACTCCCAGCAGACGTTTCTATCATGTTTCCATTTCCTACCCACACTGCCACTCCTGTCATCATTTCATCCATAATGATGAAAGTGGAAAAGCTAATGCACCTCCAAGCATCAAACTAATGTCTTTTCTCATCTCACTTTTACACAACTCAAATGTCACACTTTATTCTTCTCATAGCCTTCCAATTCCACTTTTTTGAACAGTTTCTCAAACCTTATTTCTTTTCACATTATCACATACTGTCTCAACATACAGGAATATCATTACTAAATTCTGCCATAATTGCAGTGTCTCTTGGAGGTGACTTACACTAAAATTTAGATCCACTGTTGACTTTCCTCATCTAAACCCATACTGTTCCTCTCTCTCCGTCCTGCTACTACCATCTTATATACCCTCTAGCCTGAAAAACTTCCCTAAATTTCGTAGTTTTCTGTACTCCTCTTACAAACTGATACTTTGATTCCTTTTTTCCAGTCTACTGTTCTCACGACTCAACAGACCCACTGAACACCATCTCCACATAGCCCAGGTACTTCTCCACTGTCATTACCTTCATCACTCCCACCACTTTTATCTTGATCCATTTCAGCATTCTCTTCATTACCTGTTTCTTTTTCCCTACTTCCATTAGTGTTCAGTAATTCTCCATTTCCTGTACAGTCTCAATTTTCTTTCCTTCTTTACTGATCACCCTGACATTTTTCATCTCTTCTTAGTCTTGACCATAACAGAGCTTTCTTACTCCCCTCACTGTCTTATTCCACAATTTTTGTCCACCTTTCCATTCATTCTCTCTTCTCTCCTGCGACCACCCTCTTAGCCACCTTTTTCCCAGTGTATTCAGTCCTCAATTTCTCTGATTCTCTCCTGAAACCATGCACAGAATGGTATTACTTTCCTTACAGCTTCATCCCTTACTAGTATCATTCGACAACTCCCCATTCTTCCTCTTTACTGTATTTCATTCCTCCATGCATTGCTCTTTACTGTTTTATTAACTTAAAATATTTACAAAATTCAGGAAATTGAGTTCACAATGACAGAATGTGGATTTGTACCCTGTCAATCCAATGTAGAAGCTCTTCACCATTACCAGCTTTATACCTTTCTTGGTGACTGATAAGAGTATTTGTAACTTGTCTTCCAATATTACTACAATAATACAGGATATGTACATAAAGTCCGGGAACACCTTCAATTATTTATTGCACAAGAACTAAACATTGTACAGATGTCATACATATTGCATTTTGAGGAGAAACTCTTCATTTTATTTATTTATTTATTTTTTTTACAAACATTCGATATGCGAACCATGAGTGACCCGCAGATGTCAATACGGTGATCGAATTCTTGCTATACCCCTCCCAGCATGGCATCATCGACTGTGGCAGTCGCTTCCTGTATTATCTCCCGGAGCTCTGCTACATCATGTGATAGAGGTGATAAATACACCAGATCTTTAATGTGTACACACAGAAAACACACAGAGTGAGATTTGGTGTTCAGGGAGGCCATTTCATGAAACAGCTGTCCCCTTCTGTAGCACAGCCAATCCATCGATGCAGCAGCTTCGTGTTCAGGTACCCACGAACTTCACAATGAAAATGGGGTGGAGCTCATCCTCCTGAAAGATGAACGGAGAGTCTGATTGCATCTGAGGCATCAGCCATTGCTGAAATGTGTCCAAAGAGGAATATGCAGTGAGAGTGCTCCACATTCACTTGACTCACACTGGGATGTCATCTTCTCTTTGCTGGGTACAAGCAAGCCATCTTAACGAATTTGTTGTGCCAGCTGTGTTGAACAGCTGTAGCGCACTTGTTTTTGTCGAACTCTAACACACAGAAAGCTCGCTCCGCACCTGAACTCTCCATGTCTGGACTAGCACTGACTATCGGCAAGTTACCAAACTATGCTGTGGTGGTATACTTGGAAGGGGGGGGGGGGGGAGAGAGGAGGGGGCAACTTTCAGGGTTTCTCTTCAAAATGAAATATGTATGATGTCTGTACAATGTTTGGTTCTAGTACACTAAATAAATGAAAAATGTTCCCAGACTTTATGTGCACTTTGTATACTAATTTTGATTAAAAAATTCTAAATGTTGAATTGCACTTCTCACAATCCCTCATCAAACCACTACCATCGTTTATAAATATTCCAATGCTCTCTCATCTCATTTTGTCTTCACATTGGGCATGTGCACCCAAAACAAAGCTACCAGAAAAAATTATGCTATTTATTTATTTATAGTTCAAAACAGATTTACACCGAAAGTGGAATGCTGAATTTATTTGTTCGTGTTCTGGCCCATATTTACACAAATATGATTCAAAAAGGACAATTTTCCAAAGTCTGATCAAAATGTAAGCGTCTAACATGAAATGTGCCAAATTAAAATCAATGTTGGTTTCATAAAAACTTAAACAAGATAATTTTACAGTCTTCATTTCACTGAGTGGTTACTTTCCTCAATTTGAAGTGAACATTGTGCAGATGACAAACAGTTCTGAAAACTGTTGCAGAATTTTGACTACAACATACACTTACGTTAAATCGTTCATTGTGACAGCCCAATTATCACAAACCAGTCTGGAACCTTAAAACAAATTTGTCCCATGACCTTTGCACATCAATTACTCAAAATAGGCACTTATTCATTTATTCTTATAAAGTTTCAAACACAGTAAAGTGAACACTATGGAAGACTGGGATAGTAATAAAATGATAATGATAATAATAATAATAAACATAACAATAACAAACAATAATAATGGCTTAAGAATACCATGGAGATTGACACAAATTTGATACACAGCTTTAATTTGAAATTACTAAATATGAATCCATTAAAACAATGGAAAATACATTTAACTGAACACTGCACAACTCCACAAATAAAAAAGAAATATATGTTTTTCTTGTACAAAAACAGTAATGATGTACTGACCTAAATATTTCAGTATGTGTGAATGATAGGTGCTGAAATTTTAAACCAAGTTTCTTTTGTTTCTGATGTGATTAAAGAATATGCAAAGGTAACTGTTTTCACAAACGAAAAATAGGGACTAAAACAATTTCAAGGTACCATAGCATCTTAGCCAATAACATTTTTTTGTGACGTTTGCAAAATTCACTTAAAAAATTAAGTCAGTCAGTGAGGGACTTCCTATAAGAACTCCCTGAAATTGCAGTAACTGCAATGAAATTTTCTCTGAATCAGAGCCAAATGGTGTTATTTACTTCAATTTCCCCATTCTTATACAAGTATTTTAATGTTTTCTTTTGCAAAACTTAAGTTTCACACTTACAGTATGTGAATTATGCTAATGAAGTATTTTTACCTGGTTAAAAAGATAAAGACCAAACTTCACAGTCTAGAAAAAAGCATGGTGTTGGCAAAGACTGCAGCGGTTGGATTCCAATAGATACAGAGATTTATGATTTTTAAACTAGTTTGAGCATTTCATTTTGGTTTGTCTGTTGAAGACTTTATTGGCTTTTGAAGTATCATCAGATGGCCTTCATGTTTCAAAAATCAGTGTACA
Organism: Schistocerca gregaria; assembly: GCF_023897955.1. NCBI lineage: Eukaryota > Metazoa > Arthropoda > Insecta > Orthoptera > Acrididae > Schistocerca > Schistocerca gregaria. Next base: position 372,978,956 of record NC_064922.1, read on the forward strand.
AAACCTAGATCTATAGTACAAACAAAGACATTTTCCAAGTTTATTACACCTCAACTACTATCTGCCATTTGAAAAAACTTCTTGGTTTCACATCATATCAAATTCAATGGACAAAAAACTGCATTCAGATAATCTGTACAATAAAACAAAACAACTTTTAGATAAAAGTGACATTTCTATCAGCTACACTTTGCTCAGCACACACCATAACTTTTCATGATGAGATAGCAAAAATACATGGAACACACCATCACACGATAATCTGAGTCACAGGCCATAATATTTCAAATTCAAGGAACAACAGCTTCCAGCATTAATTTTAGTCGCTGACAACATACAAAACCTGACAACTTTCTTCGATGACTTTGAAATATCACTAAAGAGGAAGTATCTTCATTGAATATGTGACAGCACTTCAACAGAAATCACAGAAACTATTGGACCATATCCACATTTACAAGCATCTGTGGAGAGGGGGGAAAAGAAAGTAACATGCCAACCTGAAAGACTTAGTAACACTGGCAAACCAGTGATACCACTTTCAAAATTGTTACTTGTGAGAATATCACAGCAATAATTTTCATGCAAAACAGTCATCCCACAAAATGAACCTAACAATATATGACCACATTTTAATATCATTTAACTGTAATTCACACAAAATATACATAACTATATGTATGCAAATGTTATGTACAAAAAGAACTCTAATGTGAAATGCAGTCTCTGATTTCAAATGCACTTCTTTGACATTTGTCACTGATGTGACTACTGGATTTTAAACACAAACTGCTCTATAAAGTATTTATACATAAATATATTATATAAAAGGGAAATATTACATATTTCCTAGTTTTACTTCTTTATATATATATATATGTGTGTGTATTCTAATATATTCTTACTTCTATAACAATTTGATTCAATTTTAAAAATACTAGTTACTGACACTTGTCAAATTCTCTTGCCATGTGCATTCGATTTACTGCTTTGTAAAAGCAGCAAGGTGGCAATTTTATGTAAACACACACACACACACACACACACACACACACACACACACACACACACCAAATTAGCAGCTGTGTTAAAGTAGATAATTAAGACATTATGATTTTGTCTTTCATAAAGAGAATACTGAATGGAAAAGCAAGTTCACATTAACCACTGTATGAGTATCCTCCACGTAACAGCACTCCAAAGCCTATATTTACAGCAATATGTCTTACATTTACAAAATCACACAACATGACTTTGCACCATTTTCTTCCTTCCTTTCAGTATTACTGTCAGCTGCTTTCTGCTTTGCAATCTCTCTCATCAAGTCATAGAATACCTGAAAGAGAAAAATTTGAGTAGTCCAATATTCTGCGATCATCTTATTACACAAGTCAGAAAACAGTTCACACAAATACGTCTATTTTCTTTTCCACCAAGCCAAACTGAGCTAAATGAAATACAGGAAAAACTGTACTGTAGCTACAACTAAAAAAAGAAAAATACTGAAGGGTCAAGTCTCTGTAATTGCTCTACAGAAGCGGCAAGTCTCTGTAATTGCTCCCTGGTTTCAGTTCAACGGTGAAGGACAGGAAAGTGATCGGAGGAAAGGGAAAACAACATATACAAGGCATGGACATTCTAATGTTCTGTCTTCATGTTCTAATGTTTTCTAGTTGCAAAGGTTTTCATGAAGTCAACATCCAGTAACTTTTGGCTATTACTGTATTTACTCAGTAAGAGGTGGGGTGGGGGCACATCAGTGCATGCAGAATTCTGGAAGAGAGATCACAAACACTCATCAAGCCCTAAAAATCACTGTGTAGCAAGTGCTATTCACAGAAAAAACACTATACCCCAGTTGAGTACCAAGCATTACTTATGATTACGAACAGCACTACATACCAACTTCCACAGTGCCTTGTTTTACGAAGCGATATGAGGAGCGTATCGACGCTAATTCTTGAAAAATTGTTTAAATACGCTTATTTCCAACAGTTTGTGCTAATGGGATGTTAGTAATTAACACACACATTTCCCTGTACTCTTAATAATTTATAAGTCTTTTAAACATTAATCAATCATAATGTACTTTCATAGACTGGAGGTAGAAAAGTAGTCATCATTACATTTTTTATAGACAAAAATTAAAACTTAGTTAAATACTTTAAAATTATTCAACATTAGGTAAATGAAAAGTCTACTAGTACCAAACATAGGCCTTCATTTGAGGAAGAAATTTCTGAGAATCTGAGTTTGGAGCACAGTTTTGTATGATAGTGAAACACGGGCCGTGGGAAAACCAGAACAGAAGAGACTGAGCATTTTAGACATCTGAGATGTGGTGCTACAGACGAATGTTTAAAATTAGGTGAACTGATAAAGCCAGGAATGTTGAGATTCTAAACAGAATCTTAGAGGAAAGGAATATGTGAAGAACACTGACAAGGAGAACGGACAGGATGATAGGGCATCTCTTAAGACCTCAAGGAATAACTTCCATGGTACTAGAAGGGGCCATAGAGGAAGACAGTGATTGGAATACACCCAGCAAATAACTGAGGATGTAGGTTGCAATTGCTAGTCTTAGATGAAGCGGTTGGCACATGAGAGGAATTTGTGGTGCACAGGATCAAACCAGCCAGAAGACTGAGGACTCAAAAATTGTAATGAGGAAATTCCGTACTTTACTGACCAGATCAAAATCTTTAGAGAAGAAATGAAGTAGTTGTAATACTACACAAGTGAATGGCCAGATGTCAATATCCAACAGCGACAATATTTTACCAAGCTATTATGTTGCCATCATCAATGCACATGATGGCAACACGGTCACATGGGAAAATATTGTGGCCACCGGACACTGACATCCAGCTGTTCTCCAGTGAACTATTTCAATGTGAATTATGTCAGGAGAAGATGATGAACAATATTTCTGATTCTTCTGTAAAGTAAAAATTCATTAGCAAAACTAACTACAACTTACGAAACAACAATATAAATTACCTGAATGAAAGTTTGAACTGTCCACGGGTGTACTGCCGGTCCATAGTGTCCAACGGGCACAATATTTCGAAGATCAGACATGTCGCCATCGTCAGGTGCACTGACGAACTGAGCTCCTGATGGTGGGCGGCCGTCTCAAATACCCTCCCCTCATGAGGTGTTCTCTCTGTGGTATGTGCCTGCACATCAGCGGTTGGTTAGACGTTGGCGTCAACGTCTGTGGTGGCATCGGTGTATTTGCCTCGTCCACCCTAGTCACCCATTAGTTTCTTTTGTTGTGTGTTTTTTCAATTAAAAAGACGCTCAGCAAAGGAAACGAACAGGTGACTAGGGACGGATGAGGCAATTACACCAACGCCACCACAGATGCCAACGCGAGTGTCTCACCGACCACTGACGCGCGGGCGCGGAGAGAACGCCCCACGAGGGGAGGGGATTTAAGATAGCCGGCCGGCCGCCCACCCTCAGGAGCTCAGTTCATCAGTGCACATGACGATGGTGACACGTCTGATCGTTTAAATATTGTGCCCATTGGGCACTATGGACCGGCAGTACACCCGTGGACTGTTTGAGCAAGAAGTATGCCAGGAGAAACTGAAGAGTAAATGGAAGTCATTTGGAAAACATATCTCTAGAAGTATTTGTGATATTAACAAGGTAATTGTCTAAATGAAAACTGCAAAAGAAAAAAATAATCTTTATTTACACTACAAGTGATATTAATGCAAGTGGAGATGCTTCATTTTATTATGTTCCAACAAGTGCAATTTAACTTCCAACAACAAAAATGTTACGGGGTAAAGTTTCACTGTAAACTATGAATTAATTGCTGAAGCCCTTGGCATTCATTAGTGACAGGATAAGGCCTACTGAGGCAGCTAATGCAATTTACACGAGAGGAAGCTACCACTCCACAAATTTCTTACAGAGTAACACATGGAAAACAAGTACCCAATGGTATTTCCAGAAGACCACACAGAGTCCTTGGATCATTCAAAATTGAGAGCACTTAGCTTTAGGTGGTTATAGGCTTGGTGTACCTGGCATTCCAAAGCTGGAGGCTAGGTGATGTTTTCAGTTCTCCACTATACCCAGGCCGCTGAAACATTGCACTTGACGTTTGCGTATGAAGTTGGCAGCGTAACAGAGTAACAAGTGAAGAACGATAGGCGCTAGGCGTTCAGCGTGGGGCGCCAGCCAATCACAGTGCAGTGAGCACTGCTGTTACTCACGTGCTGTGACGTCAAAGTTCCCGCGTTGCCGGCTTTGTTTAGTGCATGTGTATACAACGTGAGTTGTGTGTTGTTTACCGCGTGTTTTCGTTGTACTGTGTGCTATATCGTTGTGACTTTTGTTACGTTGTGAGTTTACGTACTTGGAAAATGCCACCGAAAAGACTTCGTTCACCTAGTGACAATCCTTTGCGTCGAGGGGTGCCACTAAACAGCCAGGCACTGGAGTTGCTACGCAGAACTCGTTAGTTTTACGAGCAGGAGAAAAACTACGTAAGCATTCATGGACAGCCATCAATTCCTGCCGACAAAGTGGTGGAACGTACGTCGAAAACTCTTGGTATTAGTGCAAGAACGGTAGTAAGTAAGGGAGTATTACTACAAAACTTGGAAGATACTGAAGTGAGCCGTAATGATTCCGAGCTGTCTGGATCAAATAATACATTTTTATCAACCCCGGGAAAGAAGAAAAAGCGGCCAAGTCCTGTCACAGATTTAGATTTTTTCCAGACTGATGCAGTTCGTAGGCATGTTTATGCTTACTACAGTAGTAAAGAGTATCCGACTGTAGCTAAGTTATTAATCTCTTTAAAAGAAAGTGAACTCTTCAGGGGTGGTAAAACATCACTAAAAATTCTGCTAAAAAATATGGGTTTCCGTTACAAAACGCTAGACGGACGCAAAGTACTGTTAGAGAGGGCACATATTGTTACCGCTCGTAGCATTTTCTTGCACAAAATTGTGGGCAGAGACATTCATTCCATAATTTGGCTAGACGAAACGTGGGTTAATGCCGGGGAAGCTGTCAGTAAATGTTGGACGGATAACACACCCAGCAGTAGCGGCCATCAGCCGACGGGAGGAGGAGCTAGATTAATTGTGGTCCATGCAGGCTCCTCCAGTGGTTTTGTCCCTGACGCACTTTTAGTTTTTAGATCAAAAAAGACTGGTGATTACCATGAAGATATGGATCACGCACGATTTGTTGAGTGGTTCAGGAACCTTTTAAAACAATTTCCTGTCCCTACAACAATTGTAATGGACAATGCTCCATATCATTCGGTGATACAGAACAAAGCCCCAACTACAAATGATCGGAAAGAAGTTATGGTGCAGTGGTTACAGGATCGAAATATTGCAGCGGATATGGGTATGACAAAGGTTCTGTTACATTCTCTTGTTAAAGAAAATAAGCCTACGACACCTACATACGTAGTAGACGAAATTGCCAAGGAGCAGGGTCATACTGTAATAAGGCTGCCACCATATCACTGCCATTTCAACCCTATTGAGTTAGTATGGAGTGACGTAAAAATGTATGTAAGGAACAACAACAAGTCCTTTACAATAACAGAGGCGGAAAAGCTGTTGCGTGAAGCTCTTGTGACTGTGGATGCAGCCTCATGGAGAAAAAAAGTAGAGCACGTCGAGAAGCTTATACGAGCAGCACAGACAATAGAAGGCATTATCAGTGGCCATGAACAATTAATGATTTGTCTTGCCGATGAAGACGGTTTTAGCGATGAATCGGACAACAGTGACGATGGCGAGCTGGATGGAATTGCGCCATTATCGCTGTAAATTGGTGAGTGAAAAAATTCTAATATTGGTTATTTATTGCAATCTCGGTTATTATTTATTTTGTAAACTACGTACATTATTGATTTTAAAGTACCAGTCGTCAGATGCTTGTTTTTTGTATTTCTCTGCTCCGTTATCGAAAGGGTGCGCATTGTTATGCTTTTACATGCATTATTATACGGTTGTTTACTTCCTGTCATTGTAGTACAACTAAAAACGAGTTTTTATATACATTGTAATTGCTCAATCGCTTGCATTTACGAGACGGGACGGAAAACTGTATCGTCTGCTGTGTGTATAGAGGCTGCTGTTGCAACATCGCTATTGCAGTATAGCCAACCTAACTAGACAAAAAGCGAACTGTCAAGTGCAATGTTTCGCCGGCGGGGGTATAATCATAAATTCTGGGCACTCTTCCATGACAACTGTTGAGCAAGAATACGAAACCCTGTCTTTGAATGTGGGGATCATGCAAAGGAAAATGTTAGAATCGCATAATACTGCTGGAACTATAGGTAAATCAGCCCAGTCATGTCATAACGTGCAAATTTAATAATGACAAATGGTACATAATGTTGGGACAAACTAAATTAGATTTCTTATTCAATGGTTGTAAACGTCCTGCAAGTGACTGAATGCATCAGACCAACAAATGATGCTGTTGAGGGTTGTGACATCAGCAACTGAGCACCGGCCTGGAAATCACTGCTTCAGCTGTAAGGCTCATATTTGTAAATTCACAAGAGGTTTCAGGCTAACAATTGCCCATCAGATGATATTACCGAAAACAAAACAACAGAAGTGCACTAAAATGTAATCTTTACATATGCTCAGTATGCATAAACTAATGAAAACTATTGAGGACAAACTTTTTTATAAAATTTTGTAGAATTTTATAATTCAAACAGCAGTTTCGCTAAATACAGTGAAAATGAGTGAATACTTTGCAATAATGTGGCAACAACTAATAAAACAGAGAAACCACCTAGGAGAGAGGCACGATCTAAGAAGCAGAACACTCAAGTCGTGCTTGGACCGTGAGTGCTGTGTGACTGGTTAGAGCAGAGGCCACCACCGCAAATGAGTTAAGAGCACATAATGGCATGCACTGAGGGAGCTAACTAGTTAACCTTGGTGTGACTATACTATGGCCATCTTCTAAGATGACCAAGTTGGCTGGCTCTGAGCACTATGCGACGTAACTTCTGAGGTCATCAGTCACCTAGAACTGGCAGGATTCGAACCTGCGACTGTAGCGGTCGCTCGGTTCCAGACTGTAGCGCCCAGAACCGCACGGCCACTCTAGCCGGCTGATGATTAAGTGAATAGCACGAGACTGACTGACTAGCCCAGCCATGCACATTTCAACTGACAATTTTAAATGCAGAACAGAGAAAATATTATAAATTAATGTAAATGAAACAAAAGGTGTGTAGTGAAGTATAATAAGACAAATTTTAAAAGAGTAATGAACACATTAAAATTAGGACACAAAATGAGTGGGTGATAAAAACACTGAATAAAAACCTAGTAACTTAGGAGACATGTTCAGAATAAAACCTAAATGAACAAGGAAGGTTTTGCCATAAGCCTCACCAAACAACCATTCCAGATTAGCCTATTACCTGCCAAAAAAGACAACTTTGAAATTTTTTTTGTAGGATCCTTTAAATAGGTGGTCTATCTGCTAGGGTTAGTAAATAGCCTAGGAAAGTGGAGCCTACCTGTGACCTAAGCATCCAATAAAGTTTTTTACCTAACGGGAACACCACCAACTACAGAATACAATCACTGTGCTCAGTATCTCTCAGATTCAATGCAGTCATTGCCCATCAATCTATATAGCCAAACTGCACACAATGTACAGAGAACAGCAAGATCTCAGCAATTCAAGATCAGCCCCATTAATCACTTGAAAAACAACAGTCCTCCTATTTTAGATATAAAATAGATTGCAGTATTTTACATCTTCACCTAATGTCCATATTTTAAATATTTTACAGGAAATTTAAATTATCCTCAGCATTAACCATGATCCATTGTACACTTTGAATGAACAAATGCTTTCTTAAGCACAGAGCCCTAATGAATAATTTTTCTTTCTTGAAGCAGTGTCCACGTTATTTACTATTAAAAACAGTCTTGATCACGATTTATTTATCAAGGTGACCGGTTTCGACCAATGCTGTGGTCATCTTCAGACTTACAAGTTGTATACAAAGATATAATTAGAGGGCTACAAACATGAAAGGAAATCCATAAAGTTATAAAGCAATAAAACGATAAACTACCATTAAGTAGGAACCTCTTTCTGTTGGAGAATCACTACTGGAGAAACCAGTGCCCGTCTTACTATATATAATGAAGGGTCCGCCCACTTATGACTGCATGATGTCATTACTAACCAATGAGTTATAAGTCAAATAACAATGTAAAATTTCCTAGTTAAAAGAACATTGTCAAGAATTAAAAATAAATACACACTAAACTTAGCTTATTAAACAGCTATTGTCAATTAAGAAGCGTTAAAAATATTTAAATATGTAGGATAAATGTACATGGGTTGCCCTCTCAAGGCCTGTTAGTGACCCATTTGGAACCACTGGTTGCCATGGTGAAGTTGGATGCTGTTCCAAAGATGAGGCAGCAGGCTTCTTTCCACTGAAGTTGTTGTAAAGTCGATAGGCGTACTAGTGGCTGCCATGGTGAGGACAAAAGCCAGTGCAAAGATGTGGCAGCAGGCGTCTTTTTAACGAAGTTGTTGCGAAATTGGAATGGCGAAGATGGTCACATCAGACGATGTATTAATGAGCAGCAAATTGTCTTTACTGAAATGATTTTCAACGAGTAGGCTGCAATAATCTTTAGCTGACATGTATACTACATGCTGCAACAAAGACCTAAAACATAATTTACCTCCAGAATTGAGCAATCCAAATATTAAACGTGTGATTGCTGACGTAAAGATTGCTGCAAAACATGCACAATTTAGTGGGTCTGAAAAATGTGGCATTGCACGTAAAACTAAAAATGTCATTACTAATGAAAAACATAAAAATAAACATAATAATGAATTAAAAGTTGTAAAACAAATCAACCAGAAGTTAATAACTAATAAAGCTATTGCAATCAAGGCAGATAAAGGGAATACTCTTGTCATTCTTAGTGAAGACAATTATGTTTCTAAGACTTTACAATTTTTACCGCTAATGGAATAACTGAGGTTAATGAAGATCCGACTTCAAGATTTCAAACAAAAATTAAAAAGCTGATTGATGATAGTGACTCTTTACTTTCACCTAAAGATAAAATAGCATTTAAAAGTTATGAACCCCACTTTACCTAAGTTGAGATCACAAACCAAATTTATCAATTCGTCCAATTGTTGATAATACAAACAGTCCCTCTTGTAACCTGAACAAAAAGCTTAATCAAATCTTAAAATCCTTTTACATTTATGAAGAAAATTATAGTATTAAAAACAGTTTTGAATTAACTAAATTAATTTATGATGTGAATATTCCAAAAAACACAACGTTCACATCATTGGACATCACAAATCTTTACACGAATGTACCTATTCAAGAGACTATCTCTATTATTAAGGATAACTTAACATATCACAAAATCATGAGCCCCGAAGAAACAGTAGAATTCATTGAACTTTTAAGAATTACTCTACATTTTAATTGTTTTTCATTTAATAATAAAATATACATACAGGAAGATGGACTTGCAATGGGGAATTCCCTGGCTAGCACTATAGCCGATACCTTCGTCAATTATGCTGAAATTCAATTTTTCAAAAATAATCCAGAAATAACAAATAAAATTATATACAACTAAAAATATGCTGATGACACATTGCTATTATATAATGGTTCTACAGAAGAAATTGATGCTTTTGCTAACAACTTAAATAGTTTACATCTAAAACTTGTATTTACAGTAGAACATGAAAGTAACAATAGTATTAATTTCCTGGACCTCACAATTGCAAACAAGGATGGAAAACATAATATTTCTATTTATAGAAAACCCACATCAACCGATGTGATAATAAATGCTACATCATGCCATCCATCAAGATACAAAATGGCATTTTTTAAAACTATTATACATAGGATACTGAAATTACCTCTTCAACCTGATGCAATCCAGAAGGAAATTGATACATTAAAACAGATAGCAGTCGCTAACAATTATAATTCCCATCAGGTTGATATGTTATATCAAAAATTACAAGAAACAAATGGTGCTGTTATAAACTCCAAGAAGAGATTTAGAAAAATGACATACATGGGACTATTTCAGATAAAATAAATAAATTGTTTAAGAATACAAGCATGACAATAGCATTTAAAACCAATAACTCCCTACAGATGAAACAAACACACAATTCGGGACTCAAATATATACCAAAAGTCAGGTGTTTGCAAAATAATATGTAATGACTGTCAAAAACAGTATACTGGTCAAACAGGCCGTAACTATCTAACACGTTTTCAAGAACATACTACCAGTATTGCATGTACCAAATCAATATTTGGTCAACATCTTGATGGATAAAATCATTCTGAGGATTGCATTCCCAACAATTTGAAAACATTACATACTGTGCCAAAAGGATGATTTGCTTTAGAATGTTCACTCTTCTGTGTGTGTATATAATAGAAAGAAACATTCCACATGGGAAAAATATATTAAAAACAAAGATTCCAAGACTTACCTAGCGGGAAAGCGCCGGTAGATAGGCACAATAAAAAACACACAAACACACACACAAAATTTCGAGCTTTCGCAACCGGCGGTTGCTTCGTCAGGTAAGAGGGAAGGAGAAGGAAAGATGAAAGGATGTGGGTTTTAAGGGAGAGAGTAAGGAGTCATTCCAATCCTGGGAGTGGAAAGACTTACCTTATGGGGAAAAAAGGATAGGTAAGTCTTTCCACTCCCAGGACTGGAATGACTCCTTACTCTCTCCCTTAAAACCCACATCCTTTCATCTTTCCTTCTCCTTCCCTCTTACCTGACGAAGCAACCGCCGGTTGCGAAAGCTCGAAATTTTGTGTGCGTGTTTGTGTGTTATTTTATTGTGCCTGTCTACCGGCACTTTCCCGCTTGGTAAGTCTTGGAATCTTTGTTTTTAATGTATTTTTCCCATGTGGAAGTTTCTATATACTTTTAGGAAATATTTTATCTTTACACTCTAATTTTATTTCACCAAACGTTATTTTATGACTGACTATCTGTTTTAGAATTTTTGCTTATATGCTTTTAGACTGCATATTGCTAATTCACAGCCTTTTATTTTTGGCACTATGGCTCATAGTATTATAATTTTAAATTCCTTCCATTTTCATTATTTTTATTTGTTTGTAAGACTGCCATACAACTTAAGGAATATCAATGCCTTTTAAAAATTGTCACATGTAATTTACATACAAACTTCATAGACCATATTTCAAAAATATGGACATATACTTCGTATGGTATTTGCGCAGCATGTAGTATACATGTCAGCTAAAGATTATTGCAAACTACTCATTGACAATCGTTTCAATAAAGACAAGTTGCTGCTCGTTAATACATCGTCTGACGCGACAGTCTTCACCATTCCACTTTTGCAACAACTTCGATAGAAACAAGCCTGCTGCCACATCACTGCACAGGCGTTTGTCCTCACCATGGCAACCTCTAGTTCGCCTATCGATTTTACAACAACTTCAGTGGAAAGAAGCCTGCTACCTCATCTTTGGAACAGTGTCCAACTTCACCATGGCAACCAGTGGTTCCAAATGGTTCACTAACAGTCCTTCAGGGGGCAACCCCTTGCACTGCCAAACTGAAGTTCATTTATCCTACATATTTAAATATTTTCAACGCTTCTTAATTGACTATAGCTGTTTAATAAGCTAAGTTTAGTGTGTATTTATTCTTAGTTCTTGACAATGTTCTTTTAAGTAAGAAATTTTAAATTGTTAGTAATGACATCATGGCGTCATAAGTGGGCGGAGCCTTCATTATATATAGTAAGACATGCACTGGTTTCTCCAGTAGTGATTCTCCAACAGAAAGAGGTTCCTACTCAATGGTAATTCATCATTTTATTTCTTTATAACTTTATGTATTTTCTTTAATGTATGCAGCCCTCTAATTATAGCTTTGTATACAACTTTTAAGTCTGAAGATGACCACAGCAGTGGTCGAAATTGGTCGCCTTGATAAATAAATCTCAATCAAGACTGTTTTTAATAGTAAATATTTATAACGCATTAATCACTGCCACTCCCATAATGTATTCAATAGCATCCATCTTCATTCCTTCTTTCTAGTTTCTGATAATTGTGTGCTGGATATGTACCGGTACTTTTAATGGCATTATTAATCACTAATATTGCACATTACTGGAACTTTGTTAAACATACAGCTACTAAATAGCATATGCTTATTACTTAATGGAAAAAACCTTGTATTTCAGTTTTTGTTCTGCAATTCTACTTTCAACAGAATTCTGCATACTTAATGATTTTATTAATTTATGGTGTACCACTGGCATGCTGCTACATGTAGAGCCACTAAATAGCTTGTGCCTGTCACTCAGGGCAAAAACTTTTTCTTCATTACATTTTATTCTATGCAGGTCTCCAAGCTGCTAGCTTTTTATTTAGTGTTATGATCTATTAGTTTTGTTTTCTCATTTTGATGTGTTAACAGTTCAGTTAAAATGTGTCTTATTGTACCCTAATGTTCTACATGTAATATTCTGCATTTCAAGTTGTCAATTTACATGTGAATGGCAAGACTAGTCTGTCTCATGTCTTTCACTTCAGTAGTGCTAACAGACAGCCATAGTATCATCACACCTAAGTTAACCATCTTAGCTCTATCCTTTGCGTGCGTCACTCCATGCTCTGCGCTCATGAGTGGTGGTCGCTTTCATTCTACATGGTCCCGCTGCACTCGGGATCACAGCACACGACTTGGGTGTTCTGGTTCTTATCTTACACCATGCCTCTTAACCTGGGTGGTTCCTCTGTTTATTATAATTAGCCTCCACAATACTGCAATATATCCCCTCTCATTTTTCACTGTATCTAGCCTAACTGCCTTTACAATTTTACAAATGATAGTCCTCATCAGCTGTCATTATTTTACATATACAAGCACACGTAAAGACAATTTTTTTAGTGCACTTCACTTTTTTGTTTTCAGTTATTAGCACCTGATGATCAGCATTTGTTAGCCTGAAACCAGTCATGAATTTCAAAATAAAACAACTGAAGGAGTGATTTCCACATCTGAATGAATTAGATGCAAAACATATCAAAGTAATTAAAATAGTCTTGAAAACTCGTTAACATATGAACAGCCATAAGAAGGTGAAGCCAAAGACTGACATTAAGTTACCTAAGGTAACAAGACTGCGATTAATGAAAAGATATAAAGGCAATTAATTAGTGCAACTGGAACAGCTATTTGCAGCAGCCCAAGCTTCCAAATATATAAAAGGAGGAAATACATGTGGTCTCGATAGAATGGCTGAACAAATTTATAACAACTCAGGAATGTGCTGAAGTCCTTTTATCACTACACTGATCTCAAGGGATATCAATATTTTTTCGAGCTGTGGTAAATATGTACCACGCAAAGGTATAACAAAGTTCAAATTTGATCACAAGTAGCGCATTTTACAATTATTTTAAAACATATCAGAATATGGAAAAAATTAAAATTTAAGATAATTGTGACACACATTTGCCAATGAATTTGACATAATGTCACACACTAAAGGAAGTACGCTATTTTGTAAAAAAAATGGCATTTCAAAACCTTGATTTTGTACCCAATATAGGTCAATTATTTCAAAAAAGAAGACAGCAACCAGCCACTATCGATAATACTATTTATTTACAATAATAGTGCCGTAACTGATTTTGAGCTCATGGGTTCATCTTCAGATGGCTGTTCATGTTGAGGTGCATATCTGTTTAAGTTAATATAAGTTTTTGTCTATTTCTTTCCCATTTTGTGAAAGGTTCTTGGGTTTGTGGTGCCCTTCAATATCACTGTTAAGTAGAGTGAATACAAATAGAAGTTCATGGTTTAAATTAATATACATAGTGTACACATACTATGCATAAAATTTTGGCAATTTTTCGCGTGTGTTACACTTTAGTATACATCACACACATGTGCCAGTAAAATTTTAAATAATCACTAAATATGTCATGTGTTGTGCACTCTAAATTCTTTTAAGCAGCTGGTCCTCAAAGCATTAAGTTTTAAATGAGAGTTGAGCGCTCTGTGACTTAAACCTGATATCAAGTTTTTCTGTGTGGTTTTCGCAACGTAAATTTTCTTGGAGTATCACTACTGTATTATCTCTTGTTATGTTCTTTATTATGGCGTAACACCAAGCGTGCCAGAAGATGAAAACATGCATTTGAAATCAGTGAACAGTTGAAACTGGTGAACAGTTTGGACTGTAACACTTCATTTCAAATAAATTGACTGCCTCTGTGGAAAAGATTAATAAAAGCCAAATTGCTTTAGCAAACAAACAAAAATAATTTCATGTTCTGCAAGGCACTTAATGCTTGACAGCCAAAATCATAAAAATAAAATAAAATCAGAAAACTAACAACAATTTTAGCCTTCTAGCAAAATCAAACTTCTGGCTACTTGAAGTGGGAGAAGGTACTGCTCTTATGCTACTCAACTACGCATCCATGTGAGCCCGCTGAAAAGTGTTCAAACAAACATAATGCAAACAATTGTGATGTCACACTCATCGTAAGCACTTTGTTGTTATGAAGTAATGCACAGTCTCTGTCCTAAAGCCTTTGACACATTTTGCTGTTGACAGACGTTAGAGTATCAGTTCTTACTAGCCGAAATTACAAAAAGTTAGCTGAAACCTAGAACACAGAAAAATTCGCAAAATTCTAAAAAAAAAAAAATTCCCGGGCTTTTCCCAGAGCGTATAAACCCTGAATGAAACTTATCTCAATCAATAGAATGGTCATGACATTGAATGTACAGTAGGCAGCTCAGGAAAGACTGCAAGGGGTGCGGCAGGGAGAGGGGAAACTTTTTTCCCCACTACCTTCTGCCCTGCGGCAGCCTGTGTCTGTGTTACTAGATGCCTAAAAGATACCGTCTTACTACTAGACTTCAGTGTCAGCTTTACTGTGTTTCGTAGTCTGCGAACATTCTAATGCAACATGCATAAAAGCCACCACATCCTTCCACTTTTCACTGTGTACGGCATTTGTGTGTTTACAGTGTGTAGTGTTGCCAACTGTCACTGTGTGTTTCTCCTTCGTCTTGTGCACGCTCACTGTCATCCCCCCCTCTCTCCTCCCCCCCCCATTTTCTGCTCAAATCGTAAATGGTTCATGGAAAGAATGATTGTTGGAAATCCTCCATGTACACGCCAATTATCTCTAACTTTTTACTCACACTGTTTGCATGAGTTATATGTAATAGGAAGCAATATATTTGTAGACTTCTTGGAAATTTAACAGCAAAGCACACTGTGATGCAGATGCCTCTCTTGCAGCATCTGCCACTAGAGTGGATTGATACTCTCCGCAACACTTCCATGCTTGCTAAATGAACCTGTAATGAAATGTACTGCCCTTCTTTCGATCTTTTCTATGAGCAGTAGTCAAATATAGATTGAAGGTTTGTTGACGTACTGTATTTCCTGGGCATTTGTTCAATGAATCTCAGTCTAGCATCCTCCTTTCCTATGATTTATTTTGTGTGGTTATTCCACTTTAAATTTCTCTCAGCTCATGTTGATTCCTACAGGAGATTTTCAGTCCCCAGAATCATCATAATATGCGAAGCATATGTTCCAAAATTCTACAACAGACTGACATTGGAGATACAGGCCTACTGTTTTGTGCATCAGTCTGACAACACTTCTTGGAAACAGGAATGACCTGTGCTTTTTTTGCCAATCATTAAGAACACATCACTCCTCCAGAGACACATGGTACACTGCTGCTGGAAGAAAGTAAAGTTCTTTTGCATAGCCTATGTAGAATTGTACAGGCACCCTGTCAGGGCCAGTGGCAGTACTGTGCATGCTTTCCCTTTATCCAGGCAGGCAAGCTGACATGTTACCAGCAGAACAAACAAGCAGCTTCAATTCCATTCAAGCCAAGCTATGCCCAGCGTAAGGAGGCTACAGGAGTCTTTTTTGCCAGTCCTGTTTCCCACTGTGCTATGCTATGTAGCAGTTTATTCCATACGATTTTACTGTATTGCTATGAGAAAGGTTAGGAAGTTTATGTCTTATTGAGCAAGTATCACAAGACTGGGTTCAATCAAATATATATTCATTTTGGGTTATTGTAGGCCACAAAATGGTGGATTTCATTTGTCCTTTTTTCCCTTTTAGACATATTTAGGACTTATTTGTTTATTTCAATATGAACAGTTTTCTCTGCAACTTCACTCTCTTTCAGGTCACATCTAATAAATGTTTCTTGTAGAAAGTGGAACCCTCTCTGAAAGTCGAGATTCTCTGCACCTAAGAACCTGTACGGGAGCTATTATACTGCAATGTCAATGAAAGAAACATTTTGGAAGTCTTGTTTCTGTAACCTTAGTGTGTTTCAGCCAAATATGACCACTGTTACGCCAATTTTAATTACTTTTTCCAGGATTGTATGGTAGGTTTGTTGTATTCATTCTAAGTGGCCAGAATAGAATATTCTAAATCCCCCAAGTGCATTTTACCAATGCAAAGTTTGTTTTTCATATAATGTTAATCTAAAAATCAAAAGCTTTTCTTTCATATTACACTTTCTTCACAGTACATTGCATACACTAGAAGGTAGTTTTTAATATCCACTGAGCCATACATTTTTCCTGCCTCAATCGATGTCCGTCCCCAGTAGCTGAGTGGTCAGCGCGACAGAATGTCAATCCTAAGGGCCCGGGTTCGATTCCTGCCTGGGTCGGAGATTTTCTCTGCTCAGGGACTGGGTGTTGTGTTGTCCTAATCATCATCATTTCATCCCCATTGACACGCAAGTAGCTGAAGTGGCGTCAAATCGAAAGACTTGCACCAGGCGAATGGTCTACCCGACAGGAGGCCCTAGTCACACGACATTATTATTATACCTCAATCAATGTTTGCCTAAATTTAAGAAACCTCAAGTCCTTTGCATACATTTCCACACACTTGTCAGCCACTAAGTCTTTGTCCTCTTTCCAAATATTTATGGAGTGAGGAAATTGCCGGTCAAATTTACAAACATATCAATGCACTCTAGGTTCTCTAATGTATGTTTAGTAACTCTTAACACAATTTGCTTTGCGAGACACAGATTTGGTTGAAGCTGCCTCATAAACATATGAAAGCTTTTCCCCAGGTGGGTTTAGGCTCTGTTCCGTGACTGGTATACATTCCCCAATTCCTAAATTTTGTCTTAATCTCCATTAAGTTTGGGTTTGTTCATTTTGCTGCTCCCAGTTATAATAAATGAGCAGCAATGAAACTACGTACATGAACATATAGCTGACTAGTCATGTTGGACTGACAGCACAACCTGCTGTCAGGTTCAGCAGGCTGAACAGGTCCCATGAAGTTTTCCAGGCCTCGGAAACCCAAGTTGTCCAGCTTTAACCATTGTGCTTCAATACATATGTACTCTTGTTTCCACTGTGACAGCTTGAGCTGCTTTAATGGTCGTGGTGGAGATAGAAGCAGTCAGGCTGGTACTGTCAGAGTACATATAGGTATGATTTTTATAGATCACATAACAGGCATTCATTCTTAATCTATTGCACTGCTATGAATACCAATGCTTTGGGTGTGGCATTTTGATTCTGGAAACACAGAGTTCAGCAATCATCTGTACCTGAAGTTCGAACTCTATGTGTTGTTTATTTTTGTTTTTAATATTCCAGGCATGATCCAGTTAGAGCCTTGAATGTTCAGTTTAGACTGAAGAATGGTAAAATCAACTGGAAAATTTATATCATTGCAGCTACCTTCATTCTCTATCTTCATTGTAATTTTGATCAAAAGCTCGCACTTCGGGATAATGCCTTGAAAACACTGAACGATGCAGAGAGGAACACCTGCTCTTGCTAAGGAAAAATAGCAAAAAAACTCATTAGTTAACTCCAATCAATCACCTGTGTTAACTGACATTAACATTGTGTGCACCAGTGGTTCCTCCCTACTGACTATGAAAGACAAAATTCTGTGAGAAGTAGGACTGCTACTCTACTCTTTCCATTAAAAAGCAAACAAGTGGAAAGCAACAGAAAGTGAAAAACTTGAAAGTTGTCAGATTTGAATTTATGAATCTGATGACTATCTTCGGACGAAGTACTCCCCTGAGGCAACCAAAATGTCAAAAATTTATAACCACCACCAGCTCTTCAACTTAGCAGAGCAGGAGGAATGTTTGAGTTGAGGAATATAATTAAGGAATAAATGCCTAGAATACAGTTAAACACTGGTCACATGTTTGCAAGAGACAATCTGAATAGTCAGTGACTCTTAACACTTTCAAGTTGATCTCTGTGGTCTGTACCTATCCCTCTTGTTACAGAGCTCCAAGCAGTTACAGTAACAATCCATTAGCTTTTGTGAGTTACAATACACTTACCTCCATTTACTACCACAAGTGGGTTTATCCTCAGCATGATGATTACTGAATTATCCTTTCACTTTCTAAACTTTCATCATATTCAGGCACACTGTGTGCTCTATAAATCTCTCTCTAATTATACGAGGAGTAAAATTTTCTATACTCTCAATGCCTAACGAGGTATGTATTCCTATAATGGATGACAACAAATGCACTTTAGCACTACTATACATTCATTAACAACCTTCAACATCCCCTCATTCTTCTCTGCCCTTGCTGAGTGTTCATTTGAAAGCATTTGACTATTTGTACTCCTGTGACCAATGCCCAAACTGGATATGGCTAGGAAATCAAGCCGGGTCCTAAAGGAAGCTTCAAATATGAATAATTGAGGCACGCACACGCACACACACGCGCACACACGCGCACAGACAGAGAGAGAGAGAGAGAGAGAGAGAGAGAGAGAGAGAGAGAGAGAGAGAGATCCAAAAATCTGAGTAAGCCAAGTACTAACCAACTGACATATGCAGATGATAGATGTGAGCAAATAATAGTCATGCAAACTAAGCATGCATTATGAAAGCTATTAGAGGCAACATGAAGCATGTCAAAATGCAATAACGAAGCAAAGCATGCAGTCCACCACATGGTTATTAACTGCAAATATTTAACAGAAACAAGTTCTGTGACGTGTAGATCAATGGTGACTTTATATTTCTTCTAGTCTCCCTTGAAATACTGGCCATGTTGAATTAATTTATTTTTTTCCTCACTCTCACAGAAAAATTATGAATGGTAAGGCTACTTTTAAAAATCCATCACTATATTAAATATGTCATTTTCAGTGTCCTTAGGGAGTATGCAATACCCAGTTATGAATTAATTTACCCAAAGAGGAAAGGTCTATGCAATCAACAGGTTAGTTCACCCTAAATTTCACATTCTTACACATGCCTCTGACTTCTTAATGAAGCTAAAAACTTCTAATAACATATCCTATCTGTAATAAACTTTTTCCAACCTAAAGAATTACACATTTGAGCTTCTTCCTCTTGTTTTTGTCTTTCCCTCGCCCATTGTTTGTCTTATTATCCTCCATCTTCCGAGATCGGATTTCTCGCATCAGGTCGAAAAATACCTGCAATGTTGCAGGCATGTAATCAGAAAACGGGTTCCAAAAATAATGCTGTAAAAAAATAGCCTCACAGCAGAAAACAAATTAGAATATAAGCTTCAAATACTAAATGTGGCTGAAACTCAAACTTATTGGCTATCTCTTAGTTCACTGTAAGAGGTTTGACAATATTAAACAAGTGGCAGTTTCTGCAACACATCAATGCAGCAATTTTTGCCCTGAAGGTTTGAGCAATGAAATATGTGTTCTGAACAATGTATTTGAAAAAGTTTCTCCGCCCATCTTCTGTAGATGATGGCCTATAGTTTAACATCAAAACAGCCTATTTTCCAAACTAGTTAGCAGTGATGTGTGCATCTCAAAAACTGTACATACAATTTGTAGGCATGCTGGAAGCTTTATATTATGGTGTCCATTTAGAGACTGAAACAAGAAATGCAAAGCCGAAATACTGGTAAGTGAAAAAATTCAAAACTTGACAACTTTTCAAATTTTACTAGTGATATGTGACAAACCCATAAAAACTGAAAAATAGTTTAATCTGGTGTTAAATTTCTGTAAAAAAAATAGCCTTTAAATAAAACATAACAGACATTACACACCAATAATATGTAAACCCTTATTAACAATAAGAGCTGGCCACTCAGAAATGTTTGTAATTTTATTAACATTTTCCTTGTTTTATCAAACAAGCTATACTAAGCATACAATTTTGCTTGCAAATTATGATACCAAATTTGTTGTGCAAGATTCAGCAATCATCAACAACATTTTTATCAACTGTTCATAACAACCATTCAAAAAAACAGTTTTCTCTGACTTTAACAATGATTGAGTTATGGGTTTTGTATCATGTTATGTAAGATAAACAAATTTGTTATTGACAACGTAAAAGAAGTAGCAAATTTGTGCAACACTATGATCTGCAGAGTAAAGCAAATTTCTGCTGGGATGAAAATTTCACATATCAACCAGCTAAAGCTCTTTGATAGTGTGTTCATTTTTTGCCAATCTTCTTCCACTCTTCTGAAGCAGATGTTAGTTTCCATTAACAATTCTCGTTATCTTTTTATTTCATAGATCAGATCACATACACTTTTTACCTTGCAGAATAATTTCTATTAAATACAAAACAAGGACCAGACACTATCAGCAAAAATTTACTGCCTGCTCTCACAAGTTCCCCATAAATAGTTTCCTACCTTCCTCTTAGTCCTGTCACACTATTCATCAATTACAATCTTCAACATTTTTCTTACATTACTACAAGAATCTGACTCATTCATTTCCAGAAACCATACCTGAAATTAGAGTGGCTTGAACGTCATATGCATCAACCATCATGTAGTACAAGATTACTTTTTATGAACTGACTACTTTGTTAACATTTCAAAATGATAAAAATAAGAAATTATCTTAACTATCCTGCTGCAGACATCATGCAAATGTGTGTTCAGCCCTATCTGTACAACTGAACAGGGCATGCTGTTATGACATCAGATATAATTTCTGGGCTATTTTCTTGTGAGTCAGATGTCACACTGGAACATCAGAATTTGCTATTTTCCAGTTTAATCTACAACATGAGCAATTTTCCAACCATTTTTATGATTTTGTCTTGCTTCAAGATGACTGACAAATATTGTCTGGCAACAACAGATATGTCCATTACATATCATAATTATTCTAATTACCAAATAAAATTAAAACACTATTTTCTACAGAAAAATCAGAAAACAGCTTCAGATGGAGGATTAATGTGGTAGTGCTGCGAATGCATTGATGAAATTCTGGTAAATGCTGCAGATAATAATCAGAGGAATTAAATTAAGGATTGCATAAAAATTGATATTGACCAGGAAACCAACACGATATCAGTGTGGAATAATGGTAAAGGTATACCTGTTGTGGAACACACAAAGAAGAGAAGATGTTTTGGCACGTGTTTATATAATCAAATTGTAAAAATGAAGAAGAAAAGGTCACTGGTGGTAGAAATGGTTATGGATCAAAGTTGTGCAATATATTTAGCACAAAATTCATTTTGAAAATAGCATCAAAAGAATATAAAACGGCTTTTAAACAAATTTGGGCAAATAATATGGATAAGACATCTGATCCAAAGATACAGATTGTACTGGAGAAGATTATACAAAATTAACATTTTCCCCTGATGTTACAAAATTCAAAATGGAAGCTATTGATAATGATATAGTGGCTCTAATGTTGAGGAGAGCATACAAATGCTGAATGGAAAACTTTTGCCTGTAAAGGACTTCAAAGATTATGTGGAACTTTATCTAAAAAGTAAAGAAGACGAGATGGGTAATCCTCTGAAAATAGTGTATGAACAGGTGAATGAGAGGTGGGTGGTGGCAATAACTATTCAAGACAGAGGATTTCAACAAGTATCACTTGTTAACAGCATTGCTACAACATAGGGTGGTAGACACATCGATCATGTTTCTGATCTCAATGTAAAGCAATTAATTGAGACACTGAAAAAGAAGAAGAATACAAATGGTACCCAGATCACTCTCTTCAAAGTGAAAAATCACATAAGACTCTTCGTAAACTTTTTATTGTGAATCCGACACTTGACTAACAGACGAAGAAAAATGTGACTACACAGGCAAAAAGTTTTGGATCTAAATGCCCACTTTCAGATAAATTTATCAACAGTATGCTGAAATCTGGCATTGCTGTATCTATTCTCATGTGGGCAAAAGCCAAAACTGATTCTCTCTTGACAAAAAATTGCAGCAAAAAGAAACAAGACTCACAAGCATACCAAAACTGGAAAACACAAACCACATGGAAATGCAAAGTTCTCTGGATTGCACTCTTATTCTTACTGAGGGAGATTCAGTCAAGTCATTGGAAGTGTCTTGCCTCGGTGTGATCGGCAGAGAGAAATATGGCTTCTTCCCACTTGGAGGCAAGCTGCTGAATGTCTGCGAAGCTTCTTACAAGCAGATTATTGAAAATGCGGAAATAAACATCATTTGCATTGTTGGGCTTTGGTACAAGAAGAAATATGAATCTATGATCGATCTAAAGACCTTGAGATATGGAAAGATAACAACAGATCAGGACCAGGATGGATCACATATCAAAGATTTGCTGGCCAATTTCTTTCAACACAATTTTTCAAACTGGGAACTACAATGATTCTTACCTCCATGTGTGCATTTGATGAAATGTAGTGCCTCTCAGAACATTTGACTCAGTTACTCAAATCCTGAAAGAATATTTCAACTTGAGGCTGACTTAATATAGAAAACTCAAGGTATATTTAAAAGCAATGCTGCAAGCAGAATCCTCGAGGCTAAGCAACCAAGTGAGATTTATTTTCAAAAATTGTGATCGTGTCCTTGTTGTGGAAAACAAGCAGAAGAATGTAATTACTGATGAACTAAAATAAAGATGATATGATCCTAATCCAGTAAGGCAGTGCAAACTCAAGCAAAACAAAGAAGCATTACTGGAGGAGGCAAACAATGGAGATTCCTCAGGATGAGGTGACAGTATATTGATAAGCTGTTTGACTATCTCTAAGGGATGACAATGTGGAATCTTACTAAGGAGAGAAAGGATGAACTGTTGGCAAAGCATAATGAGAAGCTTCAAGAATACAAAATTCTGCAGGGCAAGTCACCATCTGACCTGTGGAGGGAGGACCTGGATGTTCTCTCAGAGGATAAAGTAGAATCAAAAGAGAGAGAAGAGGAAGCAGTAGATGTAGTTGGTAAGACTGTCAAGGGCAAAGAAGCTGTCTGAAGCACAAAGCTTGTGGTAAACAGTTAGAAGCCCAACACACTGCCTGCACCTAGCGGAAGGCGAATTGCTCCAAAAACTGATCCTGACTGCATGCAAAAGGCAGAAAAGGCAACTGCTGTAAAGGAAAACAAATACAAATGTCAAGGAAAGAAAAAGAAAGATGTGGATAATCCTGGTGATGGTGTGAATGACAGACCACTGCATAAACGAGGAGGAGGATCCCCAGAGGGGCTCGAAAAGAAACACTAGCAGAAATGTAGAGAGACCTTGCAAACAAACAAAGCAAAATGTTACAAACAGAGACAGCAAAGTTGTGTATACATGCTCAGTGGCTTACAACTATGTATTGTGGACAAAACAGGAGCTTCTTTGCTGTGCCTTAGCAGTATGTGCTACAGATGCTCTGTAATAGAATTCATTGGTGCACAGCATATTTAATTAAAAAGCTGGTGTGGACATCGATGGTTTAGCTATACAACTTAAACATAAATGACTGCAATACACATTGCAATATATAAGAAATACCTGAGCCTTCATTTTACACACTTGATCTAAAAAATCGTCTGTTACAACACAAGTTATCCAAATAACATTAATTCCATAATTGTATCAAAACAACGTGGTATTCCAAAGTAAACACAAACATTTTCCTTACACAATGAACTTACTTTGTCGACATTTTCACGTGTTTTTGCTGAAGTCTCCACATATGGGACACCCCACTGCTGTGCTCTAGCCGTTGCATCTGCTAATGAGACTTTCCTCTTCTCATCTAAATCACTTTTATTGCCAACAAGAAGAAAAGGGATATTTTCATCGTTTTTCACACGAAGTATTTGTTCCCTGAAATATACAGGAAGTAAGACAAAGTCCAAAACAATTGTTCTCCCAGAAGAGGGAGTCCACATGTCTGAAAAGAAACTGTTTAGGCTTTACAATACTTAAGAAAGTATCATAAGAAAATAAGGATAAAATACATTAAAAACAACGATTCCAAGACTTACCAAGCGGGAAAGCGCCGGTAGACAGGCACAATAAAATAACACACAAACACACACACAAAATTTGGAGCTTTCGCAACCGGCGGCTGCTTCGTCAGGAAAGAGGGAAGGAAAAGGAAAGGATGTGGGTTTTAAGGGAGAGGGTAAGGAGTCATTCCAATCCCGAGAGCGGAAAGACTTACCTTAGGGGGGAAAAAATGATAGGTAGACACACACACACACACACACACACACACACACACACACACACACACACACACACACACACACACACACAAGCAGACACAAGCAGACATATTTAAAGGCAAAGAGTTTGGGCAGAGATGTCAGTCGAGGCGCAAGTGTGGAGGCAAAGATGATGATGAATGACAGGTGAGGTGTGAGTGGCGGCAACTTTAAATTAGCGGAGATTGAGGCCTGGTGGATAACGAGAAGAGAGGATGAAGGGCAAGTTCCCATCTCCGGAATTCGGATGGGTTGGTGTTGGTGGGAAGTATCCAGATAACGCGGAGGGTGGAACACTGTGCCAAGATGTGCTGGCCGTGCACCAAGGCATGTTTAGCCACAGGGTGATCCTCATTACCAACAAACACTGTCTGTCTGTGTCCATTCATGCGAATGGACAGTTTGTTGCTGGTCATTCCCACATAGAAAGCGTCACAGTGTAGGCAGGTCAGTTGGTAAATCACGTGGGTGCTTTCACACGTGGCTCTGCCTATGATTGTGTACACCTTCCGAGTTACAGGACTGGAGTAGGTGGTGGTGGGAGGGTGCATAGGTCAGGTTTTACACCGGGGACGGTTACAAGGGTAGGAGCCAGGGGGTAGGGAAGGTGGTTTTTCTCATCCCCTCAAACCCAGAACCTCTCACAGAAGAACCCCAAAAGTACCCCACTTGTGACAGGATACTTCCCGGGACTGGATCAGACTCTGAATGTGGCTCTCCAGCAGGGATACGACTTCCTAAAATCCTGCCCCAAAATGAGATCCATCCTTCACGAAATCCTCCCCACTCCACCAAGAGTGTCTTTCCGCCGTCCACCTAACCTTTGTAACCTCTTGGTTCATCCCCATGAAATCCCCAAACCACCTTCCCTACCACCTGGCTCCTACCCTTGTAACTGCCCCCGGTGTAAAACCTGTTCTATGGACCCTCCCACCACCACCTACTCCAGTCCTGTATCCCGGAAGGTGTACACAATCAAAGGCAGAGCCACATGTGAAAGTACCCACGTGATTTACCAACTGACCTGCCTACACTGTGACGCTTTCTATGTGGGAATGACCAGCAACAAACTGTCCATTCGCATGAATGGACACAGGCAGACAGTGTTTGTTGGTAATGAGGATCACCCTGTGGCTAAACATGAATTGGTGCACGGCCAGCACATCTTGGCTCAGTGTTACACCATCCGGGTTATCTGGATACTTCCCACCAACACCAACCCATCCGAATTGCCCTTCAATATATCCTCTCTTCTCGTTATCCACCAGGCCTCAATCTCCGCTAATTTCAAGTTGCCGCCACTCATATCACCTGTCATTCAACATCACCTTTGCCTCCACACTTGCACCTCGACTGACATCTCTGCCCAAACTCTTTGCCTTTAAATATGTCTGCTTGTGTGTGTGTGTGTGTGTGTGTGTGTGTGTGTGTGTGTGTGTGTGTGTGTGTGTGTGTCTTTACCTATCATTTTTCCCCCCCTAAGGTAAGTCTTTCCGCTCTCGGGATTGGAATGACTCCTTACCCTCTCCCTTAAAACCCACATCCTTTCATCTTTCCTTTTCCCTCCCTTTTTCCTGACGAAGCAGCCGCCGGTTGCGAAAGCTTGAAATTTTGTTTGTTTGTTGTGTGTGTGTGTGTGTGTGTGTGTGTGTGTGTGTGTGTGTGTGTGTGTGTGTGTGTGTGTTATTTTATTGTGCCTGTCTACCGGCGCTTTCCCCCTTGGTAAGTCTTGGAATCTTTGTTTTCAATATATTTTTCCCATGTGGAAGTTTCTTTCTATTTTATTTACATCAAGTATATAATACATTAATCTAAATTGTTTCCTCAGAACAAAGATTGACTACTGAGGGAAACAAATAGTTTTAGATCTTAGAAATAAAACAAAATACAAAAAGATGAAGTCAAAAGACACCTTCTGATAATTTGTATGTATTTATTTCTCAGCCAAATAAATATTTATGTTTGAAATGTTTGGATACTACTTTTCCCTTTTTTTCTCAGTTCTCCTTTCTCAACAGTGTTAAGTATTTACTGTATGACCCTCATCAATAAAATCTATTATGAATTTTACTTTGGTTATTACTATCACTGCTGAATCCTCAATGCTGTAACTATATTTTTATTCTGTAAGTGGAACAGTTATGAATAACTTTACTTTTACCACACATTATAAACTAATATGTGCATCAGCTTGCACAACAGACAGAACTCTGAACAGCCAGAAGTTTGGTACCAACATGTACAAACGACTACATGCGACAAGAATGTCTCAGTACAGGATCACCACAGCAGACTTACTTGCCACAAGTAAATAATTAAGGAAGAAAAATCACTTAAGTAAATGCTACTTTTTTACAAGACAGGAATGGATGCATAGTAACAAAAGTGAATGTTCCCAAGTCAGGAGGAGAGATTAATTTCTTTGCTCAGTGAGTTTAATATGAACTTTGGAGAAACAAGGATATTATAATTTTTCCATTTCTGTTATGAATGAGATCAATGGGCTAAACGTAACACTCAAAATCCACTGTACATATCTCAAAGTTGTATCTACCACCCACCCAATCTATAAAAATATCTTCTGAATGAGCCCGACATGTCATAACTGTTCTCATCAGAGTTGTATCTCGTAAGTAGGCAAGGCCATTTGTGAAGGCAACCATGTCATTATTGCTCTTCTGTGACTTTTGCATGGCATTTTATGTGGATGGAAGAGGGCCACAATTTGGTACACAAAATTACTTGGATAATATAAAGATATGACATATCAAGAAGCTGAGCATGTGACTGAGTAGTTGGGTTAATGATAGACGAAGAATGCAACAAACATTGTTCAAAAAAGTCAACAATAACGAAAACATCTAGGGAGTTTTTACTACAGTACAAAATAAGTATAAAAAATACTTTGATAAGACAAACATATTGTGAGGTTCACCGAGAACAGACGCGTACACTAACTTATACAAATGCAATTCAATTCAATTTCTGTAGAAGTAACAGGACACTTGACCAAGTGTCATTACAATAAACAAAGTCCAACTCGCCCAACCTATGAAATATCTTACATATGAGCCCAACATGTATTAATTGGTCTCTGTAAACCAGAGGTGCTGAGGTTCAAAGATTCACTGAGCAATCCTAATAAAGGTTTCCCAGGGTTTCTCTAACCAGTTCAAGTGAGTACCAGGTCACTTCCTCATGAAGCCAAGGCTTAATCATTATCCAATCTAAGATGTATCAAATAACCCCTAAATTACCTTTCTTATAATCCCAAGCAGTAGTGAGGCAATAAATACATAGTTATAAAAAAAGTAATAGCAAAGCAGTCCCTATTGTTTACAAGATATTGGACCTACACGACATGTTAAAATTGTGTTGCACTCATTCAGCTGTAAGCATTTAATGGTACTGTTTATTAGCTGAGCCATTTGAATGACCTTACAGACTGATTCAAAAGTTTAAGCTGTAGCTTCCCTACACATCTGTCAGTGATTAAAATAATTTCAGACAGACTGTGTGTGTGTGTGTGTGTGAACTGTCGAAGCCAGTCTAGATTAGACTGGAAAGTAACAATACAGCTGTGAGTTGGTGAAGCCATTAAATGGGAAAGTTAGTTGCAATGAGACTGCATTCCAGCACCTAAGCTAATACATTATGTATTTAATGTCTCAACCCACTCCTCCAAAAAGTAATGGTTATATCACTAGCTACACAAATCAGCTGCCTACTATCATAATTTCAAATGAGCAACTGTCCTTGACACTTCACTGTCCGAGAGTAAACAGTCTCTCGTGAAGTTTCACTCAGATTAGGGTTCCATTCTGAAACTAACACCTTTAACTGGGCTAATAGTCTGTAGAGAGAAGATTTCAATCTGGTATACAGTATATAAATAGCACTGTATGGCTATATCAGTTGTTTTTCCAGCTAACTGCCTGTCAAATTTAATAAATGCTATCCCCATCAATTTGTAGGTATAAGATTTTTATTACCCCCAACACGTTTTGAGTTGAAAAATGTCACTGGGCAACTACAGAACTGCTAAAACATTGACTTATGCATACAATGACTTTACTATGGTGTTCCTGTCTTTACATGCAATATAGAATGTTATGTTTACCAGTATGATTTCTTCTTTCAGTCTGCTCCTAATCTTCCATTACTTAGTTGATTGATTTTTTTTTTCCTTCTTTATTTTAAGCTTCAAGTTACAGACTCCTACCCCCATACCAATGCAACTTCAACAAATTTCAGTCCGTCACTGAACATGTGGTGGTGGTGCACTCTGACATCACAAAGCAGGCTTCCACCACCACCACTAAATTGCTGGTCAATATAAAGCATATGACACTGACATCCTTTCCACACTCCATGGATAGGATCTCTGAGGCCAGCTGCCAATCTACATAAGAAACTAGCAACAACTGCAGTTTTTCCACTACTGGACACTCACATAATTAAAAAATCATGGTATTCTTTGGCAATAATATCAATGGGTGATAACTGCATTATGTCAATTCAAACCAGTTTGTGAAGATACAAAAAAATAATGATCACAGATTCAATCATAGTTAAAACAAGTAGCAGGCAGACTCACAATTGTAAAAAGTGCAGTCAGTCTACAAAGGATACTGCTTACAAAACACTTATTCAATTTATCACACGATGCTGCTTGGGTGCATGGGGGACACATTAAATATTGGTCAACCGAAAGTTGATTCCACCCGTCTGATGTAACTGTTGTGTTACTTCATGTGCCGTCCTTTTTCTTTTTGAGTCAGGTTGTGTAAATGGCATGTTTTAGTATTTGGTGGAGGACTCATGTTGGATGTTTAGGTTACGAAGTTGTTCATTAGGCATCTTAGTGAGTCATTTGACACTGTCAGTCACGTGTGCGAGGTTATCATTGGCAGAGATGATGCCAGTTTGCAAACAAGTTACTTTAGTTTTACCTAGTGTGGGTAATGGATTCATTCTTGTGTTTTGTATAATTAATGCTGTATGTTCTTTATGTCTGGGAATTTTCGTGTTTCACAAACAGGGCAGTTTTAGAATTGTGTATGGGTTCATAGTATCAAGGGCTTTGTTTGAGCTACGTAGACCAAGCTTAATTTGCAACACCGGACTTTTGAATTTTGTGTAGGTTCCTTGTATGAAGAGCTCTATTTGAGCTACAAGGATATGAAAGATTTACAATACCAATGGTTTTAGTTTTTGCATTTATTGATTGTGTTGAAAATTTTGTATACTTTATTTTTTAGTTAATACTAGTAATTGTTGTCGTCACCCAAGATACCTACATCCCGCAGTTGTCCCCTTAATTTCACTTCCTTGCTGCAGTTGCAATATTTCGCATGTTATTTATGTTTCTCCACGGGTTTAGTAAGGTGTCATGATTGAAATAAGGGTGCTAACCATTCTTATGGCGTTATGGGTCAAAGCAGACTGGTGGAATCACAACTTCCAGTAATCTCACAAATAGGACTAAAATGCAACATTTAACATACACAAAGAAGGCATCATGAATGGACACACAGTTGTCTAAGGAGAGACGCAAAGACACGCCAAAAACCCCAAAATATATTAATTACAACACAAACACAGGCCTCTAAGCAGTTATTATTCCTGGATCCCATGAGTGAATGCAGAAAAAAAAATAGCTCTAATGTGTGGTAGAATACCAAGTAGCCTATGCATTGCCATGCACTTGACATCTATGTGCACCACCATATGTCACCTCCAGAGAATAATCCAAAGGGCACAAGACTGATCCAGAAACAAGCCATACACTTCTATAAGATCAGGACAGTTCTTCCTTGGTGAAAATCTAGCAAAAAAAAACTTTACCAAATAACACCACTTTCTGAACCAACTGCATGCCACTTAACACCCTTCAGTTTCTCAGTAGCAGCAAATGCGTAACTGATTACACAGTTAACATTACATTTTTGCAAGCCCCTAATCCTGTCTCACTTTCTCCATCACATATGGACACACAGTTCTGATGGTATGAGACTTGCCCGACCCAGTTTACTATAGACACATGAGGTTGACAACTTCCACATTTCCCCACAGATGGAATCCAGGTCCCTTCCCATCAGCAACTCTCTCTCTCTCTCTCTCTCTCTCTCTCTCTCTCTCTCTCTCTCCTCTCCCTCTCCCTCTGTGTGTGTGTGTGTGTGTGTGTGTGTGTGTGTGTGTGTGTGTGTGTGTGTGTGTGTAAAATTTCTGTCAATGAATAGGAACAATGTGAGTGGCAGAGTGGTCAGGAGAAAATGAATCATTGCTAATAAAAGAAAAGTCACGGGTAACTGTTTGTGTAACAACTAAGTAGCACAGACAAAAGGTCGAGCAGAAAATCTCATGTTTAGCACAAAATTTCTAAGGCACTCAAAATTACAACTGGGATACTGAGAAAGAAGAAATTCTTAGCTAGCTTACTTCACCTGTGAATAGAAAAAAAAAGAGGGGATTATATCAGGAATGGGTGATACTCTAAACAACTATTTAAGATTAGCCTGACACCAGATGGTAAGAACTGAGGAGTAAATGCTGGCTTTTCATCAGTTGTTATTGCTTGGAGGTAGGTAGTATCCTATAAAGCAGCATACCTTGTCCTGCTTTGCTCATTGATTACATTACAGTTTTGTTACTCTATTTCTCTTAGTTTGAGATATGTAAACTACCAATGAAAAGTTCTAAAATCAGAATGTGTGCGACATTGCCTGAATATTCTTTAAAGAAAATGAACTATGAAAGTAAGGAGGCCAAAGCTATGGGGTGTTTAACTGCACATAATTCTGCAATAGACGTCTGTGAGCATGCAACAGTACCAGTGAGCAATCACTTCTCAAGATTCAGCTATAATAACTGATACCTATATCGTAAAAACACTGAACCTTGAATATGGCAGCAACTCACCTAAATTCTTGTGTAGCCTGGAAACTATCGTCTTCTGTGATGGAGAACACACAAAGAAATCCTTCTCCACTACGGAAATAGTTATCTCTGAAAGCAGATGTTGGAGTATTAGCCCAGACATACAACAATTACAGGAACGCATACACTGTCACTGAAATGATAAGAACCTTATCGCAGCATAGTCTTCTTGGCCAGCAGTATCTAAGATATCAATCTGGACTTCTTCACCGTCTAAAACAACTTTCTTTCGATATGAATCTGCCTTTGTCGGCTCATAATCCTCAACGAACTGAAAAGACGCAAAAAATAAACCACACAGTCTGTATTTAACATTAAATAATGTTCGTTTCTCATACGTAAGTCTCTGGCTTACCTCGTCATACATAAACTGTAGTGTCAAGGCTGATTTGCCGACACCTCCACTCCCTACCATAATAACTTTATGGAGAGCTGGTTGCTGACTCGGTTTCTTGGACATTGTTTACTTTTTAGCCCAAAAGACGTTCCTGAAAAAGTTTAACAATCAGCCAATTTACTTCAGCACTAGTTGCTTGCACTATTGTTTTTATATTTTCCTCCCCTTGCGCTTACCGGCAGTAAGCTAATTCAGTTTCAACGCAACAAACTTATCCTACGAAAATACTTCTAAAACTTCTCACAATGCAATCAATACACGCCCGCACTTCTACTCAAATGTTCTTAAAGCGCTACAACTACAAGATTCAACACTCTTGTTACGAAGCAAAGACTATCGGTAGCAGCAGAGGCGTTGTCTGCTTACAACCAAAACCAGGCTAAGTACTTACAAGTCGTTGACCTTCTGAACAATTTAACTGAATAGTATGTGGAACAAACAATAAAAAAGAAACTTGGAAAGTTGTACATGGATCATTGCATTTGTGTCAACAACCTGTGTTTACAATTATCGGAAAATCCCAAACTGACGTCTTGAACGAAAGAAACGGGAAACTGCAGTCATTTATTTTACATTTTACCACAACAAGCGATACATCCATAAAATAACCCCCTTAACAGCAACTGTAATGTTGGCAGTACGATGCCATTAGTATACAATTAAATATGCTTATTAGTACGGTAATGAGCGTGAGAATTGACGTTGAGGAACATGGAACTACGGGGAGCAACGCTTGATCTTATTGCCGAAAAATGAAAACGTGGATTTGCTGTTTAAATGTTAAATAAGGGAGCATTATGCACGTTTAAATCTTTCTTGTTTATATGCTTTAATTTGATTTATTTAATTTAAAAATTATAGATTGTATTTCTGTGGTATACTCTGTATGAAAAATCAAAAATGTTGTAGTTTTACTCGAAGAAATCCTAATCACACAAATTATGTATGCAGTCACAGAAATTGTTCGCTATTTATGAGGTGCCGGTACTTAAGCTATAATTTTCATTACCCTCAAAGCACTTCGTATCACGTGCGAGCCACCCTTTCAATCTTTATGTGCACATTTTTCTGTTTCAATAACTCGAGAAGAAAAGTCTTAAGTCAGTTGCCCTATTGCTGGTTTAAAGATTTAT
This sequence comes from Schistocerca gregaria, assembly GCF_023897955.1. Lineage (NCBI taxonomy): Eukaryota > Metazoa > Arthropoda > Insecta > Orthoptera > Acrididae > Schistocerca > Schistocerca gregaria. The sequence continues at coordinate 373,012,002 of NC_064922.1, forward strand.
TTATCCTTAACTTATTTCAGGCCTACGTCCATCATAAGAGAAGTAACATTTATTTCTTATGCAACTTGAATTATGCCTGTCGTATAGTGTATTTGCTAATAGTGTATTTGCTGCTTTTGCAAAATTTTTCTGGGTGTAGAATGGTTTCTGTACGACATGCGGGCTTGAAACAATATCCTCAGCATTCTATGCACTATTTGATATATCGTAAAAGTAACAATTTTACTGAGTAACAAACACAATAACGTGTATCGCACTCACTCCAATCACTGCCTCCTCCAGCCCTCGCTTTCCCAGCCACCTATATAACATCCACCATTTGTCAAAACCAACTAAAATTATAGATGAAATTAGAAGAAAAAGAAAAGCTCGACTCGCAGTCAAGTGAAGGCACTGTATTTCTGTCTTTCCTGTTTTCAGGCAAGCTGCCAGTACAAAGACATCTGTCCATTCACTGCCAATGTGCTGAAATATATTTCTTATTCCCTTTTCCACCCACCCCTGGTTACATTGTTTCTTCCTGAAGGAAGAGGTTACCAGATTTGTACATTTAATTTAATTTTGTAACTTAGCCCAGATGCAGATAGCCGTTGCCTTTTACCTTTATGAATGTGGCTGTGTTTTATTCTTTACGAACGAGGATCACCGCGACTGTGATGAACAAAGATCTCTTGAAATTGCTGCAACCAGTCACTTTCTGTTTTGTTCTTGAATTTGTGTTACCAGTTGACCAGTTTGAAACCACCTAGCAATCTTTAAATGGTACATATTTATTCGTTGTCTGCAGCAGTGTTTTGTAGAGCAAGTGGGGCGTATTATCTGTTGCAAAGTGTATAAAATGCATTAAAATTAATGTCACTGGAAAACATTCAATAATTTTTTCCAGAATACTGTGTGCACCAAGAACCAATCAACGGATATGAATAACTCATCACGACTCCCACAGTGCTGCAGACAACCAATAACTATGTACCATCTGAAGATGAATCGGTAAGTGTTTTGAAACAGATAATGGGATAATAAAAATTTATGAATGAGATAAAAGGTAACTGGTTGCAGTAATTTCAAGAAACCTTCAACCATCATCTGTATAATGGAATTATGACAATGAAAAGTTGTGCCAGACCGAGACTCAAACACAGATTTATCACTTTATGCGAGTGGTCGAGTTAACCATTATGACTGTCAGCGCACAACTCACGGCCAGATCCAAACTTCCATATATCGTCATTCATGCATCACAAACTGCACTCGTGCACATTTTGTTACTTTCATACTGGCATGGGGGTGGGAGGGGGGGGGGGGGGGGGAATTTCAACTGGAAGTCACTGCCTGGTATCGGCAGATAAATACTATATTGCAGTACCTACACACAAAATGCTACACGAAAGATATTGTAAAGCCAGGCGAAAAAACAAAAATCGATCTACATAACAAAATGACATCAGGAAATGAGTGTGTGCTGTGTATAGAAGGTGCTAACAATGCTGCTAAAAAGAGGCAAATGATTGCCTAGCAGAACTACAGAAGTTCCTGAAATGTTGAGCACAATAATTAATGTCATAAAATGGTCACAACATTACCACACGGATATACATATAAATCATACTCTGCAAACAACCATAAACTGCACAGCAGATGGTATGTCCCATTGTACCAGTTAAGGGTTTCTTCCTGTTCCATTCATGTGTGGAGCACAGGGAGAATGATTGTTTGAATGCTTCTGTATATGCAGTAATTATCCTAATCTTATCCTCATGATCTCTGTGTGAGCGGTACGTAGGTGGTTGTAGTGTATCCCTTGAGTAATCATTTAAAACTGGTTCTTGAAACATTGTTAATAGGCTTTCTTGGGATAGTTTACATCTGTCTTCGAGAATCTGCCACCTCAGTCCCATAAGTATCTCTGGGATACTCTCCCATGGATTAAACAAACCTGTAACCATTTGTGCTGCCCTTCTCTGTATACGTTCAATATTGCCTGTTAGTCCTGTTTGGTATGGGTTCCACATACTTGAGCAATACTCTAGGATGGGTCTTAGGAGTGATTTGTAAACAGTCTCTTTTGTTGAATAATGGAACTTCCATAATGTCCTACCAATAAACCGTAGTCTAACACCTGCCTGCCTTACCCATGAATGAACCTGTGTAATTGTTCCATTTCATATCCCTACAAAGTGTTACACCCAGATATTTGTATGAGTTGGCCGATTCCAACAGTGACTCATTGATATTACAGTTACAGGTTACTATATTTTCTCATTTTGTGAAATGCACAATTTTACATTTCTGAACATTTAGAGTAAGTTGCCAATCTCTGAATCATGTTGAAATCTTCTCAAGATCTGGCCTATATTTATGCAGCTTCTCTCAGATAGTACTTTATTATAGATAACTGCATCATCTGCAAAACATTAAAACATGGACACACTTCCCCAGGGCACACCCGAACTTACTTATACATCTGACGATGACTCTCCATCCAAGTTAACATGCCGTGACCTCCCTAGCAAAACGTCCTCAATCCAGTCACAAATTTCACTTGATACCCCATATTTGTACTTTTGACAATAAGCGTAGGTGCGGTACTGAGTCAAATGTGTTTCGGAAATCAATAAATACTGCATTTACCTGGTTACATTGATTCAAAGCAATTTCTGTGACATGAGAAAATTGCGAGTTGTGTTTCACATGTTTTTGAAAACCATACTGGTTGGCATTGAGGATGTCATTCTGTTCAAGATACCTCATCATGTTTCAGCTCAGAATATGTTCTAAGATTGTATGACGAATTGATGTCAAGGGTATTGGATGGTAGTTGTGTGGATCACTTCTGCTACCCTTATTGTAGCTGGGTGTGCACTTTGCCTTTTCCCAAGAACTGGGCACAGTTTTTTTTTACAAGGTACCTTTTATAGATTATAGTGAGAAGAGCAGGTAACTCAGCTGCAAATTCAGTATAGAATCTGACAGGTATCCTGTCGGGGCCTGGAGTTTTGTTCAATTTGAACGATTTCAGTTGTTTCTCAACATCACTGACAGTAATATGTATTTCATTCAATGTTTCAGTAGTACGAGGGTTAAATTGGGGCAACCTGGCTTTTCCTTTGTAAAGGAACATTTGGAAACGGACTTAAGCATGTCAGCTTTTGCTTTGCTGCCCTCTATTTCAGTTCCTGTCTCGTTCGCTAGAGACTGGACACTAACTTTTGTGTCACCAACAGCCTTTACATACAACCAGAATTTCTTTGTATTTTGTGAAATGTCATTTGACAGTATCTTGCTATGGTACCCATTGAAGGTATCATGCAATGCTCTCCTGACACCAAAATGTGTTTCATTCAGCATTTCTCTATCTATAGCCCTACACTTTGTTTCACACCCATTATGCTATAATCTCTGTTTCTTTAGACGTTTCCTTACAGTGACTGCATACCATGGAGGTTCCCTTCCATTACGAACTGTTCTACTGGGTACATATCCAGTGTGTGGTCAACTATTTCCTTAACCTGCAGCCAGAATTCCTGTACAAGATAAGTTAGCTTCTCTGTTAGAACTCCCCCCCCCCTCCCCTCCCCTATGGGTCCAGGGGTTAGAATAGGGCGGAGGTAATTCTGCCTGTCGTATGAGGCAACTAAAAGGAGTTTCACACATTTCAGCCTTTATGTGATGGTCACCTGTAGGGTTTGACCTCCATTCTTCAAAATTTTCCGAAAGAGCAAGCCAATTGGGAAAGGGCGCCTTACAAGGTACATCTTGTCCATCGTCCATGAGATCTTTAGCCCACTTTCTCGTTGTCGCATTGCAGTCCCGCTCATTCTCCACCTCTTGGGCGAGGACACCTTCCTGGGTGCGTTTTCCACCATGCACTAAAGAGAGTCAATTTCTGCATTGGCACCTGATATCCAGCACTGTAGCCAGTCTATTGTGGTGGGGCTGCCATGTACAATGTTGGTTGTAGCCCCCTGACCACACAGGGATCGCTCTGCTGATGCCTGTGCCGTTAACTCCCCAAGTATGCCAAGGGGTAGAGGCCCATCCTCCTGGGGCATCAGAGCTCTCGGCAATGGCCATCCTTCCATGGGGAGGGCCCTTAGTCGAAGTGGGTGGCATCAGGGCGGATGATGCGTGATGACGCATGATGAAGTGTAGTCCATCATCTCTTGCTGGTGGTGAAACACTAGCATTCTCTAAACGATCACAAACTCAATTCAACTACAGAAGTACAACCACAAATCGTTCCCCTCCCTGGCCACACCATGAGAGGAACATCAGGCTAAGGATGGCAGCGGATCTTGTTCACCCCGGTACCTTGTGTGTTCGAGAGCTGATGGGGAATCTTTCATGACGATGAAGCCTCAGTTTTTTGTTGACATTTAGAGGACAAGTTCGGGGAGGTGGAGGGCTTGTCCAAAATGAGATCTGAATCAGTCTTGATCAAAACAGTATCCTCTGCCCGGTCACGGGAGACAAGCTGAGGGATGTTTCTGAAACCATCACGCCCCATAAGAGCTTAAATATGGTCCAGGACATTATATTTCACAGAGACTTTCTTTTGCAGTCCGACAGTGAGCTGCGCGCCAGTGCAGAGCGGTGAGGTGTACATTTCGTCTGGTGTGTCCACCATGGTCCGAAGGATAATCAGGTTGCCACCAGTGCCTTCATCCTGGCCTTTGAGCGTGATACATTGCCTGAGAAGGTCAAGGTGATGGTCTACCGGTGTGATGTGAAGCCCTATATCCCTCACACAATGCAGTGCTTTAAGTGCTGGAAGTTTGGCCATATGTCTTCCTGCTGTACCTCCAGTGTCACATGCTGAGATTGCGGATGCCCATCACACCCTAGTACTCCATGTGCCTCACCTCCCATCTGTGTCAACTGCAGAGAGCACCATTCACTTTCCTTGCTTGACTGCATGATTCTCCAGAAAGAAAGGAAAATCATAGAGTATGAGACCCTGGACAGACTGATGTACACTGAGGCTAAGAGAAAATTTGAACGCCTGCATCCTGTGCATATGGCATCATATTAGGCTGCTGCTACAACAGCTCCACCAGCCAGTGGCTAAAGAGCCCAAAACAAAAGCAGCTGGTCGTAGGGCTTTACGCTCATCCTCAGTCCAGGAGACTGAGCCAGTGAAGTCCTCTCAGGCAGGGAAACCCAAGGAGCAGCGAGAAAAATCCAAAAAGAAAACCCCTAAGACCAAGGAAAGTGCGGTTGCACCAACACCACCGCTACCTACAAGCTCTGCGGCTGAGGATGGGGTGGAGATTTTGGCATCTTCTGAAGACCTAGATCTAGCCAGACCCTCAGACATAATGGATATAGACTGCTTAGGCAATAAATTGGTGGCAGCAGGTGACTCTGAGGCATAAAATGCCTCATTGAATGTGCCATGCCTTCCCAGTCTCATGATGTCATCCCCAGTGGAATTGTGGCGTTTTTTTCCACCGCCTGGCTGAACTATGGAAACTGTTATCTTTACACCTGCTATCTGCATTGCCCTCCAGGAAACCTTGTTCTCAGCAATGCGGACCCTTGCCCTCTGCGGCTATGAGGGATATTACAGGAACTGAAGCGGCTATAATCGAGTGCCAGATGGAGTTTGTGTTCATGTCCTAAACTCGGTCAGTAGTGAACATGTGCCCCACCAAACCCTTCTTGAATCTGTGGCTGTCAGAATAAGGACGATGCAGGAAATAACTGTCTGCAATGTATATCTTCCTTCAGATGGTGCAGTACCCTGAATGTATTAGCTGCACTGATTGATCAACTACCTAAACCTTCCCTACTTCTGGGAGATTTGAATGGCCATAACTCCTTGTGGGGTGGTACCATGCTTACTGGCTGAGGCAGAGATGTCAAAACTTTACTGTGGCAATTCGCCATCTGCCTCTTAAATATTGGGGCTGCCACACATTCTGTGTGGCTCATAGTAGTTACTTGGCCATTGATTTATCAATTTGCAGCCAGGACTTTTCCCATCTTTTCACTGGAGAGCACATGATGACCTGTGTGGTAGTGACCACTTTCCCATCTTTCTGTCACTGCCCCAGCATCAGGCACATGGACGCCTGCTCAGATGGGCTTTGAACAAGGCGGACTGGGGAACTTTCACCTCTGCTGTCACCTCTGAATCTCCCCCACACGGTAACATTGATGTGATGGTTGAGCAGGTGACTTGCACAATTGTTTCTGTGGCAGAAAACTTGATCCCTCGCTCTTTAGAGTGCCTGAGGCGTAAGGCAGTTCCTTGGTGGTCACTGGAAGTCACTGAAGCAATTAAGGAGTGTCGACGAGCTCTACAGCAGCATAAGCGGCACCCTTCCCTAGAGCACCTCATAGCCTTTAAATGGCTTCGTGCCCGTGTTTGCTACCTTATCAAACAATGGAAGGAGGAGTGTTGGGAGAGATACATCTCTACAATTGGGTGCCGCACGGCACCTTCCCAAGTCTGGGCAAAGATCAAACATCTTTTCGGGTACCAGGCCCCAACAGTTGTCCTTGGTGTTACTATAAATGGCGGGTTATGTACCGACGCAAATGCAATTGCCAAGCACTTTTCTTAACACTATCCTTGAGCCTCTGCGTTGGAGAATTATCCCCCAGATTTTCGCACACTCAAACAGCGGCTGGAAGGAAACGTCCTCTCATTCACTACACATTACAGTGAATCCTATAATGCCCCATTTACAGAATGGGAGCTTCTCAGTGCCCTTGCACATTGCCCTGACACAGATTCCTGGCCTAATCACATTCCACAGACAGGTGATTAAACATCTCTCATCTGACTACAAGCGACATGTTTTCGTCACCTTCAACTGGACCTGGTGTGATGGCATCTTGTCATCGCAATGGCGGAAGAGCACCATCATTCTGGTGCTCAAACCCGGTCGATTTGGATAGCTGTTGGCCAATCAGCATCACCAACATTCTTTGTAAGCTGCTGGAACATATGGTATGTCGGCGGTTGGTTTGGGTCCTGGAGTCACTTGGCTCCAAATCAGGGCGGCTTCCACCAGGGTCGCTCTACCACTGGTAATTTTGTGTCCATCAAATCTGCCATCCGAACAGCCTTTGCCAGCTGGCAACACCTGATTGCTGTCTTTTTTGACTTCAGGTAAAGCATACGACACGACTTGGTGACCATATCCTTGCCACGTTGTAAGAGGGGAGTCTCTGGGGACCACTCCCGATTTTTATCCAGAACTTCCTTTCGCTCCGTACTTTCCATGTCCAAATTGGTGACTCCCATAGTTCCATCCATATGCAGGAGAATGGAGTCCCGCAGAGCTCTGTATTGAGTGTCTCTATTTTTAGTGGCCATTAACGGTGTAGCAGCAGCTGTTGGGCCCTTCGTCTCACCTTCTCTGTATGCACCCGACTTCTGAATTTCGTACTGCTGCTCCAGTACTGTTGTTGCTGAGTGGCACCTCCAGGGAGCCATCCAAAAGGCGCAGTCATGGGCTCTAGCCCACGGCTTCCAGTTTTCAGCTGCAAAGTTGTGTGTCATGCATTTCTGTCGCTGTCGTACTGTTCATTCGGAACTCGCACTTTACCTTAATGACGATCCACTCACTGTAGTGGAGACATATGAATTCCTAGGACTGGTTTTCGATGCTCAATTGACTTGGCTCCCTCATCTTCGTCAGCTTAAGTAGAAGTGCTGGCAGCACCTAATGCCCTCCATTGCCTGAGCAACACCAATTGGGGTGCAGATCGCTGTACACTGCTGCAGTTCTATAGAGCCCTTGTCCAATCCCGAATTGACTATTGGAGTGTGGTTTGTGGCTCGGTAGTGCCTTCAGCATTACGTTTGCTTGATGCTGGGCATCACTATGAGGTTCAATTAGCGACAGGAGCTTTTAGGACAAGTCTGGTGAGCAGTGTACTGGTGGAGGCTGGTGTCCCTCCACTGCAGAACAGACGTGCGCAAGTGCTCACCAGTTATGCAGCACACATTCATAGTTCTCCTGAGCATCCGAATTACGTCTCCTTTTCCCACCAACGGCGGTCTATCTCCCGAATCGGTGGCCCAGATCAGAGCTAACGACTGTGGTTTGTGTGCGGTCCCTTCTTTCTGAACTGGAGTCCTTCCCTTTACCACCTCTATTTGCAGTCTGTTCACGTACGTCTCGGCCGCAAATTCGTCTGGACCTTTTGCATGGCCCTAAGGGCTTCGTTAACCCCGCTGCCCTCCGATGTCACTTCCTTTCGATTCTTGACATGTTCCGGGGCTCTGAAGTGGTTTACACTGATGGCTCAATGGCTGATGGTCACTAGGTTTTGCATATGTTCATGGAGGACATATTGAGCAGCACTCCTTGCCAGTTGGCTACAGTGTTTTCTGCAGAGCTGGCAGCCATACTTCGTGCTCTTGAGTACATCCACTTACGCCCTGGCGAGTCATTTCTCCTGTGTACTGACTATTGAGCAGCCTACAAGCTATTGACCAGTGCTACCCTCGCCACCCTCTGGTAGCGTCAATTCAGGAGTCAATCTATGCCCTGGAACAGTCCTGCCATTCCGTGGTGTTTGTGTGGACCCCAGGATATGTCAGAATCCTCGGTAATGAACTTTCTGACAGGCTGGCCAAACAGGCGACGCGGAAACCACTTATGGAGGTGGGCATCTCCAAAGCTGACCTGTGTTCCTTCTTACACTGCAGGGTTTTCTGGCTTTGGGAGGCGGAATGGCATAACAGCAAGCACAACAAACTGTGTGTCATTAAGGAGACTATGAATGTGTGGAAGTCTTCCATGCAGGCCTCTTACAGGGAATCAGTTGTCCTCTGCTGGCTCTGCATTGGCCATGCATGGCTAATGCATGATTACCTACTCCATCGCGAGGACCAACCTCAGTGTCGCTGTGGCTCTCAAATGACAGTCATCCACCTCTTGCTGGACTGCTCACTTTTAGCCGCTCTGCGGCAGACTTTTAACTTTCCCAGCACCCTGCTTTGGTGTTGGGTGACAATGCCTCCACAGCAGCTTTAGTTATACATTTTATCCATGAGAGTGGGTTTGTACTTCTATCTAGGTTTTAGCACATGTCCTTTGTTCCTCTGTGTCCTTCACCCTAGTGCTTTTAGGGTGGAGGTTTTAATGTATTGCAGAGTAGCTGGCTTTCCCTTTTTATTCTCATGGTTGGCCAGCCACTGTAATCTGCTTTCATGTTTTATTCTCTTCTGTTTCTAGCATCTCTCTGTTTTTGTTGTCCTCTTTTGTTCCTTTTAGTGTTTGTTGCCTTCCCTTCGTTCTTGTGGCTTTTCCTTTCTTTCCGTTATGTGGTATATGTTTCATCCATTTTATTCTCACACTTGGAGCATTGTTTTATTAGGACCAAGGGACTGATGACCTTGTAGTTTGGTCCCTTCTCCTGCCTCTATACCAACCAATCTCTGTTAGCAGATTCTGTAAGGGGAGCCATAGTCACACAAGGAATGATCCCTGTGGTTAATGGGGCCAGACAGACAAGTTGTTTTAGGTTAAAGTCGAAGTCCAGACAGACAACAAATCAATAAAAATAGAACAAAAGAAGTGTAATGTACAGTAAATTGGGATAAAGCTAAGGGTACCTAGTATAAATTTGCTTCATCAGAATATCAGGGGAATAAAAAATAAAGTAAACAAGATGTTAGTTTCCAAAATGAGATTTTTCACTCTGCAGCGGAGTGTGCGCTGATATGAAACTTCCTGGCAGATTAAAACTGTATCTCATTCTGGAAACATCCCCCAGGCTGTGGCTAAGCCATGTCTCCGCAGTATCCTTTCTTTCAGGAGTGCTAGTTCTGCAAGTTTCGCAGAAGAGCTTCTGTAAAGTTTGGAAGGTAGGAGACGGATACTGGCAGAAGTAAAGCGGTGAGTACCGGACGTGAGTCGTGCTTCGGTAGCTCAGTTGGTAGAGCACTTGCCCGCGAAAGGCAAAGGTCCTGAGTTCAAGTCTCGGTCGGGCACACAGTTTTAATCTGCCAGGAAGTTTCAAGATGTTAGTTTGTTTAGATGATCTCAAAAATAAGAATGACATTGGTATACTTTGTCTGTCTGAACACCATATAATTGTGGGGATGGAAAGTCTCAGTATAAGTGCTTATAATTTAGCATTTTACACTTGCAGATGTAGCATGGATAAAGGAGGAGTTGCCACTACACAAAACAAGGATATAAATACAAAACTATAGAAGTAAGCAAATTTTATGTCAATCAGCACTTAGAAGTTTGTGCATGTGAACTACAGCTAGATAATGTGGTGGTGATATTAGCAACAGTGTACAGGTCTCCATTAGAAGATTGGGAGCTATCCATAAAAAAAGTTAGACTTCCTTTTATGCTGTCTGTCAGACAGAAAGAAGAAGTTATTAATCTCTGGTGATTTCAGTGTAACCTTTCTAGGCAATTCTGAAAGGAATAGTGAACTAGAAGTGTTATTAATGACATATAACTTAGAATCAGTGATCAATTTCCCTACATGTATAGCTGCAGACAGTAGCAGTCTAATTGATAATTTATTTGTGCAGCAAGAGTGTGTAAAAGTAACACATGCTTTCCCTCTGATAGATGGATTATCAGACCATTATGCACAATTGATAAACTTACAAAACCAAGCAGGGTATACAGTTCAGAAACTTTTAAATGAAAGTGTAAGGTTGCTCAATCCGGTATCTATAGAGCACTTCAGAGAAATTTTAAGATGTGTTAATCGGGGAGATGTATATAATGATAAATGCAACGTATTTCTTGATAAATTTATATCCCTCTTTGAACATTGTTGCCCAAAAAAATTACTAAATGTAACACCAAACAGTTTTCAAAGAAACCTTGGATTACTACAGATATTAAAGTGACTTCAGAAAGTACAAGAAAAGTGTAGGAGACAGCAAGAATTAGTAAAGGCCCAGAAGTAATATTACACTGTAAAAATTATTGCAACAAACTGAGAAAAGTTGTCAGAAAATCAAGGAATAAGTATATTAAAGATTAAATTACAATTATGGCAATAAAAACAAATCAGTGTGGAATGTTGGTAGAAGGGAGTCAGGAAAAGTAACCACTAGAGTAAGTAGTATTACTATTAAAGAGAATCAGACCATCTTAACCAACAGTACACATGTAGCTAATGTATTTAACAACCATTTCTGAAGTGTAGGTGAAAAAATTGGCGAGAATAGTTCAAAAGAAAGCTAAGCAGTACATTGAAGAGTCAGGTTTGAGAAATCCTAGTCAGATTAATTTTCATCTAACAACCTCTTGTGAAATAAGGAAAATCATTAAGTCTTTGAAAAATAAATGTTCTGTTAGAGTAGATGATATCTCCAGCAAGATATTAAAACAATGTGGAGCAGTTATAGCTGATATTCTGAGTCACATATGTAATGTATCGCTAACTCAAGGTATTTTTCCAGACATGTTAACATATGCCATTGTCAAGCCTCTCTACAAAGACACCACAGATGACGATAATTACCGGCAGTATTCTTGGTTACAAAATTGGATTTCAAACATGCTGTTCCACTGAGACAGCAATATAAAAGTTCACTGCCCACATAATAGAGCCTTTAAATAGTAAAATGACACCAACAGGAATTTTCTGTGACTTATCCAATGCATTTGATTGTGTGAACCATGATATTATGTTACAGAAATTACAATTCTATGGTATAAATGGAATCTGTGGCATAAAAGGAACAGCACATGAGTGGTTTTAGCCATATCTACAGAACAGGAAGCAAAAAATTCCTTATATGGTTTAAGTGATTTAAGGAAGTTTCCCACTTCATCTAACTGGGGTGAAATTACATTAGGTGTTACACAGGGTTCAATCATGGCCCTTCTGTTCTTGATATATGTGAATGATCTCCCTTATTATCTGAAACAAGAAACTAAACTGACACTGTTTGCTGATGATACAAGCATCTTTAATCCAGTAAAAGAAACTCCAATAGAAAATGATACAAATAATGTCTTTGGAAAAGTTATTGATTTGTTTTCTGCAAATGGGCTTGCTCTGAACTTTGAAGAAACACAGTACATCTAATTTTTTACTGCAAGGAGTACAGTTCCTTCAGTAAATATACCACATCAACAGAAGTCAGTAGCCAGGGTAGAGCGTACTAAGCTTTTGGGTGTACATGTAGAAGAGAGTCTTAATTGGAAGATTCATATTTTTGATCTCATAAATCGACTAGGTTCAGCAACTTTTGCAATCAAAATAATTGCCAGTTTTGATGATACAGAAATTAGTAAGCTAACATAATTTCACTCTCTGATGTCATATGGGATAATATTTTGAGGTAACTCACAATTTAGGCAAAAAGCATTCACTGCTCAAAAGAAAGTAGGTAGAATAATGTTTGAGGCTCATAGTCGCACATCATGTAGGCATCTGTTTAAAAGGTTAGGAATTCTTACAACAGCCTCTCAGTACATCTACTCAGTAATGAAATTTGTTCTCAACTACGTGGACCAGTTTAAAAACAACAGTGACATTGATGATTATAATACCAGAAGAAAGACAGACTTACACTCTCCTCTACTTAACCTATCTTTGGCAGAGAAAGGGGTAAAATGTGCTGCTGTAAAACTTTTTGTTAAATTACCATATGAAATAAAATGTCTGAGAGACAGCAGTAGTAGCTTCAAAAAATCAACTGAAATCGTATCTCCTTGACAACTCCTTCTATACATGAATTCTTGAATAGGAATAAATAACTCTGTAGGTTTAATATATGATTTTGTGCCATTTAAGGGAATGGGGTAGATAAAAAAAAAGCTTAAAAACATAATACCTTGATTCATGTGTGCATTTCTTATGCACTTGACACATTCCATGTCATAACGGTTACTGTGAGACTGATCAATGGACCAAGTAACTAACTAACTATGCCCCTGACCTATGCTGAAAGTTGCAGGTTCCTCATTGAAGTATGACAGTACTGATTTTTTGCCTACTTTACTGAACATATATATTTTTCTACTTGTTTTAGTTGTTCTTTGTACTTTGATAATCATTGTTGCCACAACCGCATCATGGTCACTGATACCAGTTTTCTCAAAGATGACAGGTCTATTTATTGCCATTAGATCCAATATATTTCCACCAAGAGTGGGGTTCCTACTATTTGTTCTAGTTAGTTTTAAGAAAAGGCATTTAGTAAAGTTTCACATGCTCTCTTATCATGCCCACTACTAACAACATTGTAATTTTCCCAATTAATTGTTGGATGAATAAAGTCTACACCAATGATTACAGTATAACTTAATTTACTATTTATGTGTGAAACAAGAAATATGGGAAATTAACATTAAAATAAAACAAATGTGTCCTTTATTTGGAATCCAGCATCCTAGATATAGGAAAATTGGGCGGATGCCAGCATATAAGGAATTTAATGCATCTTAATTGTTAACGAAAGTACTTTGTAAGTAAAAAAGGTAAATGAAATCATTGCAAACAGGAGAAAAGTGAACAGTGCTATTCCAAAAGTAGGAGCGATATCATCAGCAGCAGAAACAGCAGCATCACCAGTCTAATCAAAAACAAAAGTACCTTCAGTGCCAGAACCAGCAGAACTAACACATCACCATATGCAGCAGAACTGACACATCACCATATGCAGAAGAAGCAGCAGTAGCTTTTCATTTACAAAACAGAAAAGACTCTTCATGGTGTTAAGAAGAATTCAACTGATATCTGGTGAAATTTTTATTTTATTGATACAGCTGCATCATCATATGTAACAATGTTAAAAGGTCACAGGTGTACCCATTGCTTCTATCAAGACATATTACTCAGGTATATTGTCTACATGATATTCTACATTAATGGATCACATATTTGTTGCTCTTTTTTCACCAATGTAATGCAAATAATATTCACTGAATAATATAGGCCTATCTTGTCTAGGAACGATGGGTACAACTATGATCTTTCAACGTTTTTGCACCTGATGATGTGGCTTTAGGCTACAAAATCTTTTTTGTTTCAATAAAACAATAATTTTCCCGTTTTTGGATGTAATTCTTCGTAACGTCATCCCCTTCAACACCTGTGGATACCCAGAGTATAACATACTCCGCGAGAAAAGAGTCTTGGCTTGTTTTTACTGTGAAAACATGAGAGAAAATCATCCCAAGTGATGTGGAACATCTCTCTCATGTACTCAAAGTGAACGCCTTACATTAATGCAAATATGAACAACAATCAAACTTTGTTTGTATTCCATCAAAACATAAGATGTTTGAAGAATAAAATGGACTAACTGGTAATAAATCTAAATGATGAAGACTATGTATGTGAATCTGATATACTGGGTTTCTTTGGCATCATATTACAAAAAGAATTCACATGTTACAGATTGAAAACTTTGGTTTAGCTGCTCATTACTCTAGCATGGGAAGAGGTGGAGATCCAATTTTTGTTAGAAATAATGTAGTATATAAAGCTCCATATTTAAGCAAGTACAGTTCTTAACAGCATTTTAATGAGTGTGGCATTGAGGTAACAGATAGTGCAGCTGTTATTGCAGTGCTCATTTCCAGAACACCTGCTGGAAATGTGAATGTTTTTCTGAGACGCATTGAATCACTCCTACTACATAATTATTTAAGTCATTAATTGTAGCTGGCAACATATGTGAAATTCTTGACAGATAATAGTAACAGAGTAGACCTCGAATACCTGATGTGCTCTTACAACATAGTGTCAGTGGTAGACCATCCAATTACACTGAACAACAAATTTGAAGTGAAAGTGTGTAAATTGCTTGATTTTGAGTTAGTTATGTGTGTTTCAGTGTAAAATGATACAAAACCATCATCATCATAAATATTTAGCTCTAGTTTTTTTTTTAAGTAATCTACATTTTTGTATAAATAACTCACCAACTAAATAGGCATTCATGTTCCAAGGTTCAGCATAACATATTTTAAGTGAATAATTACTTGAATTATGTTGTGTGTTATGCATTGATAAATTTCAGTGTCATTCTGGAAGTACAAAGTAAAATATTAAGAAAAAATGAAGATAATATTACATGAATGAAAATACTTTGTAAGTCTACTTTGCACCAGAACTACGTAAAGCACAAAAGAAAATATATAAATTTTTGGTCACAAATGTATATAAAGGATTACAAATGTTAAATGTCCACATGTACAGTATATTCAATTACATATTTTGTTCAGAGATAAATTCAGATGACGAACGTTTTCACTTGGCTTAACGTTTATACACATACTCGGGAACATCCCTTATGACAGCTCAGCAGTAATCTGCTAAATTAGTAGGGCTCCACTTCCTGGCATACCTCTTCTCAAATGTGGCAATATCTTGATGAAGTCGCTCCCCATGTTCATCACTTACTGCTCTACAATCTTTGGGGAAGAAGTCAAGATGACTATATAAGAAATGCATTTTCAATGACATGTTGCAACCAGGCTTTTCATAATATGACAACATGTTATTACAATCTCCTTGTAATTTATTACTTGTTTGTTCCCCAAGAACTGTAAACAGACTGTCTTAAAACATTCCCATGCATGCTTATCACCTTGTATGATTCCACCAAAAGTATGGTCTCCAAAAAGGTCTCAAATCTGTGGGCCTACAAAGATGCCCTCCTTTGGCAGTACTTAAGTAAGGGAATTTTTGGCTTAAGTAGTTAAACGCATCACCATCTTTGTTAATTCCCTTAAAGTTTTTCATGAGACCCAACTTGATGTGCAAGGGTAGGAGCAGAATCTTTATAGGGTCTAATAGAGGTTAACTCTTAATGTTCTCTATACCTGGTTGAATAGATTTTCTGGTGGGCCATTCATGTTTACTGTAATGAGATGCATGAGCTTGGCTATCCCGTTCTCAGAGAAAGCAGCTATATTTAGTATACCCTAGCTGCATACCTAATAGCAGTGCAACCACTTTTGCGTCACCACAGATCTGCCATTGAGAGTCATTATACTTGATGGCTTCTAGTAGCATTTTCATGTTTTGGTATGACTCTTTCATATGCACACTATGCTCAATTGGAATAGAAGGAAGCTCATTGCCAATTTGTAAAAACACTGCTTTTAAGCTCAACCACGATGAATCAATAAAGAGTCTCTATTCATCAGAGTTGTAATTAATTCTGAGAGCCTTCATTAGACCATTTGTGTGTACACATGCCACAAGAATATCTTGAATATTAAAAAAAAAGGAGTGAATTGTTGCTCTCTTCTGTGGCAGAATGAAACATTTACATTGCTTTCCAGAAAATTGGGCTGCTGCAGTCTTGATGCTAAACTCTCAGCCATAGCTTTAGAGAGCTCCAAATC
This sequence comes from Schistocerca gregaria, assembly GCF_023897955.1. NCBI lineage: Eukaryota > Metazoa > Arthropoda > Insecta > Orthoptera > Acrididae > Schistocerca > Schistocerca gregaria. Next base: position 373,028,312 of record NC_064922.1, read on the forward strand.
TCTAACGAGATCACTTAACTCATTTTGAGACAATTTTTGTGGATCATCAGTTGATGACATATTTGGAAGAAACTCTGGATCTTGTGCTGTACATGGTTCAGGACATTCAGAATCCCCATCAGAAGTAATATCGTATTCTGTTGGTGGTTCAGGTATTAGCAATCCTTCTCCATGTAGAACTGGATGTATGGCAGATGGTATGTTAGGATGGATCACTGTCAGCTTCTTCTTCTTAGTTATTTCCTTCTTGATAGGGGAAACCATACAAAAGTAGCAGTCACTGACATGGTCAGTTGGCTCACACCATCATGAGCATTGCAAAGGGCATTGAATATCCTTTCCCATGCATCCAGTTCCTGAGGTTGCTGGCACAAGTGTTGCTGATCACATGTGGAGCCCAGGGATTATCCTGATCACCTATTTTTCACCCAAAATAATAACTATAAGCTTTTTTAATCAGTGGAGTTATTTGCTGTTTTTGTGAAGCAAATGTCACTTCTCCGTACACACATAGCAAAATGTATCAGTCCTGTTAACACAAACTCATGGCGTTTTTGTTCACTTCAGTAACAGTCAACGTGAACAACTGGTAGCTAATCTGCAAACAAATGTGCAAAAATTATTACATGCATTAATAAAGTCACTGAAGTTGAAGAGGAGGGGGACAAAAAGATCACTAAAATTGGTATCAAAATGTTTATGTACAAAATATTGCACACAAGTAAGACCAGGGGCAATAATATAATCTATTGTTACTAGTTATTATGACTTTCACACACCATTATAATATTTGATTTTAAACTTTACATAAAAATCCGTATATAAGTATCTCACCATAATAAAATAGTAAAATGAAAACTTAATTTGGAATTTTCTTTGTGGTATATGCGATCAGCACATTAGACCTGTTAGGAATTGGCTACTTTCATTCGATTTACGTTTTGTGTTAGAGTAACAGCCAGTTCAAGCACTTTAATAGGTAGATAGATAGTTTTGTGTTTGATGGATCATATTGCAGATAAGGATACATGTAATAATTAGTCAAAAATATTATAAATGGCCTTTCTGACTGTGAGGGACAGTTCCTCACCACAAACAAGTAAATGTGCAGAATAAAGTTAATTTTATTTGGAAAAACTTGACTGTTACAAACAAACCAACCATGGAAAACTTTAATATCAACTGCAGCTTGTGGGTTGGTCTCTTGTATATGTTGCTGTGGGTTTTAGCTCAAAATTTAAGATATTTACTAATGAGGTTACAAGTCTTCCTTCAGAAATTTTTCTCAAAAATTTAGGGAGATAAAACTTGTTTAAATCAGGTAGTAAGCCCTGGATTACCAAAGGCATTTAAATTTCTTGTAGAATGAAAAGGGAGCTTTTGAAGTAGCCAAGAGATCAATCATTCCAGTAATATCAGGCACTACAAACTGTACAATAGAATTCTTAACAAGACTGCATTGAAGAAAATGTTCTTGAAGGCAAAAAGCAGTAACTCAAACAATAAAATAAAAATTATCTAGAATATTGTAAAGAAGGGAACAGGAAAAGTGCAGTTTCTAGAGAAAATATCCAAATAAGAATGAAAATCATATTATTTGTGATCCAGAAACAGTTGATCATGCTGCTTCATAAACTGAGGTACAAGTTTTCTGCAACAACAGTACAACAGATCCAAATAAGAATAGTCTCTATAAAAGAAATTCAAAGATTTATTAAGTCTCTGAAAAGTAAAAACTATTGGAGTTGGTAGCATACCCAGTAACTTATAAAAAAACTGGTGCAGCCATGTAAGTAAAATCCTTTGCTTTTATTTCTGATGCACCATGTAAGCAAGGAACAGTTCCTGACAGATTTAAGTATGCAGTTGTAAAATTACTGTATAAGAATGCAGATAAGGCAGATATTGCTGACTATTGGCCAGTCTTGTTACTCACAAGTGTTTCTAAGATTTCAGAGAAACTAATGCATGCCAGGATTGTGAAGCATGTTAGTGGTCATTCCGTCACTAAAAGTCAGTTTGGATTTAATAAAGGGTTATCAACTGAAAATGCAATATTTATATTTGCTGCCAAGGTTTTGTAGGGAGAAAAAAAGGAAACTGAAGATGGTTGGAATATTTTGCCACCTGCCAAAACATTTGACTGTGTCAGGCACCAAATACTTTTACACAAAGCTATGTAATTAGGTATAGCTCCACCATTGCCAGTCCCAAAACTTTGTGAGAAAGGAGGAAGGGTGGATAAATAGACTGATTGGTTTTTATTTGGTCTCATTTGCTTACATTATGTACAGAGTGTGTACTTGTAATATAGGACAGGTCAACTAAACCTAATACCTTAAAATATTTAGCCTACATATTATAATATGGAACAGTGTACTGCTTGTTATTTACATACACCATACTATGATATTTTCAATTGATTACAGTACATACATGCAAGTAATAACAACATTCCTCACTTTTTAAACAGACATTCCCCTGCACAATGAAATTCTTCTTCCACTAAGTAATCCTTTAGATTTTAAAGTAATACCTCTTTTAAAAAAAACTTTGCATCATCCACCCTGGACAATAGTGTCCTATAAGGAGTCCTAGCCAGGGTAACGGTGAAGTCTCCAGAAGCAGAAAAGGCAGAGATGAAGGTCACTGGTACAGTGGAGCTGGCGGATGTGACACTTGCCCATTGAGGCTAACAGTAGGAACCTCCTGTCTTACAGGAAGATGAGAGAACCTAAGAGACCACCTCTGATAGGAAAGGAAGCCCCACTGGTAGTAGAGTGTTTTTGTGGTCTTTCCGCGAAATATAAGTTGGCGGCAGTAAAATTGTACTGCAGTCAGCCTCAAATGCTTGTTCTCTAAATTTCCTCAGTAGTGATTCATGAAAAGAATGCCTCCTTTCCTCTAGAGACTCCCACCCGAGTTCCTGAAGCATTTCCGTAACACTTGTGTGATGATCAAACCTACCAATAACAAATCTAGCAGCCTGCCTCTGAATTGCTTCTATGTCCTCCCTCAATCTGACCTGATAGGGATCCCAAACGCTTGAGCAGTACTCAAGAATAGGTCGTATTAGTGTTTTATAAGCGGTCTCCTTTACAGATGAACCACATCTTCCCAAAATTCTACCAATGAACCAAAGACGACTATCTGCCTTCCCCACAACTGCCATTACGTGCTTCTCCCACTTCATATCACTCTGCAGTGTTACGCCCAAATATTTAATCGAAGTGACTGTGTCAAGCACTACACTACTAACGGAGTATTCAAGCATTATGGGATTCTTTTTCCTGTTCATCTGCATTAATTTACATTTATCTATATTTAGAGTTAGCTGCCATTCTTTACACCAATCACAAATCCTGTCCAAGTCATCTTGTATCCTCCTACAGTCACTCAATGACGATACCTTCGCATACAGCAAAGCATCATCAGCAAACAGCTGCACATTGCTATCCACCCTATCCAAAAGGTCATTTATGTTGATAGAAAAGAACAGCGGTCCTACCACAATTCCCTCCACGTCCCTCCAGACGATACCCTCACCTCCGGTGAACACTCACCATCGAGGACAATGTACTGGGTTCTATTACTTAAGAAGTCTTTGAGCCACTCACATATGCTCCTACCTTAGTTAGGAGTCTGCAGTGGGGCACTGAGTCAAATGCTTTCCAGAACTCAAGGCATATGGCATCTGTTTGATACCCTTCATCCATGGTTCGCAAGATGTCATATGAAAAAAGGGCGAGTTGCGTTTTGCAGGAGCAATGCTTTCTAAAGCTATGCTGATGCATGGACAACAACTTCTCTGTCTCAAGGAAATTCATTATATTCGAACTGAGAATATGTTCGAGAATCCTGCAACAAACCGATGTTAAGGATATTGGTCTGTAATTTTGAGGATCCGTCCTTCTACCCTTCTCATATACAGGTGTCACCTGCACATTTTTCCAGTCCTTTGGAACTTTAAGTTGGTCAAGAGATTTGCGATAAATGCAAGCTAAGTAAGGAGCCAATGCAGTAGAGTACTCTCTGTAAAACCGAATTGGAATTCCATCAGAACCTGTTGATTTATTTATTTTCAACCCATTCAGGTGCTTCACAACCCCAGGGATGTCTATTACTATGTCCTCCAAACGGGAATCTGTACGAGACTCAAATGGCGGTATGTTTGTATGATCCTCCTGCATGAAAGATTTCTCAAATTCTAAATTTAAAATTTCAGCTTTTGTTTTGCTGTCTTCCGTTGTCAGGCCAGACCGATCAGTGAGTGACTGGATGGAAGCCTTTGACCCACGTAAGACCATAATTTCCTTGGGTTTTCAGCAAGATCTTTTGCTAAGGTATGACAGTGGTAGTGGTTGTAGCTTTGCGCATCGCTCTTTTTACAGCAGCACGAATCTCTACTAACTTTTGCCTGTCCTCATTCTCCCGATCTTTCTTGTACCGCAAGTGCAACTGTCTTTGCTTCCTGAGCATTCTCCGAATTGCGCTGTTAAACCATGGTGGGTCTTTTCCGTCCATAACCCACTATTTCTGCACATACTTGTCCAATGCATGATTTACAATGTGTTTAAAATTTGCCCATAATTCTTCCATGTCCATCGTACCGGAAGTAAATGAAGTTGATTCATTTACTAAGTGGGATGCTAACAACTGCTTATCTGCTATTTCTAGTAAGAATACTGTCCTAGCCTTCTTGACCGACTTTTTAACTTTCGTAACCATAGTCATAATGACAACATCATGATCACTAATCCCTGTCTCAACACTGACACCATTGATGAGGTCTGGTCTGTTTGTGGCTACCAGATCTAAAATACTTCCATTATGTGTTGGCTGTCGATTTAGCTGCTCAAGACAGTTTTCGGATGTGTTCAAAAATAATTCACATGATGGCCTCAGACTAAGATAGCATGATCCGGGTACTTCTGCAATACAGAGTGTAGACTCCCTTTGAATGATTCTGTAATTGTCATGATGGAACCTGGTGGCCGGTAATAATACCCAACAATTAATTTTATTTCTCCTATCCCGGTTAAACACGTCCAGATAACTTCACAGTCACACTCTACTTCGACCTCAGTAGACACACTATTTTTGTCAACTGCAAGGAAGACACCACTTCCTACGGTGTCTAATCTGTCTTTACGATACAAGTTCCAACCCTCACTAAATATTTCAGAACTTCCTATCTCAGGGTTCAGCCAGGTCTCAGTCCCGAGAATAATTTGCGCGCCACACGCTTCCTGGAGGGCAGTAAATTCAGGAACTTTGTTCTGAACACTCTGAAAATTTACTGCTAATATCTTGATAGCTGAAGTGTCTTTACACTGAACGCGTCCTAATTTCCTTGCCTGCACGTCGACTGGTGAGTGTTTATCAGGACACCTGGCACTACTGCCTAGCCTAAAAAACCCCCATGTGCACGCCACAAGTACTCTGCTACCCGAGAATCTGCTTCCTTTGTGTAGTGCACCCCTGACCTATCTTGTGGCGTCCTACAATTCCCCAGCCAATAGCGCAAGTCTAGAAATCTGCAGCCAAGACCGTCACAGTGTCGACGAAGCCTCTGGTTGAGACCCTCCACTTGGCTCCAAACCAAAGGACCCCGATCCACTCTGGGAACCATGCTGCAAATAGAGAGCTCTGCTTGCACCCCGTGTGTGAGGCCAGCGGTCTTCACCAAATCCGCCAGCTGCCTGTATGAACTGAGGATTGCCTCAGAACCCAAGTGACAGGTATCATTGGTGCCGATGTGAGCAACTACTTGCAGACGACTGCACCCCGTACACTCGATAGCCACAGGCAAGGCCGCCTCCACATCTTGGATGAGACCCCCCCTGGCAGACAAACCAAGTGCACGTTGGAATTCTTTCCAGCCCTGTACGCTATTTCCCTAAGGGGCTCCATCACCCGCCTAACGTTGGAGCTCCCAATAACCAGCAAGCCTTTGTTCCTGTGTGTCTGCTCAGGTCCTGCTGAAGGTACAGCCACCTGCCCACTGACAGGATGAACGGGCGAGGCCAGCCTCCACAATGGCCCTCGCCTCGAGCGATGTGAACGCGTTGCAGTCCGCCACTCACCCTGAGGTGAGGGCGGCCCCAACGCGCCGGGTACACTAGAAGGTGCCTCGGCAGCTCAGTCAGCGGACGCAGCAAGTGACACCTGGGGTGTCTCAAGCGATGCGCCAGACCCTCCACCGTCGCTGCACCTAGAGGCAGCAGCCTGAAGGCAGCTGACTGTGGCCAACAGCACGCTCAGCTGCTCGCGAACCGCAGCCAGTTCCTCCTGCGCCCGCACACAGCACGCACACACCCTATCCATCCTACTGCTAATATCTGGACGTATAGAGTTGCGACAAATAAAACAGCAATATGCGACTGCACAGTTGTGTCACCAGCGCCAGATTGAGCTGCGGTATATGAACAATTACTTACGAACTAAGTAATCAAATGACAATGACTACGCCACTATACATATATTACAATGCGATCCTACCCCTGTCTTAGTACAAATGACAACCACCTATGCAATGTTACACTCTACCATTAATAAAAATTGATGCTACCCCTTTCTAATTTGAAAATATGCAAAGATGCGAAAAATTTCACCAAGCAAGCACACAAACTTCCATGAAAGGATGGGGAAATCTCAACAAGGGGACACAATCAAATGGACCAAGTGCTTATTCAAAGAAGGCATGGTTCAGGTATTAAGGATATACAGGTGATGAAGGAGCCAGATGTTGAATGGAACTGCTAATGGTGACACTTGGGTATAGGCAGAGGATAACAAGAGCAAACTTTAAATGTGTAGAAAGGGATAGGAAGTATAATGTGGACCAGTCATCACCAATGAGAAGAAAAGAGCAGAATTCCAAAGAGAAATGGATGAAGGGATGAGAGAGATTGTCGTTGAGGAGGAAGTTAGCCCCAGATTGCATTAGCAACTTATGGAAAGAACAACATGACAGACAATGAAATCCACGTTGGAACTGGAAAACAGAGTTAAACAAAGTGAGTGGTATGATGATATCTGTGAGGTAGCTATAAACAAACAGAACAATGCATGGAAGAAGATGCTCCAGCAAGGGACAGGCAGACAAAATAATGAAGAATGAGGCATAAATCAAAAACAATTTGCAGAATGAAATTTGAGAAAAATAGATTGAATGACATTGAGGAATGTAGAAATGAACAGGGTATAGAAGAACAGGAAGAATAGGAAAAAGTTACGAGTTCAATACAATGGTTCATCTACTGTATGTTGGCTTTAATGCAGCCATGACAGAGTCAATAGGAACAGTCCTTTAAAAAAAAAAAAAAAAAATAAATAAATAAATAAAATGTTACGGAAGCTGAGGATGCTACCAAAGCTATTAACACATGTGAAAAAGACTCTAAGCAACAACAACTGTAAAATAGAAGCTAATGGCAAGTATACCAATAATTTTCTGATATTTCTAGGACTTAAGTAAGCTGGCTGTAGAGACTGCCATGTGAAAATTTCCAAGGAAAACACGTGGTACTATTTTTCACCAGCACGACTAATAATATGGCATTTGTGGATGATGTAGCCATGCTAGGGAGGGATGGAGAATGTGTGGTAGGAAACAATTTAGTTATGGAATGTGAAATGGCTGCACTTGGCCTGATCATAAGTTGGAAAAAATGGAATACACATTTGTTCAGCACCGGAAACAAAACAAGATGGAGGGGAGTTGAGCAGTTTGACGGATTTGAAAGATTAAATTAGTTTAAGTATTTGGGAGGAATTGTTACAGAAGATAACAAGAAACCAACACAGATAAAGGTAAGAATAGCTGCATGTAACAGTTGATATTACTGCTCCCTTAACCTGCCGTGATCCTCCAGCATTTCAAGGCAGTTCAAGATGACAGTTTATAAAGTGATCATAAATCCTGTTGTTATGGATGGGCCTGAAATGTGGACAATAACATAACAAGTCAGTAATGCTGCGGATGTATGGGATAGCAAAGGACTGCAAAAGATATGTTGGGCAGTACGTGATAATGGTGTTTGGAGAATTAGGACTTCGTACAGCAACATTACCCCCAAAAATTTAAAAGAGCAAAACTTATCACAATCAAAAAGCCAGGGAAAGAGGGAACAGCTGCAGAATACTTCCACCCAATATCTCTACATAGCTGTGCTTACAAGCTATTGGAAAGAATGATTCTAAACCGAATCCAAGATCAAATTAATGCTATGCTACCACCTGAACAAGCTGGATTCAGATCTTATAGAAGCTGCTGTGAACAAGTGCTCTCCTTGGCTACTCACATAGAATCTGGATACCAAAAGAAACTTAAAACTGGAGTAGTGTTCATTGACCTGTAAGCAGCTTATGACATGGTGTGGCGTGAGGGCCTATTATCCAAATTTTTTAGAGTATACCTTGCAAAAATCTAGGCAATCTCTTAAGTAACATGTTAAGCAAAAGGCGGTTTAAAGTACATCAAGGAGAAGAGAAAAGCAGATGGCATGTACTCGATGATGGATTACTTCAGGGCACTGTTCTTGCTCCAGTGTTATTCAACCTCTACACAGCTGACCTGCTGAATTTGACCTCGCAATTTCATATCAGAGTGAAGACCTTTCTGAATGTGAAGAACACGTAATGAACAGTCTTACTAAACTTTATGAGTATTCCGAGACACAGCAACTGAGAACAAATGTTTCTAAAACCGAGGGAAGCCTGTTCCACCTCTCTAATCGCCTTTCATCAGCAAAGATCAGTCCACAGATCAGCCCTCTTGCCACAGTCAGATACAACGAAAGTCCAAAATATCTGGGAGTCACTCTGGACAGAACTTTAACATACAAAAAACACCTTTCCAACTTGGCCGAGAAGATACAAACACAAGTGAACCTTGTGAGAACGCTGGAAAGCAGTACATGGGGAGCAACCACATCAGTCCTCCGAGGAGTATCCCTTGCACTGGTATACTCTGCAGCAGAATACTTGTATTTGTGTCTTGTATTGTAATCATGGATTTCCATATTCCTGTTTGTCACTTTTTTTTTGTCTTTTTTTCACTAATAATATTGATTGAAACATATATACTGCATAGATAGTTGTAATATTAAACTTAATAAACAGGTTTTTGCATGAAATTCTGGGTCTTACTTTTGGCATAGTTCTTATTACTCTTTTCTGCAATATAAATACCCTTGTTAAATTGTATTAGCTACACCCACACCACAATACAATTCCATGATAGATGGGGATACACCAACCCAAAATACGCTATTTTTATTGCTTCGGTATCTAAATATTGAACTAATCTCCTTAGTAAATACAGACTAGATGTTATTTTACCACAGACATGATCTATTTGCTTATTCCACGAAAGTCAGTCATCTATATATATCCCCAGAAATTTACATTCTGAACAGGTATTTTCCTTAATGTCCTCATTTACAACAGTATTTTTATTTGAGCCACTTGTCTTAAAATAAATTAAATTAGTTTTGTTAATATTGACCCTCAGGCTTTCTTTTTCAAAATGTGTTTGGGCTTTTTCAACAAAATTCTGTACCACTGAATTTAAGTCATCATTACTACGCGCCCAGCAAACCCCAGAGGTGTCATCAGCATACATAGTAATACGATGACTGGTGTCTAATACTTTTGGGAAATCATTCAAGTAGCAAATAAACAAGAAGGGGCCCAAGATAGAGCCTTGTGGCACACCAAAATTTATACACTCCTGGAAATTGAACTAAGAACACTGTGAATTCATTGTCCCAGGAAGGGGAAACTTTATTGACACATTCCTGGGGTCAGATACATCACATGATCACACTGACAGAACCACAGGCACATAGACACAGGCAGCAGAGCATGCACAATGTCGGCACTAGTACAGTGTATATCCACCTTTCGCAGCAGTGCAGGCTGCTATTCTCCCATGGAGACGATCGTAGAGATGCTGGATGTAGTCCTGTGGAACGGCTTGCCATGCCATTTCCTCCTGGCGCCTCAGTTGGACCAGCGTTCGTGCTGGACGTGCAGACCGCGTGAGACGACGCTTCATCCAGTCCCAAACATGCTCAATGGGGGACAGATCCGGAGATCTTGCTGGCCAGGGTAGTTGACTTACACCTTCTAAGGCACATTGAGTGGCATGGGATACATGCGGACGTGCAGTGTCCTGTTGGAACAGCAAGTTCCCTTGGCGGTCTAGGAATGGTAGAACGATGGGTTCGATGACGGTTTGGATGTACCGTGCACTATTCAGTGTCCCCTCGACGATCACCAAAGGTGTACGGCCAGTGTAGGAGATCGCTCCCCACACCATGATGCCGGGTGTTGGCCCTGTCTGCCTCGGTCGTATGCAATCCTGATTGTGGCGCTCACCTGCACGGCGCCAAACACGCATACGACCATCATTGGCACCAAGGCAGAAGCGACTCTCATCGCTGAAGACGACCCATCTCCTTTCGTCCCTCCATTCACGCCTGTTGCGACACCACTGGAGGCGGGCTAAACGATGTTGGGGCGTGAGCGGAAGACGGCCTAACGGTGTGCGGGACCGTAGCCCAGCTTCATGGTCCTCGCCGATACCCCAGGAGCAACAGTGTCCCTAATTTGCTGGGAAGTGGCGGTGCGTCCCTTACGGCACTGCGTAGGATCCTACGGTCTTGGCGTGCATCTGTGCGTCGCTGCGGTCCGGTCCCAAGTCGACGGGCACGTGCACCTTCCGCCGACCACTGGCGACAACATCGATGTACTGTGGAGACCTCACGCCCCACGTGTTGAGCAATTCGGAGGTACGTCCACCCGGCCTCCCGCATGCCCACTATACGCCCTCGCTCAAAGTCCCTCAACTGCACATACGGTTCACGTCCACGCTGTCGCGGCATGCTACCAGTGTTAAAGACTGTGATGGAGCTCCGTATGCCACGGCAAACTGGCTGACACTGACGGCGGCGGTGCACAAATGCTGCGCAGCTAGCGCCATTCGATGGCCAACACCGCGGTTCCTGGTGTGTCCGCTGTGCCGTGTGTGTGATCATTGCTTGTACAGCCCTCTCGCAGTGTCTGGAGCAAGTATGGTGGGTCTGACACACCAGTGTCAATGTGTTCTTTTTTCCATTTCCAGGAGTGTATTTCTTATCTTTGATCTTTTCTCGATTACCTCTCCATTATCATACACAACTTCTGTGCATTGTTGTCTATCTTTAAGGTAAGATTCTATTAAAAGCAACTGTTTCCCACTGACACCATTACAAGCAAATTTCCTTAAAAGAGCGCCATTATGGACTCTGTCAGATGCTTTGGAAATATCTAAAAACACTCCGGGTGTTTCGTAACCCTCATTTATTTTCTCCATCAGACAGTGTAGAAACTGTACTGCTGCAGATATGGTGCTCCGACCACTTCTAAAGCCGTGTTGGAAATTTCCTATTAAGTTATTCATATTATAGTGCTCGATTAAGATTTCTAGCATTATTTTTTCAATTAATTTACCAAACACTGAGGTTATGGCAACTGGTCTGTAGTTCTGTGGTTGTTTTCTTTCCCCTTTTTTATATAAAGGTTTAACTATAGCAAGTTTCAATTTCTTTGGAAACACACCTCCTTCAAGTACACAATTTATTAGATGGACTAATGGTCTGGCTAACTCACCCTTGCATTTTTTCAGTAGAAAAGGAGAAAATTCATCCCATCCAGCTGATCTTTTATTTTTTAGGCTGTCAATTAGCTGTGTTACGTCCTTGATGGTTACTGTAGGTAGCCTACAAAAGTCCCGTTCCTTTTCCTTATCATATTTAAACTGCCTCTCCTGTTTCATGCAAGTATCATTTTCAATAGCATCTATAAAGTAATCATTAAATATATTGCTAACTATATAAGGATCAGAAAAATTATCATTATGTATACTTAACTCTATATTATTAATTTTAGTTTTTGAATCAATGTTCCTCATATCATTAACTACTGCCCAGCACGACTTTGAGACACAGTCAGAATTTCTGATCTGTTTACTAATATGTTCTACTTTCCTTCTCCTTACTTCCTTGCGAAACTCATATTTATATTTTTTATAATCTTCTTTATATGAATCAAGACTGGTTTCTCTGTGTAGCTTATACATATACTCCATTCCTTCTTTGAGTCTTTTCGTTTTTTCAACCAGTTTTACATGTTTGACTACCGGAGGTTTATTTTTATTTACATTGATCTTCTTTGCCGGGATAGTAATATCTATACATCTAGTTAAAATTTTTACAAATACTTCCCATTTGCTGTCAACTCCCCTTTCTCTATAAACTGATTCCCAAGATTCTTGACCCAAAGTATTCTTTAGCAAGGTGATGTATTCAGAAAATAATCTTCTATTCTCATATTTTTTGTTTTGTTTAAGTTTATTAAGACAACCAATCACTAATAATTGTTCTATATGATCAGATATGTGCCCGTTTACAGTCTGTGCCGACACAACATTGGATCTATGGAACTGTTGCTTGACTCAGTTATTCTAGTGGGCACATGACCAAGTAGATCTTTAATATCATAGGATCGTATGCAGTCTTGTAAACCTTAGCATTCCTGGCTGTCGCTCAGTGTGTTTATATAAAAGTCTCCTAACATTATAATATTTACTGTATTGCCACCCTTGCTTAGCTTCCCCAATACACTATCCAGTGCTTCCAGGAAAACCTCGAGATTACCAGAAGGGGCTCGATATATACCTACCACAATAAGTGGGACGGATAAATCATTAACTTAATTATCATCGCTTCAAAATCTTTCTCAATACAATAATCATGAACCCATAATACTTTTTCTACAGAACTTACTAGGTTACGTTTCCTTACGTAAGTAGCAACACCCCCTCCTTTATATTCTGTTCTACAGAAAAACGATGTAAAATTATACTCCTGTAACTTATAATATTGAATATTATGTTTAGCTTTTTAATGTTCTATAACCACGATTACATGTGGAGCTAGATCTGTAACTAAGGCCTCAAATACATCGATTTTGTTACCCAAGCCCTCAACATTATAATGTAAAAATTATACATTAGTTCAATCATGAGAGGACATATACTTGTCAAGGTTAATATTATCACACAAATTGATAGTTTCTAAATTAGGAACACTGAGGGACTTTGTTATCCTAAAAAATCAACAGTCTTGACATTGCAGTAATTATTTCCGTTTGCTTGCTCTGCAGGCATATATACTTATCACTTCCGTCTTTCATGTGTATGACATCTGAGGTACAAGGTAGCAGCTTTTTGTTTCCTCAATAGCTCTGCACCAGTTTGGGTCTCTTTACAACCTCTGTCAGCAAGTTTCTGAAAATAACCAGATCCCTCTTCATGATGATTTGCTATCATTGCCCAGGAAATGCCTCAAATCTAGAAGGCCAGCATATGAAATGGGAGTCCAAATGCTATCCACAAGATTCGGTCAGGACGCAGATTGGAAACGTGAGTGGCAAGCTACAAGAACCCAAAACCACGAACTTGTAGAGAATCCAACAGTTCCAGTTCCAGGCTTCCACCAACAAAGGGAGATGTGGGTGCAGTTAAACAGTTATTGGACTAAAGAGGGTAGGTGCAAATACAACGTGCACAAGTGGGGCTTTTCAAGTGACAGTATGTGTGACACCCAAACAATGAGTCACATAGTGAATGAATGCCCAATCAGATGCTTCCCTGATGGCATTGAGAAGCTCCATCAAGTATCCAATGAGGCACTCCGCTGGATCAAGTCCATCAACATACGAGTGTAATCTGAGCCATTTTAAAACTTGTGTACCGTATATAATTTCACATGTTCATTTTTACATATATTTCTTTGTTTTGCTAAATGTATATTACTGTAATTGGTGCATATGATGATAATAATAATCAAAAGTTTGTAACTTCCAAACAGCTTCGCATAAAAACATTGTGTAAGATGAATTTGTTTTTTGCTGTGACACTTCAATGTTTGTAAGAGGCTTGCTTTATTACTCATTAGAACTCGTATATGTTTAGACATTCAGCTAAGTTCACACTGTTCAATCATATCATTTGTAATGCTGTCTTTTTGCCTTTAGGCCCTGTCATGCAAAATATACCCCACAGTATTAAGTATTAGGTATTTAAATTGTATACTTGTCTAGCCATTCAGATAGGCACATTAATTAAGTACACCAATTGTCACAGTACCGTATTGAATATGATGTACAACAATGAAGATTTGCCTGTAGGTCAAATGTATGTAAATACACCCAACAGTTCAAGGCAAATGTGGATTGGTCTTGAGTGACCTTCACTAACTAAACTAAGGCAGTAGGAATCTGTGACATCTGATGAACTTTGCATCAAATGAGATATTTATTTTGAAGAACTCCCTACATGACTAAAGTAATTTAGGTAGTCTTTAGGGGTGTCCTTAAAATATGAATATTCCAGTGGAATATCAGCAAAGTTAATCGAAGAGTGCTCATACGAGTTGAGTTCTATCTTAAGTTATTTGCGTAATCAATCTCTTATCAGCGGAACATTTCCAGACTGGCTAAAATATGCTGAATTTAAGCCTCTTTACAAGAATGGGCATAAAGAGATACCATCAAACTATCAAGCAATTTCACTTTTGCTGGCTTTCTAAAAAATATTTTAAAAGGTTGTGTTCCAGTGTCTCCTTAAGCATCTGACTGCAAATAATATATTGTCTAAGTCACAGTTTGGATTTCTTATGGGTTCTGATATAGAGAAAGCTATTTACACTTACAGTGAGAATGTACTTAATTCATTAGATAATAAATTAGAGGCTACTGGAATTTTTCTGTGACTTGTCAAAAGCCTTTGATGCCGTAAACCAAAGCATTCTCTTAAGTAAATTAGAATATTATGGTGTCACTGGCAATGCTGCGAAATGGTTTGAGTCGTATCTATCTAACAGGAAACAAAGGGTGTCGTTGCAAAATACCTATGCAGGAAGCAGTCAGTCCTCATCTGACTGGGAATTAATTACATGTTCTGTTCCTCAAGGTTCCATCTTGGGTCCATTCCTTTTTCTTGTGTACATTAATGACCTCTCATCTGTTACATTGCCAGATGCTGAGTTTGTTTTGTTTGCAGATGATACGAGGATTGGAACTTAAATAGTGGCAACTATTTATTCACAGCTGATAAAGAAGAGTTACATGTTTGCACCTCTTACTGTCCTTCAAAGTAGCCACCAGAATTGTGTAGAACCTGTTGCCAGCAATGTAGAAGGCATAGTATACTTTTAGCAAAGCCTGTTCTGTAGATGGTGCAAATGGAGCGGTCTAAAGTTATGGTGATTCTCGTGTACAACTGTGATGGTGTTATCCTAATGCATTGCGTTCCTCCATGGCAGACCGTCAGTGCACAGTATCATTGTTCGTTTTTGGAGCATCACCTGCAACCAGCTTTGCGAAAGAAACGGTGACACTTTCTGTGCAACCCACCCATCATTTTGCATGACAATACGCGGGTGCATACAGTGCAAGCTGTGGCTGCTCTGTTTGGTTGATGGGGCTGGGAAGTACTGGACCATCCACCATCCACAACAGAACAGGCTCTGCTAACGGTATACCACACCTTCCACATCACTGACAAAGGGTTCTACACAACACTGGTAACTGCTTTGAAGGACAGTAACAGGTACAAACATGTAACTCTTTCACATCGGTTGTGAATAAACAGTTACCACTATTTAAGTTCCAACATTGCAATAAGTAGCAAGTCAAGTACAGATTTATAAACAGCTGCTAATCAAATTTTCACTGTCATTAATAAGTGGTTTAAAGCTAATTAACTGTCATTAAACTTTGAGAAGACCCACTATATGCAGTTCAAAACCTGTAAGAGATTTCCTTCCACCATGAGTATAACATATGAAGACATGTAGATCGAAGAGGTTGACAGTGTTAAATTTCTGGGATTACAACTGGGTTGGGGTTGGGTTGTTTTGGGGAAGGAGACCAGACAGCGAGGTCATCGGTCTCAGCGGATTAGGGAAGGACGGGGAAGGAAGTTGGCCGTGCCCTTTGAAAGGAACCATCCCGGCATTTGCCTGGAGCGATTTAGGGAAATCACGGAAAACCTAAATCAGGATGGCCGGATGTGGGATTGAACCGTTGTCCTCCCTAATGCGAGTCTAGTGTTCTGGGATTACAACTTAATAATAAATTCAGTTGGGAAGGGCATACTACAGAATTGCTTTGTGCCTAAACAAGTTTGTATTTGCCTTGAGAATGATGTCAGATGTAGGAGATATAAATATTTTTTAAAAAACTTGCATACTTTGCTTACTTTCATTCTATTATGTCATATGTGGTCATATTCTAGGGCAACTCATCAAGCAGAGCAAAAGTTTTTAGGGTGCAAAAACACGTGATAAGGATCATTTGTGGTGTAAATTCAAGAACATCTTAGAAACCTGTTCAAGGAACTTTGTATTCATCTCTATTTGCAACCAATAGCTCAATACATAGTATCAATACTAGGAATAAGAACAATCTAGATAAAGACCTAAAATCACTTACCTTGGTCCAAAAAGGGGTCCAATATTCAGGAACACACATTTTCAATAAATTGTTACCAGTCATTAAAAACTTGGTTTCAGATAAAGCATGGTTTAAAAAGAGTTTGAAAGACTTTTTGATAGGCAACTCCTTTTACTCCATGGATGAATATCATAAAAGAGACTGTTAAGCCATCTTAAGTAAAAATATCGGTTAGATTTCAGTTTTGACAACACTTGGTCACAACAGTCAAGATTAGGTATTTTGTGTATGATAAATTTATTAATAGAGCATAACAGTGTTTCATTCTGACAGCATGTTAATTATGTAAATATTAGGTGTTCCAGTTTACTGCATCTCCTGACAAATGATCAGGGTAGTAGGTATTATATTCAAATGTTTTATGTTATACTTTCTGACATGTTCTACACCTACGAAGATCATCTCATTTGGGTCTATGGAACGAAAACTGAATCTCATCTAATCTGTTGGTCGGTGTTGGAATAACTGTACTGGGAGGCAGCCCAACAGCTAACACAAAAAGTATGAATCAGCATGAAATTTATGGAATGAGAGATAATTACTACTTGCAGTACTGGAATTAAAGCATGAATTCTTGTTGTAACTAAATTGGTTTTGTGAACAGTCTTCCTTGCAGTGTAATGAAAATACAATGCAACATGCCAAAACTGAAATCACACAAACTATATTTTGCAGCAAAATTGGTGCTTAACAAAAAGTCAATTGTCTGATTATTACACACATATATTTTTAAATGTCTTACATGATGGAAGAAATTACTGGCTCTTATGATTGCAGGCAAAGGTCATGCTCGTGAATGAATATTGGCGTAATAAATAAAAATATTCTTGCATTTATAACTCTTAATATATATTTTTCTTGCATTTTTATCACACACAGCATTTACTATGACATTGTTGACGCACAAGTAAAAATTACACGTCCTTTTTGTGTGAGGTTTAAAACAAATACTCTCACCCAAGATTGAAAGAAAAGTGGTTAAAAAAATTATTATTGTCCAGACATTGTTCTTTTGTTACGTAGATAATTTCAAAAGCCTATCTTTGCCAATTTTCTGTGGCAATATTATTACTAATGAGGAAAAGGAAACATTCATAGAAATTAATAATGAGAAAAAATAAAAAGGTATGATATTGCGAGAAAAAATAAAAGAGGTATTACACAGGGGCTATGTTGCGTTTTGATTAAATACAGTTAATATTTACATCGAGCAGTCTCCTTATTAGCAGAGTCTGTAAATTGTTACTGGGAGACACTATGGTTGAATTTCATACACCAAATGTTTTGGTTGACTTTCATTCTCTTTCTTGTCCCTCTAGAGTACTTGTCAGCCATTGAGAAAACCAGATGCAATTAAGACACGGCTGCTTGACTCCCTCACTCAATAATATTATTGTACTGAAGGTACCAATATATTATCAGAACAGGTGGAACAGGCTAATGTAACTTGTTATTCTGAATAGAAATAATAACACTAATGTAAAGGAATTATTCACTACTTCAGTGCACTAATTTCTTAGTCTTAGTTACCTTTGTCATTATTTAAGTAATCACTCAAGTTTTATTTCTGTGTAATGTCCTTTAAAGTACTGTCAAATGGGGTGATTTCGGACACCGGGGCGAATTCTGGCAGTATGACTTCTTTGCTCTTTGCCACTGGATAGAAACAAAGAGTTACTTATTTTAACGTCTGTGTGCCACTTATTTTAAGCGCAAGATTGCATTTATCGCTTTCCACAACTTTTATCTTGTGTCAATTGTTTCCCTAGGTGAATAATTGACGAACAGTCTCAGTGTTAAAAATCCATGCATTATCGTAAAGAGGAAACTTTCAATTGTTGTGCAGAGTGGGAAGTTATTGTAACCGTAATTGTTGACGCGCTCAGTAGCTAACAGCATTGAGACTATTTCTGTACAAGTTTGTCGATTTTCCGTGCAAGGCTATAAAATAACGACAGTTCTTCTAAAACTGTGTACTGTGTGGGGTGATTTTGGACAATGCCAAGAATGTATTAGATATTAAGTTAAAGGCTACCTTGATTAATCTGGACCACAAGGAACCCATTTCAATAGGAACAAAAGTGGATGGTTTGACCTGCTGGTATTTGAAGACTGGTTCTTTACCATCGCTTTGCCCTATCTGAAGAGGCAAAATGGGCCAACAGTCATGATTGGAGACAACTTATCCAGTCATGTGTCTTTACGTGTTATTGAAGAGAGTGATCGGAACAATATTTCATTCATTCTCCTTCCCCCCAGTAGCACGCACCTCCTCCAACCGCTCGATGTAAGCTTCTTCAGGCCAATAAAAGCAGCGTGGCGAGCTGTATTAACTGACTGGAAGAAACACACTTTTGTGACCATTTCCAAGGATGCCTTCCCATCTCTTCTGAAGCAGACACTGACTAAGATTTCAGCAAACTCCAAGGAAAACATTAAGGGTGGATTTCACGCCATGGGTCTAATCCCTTTTGATCCAGATCATGTCTTACGAAAATTGCCTGATAATGAGGAGAGCCAGCAAAGCACCGCAGACGCATGGTCTTCCACTTTTGAAGAAATGCTCAAAGAAATTCGTTATCCTCCAAATAAGCTTGGTAGCTCCGATCGCCACAAACTAGACGTTCAACCTGGAAAATCAATCACAGGCAGAGATTTTGAAGGAAACGAAAACAGTGCTGAAACAAGTGACACTGCTTCTAGCAGCAGTGAAAGTGAAAATGACACAACATCCAATGAAGTTTTACTGCTGAAAGAAGAGGCTTTTCTTGTTGCAGAGTACAAATATAAATGTAGAAACAAGGAGCAAACAAGGTAGTATGTTGGAGTGGTCACAAATGTTGGTGCTACGGAAGTAAGTGTGAAATTCTTGCGTGCACACGAGAACAGTGAAAACATATTTGTGTTTCCTAATTTCCCCAATGAAGGCACAATACAAAAAATTGCGAATTTCGAGAATACTTCCCACACCATGCTTTAGACTCGAAGACAATCATTTATTTAAAGTGTTCGCAACTTAATTTAGAATGATGAGTGAGAAAAATTATTTTGACCTTTTAGTTAAATTACTTTGTTTGTTTCTGTCTGTTTCTAATATTTCAGTTAAGAACTGTAAAAAAATTTTATTTAAATTGTTGCAAAATAAAAACTTAACTCTAATATATAAAATCCATTATATCATTCTATATCACTTATTCGTAACAAAGGGCTACCTTAAAATGTCACCAAAATCAAATTAAAGGCATGTAGAATTTAAAAAAAAGACAGTACTGTCCGAATTCGCCATCTATATACTGTAACTTCAGACAGAGATTTAAAAAACACGTGTCCGAAATCATCCCAATCCATGGGGTGACTTCGGACACTTTATTTAACTGCCTCAGATAAACATACCTACACATACACTTTCTGGTTCTGGGATATTTTATTCGTTACACATATACCCTACCACTTCCATAACAATCAATTTAATCTAACAATATATACAATAGTTACAATCAAAATAACGACAAAACCGTCCGAAATCACCCCGTTGACGGTATGTCATATAGCACCATGTACTCACATTGAAGCAGAACTGTTAAGAAAGCACACTTCTCTGGGAAGATACTATCATTTAGATATTGTTCGAGAGGAAATAGATTTAAAATTACAGATATGTGCCATTTATCCAAAGACATTTTACATTCCCATTAAAAATACTTTTAATTTTCATTTAATTATTTGCATTTTTTCGTTCACAGTATGCTCTAATGGTGACCGTACTGTAAGGACTTGATTACTGTGAAACTAATCTATGTATTGTTCTTTGTTTCATGATCAATAATCTCATCCAAACAAGACATGGCTAGGTTAGTGTTGTTTAACGTCCCATCAAGAACGAGGTCATTAGAGACAGAGGGCAAGTTCAGGTTAGGGAAGGATGGGGAAGGAAATCGGCTGTGCCCTTTCAAAGGAACCATCCCGGCATTTGCCTGAAACAATTTAGGGAAATCACGGAAAACCTAAATCAGGATGGCCGGAGGCAGGATTGAACCGCCGTCCTCTCGAATGCGAGTCCAGTGTGCTAACCACTGAGCCACCTCGCTCGGTAAACAAGACATGAATGGAGACACTATATGTATGTTGTATGCTACAGACAGGTGGGAACATGGGCTGAATACAGGCTGTATTTAATTGGAAAGTTGAGTGCAGCTGTGTGTTTGTGAATCACCTGTTGTGAGAAGCTTGTATTGTTGAGCTGTTACAATGGCAGTTTGCATCAGGACAGCGAACTGATTTGTGGAGTGTCACATAAAGGCGGGCTCTATCAAGGAATATAAAGAATTGTTTCAAGTGAAGTATCCTGTTAGGAAATTCCCCACGACGAGCACTATTCAAGATCCATACAAAAAGTGGAGGGCTGCAAGATATGTACAGAATGTGCACAGGAATAGGTGACCGACAACGAGGACCCCTGAAACTTCAGACAGAATTCACATGGACATTACGAGAACTCCCCATAAGTTGGTGAAGACGTTATGGCAGCAGAATGGCATATCTCGTACATGCCATTGTGTACTAAAAGATATGGAATTAAAAGTGTATTGTACGGTTGTGGTGCAAGAATTGAAATTTGAGGATCAGGAAAAAAGAGAGTTTATTATTTTAACTGTCTGTTAACATCAGTTTGCTAATGGTTACTTTGACTCCTTGCTTTACTTCATGTTGAATGAGGCCTGGCTTCATTTGTCAGGTTATGTAAACTCCCAAACTGCAGATACTAATCACAGGACAACCCACATATTCTTCATGAAAAACCTCTCCACTCAGAGGAGATTGGTGACTGGTGTGCATTGTCCAGCATGCGAATTACTGGACCCATACTTTTCCAATTGTACCTTAAGCAATGCCAGATAACTAAAGATCTTTGATTCTTGCTATGCACAACCAACAGACGCAGAGAAGCTGTAAGCTGTATGCCAATAAGATGGAGCAACTGCTCACACATCCAACCAAAGTATGGTCCACATCATCAATGTGCTCCCTGAAGACAGACTTGGCAGAAGAAGCCTCTGGCCCCCAAGGTCCCTGGACTCAACATCACGTGTTTTTTAATCATGGAACCATTAAAAAGTAAAGTGTATGCTGACAATCCTCACACAATAGACGATCTTGAAAAGAACATTAGTAGAGAAATTATCATCGTCATGCATACAAAATGACAGTGTCTCGGTGGTATCGTCACACAAAGTCAGTGTCACCTACATGCCCATGGTCACCACTTCCAGCATTTCTTATAAACAGGTAACTATATGTTTTTTAATGTTACTACTGTCTATTCTGTTTTAGTTGTTCATTGTTACTTGACTCTAAGCCATGAGGTGCATCGATTTTATGTGGGACACCTTGCAGAAAGCAAAGAGCAACCAACAGCACTACTTAGATGTCATCATTTTTATTGCATACATATTATACAACTAGAAGGATGGGGCAACATATGCCAGTAATATTTATTATCTCATTATCACACAAGTTTTGACAGCATTCATTATGTTATGAACAAGTTTGCAAAGTGATTTTGATAAAATGAAGTGGTGAAGCCGAGTCTTTATTTGATGTAAAGAATTAAAAATCAGATGAGAACAAATAAAACTTCCATAAAACTTTGTTAAATGCTGCTCTACCCAAATGAGTGCATAAAAACATTGTGAAACAATGAAGACGTTATCAAGCATAGGAGGCAGTTCAGTGACGATGTTACAAACTTTCAAGGAAGATGGAGAGGGTAAGTGTATAACTGTTCGTACATACTCAGGGTAGCAGTCTTGCTGTTACGCTGAGCGTGTGTGTTTTGGTGGCTGTGTGTGTGAATGTTTGTACTCTTACTGGAAAAAGAGCAAGAGCTCAAAAGCTAGTGTCAGCTGTTTTCTGTGCTGTACAGCAGTCCTCTATACTTAAGTAGTTGCCTTTCCCTTATTTTATTATTTTTCAATCCAGGTATTACCATCATTGTTATTCTTTTACTGAGGCTATACCTTTTACAGTATGCATTTTAGAGCCTATATTTACTGGATTTTTACTTCCAAAAAACATAGGAACCAAAGAGCTTGTAGTAGAAGAGATGTGTTACAAAGTATCACAGATGAACAAGTGCTCATAGCTCTTAAGGTGTGCATTTTAGAGCCCATGTTTGCTAGACATTGTTTTCTTGTTTCAGTCCATACTATCACCTCTGAAAGTTGTCTGCCCCACAATATTAGCAAAGGTACTGGTACATGTATTGCACTGTCACAGCTCTGAGAACAATTCTCACTTATAACTTTTGTCTCGGTTGTTCCCTGATCAGGGTCCCTTAACTTAAATTTATACTTTTACCCGTCTCCAACATCAGTGAAAGCTTGTATCATCATCACATAATCATCCTGTATATTATCTCTAACACTTAATTTCTATGCATCAAAAATGATGGCTAAAGAATATATAAACAGATAATTTTCATCCTACAACTACAACATCACAGCTCATAGGTGTTGTAGTAGGATACTTACAATAAATAATAATCATTACAATTTTCAACAATAATTTTACAAATTCAGTTCAGCACCTTGAATGCAACTTAAAACAGCCACACAACAAGGAAAGCAAACTTAATATTATTTTAGTCAACAAAACTTCTATGTGGTTAAAAGTTAGGAAGGATACTAGCCTTCTACTGGCTAATACCTGTATAAATTGTCATGATTTCAGTTTGTCTGATAATGATCTCTGCCTGCAGGACCCTCTAAAGTAATAGCTTAATAACGACAAAATTTATCGTTATAACTTCTGCAAACAAAATCACAGATTAAACACTCACTAACTCACCCCCCCCCCCCCTCTCTCTCTCTCTCTCTCTCTCTCTCTCTGTGTGTGTGTGTGTGTGTGTGTGTGTGTGTGTGTGTGTGTGTTTTCTTGGAAAGGGGGCTAAGGCACTATGCACACACAGCATGAATAGTAAAAGAGCTTGTTGGATGCAGTAATTCAAGTTAAATTTAATTATAACATTAATGTGCTGCAGACTTGTCAACAAGTTCATTTGTTGTTTACCACTATACAAAAAAATTAACACAAAAACTCTTTAGTGCTTAATTTACTTACAACATTTAATATTCAGTTATACTGACAAATATGCCCACAACCAGCAGGGCATTCACGACGATCATCATTTTCCCACCACTGTTGCAAACAAGGCATGATGTGACCACCGTGTGCACAGCCTTGGCACCATGCATACAATCCACGGACTGTTCTATGGCAGACTGCACATGCTGCAGGTCGCCGTCCACAACGGTCACAAAGCCAGCCCGCACGTTGTAGAGGTTTACGACAAGTCGAGCAACTAGAATAGACAGTTGTTGAACGCTGACTTGCACGTGAAACTGCTGAGATCCAAGACAGTTGAGTCAAATGTGCTGATGCTATCCACTGTCGCCTCCGTGATAAAGAGTCCAGGTAACCTAGAAAGTGAGTGGCATGTATCAACCGGATTCAAATTATTTCAAATTTTTCATAGTTATATGTATGTTGTGTAGTACCATGCCAGCAACAGCTACCTGGTCACTGAATGTGTCAATAGTTAGTTTATAGAATGCTCATTAGAAAATTTATACACAAAAGAATTAATAAAACACAAAAAAATTGTGAGAGCATATATTGCTAAATAACACATTACAGAGAAAAGTTCTCAACTACTGCAAGGGACTCCGGTACAGGATTGAAGGGATGTGCCCCAGGGGAACCTTTTGACTTGGATTTGAGTACTTGGGATTTATCACTCAGTTTTTTCAGTTCTGCTGGAAGCCTGATGATAATGAAACTTGCTGAATAACATAAGCCTTTCTGTACAATGCTTAAGAAAGTGTTGTTGTTGTTGTGGTCTTCAGTCCTGAGACTGGTTTGATGCAGCTCTCCATGCTACTCTATCCTGTGCAAGCTTCTTCATCTCCCAGTACCTACTGCAACCTACATCCTTCTGAATCTGCTTAGTGTACTCATCTCTCGGTCTCCCTCTACGATTTTTACCCTCCACACTGCCCTCCAATGCTAAATTTGTGATCCCTTGATGCCTCAAAACATGTCCTACCAACCGATCCCTTCTTCTAGTCAAGTTGTGCCACAAACTTCTCTTCTCCCCAATCCTATTCAATACCTCCTCATTAGTTACGTGATCTATCCACCTTATCTTCAGTATTCTTCTGTAGCACCACATTTCGAAAGCTTCTATTCTCTTCTTGTCCAAACTAGTTATCGTCCATGTTTCACTGCCATACATGGCTACACTCCAAACAAATATTTTCAGATATGACTTCCTGACACTTAAATCTATATTCGATGTTAACAAATTTCTCTTCTTCAGAAACGCTTCCCTTGCCATTGCCAGTCTACATTTTATATCCTCTCTACTTCGGCCATCATCAGTTATTTTGCTCCCCAAATAGCAAAACTCCTTTACTACTTTAAGTGTCTCATTTTCTAATCTAATTCCCTCAGCATCACCCGATTTAATTTGACTACATTCCATTATCCTCGTTTTGCTTTTGTTAATGTTCATCTTATATCCTCCTTTCAAGACACTGTCCATTCCGTTCAACTGCTCTTCCAAGTCCTTTGCCGTCTCTGACAGAATTACAATGTCATCGGCGAACCTCAAAGTTTTTACTTCGTCTCCATGAATTTTAATACCTACTCCAAATTTTTCTTTTGTTTCCTTTACTGCTTGCTCAATATACAGATTGAATAACATCGGGGAGAGGCTACAACCCTGTCTCACTCCTTTCCCAACCACTGCTTCCCTTTCATGCCCCTCGACTCTTATTACTGCCATCTGGTTTCTGTACAAATTGTAAATAGCCTTTCGCTCCCTGTATTTTACCCCTGCCACCTTTAGAATTTGAAAAAGAGTATTCCAGTCAACATTGTCAAAAGCTTTCTCTAAGTCTACAAATGCTAGAAACGTAGGTTTGCCTTTTCTTAATCTTTCTTCTAAGATAAGTCGTAAGGTCAGTATTGCCTCACTTGTTCCAACATTTCGACGGAATCCAAACTGATCCTCCCCGAGGTCCGCATCTATCAGTTTTTCCATTCGTCTGTAAAGAATTCGCGTTAGTATTTTGCAGCTGTGACTTATTAAACTGATAGTTCGGTAATTTTCACATCTGTCAGCAGCTGCTTTCTTTGGGATTGGAATTATTATATTCTTCTTGAAGTCTGAGGGTATTTGGCCTGTCTCATACATCTTGCTCACCAGCTGGTAGAGTTTTGTCATGACTGGCTCTCCCAAGGCCATCAGTAGTTCTAATGGAATGTTGTCTACTCCGGGGGCCTTGTTCCGACTCAGGTCTTTCAGTGCTCTGTCAAACTCTTCACGCAATATCGTATCACCCATTTCGTCTTCATCTACATCCTCTTCCATTTCCATAATATTGTCCTCAAGTACATCACCCTTGTATAAACCTTCTATATACTCCTTCCACCTTTCTGCCTTCCCTTCTTTGCTTAGAACTGGGTTGCCATCTGAGCTCTTGATATTCATACACGTGGTTCTCTTCTCTCCAAAGGTCTCTTTAATTTTCCTGTAGGCAGTATCTATCTTACCCCTAGTGAGATAAGCCTCTACATCCTTACATTTATCCTCTAGCCATCCCTGTTTAGCCATTTTGCACTTCCTCTCGATCTCATTTTTGAGACGTTTGTATTCCTTTTTGCCTGCTTCATTTACTGCATTTTTATATTTTCTCCTTTCATCAATTAAATTCAATATTTCTTCTGTTACCCAAGGATTTCTAGCAGCCCTCGTCTTTTTACCTACTTTATCCTCTGCTGCCTTCACTACTTCATCCCTCAGAGCTACCCATTCTTCTTCTACTGTATTTCTTTCCCCTATTCCTGTCAATTGTTCCCTTGTGCTCTCCCTGAAACTCTGTACAACCTCTGGTTCTTTCAGTTTATCCAGGTCCCATCTCCTTAATTTCCCACATTTTTGCAGTTTCTTCAGTTTTAATCTACAGGTCATAACCAATAGATTGTGGTCAGAGTCCACATCTGCCCCTGGAAATGTCTTACAATTTAAAACCTGGTTTCTAAATCTCTGTCTTACCATTATATAATCTATCTGATACCTTTTAGTATCTCCAGGGTTCTTCCACGTATACAACCTTCTTTCATGATTCTTAAACCAAGTGTTACCTATGACTAAGTTGTGCTCTGTACAAAATTCTACTAGGCGGCTTCCTCTTTCATTTCTTAGCCCCAATCCATATTCACCTACTATGTTTCCTTCTCTCCCTTTTCCTACACTCGAATTCCAGTCACCCATTACTATTAAATTTTCGTCTCCCTTCACTACAGAAAGTGTTATCCATGTGAATATTGTTTTTTCGTCTAGTGTCACTTAATTTGTAGCTTGTTCTGAATTACTCAATAATATCAACAACAAATCCCACAGCGTAATATACATACAAGGATGGTAGATTGGAACTCGAGGCTGGAACAATATTTTACATAAAGGGCATGAAGCGACACCAGGAATCAGTCTCACTGCCTTTTTCTGAACTAAGAATATTTTTGCTGAGTGCAGAGAGTTGTCATTAAAAACAACATCACATGAGGTAAAAGAGTGGAAGTCAGAAAAGTAAACAAGCCTTTGTGTTTCAGCATCAGAGACAGCCAATTTCTTTCTTATAGTAAAGATAGCAGCAGCATTCAGCTTTTGCACAAGATCTTGAACGCAGTGCTTCCAAGGAAGCCTTTCATCTACAGTCATTCCTAGGAATCTAAAATGGATAATGAAACATCAGTCAGGAACAAGAAGCTAATGATCACCTTTGTCGATTTTAAAAAAGCCTACGATAGTATTGACCGTGAAGCTCTACTGTCAATTCTTAAAGAATTTGGTTTACATCAGAAACTTGTCAATCTTGTTGCAGTCACCCTTCAAAATACCAAAGCTAGAGATTCATACTGCCCTTCGAAAAGGCAACGGATTGTCTCCATTATTGTTCAATTGTGTGCTGGAGAAAATCATGCGTGAATGGAACAAGATATGCCCACCATCCGTTAATATTGGAAGAAAGATTCAACTTAACTGCCTTGCATTTGCACATGATTCGGCGCTGTTAGCAAACAATATTGATGAGGCAAAGGTCCAGACAGAACAACTAGAATGATTAGCGGCAAAGGGTGGATTGCAAATTTCATTTGAGAAAACAGAAATGATGCCCAGCTTCACAGTTGACACATCCCGTATCTTACTCCATAATAATCAAAAAATTAAAGTAGTAAATAAGTTTAAATATCTTGGTGAGATTATTAACTGGAATGCTAATGAAAGAGCATCAATAGATAGTAGAACATTAAAACTATAGTGAGCGCAGAGGACCACATGGCCAACTTACAAAAAACGATCTCTCCCAATAAATGCTACATTTCGGCATTACTCCTCCGTTGTTAAACCGGAGGCAACATACGCAAGTGAAACACTATTCAAACTAAATACTCAAGCAACAACTGACATATTGAAGAAAACTGATAGAATACTCCAAACAATTATCAGTAAAAAACATCAAGTTAATGGGCAGTGGAGACTTTTGCCCAATTCAGTAGTGTACCAGTATAAAGAACGTGAATCCATTATTGATACAATGCGGAAAAGAAGGATTGCATTTTTCGGCCACATATCTCGCCTACCAAATACTAGAATCCTGAAGTAACTTTTTGACTACTTCTGGAACAGTAAAACCAAAAACATCTGGTTTAAAGAAGTACAAAGTGATCTGGATGAATTTAACATCACCACACACCAAATTCAATGCAGAGAAGAGACAGCTACTTAAGGACAAATACATACGGCTGACATCCAAATCATCAGAACGGAAGAAGTACATCTTATCTGCAGAAAAACGCGTAGCCAGATCACAGTGAATGAAGAAATTGCTAACTACTATGACCTAAACTTAATCATCGTAGACTCTTTTGTATTATGTTTGATCTTAGTGCTACAACGTGGGTGTAAACTATGTAAATAAATAAATAAGGTCCAAGTGTTGTGGCACTGTCTGTGTGGACAAACATGGCATCCTGACCAATGTGAGCAGCAATATTGTGGAATGATTAACTGTGGTCCCGATAGGTCACACTTCTGTCACTGTTGAATTGTGATATATACTGATAGATGTTTCTCCTTCTTACATGATGCATAATACGATTTCAGTAACACACAACATTCAAAAGTAACTTCCGAAGGAAAAATCCACTGTGTAATCGTTCCTCATACACAGAATGTAGATGGAATTACCCCTACCTACCTTGTGTGGTTTGCACAAAGAATGCTAATTATTTGCATATCCAAGCATGCAAGACATTTCATATCAGATTTTAATAATAAGTTAATCTTAAGTGGTGAATTCCAGAGCACATTTAAATTGGCATGTATTGCTCATGCATTTTGTTAAAAGTATTATGTTTATTAAAAATAAATATGAATTGTGAGAAATAATGACAATTGTAGGCCTGCCCTTCGAAGTCTTGATTTCCCACTCCATCCTGTGTTCAAGGATATCAAGTATTTTCACAGAAAATATGCTATTATCCATGACTGATCCTTTCTAAACACAAACTGTTCATCTAACAAAGTTTCTGATATAGAATGTAATCTTTTATTGATTATGTTTCCATATGTATGTGGCATTTAATAGACTTGCCTCTCTATAGTTCATTGTCACACTTACATGACCTTCTCAAGTATAGATTTCACCAGATTTTTTCTCCAGGAATCAGGAATGTTGCACTGCTGCCCACATATATGAAGTAGGTGCAACAATCTTAGTTTACAGATTTACTGGCATATTTCAGTATATGAATTTATTCCATCCAAGACACTTGTATTTTGGTTTTTCACACTTTTATAATTTTGTAATTGTTGTCTTATCAACACTTTTTTCTTCTGATTCTAGTTCGTTTTCCTTTGGGATTTTGTCATTAAACTATAACTGCCTATAATGTAAACCCAAGTGGGCCATGATATTAATTTCAGACTATTTCCCTTTCTTCTTAGCTAGGATCATTACATTATGAGGGTTATTCTAAATGTAAAGAATGTTTCAACCTGTCAAGCCCCACAATTCTACCCCAACCTACAGCAGCCTCTAAGACTTTCCTAACTGTTGGTACCAGTATTAAGTTAAAAACAAGAACAAACGGTCGTTTTTGTGGTTTTAAAATGTGTGACAAAATTAATGATGCCACCAGGTGTAAGGTTCCAGGGTTGCTACAAGTTTCCCTAAGCAAAATACCCTGATATTTCCCTCATTTCCAGACAAATTTTAGCATTTTCCCCTGACAAATTTTGAGACTGATTGATTGACTGAGAGGGTTTATGGAGCCAAATGGTGATATCATTAGTCCAGCAATTTCAAAGTTACTCACAGAAGAAAGAGGGTCAGCTAAACGTGGATGGATCCAGTCAGGGGAGTCAAACTATAAAACAAGGAAGTTAAAATACACACAGTAAAAGACAATAAAAGGTTAGACCAAATCTAAAAACAGAAAAAAAGTGTGAGCTTTCCATGGAGGAGTGGTCACTGGGTCCCAGATTGAGAAAACACGAAGAGAGCCAAAACCACAACCACACTGCCTCTGTTCTAGGAGTGAATCAAAACCTTATATCTGGAAATAACCACTTTCACAGAGGAAACTGAGGAATATTCAATCATCCATGAATTGTCTGCTAATATTAAAATTAAGGAAGACAATACTTAATATGAAGGGGACATTCTATCAATATGTGAGATATTGTCAGTCTGTTTCCACAACCATATTGTGGCAGTGGTTCATTACACAGGAGGACACAATGGGTGAACTTGGTATAACCAATGCATAGACAGCATAAAGCAGCGGACTCCTTCCGAGAAAAGTGGAAAGAGTACCAAAGTGCAGTAGTGGACTCCTTCCGAGAGGAGCAGGAGGATTAGCACCAAAGCACAGCAGTCTACTTGATTGTGCGGGTTTTATTACTGAAGGCAGTAGTGATCCAGGTGTCATTCCAGTTTCAGGCAGAGAGAGATTTGACATAGATCTGCATATCCACAGCTGGGGTCACAAAATGGAATGGAGTGTGACTATCAGCTTATCTAGCCAAACAGTCAGCCCGTTCATTCCCTGAGATACCAACAGCAGCAGGCTGCTAAATGTGTCAGTAAATATTAAAAACTGTGGAGGGAGGCCTGAGTAACAAAATAGAGGGCCTTGGTAATGGATAGCAGCTCTACTGTGAACTTACTACATGTTTCCAGCAATAAATGGTGTTTTAAGCCAGTAGGAGACATGAAAGCATATCCAACCCATAGGCAGTGATCAAGAGGGAGCTGTCCCTCACTTGCAAAGAGGACAGACAATGGGATGGTCAAGGAATCTGGGAATGGCAATTTGTAAGAAACCAGGAGTTGGCTTCATCATATTTGTAGAGGGGGAATCCTCGCTTCTGTGAGGAGAATGTCAATGGGACTAGTGTGAAGGGCACCAATAGCCAGGTGGTGAACAGGATCAAGTATTTTCAGAGTGGAAGGAGCCACTTGAGCCATTAACCTGACTTTCATAATCTAGTCCGGACAAGACCAGAGCACTGTGAAGATGGACAAGTGTAGCATGGTCTGCATCCCAAGATGTGTGGGCCAGGAGTCAGAGAGCATTAAGCTTCAGCATGAATGTAATCTTCAGGTAGCGAATATAGATTAGCCACATCAGTTTTTCATAATAATAATTATTTTTAAAAAAGCCCAAGAAACGAGACTACGCTGTAACATCTAGAAGCTGGTCACCTAAATAAAGTTCTAGATCAGGGTGTACTATGAATTGATGACAAAAATGCATAACTGCATTTTGGAGGGACAAAATTGGAAGCCATGGGAGACAGCCCACACAGAGATCTGTTGGATGGCGTCTTGGAGCTACAGAGTGGGAACCACACCAGACACAAAAAATCGTTGACATACAATGCCAGTCTAACCTGAGGGCCAACAGAGGTTACAAACCCATTGATGGCTATGAGGAAGAGTGTGACACCCTGTGGGATACCATTCTCTTGAACCTGAGAGGTGCTGAGTGAAGTGCCAACTGGAACCCGGAAGAGTTGGTGGGGTAAAAAATTATGAATAGAAATTGGAAGGGGACCACGAAAGCCCCAGTCATGGAGGGTAACTAAAATGCAATGTCGCCAAGCCATTTCGTATGCCTTATGTAGGTCAAAGAAGCCAGTGACAAGGTGCTGACAGTTAGTAAAAGCCGAGTAAATGGTCAGTTGGACATTGTCCTTCCCAGAAGTCAAACTGGAATGGGGAAAAAAGGCCTCGAGATCCAAGTACCCGCCATAATCAGAAGCTAACCATGCTCTCAAGCAGTTTACAAAGTACATTCATCAAGCCAACTGGGCAGTAGCTGTCAAGAGACATTAGGTTCTTCGCAGGCTTAAGGACGGTCATAACTACACTGTCTCGCCACTGTGCAGGGGAGGCACCCATGAGCCAAATGTGGTGGAAGACCCTGAGTATATATTGTCTCTGTGTAACGTTAAATTGTTGAATCACCTTGTTGTGAATGGAATCTGGGCCTGGGGCCATGTCATGTGAAGAGGTAAGAGCCTGCAAGAGTTCTCATTAGTAAAGGGTTCATTATAGTGTTCAGCTTGGTGAGTGTTGAAACAGAAACGGGGGGGGGGGGGGGGGGGGGGGGTGTTCTGTTAAGCTTTGTGTTTCTGCCAGAGACAGGTGGCAGTATAGGAAAAGGATGCCGATGCCGTCGTACTGGACAGTTGACTGTCGCTGGTGATCCAGAAGGCTACAGAGCTTGGCCCAAACTCGTGATGAAGAGCCATATGTCCCCAGGGAGGAAACAATGTGCTGTCAGAATTCCTTTTTACTCCACTTATTACCTTTACCTTATTAGGTACTGAGCCTTGAAACAGAGATGCTTAAAAGTGAGGAGGTTAGTCTGTGAAGAGTGTTGCTTAAATTGTTGCAGCACTTGTCAGTGGTCCTGCACAGCAATTGCTATGGGACTTGTAGATGGGCGGACAGCAGTGCCAGCAGCATGAAGAATAGTACCCTGCACAACCACATCAATGCAGTTTGAGACAGATGTCGAAGAGCACGGCAGACATATATAAAGGTCAACTGGCCCAGCAGAATGCTTAACATGGGGTCCTGCCTGGCTGGCAGTGGCAGGGGAATGACAGAATCATTGGAGAGTGGTCACTGTCACAAGGATCATCAGGAAGTGACCAATGTAGGCAAGCCAAGGAGCAGGGGAGGAGACTGTGAGCAGTAAAGGTTCCATAAGTAAAGTGGGTAGGGAAAATCTCACTGAGGAGACACAAATCAAAGTCTGTAGTAAGCTGGTCAAGTAGAAGACACCTACCCAACAAAGTGGCAACTCCCCCACAGGGTGGTGTGCATTGAAGTCTCCAAGGAGGAGATATGGGAGCGGGAGTTGCTTCATTAAGTTAGACAGTTCAAAATAAGGAAGAGGCCTACCTGCAGGGAGGTAGACATTGCAAACGGTGATTGCTGCAGTCATCTGCAATCTAACTGCTATCGCTTCCAGGTCAGTATGAAGGGGGATCCAGCCACTAATGATATCGGCGCGAACTAGAAGCTATCCCGAGGCCAGCACGGTTCTGACAGAATGCGCAATAACATGAAACTTTAGAGAGTGGTCATCACGAAAGTGAGTTTCTTGAAGGGCATGATAGAATGAAGAGTAGGAGTGGCGATAATATCCGTTGCAATTCCACTGGATTAACGTGTGGCGAGAGTCCAGGTGAGACATAAAGAAGCCGAGGGGAGATCAAGTCATGTGGTCGGTAGTCTTCGCCAATGAGGATGGGGTGACATCCAAAAAAACTGGGTCTGATTCGAGATGAAGTGGAGGGGTAGTCGGGGAAACCTCATCATTTGACTTGTGCTGCTTCTTCTTCTCCATCGGAAGGAGGGAGAAGGTGTTATCAGTAAGGGAATAGGTGGCAGTGATGTCAGGATTGGACAGAGTGTGAATGGCTTTGGGGCCCTCGGAGCTCGGGTCTCTCCTCCTGCCCGAGTGTGCAAGCTTCCTGTCTTGAAAATGCCGGGGAGGAGTGTTTGGACATGGAGCCCCATCCCTAGCAGGAGCCAGAGAAGAGAAAGTTTTCCCTGGCCGAGGAGGAGGAGGAGGAGGAGGAGGAGCGATTCCAGGAGGGGAAGGAATGGGATGGGAGCTGCCGAGGGTAAGGAAATGGAAGGGGGGCAGGATGGTGGTAAGGAGGAGCGGTGAGGAAGGGAAGGTGTAACTGAGGCACAGGTAGAGGAGAGATTTACAGGGTAAAGCCCGTCAAATTTCTTCTGGGCTTCAAAGTAGCTGAGATGGTCAAGGGTCTTTATTTCCTGAGTTCTTTTTCCTTCATGAACATGAGACACTCTGGTGAGTGGGGAGAATGGAGACCAGAGCAGTTTACACAGTTAGGCAGTGGGGTGCACAGGCTCCCCACATGAAGAAGGTGGCTACAGTCACCACAGATAGGAGTGACATTGCATTGCGTGGACATGTGGCCGAACTTGAGGCAATGGAAGCAATGCATGGGAGGTGGAATGTACAGTTTCATATCGCATCTTTACACCATTACCTTGACCTTCTCTGGCAGGGTATACCCTCAAATGCCATGATGAAAGTGCCAGAGTCTAAATGATGGTCCTTAGGGCCTTTCTGGACATGCTGGGCGAAATGAATGCCATGTTGTTTTAGTTTAGCCATAAGCTCATCAAACTCGAGGGGAAGGTCTCTGCAGAAAATTACATCCTGTGTCATACTGAGTGACTTGTGGGGAGCACAGAGGGAGGCTGTCTGACTGGCAGAAATTGTCATTATAAAGAGAGAGCCAGAGCTCACCTTGCTTAATGATTCAGCTTCACCGAACTTGTCCTCAGTATGTTCCACAAATAAAAGGGGTTTGCTGGTGGCAAAAGTCTCCCTGTTGGTCCTTGTACAGACTAGGAACCATGGAAAGGGTCTCGCCCCAAGCCAGCACATCTGGCCCTCCTTCCAGGGTGTATCCAAGGAGGATAAGGCTGGAAAGGCACAAACAGGGACCGAGACAGAACTATGTTAAGGAAGAGACACAGCTGCAGAAGAGCAGCACACTTCATGTGCCAAATGTCTGCCCTGGTACCACTCACTCTGAACAGGGGCTCGCCTTGTACACGCCTCCCAGCCACAGTGATGGCCACCTGGCAGGACAGTCACTGCTGTGAATTCTGATGCCCTGAAAATATTGGCAACCACTCCTAGGCTTACATGAGACATTCACAGCACAGGTACCAGCAGTGTGATCCCTATGGTATCAGGTGGGTCAGCCAGATGGGTACATAACAGCCCCACCACATTGACTGGCTACCGAGCTGGTGACCTAGCAAGGAGGTGAAAGGGCTTTGGCAGGGAGGGAGGGGACGGGGAGAAAGGGAGAGGGAGAAGGAGGAGGAGGAGGAGGAGGAGGGGGTGGAGAAATCCACATCACAGATGCCAGGGAGGGAGTTCTTCCCCATATGGCTCACACTACAGGCTTCAAATTTAGAGATGGTGGTCAAATGCCTGACGGGGACCACAAAAGAAAAGCCAAACGGGGGGAAAAGCAACCAACCAAAACCACAAGACGAAGCAAAGTCATGAGGATAGCCAGGCCAACATAAAGAAGAACACCAACAGAAGGAATGGAAGGGTCAAAGGGAAAGGAAGGAGGACAGGGAAGGAGGAGGAAGGGGAAGGAAAAGCAGCCCAGAAAAGAATAAAGGCTGCAATAGCTCAGGGACCCATGCAAGCCACTCACGTACCCACTAAAGAGCTGTGGCCCCCTGGACAAATTCTGAGATCTCAATGTTACGTAAAGACATAAATTGACAAAAAATGCAAGACTTCTGTATTTCTAAACATGTGAGTAAAAATCTTAAGTACTAACGTCAACATATTTTGCAATGAACTTTTTTTAGATGGAGAAAGTAAGTCAAATGTTATATATGTTTCATTAAGACCACAGGTGTTATTTTATTTCAATAAAATGAAACACATTTGATGAGAAAAATACGTATATCATTGGAATTGCAAGACAGATTTAAAATATCTTCACGGATTTCAGAAATAATTTGAGAAAAAAGTATGCCTCTTGAAAGAAGTGTATAAGGCAGGGAAGTATTGTATAAACCAACACTATAGGTGATTGCCAATAAAATATTGCTTCTACTATGTTTGTTATTGTCAGGTCTATTATTTTACAGGTATTTTGTGGTTTTTATTTCACAAAATATGTAAGTACATAGTATACAAACTGCCAGTGACTGCCACTATTTTCTTCCTCTTATCAACCATGCTTTCTAATACATAAACTACTTTCAAAGTGCCAAAATGTACTAGAATAAATAAAATGTCTAGAAAATGCTGCACTCTACAATTTTCTTGCAGTGGGACAGTCGTAATTCCTGAAATCCATAGCCTGTGGCCTCTGGCCTGCCAAGGAGTGCCACAGTCCTCAGTCCATGGTTAAACCACGAAAATCTGCCACATTACCCACACACAAATAGACCTGGCCTGCAGGTAGATCGTTGAGACTAGATCCAACAGGCAGGGCATGCACGTTAGTGGGAAATGATGGGCTTCAGACTGACAGGTCTAGTCCAATAGACACACCCACAGAAATGGCCTGCGGTTTTGGCCCGTTATGGAAGTCCACTGGTGTGGCCAGCTGTTTACATCTCACAGACACCATGTTAATGAAATGAGACCACAGTGATCAATTCATGCAACAGATGACTTGCATGAATACTCTGAAAATCGATATTAATGATGATAGGTAACAGATCACCGTGAAGATGATCGCAGATTCACAGACAGGCAAGTAGAAAAAAAATCACACTCCCTCAACTAAATTTTTGGCCATAGCCTTTGTTAGAACACGAGAGCACATAAACATTCACACAAATGTTCAGACACAAATCATGAGTATGTGACTACTGTCTCTGGCCACTACATCAACAGTCGCTGAGAATCAGATCCAAACAAACCTCTCCTCACGCCTCCTGCCTCTTGTCGGAAGCAGGAAGTAGTGGCAGCACTGAAGGCTGAGGGGAGTGGCAGAAAGGGAAGAAGCAATAAGAATAAGGAGTAGGGAAGCGTCTCACATACTCCACTGCGCCCAACCAGCGATGATGCATGACATCTCAGTAAGCAAACCATTTCATCTACTGAGATAAAAACTAGATTTTTCCATTTTTTCCAAAGTTTCCTGATATTTCCCTGATATTTTTGAAATTCCCTAATATTCCCTGACTTCCCGTACTTGTGGAAAACCTGGGTTCATAGGTCGATATGGTTTCTGAAAGCAAAAAGTTCACACTATCAAAATATTTTGATCTAGTTCTGTGGGACTATGCTGGGGAAAGCTATTTGGTCATGGAACAAGTCAGTACATCGTTTAGAGGCAGATAAATGAAGTTTATGGAAATGTGCTGAATGGAGGTTCAGTCCGAACATGATGCTTCATGTTTAATTGCAGACAAATATTCTTGATGAAGAATGATCAGGGCAACCTTCAGTTGTGAATGCCGAGGAATAAAATAGATGTTTTATTACTGATGAACTGAACTTATGTTTTCCTGAAATTTCACCATCATTTCTTTGCCAAATTGTTAGTGGCAACTTGGGCTACAGAAAAGGTTGGTTCCTTGGTTTGTGGGGGTTGAAGGGACCAGACTACAAAGGCCATCATCCCTTGTTCCACATCCATAAAATCCTTCAAAAAATAGAACAAGCAATGAGATGACAAGGGATGACACAGAACCAGAAAGGCACAAAGACCAGACAAAAGAAATTAAAAGCTCACAGAGTGTGACCGCAGTTGGCTGAGCATGAAAACAAAAAATGAAAAGCCAACCACCAAGAAACACACTAAAAACCACAATCTAAAACCGGAGGCCAAAGGCCAGACTCAACATAAAAAAGGACACGAACCCTTAGATTGAGCCATAAAAGCCCCCTGCACGAACAAAACTCAAAACTAAATCTACGATGGCGACGTCATCTGCTAAAAGTGCAGGGAGCATATCAGCAGTGCAAACATCTGCCTGAGCATAGTTAAGAATGGACAAGTCAACAAGATGTGGACCACTGTCAACACTGACCCACAGCGACAAAGAGATGTGTCCTCACGATGCAAGATATGATCGTGCATCAGCCAGGTGTGGCCAATGTGTAAGCCGACACAGAACAACAGAGTCCTTGCGGGAGGCTCGCAAGGAGGAGCACCACACACCTGTAGTCTCCATGATGACTAGAAGTTTGTTGGGTGAAGACAGGGTGCATTTTTCATCACCCCAGGCACCAAGTACCTTCTGCCGCAAAACTGACTGGAGATCACACTCTGAAAGGCCAATCGCTAAGGCCTGTGCATCGACAGCCTGTTTCGCCAGTGTGTCAACATGTTCATTACCCGGGATGCTGACATGACCTGGGGCCCACAGAAAAACACTGGAGTGCCACAATGGGCAAGGGTATGGATGGACTCTCAGATCACTATCACAATCACCAGACAAAAGTGTGGAAAACACTGTTCGATAGCTCGTAAACCGCTCAGGGAGTTACTAAAGATAACGAAGGACTCACCTGAGCAGGAGCGGATATGATCTAGGGCGCGGGAGATGGCGACCAGCTTTGCGGTGAAGACACTGCAGCCAGCCGGCAATGAGCATTGTTCATAATGATCCCCTAAAATAAGAGCATAACCGACTCGACCAGCAACCATTGAACTGTCGGTATGACCACGTTAGAGCCCTGAAATGCGGCAAGGATTGAAAGAAAGTGGCGGCGAAGAGCCTCAGGACGGACTGAGTCCTAAGGACCCTGAGCCAAATCGAGCCGAAGGCATGGGCGGGGCACACACCAGAGGGTATATGCAGATGGGCCTGGAAAAGAGGTGGAAGAGGGAAAACCTGAAGCCCAGAGAAAAGAGTCCTGATGCGAACCGTAATCATACACCCTGACCGAGGCTGCTGTTCCGGAAGATGGACGACCGAGTGAGGGAACAGGAGACAGTAATTGGGATGCCCGTGAAAAGTATGCCGTTGACAGGGCTTGTGAGGAAAGCTCCAGTGGCAATTCAGATCTCGCTGTGCAGGATGGGGTCAAGCAACCGCAATACGGAAGGGGATGCCGAACCACAAGCCAGGCTCCCATAATCTAGGCGGGACTGAATTAATGCCTGGTACTGTCCTAGAAGGGTAGACCAATCGGCACCCCAGGTGGTGTGACTCAAGCAATGAAGAGCATTAAGATGCCACCAGCACGTGTGTTTAAGCTGCTGAACATGAGGGAGCCAAGTCAACTGGGTATCAAAAACCAGTCCCAAAAACCAATGTGTCTCCACCACAGTAAGAGGTTCATCGTCAAGATAAAGCCATCACTCAGGGTGAACAGTGCGACGCCAGCAGAAATGCATAACGCATGTCTTGGCAGCCAAAAACTGGAAGCCTTGTGCTACAGCCCAAGACTGCACCTTGCAGATAGTGCCCTGCAGCTGCTGTTCAGCAGCTGTAATGCCTGTGGAGCTATATATAGTATACGCAGAAGTGATCAGCATACAAGGAACCTGAGACAGATGTTCCCACCGCTGCAGTGAGCCCATTAATTGCAACTAAAAAGAGGCAGACACTCAATACAGATCCTTGTGAGATCCCATTCTCCTGAACTCGGGAGGAACTATGGGAGGTCGCAACTTGCACGTGGAAGGTACGAAGCGACAGAAAATTTTATATGAACATCGGGAGTGGGCCCCGAAGACCCCACCCATGAAGCATGGAGAGGATGTGATGTCGCCACATTGCATCGTACGCCTTCTGCATGTCAAAAAAGATGGTAAGCAGATGCTGATGTCGGGCAAAGGCCGTACGGATGGCAGACTCCGAGCAGACCAGATTATCAGTGGCAGAGCGGCCCTGACAAAACCCACCCTGAGATGGAGCCAGAAGGCCCCAAGACTCAAGTAGCCAACTCAACCTCGGGCTCACCAAGCGTTCGAGCAACTTGCAAAGAATGTTGGTGTGACTAATGGGTAGCTGTTCACCTCCAGCGGGTTCCTGCCAGGTTTCAACACAGAAATTATGATGCTTTCCTGCCATTGCGACAGGAACTCACCCTCAACCCAGATACAGTTGAAAAGGTCTAGGAGGGGTCTCTGGCAGTATACCGAGAGGTGTTTAAGCATCTGACAATGGATGCGATCTGGCCTGGTAACCGTATCAGGGCAAGCAGCTAGGGCACTTTGGAACTCCCACTCACTGAACGGAGCATTGTATGACTCAGGATGGCGAGTGCGAAATGAAGGGCTCCGACGTTCCAACCACTCTTTCAAGGAGTGGAAGGCGAGTGGGTAATTTGCAGAAGTGGAACTCTGTGCAAAATGCTCCGCTAAGTGGTCTGCAATTGTGTTGCAGTCAGTACAGACTGCTCCATTCAGTGAAAGTGCAGGTACGCTGACGGGGTCCAATAGCCATAGAGCTGCCTTATCTTGGGCAAAACCTGTGATGGAGAGGTATGGAGACTAATGGTGGAGACATACCTTACACAGCACTCCTGCTTGCGTCGGCAAATGAGGCACTGGGCTCGCACACGGAGCTGTTTAAAGGTGATGAGGTGTTCCAATGAGTGATGCCCCTTGTGACACTGGGGGGCCCGCCTGCGATCTTTAACCGCTTCAACGATCTCAGGCGACCACCAAGGCACAGTCATTCGCCGAGGGGATCCAGAAGAACAGGGAATGGCAGATTTGCGGCAGTAATGATGCCAGTGGTGACCAAGTGAATCACCACATCAATGGCGTCATTGGAAAGAAGCTCAATAGTGGCAATGGAGGTGAACAAGCCCCAGTCAGCCTTATTCATAGCCCATCTGCAGGGGTGCTCAGAAGAGTGATGCTGTGGCAGTGACAGAAAGATCGGAAGGTGGTCACTACCACACAAGTCATCATGCACACTCCACTGGACAGATGGTAATAGGTTAGGGCTGCAGATCAAAAGGTCGATGGCTGAGTACGTGCCATGCGCCACACTGAAATGTGTGAAGGCACCATTATTTAAAAGAGAAAGGTCAAACTGTGCCAAAACTTGCTCAACGATGATGCCTCAGCCTGTTGCCACTGATCCACCCCACAGAGGGTTATGGGCATTGAAGTCATCCAGTAACAGAAAATGTGGCAGCAATTATGCTATCACCACAGCCAGACTGCAGACATTAACAGCCTGAGTCATCCACACCTGAACAGCGACAGTCTCTAAAGGTGTTTGAAGAGGGACACACTCGCTGTAAAGAGAGTGAAGGACGTACGTAGATGCAGACACCACCAGATACCCTCTCACAAGCTGCCCGGTTCTTATAATAACCCTGATAGCCACGGAGGACGGGGGAGGGGGGGTTCGCATTGCTTGAAACCAAATTTCCTGAAGAGCAATGCAGAGGAAGAGGGTGAAGGCTGAGAAGTAGTTGGATCTCAGCAAGATGGTGCAAAACACTGCTGCAGTTCCACTGGGTTGGGAGCACTTCACTGGGTCAGTCTCAGAAATGGACGAGGGCTATGAAACCCTACGACCAGCGACCTGTGGTTGCTTTAGCCACTGGCCGGGTGTCCACTTTTCAACTGGTCAGAACCTGGGAATGGAGGGACCCAAAGGACCCCTTCCTGAAGAGAGGAACCGAAGAAGGCTTACGCTTCTCTGGTCTTATATTCCATTATCTTTTGTTCTTTCTGTAAAATCCTACAGTCTGGGGAGCAAGGGGAATGGTGTTCTCCACAGTTAACACAGACGGGAGGTGGGGCACACAGAGTACTGGGATGCGAAGGACGTCCCCAATCTTGACATGTGACGCCGGAAGTACATCGGGATGACATATGGTCAAACTTCCAGCATTTAAAACACCGCATCTGGGGAGGGATATGTGGCTTCACATCACAGTGGTAAACCATCACCTTCACCTTTTCGGGAAAGGCATCACCCTTGAAGACCAAGATGAAGGCCGGATGAAGTGAACATCTCGTCATTCTAGGTTGGCACGCAGTTCATCGTCAGACTGCAAAAGAAGATCCCTGTGGAATATAATACCCTGCACCATGTGTACTCTTAAGGGGCGTGATGGTAACTGAAACATCCCCAAACTTGTCACAAGCGAGTAACCTTCGTGGCTGGGCAGAGGATGCTGATTTGATCAAAACTGACCCAAAGTGCATCTTGGACAAGTCCTCCACCTCCCCAAACTTTTCCTGTAAATGCTCCACAAAAAAACTGAGGTTTCGTTGACATAAATGATTTGCCCTCACCCCGCGTACAGATGAGGTACCAGAGTAAATAACCTTCACTGCCATTTTTAGCCATGCGTTCCTCCCATGGAGGGGCCAGGGAAGGGAATGATCTTGGATCGTATTTCCTGCCGTTGAGGTTAGACCTCAATTGCTTAGAGACTGCTGGTGGAGGCCCACCAGCGAGAGATGATGTACCACGCTTCATTACAGGTCATCCGCCCTGATGCCACCCACTCTGACAAAGGGTCCTCCCCATTGGCCCAACCGAGCTTCAGCAAGGGCCACCTGGCAGTATGGCCATTGCCATGAGTCCCAATGCCCCATGGAGATAGGCATCTACTCCTTGGCATATGTGGGGAGTTAACGGCACAGGCATCAACAGAGCAATCCCTTTGTTGTCAGGGGGCTACAACCAACAGGGTCTGTGGTGCCCCACCACAACCGACTGGCTACTGTGCTGGATATTAGGTACAAATAAGTCCATGGTCATCGTCTCCACAGAAAGCAACACTGCAGAGTGCATGGCGGAAATCACACCCAGGAATGTTTCATGCCTAAGAGATGGAGAACGGGCGGGACTGCAATGAGATGACGAGAAAGCTGGCTACAGGTCTCAATGCACAATGGACACAGTGCACCATGTAAGGTGCCCTTTCCCAATTGGCTCGCTCTATGGAAGAAGTTTTAAAGATGGAGGTCAAACCTGAGAGGGAATCATCATATAAAAACCAAAACATGAGAGACTCCATTTAGTCAC
The DNA here is from genome assembly GCF_023897955.1 of Schistocerca gregaria. Taxonomy (NCBI): domain Eukaryota; kingdom Metazoa; phylum Arthropoda; class Insecta; order Orthoptera; family Acrididae; genus Schistocerca; species Schistocerca gregaria. The sequence goes on from NC_064922.1 coordinate 373,071,010, forward strand.
TTCTTACGACAGGCAGGAATACTGTGGGCCCCAGACCCGCATGGGGACCTACAGAAAAGGGTGAGCCAGATGGGTTTCTGAACTTCTAATAGATGAACACAAAAACAACAAATGGGAGTTGTATTGACTTTTCTTACTTAGTACAACAAAGATGGACAGGCATTTTTGAACTGCATTGTTACTGGTAACAAGACCTCACTTTCACATAAAACTCTAGCAACAAAACACTAGTCAATGAAATGGCATCATTCATGGTCCCCAAAAAAGGCACACAAATTATGAACACACTAAAGGTTACAGCCACATTGATTTGGGACTGAAAATGTATCCTGCTCATCAACTTTCTGCCAAGAAGTGCGACTATGAATTCAGTTGCCTACTGTCAAGACCTTCAACCGATTATGCCCTGCCATTCAAAACAAACAGCATGGCTTGTTTCCCAAGGGCATTATGTTTCTTCATAATATGGCTTCCCAACATTCTGTTGAAGGATTTTCTTCAGCAATTTGAGTGAGGAGTTTTTGAACATCTGCCTTATAATACAAATTTTTCTTTGAGTAATTATCAACTATATCCCAAACTGAAAGACTTTTTTTGGCAGAAAGTACTACTGAAATGTTAAGGAAATGAACGAGGACGTTAATGACTGGTTCAACAATTTGGTGACAAATGTGTCTGCAGAAGGCAAAGGAAGGTTATTGAGTGCTACAACAAATATTTAAAATTGATTGGCGACTATATAGAAAAATACCTAAGATAACAAAATAAGTAGTAAAATAAATTTTCTTTCATCATCTTGAATTAAAATATCTGTAAAAACAAATGTTCTTTACTTTCAGAATGACCCTTGTATATGCTGTTATTAATCAACTGTACACATCATCCTCTACGGCACTAACGAAGTTGTCCCCCAAAACTTATCATGTGCATATTACACACTATTTTTGATACAGTTCCATTTCTGCTTATGTACTGTACAAGCATCATTTGTCCCTTGTTTGGAGATATTAATGAGGCTGTATGTCTATCTTTTATTACTTATCCTAGATTTTTCATTTCAAATTTTCAATCCTCTCTTGCATTTATTTAATTCTTTCTTGCCAAGAGCTTCCTTGGCAACTTCAATAAAAGAAACATATAATTTGTACTTTCTTCCTGTAATATGTAAACTTTATTCATCTCAGGTCAGTTTTCATAGAGTTATATGTGTAAATCATTTCAAACACGATCATTTGATTACTAAGTGTTACAGTGTTTCTACTTTTTCTTCTTTAAATTGATTTCAAACTTATAGACCACACTCTGCTGATCTACTACATCACATTCAATTATACTACAATAAGACATGCCATGATATGTGAAATACTGATATGGTGTGGCAATAATTTAGGTTGCAGTGATACCTAGAAGCCAAGTTTCTTGCTCAACTGTTGTCAACATGCTGGACAACTGACGACGAATTCTGTCACCTAAGACAGCTAGGACGCAGACTGCTGTCTGGACATCACCCAGCTCAGCATGATGTCGAAGTGCATCCACAACAATGGCTGATGGATCCAATGGCTGTGGCCGAGGCACATTGGGGACACTCAGAACAGGGTGTCCAGATGATTCTTCTGGTAGCAGAGGTCCAAGGACACCATCTGAGGTAACAAAAACAATTGGTATTGTATAAACAACAGTGTGTTGCTGTAGTTACATTTCAGCATGACACGCAATAAATAGCAAATATAACTTGATTCAATTTTACAAATTCTAAGAAAGCAAGTTTTAAATTTTAGTAGTTCTCATCTATTCAAGCAAAAACATCAAACAGATGAAGTCACTAATTCCAGAGATGCACGTAGTTCAATATTCTATTTAGGTGCTTTTAAAACTGGTATGGAACTTTTAAGTTTAAATAAATGTCAAATGCAAAAACTAGTTTTCTGCATGGCAAGAAAAATGATCACAGGCAAAAATGGTGTATATTAGTATTTAGCCTGAAGATACAGAAAGTGGCATGTTACAGCAAAACAGATACTAATATATAAATAATATAATTAAAATCAAAAGCAACATATTAATTTCATACACATATATCTGAGTGTGTATTACACCGTATATAAATACCTTTTGCTGGTTCAAGAGAATATAAGGAGGTAACACATTCAACATTACAATGAAGAAATAACTTGGAATTTCTAACAGATGGAGAGAGATAGCAGAAGCTGGAAGCAAAAAACAATAGTATTTTTAAATGTAGCCCAGTATCCCATCTGCTTTTATATTTGAAATTATATGTAATATTCTATTACATGTGATGTTTCTATACATGCTTTTGATTAATATCACATCTACAGCTTGAATCCTGCTTTCAGTTTTGTCCTCTCATTACCTGGGCGCCCCATCAATAGGTGAAAATGAGTATCTGCTAACTGCAACTGAAGAAGCTTTTGTATTACAGATGCATTTTCTATAGGTCCCACACTGTTCTATGACACGTAAACACTCCTGAACCTGGCTCATAATTTCCTTGTGTATGGGTCCATCTACAAGTACAGATCAATAGACAGTGAAGTCTGGTTTATAATGAAGAGTACATGGAACTTCAATTGCTTCATCTCTCATGATAAACTCTTATCTATAGCTTAGTAAGTTTTCAGAAACCTATCATGTCCAAGGCATAAGGTTCTATTAATAGAGCATGGCCAAATGAAAACTGATCTAAAAAAGTGTTTTTGGTATTTCATGACAATGTAATCTAAACAACAAATGTGAAGTAGTATTGGGACATTTTGGCAGATGAGATCTGCATTAGAATGAAATTTTCACTCTGCAGTGGAGTGTGCGCTGATTTGAAACTTATGGAAGATTAAAACTGTGTACTGAACCGAGACTCGAACTCAGGACCTTTGCCTTTCGCGGGCAAGTGCTCAACCATCTGAGCTACCCAGGCCCAACTCTTGCCCTGTCCTCACAATTTTACTTCCACCAGTACCTCATCTCCTACCTTCCAAACTTCACAGAAGGTGTCCTGCAAAAGGAGTAGCACTACTGGAAGAAAGTTCACTTTCTGTGAAGTTTGGAAGGTAGGAGACGAGGTAATGGTGGAAGTAAAATTATGAGGATAGGGCACGAGTCATGCTTGGGTAGCTCAGTTGGTAGAGCACTTGCCCGCGAAAGGCAAAGGACCCAAGTTCGAGTCTCAGTCAGCACACAGTTTTAATCTGCCATGAAGTTTCAAATCACTGCACACTCTGCTACAGGGTGAAAATTTCATTCTTGAAACATCCCCTAGACTGAGGTTAAGCCATGTCTCTGCAATATCCTTTCTTCCAGTAGTGCTAGTCCTGCAAGTTTTGCACGAGAACTTGTGTGAAGTTTGGAAGATAGAAGACGAGGTATTGGCGGAAGTAAAATTGTGAGGATGGGGCGCGAGTCGTACTTGGGTAGCTCAGTTGGTAGAGCACTTGCCTGTGAAAGGCAAAGCTCCCAAATTCAAGTCTCGGTCTGGCACACAGTTTGAATCTACCACGAAGTTTCAAGATCTGCCTTAGTTTACCCAGTTATGTGACTTCACAGAATACTATGCACCGTGAAATCCAGTTTTATTTTTATCTCATTGTAGCTTACAGCATATTGCTTAACAGCAATGTAACAATTTTCTTGGTATACAAGCGTCATATGCAAGTAAGTTCCATTTCTATTTCTATCTGCGGCAGCGCTATGATCGCAGTTCCGAGCATGCACAGTAGTTACTCTGACTCAAGGAGAAGACATGTATGCCATTTTCAAATTGCTGCTGCCGACGTGTGCTTTGTAGTGCTTCTTCATAATGTCAGCCATAATTGAAAATGCCGCCGTGTCTGAAATCAGATCTGTGATTCGTTTTCTAAATGCAAAGAAAGTTAAACCAAAGGAAATTTATCGGCAGACCTGTGAGGTTTATGGACGAAATGCTAGTAGTGATTCAATGATTAGAAGACGATCAGACTGTTCAATGAAGGATGTGATCAAGTGCACAATGAAAAACGAAGTGGATGCCCGTCTGTGGTTATTAATGAACTGGTTTACAAAACTGAAGGGAAGATTAAGCACAACCAGAAGTTGACACTTGGTGCCCTTGCTATGGAAGTTCTGCAAATCGCACAATCACTAATTCATGAAATTGTTACTGAAACACTGAAATTTTGAAACATTTGTTCACGTTGGGTACCCAAAATTCTTACTAAACAACACAATAAACAACAGATGGGCAGTGCACTTCAGTTTTTGACACGTTACAATGAAGAAAGCAATTGTTTCATGTCTCGGATAGACATGGGGGATGAAACTTGGGTATCGTACGACATGAAACAAAACAGTAATTAATGGAATGGAGGCACACTTCATCTCCAATGAAGGTTAAGCCCAAGCAAATCTTGACACCTCAAAAAGCCAGTGCACCATTTTTTGGGACAGAAAAGGAATTTTTATGATTGATTTCTTACCATGATGCCAAATAATCAATGCATATGGTTACTGCGAGACCATTAAGAAATTGCACCTTGAACTACAGTACAAGCGCCGAGGATTTCTGTCAAAAGATGTTGTTTTTTTCCACAATAATGCCAGACCGTACACAGCAAATGTGACCAAACAACTCTTATGGCAGTTTCACTGGGGTGTGTTTGATCATCCTCCGTACAGCCCAGACGTCGCTCCTAGTGACTTTCATCTCTACTTACACCTAAAATCTGTCCTTTGTGGCCAACACTTCAATGATGATGATGATGAGCTGAAAGAACATGTTACCACATGGTTGAATACACAGGCGGCAACCTTCTATGAAGAAGGCATACAAAAACTTGTGCCGCGCTATGACAAGCGCCTACAAAATTTCGGAAGCTATGTAAAAAAGTGGTTTAACAGTTATAGATTTTTGTCCAATAAATATTTTTTTCTGTATCTGTACACGTTTGTTGTATATAATCAAACGGACCTTACTTTGTGGACATACCTTGTATTACAAAATTGTTGGTGATTATCTTAATAAAATTACAATTTTGCATATTTTAGAACAAAAATGTTCCATACCTAAATTTTCTGTTGGAGAGTGATTAGGAAATTGTTCCGGTGGAGGTGAGCGATCTTGAATTTCATGCCGGACCTGGAATGCTTCATTTGGTAGTGTCCAATCTTGCTGCCCAACCATGGTATTGCTAGTCAACTGTTCAAAATCTAATAATGCCAGCTCACCCTCACCAAAGAAAAAGTCTCCTTGAGATGGTGTGAGAGCCGAGAAAGCAGCCCTGTAAATCAAAGACAACAGAAAAAAATATTTCTCACAACTGCTAGAGCTCTTTCTCAAAAGACAGACTTTTGATACAACATATACTTATTATTTTACACTGATTTTTCTAATTAGGATATAAAGAATGCCACCACAAAGTACAGGCTAATTTTGTTTGTGTGATAGTGAGACATAAAGAATACTGAGAGGAGAGTTTTCAATTGATTTTTAAATATGTTCCATTAGTACTTTCGTAACCTGGTTGTTGAAGTGGCAGTTTCATGTAACAAATCTACTGTTCACACACTGGTATACATAAACAAATTGGAAACTAAAAGTAACCATCCTATGTAAACATATCTTTTGGTAGTGTTTTGCCTTTGGCAATACGTCTGAAGCTTGAAAATGGCGCAGAGTGGTGCTTTAAACCTCTAATGTGTTGTGACCAAGGCAATGAATATATCAGTCTGCTCACATCTGATATACGAAACTAGTCAAATAACTCAATTAATATCCTACCTAATTCCAATCACTTGAAATGCTTTGTTGCTCCAGCAATCCATGATAAACTGCTACTAGCAGGATAGCAAGTTCTCTCTTATTATCCACATAGAATTTGACAGGCACTGCATCAGGTCTAGTCACTGTTCCTCTGTTGAATTTTAGCTCATTTTCTACTCTGCAAGAGTTTGTCCCCCCCCCCCCCCCCCTCCCCCATGAACCATGGACCTTGCCGTTGGTGGGGAGGCTTGCGTGCCTCAGCGATACAGATGGCCGTACCGTAGGTGCAACCACAACGGAGGGGTATCTGTTGAGAGGCCAGACAAACGTGTGGTTCCTGAAAAGGGGCAGCAGCCTTTTCAGTAGTTGCAGGGGCAACAGTCTGGATGATTGACTGATCTGGCCTTGCAACATTAACCAAAACGGCCTTGCTGTGCTGTTACTGCGAACGGCTGAAAGCAAGGGGAAACTACAGCCGTAATTTTTCCTGAGGACATGCAGCTTTACTGTATGATTAAATGATGATGGCATCCTCTTGGGTAAAATATTCCGGAGGTAAAACAGTCCCCCATTCGGATCTCCGGGCGGGGACTACTCAGGAGGATGTCGTTATCAGGAGAAAGAAAACTGGCGTTCTACGGATCGGAGCGTGGAATGTCAGATCCCTTAATCGGGCAGGTAGGTTAGAAAATTTAAAAAGGGAAATGGATAGGTTAAAGTTAGATATAGTGGGAATTAGTGAAGTTCGGTGGCAGGAGGAACAAGACTTCTGGTCAGGTGACTACAGGGTTATAAACACAAAATCAAATAGGGGTAATGCAGGAGTAGGTTTAATAATGAATAGGAAAATAGGAATGCGGGTAAGCTACTACAAACAGCATAGTGAACGCATTATTGTGGCCAAGATAGATACGAAGCCCACATCTACTAACACCTACTACAGTAGTACAAGTTTATATGCCACCTAGCTCTGCAGATGATGAAGAAATTGAAGAAATGTACGATGAAATAAAAGAAATCATTCAGATAGTGAAGGGAGACGAAAATTTAATAGTAATGGGTGACTGGAATTCGAGTGTAGGAAAAGGGAGAGAAGGAAACATAGTAGGTGAATATGGATTGGGGCTAAGAAATGAAAGAGGAAGCCGCCTAGTAGAATTTTGCACAGAGCACAACTTAATCATAGCTAACACTTGGTTTAAGAATCATGAAAGAAGGTTGTATACGTGGAAGAACCCTGGAGATACTAAAAGGTATCAGATAGATTATATAATGGTAAGACAGAGATTTAGGAACCAGGTTTTAAGTTGTAAGACATTTCCAGGGGCAGATGTGGACTCTGACCACAATCTATTGGTTATGACCTGTAGGTTAAAACTGAAGAAAACCTTTCATCTTTCCGTCTCCTTCCCTCTTTCCTGATGAAGCAACGGTTTGTTGCGAAAGCTTGAATTTTGTGTGTATGTTTGTGTTTGTTTGTGTGTCTATCGACCTGCCTGCGCTTTTGTTTGGTAAGTCACATCATCTTTGTTTTTAGAAACATACATCATCATAGTTATGGGCTTTAACAACACAACTCAGTTGAACAAAAAACTTAAATGCAGCTTCTACAGTTGCAGTTTTGATATAACATGACGTAAATGTTGTTACACACAAAAAATAGGCAGTATTCAGTATGGGACAGTGGTTTGGGGCTTCCACAAAATGTTTCTCCTAACTGTGGTCACCTCTTTGCTGCAATTACATTACTAAGCTGGAAGTGAAATTACACATACAAATGATGAAAGATATGGTTGCACTACACACACACACATACACACACACACACACTTTTCTAAACAATGAGATATTGCATGTCATCTGCATCGGCATTGTGTGTCCAAGCATCTTTACTGATATCTTCTATGTTACAGCAAATACTCAGTTTTTCAAATCTCATCTATGCATTAATTTGCTCCTCATCCTATCCTCTTGTGCCACCACTAACTTCCTTCCTCTTATCAGATGACCCTATTATGGATAACATCATCTCTGAGATCTCCGTTCATTTGTAGTAGTCTATTGCTCTTTGGTACGTAGTGTTCTTTCTATGTTTGAATTAGCTTCAATTAGAGGTTCTGTCACCACATATGTATGTGGAAAATAAGGCCTTGCCACATTGAATACACAAATTGCTGCCCACTCTTCACTGGCTTGTGTAACTCATGAGTTACTCAAGCCATTGAAGTGGCACCAAGCTGAAATACTTACGCCAGTTCATGTAGCCATAAAACATTATTATTATTATTATTATTATTATTACAGCAATATGCACTCATGCTACAGCTGTAAACTGCCGTTACACACCCATATGCATAGTTGCAACATTAACCAAAACGGCCTTGCTGTGCTGGTACTGCGAATGGTTGAAAGCAAGGGGAAACTACAGTAATTTATCCCGAGGACATGCAGCTTTACTGTATGATTAAATGATGATGACGTCCTCTTGGGTAAAATAGTCCGGAGGTAAAATAGTCCCCCATTCGGATCTCCGGGCGGGGACTACTCAGGAGGACGCCGTTATCAGGAGAAAGAAAACTGGCATTCTACGGATCGGAGCGTGGAATGTCAGATCCCTTAATCGGGCAGGTAGGTTAGAAAATTTAAAAAGGGAAATGGATAGGTTAAAGTTAGATATAGTGGGAATTAGTGAAGTTCGGTGGCAGGAGGAACAAGACTTTTGGTCAGGTGAATACAGGATTATAAATACAAAATCAAATAGGGGTAATGCAGGAGTAGGTTTAATAATGAATAGGAAAATAGGATTGCGGGTAAGCTACTACAAACAGCATAGTGAACGAATTATTGTGGCCAAGATAGACACAAAGCCCATGCCTACTACAGTAGTACAAGTTTATATGCCAACTAGCTCTGCAGATGATGAAGAAATTGATGAAATGTATGATGAGATAAAAGAAATTATTCAGGTAGTGAAGGGAGACGAAAATTTACTAGTCATGGGTGACTGGAATTCGTCAGTAGGACAAGGGAGAGAAGGAAACATAGTAGGTGATTATGGATTGGGGCTAAGAAATGAAAGAGGAAGCCGCCTAGTAGAATTTTGCACAGAGCATAACTTAATCATAGCTAACACTTGGTTCAAGAATCATAAAAGAAGGTTGTATACATGGAAGAATCCTGGAGATACTAAAAGGTATCAGATAGATTATACAATGGTAAGACAGAGATTTAGGAATCAGGTTTTAAATTGTAGGACATTTCCAGGGGCAGATGTGGACTCTGACCACAATCTATTGGTTATGACCTGTAGGTTAAAACTGAAGAAACTGCAAAAAGGTGGGAATTTAAGGACATGGGATCTGGATAAGCTGAAAGAACCAGAGGTTGTACAGAGTTACAAGGAGAGCATAAGGGAACAATTGGCAGCAATGGGGGAAAGAAACACAGTTGAAGAAGAATGGGTAGCTCTGAGGGATGAAGTAGTGAAGGCAGCAGAGGATCAAGTAGGTAAAAAGACGAGGGCTGCTAGAAATCCTTGGGTAACAGAAGAAATATTGAATTTAATTGATGAAAGGAGAAAATATAAAAATGCAGTAAATGAAGCAGGCAAAAAGGAATAAAAACGTCTCAAAAATGAGATCGACAGGGAGTGCAAAATGGCTAAGCAGGGATGGCTAGAGGACAAATGTAAGGATGTAGCAGCTTATCTCACTAGGGGTATGATAGATACAGCCTACAGGAAAATTAAAGAGACCTTTGGAGAGAAGAGAACCACGTGTATGAATATCAAGAGCTCAGATGGCAACCCAGTTCTAAGCAAAGAAGGGAAGGCAAAAAGGTGGAAAGAGTATATAGAAGGTTTATACAAGGGCGATGTACTTGAGGACAATATTATGGAAATGGAAGAGGATGTAGATGAAGACGAAATGGGAGGTAAGATACTGCGTGAAGAGATTGACAGAGCACTGAAAGACCTGAGTCGAAACAAGGCCCCCGGAGTAGACAACATTCCATTAGAACTACTGACGGCCTTGGGAGAGCCAGTCATGACAAAACTCTACCAGCTGGTGAGCAAGATGTATGAGACAGGTGAAATACCCTCAGACTTCAAGAAGAATATAATAATTCCAATCCCAAAGAAAGCAGGTGCTGACAGATGTGAAAATTACCGAACTATCAGTTTAATAAGCCACAGCTGCAAAATACTAACACGAATTCTTTACAGACAAATGGAAAAACTGGTAGATGCGGACCTCGGGGAGGATCAGTTTGGATTCCGTAGGAATGTTGGAACACGTGAGGCAATACTGACCTTACGACTTATCGTAGAAGAAAGATTAAGAAAAGGCAAACCTACGTTTCTAGCATTTGTAGACTTAGAGAAAGCTTTTGACAATGTTGATTGGAATACTCTCTTTCAAATTCTGAAGGTGGCAGGGGTAAAATACAGGGAGCGAAAGGCTATTTACAATTTGTACAGAAACCAGATGGCAGTCATAAGAGTCGAGGGGCATGAAAGGGAAGCAGTGGTTGGGAAAGGAGTGAGACAGGGTTGTAGCCTCTCCCCGATGTTATTCAATCTGTATATTGAGCAAGCAGTAAAGGAAACAAAAGAAAAATTCGGAGTAGGTATAAAAATTCATGGAGAAGAAGTAAAAACTTTGAGGTTCGCCGAAGACATTGTAATTCTGTCAGAGACGGCAAAGGACTTGGAAGAGCAGTTGAAGGGAATGGACAGTGTCTTGAAAGGAGGATATAAGATGAACATCAACAAAAGCAAAACGAGGATAATGGAATGTAGTCAAATTAAATCGGGTGATGCTGAGGGAATTAGATTAGGAAATGAGACACTTAAAGTAGTAAAGGAGTTTTGCTATTTAGGAAGTATAATAACTGATGATGGTCGAAGTAGAGAGGATATAAAATGTAGACTGGCAATGGCAAGGAAAGCGTTTCTCAAGAAGAGAAATTTGTTAACATCGAATATAGGTTTAAGTGTCAGGAAATCATTTCTGAAAGTATTTGTATGGAGTGCATCCATGTATGGAAGTGAAACATGGATGATAACTAGTTTGCACAAGAAGAGAATAGAAGCTTTCGAAATGTGGTGCTACAGAAGAAAGCTGAAGATTAGGGGGGTAGATCACATAACTAATGAGGAGGTATTGAATAGGATTGGGGAGAAGAGAAGTTTGTGGCACAACTTGACTAGAAGAAGGGATCGGTTGGTAGGACATGTTTTGAGGCATCAAGGGATCACAAATTTAGCATTAGAGGGCAGCGTGGAGGGTAAAAATTGTAGAGGGAGACCAAGAGATGAATACACTAAGCAGATTCAGAAGGATGTAGGTTGCAGTAGGTACTGGGAGATGAAGCAGCTTGCACAGGATGGAGTAGCATGGAGAGCTGCATCAAAACAGTCTCAGGACTGAAGACAACAACAACAACATGCATAGTTGTAAAATTATTACTATTTGTCATTAAGTTAAAATCTTCCACATTAAAGTGAGTTCTCATGCACATAATTAATAGAAAACAAACAATTAAATAGAAGCAAAATAGAAACTTCCTGGCAAATTAAATAACTGTGTGCCAGATTGAACCTGAGACCTCTGCAAAAGCAGAGGCAAATTTTCCAGGTTCGAGTCCTGGTCCAGCGCAGTTTTAATGTGACAGGAAGTTTCAAGTCAGAACACACTCCACCACAGAGTGAAAAATTGGTTTGGAAACAAATTTGTATTTAACATGTCAATTACTTAGGTACACATCCTCAAGATATAATTTTCAGTAGCATGGAGAGCACATTTACAAACTGCAGTAATGCTGTACGTTACATGTACTTTAAAAAAGTGAACATCTACCTCCTTGGCAGGTCAGGAGTTTCATCAGTCTCAGTTTCATCATCACCACTGGCTTGTGGCACTGTTACAACTGTTGGTGTTTCAGTACGCTGATCTCCATCTACCATGTCGACACTCAAGACTGACTCATCACGTGAAACATTACACCCAACTGTTAATGGTGCCTGCAGTTGATCGGAACTTGCATATAGAGTTTTTACCAGATTCCACACAACACTGACCTGTTTACAGAAATAACAGTGAATAAACATCTGTCTAGTACTCAGACAACAGACATATTTTCAAATATTTCAAAAGTGCTAAACTATTAACCATGAACTGCTGCTTAAGAAACTGAAAGCATATAATATCAAGAGCTTATCCATGCAGCTACTGCCCGATTACTTAATGAATCACGAACACTACACAGAATTCTTGTTAAAAATAGAACGCTATACAGTAACACAGCATGTTCCCGGCCGTTCAACTTTTGGCGCTTTTCTCATACAACAGTAATATTACACAAACACCTCCCCCCACCTCTTTGCAGCCCCAACTCACACATAGTGAGCTATACTGACACCTCTCCCTTGTTTTATGGAAAAAATAGTAAACAGTTTTAATTGGTGATGTGAGGGGTGTGTTTGTACTGTAGCTCATCAAAAGATTTATTCTGAAATCTAGGGAAGTTTTCATTCTTCTTTGTATGCCTTTTGATGCCTCAATTCTTCTGCTATTGGTAAGAGGTTCACTTTAAACCTAAATTATTAACTTCTTATTTTTTTCATCAGGGGTTGAGCAATAATACAACGAAATCACAGTTCCTAACATTTAAAATAGTCAACCCACACCAGATGGAAGTGGTCACAATATGTAATATCACAGCAGTGGAAGCTGTCTACATTGAATTCATTCTATTAAGACAAAACCTTCAACGAATAAACTAAATTAACTTTATATGTGGCACAATTAGTCATAGCCTACAGCTGGTCACTCAGCTATGAAAAGTAATCTTGAGCAAAACATTACATATGGCGTATTAAAGCATGATTTACCCACATCTTGAGTGCTGCAAATATACATCTCAGTAGAATATTAATATTGCAGAAATATTCAGTTATGATAATGCATGGATTAGGATATAGAGGAGGGCCAGCCATGAATTCTGCACATGTACATCTGCCTGGTTGCAGTGTGTACATTTACTAGACGTGTAAACAGGGAAACCGAACCATTACTGCTGATTTAGTGTATGTCTCTAAGCACAGATGCCGCTGCGTACCTGGGCACTCTTGTGCTCTTTTTACAGTGAGAATGCAATCATGGGAAGGTATTGTGTTATTCCATTGCCTATCAACAAACGTAAAAGTTCTAAAACAAAACATAAAAACATACGGTGCATAAATATGCGGTATTGGTTTATGCCCACACTAGGTACCTAAATATTCTTCATGCTAAGGGTATCAAACATGTCTCTCAGTAATTAAAGTCCACACTAGGTACCTAAATATCCTTCATGGTTAGGGTATCAAACATGTCTCTCAGTAATTACAGGATAATTTTTAAGCATGTATGTATAACTTGAACAACTGGTTTAATATCAGATTTTTCAGGCAACAATGTTCACTCGTGTAACATGGAGCAGGGTGAGGCACAGTTAGTAAATAACAGTTTTAAATTTGAAAAAGAAATTAATCCAAAACATGTTTATCATTGGTGATGAGAAAGGTTGATTTCTTGAAACCTGCTAACATTCGTGGGACACAAAAGTTCTGCATCATCAGTGAGAGAATTTTTTAGAAAATCCCCTTCGGAAAACGGTTTCCCGGATTATGCTACTCTTATGCAATTTTGAAACTTGCTTGCCACACAAATTGTCATTCTGGAAGATTGTACAGTAAAACAGAAGAAAGCACAAGAAACGAAGAGTTCAAGACGTATAAATTAGTATGACACACATTAAAAACCTGTTGATGTGCCTCATCCATTTTCTTAAGCATGCTGAATTTGGCTTGCCATTCCTCACTGTTCAGTACACTACACTCGTCTTTACGAAATGAGTTATAGTGTCTTTCAATTGTAAACTTGTGCTGACAGCCTATTATTAAGTGGCACAGCAAACACTGAGTTTTCAGGTACTGCTGTAAAGAAGAGTTGCAGCTCCCAGTCATATTTACATGACTGAGAACTCAGATCTCTCATTCTTTGCTTTATTGCATACTTGCCATTTCTCAGTATGCTCATGTAAGGCTACAGTCTCCAGAGGGAAGCAAGACTGGGTGTGCTTCGGTCCTCCCGGTACTGCGTAAACAAGGCAGTGGAACTGTTGCTGCTCATTTGGTATATGGGCTACTCACAGATGTCGCTGTTCTGCTTTGCTCGCTGGCTGAGATGTGCACACCTGTGCCCTGCTTCCACACTTTTGCACAGTGTGCAGCATTTGGCCGGCCCTTATATAGACAGTCCTGCCACTCAGCATTTGTACAACATAAATATCTCACTGTGATGCTTTCTATGTGGGAATGACCAGCAACAAACTGTCCATTCGCATGAATGGACACAGGCAGACAGTGTTTGTTGGTAATGAGGATCACCCTGTGGCTAAACATGCCTTGATGCACGGCCAGCACATCTTGGCACAGTGTTACACCGTCCGAGTTATCTGGATACTTCCCACCAACACCAACCTATCCGAACTCCGGAGATGGGAACTCGCCCTTCAGTATATCCTCTCTTCTCGATATCCGCCAGGCCTCAACCTCCGCTAATTTCAAGTTGCCGCCGCTCATACCTCACCTGTCTTTCAACAACTTCTTTGCCTCTGTACTTCCGCCTCGACTGACATCTCTGCCCTTAACTCTTTGCCTTTAAATATGTCTGCTTGTGTCTGTGTATGTGCGGATGGATATGTGCGTGTGTGTGCGAGTGTAGACCTGTCCTTTTTTTCCCCTAAGGGAAGTCTTTCCGCTCCCGGGATTGGAATGACTCCTTACCCTCTCCCTTAAAACCCACATCCTTTCATTTTTCCCTCTCCTTCCCTCTTTCCTGACGAAGCAACTGCCAGTTGCGAAAGCTCGTAATTCTGTGTGTGTGTTTGTGTGTTTTGTTCATGTGCCTGTCTGCCGGCGCTTTCCCGCTTGGTAAGTCTTGGAATCTTTGTTTTTAATATATTTTTCCCATGTGGAAGTTTCTTTCTGTTTTATATATATATATATATATATATATATATATATATATATATATATATATATATATATATATATTGTATTTATGTTAATTGATACAATCTTTTGTATAAAACTCAAGGGAAGCAGGCAAGTGTAATGAAGTTCATACTTCCACACTAGAAGAAAGGACATTTACTTCATATGCAGACCAGCATAAGAGAAACAGACCTTAATCCACACATGAATGATCAAATATGGTTTTACAAGCTCCAGTCACTATAAGAACATGTGAAACAAAATTATTATAATTTAAATTAAAAATTTTATATTATATTCACACACTGAATTTTAAACAGGAGAACTTTCAATTCATTTTCTCAAGAAATGTCACTAGTTATATTTCAGTAAATAGTTTCTAAATATGTGTGACGTGTTTAGTATTTCACCCTTCTCTTTGTCATCCTCCATTGCAGTATCATTATGGTCACAGAGCATTGGCACAGATGGGTTCGATCCGTTTGCTCCTTTAACGTAAGGCCAAAACTTCTTACAATTTTCTGTCAAGTTGGTGGATAGAATTTTACTTTCAAACCAGATGAATGCTTCATGCATGGCTCTCCTTATGCTAATTTTAGCTTCATTTTGTTTTTGTTTGTAGTTTAATCATAAAATTTCTTGCAAGTTTGTATATTTATGAGAGACAGTTTAGCATTTTAGTATTTCTGTATTGTAGATTTGCATCATCTATATCACCATTATCTTTTTTTTTTTTTTTCTGAACAGTCAGTGGCTGTTGTAGATCTCAGTCAGGCACTAACCTCTGTACAAGCAGCAGTGGGACACTAAATTGTTCACAAGTTCTCTTTATGAGCTTTTTAGTACATGTAAGTTTGTTGTTTAGATTTGTTTGTATGTTTCTGTAGTTTATCATAAATTTCTCACATGTTTCTGTAGTGTAATTTCCCACCATCTTTAGCATGGAGAGTGTCTGTGAATGCCATGTTCAGATGGGAGTCAAGCTGATGATTCTTCATTTGCATCTCCAGGCAGTGCTGACTTCAGTGACACAGCTGAGGTTGTTGCCAATGGGCACAATGAGCAAGTTTTTGTGTGTGTGTGTGGGGGGGGGGGGGGGGGGGGGGGGCTGGACATCACATGTTACACGTACCCCTGGTTCGTCTACTACTGTGGTTGGCATGGTTACTGTTTACATTGAGATATGTTACCCCCTCGTCCATGGTTGAGTGGAAGGTCATTTCAAGGTGTGGCAGGCAGCAAAAGACTTTCCAGGGGACCAATCAGCAAACCTATCCAGTCTGTCTGACAAACAGTTTTCAGGCACTTTCTGTGGCTGATAAAGATCCTGGGCCAGCTACAATTGATTGCACTTTTGCATATTTGGGGATGAGGGGGCAATCACTCCAGATATGGAATAGGTTCTTACAGGTGACATGAAGAGCACAGGATGCATCCAACTGCAGGTGGTGGCTCACATCAGTACTAAAGATGTGTGTCACTTTGGGTTTGAAGAGATTCTCTCTGGTTTGAGATGGCTATCCGAAGTGGTAAAAGAGCCAGTCATGCTTGTGAGATGAAGGCAGAGCTCATCATGTATAGAATCATTGACAGGATGAATTGTGAATCTTTGCTACAGAACCAAGAGGAGGGTCTGAATCGGAGGCTCTGACAGTTCTGTGACCATTTAAGTTGCAAATTCCTTGACTTGCCATGGAGAGGAATTGAGATCCACTTAATAGGTCAGGAGTCAATTACACACAGGAGGTGACTCTATAGGTAATGTGGGCTTTCTGGAGTGGACTGGATGGTTTGTTAGGTTAAAGGGTCTCAGAGAAAGTACAAGTGCAAGTCAAACATATGGCATGGATAGACTTAGGGACCACTGGTATTGTAGCTGTAAATTATTGTAGGTATGTTGGGAAAGAATCAAGAGTTTTGAGCAATAATATAAAACAATGAAGCTCAAATCATTACAGGTACTGAAAGCTCGCTAAGCCTGGAGATCAGGTCAGTCAAAGTTTTTACCAGTGACATAACTGTGTTAAAAAAAATGGACTCAATTCAGTTAGTGGTGATATGTGTGTTGCTGCTAGAAGTAGTTTTATTTTATAGTGAAACTGAGGTGGATAGTTGCTGTGAGACAGTAAGGATAGGAGTTACACTTGATAAATGGAATGGATTAAGAATTGCCTCTGTCTACTGATCTCCCAACTCTGATGATATAGTTGCTGATGTGGTCAAGAAAAATTTGAGTCTTATTTTGAATAGGTACTCGCTCATATTGCTACAGTTGATGAGGACTTCAATTTGCCCTCAATATGTTGGAAAAAAATATAGTCCAGGAGGTTACCCAAAGTGCAAATGGTTGCCATAACACACTTGATCTCTTAGCAACAAATAATCTTTTAGCAAAGAGGGTATATCATAATGGATTTGGGGATTAGTGACCAACCACGAGACTGAATATCAAAACATCCAAACCCCACAAAAATAAATGCAAAATAAATCTATTTAAGAAAACAGATAAAAATTGGTTTGATGCCTTCCTATGTGACAATCTCCACTCCTTACAAACTAAGTAAGTGTAGACCAGATGGGGCTTAAAATTCAAAGAAACAGTACTAAGGGCAATTGAGAGGCCACAGCATATCTGTACCACTATATACCATAAAAAAAGCATGTATGTATGTATGTACATATGTGTTCACCTGCTGGAGCAATTCAATTGAACTGGGTACACATATCACTTACTGCCTGGAATAAAAACACTGTGGGGGTAAGAATACTTATTTCCCACAGGGTAAGGTTGGCGGTTAATAAAAAGTCCTTCCTAACTGTGATATATGTTCATCCAATCAGATTTCCTGCAGGACAGGCTTGTTGTGTGTTGTATGGACAGATGGCGATGGTTGCACAGAGACAGAGGTGAGGGTGAAATGGATCTGATAGGGTGAAGGGGAGGGGGAGAGGGAGGAGATGGGATGAGATAAGGGGTGGAGGAGATGGATAGAGAGAAGGGGGTGAAGGAAATGGACAGAGAAAGGAGGGAAGGAGGAGATGAATGGAGAGAGGGATGGAATGAGGAGACAGAAAGAGGGATGGGAGGAGACAGACTGAGACAAGGGAGGCAGAGAGAGGGGGAGAGTAACAGGTGAACAGAGAAATGGGGGAGGGAGAAGTAGGCAGAGAGATGAGGTAGGAGGAGATGGAAAGAGAAAGGAGGGAGAAAGGGATTGAAAGCGAAAGGAGAGAAGAGGAGATGGGCAGAGAGATGGGGAAGGAGAAAGTGGAAAGACAGAGAAGGGAAGAGGAGATGGAGTAGGTGAACAAAAGACTGTTTTACTATCAAAATGTTTACAAGATTCAACAAATCTAGTAAAGGAACTGCCTACATTAGGCTTATCCATCTTCCTTTGAAGTATTTCTGCACTGTGTGGGATTTTGCCAGATAGGGTTCACAGCAGATGTACAAAGAAGGGCAGCTTGTTTTGTATTATCGTGACAAAGGGAAGAGAGTACCACGGATGTGAATGTGAGTTGGAGTGGCAATCACTGAAAGAAAGGCATATCTTACTGCGGTGAGGTATGTTCACAAAATTCCAACCATGAACTTTCTCTTCCAAATGTGAATTTTCTTTTGAACTCTCAGTCACATAAGAAAAAAATGATCATCATAATACAGGGTGTATACACGGACAAGAAAAAAAATTCCCAGATTTCCCAGATAAAAATACACTTCCTCCTGGGTGAAAATACACTTTTTCCTTGTTAAGCAACAATATACAATCCCTCGGAACTGTAAAATGCATCAATCCTTTGAATGGTTAAGGTTTTATACACCGGTGTAGAATTTACCGGCACTCCAGAAAACAAAACTCAAGGTGGGGTGGGGGAACATCTTTTGGAAATATCTTTGATGTGCAGCAACATGTATGCTGCATATTTTCATATTACAAAAGTAAAAATTTGAATTCCACCAAACACTTCACATTACCCTCCGAAGCATTGAAATCAAGGTTGCGATGCACTTTTGTAAGCCAGTCATAGCTTATGTCACGTGATCTCACCAGCCGATGACAGCTGATATTCAGAGCATAGAACACGTGATGTAATCAGCCAATATCAACATCACTGTTAAGTAGAGCGAACACACATACAAGAAAAATTAATGGTTTAAATTAGGATACATAGTGTTGCTACAAGAAAAGCAAAGTTTTCACATATAATATTGTTCTTGAAGATTAATAAGCTGCAAGAGAAGCTAAGCTTTCACATATAATGTTGATACTTTTTGCATGTGTTACGCTTTAAGATGTACCACACAAATGTGTCAGTAACATTTGTAATACCGACACAAATGTATGATCTTCTGAGTTCGAAATTCTTCTAAATGACTCATCATCAAAGAGTTGATTTTTAAATGAGAGTCAAATGCTCTGTGATTTAAGAAATTAATCGTACATTCTCGTAAATAGTTCATCTTGCGTAAAATGAAATTTACTTTGAATGTAACACTTTTCAAACAACCAATTGCAATATTTTCCCGCGACCTGTTAGAAATAGGTTCATTTCAGTAGTTATCAGAGAGCACCAGATAATAGATGTTACTGCACTTGTGCAGCTACGATGACTTAGGAAGCTAGTATGTTCATTGATGAAAAACATTAAAAGATCTTACATTATCTCATAAAAGAAAAGACATTAGAGGATACTCCAAGAGCATCGGAATTTTGTGAACCATGCTAAAATGCATAATTCGGCTTAAAGTGCACATTCACGTGTCCCGATTCATAATGAAGTAGGCCTCGACCTGATATTAAGCTTTTCAGTGTGGTTTTCGGGATGTAAATTTTCTTGGAGTATCTGTACTGTATTATCTCATGTTTGGTTCTTTATCATGGCGTAATGCCATATGTGCTAGAAGATTAAAACAGGCACTTGAAATGCAGTGAACAGTTAAAACTAGCCAATAGTGTGGAATTAAACACTGTGTTTCAAATAAATTGACTGCATCAGCGGAAAAGATTAATGAAAGCCAAATTTCTTTAGCAAACCGACAAAAACATCGTTGTTCTGCAAGCTGATTAATGTTTGACTGTCATAAAAGTGGAAATAAAATAAAACCTGAAACTAATAACATATTTTAGCCTTCCCTAATAATGTGAATGTATTTTAATTCACTTGTCAGCTCCTGATCACACAAAAATCCATTTTGTTTTTATTTGATGTGAAAGCAGAAAACGAAGAGGAAAAAGCAAAAACACGGATTACTTGGAGACTACCCACCTCCTCACTGTAACTCAGACTGTTCTGTGAATCAGCCCCAGATCTATGGCATTTCTGAACCAGGGCAATACTAGATTGTGGCCCCGCCCCCTCCCCCACCTCCCTCAAGAGTTTGAGATAGAATGTCAAAAATTTTAAAAAATAAACTACTCAAAAATATGTTCATTTTGTAGTGCACATCTTTCTGAAAAGTCTGACACATGAAACATATATGTTCGAGGAAATGTAAGGCATGTTATTTGGTCCTAAGTGTGACAAAGAGTAGTGCCACGCTTCTTCACACGTCACTATATTTCACTCTGAGGAACCAAAATGTGTATATTTTGTAATGGATGCTATCAAACTATATTCAGCACAGTGGAAATTGAAATGTCCTATGGTGCCTCTCCCACTCCTAGTCGGCCGGTTTGACATCCTGGCCCTCTTACAAAAAACTTGCACTTAATACTGGATAGGATTATTTGTAACTGGGAGAACAAGAACTCTTCAGAAAATATGCGCTCTTTATTGCCTATTAGCTAAAACTTGCTGTTTTGTATGACATAAAATTAAATATAGGATACATGAAACCAGTAATGACGAGACAAGCAAGACAGTACGCACTTCTTCAATCTTTAGGTCCTAGCGTTTTTTTGTTTCTAATCGTTTTTATTCTTGCTACAGCTTTACATGGTGTGCTTTCCTTTCTGCAAAATAATCTGCTACCTCATTAAAGTTCATGAAATGTTTTGCTACATGAAAAATTGAAATGTCGTTCTCTATTACTGAAAAAGCTCATATACACCAGTCCCCTTTTGTCTGCAGGAAAGTTTATTTCTAGATGCGACGAGGATTCCTCTGGCAGAGACATCATGTTCACTACGCACACATTCAAAAATCAACTTATGATTCATTCAGAAATCAACTTATAATGTGTTCAAATCTGTTCAAAAACCAACAGAGGTGCGTTTAAAATCATATGAATAATTGATAGTCCAACGTGCGCTGGATGCTAGGCGCTTTGTGAAACAGGTTTTTTTTCCTCAAGAATATGAATTCGGAACCCCGTCCCCTCCCGAAATTGCTGCCAGGGTCAGACACCCCAGTTACCCCTCCCTGCCCCCAAGATCTTGGCCTGCTGCACATGCGTGAAACTGGCAGCTTGGGCACGCCAGTAAGATTTTTCTGGATGGCATCTGTCTGCTTGCTGCTACTGCTTACACAGCCAAAGCCACATTTCTGTAGCCAGAAGTGGGAGAAGGTACTACTCATACGCGACTCGACTGTGCACGCCCATGAGCCTGCTTGTAACTGCTCAAAATGAATCTAATGTAACGAGCTGTGACGTCATGTTCATCGGAGGCAATTTGTTGTTATAAAGAATTGCATTGTCTTACTGAAGTCTTTGACACATTTTGCTCTTGGAAGATGCTTGTGTTTTGTTGTTGTACAAGGTGCATTTTGTTTGCAATTTATTTTCGTTTTTTCTTCTCGTTCATGTCTTATTGCTGCAATATTATTATGCAGCAGCGGGATACAGTAACATCCTTTGTTAGGGTATCGATTCTTATCAGTCAAAATTACAAAAATTTAACTGAAAACTAAAACAATAAAAAAATACCTAGAATTCTAAACATTTCATGGTTTTTTCCTGGTTTTCTCCCTGATGAAAAAATTCCCAGGTTTTTTCCGAATCTCCCGGTTGCCCTGTGTCATATACACCCTGTAATAAAATAAGAGAAACTGAAGTTTTCCTGGAAATATTTAAGAGTTCATTTTTATCAAGTGCCATTTGAGGTAGAGAAATAGTCTGAAAGTGGTAATTAACCCTCTGGTAAGCAAGAAAGAATGAAGGATGGATCTCATTTCAGGGCAGGATTTGAGGAAGTCTTAAGACTTCATGAAATCCTCCCCACTCCACCAAGAGTGTCTTTCCGCCGTCTACCTAACCTTCGTAACCTCTTAGTTCATCCCTATGAAATCCCCAAACCACCTTCCCTACCTTCTGGCTCCTACCCTTGTAAACGCCCCTGGTGTAAAACATGTCGCATGCACCCTCCCACCACCACCTTCTCCAGTCCTGTAACCCAGAAGGTGTACATGATCAAAGGCAGAGCCACATGTGAAAGCACCCACGTGATTTACCAACTGACCTGCCTACACTGTGAAGCTTTCTATGTGGGAATGACCAGCAACAAACTGTCCATTCGCATGAATGGACACAGGCAGACAGTGTTTGTTGATAATGAGGATCACCCTGCGGCTAAACATGCCTTGGTGCACGGCCAGCACATCTTGGCACAGTGTTACACTGTCCGGGTTATCTGGATACTTCCCACCAACACCAACTCAACTGAATTCCGGAGATGGGAACTTGCCCTTCAGTATATCCTCTCTTCTTGTTATCTGCCAGGCCTCAACCGCCACTAATTTCTAATTTCAAGTTGCCACCGCTCATACCTCACCTGTCTTTCAACAACTTCTTTGCTTCTGTACTTCCGCCTCGACTGACATCTCTGCCCAAACTCTTTGCCTTTACAAATGTCTCCTTTTGTCTGTGTATGTACGGATGGATATGGGTGTGTGTGCGAGTGTATACCTCCTTTTTCTCCCTAAGGTAAGTCTTTCCGCTCCCGGGATTGGAATGACTCCTTACCCTCTCCCTTAAAACCCACATCCTTTCGTCCTTCCATCTTTCCTTATGAAGCAACCGTTGGTTGCGAAAGCTTGAATTTTGTGTGTATGTTTGTGTGTCTATCAACCTGCCAGCGCTTTCGTTTGGTAAGTCACATCATCTTTGTTTTCAGATATATTTTTCCCACGTGGAATGTTTCCCTCTATTATATCCATATCATTAATTTATTATCAGCTTGACAAAATTTTAGTTCGTGCTACAGTGAAAGAAAATTCTCATTGCAGAACAAATGTGAGGTTGTGTGTGTGTGTGTGTGTGTGTGTGTGTGTGTGTGTGTGTGTGTGTGTGGGAAGGGGCATGGGCAAAAGTTATCATAAAAAAAAGGTTCTGAAATATGTTTACATGGTGTTTACAAGGCACAAAACATGTGGATAGTATGTTACTATATGGTAATCGGAATGAGGCCACAATATTCATTGTAGTGAAGGCCTACAATAAGAGACATTTCTAATGTGAATAAATCGTAAATGTGTAAAACAATGGTGAGAAATAACAGATCACAATTAGTTACACATAAATAATGGAATAAAATATCTATCGAATTCACTTTAACAGAAATCAGCATTGGAAATCCTTTTATACTGATAAAAATTAAATACTGAAATTTAATTGCAGTTTAACTGAACACAGAGATACATAATTAAAAAAGAAGTTATGAATGCAGTGAATACAAACAAATGAAAGTTGACTCCATTTTACTGTAGAAAAAATTATGGCTATGCATTTGAGGTTACTATTAATATTGTGCAGTACAAAATCAATGTTAACCTAATTGCTACTGAACAAGATATCTAACTGCTCACTATAATCCATAGGACCACTATAACAGACTGTAAGACTTGTAAGGAAAAGGGAATTAATAAGCATTCAACGGAGAAGTACTGGTACTTTATGGTACAAATAGATACAGGAGTGTTGTACTGACCTCAGAGCAAAGGAAACAAGCTGCTGTAAGGGCATGTAAGCTATAGACAAGAATCAAGTTTTAAAACAACTATAAAGAGTGAAGTTTATAAAAGCTCAGCATAATACTGAATTAAGAGATCATCATTACTGCCATCAATGTAACTTCTTCATGGCGATTTTCTATAACAAATCGCATTTCTGTTTTCAGTGGAGTGACCCTGATCTAAACTTAACATATTATATCTTAACTGAAATAGCAAATGAAGAAATACAATCAGCTCCATATAGAAGGGAAGATGAAATTATAACAAATGGGAGGGAATAAGCTCAATGTCTCACAGGTGGTGAGGATATTAGAGAATGAGGAAGGAAATTAGGCATTGTCTTTTTGAAAGAACCAGCTCACATTTGTGTTTAGTCATTTAGTGAAACTACAAAAAACAAAAATCTGAAACCTGTTTCCCATGAATGAGACACCAGTGTCTTAACCAATATGCTATCTCACTTGACACACTAAGTCGGATACTGGCAAGTATCTGAGCAAATATGAAAAAAAAAAAAAAAAAAACATTATTCAGTTAAATATATCATATTTCAAAACAACTTACATTAGTTCTACCTAGACTTTTTGCTACAGCAGCATTATGTTCGCACATTTCCACTAGGGTACGTCCTGTAAGAATGTATCGACGAGCTGACTCACAAAACCAGTGTGTTTCACGGATGGAACTGTTATTAAACATGAACATATTGCTCGAAGCTTGGTAAAATTGTTCACTATGTGGCACAACTTTCCTGAAAATAGTGGTAACATTGCCAGAAACATGAAAACAATAATAAAACCACTTAAAACATGCAAATCTGAAGAATGTACACTACACTAAAACTTAGGATTATGTCTTCTCATCTTAATTTCTAGAGCTAAGGAAAACCAATTCCAATGTACAGTTTCTCACCTCAAATGTATATCTTAAGCTGCAAATGCTTATGTCATAGTCATAGTTCTCCAACCAACTCCTATAGCTCACTCATCATATATAACCACACAAGATCAAACTGAAGGGTTTTCAAAAAATTACATAAAACTGAGCAATGAGCATCACATGAAAATTCACAGAGAATGAATACTAACATTTTTTGCACTAAAATGTAAATATGTATGCAACATTAATTATCTATTTCTATTCAATGAGCCAAAAGGAATAGATAATTGTAACAGAAGATAGTGACCAACATTCACACACTATACTCCATATTAAGTGCTCTTTCTTTATTTATTTAATCAAAAAGACATATGGGAAAAAACTACGAGTTGCCTACAGAATCATGATTGTACTCTGATTCGTCCGAAGCAAACAGGTGGACACAAATGGCTTCTTCAGGGCTCCAAAAATATGGAAATCACATGGGGAAGGATTGGGACTGTGCGGAGGACATATAAGGGCTTTCCAGAAAAACTTGTGCAGCATAGTTGAAACAACCTTGATAACATGTGGGCTGGCATTACACTGCAACAGAATGTTGCCACCCGTCAATATCGCAGGGCATTTGGACTTGATGGCACGTTCAAATTTTTACAAAGTGTCTATGTACTGCAGTGCTTTAATTGCGATGCCATGTTCCAGAACATCTACGAGCAGTGGGCCCTACCAGGCAAATGTCTTTTCCAGAGTTAACGTGCCTGTGTTTTCGACTATGCTGCACAAATTTTGCTGTAAAGCCCTTACACACCCTCCATACAATCCCAATCTCCGCCCATGCAATTTCCATATTTTTGAGCACTGAAGATAGACAATTAATGTCGTCAATTTCATTCAGATGAAGAGGTGCATGCCTCAACACAATTGTGGCTTTGCAGGCAATCACAAACATGTTTCCACAAAGGCACTGACTGTCTTGTCTCATAATGCGGTAATGATTTTAACAGTTATGGCAATTACCTTTGAAATAATTAACAGTTCATTTACTTTTATTTCATCTGTCTTGTTTCCATTTAATTGCTCATTACATAATACAGGAAAATTTCACAATATGAGCTAATCACCACAAGTGATGTAAGAACTTCTGTCAAGTAAACTAATGAAATAAATTAATATGTATCCCTAAGGATGACTGTGAAATGCTGTAAAGTTTCATAGTAATTTACCTATTTTACTAAAGAAACAGAGAATGAATAATATGACAACCCGTTGCACTCACAAATTCAGTCACAGATAACTATATGGTTTGGATAAAAATTTGGAGGAAACTTTAGCCATATGTCGTATACAGGGACAATGAATGAAAACAAGAAGAGGTAAAAAGGGAGAAGATGGACAGAATAACAAAAAATAACAACATTTTATTTAGACTTGCCAATGCATTGTGGGCACTGGTGATTTACCTTACACCACCTTGCTTCCCACCATAGTTTTGATTAACATTCACTTTGCAAGCATATGAAACATCTCCGCATTTGTTGAAAGCTATACACTGAGGATTAGCTCTATTTGCAGGTCGTGTAGCATCTTGAAATATATGGTGGTACAATGTGCAATCCTGTGCAAAGGAAGTATATTATAATGATTTTATTTTAGTTACAAATACAATGAAAAAAGGAGTTTTAAACAACAAGTAAAAGATACAACTAATACTGTATTTAGGAAGCAATATAAAAAAAGATTTCAGATGTCACAGCAAGCACAAGTTACAAAGAAGATGCAAAATCTACAACAGAACCCAAAGTCAAATCTTGCATCTACACAACTAGATAAAAGACATACACTGAGCATTAAATGAAGCATAAAAGTGCAATTAAAAGGAAAGTACGTTAGTTGACAACATTACTAGGTAAATGTACAGTTGGAGACTGTACTTGTGCTTAAAATCTACATTTAAATTATGTAGTACAGTTATTGTCACACAATTCTTATTTTCAAGCAGTCTGATCAAAAAGTCAGATTTAGCAATACTGCAGTTGTTACCTTTCCCTGAACGAAGTTTTTAATCAAACATACGGACTGTCACAATGGAAAAGTGTGCAAATTTCTGCATAGTTTTCAAGAATTGTGTCAGTGCGAGGAATTTCAGTGTTACTTTTATGTGGGATGTTGTAATACAATCTATAAGTAATGATGCTCGTCACCTCTGGAGATGCATTAATAACTGAAACTACCACTACATAAAACCTGATAAAGAGAAAATTATTTTCAAACTTGAAGCTGATTTGGTACTATCACAATGGGAGTTAGCACTTCTGCGAACTATAGTCTGCAATAGTAATGTTATGGCTACATTAGAAGACTGGTTTACAGTCAAGCATTCCAAATAAGTTGAAAGTTCCATAAGATGTTGACAGCTTCAGTCTAGCAGTCTCCAATACTTTCACTGATTTGGAGACTGAGGTCAAAAGCTTTCAGACAACCCAAGAAATCCAGAAGCAGTCTGGAATTACTGGGTATAAGGTGCGAGTTAAGTGAAAGAATAAAAGTTTTAAGAAGACCAAAGTCTTACTGCTGCGTTGTAGTCAAGGATGGGGGACTATCAGAACTGGTATGGAACTCTTTGGGAAATGACTACCAGGTAACGGGTGTTCTCAAGCCAAGAGCACCACTCAGTGATTCCACTCCTGATTTAGGCCTTTGGGAATGGTTCTTAAAAAAAATCATTTAATAATAGTAGAGGTTGTAAGTAAGTAACAGTTTAAACCATAACCTTATGACATCAGGTACATTGCTAAGAATGCTCTTCACATTAGCGACAAGATTGAGTCACACTTTGAGCGGTATGATAAATCCTCGATGAAGCACTCTTTACAGTGAGTGGAGAGCTTGGTAAATCACTCAGGGGAAAAGACATTTATACATGGGTGTGACTAGTCCATCACCTCTCACTTGGGTCACATGATGAATGGCATGGCTTGTGTCTGAATGCTTCTGGTGCAAGAGTAGTTACACAACAAATTGCCAGATGCATCCAGTTTGATCAAAGCAGTATTCACCTTATCCTAGTAATTTTTGTGTTGCCTATGCCGTTATTAGGGTAAATTCATCTGAAGGACAGAGCTGCAGAATAAATGTACAGTGTGTTAACCGTAAAAAAAAAAAAAAAAAAAAAAAAAATTAAATCATCTTGTGTATTTTTAAAGATCTTAATTGCAACAAATATGTATGCGTTATACTCTGTGGACTTGACTGCCCGACTTTCAGTTAACACACAGTAATAACAGTTGAAACAGCTTCTAGCAAAAACTGCAATGTGGACAAAGCCATAGATATTAAAGAAAATAAGTTAAATGTCTTCCATCAAAAAAATAATGAGGGCAAATATAGAGAGGGATGTCCTTGATCATAAAGCTCTTGCACCATCTACGACTAGATGCATTACAAGGAATGTGAAGAAAGGTAGGAAGGTATTTATTCTTAGCAAGAATGACTGGAAACAATCTATTGAGTATCTGAGTTGTCAGCATTGAATATTCAGCTAAGAGAACAAAATGTAGAGCAAAAATCAATAATACTTGAAATAATTGTACAATAAAACTCAGATCAGAATGTGCAGAGCAAGGCAGTAATGGGTGGAAAAGACCCATCATGATTCAATAGTCACATTACAAAATTGCCACGAAAACAAAGCACGCTTCATTGCAGATTTAAGTGAAGATGAAACCTAGTCGACAAATGAAAGCTGAACAAAAATAAAATGGGCATAAGTAGAGCAATGGGAAAGGCATTCAATGAAAATTTTGCCAGCTAAACTGACTAAAAATTGTAAGAAGTTTCGATTACACATGAAGCCAGTAAGCAGATTGAAATTATCTGTTCATAGGGAGAGGTCCTAGTGGTGGGATCGACTTTTTAAAACCAAATATCAGTGATGTACGTTAAGATCCCAGATATCACATCTTGCAGCCATTCATCCTGGTGGGCCCACATTTTTGAGTAACTGAAGGAAAAAAAAATTCTGAATTTTGCGTGACGCTGAATAATGTTAAAAAAGTTGTATTACATAACCAGGTTGCGTGGTGTAGTGGATAGGCTAATAACTTCACATGCAGGAGGTTGTGGGTTTGAATATCATCAGGTGCAGTAAATTTTTTATTCTTAAATCTTTATTGAAATGACTTTGATCAATATTATTGTAATCAAATTTATTGGATTAAATGTAATTTTTTATTTCTATTCCTTTGTCACATCATGTTAATCACCTGATGCACTTTTTCACTTGTTTCATTTTTTGTTCATATCATTCTTTTCCCAAACAGATTTTTGTGAATATAACCTCAACTATATTTATCTATTATAATATACAGTTACTTGGAAATTACAATCTATCAGTTAAAAGACCCCCCCCCCCCCCCATGAACCATGGACGTTGTCGTTGGTGGGGAGGCTTGCGTGCCTCAGCGATACAGATAGCCGTACCGTAGGTACAACCACAACGGAGGGGTATCTGTTGAGAGGCCAGACAAACATGTGGTTCCTGAAGAGGGGCAGCAGCCTTTTCAGTAGTTGCAAGGGCAACAGTCTGGATGATTGACTGATCTGGCCTTGTAACAATAACCAAAATGGCCTTGCTGTGCTGGTACTGCGAACGGCTGAAAGCAAAAGGAAACTACGGCCGTAATTTTTCCCGAGGGCATGCAGCTTTACTGTATGATTAAATGATGATTGCGTCCTCTTGGGTAAAATATTCCGGATGTAAAATAGTCCCCCATTCGGGTCTCCGGGCGGGGACTACTCAAGAGGATGCCGTTATCAGGAGAAAGAAAACTGGCGTTCTACAGATCGGAGCGTAGAATGTCAGATCCCTTAATCGGGCAGGTAGGTTAGAAAATTTAAAAAGGGAAATGGATAGGTTAAAGTTAGATATAGTGGGAATTAGTGAAGTTCGGTGGCAGGAGGAACAAGACTTCTGGTCAGGTGACTACAGGGTTATAACACAAAATCAAATAGGGGTAATGCAGGAGTAGGTTTAATAATGAATAGGAATATAGGAATGCGGGTAAGCTACTACAAACAGCATAGTGAACGCATTATTGTGGCCAAGATAGATACGAAGCCCACATCTACTAACACCTACTACAGTAGTATAAGTTTATATGCCAACTAGCTCTGCGGATGATGAAGAAATTGAAGAAATGTATGATGAAATAAAAGAAATTATTCAGATAGTGATGGGAGACGAAAATTTAATAGTCATGGGTGACTGGAATTCGAGTGTAGGAAAAGGGAGAGAAGGAAACGTAGTAGGTGAATATGGATTGGGGCTAAGAAATGAAAGAGGAAGCCGCCTGGTAGAATTATGCACAGAGCAAAACTTAATCATAGCTAACACTTGGTTTCAGAATCTTGAAAGGAGGTTGCATACATGGAAGAACCCTGGAGATACTAAAAGATATCAGATAGATTATATAATGGTAAGACAGAGATTTAGGAACCAGGTTTTAAATTGTAAGACATTTCCAGGGACAGATGTGGACTCTGACCACAATCTATTGGTTATGAACTGTAGATTAAAACTGAAGAAACTGCAAAAAGGTGGGAATTTAAGGAGATGGGACCTGGATAAACTGAAAGAACCAGAGGTTGTACAGAGTTTCAGGGACAGCTTAAGGGAGCAATTGACAGGGATGGGGGAAAGAAATACAGTAGAAGAAGAATGGGTAGCTTTGAGGGATGAAGTAGTGAAGGCAGCAGAGGATCAAGTAGGTAAAAAGACGAGGGCTAGTAGAAATCCTTGGGTAACAGAAGAAATATTGAATTTAATTGAAGAAAGGAGAAAATATAAAAATGCAGTAAATGAAGCAGGCAAAAAGGAATACAAATTGTGAGGAAGTGCAAAATGGCTAAGCAGGGATGGCTAGAGGACAAATGTAAGGATGTAGAGGCTTATCTCACTAGGGGTAAGATAGATACTGCCCACAGGAAAATTAAAGAGACCTTTGGAGAAAAGAGAACCACTTGTATGATTATCAAGAGCTGATACGGAAACCAAGTTCTAAGCAAAGAAGGGAAAGCAGAATGGTGGAAGGAGTATATAGTGGGTCTATACAAGGGCAAT
This sequence comes from Schistocerca gregaria, assembly GCF_023897955.1. Classification (NCBI taxonomy): domain Eukaryota; kingdom Metazoa; phylum Arthropoda; class Insecta; order Orthoptera; family Acrididae; genus Schistocerca; species Schistocerca gregaria. The sequence goes on from NC_064922.1 coordinate 373,101,697, forward strand.
GTACTTGAGGACAATATTATGGAAATGGAAGAGGATGTAGATGAAGATGAAATGGGAGATACGATACTGCGTGAAGAGTTTGACAGAGCACTGAAAGACCTGAGTCGAAACAAGGCCCCCGGAGTAGACAACATTCCATTGGAACTACTGACGGCCTTGGGAGAGCCAGTCCTGACCAAACTCTACCATCTGCTGAGCAAGATGTATGAAACAGGCGAAATACCCTCAGACTTCAAGAAGAATATAATAATTCCAATCCCAAAGAAAACAGGTGTTGACAGATGTGAAAATTACCGAACAATCAGTTTAATAAGCCACAGCTGCAAAATACTAACACGAATTCTTTACAGACAAATGGAAAAACTAGTAGAAGCCGACCTCGGGGAAGATCAGTTTGGATTCCATGGAAATACTAGAACACGTGAGGCAATACTGACCTTACGACTTATCTTAAAAGAAAAATTAAGGAAAGGCAAACCTACATTTCTAGCATTTGTAGACTTAGAGAAAGCTTTTGACAATGTTGACTGGAATATTCTTTTTCAAATTCTGTAGGTGGCAGGGGTAAAATACAGGGAGCAAAAGGCTATTTACAATTTGTACAGAAACCAGATGGCAGTTATAAGAGTCGAGGGGCATGAAAGGGAAGCAGTTGTTGGGAAGGGAGTAAGACAGGGTTGCAGCCTCTCCCCGATGTTATTCAATCTGTATATTGAGCAAGCAGTAAAGGCATCAAAAGAAAAATTCGGAGTAGGTATTAAAATCCATGGAGAAGAAATAAAAACTTTGAGGTTCACCGATGACATTGTAATTCTGTTAGAGACAGCAAAGGACTTGGAAGAGCAGTTGAAGGGAATGGACAGTGTCTTGAAAGGAGTATATATGATGAACATCAACAAAAGCAAAACGAAGATATTGGACTGTAGTCGAATTAAGTCTGGTGATGCTGCGTGAATCAGATTAAGAAATGAGACACTTAAAGTAGTAAAGGAGTTTTGCTAATTGGGGAGCAAAATAACTGATGATGGTCGAAGTAGAGAGGATATAAAATGTAGACTGACAATGGTATGGAAAGCATTTATGAAGAAGATAAATTTGTTAACATTGAGTATAGGTTTAAGTGTTAGGAAGTCATTTCTGAAAGTATTTGTATGGAGTGTAGCCATGTATGGAAGTGAAACATGGACGATAAATAGTTTGGACAAGAAGAGAATAGAAGCTTTCAAAATGTGGCGCTACAGAAGAATGTTGAAGATTAGGTGGGTAGATCTCGTAACTAATGAGGAAGTATTGAATAGGATTGGGGAGAAGAGAAATTTGTGGCACAACTTGACCGGGGATCGGTTGGTAGGACATGTTCTGAGGCATCAAGGGATCACCAATTTCGTATTGGAGGGCAGCGTGGAGGGTAAAAATCGTAGAGGGAGACCAAGAGATGAATACACTAAGCAGATTCAGAAGGACGTAGGTTGCAGTAGGTACTGGGAGATGAAGAAGCTTGCACAGGATAGAGTACCATGGAGAGCTGCATCAAACCAGTCTCAGGACTGAAGACAACAACAACAGTTAAAAGACAATAGATAAAATAATCTATTTATACTGACTGTACAATGGTAGGAGAAATGTATTTCTCATTGGCAGATGTGTGATTTTTTTGCGTGGTACTCGTAATACAAACATTTAAAGAACAACCTAAATAGAATATACGGGTACACAATACAGGAATTGTGAGTCCGCCTTGGTGCAAAACACTTTGGTTATTTATTTACTTATTTATTCCCCAAACTAGTTTCAGCGACAAATGTGAAATCCTATTGCACTATGGATGAAATAACGCAGATGAAGATATCCATGAAAGAAGGGTTTATAAGCAAAATGAAATTCACACAAAACCAGAAATAGATATAATGAACACAATAATGTGGACGAAAAAACATGGTGACGAAGCAAAAGAAATTAAACTGAAATACATAAAATTATTTAAAAACACATTGACAAAGATTTCATGTGGAAAAAGAATGATTGGAAGGAAAATAAGAGCAAATGAAGAAACTTCTATTATGATTAAAATTATACAACACAGGAATGGAAGTAAAAATTTACATTTAAATCATTAATGAAATAAAAATGATGATCAAACTCATTCTGAAGAAGATTTAAAAATAAAGAATTTATTGCACCTGACAAGATTCAAATTCACAATCCCCTGCTCGTGAAGCTATTATCCTATATACCATACCATGCAAGCAATGTATGCAAGTGAACTTTTTTAATGCTATTGAGCATCACGCTAAATTCCAAAAATTATTTTTGTCAATTACTTGCAAAGAACGGGCCCACCATGGTGAATGGCTGCAGTGTTTGATACCTGGGATCTTAAGTATAGATATTTTCAAAAAGTCGATCCCTTTGCTGGGGAACTCTCCTTTTCAGTCACTCAACAACCATTCTGATATTGAAATGGAAGCTGGGAGGTTGAAATACTGAACTGAGTTTTCCAAAATTTTTTCACTGTGGAAGATTGAAATATAGTTCTTGACAGAATGAAAACAATGGGACTTTAACTTCTTTGAACCCCTGAAGGAGGAATTGGGATAAAAATTCGGCAATGATGCAGAGGCTGACCTGTAGCTGTTGGAGTGCCCCTCCATTTTTTGGTGAAGGGATCAACAAGTTGCTTATCAGGAGAAAAACATACTTCTTTTAAACAAAACTATATGTAAAAATAGTACTCTGCTATTTTAACCAACACTCATACTCTGCTAAAAATTTTAATATTAAATGATATTAAAAACAAAGATTCCAAGACTTACCAAGCGGGAAAGCGCCGGCAGACAGGCACATGAACAAAACACACAAACACACACACACAGAATTACGAGCTTTCGCAACTGGCAGTTGCTTCGTCAGGAAGGAAGGAAGGAGAGGGAAAAATGAAAGGATGTGGGTTTTAAGGGAGATGGTAAGGAGTCATTCCAATCCCGGGAGCGGAAAGACTTCCCTTAGGGGAAAAAAAGGACAGATGTACACTCGCACACACACACACACACACATATCCATCCGCACATACACAGACACAAGCAGACATATATGTCTGCTTGTGTCTGTGTATGTGCGGATGGATATGTGTGTGTGTGTGTGTGTGTGTGTGTGTGTGTGTGTGTGTGTGTGTGTGTGTGCGAGTGTACATCTGTCCTTTTTTTCCCCTAAGGGAAGTCTTTCCGCTCCCGGGATTGGAATGACTCCTTACCCTCTCCCTTAAAACCCACATCCTTTCATTTTTCCCTCTCCTTCCTTCCTTCCTGACGAAGCAACTGCCAGTTGCGAAAGCTCGTAATTCTGTGTGTGTGTTTGTGTGTTTTGTTCATGTGCCTGTCTGCCGGCGCTTTCCCGCTTGGTAAGTCTTGGAATCTTTGTTTTTAATATATTTTTCCCATGTGGAGGTTTCTTTCTGTTTTATTTACATCATCATTAATATTAAATGACATACTTAAAAAACAATGATGCAAAGAAAGGGAAACCGGCTACTACAACAACAATGTCTGCATTTGGGGCATTCAATAGCATAGTCATCAGTGCATTTGCTAAAACAGTTTCAGACAAATCTGACTATACCATTAAAAACAACAACATCGAAAGAATATTGCTACTCTACACATACAGAGATGTTGAGTTGCAGACAGGCACAATGAAAAAGAATCGTGCCTTTCTTTAACTAAGTGCCTCTTCCCCCAACTTCCATTATGTTGTTATTCCATCATGGTCTTTCCGCTGCCTGATTATACCATTAAAAATTCATTTAAAGAAATAAGCCTTCCACTAAAATCTCATTTAACCTTTCTCATTTGCAATCACATAGAGGGATACAATACTTCAAACTGGTAGTAGCCAGTCTATCTGCACTGAAACATATTAAAAGTCTCTACCTAACCACACAATTCTGGACGCTGGACATGCGACACAACTTTAAAATTCCATTTGTACTACATCCACCTCAGTGTTGCATATATGTGGCTACAGGGAAAAAGGAAGATGTGAGCACTATGTTTTCAAACTATTTCCACAGAAAACAGTCAGTAATTATGTGAAAATAAAATGACTGCTTCTTTAATGTATTACATCTATTTTTAATATATTTTAATTTCAATTTAGAGATTAAAACCTGCAGAGTGTGAGCAAAACATGTGGCGTGAACACCTCATCCTGTACTGGAGGAAATTACCCATTAAGAGGTCTGTCCATAAAACAGTAGTCAACACAGTTAGCAACTTTGGTATTTGGATTCTATAAGAAAAAAATCACCTGCATTGAAAACTGAGGGTTATGTTTAGTCATTTTATGCCACTACTTTGTGCACCTGAAGAGAACATTTTTTTTTAAAAATCTTACAATAAAACTTACCCTGCTGGTGGAGACAAATGTGTGTGGATTACCGCACCATGCAACATCTGTTGCAACATCTTTATGTTCATTGAATGCAGCATAAGGTATGTAAGGCCTACGAACATCCCAAACATTTATGCTACAATCAACAACAAGTGCACAACTGGCAATGTGAAATTTTCGCTGTGGGCGCCACTTTATATGACCCACAGATGCTATTGTAGGAACTGTGTACTCAAGTGTTGGTTTGGCATTCAGATTCCAGACCTAAAAGAAGAGACCAAAAGGAAAAAAAAGAATGAAACATGGTAATTGTTGGAATGCTGATCATATTGTCACGTAGAAGAAGACAAACACTAACTTCACTTAACAAAGGTTTATTCAGCACTTTCACACCCAAGAGTGTGGAGTGAACTGCCTCTGGCAAGAACACTTAAGGTACATATACAGTTACAAAACATTCCAGTACAATGATTCTTGACATTTGTGGATACTTCTAGACTGTACTCGAACCAAATACAGAAATTAAAATTTTACAGTTCAGGTGAGGTTTGGACTCACGACCCTCCATGCAACAGTCTAGTATCATAACCACTACACCACAGTGACTGTGCTACTCAGCTTCTTCTGCGACATTGCTCCCTCCTTTAGAGAGCAGGGTCTCAGTGTTAGGTCCTCCTAGTCCGGGAACGAGTCATCGGTCCTGCATACTCAGACTCCTGATGATCGATTCTCACCCTGGCGGTGAGCATCTTAGAACTTCCTTTGCTGCTACGCTCTTCATCGCCTTTCCGCTTGTTGCCTGTCGCTGTAGTTTCAAATTTACCCTGGGTTGCAGGATCCTTATAGGACTTCATTCGAAGGACATGGACCGTATCTCTGATCTTTTGTTGTCTTGTGTTGGGGTCAAAATCTTCAACTTCATAAGTAACATCAGACAACTGTTTTATGACCTTATAAGGTCCAAAGTAGTGCCTGAGGAGCTTCTCAGAGAGACCAACCTTCCAAACAGGAGTGAAGATCCAGACCTACCAGGCTGTTACACAACAGAACGGTGGCTCGTGTCATACCTTCAGTGATCATTTTCTTGAGCCTGCAGCGTGTGGAGTCGATCTAACTGCTGAGGTTCCTCAGCTCTGGCTAACACCTGACTGTTGTAGTCATCGTCCACGCCATTACAATGTACTGGAAACACAGTGTCCATCACCATAATCACCTCACACCCATGTACCACGAAAAATGGCATAAATCCTGTGGTGTCTTGTTTGGTGGTGTTGTAGGCAAATGTCATGAAAGGTAGCACCTCATCCCAGTTGCTCTGCTGAACACTGACGAACATTGATAGCATGTCGATCAAGGTCTTATTAAGGAGTTCAGTAAGCATGTTAGTTTGCGGACGGTAGGCAGTTGTCATGTGATGAGTAATGTTGCACTAACGGTTTATCTCTGTCATGAGATTCGATTGAAAAACTTCCCCTCGATCCGTAACTAACAACCTTGGGGCACTGTGTTTTAATACAATGCACCGTGTTTTAAATACAATGTCTTCCACAATGAATTTGGCTACCTCAAATGCTTCGTCTGTTTTCACTGCTTTTGTAATGGCATAGCATGTCAGATAATCAGTGCAAACAATAATCCATCTATTGCCACTAGCAGACGTTGGAAATTGTCCGAGGAGGTCAATCCCAACAAGCTGGAAAGCTGTTTTGGGTGTTGGAACTGGTACGAGTTGGCCAAGTGGTTTATGAGGACAGTGCGACACATAGTGACAGACACTCCTAAATAAACCTGGCCAGAAAAATCTCTTATGCATCCTATCGTACGTCTTAATAAATCCTAAATGTCCGGCCTCAGGTGTGTCATGGAAATCCTGTAGAACATCTAAGTACATGTGTTTAGGAATCACTGGTAGCCACCTCTTTCCAAATGGATCAAACTATTTCTTGCAAAGTAATCTTAAATTGTCCTTTCACATCCTCTGACCGATTTAAGGCAAGCATAATTTGAGATATCTTGGCGTCGTCCTTCTTCTCAGCAGAGAGATCCTGGAGTGCAGCGAGACAGGCACTACCTTCATCGAAGTCTTGATGGTCTTGCACAGGGTTTCTTGAGAGACAGTCGGCATCTTGGTATTTTCTTCTACTCTTGTACACTATGGTAATGTCATACTCTTGAAGATGTAGTGCCCACCTGGCGAGTCATCCTGTCGGATCCTTTACGACCTGTCAACCAACAAAGTGAATGGCTTTCCATAGAGATACTGTTGAAATCTGCACGTGGCCCAGATCATAGTAAGACATTCTCTTTCTGTAGTTGAGTAGTTCCTCTTGGCTTTTGTACGTGTCTCTTCTCCATCCGAAATTTGCACCAGAACAGCACTGATCCCATACCCACTGGCATCTGTGTGTAGTTCTGTAGGTGCTCTCTCATCATAGAAACCAAGTACAGGGTCAGTCGTAAGAGCTTTTCATAGAACATCGAAAGAATCTTGTTGAGCACCATCCCAGATAAATTTAACATTAACTTTTAACAACTCTTTGAGTGGTCTGGCTTTGATACAAAAGCCTTTGATAAAAAGACGGTAATAAGAACATAATCCAAGGAAGCTTCTTACATCTCTAATACTTTTAAGAATAGGAAATTCCATTATAGATCTCATCTTTTCTGGGTCTGGCCACACACCTTCGTTTGGTATTTTATTTCTTTTGCTCCAAAGAGACACTTTCTTGGATTAAGTTCAGTCCGCCTTGTTAGAGACACTTAAGAATGGCCCTCAGTCTTTTTACGTGTTCATCAAATGTCTCTGATAACACTATAATGCCATCTAAATAACAAAGACACACCGTCCACTTCAGGTGACTTGGAAGATTATCCATCATCCTTTCAAAATGACAAACGGCATTACCTTAAGCTCATACAGGCCCTCATGGGTGGTGAATGCAGTTCTCTCACAATCAACCTCATCTACTTCAATTTGCCAGTATCGCGAGTACATATCCATGGTTGAGAAAAACTTAGCTCCCTTCAGACAGTCTAGTGTATTGTCAATTCCTGGAAAGGGGTAAAAGTCCTTTTTAGTTAAGCTTCCTGTAATCAACACAAAAGCGTCAACTGCCATCCTTCTTCATGACGAGAACCACTGGTGATGACCATGGGCTCTACGAATGCTGGATGATGTCATTCTTCATCATTTTCTCTAGCTCGTCGCGAATTATTTGATGTTACGTTGCTGATGCACATTATGAAGCATTCAGAGAACTCTTGAAGATTGGCAAGTAGCTTCTTCTGTGGTTCCTTAGAGAGATCTGGTGATAGTCAAGCTAGAAGATCTTGTCTCATAGTGGTAGCGCAAATTTCGCCAACAGACTCAGCATGGGAGGTTTCTATGATGCTCAGCTGTTCGGCAATTAACGGATCAGCATTTGCTATGCACCTGTGTCTTGGAAGGATCTGTGGTTCTCGGCAACAGTTAACTATCGACAATTTACTGAATTCATTCTTAAACGAGATGCCAGAGGTGGGGATGATCAAGTTATTCTTCAGTGGTATGCTTCTCTTACATGCCACTACAAGATCCAAGGGTTGATGCACTGCATGCATGACCCATGACAGTTACCTTTCTAGCACTGACTGCAGGAATGATCACTTGATTCAGCACACATATTCTCCACACACTCGGATGCGCATCTTCCTGTCCACAGTATATCATCTTGTCTAGCATAATCTTCGAGCAACCACAATCTATAATTGCCTGAGAAGCTTTCCTAAAGTCCCATCCAAGAATGACGTCATGACTACATTCTTGTAAGACGTTGTAATATAAGGGCTGTGTATGGCCACTTATACCCACACGAATGACACATCTTCCTGTAGGTTTTACATATTTCCCATTAACCACCTTCAGCAGAGATGTTTTGTTGTTGACGAATATGGTTTTCTGCAACTGGAGACAATACTTCTCCAAAATGACTGAATATGATCCTCCACAGCCCACAAGAGCTTGGGCTGGTCAGCCATTCATAAGGATATCGACATAGTTTCCTGTCATTTTTGTAGTGATCGATGGCACAGGATTTTTTTCTTTGGTGGCCTCACCTCCAAGGAAGGTTGCACCCTTTAGTTTTCCAGGTTGCAGCAGCTAGGTGATCAGCTGGAGCTTCTAAACGGCGATGGGGACCTTGATCGGCATGTTGCGGAACATCCTCTCCAGCAGCTGGCTTGCAGCGATGGTGACCTACGTCGTCCCGCACCCACACCTTCTCGTTCATCTTCCTCATCCCAGAGTCGGCGTCGACTAAGATCAGTCTGCTGTCTTCAGGCATGGGCATCATGAAATATCTGCTGCCTTTCTTGACAACAGTGCACTACATGTCCTGGTTGTCCACAGTGGAAACATACTGGTTGGTTATCCTGGGTCCTCCAGATGTCAGTCTTCCTTGGTGCCCAAACGGGTTCCTCATGCAGCATTGTAGGAACGTGACTTCACCTGGGTCTAAACTTTTTTACTATTTAAAGGGAAATGAAGGATGAGAGATTGGGTTCAATGTCTGTTCCACTTCCTCCCTTATGACCTCTTGTAGTGTCTTGGTTTTTTGCTCGTTGTGCAATCCAAGTGCTTTCTGAACTTACTCTCTCACTATCTGACGAAGAACACTTGAGAAATCAGTTCCTTCCTCCATCACAGACATCGATACAATGTTTGGAAGATGTTCAAACTTCTTGAATGCAATTATTTTTTGATGCATTGTCTTGATATACTGGCACCATTTTATGAAGTTGTCTGCTGTAGAAACCTCATTCAGGAGTAGGGTTTGATACTTGCCCTCAGCAACACCCTTCAAGAGATGTGCAACCTTATCTTTCTCCTTCATTCTAGGATCCACTATTTTACACAGCTCCAAGACATCTTGAATGTAGGATGCCGTAGTTTCTCCTGGACGCTGTGCCCTGCACTTTAATTTATCTTCAGCCTTGCACTATTGTCAATGTGTGTTGCCGAAATACTTGTGCAGTTCCACCTGGAATACTTCCCAGCTTGTGAACTTCTCCTCGTTGTTCTCATTCCATTGCTTGTCAGTGCCCTCCAAGCAGAAAAATACGTTAGCCAAACACACGGAGTCATCCCATTAGTTAAATTTGGCTATACGCCCCTAAACCTTCAGCCACTTGTTTGGATCTTGGCCATTGTCACCAGATAACCTGGAAGGACGTCTCAATTTGGTGGCACACAGCTGCTGTCATCATAACGTCCTCTTCTTCTTCTGTCTCTGACAGATTGCGATCTGTTGCATATGACTCAAACTCTGGTTTCTCGTCACATAAACAGAAGCTCTGTCATGGCCTGATGGGAGCCACTGTGCCGTTGAAAATGTGCACTATCACAAATTTCAATACCCAGTGTCTCCACCAGAATAATGTCACACAGAAGAAGGTGTAATTAGATGAATGATGAACATTAACTTCACTTAATGAACGTTTATTCAACAGTTGCACATACAAGGGCGGGGAACGAACTGCCTCCAGCAGGAACATGTACGGTATATATATACAGTTACAGAACATTCCAGTACAATGATTCTTGACATTTGTGGATACTTACAGACTGTACTCGAACCAAATGTAGAAATTAAAATTTTACAGTTCAGGTGAGTTTTGAACTCATGACCTTCCAAGCAAGTCTAGTATCATAACCACTACACCATGGTGACTGTGCTACTCAGCCTCTTCTGTGACAATGTTATAGGTTTGGATGAAAGGCAGTCATGATCAAGAACTGCAGTAAGAGTCCATAATATAACACCAAATTACAGTTTGATTATAATCAATACATGCATCATTAATGATCTTTTAATATGTTATGTGTACAAATAAAGCAAGCATGCCAATAAAACAACAAAAAATCCAGGATAGAAAAACGGCAATATCATGAAAAGGATAGAATGCTACTTGCCATACAGAGGAGATGCTGAGTTGCAGAAAGGCACCACAGTCTTTAAGTTGTGCCTGCCTACCACTCACCAGCTCCCCTATATAGTGGCTAACAATCTTTCTTTTTCATGATACTGTTGTCAAGCATGCTAAATATATTGACCCAACAGTTTAATATACTAAATATGAACTACTTTATTTCATGAGATGGCGAAATTTTTAACAGAAAATAATTTTTTGTGCACAACAGCACTGCAAGACCAAGAAAGGCATTTCTAATTTGTAGAAATGTCTGAACTGAAAGCTAAAATCACTCAAAGAGAAATAAAATTTCTTTTCATACAGACAAAGCAATAAATTGTAGTAGATTGCAACAGTAGAAAATCTTGACTGGAATATAATTATTAACAGAGGGCAGACCACTAAATCAACATCATAAATGGTGGCCAGACATAGCAAAGTGAAGACGATTGCTTGTTAGTCTTTTACATTTTTCATCTTAATATGAATGAGTTTCAAAACACACACACACACACACACACACACACACACACACACACACACACACACACACACACTCTGCAGCAACAGTGTTGAATACATATGTTTGATTATACTTATCTGCATTTAAAGAATGACCAGCAAGGCTATGTTTTGTATGCCTAACTGATATTCACTACTTTCTCTGAGAGATGAATTGTCACCTGCTAACATCTTCACAATGATTGAGGATGATCATACATTGCTATTTTGTTATAATCACAAATGTATAGTACTGATTCATACCTTTATAGTTTTATCTCTGCTCGCAGTAGCTAGCCATGTCACTTCTGGATGCCAATCACAAGCAAAGACAGGACCACTATGTGCTGTAAACTGATGGCAGCAACGGTCAGGACGTCTGATATCCCAGAGCTGCACATTGCCATTCTCAGACACAGCAGCAAACATGTGGTGAATGTGTGGGCTGAATTGCACATCCCTTACACTTTCAGTATTGCTGCACATAAACAAGAGCAAATATTAAAAAATTTATTAACAACATATTTATCTTTGTACACAATGACTGCCTCACTATTCAGTGGCAATTAATTCAACTTATGTTTACCTTTTGCAAATGTCACATAAGTTCATATAAAACACAACAAAATACAAGAAGTGAAACTAGAAAATAAAGAGCAGTGAAAATACGGGGACATAGAAAACCAATCAGAAACAGGAGAGATTCAACAAAAAACTGTAAAGTATTGAATAACTGATAGCACAAATAAGAAACGGTATGGTAGCTTACATGCTTGTGTTTGAGTGAGACATGCACCCCAAATGAAATCTCTTTTGTGAGTACGTTTTCTTTCAATCTAGCCTACATAATACTTGCACAATCATCAGAATTAATCTTGTACACATATAAGCTCAGAAACTTGTTATAACTATGACTAAATCCACATCATAAGCACAGTCTTAATATGTTATTAGTCTGGAATCCTATCCTCATGATAGATTTTTTAAAATAATGTACAACTTTATCTGAATATTTACACAGCAGTATATTTCATTTTCCTGTTGTTTTCGAACTGACTGTCTACGTTCTTCTGTCTTGCTTCCTCCTTTTTATTTCTTTTATTGCAAGAATTCAGACTATCATTTGTAGCGCATATATTGGCTACTACAGCTGATTTCAAAATATACAGTTCTTTATTTATTTCATACTGTAATATACCACTTCCTGGCCAACCATATATGCTAGCCCTATTGTAGTCACCTTAGCCAGTTTCTGGTTGGGGAATGAGCCTTTCTTGAGCCTTGAGGTGATAGGCTGGTCTTTCCTCACTCCTCCTAATTGGGTTGTGGCAAGAGCCTAAATAGCTTGCAAGGAGAGTAATTTCCTCATAATGGCTGGTGTTTTCCATCGTCCACTGCAGAGAAAGTTCTTAAGGTCCTGCCAGAAGGCAGCACCTTACAGGAGCACTGTAAGTAATAGCAGGATATGGTCAATGAGAATGTCTACATTCCGCAATTGTGTCGATTGGCTGGACAACCTACATGTTATATAATTTTGTGACAAAGTTTGGAGCCTGAGAAATGGGGGAGTCAGCTGGTTCATTTGCATATTTCTGAAGTCAGGATTATGTGATTCTTCATGATCCACGAAGTTATTTAATGCAGTACAGAACAAGGAGAGAATCGGAAGTGCATTCCCGGTTGAAGTGCAAAATTCTGCTTAGGCATTTTTCTGTTTCTCTTGGCGAGTGTTGTGGAATGGTGACTGTAGACCTGTTCAGTAAAAACAGAGACATTAGAGTGCAGCATGGAGCCATCAGCTAGCAGGAGATGGTGTCGGATAGAAGTGACAGACTTGGCTATGGTTAATTCTCTGGTAAGCTTATGTTACCACATGTATCACACCAGAACCTTACTGGCCATAAACATAACAAGAAGTGGGGCACTCACTCATCTCATTACGATTCTACTTGCCAGCACCTGGAGGCATGGGTCCAGCCACCAAGCGATGGCATGATCAAACAGCGACATCAGTATCACACCAAGGACAGCGTGTGCAGTGCCACCTTGTGAATCTGACTAGTAACCTGTGTACTAAAATCCTGGATCAGAGGGCTCTCTGCTTGTTTCTGTTACGGTTCATTCATATGCTCACTTGACTCCGCTCCTAAGACGTTTGTTAATTGTTGGGACTCAACCTAACTATGTACACAGACCTTGGATGGAACTAATGATCACCCTTGTCATTAAAGTGATTTATTCTATGTGTACTTATTTGTGTGGGTAGCTACACAAATGGCAGTGAATGGGATCACTATTCACGTGTGTTTTTTAACGAAGTTGCAATGTCGACAGGCATGTCTTGGAGGTTTTTCTTCAGAGTTCACGGCAGCTGCTGGAGAGCCAGAGCTGGTTGGAAATGCAGCAATAGGAACACATGGCAATGTTTGAAAGAGTGCTGACAGGCCTGTTAATATAGCCTCAAAATTTCCCACTCTTTCTGCCACCTTTCCCCGCACCTACTAAGAAGACTGAGAATCCTATGAGGAACACCTACAGCAACATTTCACAGCCTTCAAGGTAATGTACACCGACTCCCTCAAAGCTCTCTTTCTGTCGTTGATATTTCTCCACATGTACCACTTGTTAGGAAAGTTAGCCTCCTTCAGGATCCTACATCTCTGTCATTCAAGGAAATGTTTCATTTTTTGACTTCAAGATTACCCATATGATTTCCAAGAGAGTGGTGTTTTGCCAATGCAGGAAACAATCCCATAAATCTTAGCAGAAGGGCTGTGGAGTTTCAAGGTTTAAGTCAAAAGTGTCATTTTGTTACTGCACAATCTAAGGAATCTTGTTGTTGTTGTCTTCAGTCCTGAGACTGGTTTGATGCAGCTCTCCATGTTACTCTATCCTGTGCAAGCTGCTTCATCTCCCAGTACCTACTGCAACCTACATCCTTCTGAATCTGCTTAGTGTACTCATCTCTCGGTCTCCCTCTACGATTTTTACCCTCCACGCTGCCCTCCAATGCTAAATTTGTGATCCCTTGATGCCTCAAAACATGTCCTACCAACCGATCCCTTCTTCTAGTCAAGTTGTGCCACAAACTTCTCTTCTCCCCAATCCTATTCAATACCTCCTCATTAGTTACGTGATCTATCCACCTTATCTTCAGTATTCTTCTGTAGCACCACATTTCGAAAGTTTCTATTCTCTTCTTGTCCAAACTAGTTATTGTCCATGTTTCACTTCCATACATGGCTACACTCCAAACAAATACTTTCAGAAACGACTTCCTGATACATAAATCTATATTCGATGTTAACAAATTTCTCTTCTTCAGAAACGCTTTCCTTGCCATTGCCAGTCTACATTTTATATCCTCTCTACTTCGACCATCATCAGTTATTTTACTTCCTAAATAGCAAAACTCCTTTACTACTTTAAGTGTCTCATTTCCTAATCTAATTCCCTCAGCATCACCCGATTTAATTTGACTACATTCCATTATCCTCGTTTTGCTTTTGTTAATGTTCATCTTATATCCTCCTTTCAAGACACTGTCCATTCCGTTCAACTGCTCTTCCAAGTCCTTTGCCGTCTCTGATAGAATTACAATGTCATCGGCGAACCTCAAAGTTTTTACTTCGTCTCCATGAATTTTAATACCTACTCCAAATTTTTCTTTTGTTTCCTTTACTGCTTGCTCAATATACAGATTGAATAACATCGGGGAGAGGCTACAACCCTGTCTCACTCCTTTCCCAACCACTGCTTCCCTTTCATGCCCCTCGACTCTTATTACTGCCATCTGGTTTCTGTACAAATTATAAATAGCCTTTCGCTCCCTGTATTTTACCCCTGCCACCTTTAGAATTTGAAAGAGAGTATTCCAGTCAACATTGTCAAAAGCTTTCTCTAAGTCTACAAATGCTAGAAACGTAGGTTTGCCTTTTCTTAATCTTTCTTCTAAGATAAGTCGTAAGGTCAGTATTGCCTCACGTGTTCCAACATTTCGACGGAATCCAAACTGATCCTCCCCGAGGTCTGCATCTACCAGTTTTTCCATTCGTCTGTAAAGAATTCGCGTTAGTATTTTGCAGCCGTGGCCTATTAAACTGATAGTTCGGTTATTTTCACATCTGTCAGCACCTGTTTTCTTTGGGAGGAATCTTATGTGGACACAATAGTTTGGGATGTTATTATTAGATCCGCCTCTGATAAAGACATCTGCTGACAGGGAATTGCAGTTCAAGTAGTTAAGAAGATAAAAGAAGCAGTTAAGGCAGCACAAGCTTTTCAAATTTCCTGGGCTGCAGCCCATCGGTTATATCCCTGGTCTTAGATGACAGAAGGCACACACATTCCAGCACCCCTTTTGGAGACTAACTTTGTGGCAATGCAACATGCTCAGCCACAAGCCCTTGCCTTCCAGTCCAGCTTGTTTCATTCAATATGACCAGCTGGCCTGCCCTCAGTGTTGAGCTACTTGCCATCACTGTGAAAAAAAAAAGGACACGTAGTACTTGAGTGTAGCTACAGGTCAGCTCCAGCTGTGACTTTGAACTCTCAAGCTACAGGCATTGACATTGTTGACCATGCGTATGACAATCTTGCAACTGCTTCTAACAAAATGTTCAACAATGTGCATATCGACAGCGTGCCCCCTTCGACTGCAAGTGCATACGAGCACGGCAGCATCACTTCTTAACTCTAACACTTCCTTGCACCTTGATTCCCCTCCACTGTCTACTGACAACAAAGTCCTATTATTTGATAGCTTATTGCAGAAATGGCATACACGGCAGTGGTGGGCTCACTGATGCTCCTCGTAGTGGGCAGTGCGTTTAAGAAAAATTTGTTTCGCTTGAATGCTTTCACGGAGTCTGGATTCACAGTTGCCAATTTGAGACATTTAATGTCTGACCTCATTCCCAACTACGAATTGGATGATTTGTGCAATGAATATTCCATCCTTTATTTGCAACGCCACAGATTACACATCACGTATCACCCTGAAATTCACAGCGTGACCTCATATCTTTTATACCAAGCCTATGCCACTGGCACTTTGTGATCAAGTAAAAGAAGAACTAGTTAGGCAGGTAGCTTTAGGTGCCATGGAACCCATATCATCCAGTCAATGAGTTACTTCATTAGTGATTATTAAAAAACCAACGGTAAGCTCCACCTTTGCAGTAATTTCAAGGTGAAAATCAATTCGCTGTCTGTGCCCAATACATATACCATTTCCTGCCCGGAAGAACACGTAAAAAAACTGGAGAGGGGACATTATTTTTCAAAACTGGATTTGTAAGAAGCATATTTACAGCTACCACCTGATGAAGAGTTTCATCCAATTCTTGTCATCAATATGCCATATAGTTCTCTACCAGTACAGCCACTTGGTTTTTGGAGTCGTCAGCGCTCTGGCCTTTCTTTGAACATTACTTGGAGCAGTGCACATACTTAATCCCTTGTTGTACCTACTACCTTGACGACATTGTCATAGCTGGTCCCACCAGTAAAGACCATTTTCACAACCTTTTGCCTCTGTATTAGGCACTGTGGGACACGGGTATCAAGTGCTATTTGGATAAGTCTTCCCAACCTTCTACTGAATACCAAGTGCACATCATTACCCGTCGGGGGTTTCGGCCAATATAAAAGACAGTAAAGAATATCAAGGCCCAAAGAATGCCAATAAAAGTTTGTAGTCCATCACATGATGAATGCAATGAAGTGCTCAGAACCATCTCATTCACGATGTGACAAGACTGCCCCAATGCTGTATCGAGATACATTAGTTGCTATTATCAGTGATTTCCCTGCAGGGTATGGATATAGACAAGGCACAGACTCTGATGCGTGTCTGAGGATGTGAAATGCTTTGTCACACTCTTGATCACCATACACCTTTGGACATGTCACATTGTCAAAGGCTTGCACATGCTGTCAAGTAGGAAATTTACTCTTTTTGACAATTATGAAACCTAGATTGTTGTTTTAAAGTAATATTTCATTAGATAGCATTTCAGAACTACATTCCGCAAATTAGTGAATACCATAAAAAAGTTGTGCAGGTGCTTATATGTATTAGCATCCATGGCAATTATGTCAGCAAGATAATTGCAACACATAGGAACATTATGGAACAACTGTTCTGGACAGTGCTGAAAGATAGTGGGGACATTGGAAACTTCAAATGGAAGCCTTTGATAATAATATCATCCAAATGGTGTGTTCAAAACTGAAATATCTGTTGCAGGTCTGAATGCAATGGAAGTTGTAAATAGACATCAGTTAGGTTGACCTTGGTGTGGCATTCATCTTGTTTCTGTTTAGAAACTCTTCATGATGAGGGATTGGAAATATTTCTGCAAAAATTTGATAATTTACTGCCTTGATGTCCCCACACAGTCTAAGGGAGCTGTTTGATTCCTGACATACTACCAGAGATAACCAGAAACTAGATGAGATGGGCATAACGACATTTTGTTTCTGTAAGTGGTCATGTTCACTGTAGGTTTGTTGTGATAGGTGTGGGATATGGGTCGAGCTCAGAGAAAATGGGAAACTGAGGGTTGCCTTACATGAATCTGGGTTTGTATGTATTTTATGCAGCCTATCCCAGGAGAAAAGAGGTCTGAGATCTTTGTATATAATTCATAACTGCTTGGAATGGAATCTTAATTTTCTTGTTACTAACTGGAAGCACCTAGACTAAAAATATTATCTGTATTCAATCAACTAATGACTAAAAGGGAAATCTGTCTAGCTACACGATTATCTGATGCTTCTTCAATTTGAATTGCTGCTTTTATCACTTTACGTTGTAAATTTTTTGTCAAGTGGTTGTAATGGAGTTGATCCAACACCTACATAAATATTCCAATTAACAACCAATGTAGAAGCCCCTGTGTCCACCTGAGTTAATACTGCTTTATCAAAGATTAGTTGATCTATTAAAAAGTTTTTTTTTGGACTCCCCATTTTTGGGTTTATTAAAGTTCCAGTTTTATGCACTGAATCACTACTATGCAGCTTTGTGTTCTTACAAGAACACGAGAATTACAAACACTGCTAACATGACCATGTTTCTCACAACAAAAGAAAATTTTGTACTACTTTTGATGCTGATGGAGTGGGTGGTGCACAAAACACTCTGGACATAAAGTCAGTGCAGATTTGGGCAGTAAGCGATTCTGAACTGTGATTAGGATAACTGGAGGAAGATTCCGAACCTCAAAAACATGAATGCATGATTCCATGATCTCTGTTGTTTATTATTTCTATCCAACCATAGCCTACTTCCCTGTCAACTGAGGTGATTGTTTATCCCTTCTGATCAGGCAACTTTTCAGTCATTTGTGAGAATTTGAAATTTTGCACAATTCTGAGAACTTCATGGATCTGAAGACTGTATATACCTGGGTATTAACATCTTTGGCAAGTGTGTCACGCAGTCCCCAGTTATGGAAACAGCACGATTGTTTGCATTGTTAATATACACACTAATAATTGCAATGACGACAGAGACTCAATCCTTTAAGATCTGATACCCAGTCATGGTACAATTCAGATTGCAATTTTTGACAGTGGTAGACATCTAATCTGGAAAACATTGTATGCATTTTGTAACTATAGTACTCTGAAAGTACATCCAGATCTTGGATAACAACAATCTATCATGATCATCTTCCTGTGATGACCAAGACAAAAGGAACAGTTTTTGAAGAACAGTATTGAAAGTGTTGAAATAATAATGTCATTGATGCAAGTATGTTTACTAGTCATTAGTGCTATCCTGCAGTGACAGGAACAATAGAACCATAGGTGTCTTTGAGGATGTAGCTGACCACACAGTATTATTATTATTACAGTATTACAGTAGTATGGCCATCCATTGCTTGTCCTGTACCTCAAGAGCTGCGAGTTGTTTATAAAAAACACAAGTCTGATGCACATAACCAAGTGCAAGTTTATTTGTTGGTAAACAGCAAGTGAGAACCCAGCCAACACATTAAACTGTAGCAAATCCATGGAATAGCCAAGAGTTATCACTGGGGAAGTGGCTGGAATGTAGCATAGTAACATAAATCAAGCAAACACTTGAGGCTACCTGTGCAAAGGAGTGCCTACTTATGCCACCCCATAGAGCATTGGTTGCAGCATGTCAGTTGATGTGGAGACAAGGGGCAAGCCCACTGTTTGGAGTGTCACTCTCTGTGTAAGTCAATGGAGCAGTGCATCATCAGTGGTATAGTCTGAAAAACCTTGTCATCCAAGCCACTATCACTCTGGCTGACAGATACAGCACTTACCACTAAGAGAAACAAGTGAGCGTTTTGACATTTGATCATACTAAAATGTTTTGTTTCATACATGGTGCTAGACATTGTCCTTGCATGTGACTGAAGAATAGTCTATTTGATCTCCTTGGTAAGAAACATCATTAAAAGTAATCAATTATTGAAAATATAATGTAATTGTATAGATAAAAAATCAAGCTACCAAGTGGCAGCAGGTGAAAACACATGCAAAGGTATTAAAATCTGCAAAAAAAAAAAAAAAGGCAGGTCAGGTTCAGGAAATGTCGAGAGTTCAGAAAAGTTGCTCAAAACCTCGCATCAGGGAGGCTTACCGAATGGCATGAGAAGGAAAGACAAGATTGTTGAGGACTGCACCACACAACATTTGAAAATATGAGAGATTAAAGATGGAAGACAGGGTCATAATCTAGACAGAGATTACTGACAAAACATTGTGCATGAATAAATAAGAGCAGAAAGCTAATTGCACTGTATGTGGTAGAGGTGGAGTGTGGGGCAAAATAGAAAGGTCAAAAAATGAAGGATATAGCAGACTAAGAGGAAGTGGAGAAAGGAGTAGTTACTGAGAAGAAATGCTGAGACAGAAGAAACCAATGTAAATTAAGGCCAGGTGGGTGGTGAGAACCATAGACATGTTGTAAAGCCGGTTCCCACCTGTGGAGATGTAAGAAACTGCTATCTGCGAGAAGAATCCACATGGGACATATGGTGAAACAGGCACTGTGGTCACGACTGTCACACTGTAGAGCGGGCTCTCCAGCAGGATATTATATGTTGCCAGTATACACCGTCTGCCCATGTCCACTCATCCTAACTGATAACTAGTTGGTAGTCATGCCAACATAAAAGGCTAAGCAATGTTTCCATAATAGCTGGTATGTGACATGTCGTGTCAAGGCAGCTTTCTCTTTGATGGTGTATGTTTTGACATTTATAGGGCTGGAATAGGAGGTGGTAGGAGGGTGCATAGGGAAAGTCTTAAAATGGGGATGGTCACAGGGGTAGGAACCATAGGGTAGGGATATGAATACAGGAGCAGCATAGGATTTGGCAAGAATATTGTGGAGACTGGGAGATAGACGAAAATCTATGCTAAGTGTGTCGGACAAAACGTTGGACACAATGCACTTCATTTCAGCGCATGATTTTAGAAATTCATAGCCTTATCGAAGTAGTTGATTAATACAGTAAAGACCAGGATAATACTGAGTGACAAGATGTGCATTCCTCAGTTGTTTTTTGGAAGGATTGGCAGTACCAGTTTTGGAATTGGCCTGGGAATTGCGCTTTTGAACTAGGGTAATTACATCCTGTGAAGGCTGAGGTGAGAATGTTGGTGTAATGCTGTAAAGAGCCTGCATCGAAACAAATACGTTTGCCTTGAATGCTATGGCTGTTTGACATGGAAATGATGGCAACTGTCAAAATGTAAGTACTCATGACCACCAACTCCAGCATCTTGGGCCGGTATGGCATCCTGGCATTTCGGCCTGTGAGGCAGGAGTTGGCAGTCGTGTGCATGAGGTGTGTTTGAATTGTGTGTATTTTTCTTTTGCTGATGAAGGCTGTGGCCGAAAGCTTTATGTAAGTGTCTTTTAATTGTGCCTGTCTGCCACTTAACATGTCTTCTTTATGGTAAGCGGCAATGTGTCTTTTCCTAAAGTGTTGATATTCTTACCTAGAGGTTCCATTGTTTGAAAATGTAAGTACTGATGTTTGTTGGTATGTTTGATGTGAACAGAAGTGTGTAGCTAACCCTCGGTGAGGATGACGTCAACATCAAGGAAAGTGGCATAATACTACATGCCACTTTCCATGGAGAGCACCATCTGAAATTTAATTGGGAGATTCCAAGGAACTGCCCCCTACCTCCCCCCCC
Organism: Schistocerca gregaria; assembly: GCF_023897955.1. Taxonomy (NCBI): domain Eukaryota; kingdom Metazoa; phylum Arthropoda; class Insecta; order Orthoptera; family Acrididae; genus Schistocerca; species Schistocerca gregaria. Next base: position 373,122,727 of record NC_064922.1, read on the forward strand.
CCCCCCATACACACCTCTATCACAAACAATGCACTTAGCTTTCCACTTTCATTAACTCTCACATGGTGTTTTGACGTTGATCCCTGTCTTGCTCTTGACCCTATCTTCCACCTATAAGCTCTCAGGCTTTCAAATCTTGTGTGGTGGCTTCCCCTGCAATCTGCCTTTCCTTCTCATCCCTCCAGTATGTACCCCCTTATCTACTGTTCTCGGTGACTTCTATAACCTCCTATAACATTTCCTATACCTCAGCAGTCCTTTTCTTTCAGCACCCTTCCTTCTCCTTAAAATTTTTTTGCTGGAAGAAAGAGCCACTGGATCCAAAAGCTTGAAAACTTGAATACCTTTATATGTATTACTGTTGAAAAACCAAGTTTGCCAAGAGCACTAGTAATTCTTTTTATTACAATTACCAGTTTCAACAGATCTATACTGTCATCATTGGGTCTGAAAATTACACAAACAAACATCCCCAGTGAAGATGGCTCAAAAACATATGATTTCACATAATAACTGTGTACATCACTGCAACTTTAGAATGTTGTATTAGGCATACAAACATTTTACAACACTGAAAGTCACATAGTGATGCGCCAAACTGTAATAAAAAGTGACGTGGGACACCAGTATGACACAAATGAAATACCACATGATTAAACATAAAAATGTTGTACTGATGTCCCAGCACACAATAATCACTTGCACCACAATAGTGACATAGCTAATATAACATTTTCAGAAATAAGCGCGCGCGCGCGCGCACACACACACACACACACACACACACACACACACACACACACACACACATCCATCCATCCATTTACAGACACAAGCAGACATATGATATGTCTGCTTGTGTCTGTGTATGTGCGGATGGATATGTGTGTGTGTGTGTGTGTGTGTGTGTGTGTGTGTGTGTGTGTGCGAGTGTACATCTGTCCTTTTTTCCCCTAAGGTCAGTTTTCCGCTCCCGGGATTGGAATGACTCCTTACCCTCTCCCTTAAAACCCACATCCTTTCATCTTTCCTTCTCCTTCCCTCTTTCCTGACGAAGCAACCGCCAGTTGCGAAAGCTCGTAATTTTGTGTATGTGTTTGTGTGTTATTTTATTGTGCCTGTCTACCCGTGCTTTCCTGCATGGTAAGTCTTGGAATCTTTGTTTTTAATGTAAGTACACAGTTATATACATATTTGTGTCTGATAACTGATAAATTATTATACATGTGCCACACTGTCTCATTAAAATTATTTTAGGGCAATTTACATAAAATTTTAATTCACAGATTCACTATGTTTTGAAAACATACAGTGCCATTTTTTTTTTTAAATTAAAATTTGCAATGAAATATACATTGTCATCCTTTACATGTAAACTTCTAATAACTGTAGTTCAATGTCATTTTTTACAGTAAGTTTACAATAAATGTAATTCAGATTATTCGTCAACACAGAGCTGTACTAAAAGTCCTGATAGAAAAAAAGTCAGCGTAGATTTGTCAAAACTGGTAATTGTAATAAAAAAGACTACTAATGATCTTGGCAAATTTGATCCTTCAAGAATAATATAACGTTCAGATAACAGCCTCCTCCATCACCCCACACCTGATGCAATGTCAAACATATATAAACTTTATGCGTGTTTTCTCCTGCCTTTGTTTGGTGAGCATATTTTTTATCTATCGATTTACATTATATTTTCACAGCTAGATGTCAGCTCGTCAACAGAACTTGAATCTTGATGTTCAGGTAATATTTAGAAAGAGTGGCTAATGAGGTTTGGTTTTAACTGGCTTTTGAATTGGTAGGAATTCCCTATTTCTTGTTTTATGTTAGACAGCAGCTTGTTGAGTATTTTACTACCAGAGTACATAACTCCATTCTGAACATTGTTCAAAGAGAGAAAGTCTGCATGGAAATTATTTTTGTGGCTTGCATTGTCCCTATGTAAATCACAGTTCAGTTGAAACTAATTTTTAGTATCAGCAACAACAACAAAATTAAGGATTAAAAGAAAGGGAAAGTAAATATGGGAATTCCAAAATCCTTAAAAAGGCTTCTGCTAGATATATGATTGTTCACTTTACGTAATATTCTTACTGCTCACTTTTACTTAACAAACACTTTATACACTTTAGGTGTACTGCCCCAGAAGATAATTCCATAACAGAACAGTTAGTGAAAATATGCAAAATAAGTAGGCTGACCAGACATCCCAGTTTTGCTGGGACAGTCCTGGTTTTCACATATCATCCAGGACACATAGTTGTCCCAGTTTTCAATCAAGAAACAAAATACGTGCAATAATATTTCTCATTTAATTAAATATTTATGAAAAACAAGGTTTCCTAAAAGTAGAGCATTATACAAATATATATTTTCACAATACCCCCAAATAGATCACTACTGCATTTGGTTTAACTGATCTTATGCCCAAAAAAAAAAAAAAAGACTAACATATATATCGAAAAGAAAAGCAGGTATCACCTATCCTTGCCTCTGACTTGACAGATTCCATTTTGTGGCCCTCAAGACAAGCAAAACCAAAACCAAAGGAGGTATGCATGAGCAGTGCTGAAACCATTTCTCCTATTGGTACTGCAGCCATATGGAAGATAATTTTTGTGAAGAATGTGAGCTATGCAGCATATGTTAGCAGTGCTTACTGAATATTGTTTGACGTACCCTACCAGTCTATGGTCAAATGAAAACTTAAATTTTAATGGGAAATGTATAATTTTTATCTGATTATTGATTAGTAACATTACATAGTTTTTAGGATGAACAAATTGTACCTAAATAGCTAGTAAGTGACTAAAAACAGCAGGTTATTACAATAAAAAAGTATATGTCAGTTTCTCTCATTTCTAAAAGAAAAGAATTTTATTTATTTATAATTACCTACATGTTCATTTCCAATTCACAAATCGAAGATAAATTCTTGCTATGGGTTTTTCAGTTGCTGCATGATCATAGACCTATTATAAATTTGAAAATCGCGATAACTGACAAGAAAGGTACATGTAAGTGTAGTAATGAACTTACGGATAAAGTATAAACACATGTGTCTTGGCATTTTCTCTTTGAAATCTGGTCAGACTAAAAATAAGCCAACACCCCTGTCTCTATGTCAGCACAACTGGAAATTGTTCTATGATGTAAATCATCTACTGAGCTTCTTTATTAGTTTACCCATGTGTTGGTTACATTTTAACTTGTTATCCAGCTGCACACAGGAATTTTACGCAGTGTTTTTCATTAAGAGTATGATCACTAATGTCTTCTGGTGCTAAAAGTGTCTTTGTGAGAGTATGACTTAAGTGAACAACTTGTATGCATCTCCTGCTATCATCCGAACAGTGTCTGCTAGGGTTGGGTTTGGACCTTGACTAGTATGGTTGTAACATCAGCAAACATTACAGTCTTTGACCTGCCCTTTACAGTCATAGAAAAATTATTTATATAGGTTAGAAAGAACCAGCACTGATCCTTGTGGCACCCCACATAATATGTTGCCCTGTTCTGAACTTATTTTCATGCCACACGCACACTCATTCATTCACACTCACAAATGCAACTCACACACACGACCACAGTCTCTGGTTATCAAGGCCAGACTCTGGCTTCGGCAGCCAGAGAATGGTTTTTGTGTGTGTGTGTGTGTGTGTGTGTGTGTGTGTGTGTGTGTGTGTGCCCGCGCGTGTGTGTAAGCATGCACATGGGCACGCGCACGCTCATGGCCAAATTTTACTTATTTGACAGTCTTTTTGTTGTGCCTATCTGTGAAACAGGATAATTTTTCTTGCTCAGGTCTGCTAGAACTTCACCTTGTATTTCTTTGTGGGTGGAGAATTCTTCACAAAAGCCAAATTGAGAGGCAGTTAACAGTTTTGCTCAGGTAAATGAGTCAGTAATCTATCAAAGGCCACTTTCTAAAATACATTTTAAGAAATGGTTTGCTCACCTCCAGTTTTGTAGATGGTTCCTACTACTGCAGCCCCCTATATATTGCTCCCATGAGGATAGAGAGCATAAGATTAGATTAATTACAGCAAGCAAGGAGGCGATAAACAATCATTCTCCCATGCACATTATGCAAATGGAACAGGAAGAAACACTAATAAGTAGTACAATGGGATGTACTGTCTACCACGCACTTTATAGTGGTTTGCAGAGTACAAATGTAGATGCACATTTGAAACTTTCACAAAATAGGCCCCAAGTCATTGACTTATTACAAAGACAGCTTAAGATCCAGCCCTATCACGTTAGCGCAAGTTTTAATATTCTCCAAGAAACATCACCATAAGCAGTGGTTGTATTTTTTAAGCTAATGTGTAATGGTGGCGTATGTGGTGTCTACAGAAATAAATCTAATGCAGTGCTTGCAGCCACTGCAACACAGGAATTATTCAATCTGTGAGTAATGATTTGAAAGTGTCACAATTTCTGTCAATTTTCTGGGAGCTCAACTTCACAAGTTCTAACACACGAAAAGGTGGAAAAAATACGAATGTACTATGGTACATCTGCTTCTTCACACAATTTGTTTTGTCAATACTGTGGGTCTAATGTGCTCTGGAGATCATACATAAAGAAATTGTCAATAGCATCCATACTTTTGTGTTGGGTGACTGCTGAATGAAGATCCTGTACTGAACAAGCACTCGATGGCCTTATTGTATATTTTGATTTTAGTAAGATGTCATGAAAATGGGCACACCAAATGCACTCTGATGATGAAATGTAGAATTGCGTGTCCATTTACTAGCTGTACTCGTGCATCTTCAAGAAGTATGTTACAGCACACAGAATTCAAGAACAAATGTTAACTGAAACAGTGGTTATGTTTCTTTGTATTGGTTCTACCAAGATGAATACTAAGAAGAAAACTTTGTCAGCTGGGAAAGGATCAGTCTCTGACGCATCCCAGCCTTCACCTGATGTGGTTTATAGCAGGGGACGGGGGAAGGTGAGAAACTAAATTAAGATTGTTGTAAGGACATTTGCAGCTAGTCCCTATTTATATAAGTACAGTGTTTTAATCACTGTATCACCTAGCTCAGGATTTGCATATAATTATTACTTCTCATGAAATGGAAGAGATAATTATGTGTGTTATATTTTTAACTGGATAAATTCCACACAGAATAAATCAAAACAACAAGAAAAATCATCCATTTAATGACATAGGACATACACATCTGGAATAGCCATGGCCAAATGTACCAAGTTACACCACGAACTGCAATCTCATACACACTGTTCTACAAATTTGGCCTCTTGTTACTATTTCTCTTCACATACTTGAAGAGCATGTATGGTTTGTGTCAAATTCGTGTGTGTGTGTGGGGGGGGGCTCAAATGGCTCTGAGCACTATTGGACTTAACACTGAGGTCATCAGTCCCCTAGAACTTAGAACTACTTAAACATACCTAACCTAAGGACATCACACACCCGCCCGAGGCAGGATTCGAACTTGCGACCGTAGCGGTCTCGCGGTTCCAGACTGACGCGCCTAGAACTGCGTGGCCACACTGGCCGGCTCTGTGTGTGTGTGTGTGTGTGTGTGTGTGTGTGTGTGTGTGTGTGTGTGTGTGTGTGTGTGTGTGTGTGTCTGTGCGCATGTGTGTGTTTTCTGCTTCAAAAAAAGGTATTGTGGCTGAAAGCTTAAAAGTATATCAGTCTGTTTTTGCTGTGCCTGTCTACAACTCAATGTCTCCTCTGTATGCTGAGTAGTAATCTATCTACACCTTCGATAAGAGTGTCATTATATTATGCTAGAAATTGTTTACTGGGTGCTGTTGGGGGCCAGTTTTCTAGAGCAGTGGTGCTGTTGCAAACTTGTAATCATAATATGAATGAATATGATTATGAATGAATCAGTTACACACCTGTGGTATGTTCTGGCAGTTTCTCGTGTTCTCAGATCAAAACACTTCATTGTTCCATCTTGTGACCCAGATATAAGCCAGGTTGACTCAGCCGGATGGAAACTAACTTTGTTTACTGTACGTTTGTGATCAATAAACACATGGTCTTGTTTTGATCTTGAAGGACGGTTCAAATTCCATACAACTACTGCCCCATTTGTTGCAGCAGTTGCTAAAATATGGTCTGTGAACAAGTCATACACTTTTATACTAATGCTGCCATTATAAATGTTGCTGTTATTTCTATACATATGGTTATTTCTTAACTTTCTATGTTAGGCTTATGGCTTACAAAGTTAAACATACCATTAAAGAATAACCACTAAAAATTATTTCACATAATATTATGAGGTATATCATTGGGCAGAGTTATTTAATGAATGTATGATTTGTGGGCTGACGTATTGAGACAATTGTAACATTTTGATTTTACCAACAGCCTTCATGATGTGTGTTCAAGCACTGGAGATGCTGACATCTATGTACATTTAAATTACATTTATTGTGTCAGATGCAAAATTCAATTGAGAAAACTAATAAAATTACATGAAAACAAAATGGCTGGCCATCATTTACCTTCAAGAGATCAAATTTTTAGTACTGATGATTCAAACATTTACTTTAAGTGTTTTCTATTTTAAGAGTTTCTATGAACAGTACTTACAATTTTGCCTTCAGAAGGTTAATATTAGCCACTCATTCTGTCTCCCGTTAAGTTTATATTACCTTTATATACTGTATAAATTTTATGTATATACTTACTGGTCACATTAATACATAGTAATTTTCTTTTTTTTTCTTTTTCTTTTCTCCCCCCCCCCCCCCCCCCAAATAAACTGCTACGCTCACACATATCATTACAGTGTGTAAGCACTACAACAATTATGTCTGAAAAGGCCATGCATAGAATTGCAGTTTTAGGTGTCTTGGTGCTAGGTTCCTATTTGAGCTAGGAACAAGAGGTAAAATTTTTTTGGTTTAGCCCGGACCAGCAGCCTGTGCAGCTAAGTTACGGTATATTGAGCAAAGTTTGAATGATTAACCAGGGCTGGTGCCCAGGCAAATTGTACATATCAATTAATTCCTTCTGCAAAAGATTTCAATTAATTAATGTTCAGTTAATGCCACAATTTTTATGTGCACATTCAGATTTTACATGCAAAAATGTGCGTAAACCACATTTTTCTGGGAGGTTTTTGAAGTGTGCCACTTCTGTAGTTTAAACTTGAATGAATCGGTTAAAACTCTGCATGAAGGTAGTTAAATTGGATGAAGTCAAAAAGAAATTTTGTTTGTCCAATAATTTCCAGCCATTGTGGAGATATGGTGGTTTTAAAGTTGATTTCAATGTAGCTCATAAAATACATTCTTGCATGAATTGAATGCACAAAAGTGGTTAAAGTGAATCAAATAAATAACAAGTGAATTCTTATAAGAAAAACTGAAGACTCACTTTCAAAAATCTAGCTTCGTTCGAATATAACGTGCAAATATATATATATATATATATATGTGTGTGTGTGTGTGTGTGTGTGTGTGTGTGTGTGTGTGACTTTTTTTTTTTTTTCTTCCGATTACCACTTCCATGTTTCAAACGTGTGCAAATCAATTCAAATTTTGCAAGATGGTAGACAAATTTGTGTAATTATTGGTTTTCCTACTGTGTTTTGAAAGCTTTATCCGTTGTCATGTTATAAGCAACATGGTTTGAAAGACAATAATAAATACCTATACCAGTTTAGTTGTCATCTGAGTCAACAAAAACCTACATTGGTTGCCAATTTATGCTGGCCCAATGGCAAAGTTATGATAGAGTAAAAGTTGGGAACTAGAATGAAAAATGCCCCTACTGTAGCACAAAAAAGATGAATACATCTTGGGCAAAGTTAGGGATGTAAAAGAAGGTAACTAGCTTCTCAACTTATTTGGCAGCTTCAAAGTCATTGCACTTTCTGTGAGTTAACCCTACGTACCCAGTACAGTGATCTCCCCTACTTGCAAGGCGTTGGCATCCCTGCATCTTGAAATTGAGAGGCTGAAGTCCCTGATCCTGTGTCCAAAATTCATAACATTCACTACCAACAGTAAACACTATCAATATCATATGGCAGAATAGCATACATGTAATAGCTAAAAATGTTTTTCTAGGGAGATAAAATTTCTGGGGATGGATTTCTCCCAAGGGCGGTGGGAGGGTGGGGAGGGGGGGGGGGGGGAGAGAAGGGGAGAGGACACTGAAACAGTTTCTTGATATCTGGTTAGGGGATTGATTTTTTTTCCCCCAAAAGGTGACCATTTCTCCCTCCAACCCATCCTCTGATACGTTTCTAGTGAGGGGTGTAAGAACAAATAAGCAAAAATTTTGTGCTTCTAGAAGTAGGATACATCTAATGTAGGAAGTACCAGATAATCCGCGTGCATTTGAAATAGGAAGTATCCCAGAGTGGAGATGTATGCATCCTAAACTTTAATGACATGCATATTGCATGACATGACCTATGCTGAGAGGCAGCATCTTGATGAGACAATGGCTCACAGCCAAGGCCGGAACAGCTCTGCTGCTGCTGCTGCTGCTAGCTGGTGTCATCTGCAGTGTTGAGCAGCACCAGGGCACCAAGGTGGCAAGGTGCCCGGAATTCCAGACCGCGGCATACAAGTAGCAGGGGATTCGGGGCAGCAGAGCACCTCAAACTTTGAACCTTGGTATATGTGTGGCAGGCTGGTTATGATGGCTACCCAGTGGGTTCTGGAGGCTTCAGTAGCACAGCAGCTGTCCGGTTACATCTCCAGCTCAAACTTGCCTGCTGTCTCGATCAGAGCACATAATAACACACCAGCGACTGGCTGTCTGGCAGCGAAGGCATACACCACCACTTGATGCAATGCTGCATTGACGAGTCTTTGTGAGTGTCTTGATACACACTGAAGTAATTTGTGGGACACCTGTGGTTTGGTTGTGTCATCAGCCATGTGCCTTCAGAATGGTAATTGGGATACACCTGAATTTCCTTAGCATGATAGTACTCTGTCTGTACTGCAACATACCTCCCCTCTTTGGAGAAATTCAGTCCACAAATTTAGCTAGGTGTTGTGCCGATGAAGGCTAGCTGGGACAGATACTCAGATATAATTATCCAATAGAATAGCTCCATGCTCTTAAAGACAGAACTCACATGAAAAAATACTTTTGATAAATTACTCATCTGTTATTTATGCTCATCCAAGTCTCCCTGTTGCATCTTCACCATACACTTTCCCTACATTGCTTGCTGTAGTGCTCCCTTTCAAGAAGGCCAGCAACCCAACACACTATCTCATGCCACTCTGTCATGGAGCCACATGAGCTGGCAGTTTACACTATGAGCAAACAACTCATTTGATAGATTCATCACTTGGACTCTTCCATGGTACTACAACCAAATCTATTTCTGGCATAACTATGATAAATCATTTAGACAGTAGGAAGAGAGTGGACACAACCTCATGAACAATAAACACGAGAAATCCATGAGCAGTTACAGAACACACATGGTACTACTAAATCTTGACACCCTTGACGATAATAGTAGGTACCTCTTCCAATTCTGTTTCTGACACAACTTGTAGAGGCACAAGGTGAGTTGACATTTATGGTGGGTGGTGGAGACATTCTTCTTGTTTTCAGGATGGCATTCTGCTCTCCCACCTTGATGTTGTTGGTTCAACATGCGCATTGGGAATACAGAAATCCATTGGAGGTGAAGACAGCAACAGCATTGGAGGTGAAGACAGCAACAGCACGAGTGACTGCACTCAAGGAAAGTCTTTGTGATTTATCCAGCTTATCAGATACAAATGCACACACTATCACGGCGGGTGCAGTCTGGCGTCGATCCACACTGTCTTCGCGTCGGTGTAGTGATGGGACATGCACCTGAAGACGACACGTGCCACTGAGCAACACTGGTTGCCTGGTGGAGCTGATGCACTGGGTGCTGAGACAGTGGCTAGTAGTCAAGGCACCTATCATTCGGCTGGTACTGACTGGATTCATCTGCAGTGCTAGGCAGCAGCACGGAGGTGGTGTAGCATGGTGCAGTGTCCCAAACACCAGACTGATGATAATGACAGCTCTCCAGCGAATGCTGGAGGGCCTAGTAGCACAATGGCCATCTGATTACGATCACTGTCTTGAACCTGCACAGTGACTCGACTGAAGCATAAAATTAATGTCCCGGTGGCTGTCCGGTGGTGAAGGTATGTTCCACAGTTACAAACATCTCCATACACACTGATGTAAAGTGTTATCACTTTGCAGGTTGGCTGTGCCATCAACAGCAGACCTTGGAATCATAATTGGAACACTGTGCCCCTAAATTCCTAGGTGTCATGGTACAGCAACAACAAGAATCTATGTGTTGGAGAATTTTATTACATGATCAGTCTCACACAGCATGTGCTCTCCCATGGCCAGTTCCTGCCAGCTTAGTCTATGTCTATGTTGGGAAGAATGGGCAATTCACCAATACCAAGACCACTGAAGATAAATGGCATTGCAGTTGGGACATGTGGAGATATTGTCTTTGTTGGAGCACATGCTGCACGAGATGGACTATGCAATAAAAATCACAGACACAGAGGTTCTCACTTTGGAGAAGAACTAATGCATCCTCTTGTTCAGGAAAGCAATAGAAATCCACAGACACGACAATAGCATAAACAAGAAATAACAAACCCTCAAGATAAAGAGATCCTGGATTCTTGTGCTGCAGCTAATGACCGCTGCAGGTAGGAATCAGAGCAGCACAGCCATAATGACCACAGAAAAACCCTCAGACATCGCCAAGACGTACAATTAATCTGTGGCTATGAGCTCGACTCCAGTCTAGCACCAGCAACAAAGGATGAACGTTAGATAATGCAAGTCACTCATACTGATGAGATGTCAGAAAAATCATTAATCAACTGATAACAAAGAACCCAAGAAGTCAATAGGCGATATGTCAACAAGCGGCAATAAAAGACTCAACAATTTTGTAATGTAAAAAATATTTTTCTTTCTGTGTAGCAAACATACATTTAAACAGCAGCAGCCTAAAATACAATAATGAGAGTTCTTTTAAACAGAGGGTGGTCCATATAGCAATGTTTCATCAACACTGATAAGACATATATGCATAATATGGTATGCTGCATGTTTTATTTGTTATCTCAAACAGGTTCATATTGGTGAACAGGGCTGATTTCTTATTCTATTCTATTCTCTCTCTCACTGTGTGTGTGTGAGAGGGGGGGGGGGGGGGGCAAGGAGAGCAGAACTGGAATTAAAAGTTTACCTTCAGCTGCATTCCATGCAACATCATTACAAGAGAAATTTAGGTTAAGATTCTTGCCAACTCTTAAATTGCATGTCTCTTCAAATTCTTCTTCCTTTATGGTGAATATCTTGAAAACTGAAATTAAAAAGAAGAAAGAGTAAATAATTATCTTTACCTTATGCTCCAATATGAGTAGCATAAAAAACATACATTAGATAAAAGCACATACCATTTCTCCCAGCAATTACAACTTGAGTATTGTCTTTATTGAGCGCAAGGGCATTTGCAGGTGCCTCCTGACTGATAAACATCGTACGAGACGACATCTTCTGTAAAAAGGATAAGCATATTTTAATACAAGGGGAAACTAAAGAATTAGTTTCTCTGGTGTCGGAATAGCAGTGATAATTGAAAGTTCACTCAACAGAAATGTTATGACACTAGAAATGTACTCAGTTAGAGCATCCCCCCCCTCCCCCTGCCCCCCTGATGGTATTGTAAAAAATTAAATGTTACTCACACAAACCAATGAAGCAAATGCCTTATCAATGTGCCACTTACTCAGTAACTAACACTTGGAATGCGTATTAAAAAGGTGTTTTTATGAGTTAGTTTTCTTGATTTAGATGTGGAAAACTGTATTTTCTATACTTTACAGTGCTGTCATTATCAGTAGTAAGAATTATTAAAGTGACCTTAGTTAATAACCACAAAGTTTCTACACTGTAGTGGAGGGACCAGTAAATATGTGTAGCAAAAGGTAATATTGCTCAAGAAGGGTGACAGAGAAGATCTGTAAGCTTCTAGCACATATGCACAAACTTATAACTTCATTTATAAGCAACTGACTCACTGAACAATTAGACTTCTACAACCCCTTAGAATAAGCAGTATTTTGCAAAGGTTTTTCAACTTTTGACCATTCCAGTCCATTAAAGCCCACTTTCAAAAGACCATAGAATGTAACATCAAAATACAATCGGCATTTATTGAATGACTTAAAAGGGTTTGCTACAGTCACAATGTGAGCCAATCAGAAATTGGAGAGGTTCTTGGATCATTTTTATAAACAAACAGTGATAATGATAAGAGTAGATAAACCCCTCATAACCAAAAGGATCATGGTGGCCAAAAATATTTGTTAGGGGGATATGGTATCTCCAAAGTTTTTTTTCCTTATCTGTGGAAGATGTATACAAATACATGGACTGAAACAGGAGATGGCTAGTGCCAGAACCACCCTGGATTTGTTTATGACATTATGTCTATTTAAAACTAGTGAGAAATAAGAACTACTTGACGTATTTCATTAGGTTCTATGGAACAATGTAAGCCACAGTTACTTGGCCATTAATTCACAGAAAGCTGATAAGAAAATTTGAAAACAGAATAAGAAAACCATAAAAATTCAAAAATATTTACAATAGTATATTTAGTAAATAATTTGTTATAGTACAAGGCTCTAAACTACTGCAAGAAACTTTTTCACAGAATAAAAGGAGTATGCCACAAGCTTTCAAAATTATCACTTTTTTACCTTTCTATACAATGATTAAACTGTGAACTGCCAGTTCTTTTTCAATGAGTATCTGTTAATAAGAAGGAATCTCATGAGGGAATATATGTACAAAAATGGCACAGTTAAAGTTCCGCGATACATGAACAATTGTCAGCTCAAGTCTGCAAACTGACACTACAGATCATTCTGTATGCTCTTTTCTGAAGTAAGAATATTATCTGTGAATTCAATGAGTTGTCCTAAAACATGAGAGCTTGACACCATTGGATGTAATATAGTAAAAGTACATAAAGTAAAAAGTTTGCATGTTTCCATACATGGATAGAGGAACTACTGCATCAGTGCAATGCCATTCAGAAGGTTAGAAACATTTTCAGTCTTCTTCATATCCTACCAACCTCTTAACATTACAACTAGACAGTTACATATTCCAATATTTATACTTCCAAGTGAATTTTCCTGTATCTTTAGTCCTAAGAATTTGAAATATTTAACTTCAGTGGCCATTTGATCACCTAGCGAAAATAGGATTTTGTTTCTACATGAAACTTACGCACCTTTATCTGACAGACAATCATTAATTTTCCTCACACTGTGCTCTTCACCTAAAGAGAGTTATCTATACAGCAGATGGTTTTGGTGTGAATATGGGGAAAACTGTCAGAAATCCACTACTGAGAACTAACTGTGTGTTTCCAAATACTGGCCATACAATTCAGATAGGGAGCGCCAACTAAGCAGCAGAAATCCACAAAGACATTGTCAAGCTGCACAGCATTTAAACAGCATCAGTTCATCCTGACCAACAATGGCGTTCCAATGAAACTAAAATCAAAAATTGTCATGATATACATGAGTACTTATAGATTACAGTGCGCACAAAGAGCAAAGGAGGTAGACATGCTTTGTTTTACAAAGGGCAGTGCTTGTGCTGCTGTCATTCGCAATGTACAGCAGGTAGCAATGCTGATATTCTTCACGGGTTTGCAGCCGGATCATTTCGTCCTCCAGACACAATATTTCGGCGGACCAGCTGGCCGCCATCCTCAGGTGAGTTAATGCTGGTGCACTGCCTCGCCGGAACTGAGTTCCAGCCACAACGACGGAAACCTTTATACACCACAAACCGTTCACCGCGCATGCGCGAGAAGATAGCGCCTCCTGGCGGTAAGAAGACACGCAGCGCGCCGGTGGAGAAAGACGGCGGAAACGATAAATCGCATCAGGAAGGATCCAAAGATCGAAAAGAAGAACGTTTTTGTTTAATGTCCGACAACATCGGATTCCATATTTTGCTTAGAGGAAAACCTCTATCCCTGTTAATAATATTGCTTGCTAATCTGATTTCAATAGATTCTTTAAGAATACATTCCCAATAGCGAGAAGCAGGAGAGATCAATTGTGTCCTGTCGTACATCATTCTGTGTCCCTCGTTAAGGCAATGTTCCGCCACTGCAGATTTCTCGGGCTGGAGCAACCGAGTGTGCCGATGATGTTCCACACACCGGTCCTTAATCGTTCGAATAGTCTGACCAATGTACTTCTTTCCACAGTGACACGGGATTTCATATACACCGGGTTTCCTCAAACCCAAATTATCCTTAACTGAGCCGAGAAGGGCTCTAGTCTTGGCCACCGGCGCTCTAGTCTTGGCCACCGGCGTAAAAACACTTTTAATATCATATCTCCTTAGAATTCTTGAAATTTTAGATGATATACTTCCCGCAAAGGGTAAATAAGCAACAGCTACAAAAGTATCCTCTATAGGCTCGCGTGACGGACCAAACTGAAGAGCACGGCATATTTGTTGTTCCGTATATCCATTCTGTTTGAAAACAGTTTTTAAATGGTCAAGTTCTTCTTTCAAATGTTCCTCGTCAGAAATGGCATAAGCTCTTTTTACCAAAGTCCGCAAAACTCCACTACGTTGGTGTGGTGGATGACAGCTGGTCGCATGAAGATAACGGTCAGTATGAGTAGGTTTCCGATACACACTGTGTCCGAAAGTCCCATCGTCCTTTCTTTCAACCAAAACATCAAGAAATGGAAGTTTGCCATCACTTTCAATTTCCATGGTAAACTGAATGCTCGGATGTAGACAATTAAAGTGATCCAAAAAACGATTCAAGGCATCAATTCCATGCGGCCAAACCATAAAAATGTCATCAACATATCTGAAAAAACACTTAGGTTTAAGAAACGAAGTTTTGAGTGCCATGTCCTCAAAGTCTTCCATAAAAAGGTTAGCGACTATGGGGGAGAGGGGACTCCCCATAGCCACTCCGTCAGTTTGCTCAAAATATACATCATTAAAAAGGAAATACGTCGAAGTCAACACATGACGACATAACTTGGTGGTTTCTTCATCTAATTTCTCACTGATTAGTGACAGGGACTCTTCAAGAGGAACCCGAGTAAAAAGAGAAATAACATCAAAGCTGACAAGCAAGTCAGAAGGACCAGAGTATAATGATTTTAATCGTCGAATGAAGTCAGACAAATTAGATATGTGATGTTCACATTTTCCCACATATGGCCTGAGGACCGAAGCTAAATATTTGGCCAAATTATAGGTAGGGGCGCCCAAGTTGCTGACAATGGGACGCAGAGGAATACCACTCTTATGTATTTTGGGTAAACCATACAATCTCGGAGGAACCGCCGCACCAGGATGAAGTTTCTTGATGACATCACTAGGTAAAGAGCTCTTCTTTAAAAGTGAGAGAGTCTTTCGTTTTATACAATCCGTGGGATCATTTTTGATTTTCCGATAGGCCGATTCCTGTAGCAAAAGATCCATTTTGGCAACATAATCCTCACGTGCGAGAATAACCGTGGCATTGCCTTTATCAGCCGGAAGAATGATTAGATCCCGATTTTCTCTCAGAGACCGAATAGCAGCCCTTTCACAAGATGGAATATTATTCCTTGGAGGTGGAGTTCGACGAAGTTTATAGGCAACCTCCTGCCTGATCTCTTCTGCCCTGTCCTCAGGAAGGCGGGCCACAGCTTGTTCTACAGCACAAATAAAATCCGTAATAGGAGTCCTCTTGGGAGTAGGTGCGAAATTTAACCCTTTTTTCAAAACAGATAATGTAGCATCATCAAATTCCTGAGTCGTAAGATTAATAACCACCCGTTGACGGGTGTCGTCACCAGACATAATAGGAGAAACAGAGAGACGTTGGAACTTAGATGACTGTTTACCAGCAGCAATTTTCTGCACCGAGTCCGAAAAAGCCCATGAAGCGCTATCCACCCATTCCCACGATGTGGCAGACAGTCTCGAAGATATTTCCAGATGCAAATAAAATAAATCTTTGGATATAAAATCCAATCGTCGACGCGTAAAGCGAATACGTTCCCGTACCAATGCACGACTGGCCCGCTTCTTGATTTTGTTGGCCGCTTTTGTGTCAATATAATGATTAATTCTGGCGAATTTAGGGATAATACCCTCGTCCCGACATCTCAATAAAAACACAAGTGCACTCAGTAACTTCCCTTTCTTCTTGCGAAAATTATCCAACTTTCTAACAAGACTCACCATCTCCTCCCCGTAGAGGTTTTGGATGTGATTTCGTAGACTTTCCCGGCGTAATAACTGCTGATATTCTTCACGGGTTTGCAGCCGGATCATTTCGTCCTCCAGACACAATATTTCGGCGGACCAGCTGGACGCCATCCTCAGGTGAGTTAATGCTGGTGCACTGCCTCGCCGGAACTGAGTTCCAGCCACAACGACGGAAACCTTTATACACCACAAACCGTTCACCGCGCATGCGCGAGAAGATAGCGCCTCCTGGCGGTAAGAAGACACGCAGCGCGCCGGTGGAGAAAGACGGCGGAAACGATAAATCGCATCAGGAAGGATCCAAAGATCGAAAAGAAGAACGTTTTTGTTTAATGTCCGACAACATCGGATTCCATATTTTGCTTAGAGGAAAACCTCTATCCCTGTTAATAATATTGCTTGCTAATCTGATTTCAATAGATTCTTTAAGAATACATTCCCAATAGCGAGAAGCAGGAGAGATCAATTGTGTCCTGTCGTACATCATTCTGTGTCCCTCGTTAAGGCAATGTTCCGCCACTGCAGATTTCTCGGGCTGGAGCAACCGAGTGTGCCGATGATGTTCCACACACCGGTCCTTAATCGTTCGAATAGTCTGACCAATGTACTTCTTTCCACAGTGACACGGGATTTCATATACACCGGGTTTCCTCAAACCCAAATTATCCTTAACTGAGCCGAGAAGGGCTCTAGTCTTGGCCACCGGCGTAAAAACACTTTTAATATCATATCTCCTTAGAATTCTTGAAATTTTAGATGATATACTTCCCGCAAAGGGTAAATAAGCAACAGCTACAAAAGTATCCTCTATAGGCTCGCGTGACGGACCAAACTGAAGAGCACGGCATATTTGTTGTTCCGTATATCCATTCTGTTTGAAAACAGTTTTTAAATGGTCAAGTTCTTCTTTCAAATGTTCCTCGTCAGAAATGGCATAAGCTCTTTTTACCAAAGTCCGCAAAACTCCACTACGTTGGTGTGGTGGATGACAGCTGGTCGCATGAAGATAACGGTCAGTATGAGTAGGTTTCCGATACACACTGTGTCCGAAAGTCCCATCGTCCTTTCTTTCAACCAAAACATCAAGAAATGGAAGTTTGCCATCACTTTCAATTTCCATGGTAAACTGAATGCTCGGATGTAGACAATTAAAGTGATCCAAAAAACGATTCAAGGCATCAATTCCATGCGGCCAAACCATAAAAATGTCATCAACATATCTGAAAAAACACTTAGGTTTAAGAAACGAAGTTTTGAGTGCCATGTCCTCAAAGTCTTCCATAAAAAGGTTAGCGACTATGGGGGAGAGGGGACTCCCCATAGCCACTCCGTCAGTTTGCTCAAAATATACATCATTAAAAAGGAAATACGTCGAAGTCAACACATGACGACATAACTTGGTGGTTTCTTCATCTAATTTCTCACTGATTAGTGACAGGGACTCTTCAAGAGGAACCCGAGTAAAAAGAGAAATAACATCAAAGCTGACAAGCAAGTCAGAAGGACCAGAGTATAATGATTTTAATCGTCGAATGAAGTCAGACGAATTAGATATGTGATGTTCACATTTTCCCACATATGGCCTGAGGACCGAAGCTAAATATTTGGCCAAATTATAGGTAGGGGCGCCCAAGTTGCTGACAATGGGACGCAGAGGAATACCACTCTTATGTATTTTGGGTAAACCATACAATCTCGGAGGAACCGCCGCACCAGGATGAAGTTTCTTGATGACATCACTAGGTAAAGAGCTCTTCTTTAAAAGTGAGAGAGTCTTTCGTTTTATACAATCCGTGGGATCATTTTTGATTTTCCGATAGGCCGATTCCTGTAGCAAAAGATCCATTTTGGCAACATAATCCTCACGTGCGAGAATAACCGTGGCATTGCCTTTATCAGCCGGAAGAATGATTAGATCCCGATTTTCTCTCAGAGACCGAATAGCAGCCCTTTCACAAGATGGAATATTATTCCTTGGAGGTGGAGTTCGACGAAGTTTATAGGCAACCTCCTGCCTGATCTCTTCTGCCCTGTCCTCAGGAAGGCGGGCCACAGCTTGTTCTACAGCACAAATAAAATCCGTAATAGGAGTCCTCTTGGGAGTAGGTGCGAAATTTAACCCTTTTTTCAAAACAGATAATGTAGCATCATCAAATTCCTGAGTCGTAAGATTAATAACCACCCGTTGACGGGTGTCGTCACCAGACATAATAGGAGAAACAGAGAGACGTTGGAACTTAGATGACTGTTTACCAGCAGCAATTTTCTGCACCGAGTCCGAAAAAGCCCATGAAGCGCTATCCACCCATTCCCACGATGTGGCAGACAGTCTCGAAGATATTTCCAGATGCAAATAAAATAAATCTTTGGATATAAAATCCAATCGTCGACGCGTAAAGCGAATACGTTCCCGTACCGATGCACGACTGGCCCGCTTCTTGATTTTGTTGGCCGCTTTTGTGTCAATATAATGATTAATTCTGGCGAATTTAGGGATAATACCCTCGTCCCGACATCTCAATAAAAACACAAGTGCACTCAGTAACTTCCCTTTCTTCTTGCGAAAATTATCCAACTTTCTAACAAGACTCACCATCTCCTCCCCGTAGAGGTTTTGGATGTGATTTCGTAGACTTTCCCGGCGTAATAACTGCTGATATTCTTCACGGGTTTGCAGCCGGATCATTTCGTCCTCCAGACACAATATTTTGGCGGACCAGCTGGCCGCCATCCTCAGGTGAGTTAATGCTGGTGCACTGCCTCGCCGGAACTGAGTTCCAGCCACAACGACGGAAACCTTTATACACCACAAACCGTTCACCGCGCATGCGCGAGAAGATAGCGCCTCCTGGCGGTAAGAAGACACGCAGCGCGCCGGTGGAGAAAGACGGCGGAAACGATAAATCGCATCAGGAAGGATCCAAAGATCGAAAAGAAGAACGTTTTTGTTTAATGTCCGACAACATCGGATTCCATATTTTGCTTAGAGGAAAACCTCTATCCCTGTTAATAATATTGCTTGCTAATCTGATTTCAATAGATTCTTTAAGAATACATTCCCAATAGCGAGAAGCAGGAGAGATCAATTGTGTCCTGTCGTACATCATTCTGTGTCCCTCGTTAAGGCAATGTTCCGCCACTGCAGATTTCTCGGGCTGGAGCAACCGAGTGTGCCGATGATGTTCCACACACCGGTCCTTAATCGTTCGAATAGTCTGACCAATGTACTTCTTTCCACAGTGACACGGGATTTCATATACACCGGGTTTCCTCAAACCCAAATTATCCTTAACTGAGCCGAGAAGGGCTCTAGTCTTGGCCACCGGCGTAAAAACACTTTTAATATCATATCTCCTTAGAATTCTTGAAATTTTAGATGATATACTTCCCGCAAAGGGTAAATAAGCAACAGCTACAAAAGTATCCTCTATAGGCTCGCGTGACGGACCAAACTGAAGAGCACGGCATATTTGTTGTTCCGTATATCCATTCTGTTTGAAAACAGTTTTTAAATGGTCAAGTTCTTCTTTCAAATGTTCCTCGTCAGAAATGGCATAAGCTCTTTTTACCAAAGTCCGCAAAACTCCACTACGTTGGTGTGGTGGATGACAGCTGGTCGCATGAAGATAACGGTCAGTATGAGTAGGTTTCCGATACACACTGTGTCCGAAAGTCCCATCGTCCTTTCTTTCAACCAAAACATCAAGAAATGGAAGTTTGCCATCACTTTCAATTTCCATGGTAAACTGAATGCTCGGATGTAGACAATTAAAGTGATCCAAAAAACGATTCAAGGCATCAATTCCATGCGGCCAAACCATAAAAATGTCATCAACATATCTGAAAAAACACTTAGGTTTAAGAAACGAAGTTTTGAGTGCCATGTCCTCAAAGTCTTCCATAAAAAGGTTAGCGACTATGGGGGAGAGGGGACTCCCCATAGCCACTCCGTCAGTTTGCTCAAAATATACATCATTAAAAAGGAAATACGTCGAAGTCAACACATGACGACATAACTTGGTGGTTTCTTCATCTAATTTCTCACTGATTAGTGACAGGGACTCTTCAAGAGGAACCCGAGTAAAAAGAGAAATAACATCAAAGCTGACAAGCAAGTCAGAAGGACCAGAGTATAATGATTTTAATCGTCGAATGAAGTCAGACGAATTAGATATGTGATGTTCACATTTTCCCACATATGGCCTGAGGACCGAAGCTAAATATTTGGCCAAATTATAGGTAGGGGCGCCCAAGTTGCTGACAATGGGACGCAGAGGAATACCACTCTTATGTATTTTGGGTAAACCATACAATCTCGGAGGAACCGCCGCACCAGGATGAAGTTTCTTGATGACATCACTAGGTAAAGAGCTCTTCTTTAAAAGTGAGAGAGTCTTTCGTTTTATACAATCCGTGGGATCATTTTTGATTTTCCGATAGGCCGATTCCTGTAGCAAAAGATCCATTTTGGCAACATAATCCTCACGTGCGAGAATAACCGTGGCATTGCCTTTATCAGCCGGAAGAATGATTAGATCCCGATTTTCTCTCAGAGACCGAATAGCAGCCCTTTCACAAGATGGAATATTATTCCTTGGAGGTGGAGTTCGACGAAGTTTATAGGCAACCTCCTGCCTGATCTCTTCTGCCCTGTCCTCAGGAAGGCGGGCCACAGCTTGTTCTACAGCACAAATAAAATCCGTAATAGGAGTCCTCTTGGGAGTAGGTGCGAAATTTAACCCTTTTTTCAAAACAGATAATGTAGCATCATCAAATTCCTGAGTCGTAAGATTAATAACCACCCGTTGACGGGTGTCGTCACCAGACATAATAGGAGAAACAGAGAGACGTTGGAACTTAGATGACTGTTTACCAGCAGCAATTTTCTGCACCGAGTCCGAAAAAGCCCATGAAGCGCTATCCACCCATTCCCACGATGTGGCAGACAGTCTCGAAGATATTTCCAGATGCAAATAAAATAAATCTTTGGATATAAAATCCAATCGTCGACGCGTAAAGCGAATACGTTCCCGTACCAATGCACGACTGGCCCGCTTCTTGATTTTGTTGGCCGCTTTTGTGTCAATATTCTAAGGAGATATGATATTAAAAGTGTTTTTACGCCGGTGGCCAAGACTAGAGCCCTTCTCGGCTCAGTTAAGGATAATTTGGGTTTGAGGAAACCCGGTGTATATGAAATCCCGTGTCACTGTGGAAAGAAGTACATTGGTCAGACTATTCGAACGATTAAGGACCGGTGTGTGGAACATCATCGGCACACTCGGTTGCTCCAGCCCGAGAAATCTGCAGTGGCGGGACATTGCCTTAACGAGGGACACAGAATGATGTACGACAGGACACAATTGATCTCTCCTGCTTCTCGCTATTGGGAATGTATTCTTAAAGAATCTATTGAAATCAGATTAGCAAGCAATATTATTAACAGGGATAGAGGTTTTCCTCTAAGCAAAATATGGAATCCGATGTTGTCGGACATTAAACAAAAACGTTCTTCTTTTCGATCTTTGGATCCTTCCTGATGCGATTTATCGTTTCCGCCGTCTTTCTCCACCGGCGCGCTGCGTGTCTTCTTACCGCCAGGAGGCGCTATCTTCTCGCGCATGCGCGGTGAACGGTTTGTGGTGTATAAAGGTTTCCGTCGTTGTGGCTGGAACTCAGTTCCGGCGAGGCAGTGCACCAGCATTAACTCACCTGAGGATGGCGGCCAGCTGGTCCGCCGAAATATTGTGTCTGGAGGACGAAATGATCCGGCTGCAAACCCGTGAAGAATATCAGCAGTTATTACGCCGGGAAAGTCTACGAAATCACATCCAAAACCTCTACGGGGAGGAGATGGTGAGTCTTGTTAGAAAGTTGGATAATTTTCGCAAGAAGAAAGGGAAGTTACTGAGTGCACTTGTGTTTTTATTGAGATGTCGGGACGAGGGTATTATCCCTAAATTCGCCAGAATTAATCATTATATTGACACAAAAGCGGCCAACAAAATCAAGAAGCGGGCCAGTCGTGCATTGGTACGGGAACGTATTCGCTTTACGCGTCGACGATTGGATTTTATATCCAAAGATTTATTTTATTTGCATCTGGAAATATCTTCGAGACTGTCTGCCACATCGTGGGAATGGGTGGATAGCGCTTCATGGGCTTTTTCGGACTCGGTGCAGAAAATTGCTGCTGGTAAACAGTCATCTAAGTTCCAACGTCTCTCTGTTTCTCCTATTATGTCTGGTGACGACACCCGTCAACGGGTGGTTATTAATCTTACGACTCAGGAATTTGATGATGCTACATTATCTGTTTTGAAAAAAGGGTTAAATTTCGCACCTACTCCCAAGAGGACTCCTATTACGGATTTTATTTGTGCTGTAGAACAAGCTGTGGCCCGCCTTCCTGAGGACAGGGCAGAAGAGATCAGGCAGGAGGTTGCCTATAAACTTCGTCGAACTCCACCTCCAAGGAATAATATTCCATCTTGTGAAAGGGCTGCTATTCGGTCTCTGAGAGAAAATCGGGATCTAATCATTCTTCCGGCTGATAAAGGCAATGCCACGGTTATTCTCGCACGTGAGGATTATGTTGCCAAAATGGATCTTTTGCTACAGGAATCGGCCTATCGGAAAATCAAAAATGATCCCACGGATTGTATAAAACGAAAGACTCTCTCACTTTTAAAGAAGAGCTCTTTACCTAGTGATGTCATCAAGAAACTTCATCCTGGTGCGGCGGTTCCTCCGAGATTGTATGGTTTACCCAAAATACATAAGAGTGGTATTCCTCTGCGTCCCATTGTCAGCAACTTGGGCGCCCCTACCTATAATTTGGCCAAATATTTAGCTTCGGTCCTCAGGCCATATGTGGGAAAATGTGAACATCACATATCTAATTCGTCTGACTTCATTCGACGATTAAAATCATTATACTCTGGTCCTTCTGACTTGCTTGTCAGCTTTGATGTTATTTCTCTTTTTACTCGGGTTCCTCTTGAAGAGTTCCTGTCACTAATCAGTGAGAAATTAGATGAAGAAACCACCAAGTTATGTCGTCATGTGTTGACTTCGACGTATTTCCTTTTTAATGATGTATATTTTGAGCAAACTGACGGAGTGGCTATGGGGAGTCCCCTCTCCCCCATAGTCGCTAACCTTTTTATGGAAGACTTTGAGGACATGGCACTCAAAACTTCGTTTCTTAAACCTAAGTGTTTTTTCAGATATGTTGATGACATTTTTATGGTTTGGCCGCATGGAATTGATGCCTTGAATCGTTTTTTGGATCACTTTAATTGTCTACATCCGAGCATTCAGTTTACCATGGAAATTGAAAGTGATGGCAAACTTCCATTTCTTGATGTTTTGGTTGAAAGAAAGGACGATGGGACTTTCGGACACAGTGTGTATCGGAAACCTACTCATACTGACCGTTATCTTCATGCGACCAGCTGTCATCCACCACACCAACGTAGTGGAGTTTTGCGGACTTTGGTAAAAAGAGCTTATGCCATTTCTGACGAGGAACATTTGAAAGAAGAACTTGACCATTTAAAAACTGTTTTCAAACAGAATGGATATACGGAACAACAAATATGCCGTGCTCTTCAGTTTGGTCCGTCACGCGAGCCTATAGAGGATACTTTTGTAGCTGTTGCTTATTTACCCTTTGCGGGAAGTATATCATCTAAAATTTCAAGAATTCTAAGGAGATATGATATTAAAAGTGTTTTTACGCCGGTGGCCAAGACTAGAGCCCTTCTCGGCTCAGTTAAGGATAATTTGGGTTTGAGGAAACCCGGTGTATATGAAATCCCGTGTCACTGTGGAAAGAAGTACATTGGTCAGACTATTCGAACGATTAAGGACCGGTGTGTGGAACATCATCGGCACACTCGGTTGCTCCAGCCCGAGAAATCTGCAGTGGCGGAACATTGCCTTAACGAGGGACACAGAATGATGTACGACAGGACACAATTGATCTCTCCTGCTTCTCGCTATTGGGAATGTATTCTTAAAGAATCTATTGAAATCAGATTAGCAAGCAATATTATTAACAGGGATAGAGGTTTTCCTCTAAGCAAAATATGGAATCCGATGTTGTCGGACATTAAACAAAAACGTTCTTCTTTTCGATCTTTGGATCCTTCCTGATGCGATTTATCGTTTCCGCCGTCTTTCTCCACCGGCGCGCTGCGTGTCTTCTTACCGCCAGGAGGCGCTATCTTCTCGCGCATGCGCGGTGAACGGTTTGTGGTGTATAAAGGTTTCCGTCGTTGTGGCTGGAACTCAGTTCCGGCGAGGCAGTGCACCAGCATTAACTCACCTGAGGATGGCGGCCAGCTGGTCCGCCGAAATATTGTGTCTGGAGGACGAAATGATCCGGCTGCAAACCCGTGAAGAATATCAGCAGTTATTACGCCGGGAAAGTCTACGAAATCAGGTAGCAATGCTCATTCACAGCCATTGATTAGATATGTCTTTATGCCACTAACTAACATACTAGTTAACAGCATTTTGTTGACAGCCTTTCCTTCACATTCTGCTTGATGACATGGTTAGAGTTCTACATAACTTCATACACATACACACCATCAATATAATGGGCATGTACATGGTTAGAGTTGCAAATTCTCTGTGACAGCTAGAATTGTCACCAGAGTGCACTAGTGTTGTTCATATTTGGTGTTGCTACAACACCAGGCAAGCTATAAAAGGGGCATGAATTTTGAGTGATCACTGTGATGAACAGAGAGATATCCCGTACTTGTGAGACCATATTATCAGCAGCACAGAATTGAAAGAGGGCTTCAGTGTGGGTCTCTGGTCAATTGTGCAATATACAGATTTATGGAGCATTAGGACGTGAAAGTGGCCTGATGTTTGATTGAATGGGAATGTGAGTGCAGGAATATTCACTATCAAGGTTCCAGTCTGTCACCTCTGACCACTATAAGGAAAGATCACAATAGTGAGCATGAAGCCATTATAACTCCTTCATATCGTACCTGCCATCCAACAACAAATAACAGACACATTTTATGTCATTTGCATCATTGCTCAGAAACTCGCAGCAGCTGGATTACAAATTATTGTCCCATGTGTGGACTAACATTTACATCACAAAACAAACAGCTGTGTTTGGAGTGCTTCTGTGACCGGGAAGCATGGACCGCTGCAGTGTTCCAGACGACCATCACTGGCAAGTATGGCAGCAACATGGAGCTACTCGGTAAGACTTCCAGTCACTGCTAGTAGTGACTGAGGGAACTCTGATGGCAAAATGGAAGGTCAAAGATATCCTACATCCTCATGTGTTATCTCTTGGTGCCATTTTTCAGCAAGAAAATGCTCATACACACGACACACACGTCTTTAAGCTGTCTGTGATACTTCGGTGGCGAACAAGATTCCCTGGTCTGTTCCAGACCAGCTCGGACATCAATTACATCACCAGTGCCAGCACATCAATGATGGGTTACTAGTTGTGGGCCACTTTACCTCAAGAGAGGATACAACAGCTTCATGGCACCTTTCCCAACCAATCAGTGCACGCACGGAGCTGGAGGTGGTACAAGAACATACTGTTAATTGTGCTCACTCTACCAAGTTCTTAAGAAATTTGAACTGATTTTGTAATCAATGAAATAACATCACATACCTTTCTCAACTCTTGAAGTTTAATTTTAGTTTCTCCTCCCCTTCTGTGAGTTTCACTTTTTTCTTGTCAGGAAGCATGTGCGTGTCTTGCATTTTTTATGTTGAAATGTTGTTTATAATTTCGATTGAAATATGAATCTCAGTTACAGTGACAAAACTATACAAATTACTCATGTTATTTGGCTGGCCCTTTCTTCATTTTCTGCTTTAGCTGCGTACAGGTGTTTCTCTTATTGACATATACAGCATTTTTTTACTATGTATGTTGAAATATTAATGATTTTGGCTCAAAGGAAGAATCTACTCCTGGAAATGGAAAAAAGAACACATTGACACTGGTGTGTCAGACCCACCATACTTGCTCCGGACACTGCGAGAGGGCTGTACAAGCAATGATCACACGCACGGCACAGCAGACACACCAGGAACCGCGGTGTTGGCCGTCGAATGGCGCTAGCTGCGCAGCATTTCTGCACCGCCGCCGTTAGTGTCAGCCAGTTTGCCATGGCATACGGAGCTCCATCACAGTCTTTAACACTGGTAGCATGCCGCGACAGCGTGGACGTGAACCGTATCTGCAGTTGACGGACTTTGAGCGAGGGCATATAGTAGGCATGCGGGAGGCCGGGTGGACGTACCACCGAATTGCTCAACACGTGGGGCGTGAGGTCTCCACAGTACATCGATGTTGTTGCCAGTGGTCGGCGGAAGGTGCACGTGCCCGTCGACCTGGGACCGGACCGCAGCGACGCACGGATGCACGCCAAGACCGTAGGATCCTACGCAGTGTCGTAGGGGACCGCACCGCCACTTCCCAGCAAATTAGGGACACTGTTGCTCCTGGGGTATCGGCGAGGACCATTCGCAACCGTCTCCATGAAGCTGGGCTACGGTCCCGCACACCGTTAGGCCATCTTCCGCTGACGCCCCAACATCGTGCAGCGCGCCTCCAGTGGTGTCGCGACAGGCGTGAATGGAGGGACGAATGGAGACGTGTCGTCTTCAGCGATGAGAGTCGCTTCTGCCTTGGTGCCAATGATGGTCGTATGCTTGTTTGGCGCCGTGCAGGTGAGCGCCACAATCAGGACTGCATACGACCGAGGCACACAGGGCCAACACCCGGCATCATGGTGTGGGGAGCGATCTCCTACACTGGCCGTACACCTCTGGTGATCGCCGAGGGGACACTGAATAGTGCACGGTACATCCAAACCGTCATCGAACCCATCGTTCTACCACTCCTACAATGCATGTCCGCATGTATCCCGTACCACCCAACATGCTCTAGAAGGTGTAAGTCAACTACCCTGGCCAGCAAGATCTCCGGATCTGTCCCCCATTGAGCATGTTTGGGACTGGGTGAAGCGTCATCTCACGTGGTCTGCACGTCCAGCATGAACGCTGGTCCAACTGAGGCGCCAGGTGGAAATAGCATGGCAAGCCGTTCCACAGGACTACATCCAGCATCTCTACGATCGTCTCCATGGGAGAATAGCAGCCTGCATTGCTGCGAAAAGTGGATATACACTGTACTAGTGCCGACATTGTGCATGCTCTGCTGCCTGTGTCTATGTGCCTGTGGTTCTGTCAGTGTGATCATGTGATGTATCTGACCCCAGGAATGTGTCAATAAAGTTTCCCCTTCCTGGGACAATGAATTCACGGTGTTCTTATTTTAATTTCCAGGAGTGTACGTCTTCATAGGGGCACAATCAGATCGATGCCCACAAAGAATAATTCCTTCCCTCCTGTTTTTGGTATTAAAAACCATATATCCATAAGATTATCAGGTTTATAACAGAGAGATCTGAAGACAGTGCACTGTGCCACTGAAATCAGTGGCATACAAAACAACCTTTTCAATTACAATTGAAGGATTCATTCATACTACAAAACATTAAAAAGAACATTATGATTTTGGCTTTACAAATCAGCTGTTCTACCACTATATGTTCTGACCACTCGTGACACGTGTTACAAAAATATACTTCGAGCTTAGTGTGTGGTCAGACCAACATAAACTTTCACAAGCAGAAGCAGGGTATCAACCTAAGAAACAAGACCAAGAGCATTGCCATCAGAAGAACAACACTGGTAATAGGCATCCTCGAGAGAATTACGTTGTTGTAATGGCACAGGACTGGCCACATAGCAATGCCGAATCCCAACAACAGATGTAGGAATAATATGGTTTACTGGAGGATATGGGGACATTAAAGAACCAGTGGAAGAAGACACTGAAAGCAGAGCTCATACTGACAGAAAAGAACCACAATGAGTCGCCAATTCTCAGAAATGAAGATATAGACATCACTCTTCACCATCGCACTCACTTTTCTTTCAACTGCGAATTTTACAACCACACTCTGTAAGCACTCTCACAATCCCTGTCAGCATTTTGAAGCATATTTGAACTTTTTCTTTGGTTTATAAAACAGACCAAAGAAGAAATGAACTGAATGAGGATTATAGCCTTTTTGAATAAAATTTCACGTCCATCTTCAACTCTTTGCAGTCACCTCATTTCCAGCCATTATCCCAAGCCAACACACCAACATTTATTTGTTCCATCAGCAGTTCATGGAAAACATAATGTAGAGCAGACCTGTTTTCATTTATCCCTCATGGATCCATAATGCACTGTGAGTTAGTTTGGTTTAGTTTTGGGCATATCCCATAGATTATGTTTGCAACGCACTATGCCATGGAATGTGCCAATAGGTTTATAATTTCTCACTGACAATATGCTACATTCTGCTTTTTATGTAACTAGGTGTTTTTCTTGATATAAAATTGTTTTTAAAACTTTCATTACCTGCCAGCAGATTTAATCATTAGAGAGATAGTCACATGTTTTTATGGTTGCTTACTTTCCTGTCTTTTGTTCAAGAGTATGGTTAAGTTGTGCAAGTGGAGGCTATTTTTATTTGTAGTGTTATTTTCATGTATGTTACTATTATTTCCAAATTACGCCTGATTCTTCACAACATATTTCATATGGGAGTATACGTATTGTGAAGCCATTGTTAGTATGCCTACATTTGTTACAAAATAATTGACTACATTATGTTAAAGCATGGACACCAGATGATATGCTCAAAGCCCTTTTCTGCCCGAAGAGAACTTCTGTGTTTATGTATGAAATTGTCCCAGAAAATAATTCCATTATGGCATTAGTAAATTAAAGTGTGTTAAGTAAGCCAATTTTAAAAACAATTTTTCTTATTTGTTGTTATGAAAAAGATTAAATGCTTCATTTTTTGTGTTAATTTGTGCTGCAGAGTTTAAAAAACAAAAAAAACAAAAGAGACACGTGTGGCCATGTAATGTGGCAGCATGTCTCTCAAATCTGCACAGTGCGTACCTGCCATGGAATGTCTAGCACTCTAGCCGACTCATCTCAGAGATTCAAAGGCACCCCACTAATGTTTATTATTCCATGAAAACCGTACTTAGTTTAAAAAAAAGAAATATTTTGAGATGGTTATATTTGTTCAGGATTTTGGTCCAGTAAGATTGCTTAACACTACCAACTCATGAATAAACGAGACTAGTTTTCAAGAAAGTCTTAGTGTTAAGAAGTTCCAATCACATCCAGATATTTTTTTGAACAAAGATAAAAAAGAAAACTCAATAAGGACACACAAGAATAAGTCAAAAACTTGTATGACATAAGTGGATAAAAAATTAAAATAATATTTCACATCTATGTAAGCCTAGTAACATAAATCATCATCCTGAGCAAATGGTCCCCACCCCCAATGGATCAACATCTCCTCTAACTATTTTATCTTTTAAATATTCTTTACAGAGTTCCTCAGTTACATGTAGAAGAGAT
The DNA here is from genome assembly GCF_023897955.1 of Schistocerca gregaria. Taxonomy (NCBI): domain Eukaryota; kingdom Metazoa; phylum Arthropoda; class Insecta; order Orthoptera; family Acrididae; genus Schistocerca; species Schistocerca gregaria. The sequence continues at coordinate 373,152,555 of NC_064922.1, forward strand.
GGATAGAGAGGTGGCATTGCACATCAGCCACAACTTTTATGAAAATAAAAATTTATCATAAATTTATTGCCATAATTATTTTCATCATTACTCAAAAATCAGCTATTTCAATAGCTACTCACCATGTCTGGTCCACCTGTCTCGTGTTTTTCCATCATGTTCCTTTTTCTGTTTTGATCATTCAGTTAATGAAAGCCACACATTTCCTAAATTGGAAAACTCACATGAAATAAATATAACATACTTTTTTATATTAATGTCTTAAGATAGCAGAACACAGTGGCAGTAATTGAAGACAATTATCTATGAGTATCAATAATGCTATGCAATATTTCAGTGACAAACACATGTTTACAAGTGGGAGAAAAACAATGCACACCATAACTATTCTTACAGCAAATATCACTCAGTTTTAGGAATTAAAAGTAAAGATTATATTTTGTATTTTGTGATCAACATACACTTGACATTAGACAGCATGTAATATACGTGCATTGTTAGTAATGTGATATAAGTTCATTTAGAAGTGCGCTGTGCAAGCTTATAGGGTTGCATTATCACAGAGAGAGAGAGAGAGAGAGAGAGAGAGAGAGAGAGAGAGAGAGAGAGAGAGAGAGAGAGAGAGAGGGTGCTGCATATTTGTAGCTGATTGCATTTGCACAGGGTGTGTTGGAATATGTGATAGCACTCTCTACTGTGGGACGATTATGTTTCTAAATCGTTTGCGAGTGTTATTAGTGACTCAATTGACTTTTTATTGCTGTTTGTAAGAATAATATTTGAAGTGTTTGATCTGTGGTGGTTTGTTAGTGAGTTATTGTCATGTTGGCAAGTATGTGCAATAGATTTGATGTGATGTGAAATTATGAGCGTAGTATATTATGGTTGGAGATTTAATTTTATATTTCATTTTTTTTTAGTCATGGACATGATAATGAAGTTCACGAGTAGGTCGCTGCATGCTACAAAGGAGAGTGACATACTGACCATGACTGGGATGCACATGCTTGTGTTCATTGGTGATGGGGTGGGGATATGATTTTTGGGTTGCATAGTTATTTGTAGGTAATTATGTTGAATTGGGAAGTATTCAATACCAGATTTGTTGCGCTGTGTGCAGTTTCATGGTATCGTTTATTCTGTTTCTGCTATATACTTAAGTATTTCAGATACAAGATTTTTTCAGGTTTGAGTTATGTTGGCTTCTATTTGGTTGAGGGATGTGTTTGGTATGTCTTCACTATTAAGACTGTTATACGTCCTCATCCACAAGCCCTCTACATTCCGTGCTGTTAGTTTCATGTTACTTCTGCAATCAAATGTGTTTCATTTTATTTTTGCCCATGTGTATAAAGTGTCACATTATTCTCAACATATCGTGTAAGCTTGAAATAAGAGTGTCCGCCATCTTAATGATATGATGAATCAAAGCCGGCGGATGGTACTGCAATCTTTGCTAATCCCAGAAAAATGTCTTAGGAAATGCAAACCTCTGATACTAGTGGGTAATAGTTCAATGTTTGTAATTGGTTTAAACTTTTTCTAATAGTCTGGTGTACTTTCCATGTAAGTGGCATGCCAAAATGAGCAGTGACACCCATATAAGCATTTGAAACTTTACAATATGACTGATAATAATAACGCAATAAAAACACAGACAAAAACTTAAATGGTCTTACTGAACATCTGTTAATACTTTTCTGCTGACAGCTGTGGAAAGAATAATAAGCAATCAATAATTACAGAACTATGATTCTGCCTTGGGCAAACATGTTTCGTTAAAGTTTCTCCACTGTCAGGGGGTTCCTTTCTTTCATTAGTATCACTTAATGACATTTATGTGAATGAAAGACAGTCACACAAGTATCAGTATGTGATACTGAGAAATAAATGAGCCCACTGACAATAGCAAAACTTCAGAAAATTATGTATCAGTGCTACAGACAAAGAATTTGTTTGCTCACAAAACCATATTTCCATAACTATGTATTTGAAAGTAAATACAGACAAAAAGAGACCCTGAACCACAAGACGAATAGTATTTTTGTTTTACTAACATTAGCAACATCTATGGAGATCCTCTTGCTCTGGGTAAATGAATGAACAGTGTACATAATCTATTCTAATCTCAACAGTGACATCACTAGAGACATTCCAGGACTCATAAAGCATGAAGGGAAAAATCTGCAGTATCATTGTTTGAGTATATATGTTGACAGTTAGGAACCGGTTTGGAGAAACCAATTTAACCTAAAACAGAATGATACAGTGAGAATTAAATAAGAACATACCACACAAACCTTTTCAGTGTTTTAATAAGTACATTATACCACTCAGTGTTAGAAGTAGACATGGATCCCATATTTGAAGACATTTACTGTTGGAATTTGCTAACGCATTCAAATATCTGGGTGTAACAATCTGTAGGGATATGAAAGGGAAAGATCACACAGGCTCAATCATTGGTAAAGCAGGTGGTAGACTTCAGTTTATTGGTAAAATACTGGGGAAGTGCAATCAGTCTAAATAGGCAATTGCTTACAAATCACTCATGTGACCCATCCTAGAGTATTTCTCAAGTGTATGGAACCGATACCAAATAGGACAACCAGGGGATATGGAATGCGTACAGAGAAGGGCAGCACAAATGGTCACAGGTTGTTTAATGCATGGAAGTCTCTCTCAAAGATACTGAAGGAACTGAACTGAAGACTCTTGAAGATAGACATAAACTATCTCTAGACAGTCTCTTTGCAAATTTTCATGAACCAACTTTAAATGCTGACTTTAAGAATATACTACAATCCCCTATCGCTCACATACGGACCGTGAGGAGAATAATTACAACATGCACAGAAAACTTCAACTATAATGATTCCCACATTCCATACATGAATGGAATAGGAACAAACCCTAACAACTGGTACAATGGGACATACCCTCTTCCATGTACCTCACAATGATTTGCAGAGTATAGATGTAGATGTACTATACCGCATAGGCAACACGAAGTATGTGATAGTACTCATTCTGTCTTGCAGCACAAACGGAAATTAATGTGTTTACACTCGATGAATTAATGTGCCACTTGACCTCTATAGTGGGCAATTCCACTATTTTTCGGTGCGTACAGTAAAGATGAAATACTGTCATGCAATAATACACTACTTCTATGTTATAGGCAAAGTAATCACACCAACATAAGTTATTACAGATATTAAAATCAGATCTTTCGAAGCGTGAAAACTGATATTCTCTTAACGACAATACGGAAAAATTATTATTATTATACTCACCATTAACGTAGGCTTATAATTCGGCACATCTACGATAAAAGTACTGCTTGGGCATCAAGAAAGTCTTACACATTTGTTCAGGCAGTCACACAGCAGCTTCGGTGCCCGGTAATAAGCTGAGACTCTCTATTCATTCTTTCTTACGTATGTTTTCGGTTTCGATTTATCCCGCATTCTGTCACATAACTTTTGTGTTTCATTCGAGATGTAAATATGATCATAACACCACCTTTAAACATCTGTAATGCAATTTTTTTTATTTAGTAAATCGTCAGCCCATCAACACGTTACATGACAATACCACTCGTTAATATTTGCATCAGTACACCGCCGTTCATGGTAATGTTTATACTATTCCCTGCAGCCTGGAACGCTTCCAAATCAAAACAAACAGCAGCGCTATCTGAAGGAAAAATACTATAATTCACGACGAAAACAACAAACAACTGTCGAGTTTCCCTAAGTCAGAAATGAAACTTCGCCGCGACTTACAGAAAATCGAATTTGGCTATCAAAATAATAAAAAAATTAGAAAGGTCTATAATTCGTTCCACTCTTCCGCAACACTCTTTTATTGTAGAATAGCAGAGTTAATCGACATTGTGTACTTACATATTGTTAAACGCGTATCATAAACCACAGAGCACACTGGAAATCCTATGCTGGAATGAAATAAAATATTCTCATCTTTCCGACCGCGTCAAGTGGTCAAAAAGACAACGAGTTTTCGACCAGTTACCCCTTGGACATTGTCAACAGGCATAACTGCTGATGGGAGAAGAAATGAACTCCTTCACGCCGGCACTTTCATAATGACAATCTGAAAACATCTGTTGTTACCTCTGCGAAAGGATTAGTATTTCTATAAGGAAAGTGCAGGCTGCAGGTCTACGATAATGTCCATACGTTTGCATGCGATCACTCATTAATTTGATCCCATCTGGGATGTCACAAAAGCTTTGAAAGGGTAACGGTTTAGGGCAGACGGAGAGAAAAGTGTCAGTACAAGCTGTGGGTCAATAATGTCTGGGGCAGTCTGGACCCATCGTAGGGTTCTTGGCAGATATATACATATATCATCGACGGTACAACGATTGTCAGTAGCAGGTAAGTCACCACTGTTGCTGCGCACCGACAATGTGTCAACTGAAAATGGGATACAACCCCTCGGCTTTGGCTAGTGACGTCATAGTTTACTCATAAATATTACTGACTTTATTTTCGAGCCATAGATAACAAATCGGTTATCTTCTGTGGCGAGGCGTTATCATCGTAAATTTAAATAATTGCATGTGTTTTTGAAAGAGAGGGCTAGACATTCTGTACGATTTTTGTCGCTAGTATTAATTTAAATCGTTTGGGCGACAAGTCGTTGGCTTTGACCAATGACGTAAAAATTTGCCGAAGATGATTTATTAGGCAGATTTAACAGCAAAGACGAGTGTTCATAAACAAAGGAATGCAAGAGAGAAAACAGATGGTAGGCACATATCACGTCCACGTTCACTCGTCCAGTAATATTTCGAACGTTATATTGAGGATATAGCTTGTTTCAGCAGCGGTCCAGCCAGCAGCAGCGGCGGCGGCAGCCCCGGCCCCGTCCACTGCAGCAGCAGCTGCGGCGTTGCTGCCAGCAGTCGCCAGCGCCAGCAGCGTGGGACTTTGGTCCTCGTCTTAGTCCGTCTACGTACGTATTCGTCCGTCCCCAGTTTTACCTCTCTCGTTCTCGTCCTGTACTGTCTTAGTTCCTATCTGTCGTCATGTCAGCCCCCACCACCACTGCCACTACTACCATCACTGCCATAATTTATACTTCGCCCCCCGCCGCCACCACCACCATTGCATGGTGTGCCCAGACGCCCCTCCTCCTCTTTCCATCCCTCCTCTTCTAACTCTCCCTTCGCCCTCGCTCTTTGTCGCCCCCTCCCCAGCTTCTACCTCCCACTCCTCTACCCCTCATCGTTTCCCCCCACTCCCCCAGCCTGTCACTGCAGCTCCAGCTAGGGTGGTGGCCCAACGGGCCACTACCCATGCCCAGCTCTCCCCATTACCTTCGCCATCACCGTCATCGGCGTCACCTTCACTATTGCCATCTCTGGCGCCGACTACTGCGTCCATGCCGGGACCTGCCACTTCCCGCCACCTCCCTGTAGCTCTCATCCCTCATGTCACCACTCACCATTCCGCCGCCCTTACACGCCCTAGTGGCACCACCACCTCCTGCACTCCCAAAAAGGCCCCGCCCTGTCCTCCTTTCCACCCCCCCAGGATGCTATGGATGTCTCCCCACCTGGCCCTTCTCCCTCCGCCTCCTCCTCCTCTCCCTCCCCCTCTTCCTACAAATACCTCCTCTCTCATCCCGATCCTTCCCTCCTCGAGGCCTGGAACCTCTCCCTCCTCCTCCGCAAACACTTCCCTGAAGCCCCCATCTCCCTCCTCACTTCCAGACGGGACTCAGTTCTCATCTCCTCCCCCAGCCCCACCCTCCATACTACATCCTCTCCTGCATCCCCATCACCCGGTTTGGCCCCAACGCCTCCATCACCCCTCTCCTTACCCGTCTCCTACCCACCAACCCCAACCCCCTCATTGCCCACCGACCCTCACTGCCATGATCACTCGGCTCAGTCCGACGATCATGGCGGAGGAGGTGTTGGCAGAGCTCAAGGCGCATCCCTCACTGGAGATGCGGGCGGTCCGCCGCATTTTTAACTCTGTTGGCCCACCCGCCTTATGCGGGTTTTCTCAGAGGACGCCCCCTCCACTGACCGCCTCCTGAAGGAGGGTACCCTCCTCTTCCACCAGAGATACAAGATTGACCCCTCCCGTACCCCTCCTCAATCCCTCCACTGCCAGAGGTGTCTGCACTACAACGCACACACAACAGCTGAGTGCTGCAAGGCCCCCACCTGCCCGCACTGTAAGCAAGTGCACTTCCTCTGGCAGTGCCCTAACCTTCAGTCCCCTCCCTCCTATAATAACTGCAATCTCCTGCATCCCACCTACTCCCAAAAATGTAAAGCCCGACCCCCTGCGACCACTCCTGAACTCACCGTCCCTGTGCGCTCTCTGGATGCCCCCACCCCTCCTGGCAATTCCCTTGGTCCCCCCCCCCCCCCCAGCCCTCCACCGCTGAGGACATCATCAGGTTATTCACCATTGTTCTACCGAATGTCCACCCTTTCCAGCGCCCTCACACCCTCCAGCAGATATCTTTTGCCGTCCGTTCCATCTTCCACCTTGAAATGTATGCCACCTACTCCCACAACCAATCCCATTTTACCTTCTCCCATCTTGGCACCCTCATCTAAATCCCTGTCATGGTGCGACAGCACCGTATCCTGTTCAACAACATCCGTTCCCTTCCCGCCAACAAGAACCTCTTCATGCACACCCTCACCACCCAACGCGTGGATGCCTTCCTCCTCAATGAAACCTTTCTTCAGCCCCACCACACTGTTCACACCTCGGCCTACCTCCTTCACCGCTCCGACAATCCCTTCCCAATAGTGTGTGGTGGAGTTGCCATTGGTCACCACCGCCAGATCCCAGTTCGGCTCCAACCTCTCCTTCCTGACCCCACAGAACACCTGATCCTTAGTCTCTTCTTCCCTGGCCTTACCATCACCTGCATCACCATCTATGTCCGCCATAATGCCTTTATTCCTTTTTACTTCCTCTCCCACATTGATAGTACCTTCTCCTCCTACATGATCGTCACCGACCTCAACATCCATAGTCGTTCTGCCACCCAGTTATAGTGGTGGCATTGGTTCCTCTCCTCCCTTCAAGGCGACCTCGTCCCCATTCCCCAGCACACCCGCCCCGAATCCAACTCCACTCCTGATGTCGTCCTCTCCTCCCCTAACTTCCTTGGTCGCATAACAGTGGATGTCCTGGACACCACTAGCAGTGACCATCACCCCCCTTCCATCGTCTCAGACATTCGTCGCCCCCGCCCCGACCCCCATCATGACCCTCCCCCAAAGTACATCCATGATTATTCCCGTGCCATCTGGAATGCCTACTGGGATCCCCTACCACCCAGGTCGATGGCCACCCCTTCACCTACCACCACCCTGATGATATTACCAATGCTGCCTCTTTCCTCCAGCAGACCTTGTCTGAGGCCGTGGAGGTCCAGGTCCCTTCTGTTGCCATCCACCCCCACCGTTCTACCTTACCCCCACAGTCCATCCTCCTACTCCGTGAATCCCGCCATCTCTACCATGCATTCCTCCGCACACGTGACCCGGACACACTATAGATGCCAGCGGCAACTCCAGAGACACATCCGTAATTTGCTCGTGGCTAAGAAACGCCGGGACTGGTGACAGACATGCACCCGTTTAAACACTACCCTTCCTATCAACTCGTCCAAGTACTGGTCAGCCTTCCGCCGCCTTACCAGATCTAAACCCTCCCCCTACTATCCTCTCCGTCATGACAACCAACCCTTCCCTGACAACACTAGTAAGGCCAATCACTTTGCCTCCTACCTTGCACCTGGTTTCCAGTACCTGGACAACACAGAACTCAATGCCCCAATCACTACACAAAATCTCATCGCTACACTCCGCACAAAATGCAACACCGCTTCTGGTCACGATCGTGTCACCTATCGCCACCTTCGTGAAGCTCCTGCCTCTTTCCTCTCCACCCTGGCCAGGCTCTACGATAGATGTAGTCCTGTCCACCGGCTACTACCCTGACCTGTGGAAAACCTTCTGTATCCTGATGTTCCTTAAACCCGGTAAACCACCATGCGCTGTCTCCTCCTACCGTCCCCCTCAGCCTTACCTTGGTCTTCATTAAGGTCCTGGAATCCATCCTCACCCGACGCATCCACCAGCATCTCCACCAGCACCGCCGCTTTCCCGTTACCCAGTGTGGCTTTTGGCCATCCTTCTCATCCGCTGACCTTCTCCTTCACCTCACTCATCTCCTCTCTGAACAGCTTAGTTCCCGTCATTCCACTATCTTCTTCTCCCTTGACCTTGAAAGAGCCTATGACCGCGTGTGGCATTCCAGTCTCGTCTTCAAACTCCAAACCTTCGTCCTTCCTATTAACTACATCCGTCTGATCGGCTCCTTTCTTTTCCAACATTCTTCCTACGTCACCATCCACTACACGGATTCCTACACCTTTTTCCCCTCTGCCAGTGTGCCCCAGGGTTCTGTCCTCTCCCCTCTTCTGCTCCAGTACGCCGATGACACCGCCTTCCTTGCCCTTGCCCCCACCCTGCAGCGCTCCCAACACCTTCTCCAATCCCATCTTGACCGGTTCACCGCTTGGTGAAACCAGTGGTTGCTTAAGGTCAATCCTTCAAAAACCCAGGTGATCATTGTAGGCAAAACCACCCCTTCCTTCCGTCTCTTCGATTTCTACATCACCATCTATGGCCGTCCTTATCGCCCTCACCCCCACCGTTAAGTACCTTGGTGTCATCGTGGACTGTCGCCTCTCCTGGACCCCCCCCCCCCGCCCCACCTCCAGACTCTGTCTCCTCAAGCTTCTTTCCAGCCGTACTTGGGGTCTGGACCCCTCCACCATCCTCCATACCTATAAATCCCTCATTCACCTTATCCTTTGATACGCCCACCCTGCCTGGATCTCCGCTCCCCCTATCTTTTACAAATCCCTTCAGATCCTAGAATGCCATGCTCTTTGCCTCACCTATCGCATCCGTCTCCCCTCCCCCAAGTGGACCCTGTATGACCTAATTCCCTTCCCCCACCTCCTCCTTTTCCTCGAACAGATATGGATCCTCTACACCTCCCGTGAACTCGATCCTCCTCACCTGCTGGTCTCTTCCATCCTCTCCTGCCCCCGTCCGCTGCTGTGCCTGTAATTTCCACATCCCATCTGCTGTCCATCTCTCCACTCTCCATACCCTCTGCCAAGGTGGCTTCCGCCAGCTCCCCCTTCCTGATGATGCCCTCCTCCCCTCCATCAACCCCTCCTACCAACTTTGATCCTCCCTCCCTCTTCCTCTGTTTTTTCCTTTGTGCACCCTCACTCCCTTCTCTCCCCCTTCCCTCCCTCCTCCCTTTCTTCCCGCTCCTCCCCTGGGCTTCCCCCACCCCCATTCATCCTCCCATCCCTCTGCCTTGGCATCTTTGCTCTCCCCTCTCCCCCTCCCCTTTTCCCTCTTGGCAGGTCCCAAGACTCGCACACGTTACGTGGACATTCACGCGCCGGAGATCATTGCCATCCATTTTCTCGTGTGTGTGCCTTTGTGTTTGTGGTTAGTGTTCACCGTCACACTCCACCGTTCACCTGTGCCATCGAATCATCAGTGTTTGTGCGCTGTGCCAACATGTTTCAGTGTAATTTTCATTGAGTGTGAATGGTTCCATGTTTTGTATTTCTGTGTCTACTGTTTTTTGCCCGTCAATATATCTATTATGTATCTTCTTCACTTTTTTCTCATTGTTGACTCGAAGGCTGAAGAGCAGTGTAGGATGCTGCTACCAGGCTACCTATGTATAGATACCAAAAAAAAAAAAACCTCTGTCGATCTGTACAGCTTAGCTGCAGTATGGGATACAAATTTCATGTACATCGAATTCTTCATTTTCGTTGGCATTAGTATCCAGGTCTTGCAGTACGGGATACAAATTTTGCAGGTGTTGTTTCTTTCACCTCCACCACTACTAGCATTCTGTTCTTACGTAGATAGTATGACTAGCGAAGGCAAAAATTTGTATCCCGTACTTCAGTTGACCTATATAGGTCAAATGAAGAATAGGATACTATTGCATACGAAAACGAAGAAATTGACATACGTGACATTGGCAGTCTGAACCTCAGTTCAACTACGTGAAAGTGGAAAGAAATGACACACACAAAATTTTCAGCATACACTTCATTTGACAAAAAATCTGACAACAGTAAAATTTGTATCCCATTCTATAGTTGAACTATATAAGTCTACTGAAGCATAGGGTACTAGCAAATGGGAAATAATGACATATATAACATGTGCATCCTGTACTTCAGTTGAACTATAATATTTGTCAACTGAAGAATATGATACTAGTGCTAGCAAAGGTGAGAAATAGTGACGTACCTAACATTTGTATCCTGTTCAGTTGACTTATGCAGATAAATGACATCAGTGTGACATATGTCGTGTTTTTCGTCTATCTAGCACCAGTACACGCCATCTGAAGTATGGGATACAAATGTTATGTATGTCGGCCTTTTCACCTTCAGTAGTCCTTGTATAGATCCGATACTACGAGAGTCACTCCAAAAGAAATGCACACTATTTTTGTAAAAATACAGTTTTCATTCTGCATGTGTGAAAGTTTTGCAGTGTGCAGATACATCCTTCCCACTTGTTTTCAAACTTAGTTCAACTTGTTCCCGTGAGTGGCACCGTCGCAGCATGTCTTCAAGATGACTGCTACACTTGACATTCATCAGAAACAACGTGCTGTCATAGAATTCCTGTGCTGTGAAAATGAGACAGTAGGAAACATCAACGAGAGGTTGAAAAAGGTGTATGGAGATGCTGCTGTCAATTGCAGTACAGTTAGTCGGTGGGCAAGCAGGTTACATGATGAAAGTGAGCACGGCAAAATTGAGGATTGTCGCAGTGGTAGGCCTCGTACTGCACAAACTCCAGGCAATTTGCAGGGGGTTAACAAATTGGTGACTGCTGACAGACGCATCACAGTGAACGAATTATCATGCTACGTTGGGATAGGGGAAGGAAGTGTTGGCATTAAAAAAGGTTTGTGCCATGTGGGTTCCCAGGATGTTGGGAGTGGCTCACGAAGGAACAAGAAAAATGGTATACAGTGAATGTTTGGAACAGTACAAGAATGGTGGAGATGAATTTCTTGGAAGAATTGTGACAGCTGACGAAACATGGCTCCATCATTTTTCACCAGAGACGAAGAGGCAATCAATGGAGTGGCATCATGCAAATTCACCCAAGAAAAAAAAATTCAAAACCACACCTTCTGCTGGAAAAGTTATGTTTACGGTGCTTTTCGATTCCAAAGAACTCTTGCTTGTACACATCATGCCAAGTGGAAACACCATAAATTCTGATCCATATGCGACAATACTGAAGGAACTTAAATCTCAGCTGTGCCGTGTTCAACCACATCAACAAAAGCAGGATGTTTTGCTGCTGCACGACAATCCATGGCCACATGTCAGTCAAAAAAACATGGAAGTGATCACAAAACTCTGATGGACAACACTGAAACACCTGCCTTACAGTCCTGACCTGACTCCGTGTGACTATCATCTCTTTGGGAAACAGAAAGACTCTCTTCGTGGAACAAGGTTTGAAGATGATGACTCCCTTGTGTGTGCTGCCAAACAGTGGCTCCAACAGGTTGGTCCAGAATTTTACCATGGAGGTAAACAGGTGCTGGTTCCAAGATGGCGTATGGCAATTGAGAGGGATGGAAATTAAGTGGAGAAATGAAAATATTGTTCCTAAAGGATGTATCTACACACTGTAAAACTTTCAGACATGTAGAATAAAAGATGGATTTAAAAAAAAATAGTGTGCATTTCTTTTGGAGTAATCCTTGTAGTACTAGGTTAGAGAAAAAGAGCAACGACTGCAAAATTTGTATTCCATACTGCAGCTGACGAAGTCATGCTTAACGCATAACAATATAATATGACAAAGAAATATATCAAAATAGACAAATGCAGTATAACATAAAAATAAAAGACTAAAATTCCCATAGGGAGGTTCCATGGTGATTCACATTACATTTTAAAGTCAGTGGTTAATTATGTTGACTTTTTATCAATCTACAAACCTGTGTTATCTTTCGTAAGTCATCATCAGACATTGTGTTATTCAGGCAAAGATCTTGAATTAATATTTAAGCGGTGAGTAACATCAAAATTAAAGTACAAGAAAGTAATTTATATTGTGACTTGTGTTACAAATTTAGGACATCCTATTGCTAATGTACAATTTAGGTCAGAAGTGTCCTCAAACTATTAGGAGTATGTATCTGGTTTTTATCACATAAAATGCAAATTAGGTTGGCATTCAAATGACACAGTTACAGATTTCTAAAAATATTTATACTATATAAAATATTGTAATATAATGGAAAAAAAGTGTATGTGACTTAATGTTCCGTGGCTCATGTTACTTGCTACTTATTGTTAGGAAAAATTTTTCCTGCAAGCAGAGAAATAAAAATATGACATTATTTACCAAACAAGATAAACTGAACATTAACATTTCATTTTTTATAAACACTATGAAAAATTACAGGAGCATGTCATTTGGGAAAATGAACTGTTTACAAACTCATTTAAAATTCAGAGAATTGATAATACCCTCTTGCATTGACATCAAGTGGATTAATTTTCTTTATAATATTACCCTGTTTATACAGTATTTCATCTCATTTTGGAGGCCATAACCAGTAGTGACCAGCATGCTCCATTGCACTGATTATATAAGTTTCCAAAAATTACACATATCTCTCCAGCATAGAATTTATCATTATACTCTACTTTGTATGTCTCCAATTGTTACACTTTTTATAGTCTCTTCAGTATGAAGATCTGCAGCAGGGAAATTCTTTGGAGACAGCAGGTATGTTTGTAGTACTCCTTCCTGGTAGTGAAAGCAGTGAATGCTTTTTATGTTTGGTATTGACAGTGCCAAAGAAAATATTTGAGCCAAATTGGGTTTCAGATTGATTCCTTCAATTTCATCAGGAGAGATATGAAAATTTGCATAATTGTGGTACTTGCAGGTGCTCGAGCAAAAGTTGATGGATTAGCTGCTAAGAATTTTCACCTCTTTACTGCATTCCACACTTGATGTTTCGCAACTGCACCAATTCCATTTACAGCTCCTTTACCATGGGATATAGCAAAAAACTTCCAGGCGATTTCCACATTGTGGAAAATTGAAGTTGAGGTATGGCAGCAATAATATATTTGTTTTTAAATTGTGCAGCAGGCCCATCTGACTACCTTCACATTTTCAGGTATAGTAGACAGTACCTTGCTAATGTATGCAATCACAGTTTCCTTGGAATGGGTTAAGTTGTCTGAAACAACAACTGGGTGATGAGAACCCGAATGCCACAGTGACACAGTGAAAATAGTAGCTTGAACTTGTGCACTTTGCACCTCATTATATCAGTGCTTAAACATTTGCCTGATACTTGATGTGTTGGGAAGTTCATACGGTACCACCCAAAAATTTTTTACCAAGGATATGGCCATGCGAAAGGTGTGTGCCAAGTTTGTGCCAAAAATCCTTAGTGACGAACAAAAGCTGACTCGTGTAAAAATTTCCCAGGAAATTCTGAACTGTGTCCAAGAAAACCCTAATTTTCTTCACAATATCACTACCAGTGACGACTTGTGGTGTTTTGAGTATGATCTGGTGACCAAATGCCAGAGCACTGAGTTGCAAACCCCCAATTCAGTTCATCCGAAAAATGCCAAAATGAGCAAGTCAGGTGTCAAAACCATGCTCAGCTCCTGTTTTGACTGCTGCAGTATGGTTCACAGGGAGTTAATGCCCCCCCCCCCCCCCCAGACAAACTGTGAATGCTAAATTTTACGTGGAACTGCTTGAAAGGTTGCACAAATGCGTCCTCTGAGTGTGGCCAGACATCACCACTTGTTGGAAGCTGCATGATGACAACGCGCAGTGCCATTGGACACTGCAGGTGTTGGAACACCTGGCAAAGCACGGGGTTTCCACATTGCTTCAGCCTCCCTACAGTCCAGATTTGTTATCTGTAGAAGACTTCCAAAAAGCTGTGACGGTGTCTCTAAAGAGGATCATGGAAAGCGAGTTCCAGATGGCATACTTGCTGTGGGAATTGCGTTATATGGATTGTATCAAAGCACAAGGATGCTACTTTGAGGAATGCAGGGGATATGTACCAGTTACTTCAATAAAAAAAAAAATAAAAAAAAAACTGAAATTAATTTTTTTTCGTTGTGTAGTTCAGGGTGCCAATGTTACATACATAATTTTTTTTATCTTCACTAGTGTTAGTATCTTATTCTTCAGCTGACCTATATGGGTCAAATGACCTATGTATAGTTCAAATGAAGTACAGGATACAAATTTTACATATGTCAGTCTTTTCAGCTTCACTGATGGTGGTAGGTGGGCTCAACTATCAAGCTGCTCACGTGTGTCGTTGAAGAGAGTGGCAGAGAGAAGCCGCCTACTGCGGAGCAGCTGGCAGCTTGACTATGTTGGCAGCAATCGTCATCACAGCAGCCATCTGCTGTGTCATCTGTTTGAGCATGCACATCATTCAGTCGGACATTCTTGTGAGCATGGTAATCAGATTGCTGTTGTCGCAACTTCTCACAGCATCTGCGTAGCTTGGAGCTGAGTTACTGAGATCGGCATCTTCCATGTGGCCACTGTCACTGCCTTCCATGATGTTGACATCCTGCATGGTTTCCTTCTCTGATGAAGCAACCATTGGTTGTGAAAGCTTGAATTTTGTGTGTATGTTTGTGTTTGTTTGTGTGTCTATCAACCTGCCAGCGCTTTTGTTTGCTAAGTCACATCATCTTTGTTTTTAGATATATTTTTTGGAAAAAGATTGATAAAGTTATTGAATTCAACCTCACAAACTGTATGCTCTGTGAATGTCAACAACAAGCACTATCTGAGAAGTAAATTCTATGGGTATAACATGCTCATCCTTGGACAGTGGTTCACCTTGATTTTGTGGGAACAGTTCTGGGGGCTGAGTGGCTCAGTGTGATGGATGCTTTTAGTAACTTTTTGTATGTCTCCAGAATGCAGTTGATTACCTCATCAAAGATGATTTAGCCATTATGCAGAATTTTTGCTATATAAAGTTTACCTAACACACTGATTACTGAAAACTGTAACCACTTCACCTCTCAAGAACTTCAGACATATTGTGAGAAAAGTGGCATTACAAATATTCAGTGAGTACCATTTCACCCAGAATCCAATGGTCTGGTGTAGAGGTTCATGAGGGCTATCAAGACAGAAATGATCAAGATTCTTAGTCATTACTTCTGATATGATACATTAACTGTGTTTTCAGCCTCATATCACAGCATGCATCGATATAGACAATACCCAGCAATTTCAGAGCACCCTTCAGACTGTTGTCAAACCCATTGATCATTTTCCCCTAGCAGATGTCTTGTGGGCACACAAAATCAAGCAGCATGACCAGATGTTTGCCTCCATATTTCGACAAGCAAGATACTGTTGGCATTGGCATGACTCACCAAGTTATTAGGTCACTCCCCATACATTTGAGATTCAAATGGCAGATAAGGCCCATGCCAGGAAGCACTTAAATCAGTTATGTCCATGATAGGGATTTGTGTCAAATGAAGGAAATGCTACCACACTCTCATTTTTGGGATAACTCCATCTGGGTCTCATGTTTGGCCAGCCACAGCACCCACAGTCAGTCTCCTGCAGGCCAGTATTGCATTTCCATGGATGGAGACATGACTGAGGCTGTTAACACCATTCCAATGGAGGTTGACATCATCAGCCTCTGAGGCAAATCATTCTGCCAACATGCTTTCCAGGAGTGATCTCCATGACATCAGAATGACTCCACCATCTCACCCTTGGGGAAGGGGACACTGGGGAGGGGAGGAGGGGGGCATGCCGCTGCTGTATCCCAGGAGCACTGGTGACCTCCCATGTACAGCCATGTCTACTGGGTTGCCTGCTCAGCAGACAAAAGCGGTGTACCCACAACATACACTATGTCATCAAAAGTGTCTGGATACCTGGCTGAAAATGACTAACAAGTTCGTGGCACCCTCCATCAGTAAGCTGGAATTCAATATGGTGTGGGCCCACACTTAGCCTTGGTGATAGCTTCCACTCTCACAGGCATATGTTCAATCAGGTGCTGGAAGGTTTCTTGGGGAATGACAGCCCATTCTTCACAGAGTGCTGTACTGAGGGGAGGTATCAATGTTGGTCAGTGAGGCCTGGCACGAAGTCGGCATTCCAAAACATCCCAAAGGTGTTCTATCGGATTCAGGTCAGGACTCTGTGTAGGCCAGTCCATTACAGGACTGTTGTTGTCATGTAATCACTCCACCGCTGTGCATTATGAACAGGTAGTCAATCATGTTGAAAGATGCATCGCCATCCCCGAATTGCTCTTCAACAGTGAGAAGCAAGAAGGTGCTTAAAACATTGATGTAGGTCTGTGCTATGATAGTGCCACACAAAACAACAAGGGATGCAAGACCCCTCTATGAAAAACATGACCACACCATAACACTATCACATCTGAATTTTACTGTTTACACTACACAATCTGGCAGATGACGTTCAGCAGACATTCACCATACCCACGCCCTGCCATCAGATAGCCACATTGTGTACTGTGACTCATCACTCCACACAACTTTTGCCACTGTTCAATTGTCCAATGTTTACACTCCTTACACCAAGTGAGGCATCATTTGGCATTTAGCGTCATGATGTTTGGCTTATGAGTAGTTGCTCAACCACGAAATTCAAGTTTTCTCACCTCCCACCTAATTGTCATAGTACCTGCAGTGAAGTTGCTGATATGGAGTACGTGGCAGTAGGTGGCAGAAAAATGCACCTAACATGAAAAACATATGTTTCTGGGAGGCTCCATATACTTTTGATCACATAGTGCATGTCCTGTCAAGCTCATGGATGGTGTCAACTTTGCTAGAAGGAACTAGCATTGCTGCATTACTTTACAATGTCAGTCACATGCACTGAACTATAGCAAGACAGCTGCTCATTGGGTATATGTGGGGGTGGATGGCCCAACCACAAAGTGAGTTTTCTTTGAGTACACAGTGAATTGTTTCTGAGTTATATATGGGAGTCACCAAGAGCTCTGCAATGGTCTGTGAGTCTCTTCTGTCTGGATGATGTCCTGCGAGCCAGCGTCCCTCTAATGCAGTTAGACTCTTGATAGAGCAAAGTACTTCATTTATGAAACTGTGACCAAATGGTCAGTTCTGGACTTAGGTGCTTCACAGTGATACTTTTTAGTAGGGTTAGAACTGTATTTACTTTAACTATAATAAACATGGTGACTTTGATTCAGTTCTTCCACTCAGACAATAAATTTGTGTGCAGCACAGCTCATGGTGACTACAGTCATAGAATCATGCATTTCATTTAGCCTTTGATGCTGGTCTCTTTCATCACAAATACTGGCAAGATACCGTATTTTGTCAGTTTGTTAGTTTTGCTGTATTTTGTGGCAAAGTTGGACTCTTTATCTTGAGTGGTTTGTATGCCTTCAGTGCGATCCTCTCTTCAGTCAGTAGTAGGGTAAGTGTTCAAACTCTATCCTTTGCTCCAGAGATCTTAATAACCTGTTCAGTAAGAGATGAATTATGTCCTTCGTTTTATCCTGTGTAGGAGGAGAGGGGGGTGGAGGGTGTACTCCTTCCTCTGTTGATTTCTGGAGTTTGGGTCTTATTCTTTCTCTAAGCTCTTTGTGGTTATTTTTGTCTATAATATAAACTGTCTCATTCTCCATTTCGTCATCAATTTCAGTTTTATTTGCATTTCATTGAGAGCATAATATGGTCACTGCCACAGTCTGTATCAGGATAGGTCTCCCCAGGGGGCTCACCACTCTTTGGCGGGTTCGTGCTTGGCTGTCATGGGGCCTCAGCCTTTGCAGCATCTTTTCCCTCCCATGCTGCATGTGTATCCTTCTGTTATTCTTTTTCCCCTTCCTTAGGGAACATGTCTGGGGTGTTATTGGGAATGTTCCACATTGTCTGTCGCTGACATAAGAACAGTCTCACCACTGTTTTTCGTTCCCTTTTCCTTTCTTTGTTTACCTTTCCCTATCCTTCCTCTGCTTCAGCATTTGAGGTTCCTCTTTTTGTTCTTACTTCTTGTGAGTTCCTTAAGCCTGGTCCACACATCTAATGTGTAACAGGTGACTGGGTAAAGCTTAACTCTCAGTCCTAGGTTGACAGGTAGAGTTCACATGTACCACCTGGTACAGGCGAGACCCAGGGAGAGGTGATTGCCTGAGCTGTTACCTTCCCAAATTGCCGGTTGGTCCCTCTGTCAGGTGTTCGAGAGGTGTGACCTAAGGTGGGTGCACCCCCTTGTGAAAGGGGACCCCAGTTCAAAGAAGCAAACCATCGGAGATGCTGGCAATCATGGGGGATTTTCTCACAATGAGCCAATCATCTTCACAAATAGTGTCTATGAAACATAAATGTAATTATGCTAATGATTCAAAGACCCTTCCAACTGCACAGTGGTTCCTGATGGTTTCATGTGCTGAAGATGGTCGGTCCTCCACAATGGTAAATCCATTTATGATTCATAAAGGTGTTGATGCAATTGCAGGCCCTGTGAAATCCTGCTCTCATTTACAGAATGGCACTTTGCTTTTTGAGACTACCTCTGATTTCAAGCACAACTGCTTGCCACTCCATTTCTCCACAGCTTTCCTGTACATGTCGAGGCCCATAGAATTCTGAATTCTTCTGATGGTGTGACTTACACTAGGCTTCTTGGCAGTCTGACCAAGGCCGAAATCCAAACATACCTCTCTGATCAAGGTGTCATTGCCATCCATTGGGTGATGAAAAAGTGGTAGATTCCTCCTGAGTGTCCACACGCACCCTTTTTCTCACCTTTGATAGAGTGGTGCTCCCATAAAGAAGACTATGAAGTTATCACAGTCCGACCATACAGTCCGATGCTGATGCACTGCTACCAGTGTCATCATTTCAACCACACTTGAATGTCTTCTCCCCACTGTCCCAACTGCAATGGCGACCATGCCGCCTCCTCTCGAGGTTGTACTGTGTATCTTAATGAGTAGGCTGTCCTGGAGAGCCAGTAAAAGAAAAAGTTCCTTACATGGTCTCTCATAAGTAATTGGTTATTCGCAAACCCTCCGTTCTACTGTCTGGCACTTATAGTACTGTTCTACCTATGTCTCGCTCCATGAAGGATATGGCCACATAGATATGTGACCTCAAATTCAGCTCTGAGTTTGTGAAATCTCCCAGTGTCAAGGTAGCATTGCCATCCCATCATCCAGCTGTGCAACAAGCCATCAAACTCTCGCCTCAAGGGGCAAAGTCACCAGCTACACAACTGGCAGGCCAGAAAGGACAGAAGGAGTACTCCCATGAAGACTTCCTCCGTCCCTCCAGCCAACCAATGCCTAAGCCTTCCTGTGCTAACAGGAAAGGCTCAAAGAAGTCCAGCAAAGACTTCTCCTTTGCTTTCTTGAAGATCCTCTTTGACAGAGTCACCACATGATATCTTCACCCGGCTGGCCTCTGTGTTGCTAGCGCACACCACCAACCGTTTTTCTACATTGGACTTTGCAGACCAACAACACAAATAAGTTGATGCCTCTGTGGACCTCTTGGAGCAGATCCTCCTGCCTCTGTGCCCTGTAGCAGCAAGTATTCGCAGGCTGTCACTCAGCAGCCACCGAGTTGATGCCCCTTCATTTTTTCCTCATTATGACTCTCCACCAATGGAAAGTTCATGGCCTTTGATCCAACAAAGAGGAATTACAGCTGGTTTGAGAATTGCATTGTTTCCTTGTAATCTGCCTTCAGGAAACAAAATTGTGCTGTCATGCCCACGTTGAGCTTTTGCATGGTTTCCCAGTCCATTTTGAGCTTTCCCCTGAGGTTGGCATTCCATTTCATGGGGGAGTCATGCTGCTCATACAGGATGACGTTCATAGTCAATCCATCTCTCTGACTACCCATCTTCAAGCTGTTACAGTTCACCTTTTCCTTCCTCACCTCCCCCCCGGGTCCGGGGGGTTAGAATAGGCCCGAGGTATTCCTGCCTGTCATACGAGGTGTCTGAAAGAGGTTTCACATGTTTTGGCCTTTATGTGATGGCCCTTGTAGGGTTTGACCTCCATTCTTCAAAATTTTGCCAAAGAGCGAGCCAAGTGGGGAAGAGTGCCTTACAAGGTGCATGGTGTCCATCATGCATTGAGATCTTTAGCCCACTTTCGCTTTGTCACATTTCAGTCCTGCACATTCTCCATCTCTTGGGTGAGGACACCTTCCTGGGTGCGTTTTCCACCATGCACTTTGCAGTGTTGATTTCTGCATCGACAGTGACCAAGAACTCGTTTGCACCTGATATCCAACACAACAGCCAGTCTGTTGTGGTGGGGCCACCATGTACCCTGTTGGTTGTAGCCCCCTGACCACACAGGGATTGCTCTGCTGATACCTTCACCATTAGCTCTCTGTGTATGCCAAGGGGTAGATGCCCATCCCCCTGGGACATTGGGACTCCCGGCAATGGTTATCCAGCCAGGTGGTCTTTGCTGTGGCTGGGTGGCGCCCATGGGGAGGGCTCCCAGTTGGAGTGGGTGGCATCAAGGCGGATGACATGTGATGAAGTGTAGTCCATCATCTCTTGCTGGTGGTGAAACACCGTCAATCTCTAAGTGATCACGAGCTCAATTCAACGTACAGAAGTACGAACCCAAATCATTCCCCTCCCTGGACACACCATGGGAGGAACATCAGGCTAAGGATGGCAGCGGATCTTGTTCACCCCATACCTTGAATGTTCAAGAGCTGATGGGGAATCTTTCATGATGATAAAGCCTCAGTTTTTTGTGGAGCATTTAGAAAACAAGTTCGAGGAGGTGGAGGGTTTGTCCAAAATGAGATGTGGGTCAGTCTTGATCAAAGCAGCATCCTCTGCCCAGTCATGGTAGTTACTCGCTTGTGACAAGCTGGGGGATGTTTCCAAAACCATCACGCCCCATAAGAGCTTAACTATGGTCCATGGTATCATATTTCACAGAGACCTTCTTTTACAGTCCGACGATGAGTTGCATGCTAATTTAGAGCAGTGAAGTGTGCATTTCATCTGGCATATCCACCAGGGTCCGAAGGATAATCAGGTTGCCACTGGTGCGTTCATCTTGGCCTTTGAGGGTGATACATTGCCCAAGAAGGTCAAGGTGATGGTCTACCGGTGTGATGTAAGGCCCTATATCCCTCCCCCGATGCAGTGCTTGAAGTGCTGGAAGTTCAGCCATATGTCTTCCCACTGTACTTCTAGCGTCACATCTGAGATTGCAGCCGCCCATCATATCTCAATTCTCCATGTGCCCCACCTCTCATCTGTGTCAACATGAGAGAGCACCACTCGACTTGCTTGCCTGACTGCAGGTTTCTCAAGAAAGAAAGGAAAATCATGGAGTACAAGACCCTGGACCGACTGACCTACACTGAGGCTAAGAGAAAATTTGAACACCTGCATCCTGTGCCTATGACATCGTCTTACACCACCACTACAACAGTTCTGGCACCGTCAGCTCCGCTAATGCAGGTCACCTCTCAGAGTGGAAGACTACACCTGCCCCCTTGATGGTGGGAGGCATTTCCCTCTCTGTTGCTCCTGCACCAACTACTTCAGGACCAACACCCCCCCCCCCCCCCCCAACCATCGGGGACGTCCATCCCCACTTCTAAGCCAAAGAAGTGTAAGTCTTCTTTGGCTTCTCTCGCTAGGAAGGGGTCCCTTGGGTCACTCCCTTCCCAGGTTTCTTCTAGTGGGAAAGACAACACCCACCAGTGGCTAAAAAGCCCAAAAGCAGCTGGTCATAGGGCTTCATGCTCATCCTCAGTCCTGGAGACTGAGCCAGTGAAGTCCTCCCAGCCAGGGAAACCCAAGGAGCAGCGAGAGAAATCCAAAAAGAAAACCCCTAAGACCAAGGAAAGTGCAGTGGCACCCACACCACCACTACCTACAAGCTCTAGGGCTGAGGATAGGGTGGAGATTTTGGCGTCTGCTGAAGACCTAGATCTTGCCAGACCCTCAGACACAATGGATATAAACTGCTCAGGCAATAAAACTGTGGCAACAGGTGACTCTGATGCGTAAACTTCCTCGTTGAATGTGCCATGCCTTCCCAGTCTTACGATGTCATCCTCCAGTGGAATTGCGGCGGTTTTTTCCACCGCCTGGCTGAGCTACGGCAACTGTTAAGCTTTACACCTGCTATCTGCATTGCCCTCCAGGAAACCTGGTTCCCATCAATGAGGACCCCCGCCCTCTGCAGCTGTAAGGGATATTACAGGAACTGTAGCGGCTATAATCGAGTGTCAGGCGGAGTTTGCGTGTATGTCCTAAACTCGATCTGTAGTGAACATGTGCCCCTTGAAACCCCTCTTGATGCTGTAGCTGTCAGAAAAAGGACGATGTAGGAAATAACTGTCTGCAATGTTTATCTTCCCCCAGATGAAGCAGTACCCCTGAATGTATTAGCTGCATTGATTGATCAACCCCCTAAACCTTTCCTACTTCTGGGAGAAGAGGCAGCTATGTCGAAACTTTATTGTCGAAATTCTACCTCTGCCTCTTAAACACTGGGGTCACCACACATTTCAGTGTGGCTCATGGTAGTTACTCGGCCATTGAGTTTTCAATCTGCAGCCCAAGACTTCTCCCATCTATCCACTGGGGAGCGCATGACAACCTGAGTGGTAGTGACCCCTTCCCCATCTTCCTGTCATTGCCCCAGTGTCAGGCACATGGACGTTTGCCCAGATGGGCTTTGAACAAGGCGGACTGGGGGAATTTCACCTCTGCTGTCACTGCTGAATGTCCCCCATACAGTAACATCCATGTGATGGTTGAGCAGGTGAATGACACAATTGTTTCTGCGGCAGGAAACGTCATCCCTCGCTCTTTAGGGTGCCCAAGGCGTGAGGCAGTCCCTTCGTGGTCGCCAGAAATCACTGTAGCAATTAAGGAGCGTCAGCGAGCTCTACAGCGGCATAAGCGGCACCCTTCCCTAGAGCACCTCATATCCTTGAAACGGCTTTGTGCCCGTGTTTGTTACCTTATCAAACAATGGAAGAAGGAGTGTTGGGAAAGATACGTCTCCACCATTGGGTGCCACACATCACCTTCCCAAGTCTGGGCAAAGATCAAACATCTTTTCGGGTACCAGGCCCAAACAGCTGTCCCCGGTGTGACCATAAATGTTGAGTTATGTACCAACGCAAACGTGATTGCCGAGCACTTTGCTCGAGCCTCTGTGTTGGAGAATTACCCCCTAGCCTTTCCACATTCAAACGGCGACTGGAATGGAACGTCCTCTCATTCACTACACGCTGCAGTGAATCCTATAATGCCCCATTTACAGAGTGGGAGCTCCTCAGTGCCCTTGCACATTGCCCTGACACAGCTCCTGGGCCTGATCGCATCCACAGCCAGATGATTAAACATCTCTCATCTGACTACAAGCGACATGTTCTCGTCATCTTCAACCGACTCTGGTCCTATGGCATCTTTCCATCACAATGGCGGGAGAGCACCATCATTCCGGTGCTCAAACCCAGATGTGGATAGCTATCGGCCCATCAGGCTCACCAACATTCTTTGTAAGCTGCTGGAATGTATGGTATGTCAGCGGTTGGGCTGTGTCCTGGAGTCACGTGACTTGCTAGCTCCATGTCAGGGTGGCTTCTGCCAGTGTCGCTGTACCACTAACAATCTTATGTCCCTCGAGTCTGCAATCCGAACAGCCTTCTCCAGACGTCAACACCTGATTGCCGTCTTTTTTGACTTACATAAAGCATATGACACGAATCGGCAACATCATATCCTTGGCACATTGTATGAGTGCGGTCTCTGTGGACCACTCCCGATTTTTATCCAAAACTTCCTGTCGCTCCATGCTTTCCATGTCAAAGTTGGTGACTTTCATAGTTCCATCCATATCCAGGAGAATGGAGTCCCGTAGGGCTCTGTATTGAGTGTCTCTCTATTTGTAGTGGGCATTAACGGTCTAGCAGCGGCTGTCCAGCCGTCCATCTCACCTTCTCTGTATGCAGACGACTTCTGCATTTCGTATTGCTGCTCCAATACTGTTGTTGCTGAACGGCACCTCCAGGTAGCCATCCACAAGGCGCAGTCATGGGCTCTAGCCCATGGCATCCAGTTTCCAGCTGCAAAGTCGTGTGTCATGCTCTTCTTCCGGAACCCGCACTTTACCTTAATTCCATTCACTGCAGTGAAGACATATCAATTCCTAAGACTGGTTTTCGACACTCGATTGACTTGGCTTCTTCATTTTTGTCAGTTTAAGCAGAAGTGCTGGGAGCACCTCAATACTCTCCAAATACTCGAGCAACACCAGTTGGGGTGGAGATCGCTGTACGCTGCTGCATTTCTACAGAGCCCTTGTCCAATTCCGAACTGGCCATGGGAGTGTGGTTTATGGTTCGGCAGCACCTTGAACATTGCATTTACTCGACCCTGTGCACCACTGTGGGGTCTGATTAGCAACAGGAGCTTTTAGGACGAGTCCCGTGACCAGCGTACTGGTGGAGGCTGGTGTCCTCCATTGCAGATCAAACGTGTGCACCTGCTCGCCAGTTACGCAGCATACATTCATACACTCCTGGAAATGGAAAAAAGAACACATTGACACCGGTGTGTCAGACCCACCATACTTGCTCCGGACACTGCGAGAGGGCTGTACATGCAATGATCACACGCACGGCACAGCGGACACACCAGGAACCGCAGTGTTGGCCGTCGAATGGCGCTAGCTGCGCAGCATTTGTGCACCGCCGCCATCAGAGTCAGCCACTTTGCCGTGGCATACGGAGCTCCATCGCAGTCTTTAACGCTGGTAGCATGCTGCGACAGCATGGACATGAATTGTATGTGCAGTTGACGGACTTTGAGCGAGGGCGTATAGTGGTCGGCGGAAGGTGCACGTGCCCGTCGACCTGGGACCAGACCGCAGTGACGCACGGATGCACGCCAAGACCGTAGGATCCTACCCAGTGCCGTAGAGGACCGCACCGCCACTTCCCAGCAAATTAGGGACACTGTTGCTCCTGGGGTATCGGCGAGGACCATTCGCAACCGTCTCCATGAAGCTGGGCTACGGTCCCGCACACCGTTAGGCCGTCTTCCGCTCACGCCCCAACATCGTGCAGCCCGCCTCCAGTGGTGTCGCGACAGGCGTGAATGGAGGGACGAATGGAGACGTGTCGTCTTCAGCGATGAGAGTCGCTTCTGCCTTGGTGCCAATGATGGTCGTATGTGTGTTTGGCGCCGTGCAGGTGAGTGCCACAATCAGGACTGCATATGACCGAGGCACACAGGGCCAACATCCGGCATCATGGTGTGGGGAGCGATCTCCTACACTGGCCGTACACCTCTGGTGATCGTTGAGGGGACACTGAATAGTGCACGGTACATCCAAACCGTCATCGAACCCATCGTTCTACCATTCCTAGACCGGCAAGGGAACTTGCTGTTCCAACAGGACAATGCACGTCCGCATGTATCCCGTGCCACCCAACGTGCTCTAGAAGGTGTAAGTCAACTACCCTGGCCAGCAAGATCTCCGGATCTGTCCCCCATTGAGCATGTTTGGGACTGGATGAAGCGTCGTCTCACGCGGTCTGCACGTCCAGCACGAACGCTGGTCCAACTGAGGCACCAGGTGGAAATGGCATGGCAAGCCATTCCACAGGACTACATCCAGCATCTCTACGATCGTCTCCATGGGAGAATAGCAGTCTGCATTGCTGTGAAATGTGGATGTACACTGTACTAGTGCCGACATTGTGCATGCTCTGTTGCCTGTGTCTATGTGCCTGTGGTTTTGTCAGTGTGATCATGTGATGTATCTGACCCCAGGAATGTGTCAATAAAGTTTCCCCTTCCTGGGACAATGAATTCAAGGTGTTCTTATTTCAATTTCCAGGAGTGTAGTTCCCCTGAGCATCCGAATTACTGTCTCCTTTTCCCACCCACGGCAGTCCATCTCCTGCATTGGCGGCCCAGATCGGGGCTAACAATTGCGGTATGCATGTGATCCCTTCTCTCCGAACTGGAGTCCTTCCCTTTACCGCCTCTACTTGCGGTCTGTTCACCTCCATGGTGTACGCTTCAGCCGCAGCTTCATCGGGACCTTTTGCATGGCACTAAGGACTCCGTTAACCCCGCCACTCTCCGCTGTCACTTCCTCTCTTTTCTTGACGTGTTCTTGGCTCTGAAGAGGTTTATACCGATGGCTCAATGGCTGATAGTCACGGTGGCTTTGTATATGTTCATGGAGGACATATGGAGCAGCACTCCTTACCAGTTGGCTGCAGTGTTTCCACTGCAGCTGGCGGCCAGATCTCGTGCTCTTGAGTACACCCGCTCATGCTCTGGTGAGTCATTTCTCCTGTGTACTGATTCATTGAGCGGCCTACAAGCTATCGACCAGTGCTACCCTTGCTACCCTCTGATAGCGTCCATTCAGGAGTCCTGGAACAGTCCCGCCATTCTGTGGTGTTTGTGTGGACACCAGGACATGTTGGAAACCCCGGCAACAAACTTGCTGATGGGCTGGCCAAACAGACGATGCAGAGACCTCTTATGGAGATAGGCATCGCCAAAGCTGACCTGCGTTCTGTCTTACACCGCAGGGTTTTCCGACTTTGGGAAACGGAATGGCATACAGCACACACAACAAACTGCGTGTCATTAAGGAAACTATGAATGTGTGGAAGTCTTCCATGCAGGCCTCTCACTGGGAATCAGTTGCCCTCTGTCAGCTCTGCATTGGCCATACATGGCTAATGTATGGTTACGTACTTCGTCGTGAGGACCCACCTCAGTGTTTCTGTGCCTCCCAAATGACAGTCGTCCACCTCTTGCTGGACTGCCTACTTTTAGCCGCTCTGAAGCAGACTTTTAACTTTCCCAGCACCCTGCCTTCAGTGTTGGGTGACAATGCCACCACAGCAGCTTTAGTTTTACATTATTTCTATGAGAGTGGGTTTTATACTTCTATGTAGGTTGTAGCGCATGTCCTTTGTCCCTCTGTGTCCTCCACCCTAGTGCTTTTAGGGTGAAGGTTTTAATATGTTGCAGAGTGACTGGCTTTCCCTTTTTATTCTCGCGGTTGGCCAGACACTGTAATCTGCTTTCATGTTTTACTCTCTTCTGTTTCTAGCGTCTCTCTCTTGTTTTCTTGTCCTCATTTGTTCCTTTTAGTGTTCGTTGCCTTCCCTTCATTCTTGTGGCTTTTCCTTTCTTTCCACTTTGTGCTATATGTTCCATCCGTTTTGTTCTCACACTCATGGCATTGTTTTATTAGGAACAAGGATCTGATGACCTCGTAGTTTGGTCCCTTCTCCCGCCTTTAAACCAACCAACCAACCAACCAATCAACCAACCAACCAACCTTCCTCACCTGACGTTTTCCCTTTGTACCATTTATATCCTTCCATCATTCAATATCACCAGGGCAATCTTCGTCCAGCTTGTTGGGCAGCTGTCTCACCCATTTCTGCTGCTAGGTGACTTTAATGCACACCATCCCCTTCGGGGTTCTCCCAGAACCTGCCAGAGAGGTGCCCACTTGGCTGACCTTCTTAATCAACTTAACCTCTTCTGCTTTAACACAGGAGCACTTACACTCTTTTCCGACTCCTCTCACACTTATTCCCATTTGGACCTATCCTTCTGCACTGTCCAGCTTGCCCATTGTCTCAAGTGCCACATTCTTTCTGACACCTACTCAAGTGGCCATTTCTCGTGTGCTTTTCATTTGCTGACACCTACGTCACCTACATGCGCACCCAAACAAACACGATTTCCTCTGTTGCAATGACCAGGTGGACTGTCTTACAAATGTTATCCTTACCACTGCAGAACATTCCATTCCTCACACTTCCTCTTTACCATGCTGTGTCTCAGTTCCTTGACAGACTGAGGTATGCCTTGACGCATTTTGTAAAAGGGGAAATGCTCTCCGTGTTTTTAACTGTCTTCCTACAATGGCGAAAAGCATGCATTATAAACAGCTGCATGCACAATGTTGTCACATTATTTGGGATAGAAAAAAAGCCAGCTGGATTTCATTCACTAGTTCTTTTAACAGTTCCACTCCCTCTTCCATCATGTGGGCCAACCTCAAACAGTTCTCAGGGACCAAGATCCATTCCCCAATTTCTGGCCTAACAGTAGCAGACAGTGTCGTTGTTGACCCTAATGCTGTCTCAAACACCTTGGGCCGCCATTTGGCGAAAATTTCGAGCTCTTCCCACCATCACATTGCCTTCCTCCATCAGAAACGGTTGGAGGAACCTCAGGCGATATCCTTCTCTTCTCAGAATTGTGAGTGCTACAATGCCGCCTTTACTATGAGCGAGCTAGATCATCATCCTGATCCTCCGCTCCAGGGCCAGACACTGTTCACATTCAGATGTTGCAGTACCTTTCTCTTGAGGGCGAGCACTTTCTGCTTAATATGTATAACTGCATCTGGGCAGAGGGCACATTTCTCAAATGCTGGCATCAAGCCTCTGTCATAGCCATACCTAAGCCTAGTAAGGTCAAACACCTTCCTTGTAGCTACCACCCAATCTCTCTCACAAGCTTTGATTTGCAAGATGATGGAATGTATGATTCATGTCCGGCTGGTATGGTGGCTTGAGTCTCACAATTTACTAACCACTGCACAGTGTGGATTTTGAGCAAGCCGTTTCACAGTTGACCATCTCATCACTTTATCCACCCATGTGATGAATGGTTTTCTGCAGACACCCCTGACTGTGGCTGTGTTTTTCAATTCGGTGAAAGCGTACATTGGTTGGAGGACTGGTATCCTCCGTACTCTCTACATGTGGGGCTTACGTGGCCGCCTGCCCCCTTACCTTCAAGAATTTTTAACATACCATGTGGGTTCTGCCTTGTCGGACACCTTTATCCAGGAAAACAGTCTCCCTCAGGGTTACATCCTGAGTGTCATCCTCTTTGCTATCAACAATTTACCCTAAAATGGCCTTCCTCCCGTCAGGCATCTCTGTCTCCCATTTTGTTGACGATTTTGCCATTTATTGCAGTTCTCCACAGACCTGTCTTATTGAGTGGTGTCTTCAGTGATGTCTTGATCATCTTTTCTCAAGGAGCATTGACAATGACTTTCGTTTTTCCACTGACAAAAACGTTTGTATGAATTTTTGACGGCGTAATTGGTTTCTCCCACCATCTTTACATCTTGGGCCTGTTGCTCTTCTGTTCATTGAAACTATGAAGTTCCTTGGGCTCACGCTTGATAGGAAACTCTCTCCATCCTCCCACTTGTCTTACCTGGCAGCCCGCTGTGTATGGTCCCTCAATGTTCTACCTGTCCACAGTGGTACTTCCTAGGATCCAGATTGTACCACCCTTCTCTGTTTTTTTCGGTCCATTGTCCACTCGAAACTAGACTATGGGTGCTTTGTTTATGCATCTGCACGTTCTTCCTTCTTATGCCATCTCAATACTATCCGCCATCATGGCATCTGGTGCCTTTTACACTAGCCCGGTCGAGAGTCTGTATGTGGAAGCTGCTGAACCGCTGCAGTCCTACCACCGTGACTTTCTCCTCAGCAGGTATGCATGGTGTTTGTCTGCCGTGCATGGCCACACTTACTATGCCTCCTTCTTCAATGACACATTCGATCGCCAGTATGGCATGCATCCCTCTTCTCTATTACCTCCCAGTGTTCGCATTTGGCTCTTGCTCCGGCTACTTAAATTCTCGCTGCCTGCAACTTTTCCGGTGGGTGTGAACCCTTCGTCACCTTAGCTTCATACCGGGGCCCACGTTCATCTTGGCCTTCATTCACTTCCTAAGGACACCACTCCAGCCTTGCTCTATCGGCTTCAGTTTCATGACCTTCACCATGAAACTTCATTACTGTACTCTTTGTGTGCGCTGATGGCTCTCAGACAGACTGTTATGTCAGGTGAACCTTCATCATTAGCGCCGACATTTTTCAGTATCGGCTTCCATCACACTGCTCAGTATTTACAGCAGGGCTCTTCACCCTGTATCAGGCCACAGAGTACATCTGGGTACACAGGCTTTTCAATTGTGTCATCTGCTCAAACACTCTCAGCGGCCTTCAAATTCTCTATGCAGTGTACACTGCCCATCCTTTAGTGCAAAGGGTCCAGGAAAACTGTCACTTGCTTACTCATGATGGAGCCACTGTGCTGTTTATGTGGGATCCTGGTCATGTCAGCCTGACAGGAAATGAGGCTGCTGACGCTTCTGCCAAGGCTGCAGCCCTCGTACCTCAGCCTCCTACTTCTTACATTCCCTCCGATGATCTGTGTTGCCGTCTGTCAGGAGGTGGTCTCACTTTGGCATTGCCACTGGTCCTCTCTTTATGGAAATAATCTACAAGTTATTAAGCCTCTCCTAGTGGCTTGGTCAACTTCCTCTCAGCCCTCCCGCTGTGAGGAAGTCATTTTAACTAGATTGCATATTGGGCACTGCCTTTTTAGCCATCATCATTAGTTAAGTGGCACTCTTCCACCACTTTGTACACATTGTGCCCAAGTTTTAACTGTCGACCATTTCCTGATGGAATGCCCATTTTTTAACCATTTATGTTTCTGCTTTGTTTTGCTGTCTGAGTTATCAGCTATTTTAGCAAATAATGCTTGGGCTGTCAACCATGTTTTAGTTTTTATGCACTGTAGCAATATGGTGAAGGCAATTTAAATTTTAGTTCTGGAACTCTGTTTCTTATTTTATAGACCTTTCTCCATGTCCCTGTATTTAGCTGTCTTTTCTTACATCAATTAGGATTGACAAGTAGCCATTTTTTAACTCCTCTCTGTCTTTGTGTTCTATAGTTTTGACATGGGTGCATATGACCCTAGTTATTTTTGTGCCCTAAAACAAAACAACCAGGATAAGTCTTGTGCCCAGGACTGAAGTATGCCAGCATTGCCTCCCCCAAATGAAATCAGTCTGATTTCTAACCCTATGCATAGGAGAAATCCATGTGAAGTGATGTCATGGATGATGTTGTAAAAGTTCTTATGAATCGGTACAGTGATACCATTTCTACCCACATCTTGGCTTGCAGAAAAATACACTGTATTATTATGCCACTAAAAAGTAGAAATTATTCTGGTTATGGTGATATGGCAGTCAAAGTACTAAATGTTGTTCTGACCTGATAGTATCAGCCTTCAGTTACCTCTGTAAATGGTTGATGAGTCAAGTTTCTATGACCTTGCCATGGCCTTTAGTTGTGTACATCATGAAACTTGGAAAACTAAAATAGCATGACATTAAAGATCTTCCCCTTGCATGGATGGAGTCATATCTAAACAGAAAAAAACAAAGGGCCACATTAGCAAATAATAGGACAGGAATAAGATTATATTTTAAGTGGGGAAACATTAAATATTGTGTGCTTCAAGGTTCATACTTTCCCCTCTCGTCTTTCGGCCTGTATAAATTATTTATCTGGGACATTGGATGACTATTCCAAAAGTGTGATGTTTGCTGATGTATTGATAAAGGGCCCAAATACACCCATAGCAGACACAGCCAGGATAATAATGGAACAGGATTACAGCTTGTTCACAGCCAACTGTTTAAAGCTTTATCTTACAATAATTCATGTTATGTAGTGGCAAATATGTAAAAATGAATTGAAGGTACCAGAAATAGGAGATGAATGATCATGCATTGAATGAGGCTCTGTGTGTGAAGTTCATGGGCATGAGCATCCAGATGGAAAATAAACTGAAGTGGCACCAGCATGTGGACAAATTAACCAAACAGCCCAGTTCTGCCTGCTTTGCACTAAGAAATCTCTCTCACTGTGTTGACTTGCAGACAGAATTGCTAGCATATTTTCACTTAGTTCTATACTGTGGTACAACCTTCTGGGGAATTGCAAGTAGGGTAAAAAATACTCTACAGAAACATGTGGTAATAATGCTGAGTAATGTTGATAACAAATGTCTTACCAACACTTCTTCAGAGACCTAGAGACTCTTCCATTTACACATGAATACATACATTTTTTGAATGTATTTGTGGATGGCCAGATGGCAGTTATAAGAGTCGAGGGACATCAAAGGGAAGCAGTGGTTGGGAAGGGAGTAAGACAGGGTTGTAGCCTCTCCCCAATGTTATTCAATCTGTATATTGAGCAAGCAGTAAAGGAAACAAAAGAAAATTTCTTTTAGGTATTAAAATCCATGGAGAAGAAATAAAAACTCTGAGGTTCGCCGATGACATTGTCATTCTGTCAGAGACAGCAAGGGACTTGGAAGAGCAGTTGAATGGAATGGACAGTGTCTTGAGAGGAGTATATAAGATGAACATCAACAAAAGCAAAACGAGGATAATGGAATGTAGTCGAATTAAGTCGGGTGATGCTGAGGGAATTAGATTAGGAAATGAGACACTTAAAGTAGTAAAGGAGTTTTGCTATTTGGGGAGCAAAATAACTGATGATGGTCGAAGTAGAGAGGATATAAAATGTAGACTGGCAATGGCAAGGAAAGCGTTTCTGAAGAAGAGAAATTTGTTAACATCGAGTATAGGTTTAAGTGTCAGGAAATCATTTCTGAAAGTATTTGTATGGAGTGTATCCATGTATGGAAGTGAAACATGGATGATAACTAGTTTGCACAAGAAGAGAATAGAAGCTTTCAAAATGTGGTGCTACAGAAGAAAGCTGAAGATTAGGGGGGTAGATCACATAACTAATGAGGAAGTATTGAATAGGATTGGAGAGAAGAGAAGTTTGTGGCACAACTTGACCAGAAGAAGGGATTGGTTGGTAGGACATGTTCTGAGGCATCAAGGGATCACCAATTTAATATTGGAGGGCAGCATGGAGGGTAAAAATCGTAGAGGGAGACCAAGAGATGAATACACTAAGCAGATTCAGAAGGATGTAGGTTGCAGTAGGTACTGGGAGATGAAGCAACTTGCACAGGATAGAGTACCATGGAGAGCTGCATCAAACCAGTCTCAGGACTGAAGACCACAACAACAACATTTGTGGTTAATAACAAGAAGGAATTTAGGAAGAACTCAACAGTTTACACACAAAATACCGGAAGTAAAATTATTTTCATATAGATTATCCATCCCTCTTTAGGGTTCAGAATAGAGTTTCATATTCTGATGTGAAAGTGGACAATAGTCAAAAAATTAAAAATCTCCAAACATTTAATAACAAAGTTGCAGCATACCTCATGAGTCAATCCCACTATTTATCAGAATATCTGGATTCAGGAATGTAAATTCTGCATAACTCTAATATTTGTGAGCCATGCCAGGAATGTCTGTGCCTGTTGGTATCAGAGAGGCAATGTGGCTGATGTTATCAGCGGCCAAGGAGGATGCATAAGTTGTATAGTTAGTGCAGAGGTTGACAAGCAGTCTGCCTGGGAATAAGAAAGTGAACACATTGCTGCTTGGAGTGTGTTATGGAGGGACATAACTTCCCACCAGTGCTGTTATAATCTTAGAAAATAAACTACAGCAGAAAAAGAAGGAAAAATACACCCCAATATACACACACACACACACACACACACACACACACACACACACACACACACACACACACACGCAATTAATAAATTTTGATGTGTGTTGATGTGTGTTCTTTTTGTTATCATAAGGCTATCTAGGTGATATTCCAATGATACCTATATGTTGGTCAGCATTTTGTGAGGGATAGATGTTATGATATCAGTAGTTCTGTGCCATAATTCTGCGATGTCATTCACTGGTGTTAGGTAAACTTTGTCCTTGACATATCCCTGAAGAAAGAACATCAGTAATTCTGTGCCATAAAGCTGTAATTTCATTAATGGGTGTTTGTCAAACCTTATCCTTCACGTAGCCCCGAAGGAAGAAATCCAGTGGTATTATGTCCTGTGATCG
The DNA here is from genome assembly GCF_023897955.1 of Schistocerca gregaria. Taxonomy (NCBI): domain Eukaryota; kingdom Metazoa; phylum Arthropoda; class Insecta; order Orthoptera; family Acrididae; genus Schistocerca; species Schistocerca gregaria. Next base: position 373,186,595 of record NC_064922.1, read on the forward strand.
TAGAGACCAATTGATAGGACCATCACACCCAATCCATCTGACTGGAAATGTTGTATCCAAATAGGCACAACATCTAACCCCCAATGAGGTTGCACACCATCTTGTTAATATCCTGAATTTGAGGTGCAACAAATGACTGCAAAATACCAAGATAGGTACTGATTATATGAATGCATGGTGTCTGTCCTTCCAGAAATGTGTGAAAGAACAGACACCCTGCCTTCACATAACTGATTTGCCTCAGTGTGCTCTGAATCCCACCACCTTCAGTGTGGATGCACAATTATGTCCGGCCTCATGTGGAAATCTCAAAGTAGCAAGCATGGATGGGGACTGTGAATAGGTAGCACTCAGTGTATGTGGGTCAGCCAAGGGGTGTCAGCACAATTGCAATAAGCACTGTGTCTAGATGGTGCAGTGGTTAACACAACTGCCTATTAAGCAGAAGATCTTGGGTTTGAATCCTGGTCTGGCTCCCATTTTCACTCATTGACATTGGTTCAACATAAAGTCCTGATGCAGCTGACATCAGTAGTTTCTCCCCTTTCTTTTTCTTCTCCTCCATCCATCTTAAATTTACATAAGATAGGTGTTGGCTGTGATTGTCGTTTCACTGAAGAAAAACAGTCCTATGATTTTATTGTGCATAAGACCACTCCACATTTAGCTGAGGGCTGTCTCTGACAGCAGTGTTGGGATTCTTAGACCCCCAGATCCTAGTACTGTGGTAGTTGACTATGTTGTTCAAATGAAATGTGACCTCATTTGAGAAAAGGACATATTTCTGATAGTCATCATCTTCCTCAGTCTCAGCCAGCATGACAACAGCAAAGTCATAATGAGCACTGCAGTGTGTTGGTTGGAGGGACTGCACAATCTGGACTTTGTACATGTAGATAAGGAGTTGTTTATATAGGATGTGGTGCACTGATGCCTTAGGAATCGGCAACCCACATTAAACTTCACAGACTGACTTCTCAGGACTTCTCATGAAAGCGTCTCTCACTGTCTGAATTGTCTGTGCACTGGATATCCTAAGGAGATCACAACAGTCCCTGTTTACTTAAACTTTGCATATCACATTTTGATGTTTTTGACATCTAGTGGCTGTCTATTGTATGCCACCTGGAATTTTCTCTGGACTGTTTTTGGTGAATGTGTCTTGTGATACCAGAGGACACATTGGGCTTTCTCCTGGCTTGAGTACAGATGGTTTGTTTTGTCACTGTGCCCTGTAACAAACAAAGTGACAGTAAGTACATATGTACAAAAAAACTTCAGTGTGTCACATTAAATTCCAGGTAATAAATATTTGTCTATGAATCATATTTTATCCTTATGGATGTTTGTAACAGGGGAAAAACTTTTGGAGCAGCAGTGGCCTTTTTCAAGACAGATATTTTTTTCCTAACATAAAGTGATCTAGAAGTAATTACTTTCATTTTCAGTTTGAGTAGATTAGCATTAGTCATAATTTCTTCTCATATGATTTGCAGAAGTAGCCAGCAGTGGCTGTTTCTGCCTACTAATGTATAGCTTGGCTTGTTCACCTTTCCTGAGGGCTCTTATTCATGATAGGATATACAGAATTTGATGAGTGATTGACTGAAATGAATGAATGATAAGGGAAGTGCACACCACCAAGAAGTGTTGAAGGAACTGTTTGACAAAAATGTCAAGTTGTGGTCTGATATGAGGATCACCTGTGACTTGTTAAGAGTTTAAAAGGAGACCTATGTTTTGTACACATCATGATACTGAACAAAAGTTGTCATTCATACTTGATATGACAGAAGTAATGTTCTGAGATACAACTTGGCACTATCTGCATAGAAGTGGTAGTTACTGTACAAAAATGTAGTGCAGATGAAATATCATAAATGTGTATAAAAGGAAAATTAATGAACCAAGCACTGAACCCTGGGTGTCTCCAGAGAGCATGAGTATCCATGATGATTCTTCTACCCCAATCAACACTGATAAAAGCCTTTCCGAAATCAAGAAGTATTAATTTGTCCATGGCAAGCTTTATGTTGTCACTCACTTGGATCAATGAAGTTGCTGTGCTACATGGTGTTCTGGAAAAATTCGCTTGATATTTATTGTGGATATTATTTTCTTAACATAAACCGTCCACTGCTCATGATCAATGTACTCCAAGACTTTAGAAACTGTGAGTAATATGCTGATAGGTCTGTTGTTGTCTGGTTGTTTTGTGTGATCCTTTTGGGTATTGGTTGTGTTAAGCTGTACTTTCAGTCAGTAGGATATATACTAATAAGAAGAGATTGAAAATGTCTGTGAGACTTGAACTGTAATATCAGCAAAACTTTTTATCATATCTATCCTCAATCTGTCATTCCTACTATCCCAGAAGAGATTCTCCCAATTTCTTATACACTGTGTTTGTAGAAAAATGTTTCAAGAAAACATTGCTGTAAAGAAATTGCTATTTTGTGACATAATAATTTATTGCAATTTGAGAGCTAAGTGCTGGTGAGAAAAGCTGTTTAATACATGTGCAGAGCTTAAAAAACAGCTTCAGATTTTGCCTTTCATATACTGAATCTGCACAGTTTTCCTACATTGCTGTCAGATTCAATAAGCTACGTAAGATCAGACATTCCTGATTTTGGAACTGCACACTTTTGGGTTAAATCGGACAATTGAAACTCCTGGTAGGAATATCAGCAGTCCAGGAAAAGACAGACCACTACTTACCTTAAAGGTGATATGTTAAGTTGCACAGGGGCACAATTAAAAGAAACATATAAGCTTTCAGCCACAGCCTTCACCAGAAAAAGATAAACACAAGCAAGCACACATGACCACCAACTCCAGAAGCTCGAGTTAGCTTGGGTTAGCTTTTCTTTGCTGCTTATTGTTTACTTCATGAAATTCCTGTGTTAGATTTTGCTTGAATCTTCTATTTATAAAGTCGCATGTATTTATTAACAGCCAGAGTTCTATAGTTAGTTATGTAGCAGAAATTCTCTCTACTTTAACAGAACATTGAGGGGATGCTTTTCATAATGTGCAGGAAGTTTGCAACTAAATTCCTAGTTTTCCATCTAATGTTGGCTGATTATTCATATCATGCCTGAGACTGTCTGAATAGTTCATTTGTAGGCATCATGATTAACGTATTTTAAGTTCCTGTACATTATTGGGTTATATTTTAGAATAACACATCATGGGCAGAAAGGCCTGAATTTTAAGTCTACCTGGTGCAAATCATTTTGCTTGGCCTCTTTTTTGTGATTATATCTGTTAAGATGTAACCCAATGGTGTGTGATAGTTGGGATCCAGAGGTACAGCAGTGGAACAGTCTCCTTAAATGTTAGTAGAACAAAATTTCACATGCAAATTTATATACGTATCCCTCACAATCATCATTGCTCGTATTGCAACACCAATGAGAACAAAGCTGATTGGTGGTAGGATACTGTGCTAGTTTTGGGTGTTGAGAATCGAGATCATTGTTTGTCTTTAGGTATTTGCCTCTGTTATACTTACTATTTTTGTTTTTAGTTCCTAGCAAATGTATACACATGAAAATGTTGTATAACTCATCAAAATGAGCTGTTGATGATTGTAAGCTGGCTCAAGTGGCAAGCAGCACTCCGAAATATTCCAGAGTCATGTCCTGAAGGCTGGCCTATGAGATCTGTTCAAAAAATTCTGGAACTTTGGCCACAAATTTTTCTACAAAGGGTGGTGTTGCGGCTTTTGTCCATGACATGCACCACTCATCTGAGCTCCCTCTCGTTACAGACTTGCGAGCAGTTGCAGATGACCTTCTTGTGGGGCGGAGGCTCACAATCTGTTCCGTTTACTTACCACCTCAGGATGCAATAGACTCTGAGGCTCTCACAGGCCTTATTAGCCAACTCCCCCACCCATTTCTCCTTCTGGGGGACTTCAATGCTCATAATGTCTTATGGGGCTCTATGACTACTTGCCCCAGGGGTCGCGTTCTGGAAAGCCTCATGACATCTGAAGAACTGTGCATCCTCAACTCTGGTGCTCCCACTCATTTCTGTACTGCTTCTGGGTCGTCGTCAGCTATTGACCTTTCCTTTTGCTCTCCAGCACTCATGGATTCTGCTCTGTGGGAGGTTGCCGCAGCCCTCCATTCTAGTGACCACTTCCCCCTTTGGATTCGCCTCCTGGATGAGGCTGTGGCATTACCAGTGCCGCCCAGATGGCACCTCTGCAGAACTGATTGGACACTTTTCAGCAATTTGGCTGTTTTGGAACACCATGCCAGCGTCCACGAATGGGTCGACCATGTTACAGCTGTGATCTCCCATGCTGCTGAATTGTCGATCCCACGGTCCTCAAGTCATCCCAAGAGGCGTCCTGTCCCTTGGCGGACCCCTGAGTGCCGCTCAGCCATCCAAGCCCACTGTGCAGCTCTGCTCCACTTCAAGTGCCATCCTCAGCTGACAATCTTGCGGCCTTCCGGGTGGCAAGGGCCAAGGCGCGGCGAGTGATTAAGAGAGCAAACGACGGTCATGGCAATCGTTCTTGAACTCCATCTCCCGCTCCACTAGTTCTACGAAAGTATGGGAAGCCATCAGGAGGATTTCCGGGAAACGCAGCCAACTACCTGTCATGGCTTTGCTGCATCAGGGAGAGACATTGCCCAGACATTGGCCATGCATTTTGCGGAATCTACTGCCACTATTAACTGTGATCCAGATTCCTGCCACTACCACAATGCCATAGTGAGGGGTCACTTGGACTTCTGGTCTCCAAATTCTGAACCCTACAACTGCCCCTTCACAATGTGGGAACTGGATTCGGTGCTGTCTGTGGCGCATGAGACTGCGCCCGGTCATGATCAAATCCTGTACAGCATGCTGCAGCAGTTGTTGCTGCCATCCAAGGAAGTTCTCCTGAATTGTTTTAATATGATATGGTCATCTGGCATGTTCCCTGACTGATGGAGGGAGGCGATTTTGATTCCCCTCCTCAAACCGGGGAAGGACCGAATGCTTCCCAGTAGTTATCGGAGTATTGCCTTCACGAATTGTGTCGGGAAGACATTGGAACGCATGGTCAACTGTCGCCTGGTTTGGCTGCTCGAGACCAGGCAGCTCCTTAGCCACTCTCTGTGTGGCTTTTGGAGATGTCATTCAGCTATAGACAGTTTGACCCTGCTTGAGGCGGTCATCCAGCAGGCCTTCCTATGTAACCAGCATTGTCTAGGTGTATTCTTTGACATTAATAAGGCGTGTGACACTACTTGGCGCCGCCTTATCCTCAATCAACTCCATCAGTGGGGCTTTCATGGCCATCTTCCCATCTTCATTCGGTCCTTTCTTTCCCGCCGCCTCTTTTGATATCGGGTTGGTAATGTGCTATCTGATTTGTATGTGCAGGATAATGGTGTTCCTCAGGGAAGCATTTTAAGTGTCACCCTCTTTACCATCACCATTAACAGTATCACGTCCACTATCCGGAGTCCTGCCCAGTGCTCCTTGTTTGTGGACGATTTTGCTGTTTTCTGTTCTTCCTCCAGTCTTATCACTGCTAGTCAGCAACTGTAGCTTAAGATAAAGCGATTAGAGGCATGGACTGTGAAGACGGGTTTTACCTTTTCTGCAGACAAATGTGTGTGTGTTCATTTTAATCGTTCTCGACGTCCTTTTACCTCGCCTGAATTGCGTCTGAGGGACACCATTCTTCCTTCTAGAGACACTGTGAAGTTCCTGGGCCTCACTTTTGATTCCAAGTTGTCGTAGTTGCCGCACCTTAAAGACCTCAAGGTGTGGGCCCTGAAGGCACTAAATATTTTGAAGTGTCTGAGCCATCGGTCCTGGGGAGCAGATCGGGCACGACTGCTGCAGTTTTATAGGGCTTTTGTCCAGTCACATCTTGACTATGGATGCACCGTGTATGGGTCAGCGAGGCCTTCGTATCTGAAGATTCTTGACACAGTACACCATGAGGGTATCAGGCTGGCCACTGGTGCATTCCGTACCAGTCCCATCCCCAGCCTGTGTGCTGAAGCAGGGAAACCACTGCTCGCCATCCTGTGGAAACTCCTCATGGTGCAACGGGTGTGTCAATTCCTTGCCTGTCCTACCTCCCCTGTGTATCCTACCATTGCCCGACTGCTTATGGAATGTCTATTTTCCAGTCGTCCCAGGGCAACAAAACCATTTGGGATTCATGCCAAGCATTTGCTTGAGTCCCTTGGTGTGGAGCGTGTGGCACTCCAACTCCAGGGTTTTACCCGCATGCCTCCCTGGTTGCTCCTGAGGCCCAGCGTCCTTTTAGACTTGTCAGAGTACCGGAGGAGCTGTACTCCTCTGTCTGTTTTTACCTCCTTATTTTACGATATTTTAAACCAGCATCCTGACCATGTACCGGTATTTATGGATGGGTCTAAACAGGGGGACTCTGTTGATTGTGCTGTTGTTTTTCCTGATCAAGTTGTCAAGTTACGGCTTCCTGCGGCGTTTACCATCTATGATGCCGAATTACTTGCGATCTTGCGGGCATTGGAGCAGATGAGATGTGTTCCCAGTCTTAAGTTTCTTATCTGTTCTGACTCCCTGAGTGCCCTTCAGACCATGCAACACTTGTACCCAGCGGATACAGTCGTCCAGAACATCCACGATGCCCTACTCCACCTGCAACGGCAGGGGAAGGTGGTTTCTTTCTGCTGGGTGCCGGGACACGTGGGTATTAGGGGAAACGAACTGGCGGATGAGGCTGCCAAAGATGCATGTTCCCTCCCTCACGTTGTTGAATGCGCTGTCACCCTCCATACTGTTACCTCCCTTTTGCATTTTCGTGTTATGCGTCAGTGGGAAGAGGAATGGCTGGAAGTCGGTGAAAATAAGCTGCATCTGGTCAAGGCCACCATGCGGCCTTGGCGTACATCCTACCAGTCGTACAGGCGGGATAAGGTTCTCCTCACTCACCTTCGCATCGGGCACAGTCCCTTAACGCGTGGTTTTTTACTCTGGTGGGAGGACACCCCAATCTGCAGTGCTTGTGGTGTCCAGATTACTGTCCACCACATTTTACTTGACTGTCCTGTATTCTCTGACCAGAGGGCGGTGGTTTCCTTGCCAACGGATTTGCCCTCTATTTTGCAAGACGATGCAATGACTGTGGTTAAGGTCTTACGGTTTTGTGTCCTGTCAAATTTGTTGCCTCGGATTTTAGGGAGAGGATTTTAATGTGCTGCTGGGTCACTGGCTCACCCAGGTTTTAGGTAAGAGGTCTGCCAGTCACGATTACCTACTTGTTTCACTTCGATTTCTGTTCTTTTTTCCTTGTGTTTCCTTTCCTTTTTAGTGTGTTTCTTCTCCTCTTGCTTTGCCTCTGTATGTGAGGATTTGGAACTGCGTCAGGTCTGTGTTTTTTAGCCGTTCTCCTTGTTCACTGTCCGTCTTCATCCCTTCACCAGTCGTGCAGGCGGGATAAGGTTCTCCTCACTCGCTGTTTCTATGCGTTTGGGCACTGATAACCATGGGCTTCTTCGTCCCTTCACAGCATGTGTTCCTGTTTCTATGCGTTCGGGCACTGATGACCATGCTGTTTAGTGCCCGAAAACCTCAAACCACACACACACACACACACACACACACACACACACACACACACACACACTTGCTAGGTCACGTGAAGTGCCATCTGTGAATTTTACACCATAGGGTTACATTTTAACAGATATAATCACAAAAAAAAAGAGATCAAGCAAAGTGATTTGCACCAAGTAGACTTAGAATACAGGCCTTTCTACCCATGGTATGTTATTCTAAAATATAAACCAATAATGTACAGGAACTTAAAATAGGTTAATCATGATACCTACAAAAGAATTATTCATAAATCTTGTCTATCATTGCAAATCTCCATTCTTTCAATGGGGTTTTCAACTTTGGAAGTAAAAAATGTCCACAGGGGTGAGGTTTGGAGAGTATGAGGCAGCACAGTGATTTCATTTTTTGTGCAGTAGTCACACACCAACAGGGATAAATGTGATGCAAGACCCATGAATGGTCTCATTACATTTCAGGACATTTCCTTCTCACATTTTCTTGCAGGCATCACAAATTGTCCCAATAGTAATGTTGATTAACAATTTGTCCCTGTGGTACAAGTTTGTGATGAACTAATTCTTCAAAAACTAAGAAAACTATCAGCGTGGCTTTGACATTTGACCTGACCTGATGGGCTTTTTTTGGTCTTGGAGAACCTTGCCTGACTCCTTGTGAAGACTGAACCTTGGTCTCAACAACATAACCACAGATTCACATCTCATTACTAGTAGTGATTCTCTTAATGAATATCTTGTTCTCATTTGCTCGATCTGAAAGCTCTTCACAGATTGTGAGATGAAGCTCTGTCTGGTCTTAACTCATGAGCCATGGGATGAACTTGGCAGCAACATGATGCATTCCAAGATGCTGGTCTGGGTGACATGGCATGATCCAAGGGAAATGTTACATTCCTCTGCAATCTCTCGGACAGTCAATCTTTGATTGGCATGCATAATTTTGTTGACATTCCTGATGTGCATCATCGTAGATGTCGAAGGGAATCCTGAATGAGGGTCATCTTTAACTACCATCTGGCAATTTTTAATCTGTGTGAACCATTTGTAACACTAAATACAACTTAAGCAATCATCACCATAGACTTCCTGCATCATTTGGTGCGTCTCTGTAAAGGTTTTCTTGAGTTCCATGCAAAATTTAATGTAGACACTTTGCTCTTCTAACTCTACCATTTCGAAATTCACAAACTGTGCAACACAATGTTCTACTCAGTTCAATACTGAACAATAACTACCAGACATAAAACAATTAAACTTTCACCAGTTACACACTAAACACAGAAATGTGCGCGGATGCAAATTATATTTTGCTTCAACTCACCATTAGTGTGAAATTATGAATATTCCAGAATTTTTTGAACAGATCTCATATGCCGTCCCTGTCTGCTGTCCAGAAGGGGTGCAGTGACTTACACTCACTACAATAGACCTACTTAAGAGGTGCCCATAGTCTATAACATGAGCATCATCACATTTTGATGTAAGATGGACTCGCTAATAGAACATATCAAGGAGTGAACTGTTCATTGATAAGGAGTGATTCTCAACAAGGACTGCTTCTATCTCTCTTAAGTAGTGGTTAAGAAGAGGTAGAGGGAAAGGCTTAAACAATCCTGATAAAGTATTCAGACAGAAGTGATACTAAAATTATAGGTTGCTGCTAGCTGAAGCAAACTAAATATAAATATAAATTAACTCCTGATGAACTAACCAAATTAAATCTATTATGCATTAAAGCAGCAGACAGTTGTAGTGAAGAAAACAAAAATTATAGGGTTAAAAGGGCAGATAAAGTAGATTGTAATTAATATAATAAATCAATACTAAATGCTCTGTGGATATGGACAAAAAATCTTTAGAATAATTAGTAATACAATGAAATATAATAGTTGAGGAAGCTTACAAAACATACACAAAAAAAACCAACAAAGTATGAGCCTCTTTCACTTGCAATGTTACGTTCAATGTCTTTCAGTTCAGTTATGTATATTATTGATTGTTTTCCTCCTGCAGATTTCACTATGACCCTGTCAATGTGAGTCAATAAATTTGAAAAGTGAACTTTGAGATGGCAATGTTTAAAAACTTTAGGTTTTTGTACACTAGATTTTCCCTGAGAGTAATTCTAGTCTCAGTGAGTTACCTTTCCTGGCTAGGCACATCTGATCTTTCCCGATATGATACAAATTGTGGGATGCGTACTGTAAGACCTGCGGTACACACACCATCAGATTATTTGACTTGTCACTCTAACGAAGTAGGCGAGAGTCAGCAATACATCTCGTAGTCTTATTGTGGCATGTTTATCTTCTGCCGTTAGGTCAGACGATAGAAATGCCACTTGCGCACTTAGAGTAGCAGATTGACAGTGCCCAACTATGAACAGAACTTGATTAATTTTCACACACATTTATTAAAATAATAAAAAGCATAGAAATTACTTAACTTTATTCTGGATGCTGTTTACAATTAACAATCTGAAGTTCCTTTGGTCTTGGTACGTTAATCTTATTCTCACATATCTCTGATACTTGACAAGGTGTCTATTCATTTATCTTCATGGCTATGTACAGGAATATGGTAATCTTATTAGGTGCAGACTGAAACTTGACTACAGACTAATGCAGACTGACTGATCAGAGGTCTGTACACTCGTTATAATACCTCGAATGTTCAGGTATCACTAAGCGAGTGTGATCTGCAAGGAGAAAAGGTTCTACATTAGCAGCAATCTCATTGGCTGCGTTACATATTAATACGTGGATCGGCGGAAGCAGAATTTGGTCCGTCTCTAAGACAACGCCATCTCGTATAGTGGAGACGGACAAGTGCTGCGCCTGCGCTGTTGTGCGTAGCAGGGTGCGCTCTAGTGGGAACGTTGTGTACGCGCTGACTAAGCGGAACTATGTACACAATGCAAATTTAATCATCATGGACCTGCATCTCATGGCATCCAATCTCCTGCATTTTACTCTGTGGCTGCTGTCGATGTCACATTTACCTGCATGTGAAGCTTCTCAAACATGATTTTGATGAACAAATCATTGCACAAGCTGGTATTGCTTTAGTTTTTTGGTATCTGTGGACAGTTTAATTGCTAGTGTGACAAACTGTTTTTTTTATTTTTTTTATATTCACCCCTAGGACTTTCTTAGAGACTTGGTGCTATTATGCCCAAGAGAACACTTGCCTATGAAAGTAAAAGGTCCTGAGTGTGAGTCTCAGTCCAGTGCACAGTTTTAATCTGCCAGGAAGTTTTGATTAGGATTAGCAAAATGATTTCACCTTTTTAACATTAACTTATTCAGCAGTAGCCACCAGATAGATCACGGGAGGTGCACATCGGCACAGCGTGTCACGAACAGTAGTTGCCGCAAGTAAAGTCTCATTCACCAGAGGGCACACGACAATTCAGCTGTGCCCTCTGCCAGTGGAACAACAACTCAGGCAGCACGGGCCGTGCCCAGTCAGTTTACATCGGGCATGCCTAGCAGACAGTTCCTGGTATACACTATGTGAAGTGTGACGGAAAACATGAATCGTGTTACTACATATTCATAATTGGATTTGGAATTATGTTATTAACTATAATTCAATGAAGACGAGATGTATATCAGTGCACACTCCACTCCAGAGTAAAAATTTCATTCTGATGCCAAATTGTCTCTTGGGTTTTATACATGACTACTGCCATCACTATGCCAATGACTGCTTGCACAATGAGGACAGTGCATCATCACTTTGCTGCACTTACCTGGGGCCAGGCAAGTCCCTGAAGCAGTGCTTCATCTGCCACCAGTGACCTTGCATCTGCACTGCCTGTGTCACTGCTGCCAGTTCATCTACATCTACATGATTACTTCTGCAATTCACATTTAAGTGCTTGGCAGAGGGTTCATCAAACCACAATCATACTATCTCTCTACCATTCCACTCCCGAACAGCACGCGGGAAAAACCAACACCTAAACCTTTCTGTTCAAGCCCTGATTTCTCTTATTTTAATTTGATGATCGTTCCTACCTACATAGGTTGGGCTCAACAAAATATTTTTGCATTCGGAAGAGAAAGTTGGTGACTGAAATTTTGTAAATAGATCTCGCCGCGATGAAAAATGTCTTTGCTTTAATGATTTCCATCTCAAGTCACATATCATATCTGCCACACTCTCTCCCCTATTACATGATAATACAAAACAAGCTGCCCTTTTTTGCACCCTTTTGATGTCCTCCGTCAATCCCACCTGGTAAGTATCCCACACCGCGCAGCAATATTCTGACAGAGGACGAACGAGTGTAGTGTAAGCTGTCCCTTTAGTGGACTTGTTGCATCTTCTAACTGCCCTGTCAATGAAACGCAACCTTTGGCTCGCCTTCCCCACAATATTATCTATGTGGTCTTTCCAACTGAAGTAGTTCGTAATTTTAACACCCAGGTACTTAGTTGAATTGACAGCCTTGAGAATTGTACTATTTATCGAGTAATCGAATTCCAACAGATTTCTTTTGGAACCCATGTGGATCACCTCACACTTTTCGTTATTTAGCGTCAACTGCCACCTGCCACACCATACAGCAATCTTTTCTAAATCGCTTTTCAACTGATACTGGTCTTCGGATGACCTTACTAGATGGTAAATTACAGCATCTTCTGCGAACAACCTTAGCGAACTGCTCAGATTGTCACCTAGGTCATTTATATAGATCAGGGACAGCAGAGGTCCCAGGACGCTTCCCTGGGGAACACCTTATACCACGCCAGTTTTACTCGATGATTTGCCGTCTATTATTACAAACTGCGACCTTCCTGACAGGAAATCACGAATCCAGTTGCACAATGAGACAATACCCCATACGCCTGCAGCTTGATTAGAAGTTGTTTGTGAGGAATGGTGTCAAAAGCTTTCCGGAAATCTAGAAATACGGAATCAACTTGAGATCTACTGTCGATAGCGGCCATTACTTCGTGCGAATGAAGAGCTAGTTGCATTGCACAAGAACTATGTTTTCTGAAACCATTCTGATTATGTATCAATAGATCGTTCCCTTTGAGGTGATTCATAATGTTTGAATACAGTATATGCTCCAAAACCCTACTGCAAATCGACATCAATGATATAGGTCTGTAGTTCGATGGATTACTCCTACTACCCTTCTTAAACACTGGTGCAACCTGTGAAATTTTCCAATCTGTAGGTACAGATCTATTGGTGAGTGAGTGGTTGTATATGATTGCTAAGCAGGGAGCTTTTGTATCAGCATAATCTGAAAGGAACCTAATCGGTATACAATCTGGACCTGAAGACTTGACCGTATCAAGTGATTTGAGTTGCTTCGCAACCCCTAAGGTATCTACTTCTAAGAAACTCATGCTAGCAGCTGTTCGTGTTTCAAATTCTGGAATATTCCATTCATCTTCCCTGTTGAAGGAATTTCAGAAAACTGCATTCAATATCTCCGCTTTAGCAGCACAGTCATCGGTAACAATACCATTGGCACTGCGCAGCAAAGGTATTGACTGCATCTTTCCGCTTGTGTTCTTTACATACGACCAGAATTTCTTCAGATTTTCTACCAAATTTCGAGACAATGTTTCATTGTGGAACCTATTAAAGGCATCTTGCATTGAAGTCTGTGCCAAATTTCAAGTGTCTGCAAATTTTAGCCAATCTTCGAGATTTCGCGTTCTTCTGAACTTTGCATGTTTTTCCGTTGCCTCTGCAACAGCGTTTGGACCTGTTTTGAGTACCATGGGAGATCAGTTCCATCTCTTACCAACTTATGTGGTATGAATCTCTCAATTGCTGTTGCTACCAGATTTTTGAATTTGAGCCACATCTTGTCTACATTTGCATAGTCAGTTCGGAAGGAATGGAGATTGTCTCTTAGGAAGGCTTCTAGTGACACTTTATCCTCTTTTTTAAATAAAATTGTTTTGTCTTTGTTTCTGGTGGATTTGGAAGAAACGGTGTTGAGCCCAGCTACAATGACCTTGTGATCACTAATCCGTGTATCAGTCATGATGCTCTCTATTAGGTCTGGATTGTTTGTGGCTAAGAGGTCAAGTGTGTTTTTGCAACCATTTACAATTCGCATGGGTTTGTGGACTAACTGCTCAAAATAATTTTCAGAGAAAGCATTTAGGACAATCTCTGAAGATGTTTTCCACCGGTTTTGAACAAGTATTTTTTCCAACATATTGAGGGAAGGTTGAAGTCCCCACCAACTATAACCGTATGAGTGGGATATTTATTTGTTATGAGACTCAAAATTTCTCTGAACTGTTCAGCAACTATATCATCAGTCTGGGGGTCGGTAGAAGGAGCCAATTATTAACTTAGTTTGGCTGTTAAGTATAACCTCCACCCATAGTAATTTGCACGGAGTATCTACTTTGACTTCACTACAAGATAAACCATTACTGACAGACACAAACACTCCACCACCAATTCTGCCTAATCTATCTTTCCTGAACACCGTCTGAGACTCCGCAAAAATTTCCACATAACTTATTTCAGGCTTTAGCCAGCTTTTTGTATGTATAACAATTTCAGCTTCTGCGCTTTCTATTAGCGCTTGAAGCTCAGGGATTTTCCCAGCACAACTACAACAATTTACAACTACAATTCCGACTGTTCCTTGATCCAAGCACATCCTGTATTTGCCATGCACCCTTTGAGATTGCAGCCCACCCCGTACTTTCCCGAGGCCTTCGAACCTAAAAAACCACCCAGTCCACACCACACAGCCTCCGCTACCCGTGTAGCCGCCAGCTGAGTGTAGTGAACTCCTGAACTATTCAGCGGAACCCGAAACCCCACCACCCTATGGCGCAAGTCAAGGAATCTTCAGCCAACACGGTCGCAAAACTGTCTGAGCCTCTGATTCAGACCCTCCACCCGGCTCTGCACCAAAGGTCTGCAGTCGGTTCTGTCAACAATGCTGCAGATGGTGAGCTCTGCCTTCATCTTGTAAGCAAGACTGGCAGCCTTCACCAAATCAGTTAGCCACTGGAATCCAGAGAGAATTTCCTCAGATCCAAAGCAACACACATCATTAGTGCCGACATGTGCCACCACCTGCAGCTGGCTGCACCCTGTGCTCTTCATGGCATCCGAAGGACCCATTCTACATCAGGAATGACTCCACCCGGAATGCGCCCGGAGTGCACACTGGATTTCTTCCCCTCCTTAGCCGCCGTATCCCTAAGGGGCCCCATTACGCGCCTAACATTGGAGCTCCCAACTACCAATAAGCCCACCCTCTGCGATTGCCTGGACCTTGAAGGCTGAGAATCATCCTCTGAAACAGGGCAGGCAGCTGCATCTGATTTCCCCTTTGTAGTTCAATTGTAACTTATGATATACCATTGAATTCAAAGCATATGACACTGTTGTTAACATGTTAGATGTGCAGTGAGCAGCAGCACTTCTTTACAACACCTTAAACAGTGTTAAGAACTGATGAGCTGAAGAAGTGCATATCACTCAGCAACTGCCATCAGATTAGTAAATTACCAATAGAAGCCATTTAGTATAATTAAGGAGGCAGCAGTTTTATCCATAGTAGTGGTTTCTTTCTAAGTACTTAATTAAATTCATCCAGCATAAACATAATTCACATTAATGATAGTTTATTATTAATAAAGTATACATAGAATGAGATTTTCAATCTGCAGCAGAGTGTGCGCTGATATGAAACTTCCTGGCAGATTAAAACTGTGTGCCCGACCGAGATTCGAACTCGGGACCTTTGCCTTTCACAGGCAAGTGCTCTACCAACTGAGCTACCGAAGCACGACTCACGCCCGGTACTCACAGCTTTACTTCTGCCAGTATCCGTCTCCTACCTTCCAAACTTTACAGAAGCTCTCCTGCGAACCTTGCAGAACTAGCACTCCTGAAAGAAAGGATATTGCGGAGACATGGCTTAGCCACAGCCTGGGGGATGTTTCCAGAATGAGATTTTCACTCTGCAGCGGAGTGTGCACTGAAATGAAACTTCCTGGCAGATTAAAACTGTGTGCCCGACCGAGACTCGAACTCGGGATCTTTGCCTTTCACGGGCAAGTGCTCTACCAACTGAGCTACCGAAGCACGACTCACACCTGGTACTCACAGCTTTACTTCTGCCAGTATCCGTCTCCTACCTTCCAAACTTTACAGAAGCTCTCCTGCGAACCTCAGCCGCCTTTGTGACGTGACATGCTGTTGCCTCCTTGAGCCCCCCGGTTCTAGATGTACCCTGCGCAACCCGCCGACCAGCTTATGCAATCTTGGCAGCTCGCCTGGCTGGCGCACAGCGTACCCGGGCACCTAGTGTGGCTAGTGCCCGCATACGGGATAACGCTCCGCCAGCGGGCAGAAATGAAGGTCACGCGTGGTCGGATAGTATATAAGCGAGCGAGCGCCGCGTAGCGGCTCAGTCGCGCTGCTGCTGCTGCTCAGGCAACTGCATTGAACGCTGCCAAGATGCCTTACAGAAGATATCGCCGCCGCTCTAAACAAACAGTCTACAAGACCATTGAGAACATCGAATTTTCTACAACAGCTGGAGACGAGAAGAATCGTATTCCAGTTAAGTCTGTCGCTGCACAAGCTCTTCTGGATGGTCCTGCTGTTTTCGTCAGTTGCAGACTCAATTTTAGTTTAGATATAAACGATTCTTTCGGTCATGGTAATGGATGGTTTACCGTAGCCATTGTTCGTGGTGGTACTGGAGTACCAAGTGTTGGTGGACTTGAAAGTTTTGTAGACAGAGACTTGTCTCTTAGTCCCTGGGATTTGCTTGTGAGCTTTGATGTCGTGTCGCTTTTTACCCGGGTTCCTCTGAAAGAATCCTTGCAATTAATTGGTGAGAAACTGGATGAGGAAACAACCAGGCTTTGTCACCACGTGTTAACGTCGACGTACTTTTTATTCAATGACAAATATTTTGAACAGACTGATGGAGTAGCTATGGGGAGCCCTTTGTCCCCAATAGTCGCCAATCTTTTTATGGAAGATTTTGAGGACATGGCGCTGAAGACGGCGTCCTTAAAACCAACCTGTTTCTGGAGGTACATTGACGATACGTTTATGGTGTGGCCTCATGGGAGAGAAGCTCTGGACCACCTCCTAGATCATTTCTATTCCCTGCATCCTAGCATCAAATTTACCATGGAGGTGGAAAATGATGGAAAGCTTCCGTTTCTGGATGTTCTGGTGTACAGAAAGGATGATGGGACACTGGGACACAGCGTTTATCAAAAGCCTATGCACACGGACCGTTACTTACATGCTTCTAGCTGTCATCCATCGTTCCAGCGTACGGGGGTCCTGCGGACGTTGGCGAGAAGAGCTTATGCCATTACAGATGGAGAAAGCTTGACACAAGAATTGGACCATCTTAAGATTGTGTTCAAGCAGAATGGCTATACAGATAAACAGATCCGTCGTGCTTTCCAGTTTGGACCTTCGCCTGAACCACCAGAAGATACCTGCAAATCGGTAGCTTTTCTGCCTTTTGCTGGGAGCATTTCCTCGAAGATAGGAAGGATTCTGAAAAGATATCACATCAAAAGTATTTTTCGCCCGCCAGCTACGATTAGAGTGCTCCTTGGCTCTGTTAAGGATGACTTGGGTTTGAGGAAGCCCGGTGTGTACAAGATCCCTTGCCACTGTGGAAAGACTTATATTGGTCAGACAATTCGGACCATTCAGGAGCAATGTGTTGAGCATCAGCGGCACACAAGGCTGCTTCAACCTGAGAAGTCTGCAGTGGCGGAACACTGTCTCACCGAGGGACACAGAATACTATATGATGAGACACAAATGGTTGCCCCTGCATCTCGCTATTGGGACTGTATTTTAAAAGAATCCATAGAGATTCGGTTATCTGATAATCTTATTAATAGAGACAAGGGTTTTCTTTTAAGTAAGACTTGGGACCCAGTGTTATCTGACATTAAAAAACAACGGTCTGTGGTTCTATCGTCGGAATAAAAATTTTTATTTATTTTTATTTTTTAATTTCTGACAGCGATATCTCGATTTCGCCTCTTTCCATCACTGGCGGCGGGGTATGTCTACTGCGCTAGAGGGCGGTTACGGCACCTTCTCGCGCACCGCGTTGTGGGTCTTCTGCGGCCTATATAGAGGCCGCCGCTTGCCCTGGGAAGTCAGTTCCGGCGAGATCGTGCACCAGCACTCTCACCTGAAGATGGCGGCCAGTTGGACCGCGGAAATATTGTGTCATGAAGACGTTATGATCCGGCTGCATACCCGAGAAGAATATTATCTATACATATACACCCCCCCCCCCCCCCCACATGAACCACGGACCTTATTGCTGCTAGGGAGGCTTGCATGTCTCAGTGATACAGATAGCTATACTGTAGGTGCAACCACAATGGAAGGGTATCTGTTGAGAAGCCAGACAAACATGTTGTTCCTGAAGAGGGCCAGCAGCCTTATAACATCAACCAAAACGACCTTGCTGTACTGGTACAGCGAACGGCTGAAAGCAACTACAGCTCTAATTTTTCCTGAGGGCATGCAGCTCTAATGCATGGTTGAACGATGATGACGTCCTTTTGGGTAAAATATTCTTGAGGTAAAATAGTCCCTCATTCGGATCTTCAGATGGGGACTACTCAGGAGAACATTATTATCAGGAGAAACAACTGCCATGGATCAGAGCATGAAATGTCAGATCCCTTAGTTGGGCAGGTAGGTTTGATAATTTTAAAATGGAATTCGATAGGTTAAAGTTAGATATAGTGGAAATTAGTGAAGCTCAGTGGCTGGAGGACCAGGACTTCTGGTCAGGTGAATACAGGATTATAAATACAAAATCAAATAGGAGTGATGCAGGAGTAGGTTTAGTAATGAATAAAAAATAGGAATGTGGATAAGCTAGTATGAACAGCACATTGAACACATTATTGTAGCCAATGTAGACATGAAGCCTACACCAACCACAGTAGTACAAGTTTATATGTCAACTACATCTTCAGATGAGGAGAAGATTGAGGAAATATATGATGAGGTAAAAGAAATTATTTGCATAGTTAAGGGAGACAAAAATTTAATAGTCACGAGGACTGGAATTTGATAGCAGGAAAAGAAATAGAAGGAAGATTAGTAGGTGAATATGGAATGGGGGAAAGGAATGAAAGAGCAAGCTACTTGGTAGAATTTTGCTCAGAGTATAATTTAATCGCAACTGACACTTGGTCTCAGAATCATGAAAGAAGGTTGTGTATGTGGAAGAGCCCTAGAGACACTGGAATGTTTCAGATTGATTATATAATGGCAAAACACGAGATTTTAGACACATGTTTTAAATTGTAAGACATTTTGAGGGGTAGATGTGGACTCTGACCACAGTTTATTGGTTGCAAATAGAAGATTAAAGCTGAAGAAACTGCAAAAAGGCAGGAATTTAAAGATGGGACCTGGATAAACTGAGAGAAGCACACGTTGTAGAGGATTTCAGAGGTACCATTACGGAATGATTGACAAGGACAGGGGAAAGGCATACAAAAGAAGAAGAATGGGTAGTTTTGAGAGAAGAAATAGTGAAGGCAACAAAAGATCAAGTAGCTAAAAAAATGAGGGCTAGTTGAAATCCTTGGTTAACACAAGAGATATTGAATTTGATCAATCAAAGGAGAAAATATAAAAATATGATAAATGAAGTGGACGAAAGGGAGTACAAATATCTAAAAAATGAGATCGTCTCCTGGAAGTGCAAAATGGCTGAGCAGGAATGGCTAGAGCATAAATTTAAAGGTGTAGAAGCTTATATCATTAGAGGTAAGATAGATGTTGCCTACAGGAAAATTAAAGAGACCTAGGAGGAAAGAGAACCACCTATTTGAATATAAAGAGCTCAGATGGAGAACTTGTCTTAAGCAAAGAAGGGAAAAGCAGATAGATGGAAGGAGTATATAGAGGGTCCACACAAGGGAGATGTACCTGAGAGCAGCATTATGGAAATGGAAGAGGGCATACGTGAAAAGGGAGATATGCTACTGTGTGAAGAATTTGATGAAGCATTGAAAGATGTAAGTCAAAACAAGGTGCCTGGAGTAGACAACTTTCTGTTAGAGCTACTGATAGCCTTGGGAGAGCCAGCCATGACAGTACACTTCCATGTGGTGAGTAGGATTCACGAAACAGGCAAAATACCCTCAGACTTCCAGAAGAATGTAATAATTCCAGTTCCAAGGAAAGCAGGTGGTGACATGCAAAAATTACCAAACTGTCAGTTTAATAAGTCATGACCACAAAATACTAACATGAATTCTTTATAGAGGAATAGAAAAACTGGTAGAAGCCGACCTCAGTGAAGATCAGTTTGGAGTCTGGAGAAATGTAGGAACACAAGAGACAATACTGACCTATGACAAATCATGGAATAGAGGCTAAGCAAAGAGAAATTTATGTTTATAGCATTTGTAGACTCAAAGGAAGCTTTTGATAATGTTGACTGGAATACTCTGTTTTAAAGTCTAATGGTGGCAGGGGCAAAATAAAGGGAGTTAAAGGCTATTTACAATTTGTACAGAAACCAGATGGCAGTTATAAGACTCGAGGGGCATGAAAGGGAAGCAATGGTTCGAGAAGGGAGTGAGACAGGGTTGTAGCCTATCCCTGATGTTATTCATTCTGTATATTGGGCAAGCAGTCAAGGAAACAAAAGAAAAATTTGGAGTAGGAATTAAAGTTCAGGGAGAAGAAGTCATCAGTTGGTAGGACACATTCCGAGGCATCAAGGGTTCACCAATTTAGAACTGGAGGGAAGCGTGGGGAGTAAAAATCATAGAGGAAGACCAAGAGATGAATACAGTAAGCAGATTCAGAAGGATGTAGGTTGCAGTAGTTACTCAGAGATAAAGAAGTGTGCACAGGATATAGTAGCATGGAGAACTGCATCAAATCAGTCTTTAGACTGAAGAACACACCAACAACAACATACACTGATGAGACAACACATTATGACCACTGCCAGTCACAAGGCTGGTGGTTGTGCAGGCACATGATGCAGTAAGGAAAATGTGTAAGCAGAGCAGAGACAAATGGGGAATCACTCTAGTGATGGTATGGAATGCATTGACAGACTTTAAAAAAGGACAGGCATGAAGCCTAGGAATGGACATCTTAGAAATAGCACAGCCAGTCAGCTGTTCAGATACTACTGTCATGAGCATGTATAGAAAGTGGTTCAAGAATGGTGAATTTCTGAGTAGATGACAAGTTGTTGGACATCCAAGCCCCATAATGGAATGTGGGTGTTGGAGACTGGCCTGCTCTGTAATGTAGGACAGGCAGCTATCTGTTGATCATCTGATA
The DNA here is from genome assembly GCF_023897955.1 of Schistocerca gregaria. Taxonomy (NCBI): domain Eukaryota; kingdom Metazoa; phylum Arthropoda; class Insecta; order Orthoptera; family Acrididae; genus Schistocerca; species Schistocerca gregaria. The sequence goes on from NC_064922.1 coordinate 373,207,513, forward strand.
ACAGAATTCAGTGCTGGTGGTGGCACAAGTGTCTCAGAGCACACATTCAGCTCACATTATTTAACTTTGGGCTCTGCACCAGATGGCCCTCTGTGTTCCCCAACAACACTGTTAGTTATGATTGCATTGAGATTGGACCAGGAATCATTGGAATCATTTTGCCTGGTCAGATGTATTATCATTATTGTTGCACAAAGTTGACAGTCATTTCTGAATATGCCACTATCCAGTCAAATGGAACATACACTATGTGATCAAAAGTATCTGAACACCTGGCTGAAAATGACTTACAAGTTCATGGTGCCCTCCATTGCTAATGCTGGAATTCAGTATGGTGTTGGTCCACCATTAGCCTTGATGACAGCATCCACTTTCACAGGTGTACATTCAGTCAGGTGTTGGACGGTTTCTTGGGGAATGGCAGCTCATTATTCATGGAGTGCTGCACTGAGGAGAGGTATTGATGTCGGTCAGTTAGGCCTGGCACAAAGTCGGCATTCCAAAACATCCCAAAGCTGTTCTAAAGGATTCGGGTCAGGACTCTGTGCAGGCCAGTCCATTACAGGGATGTCATTGTCATGTAACCATTCCGCCACAGGCCGTGCATTATGAACAGGTGCTTGATCGTGTTGAAAGATGCTATCGCCATCCCTGAATTGCTCTTCAATGGTGGGAAGCAAGAAGATGCTTAAAACATCAATGTAGGTCTGTGCTGTGAAAGTGCCGCACAAAACAACAAGGGGTGCAAGCCCCCTCCATGAAAAACATGACCACACCATAATTCCAACGCCTCTGAATATTACTGTTTGCTCTGCACTGCACATGCTGGCAGATGACAGTCACCGGGCATTCGCCATACCCACACCCTGTCATTGGATCGTCACATCGTGTACTGTGTTTCATCACTCCATACGATGTTTCTCCACTGTTCAATCGTCCAATTTTTACACTCCTTACACCAAGCAAGGCATCGTTTGCATTTACCGGTATGATGTTATGAGCAGCTGCTCGGCCATGAACTCTAAATTTTCTCACTTTCCACATAACTGTCATAGTACTTGCAGTGGATCCTGATGCAGCTTGGAATTCCTGTGTGATGGTCTGGACAGATGTCTGCCTGTTACACAATACGACCCACTTCAACTCTTGGTGGTCTTGGTCAGTCAATACACAAGGTCAGCCTGTATGCTTTTGTGCTGTACATGTGCACTTTACTATCACATCCGAAACAGTGGACCTAGGGATGTTTAGGAGTGTGGAAATCTCGCATACAGACATATGACACAAGTGACACCCAATCATCTGACCACGTTCAAAGTCTGTGAGTGCCCCATTCTGCTCTCTCATGATGTCTAATTACTATTGAGGTTGCTGATATGGAGTACCTGGCAGTAGGTGGTAGCACAATGCACCTAATATGAAAAACGTATGTTTTTGAGGGTGTCTGGATACATTTGATCACACAGTGTACACTGCCCGCGAATTAATACTGGTGGGGTTAGCATTATGCTGTAGAGGACATTCACTGACCCTTCCAAGGGATGTGTGGTAGTAATTAAAGGCACTAGGTCAGCTGTGGACTAAGTGAACATTGTTCCTGACCACCTGCACCCCTTCATACTTGATGTCTTTGCTGACACCGACTGCATCTCCCAGCAGGATAACTCAATGTCAAAAGGCCAGAATCATCATATAGTGACATGAGGAGTATGATAGTCAACTCATGTTACTGTCTTTGCCACAAAAGTCACTTAGTATGAACCCGATGGAACCCATCGGGGATGCTATTAGGTGCCAGTTACTGAGGTGTAATGCATCATTTTAGGGAAAATGATGGGGTACAGTCTCTATCCTAAACAATGAAAGATGATCATGATATTTAATTTTTTTTTATTAATAGTTAAGTTTCAGACAGCATATTGTGGGAGAAATGGTCTATTATAGTGTGCAGGTAATGTAGGGAACACGGGTGCAGCATATTTGCAAGATGAGATGACAAGTTTAGCTTCGCCACTTACTGTGGGCTGCTTCTTCCTATATGTCATGTATTGGAGTTCTGTCGTGAGTATGGAAGAACAATGCTCACAATCACAACAGTGATATGTTGTAGAAGCAAAACAAATAATGTTTTTAAACTGCCATTCTGGCATTAATTTTTGATGTTCGATCTGTAATCAATCAAATAGTTGTAATTGATTGTGTGATACATATCTGGTAAGTGTTATCTGTCAAAAGTCTGTAGCAGCTTTAATATATTTGCAATAAAAGAATAAATTTTCTTTGTCAGTATGTAGATTTGACAAGGATTACAGCTCTCTTTCAGGCTCTAGCATGAAAAACACTGCATAGCAAATGAAGTCCACTAAGAAGTATAAAAGTACAGTTGTTCATAACTGATTAGCAGATCCAAATCATAATTAATTCACAACATAGTCAACCTCAGAAACTACTAGCACATGCTGAAAAGCCATGCCTCTGAATTTTTTATTCTGTGTTCAGTATCAGTTGAGGTATTGCATGTCATTCTTATTATTTGGTCAACTTGCCCACTTTGCTGAAACAAGCTGCGACCCTCTGCCACTAGAGGGCTCCAAATTGTAATGTGTAATGTGGCCATGTGTAACGGAACTATGTCGGTATACTGCAACACCCTCAGAAAACTGAAAGCATGAAGTCAAAGAGTTTGTCCACACATGGAGTACCTTCTCCTTCAGCATGACAATGACAGACTACACATGACTGCTGTGACATCGGCAACAATCTGATGCATTGGGCACACTGTCATTGATCTACCCCCATAATGTCCCAACTTGGCAACATCCAATTTTCATGTTTCCAAGACTTAAAATATACCTTTGAGGACTTCACTTTGATAGTGATGAAATGGAACAAGCAAAGATGAGGTTGTGGCTCCATCAACAAAGTCAAACATTCTACAGTGACGGTAACAACCAACTAGTCTCCCGTTAGTAGAAATGTGTTCATCACGAGGGTAACTATGTTGCAAAATAAATACACAGAAATGAAGAGTATTGATTTAGAATGTTAATAAAGTTTCTTTATTTTAAAATCTTTAAGAGTTTTTCTGGTATCTCAGTCGGACAGCCTGACAGAAGGCATGGACATAGACGACAGCCACTAAGCAGCACCCCTATAATTATGAGCACTGCTGTTGCCACCACAATGCTGTGTGGAGGCCCACACCTGCTGCACCGGCTTATTGACACTCGCAGTGGTCCTATAACCCAGCAGTGCTGGGGCTCAGACTGCAGTGGTGTTCCGACAGCACTTGTCGTCGTATCTGTATTTATTGTTGCTCTGGTCACTGACAGTTGCTATGACTTGGTATCTGATTTGGTTTTGCTCTCTTGTCTGGTATTTTGCCATGTGGTCTGTTGTGAGTTGTTCCTGTTGTGTGTGTCTGCAATGTACCATGATTCCCCGTTGACGCCATCACCTAGTGCATTCCGGTCTCACTCAGTGATAGTTACTAGCGTTTCCACATAAAAAATTTGAAGGCATTAATTTTCAGTATTCTCTCAAATATTATGTACCATTTGTTTATTATGACATGTGCATAGATATCTAGTCTACCTCCCATAGGCTTCTTGACACACACCACACACTAACGTCACAGTACTATGTTCCAAAAGTGGACCAACATTTTACTTATTAAGCACGTGGCCTTAACATTTTGGGTCATCATTGTCTTATGTTTCTGTGATCTACTTGTCATTAATTAATATATTTGGGTCATGCCTGGACATCTTAGTCAGTAGAGAAATTGCTCATGAACAACAAATCTTTCAGATTCTTGTCCCAGTCCAGCATGTAGTTCTGTTTGTTGCCAGGAAGTTTCAAATCAGTGCACACACTGCTGCAGACTGAAAATTCTATCTGGTGTATTAATGCTGTATGACACATTCTGCACCTTTGGATCCATAGTAAAATGGTTTTTGATTGCAAAGAGTTCATCAGAAAATAAAAAATAAAATTTCATTTGCTGCTTTCTGATAGATCTTTCCTAAGACATATACTAGTTAGTGATAACAACACAGTATATTGGTCATAATCATCAGTCAAAGGAATCCGGAACATTGTTATTCTTCTTTAAAAATGGCTTTATTTTTCTGAACAATAAGATTTATATTCCAAGGACATATTTTATAGCAATAAATATTTTCAAAAGCTATTACAGGCTTGTTATTTAGAAAATTAAAACTGTTTGTACAAATATCAAATTTCATTTTCATTCTTTAATAACAAAATTTACCGATTTTATCATTTATAAGTATTGATGGTTTTTGTTTCCACATTTGTATGCATCTTTACTCATGACACTTCTCTATTTCATTTTCAGTTTTTAGGAAAAATCTGGTTTAATTGTTGTACTTTTCCCATAGTGACTGAAAGAAGGTAGTGAACAGATCAGTTCAAAAATGCACTATATTTATAGCATAGAAAAATATATCACTTGAACAATTATACTGCACTTGATAAAATAAATTTATTTTGTTTCACTGGTAATGCACTCCATGCACTCATGTTTACAAAAATAAATGAGAGAAATATTTTGTAAAAGCACACACACACACACACACACACGCATACACAAGGGTAATGACCCAAGACATCTTTATAAAATATTCAACTGGACGGATTTCATAAACACAAATTTACATACATAGTAACACACATGATAATTCACGTGAACATGAGGTACAAGAGGAAACATATTTACCTATCGATATGTTGCTGTAAAAAGTAGAACAGCTCAAAGGCTCTCAAGATATAAAAAGCACATATTAAATTGTGTGCTTACACATCTGTCATTGATGTAGTTGGTATACAAAAGGGGTTGGGATGGAGGAAGGTAGATGGAAATAAAGAAAAACTAAATAAAATATACACTGAAGAGAATCTTTCTAATTATAGATCGGTATACACACATGTTATAATTAAAAAATTGTTGGCAAGGAATGAATTGTGAAGCACCTATATCTTCCATCTCCTTACCTCTCTTTGTACAAAGTGTGTATTCATTTGAATACTCATGTTTGTATCTTCCCTCTATGTTTTCCTACTTTCTACTTGTCCATATTTTCATAATTATGGCAATCAAACTGGAGATCTAAACTCCTTTCCCTCTATTTTTGTATTTTTCAGTTCTGCTCTGGTTTTTAAGTTTAGCATTTGGTATCAGATTTCTTTATTTTCTTCTTCTAGCTCAATGTTCAGTTGTATTTTGAACAAATATATTCATTTTGACTTTTGTAAATTTATGAGAAACTTAATTTACACTACATTCAAATGGACGGATTGGTGTAAATAAAGTTTCATAAAATATCATAGCGAGTTTTGCATTTGCATGTCAGATTGCTATAGTAGGAAGGAAATGGACGGCACAGTTCTTCAAACGGGATTGTTATGAAAATTGTTAGATTTATTTTTTCATTTGTGCTAAGGCATAGAATCAAATAACCTTTGTACCTATTAGTTTTCCTAGCTACAATGTTAATGTGTCATTTCATATCAGAATGTGTTTATATACTTTTTAGGACATATACTGATATGACTGCCCTCCTCAATATTCAACATAGTGGTATATGGAGTATAAATTCAGAAGCGGACATCACTGTGTTTCACTCATTCAGCACAATTACAAACATAAAAAATAAAAGCATTTACTTTGTGAAAGCAGACACAGATTTCAGCTCATATCCTTTGGTCCCCATGGCATGTATACAAAAATTGGCTTTAAATGTCGGTGAATGTTACTCTAAATGGAATATTATGTAGGAATTAGTACCCAACATTATTACTGTTCTCAACTCCACATCTAATGAAACTCATTTTATGCAGATAGGCAAAATTTTTGTCATTGGGACAATTTACTGCATTAAACTGAATTACATATATGTTCCTTAAGTTTAGTTTTCATAATGAGAAATAGAACAATGTAACTTCTGTGTTTTAGCACTTTTGTTGTTCCTCCACAATGTGAATAACAAACTAATAAAAAAAAATTGTGAATGAATACAAATATTAGCTTGTAACAATAAATTACAAAAGCAAATTGTGCCTGTTAATTTTCCCTGCTACAATAGCAGGGCATAATCAACATTTGTCACATTAGTGCATGTGTTGGAATTTTTAAGACATACCAAATAAAGTAATAGAAGCCCCTACAAACTTTTACTTGAATAGAGCTGAAGCATATGAAACGGCAGAGTTAAAATAGTAATTATACTGTATAAGTGTGACTAATGACATAGTGTAAACAATAACTAGCCAATAAATGTTAAGTCACATAGTGCTCAGAGCCATTTGAACTAGCCAATAAAACATAACATTAACACATTTATTTTGATAAATCATAGGTTTCACAGTACTGGTCAAATCACTAAATCTTATAAGGCAGTGACATTTGTTGATGAATACACATCCCCTGTGTTATAAGGTCTAGTGATAGCTGTAAGGCCAAAACAAGTTATCTGTTCATATAAAATAACATGTGATCAAGATCATGAATTCTATGATTTATGTAAATATAAAGCTCATCTGTCCTCTACAAAAATTAAAGTGCCTTCTTTCTCATTCATGTTGATAAGTGGATCAATCGTGAAGCTGTGATCATTTTGATGGTAAATATTAATAAAGAAACAGCAAAAACTCAATATTATTTTGAAATGATATGATGGGAAATCACAAGACATTAACAAAATATAAAAGCTTTCATTGTTTGCAAAGAGGATTGTGAAAATGATGTGTTAATGAGTGAATGAATAAACCATAAATGATTCACAAATGAAGTATGACCACTTATACATAATATATACAACCTAATAATAAGCTAACACTGTGTTCATGTGTCAGTCTTACATCTCTTCTTCTGTTGTATTTACCACTCTTTTATTTCTTTATTTATTTGTTTTCCATGTTTATTATCTCTTCCAAATCTTCTTTGTCAATGTTTGCAAGATTACAGCATTTTTAATTCATCTTCTTGAATTTATTTCTGTTTCTTCGATCTCCACCTTGTTAGCTGTCTGAATCCTACTCATTATTGCATCTCTGAAAGGCGCAATAGTTAAATTTCTACTGAAGTACCTTCTTTTCTTTCTCTCCATGGTGGGTTTATTTTTTGTTATATTTTATAAAAGCTGTAACAACTTGCATGTCTTTGTTGGTTACAGCATGACGAAGTAGTTTTTGTGTACTAATTTCACATTCTGACCTAACCAGATAGATGAGCAGGTTAAAACACACACTTCCAGTACAAGAGGAGATTCACCAGCCCCAGACTGAATCCACCTGATGGATAAAGATGGGGCTGGTGTTGCTGGTGAGCCTGGATGTAGTTTTTAGCTGGTTTTCCACATCCACCAAGCTGATTGTGTGGTTGGTTACCAAGTAATACCTTAGTTACAAAGTTCACAGACACTTTAAAAAACATTGTCACATTTTACCAAATGATGTACACTATATCACTATATGCAGACAGGAAAGGTATACAGTTTATTTCCCAGGGAGGCAGAAGGGGGAGGCAGGGGTGAGGGAGGAGGGGGGAGGGGGGAGGGGGGGGGGGGTTGCAGTGGCTTTAGAAATCCTTTGGGACTGGTTACCTCATCATAACAATAGCCTGTACTGCAAAGAATGCTGTGAGATGCAGCATGGTGTCTTAGAAAACACACTAAATCCTCCATAGTTTGGAAAATTACATAAGAAGAAGGGAAATCTGAGAGTTTCAAGGTAGAGCAGGCTGCTGAAAGATATGAACCACTGAGGTTTAGGAAAACTGTTGAGCTAGCAGAGCAACAGGAAAACACTTTTCTTGAGAAGTTCTATGCTAACTTCACCATGAGTAGATTGTTTACTCATCACAAAGTTACCATGGAACTTCTATATTTACTCTGTAACATTTTATACCTTATGTACTTACATAACAGCAGTTTGCTCTACAGTTGTGAACTACATGATACATAAATATGAAAAAAATGGACCAAGTAGCTTAGCAGTATGCCCAGTAAAATTTAATCCTATTCTGAATTCAAATGGTGATCTTGTTACTATTATTGGTATACATAAACAATTCTTATTTTTCCCTGTAACATGCCAATAATTACAATCCATAAACACCCACACAGTTTACACCATACTGTCAAACAACATCAAAGGGCAATATGACTCATTTACAAAAATGATAACACCACACAAGTCACACTATCTTCATAAGCAGATCGAGTTCAGTATGTAACCAAGCCATTACACTCAGACAATGTAATATTTCAGAAGTATATATGATTTAGGTAAACATACCTGATAGCCTTTTACTACTACTATTATCACAATACTTTTGGAAAAATATGCGTTTTCATCAAACTAATAAATTTCAGTTGCCTCGAGGAAGTAAAATAAACTGGTCTCGCATTTAAAATACATCAGACTCTGAAATTAGTTATTAGCTTGATAGTCTGAATGAACTACAAGTACTACCTTAGGAATAGATACTGATTTGATACATGTCTGTGCCATTCAGTAAGTTCATGTGACTGTGAATCAGAATTCCACACACTCCTGGAGTACGATGATCAAAATCACAATTAACTGTTGCTTGGCACCTCCAACACTTTTAAAATGAACTTTCTTTTGCTCTGCTCACATTTGGTGAGACAGATTCATCAAGGACATTCTCGGAAGAACGTGAAAGTCCATGGTTATCATAAGCATGTTCTAATGTTGCATCTTCAGATGGATGCCTTGGAGGTCTTGTGCTGAGTGGTGTAGACATTGTAGCTGGTGTTATAGCACCATTTTTGCCACAGTAAGGTGTAGAAGGAATACTGGTTGTCCCAAAAGTAGTTGTAGTAGTTGCACCTGCTGATGGCAAATCAGTAATTGTTGTTTGCTCATCTGGTTTTGGTACCATCAAACGGAGATTGGAGTTTGCGGTTGAGGATGAAGCATGGTTTTTGTCACTATTTATGACAGCTGCAGTACTAGAAGCCTGAAAAAAGCACATGAAAAAAATTGTATCAATAGGAATTTTCAGTTGAGAAAACTAGTAAATTATGAGACAGAGTTTTTGGCCAGTACTTATCTTCAAGAAGCAAAATATTTACTATTGCTGATAAACACATATAAAACTGGAGGTACACAACACTATGACAGCTTTTGAAACTTTATCTTCAGTGGCGTCACCGCCAGACACCACACTTGCTAGGTGTTAGCTTTTAAATCGGCCGCGGTCCGGTAGTATACGTCGGACCCGCGTGTCGCCACTATCAGTGATTGCAGACCGAGCGCCGCCACACGGCAGGTCTAGAGAGACTTCCTAGCACTCACCCCAGTTGTACAGTCGACTTTGCTAGCGATGGTTCACTGACTTCTACGCTCTCATTTGCCGAGACGATAGTTAGCATAGCCTTCAGCTACGTTATTTGCTACGACCTAGCAAGGCGCCACATTCAGTTACCATTGATATTGTGAATCATGTACTGTGACAAGTGATGTTTATCATTAATGGATTAAAGTTAAGTATTGCACCAGCTACGTCTGTTTTTCTCAATTCTAATTCCCTTGTCAGACCTGATGCCAGCCTGCATGAGTTAAAACGTGTGCATTTCGACCTCCTTTAGTAACACGGTGTTGGCTCTCCTGCCAACTACAACAGTTTCCACATCAGGGAGGAAAAAGAGCTAGGTTGGGGCAGGTCAAAAATCCAAATCTCAGGATGCTCACCTGTAGTGAGGATGCCTAGCAAGGCGCCACATTCAGTTACCATTGATATTGTGAATCATGTACTGTGACGAGTGATGTTCATCATTAATGTATTAAAGTTAAGTATTGCACCAGCTACGTCCGTTTTTCTCAATTCTAATTCCCTTGTCAGACATCACGCCAGCCTGCATGAGCTAAAACACGTGCATTTCGACCTCTTTTAGTAACACGGTGTTGGCTCTCCTGCCAACCACAACAGTTTCCACATCAGGGAGGAAAAAGAGCTAGGTTGGGGCAGGTCAAAAATCCAAATCTCAGGATGCTCACCTGTAGTGAGGATGATGTTAAGATAGACTGGAGTAGTTTAAGAAGGAAGGGTAGACCTGAGTCACCTTCCCCGACATATCCCTCTTGTCTCCCCCCCCCTCCCCCCCCCCACTTTCCCCCTCCCTCCCTCCAGAGGAAGGGACTAATATTTCTGAAAGATGAGACTGTGTCATGTACTTTTATTTAATATGTGTCTGTTGGCAGCACTAAATATTTTGCCTCTATATAGTAAGCACTGACCAGCACTTCTGTCTCCTATTTCAATAAAGATAAAACAGTTAATTCACATTATACTCATGTCATTAAAAATACTTGGCAGAGAAAGTACACAGTCTTTGTAATGACAGTCATAACTTAATTAAAAAGTAAAAAAATAAAAACTAGTAATCTTAATGCATTTAATGATTTTAGCAAAACACTGACAAATTTAACAATCCAAGGATCTTATAAGTAAAAGGTACTTTTTTATCATGTTATTTTGTCGAAAACTGACATTCTGAGTCTGGCTGCATACAAAATATAGATGTAAGAATCAACCTATACTTTGTTATCACTTCTTCGGTATATGTTGCATGTTCCGAACAGTTTTCCAGTTTAGGTGGTACAGTAGATCCTGTCATTTCGAGTAAAATTATTTTACCTTTTTTCAAACATTGGAAAATCCAGGAGATAATAATGACAATATTATGAAAAGGATAGACTGCTACTCACCATATAGGAGAGATGGTGAGTTGCAGGTAAGCACAACAAAGGAACTGTCAGACAAAAAAGCTTTAGGCCAAAAAGGCCTTCATTGGAATTAGATGACATAAGCACACACACACACACACACACACACACACACACACACACACACACACACACACACACATGCAAATGCAACTCACATGCTCACATGACAACAGTCTCTGGCTGCTGAGGCCAGTTTCAATGGCCTCGGCAGCCAGGAAAGCCTTTCCGTCTCATCTGGTAACTCTTCCCTAACCTGGAGTTCTGGGTGACTTTTCCAAACTCCAAACCTTTTCCAAGCCTTGCTAGTCCTTTCCCTTAACCCTACTTCCTTCCCCTTCAAGCCTTCTTCCAGAAGAAGGAGCCACGGGCTCTGAAATATAGCAAACTGTAATAACTTTTATTTGTGTGTTCTCCTACAGCTGCGTGGTGAGTAGATTTTTTATCTATCGAATTATTTATATTTTCAAAAATTGATTAGTTTCATTGGGGTGTGTATGTAGATATAGAAAGCAAAACTCCATCCATACAGGAGGGATACTGTTAATATCATTTGAATTTACCTAGTAGAATTTTGTGACCAGTACAGCCAAAGACTTTGATAGTTAATGGAATAAGTCGATTAGAAAGTTTTTTAGTTTATCTCTGCAAATACCTTATCTGTGCAGCCAGAGATGGGTCCGTTTGTAGGTAGTCCTTTATGGATGTCAAGCTGAGAAGAAACTAATAAATGGTGCTGTGAAAACTGAGTTGGTATTCTGTTGTAAGCTGTTTTCTCAAAGAGTTTTGAAGAGATTCTGAAGTGTGATTTGCTTACCTATGTAGTTAGTTAATTTGAATATAATAGAGGGAAACATTCCACATGGGAAGTAACCTGTACCAGGTTGGGAGGGTAGTTGCAGGATGCGAAAGCTGTTTTCAGGTTGTTGGTTCAGGGATTCCGGACTGGAGCAGATTCGTACGCCACAAAGACCTAGGCTGTAGGGAAGGGACCGTTTGATGTGGAATGGGTGGCAGCTGTCATAATGGAGGTACTGTTGCTTGTTGGTGGGTTTGATGTGGACGGACGTGTTAAGCTGGCCATTGGACAGATGGAGGTCAACGTCAAGGAAAGTGGCATGGGATTTGGAGTAGGACCAGGTGAATCTAACGGATCCAAAGGAGCTGAGGTTGGAGAGGAAATTCTGGAGTTCTTCTTCACTATGAGTCCAGATCATGAAGATGTCATCAATAAACCTGTACCAAACTTTGGGTTGGCAGGCCTGGGTAACCAAGAAGGCTTCCTCTAAGTGACCCATGAATAGGTTGGCGTACGAGGGGGCCATCCTGGTACCCATGGCTGTTCCCTTTAATTGTTGGTATGTCTGGCCTTCAAAAGTGAAGAAGTTGTGGGTCAGGATGAAGCTGGCTAAGGTAATGAGGAAAGAGGTTTTCGGTAGGGTGGCTGATGATTGGCGTGAAAGGAAGTGCTCCATCGCAGCGAGGCCCTGGACGTGCAGAATATTTGTGTATAAGGAAGTGGCATCAATGGTTACAAGGATGGTTTCCGGGGGTAACAGACTGGGTAAGGATTCCAGGCATTTGAGAAGTGGTTGGTGTCTTTGATGAAGGATGGGAGACTGCATATAATGGGTTGAATGTGTTGATCTACGTAGGCAGAGATACATTCTGTGGGGGCCTGGTAACCTGAAAACAGCTTTTGCATCCCGCAACTACCCTCCCGACCTGGTACAGAAACAAATAACAAGAGCCACTTTCTCATCCCAGCAAACCCAGAACCTCTCACAGAAGAACCACAAAAGGGCCCCACTTGTGACAGGATACTTTCCGGGACAGGATCAAACTCTGAATGTGGCTCTCCAGCAGGGATACGACTTCCTCAAATCCTGCCCTGAATTGAGATCCATTCTTCACGAAATCCTCCCCACTCCACCAAGAGTGTCTTTCCGCCATCCACCTAACCTTCGTAACCTCTTAGTTCATCCCTATGAAATCCCCAAACCACCTTCCCTATCCTCTGGCTCCTACCCTTGTAACCACCCCTGGTGTAAAACCTGTCCCATGCACCCTCCCACCACCACCACCTACTCCAGTCCTGTAACCCGGAAGTTGTACACGATCAAAGGCTGAGCCACATGTGAAAGCACCCATGTGATTTACCAACTGACCTGCCTACACTGTAAAGCTTTCTATGTGGGAATGACCAGCAACAAACTGTCCATTTGCATGAATGGACACAGGCAGACAGTGTTTTTTGGTAATGAGAATCACCCTGTGGCTAAACATGCCTTGGTGCACGGCCAGCACATTTTGGCACAGTGTTACACCGTCCGAGTTATCTGGATACTTCCAACTAACACCAACCTGTCAGAACTCCAGAGATGGGAACTTGCCCTTCAGTATATCCTCTATTCTCGTTATCCGCCAGGCCTCAACCTCTGCTAATTTCAAGTTGCCGCCGCTTGTACCTCACCTGTCTTTCAACAACTTCTTTGCTTCTGTACTTCCGCCTCGACTGACATCTCTGCCCAAACTCTTTGCCTTTACAAATGTCTGCTTGTGTCTGTGTATGTGCGGATGGATATGTGTGTGTGTGTGCGAGTGTATACCTGTCCTTTTTCCCCCCCTAAGGTAAGTCTTTCTGCTCCCGGGATTGGAATGACTCCTTACCCTACCCCTTAAAACCCACATCCTTTCATCTTTCCCTCTCCTTCCCTCTTTCCTGATGAAGCAACTGTTTGTTGCGAAAGCTTGAATTTTGTGTGTATGTTTGTGTTTGTTTGTGTGTTTATCGACCTGCCAACGCTTTTGTTTGGTAAGTCACGTCATCTTTGTTTTTAGATATAGTTAGTTATTTTGATAGTCATATGGGTCATAATTGTGATCTCTCTCTGAGATGTGGAATCAGTCAGTTTACAATGATAATTCACTTCCACAGTGAAAACTATGACAACATTGGTTGTAACTGATTATTTGTCTAACTAACCTGTTTTCCCCATTGTGTTGCTATACTGTTTTCACTTTATACATCATTGCTCTATTTTTTTCATTTTTACAGTATATATTAAGTTATTCTCTTATTATATTATTTTGTGTAAGATCTCTGAGAGTCTGTCCTTTAAATTTCCTTAAAATTTTCACTTCAGCCAACTGTATTCTTCTTTTGTTTCTTAGATGGTGTCCAAGATTTACTTTCATATTTTAGAATGGTGGTAGCTAATACCTTGTAAAATTTTAGCTTTGAATCATTCCTTGTCTTGTCATGGAGTGTTCTGTGTATTGTGCCATGAGGTAATGGCAGTAGTGAAGCTGTGATGGAGACTCATGAGTTGTCTTCAGATCACTCAATTGGCATTAGGCTTGCCTGCAGAAGGCAAATGAGCCCCAGTCTGGCACACAGTTTTAATCTGCCAGGAAGTTTCAAATCAGCTCACAGTCTACTGCAGAGGAAAAAATTCTTTCTGGAAGATGCCATTCAATATGTTAGTGCCAACCACTATGTGGTTTAACATACTGCTTTGCAATACACTGAATATGGGTGGGGTGGGTGGCAAGTAGGGGGATCTATTGACTAATGATATTGATGAAACACTAGCAAAATATCATGTCTGCCATCTCCCACATGCAATAACAGAACTCCATTTCACTGTTTACACTTTTCACACTCCAAGGAATCACTAATCTTATTCTTATGCCAACACAACCTCAAAATTATAAATACGGAGTGGCTGATGTAGTTGACAGTTGCAAGTGAAATGTCTAACAACAGTATCACTGTCAAAGGACTGAATATGGAGACAAACACAACCAATAATAAATGAGTAATGATGTCAACAGGAAAACATCCTGCACCATTGACTACTGACCATTCTTGACACAAACAAAATGGCATTTGTTTCTGGACATGCTTATGGGACATATTTATAGGATATTATTTCCAGTTTTGAGCAATAATATCTCTTGCAAGAAAATGGTGCACTTAAAATGACCATGCACAGAGGCAAGAAAGAAGAAAAGTGGGAACTGTTATAATGTATTGTTAGTGTTAGCAAGTGAGACTCTGAATGTAATTGATTTATAGTGTTTCCGTCTATGAATATTATATGTTACCATGTGAAGGTGAATTTTTTAAGGTTTGGTAATTGCCTCTGTGATGTCTCTGCCAAAATTCCCTTGTAACAGTCATGTGAGAGAAAATTAATATTTTTGTGTAAACCATTGATTGTTTGAGTTATATATTAGGGGAGTGTTTTAGTTCTACATCTCACTGACATTTGTACTAACAACCAGCTACTCACTCCACACAGAGAAAGCTTAATTCATGAACATGGCTTAATCTTGCTGTAAAGAGTGTGAGGTTCAAATTTATCAAGAAAAGTCTAGCCACTGCCATTAGAAACCTGTCCTATCAAGCTATTACAGTGAAACCTTGAATTTACAATCTCCAATTTCACATTTTTCGCGATTCTATACCATAAATTTGTAGCCCCTGGCATACCCATTAGATCAATGCTTAAAATTCCCCAATTTTACATTTCTTCCTGGTAAGGTGTACCTTGATTCTAAGTTCTTACTCGACATCTCATTTGACTTCATCCCATTTTCTTCCTATTGAAATCTGATGTGACAGAACAAGTTATAAGTGGCTCAAAAGACAGATGGGTGGTGACAGAATTATTGGAGAGGGGAGATGTGAGAGAGGAAATGCTGGTGTAATCCACAATTGGTGTTGCCAACACAACTTGCAACATTTAGCTTCACAATGCAATTATGATATAACTATTGTTAGGATGCAACGGTAGTGGAAAAATAAGACAGTTAGACCAAACCAACACATTATGAAGGGACTCAGCCACCACCTTTTCTTGTGCCACTTACAACTCAGTCTCATCTTTTTTCATGTATTTCTGAAGTACTGTAATCAACAACAATATTAGTCGTCCTCCTTGTAAATTCAAATACTGAGTCTCAAAGATTATGCATGGTCATAACTGAGGAAATGTTGCCCATTTCTGGCTAGTGAGCTCTTATTGACTGGCAATATTATGAGAAGGACAGTTGCTAAGCACCATACAGCAGAGATGCTGAGTTGCAGATAGATACAACAAAAATACTCTCACAATTCTAGCTTTCAGCCGTTAAGATCTTTGTCAACACACACACACTCACACACATACTCACACACACACAAAAACACACACACACACACACACACACACACACACACACACAAATGTAACTCATGCACACAACTGCAGTCGAACTAGCAGTTATTAACTGGCAATTTATTAAGTTACCCAGTAGCTGGCACAGCCACCACACCACATTAACACAAGTAAAATGAGCTCACTTACTGGATGTGTAGAGAGGGGGGATGGCCGTTCAGTGTCGGGAGTCTTTTGGAAGGCATGAAAGCATTTTGTGAAATGCAATTTTGTCATATGATGACATGACATTTTGTGAAATGTTGAAAATATACTTTTTGTGCAGCTCATGTGTTATGACAAAGATGTCACAGGAAATAGAACAAGGGTTTTGTGATAGACTTTTTCATGTTCAAATCTGACATGATACACTTGCAACAACTACATACACTACTCATGTATATACTTTGAACCACATACACCACACATTGTTGATCATAAAGACTGCCAGCAGTGATAGAGAGCATGAAACGGAACTGTAGCACCTGAGCTTTCTTTCAAATTTAAATTTTACACAGTGTACAGTAATTCACTGAGGGAATTCTAGTAAGCTTGTAATGCCAATAGGTGAAGTAAACTCAATTTTTCATGTCTCTGTTCCTCTCATCAAGCCTGAAATAACACTTTTATGGTGGTGGGAATATGAAGTGCAGCTCATAAGAAAAGTATCAAACAATGACAGCAATAGTGACAAAGTATGTCATTATGCAGATGCCCACATTTATGTTTAAATTTTAATCACTTAGCTGCCGTGATGTTTTTGATCTCATTCAACACGTTCATCAATATTTGCTTTTTTGTGGGTGATCACAGAGGATGGACTCTCAAAAACACATGCTTTGTACGCCTAATTTGCAGTTGTAGCATGTCGGAAATGAGCTTGATTACCTTGTATACAGGTACAAATTTCAATTTCTTGATGAGTTTTTGTTTGGTGTTACACATCTGTGGTTTTCTAAGAACTTATGAAATTCATTATTATTGTATAAACATTGAATTCTACATTTAATTTCCTTCACAGATTTTACACAAAGTATTGGAGAGGATTGCAATTTTTAATCATAAATGCCAATTACGTATGTTTTTGCTCATATTTGGGGGGGGGGGGGGGGGGGGGAGTTAACATCTTCCTCAATTCTGTATTTTCCTCAATGTTGCCTGTTTTAAATCTGGACCACACAAAAAAAGTCAAATAGGGATATCACTGTATACAAAAAAATAAACTGAGACTAAATTCTTCAATGACACCAAGTTTATACCTGTTGCTTATGTAAGAGGGAATCTAAAAAAAAAAGAGTTAAACTCATAACTGTCAACAGCATAACTACAACATTGCACAAATAACAAACTGAAAATCTCCCTGTGAATAAGTCACATTCACAGCCTGGCGGAATCACAAAGGGGCGTCATCTTTGAACAAACAATGTATCAACAATGGCATTGTCTGTTGCTGCTGCTAAATAAGTTTCCACATACAGATACACAGAATCTCATATAAACAACCAACAACAAAACTCTTAGACTGATTACAGGTTGTCTGTAATGTACTCTGGTAGATAAAAATTATTTTCTATCTTGAATAGCAGCATGTTACATAGAACGGCAGTAATTAAATATTTAAGGTGGTATTGGACAATATCCGTTCACTGCATAAACATATCCCATCTTAGTAACAGCTGAGATGCAGAGAAGCTTCCTGTAAACATCTAGAAGTCAGCACCAGCCATGTCTACTGATTGGTCCACTTCCAAAATGTCCTGTACTTAGTGAAAAGTCACAGTGTTATAATAACTTTAATGTAATTCTAGGTTCGATGATTTAATAGAATTTCAAGACTGATTTCCACATTTGTGCACACTAATTTGACCCGGAAATGCAGTACTTTTCATCCACTCAAACTATTACAATTGAAATAATAGAATAATAAAACTACCTGGCAGTTATAATCATAATGACATTAACTGATGGATAGTTGATATTTACCTTAATATTTAAATTACATAAAATATATATACATAAAATATCTTGACTTATGTTAATGCCAAAATAATAGTAGTGTGAACAAACCTTCTTTTTGGTAACTGATAAGCCAAAGAGGAGAGGTTTCAGTCGAGTATTCAGATGAACCAGTAGAAAGAAGCCAATGAATAATAATGCCGCTGTTGCTAACACAACAGCAATGAGTGACAGCTTACGCAAGCTGCTCATATCAGCTGCCAAAATAAATATTATTGTTTTTGAGAAACACAATAACTTATTACACACAAATAAACTGTAATATTTTCTAATGTAAAAGTACATTAAGAAATACAGTAATACAATATAACCCAGCAACACTTTCTAAGATACATCTGCAGACATTTAATGTCATAGTGCACTTTCTATACTTAGCCTACAGTTTTATTTGAATTTTTAAAATAACATATTTGAGGAAGAGTAAAAAGTCATTCAGTCAAAAAAGACTGGAAAGTTTTTAGAAGCTGCAAATGTATCCTGGCAAATTAATAATAAGGAAATAACTGATCTAAAGTTTCAAAGGAAAAATGTGTTCCTAGGATGTGTACCTTAGGTTATGTGTTCCCCTGGAACTATAGTAATGGGAAATGGAACACAGGGAAACAAATATTGGGGAAATTTTGAGAAATGAGCATAATCTGAGAGGAAAGAGAAAAGGACTCATTCTAGCACATGACATTAGCAAAAAATAAAAAACATGTGAAGGAAAAAGCTGAAAGAAGTGAAAGAAGAAGTGGCTGCATGTGGACAAAGGAGATACCAACAACTGAACAAACAGAATTTAGTACAACAACAAAGGAAGTGATAAATAATGTCTACAGATGAAAATAAAATTGTAGAATTTAATTTTTTTATCATGTACCGATCATTTGAGAAGTACATGAAAATGCAGTGAGATATAATCATCAAAAATAGCCAATGTTTTCCAACTTGAGAATGGCAAGAGCTCTGCCTGTTGGACTGTTGCCTGCCTATGATGACTATACCTGTCAGCATTCCCATGAACTTTCCAAATATACAATAATATCTGTAAGATGAAGGTAGAAGTTGGAGCACACCATGTATAATGTGGTTAGCTTTCTTCTTTTATTGACTCTTGCTTGATGTTTTTTCCACTATTATCTGCCTTGCTTATTACCCTATCTTCCACTTTAAGGTCTCTGGTTTTCAAACTTGTCTGGTGCAGGCAGTAACAGTCAGTCTTACCTTCTCATCCCATCTGACAAGTTCTCCCCTCACCTGGGATTCTGGGTGACTTTCTTAACTCTCTCCATTTCCTAAACCTTTCCAGTCTTTTCCCTCCATCCTTTTCCTTCAACCCTTCACCCAGAAGATGAAGCCACTGGCTCCAAAAGCTTGAGGTTTTCCATATCCTTTATATATGTTTTCTCCTGCTGCCACTAGGTGAGTACATTTTTTTACTTCATATGGAGTTGCACTCAGAAATAGAAAAGCTGTGTGCTTATTTGGTGCAGGCACCAACAGTCAGTCTTTCCTTCTCATTCTGTCCAGTTTGTCTACCCTGATCAGGGTTCTGGCAACACTCCTGATTTCCTAAGCCTTATTAGTCTTTTTTCTTCATTCCTCTACCTTTTTATTCATCATTTCTGCCAGGAGAAGGAACCACTGTGTCTGAAAGCTTGCATATTTTCATATCCTTTATATCTGTTTTCTCCTGTTGCTGCCACTGCTGTTTGGTGAGTATATTTTTAATCTATCCAGTTATATTTTCAAACATTGGCTACTTTTGTTGTTATATTCCTATAAAGTAAGATGACTTCATCTAGAACACTGAGATAGGTAACTGAGTGCAGTTAAAAACTTGACTCTTCATAATGAGTTTAAGAGCTTTGGTGCTTGTTTAGACCTATTCACATATGTACTCTAACCAAAAAATTGAGCCCTACCTACAGGTTCTGTAACAGATGTTGATCAGATAGCATTAAGAGATTTCACAGATAAAGTGGGAGACTGTGAGCAGTTTTATAGTACAATTTCTCTCAAAGGTTGACTGTAGAACAATGTTTTAATGAAATGCCTCCAATGCCATAGAAGATTTTCCGCACTGTTCTACTGCATTCAGATGTTTTAAAAGAGGAATTTCATGTTTACACATATGTCTGAATTAACAGACACTCTTGCCAATCCACAGCTGTACTAAATACTTCAAAATCTATTCACTGACTGCAAATTCCTTGGCATCAGCTGTATTTGGTGTAGATCTACTACCCAAGAGTGACATCTGAAAATTTATGTTGGACCGGGACTTGAACATGGATTTCCCACTTACACGAGCAGTCGCCTTAACCTCTTTGGCTATCTGTGCTTGCTCCCCAGACCAAGACAAA
The DNA here is from genome assembly GCF_023897955.1 of Schistocerca gregaria. Lineage (NCBI taxonomy): Eukaryota > Metazoa > Arthropoda > Insecta > Orthoptera > Acrididae > Schistocerca > Schistocerca gregaria. The sequence continues at coordinate 373,227,857 of NC_064922.1, forward strand.
CTTTCATATATCATAAATTTTCATATGTCACTGTTAGGTAAAATGTAAATGTCGTGTGACTAGGGCCTCCTGTCGGGTACACCATTCGCTGGGTGCAAGTCTTTTGATTTGATGCCACTTCAGTGAATTGAGCATTGATGGGGATGAAATGATGATGATTAGGACAACACAACACCCAGTCCCTAAGCGGAGAAAATCTCTGACCCAGCCAGGCCCTGCGGATTGACATTCTGTCACATTGACCACTCAGCTACTGGGGGCAGACACTGTTAGGTAGTAGATCTATATGTAATACAATTGAGTTCAAGGAATTTTCAGCCAGTGAATAAATTTTGGAGGAATTTTAACCTCAGGGGTGCAACCCATTCATGTCGACTTTCTTCACTGGTCACTGAAGAGAATGCTGCTACATTATTTAATGTAATGGTAGAAAGACAGTTTGTGACATGCTGACAAATGCAGAATTTATTGTACTGAGCTACACTTGAAATTCACAATCTTGCTAAGACCACTTAAGCAAGAGTTGTTCTCTGTGGGTTCCAAACATTGGCAGTGGAGTAAGTAATACATCATGTTTCATAGTGCAATCAAATACACAAAATATTAGAAGAATAGTATGTAAATAAATGTAATTACAAGTGATAAAATGTGTTATGATAGTTATGGTGAGTTAACTAAGTCAAAAAAACAAATGGTTGGTATTTGAGAGAAGAGTGCTTCTGCACAACTGATCCTCATTTGCCAAGAAGCAAATGGTGGCAGTTATCTTTCTCAAAAGATGAATGTAGTGAAAGTTATTTCAAAAGTGTAAAATGCAAACATCTGTTTGTGAAACTGACCTTGTGCAAACTGTAACTAAATAATACGGTTTGTGAATACATGTTACAAGTGGAATATATGAATTTAAACTATGTTTTGACTTGCACAGTCCAGGGAGGGATTTCCAAGGGCACAAATGGTTTCAAAAATAATGAATACCAACTGCAGAGACACTCCACACAGAAATTGCTATCATAGATCAAAGTCGAGTAGCCACTATTGGTCTTATCTTGAGAGAGAAGATTCTTCAGTTGAAGGGTACTAATATTAGACACAGGAAACAGATAACAAAGTGTCACTGATTGAGAGACCCATAAGCATCTTTTAAACACACTACTGAACATTGTATCACTGAATTCCAGTTTTCTTTTACAAACAATAACGATTTAATACATATGCCTATGATGGATACCTATGAACAGCAATTATGGACTTGGGAACTGACCAATAGAACATTAGATTTTGGGAATGAATTACAGATCCTCAGTCAGTATCACAGACTTGAGAAGTTGAAACTTAGGTGAGGTCATAGATGTACAGTCTAATAATCTCAAACTAAAACTGACTATGAATAAAAGAATAATCCAGAATAAAACTTCAACAACATAAAGATAAAAAAGTCTTACTTCATCTTATTTTCTATTTTTAGATTTAAAGAATGAGCAAAATAAAATTGGCAAAATGTCAATGTGCCCATAAAATGATCGAAAGCTGTAGAATACAAAAATGAAAATAGGTTTCCATTTCATAAAATTATTGTTAGTTTTCTTTTGCACCTATCATGACTGAATACAAAAGACAAAACTAAAAAAAAAGGCATATGTTTGAGCAAATGGACAAACTAAAGCCATACTCACAATCAACCCTCGTGTACCAGTCTTCAAATTTCTTTTCATACACGTACTCTGCAATTGACAAAAGATAATATTATTCCGGTCTTTTGAATTAAAAATTATATTACATGAAAAAATGATGAAAATATTTACACTCTAAACTCAAAACTGAATGAATAAAAATTAAAAAAAAAAACTATGTCATGGGAACTTGTTACATGCGACACATAAAAAGTTTCACATACAGCTGAATAATACTTAAAATAATGTAGAAATTGCAGTATCAACAAAATGTAATTTTGAGAACAGCTTACTTAAATACTTCTTAGTAAGGTAGTTAATACATCACAAGCAAATCATGAACTTTCCTAATGCACATATAGCTAAATAAAACATAGACAACACAAAAAATTAAAAAAAAGTTTTAGTTCTCTGTACACTGTATAGATATTGCACTTAATGAAAGACATTGACTACATCATAAACTAAACCAAGGATAAGGTATTTATAATACTTTGTAGAAATAATTGGTCATTCATTCTATGTTGTAACTCTGCTGTGAATTTGACATGGAGATTCTGGATAATGGAGACAACCTAATGGAAACAAAAAATGTCTTCTTAAACATAAGTCCTCAACTACTTAGTTTCCGTGCAACATGATGCCAAGCTTCTTTATTAAAAAAGATATTACCATTCTCCATAACATTATCTGTGGCATGCAGCATCTCTTCAGCACTGTGGTCATGAGTGGATGGTACTACACTGAAGAGCCAAAGAAACTGATACACCTGCCTAATCATGCAGGGCCCCCGTGAGCACGCAGAAGTGCTGCAACATGGCATGGTTCGGACTTGACTAATGTCTGAAGTATGCAGGAGGGAATTGACACCATGAATCCTGCAAGGCTGTCCATAAATCTGTAAGAGTATGAGTGGCTGGAGATCTCTTCTGAACAGCATGTTGCAAGGCATCCCAGATATGCTCAATAATGTTCATGTCTGGGGAGTTTGGTGGCCACCGGAAGTTTTTAAACTCAGAAAAGTGTTCCTGGAGCCACTCTGTAGCAATTCTGGATGAGTGGAGTGTTGCATTGTCCTGCTGGAATTGCTCAGGTCTGTCATAGTGCTCAATGGACATGAATGGATGCAAGTTATGAGACAGGATACTTACATACATGTCATCTGTCAGAGTCATATCTAGACATATCAGGGGTCCCATATCACTCCAACTGCACACGTACCATCCATGCCAGATTGGGTTGACGGAGGAGATAGAGAAGATCCAAAGAAGAGTGGCACGTTTCGTCACAGGGTTATTTGGTAACCGTGATAACATTACGGAGATGTTTAGCAAACTCAAGTGGCAGACTCTGCAAGAGAGGCGCTCTGCATCGCGGTGTAGCTTGCTCGCCAGGTTTCGAGAGGATACGTTTCTGGATGAGGTATCGAATATACTGCTTCCCCCTACTTATACCTCCCGTGGAGATCATGAATGCAAAATTAGAGAGATTCGAGTTCGCACGGAGGCTTTCAGACAGTCGTTTTTCCCGCGAACCATACACGACTGAAACAGAAAAGGGAGGTAATGACAGTGGTACGTAACGTGCCCTCTGCCACACACCGTTGGGTGGCTTGCGGAGTATGAATGTAGATGTAGATGTAGATTACAGATGTTTTGTTGAATGGTTCGCATGCTGACACTTGTTGATGACCCAGCATTAAAATCTGCACCAGGTTGTGGAATGGTTGCACTCCTGTCATGTTGAACGATTCTCTTTAGTCATCATTGGTCCCTTCTTGTAAGATCTTTTTCTGGCTGCAGCGATGTCGGAGATTTGATGTTTTAGCGATCGAACAACTGCCCCAGACACTTGTCTTATTTAGGCATTGCTGAGTGCAGTGCCGTATTCTGCCTGTCTACATATCTCTGTATTTGAATGTGCATGCCTGTACCAGTTTCTTTGGAGCTTCAGTGTAATAAGGGTTCAGTATATAACTAGGTATTCTTTGTGGTTGCTTGCAAGAAAAAATGGATTAGCGGTACAGAGGGTGATTCATTTTACACAAGATGGACTTCTAAACCATGTCATTACAGTGTGGGGCTACTTCAACAATGTCTTCTTCAATTGGCCAGTCACACACAGTGATCCAAAACATGGACCATACAGCCATTGTATCTCAACCCCCGAATCTTCTACCTACCTGTGTGTACGCAGGAGGAAGGGGGATTATGTGAAAGGTGTCCTATAAAGAGCATGTATAGGCATGCCTGCATCAGAGCAATACATTCATGCTGCCTGCAGTGCTATTCAAATACAGGTTGGTGCACTTAAGTAAGTGCAGCAGTCAATGTTGCTGAGAGTATGCCAATACTCCAAGGCTCGTGAAGCTATTTAAAACCCCTGCACTAGGCCTCTAACAGAATTTAGTCTATTGGAATGTACTGCACAGACTGGTGCACAGCATGAGTAAAATGGCTGCTAGTATGGAAACCATGCTTTTTTTCTACATAAACTTTCAACATACCTTCATTTTCCTCTCATGAGTCATCTTCCTGATATTTTCCAATTAGTTAAAATCACTCTGTACAGTCAACTTCAGAAGAACACCCTACAGTGAATCTTCACCTTTTCTCATAATATATTTTAGTGCCCTCTCCTAGGCATTGTTTATAACATACTCAGTGCCTCTGTCACTGATTATGTGCATCATAAAGCTTAATGCGAAAAACTACAATATTAAAGTATCATCACTTGTATTGCTGAAATGTTGGGAAATAGAAGATCACGTTAACACCATGGAAATACCTCTCAGTCTAGAGTGAGAGAAAATCAAATATCGTGTACACTCTGGTCTGCCAAAGTCATTGAAAACTAATAATGATCCTGAACTAATCACATCACATACAGTGAAGGCTGTAGCTAAATAAGCTTATTGTTGGTTCACAATAAACAACTTAACTTTTAATCCAGCAAAAGTATACAAATCAAAGCTAATTACAGTAATTTCTATAGCCTAGATATACACACATGACAAAAAATGTGCAGCACCCAAGATGGCAAGGTTGCATGCCAATGTAAAGTATACATGTACACACCACTGATAGGTATGTATATGATTAGTGTTACAATTCTTTATTATAGGTAGAATGGCCACCAGGGTCCATTTGTGTTGTTCATGATTGGTGTTGTTAACAGGCATGGATAGGTATACAAGAGGTGCTTTACAGTGTCAGATGTTAAGTGATCACTGTGAAGGACACCAAGATGTGACAGAAAGGTGCCTCATTGTGGGTCTCCATTTGAACAGCTGGTCAAATTGTGCAGTATCCAGAACTGTAGGGCATTGAGATGTGACAGTGGGCCACTGTTGGACTGTATGGGAATATGAGAGCAAGCATACTGTTCGACAAGGTTCTGGCTGATCACATCTGTCTACTGCAAGGGATTCACTTTATTTTGCACCAAGCACATCTGCACCTGTCACCTGAGAACAAGTACTGGACTAATTTCACTATACTGTGTCACTCTGCACTGTTGGTTGGAGACAAGCAACAGTCAAACTAGGGAATTACTGTCCCCATGCCTAGGCTGCCATTAATACCATAACACAAACAGCTGCATCTGGAGTGGTGCCAAGACTGAAGGCATGGACTGGTTATGAATGATGTCACATTGTGTTCAGTGAGGAATTGCAGTTTTGAATTCCCTGGATGAACATTCTTAGTGAGTTTGGTTGGGCAACCAGAGGAGAAGTCTCATTCTTCCAATACTTTGGAGAAGCACAGCAGTGTTATTACTGGTATCATGATGTTAGGAGCCTTTGGGTATGAATTAAGGTCATAGCTGGAATTAATTAAGGGAACTCTGACAGCCCAATGGTGGATCACAGGCATTGTGTGTCCTCATCTGGTGGCTTTCATGTGACAGTATCACGGAGCCATGTTTCAGCAGGATGCTGCTTTTCCACACTTGGCATGTGTCTCTATGAACTGTGATAGGTAACTAGTTTTGAACCATACAGGTTTATTTTCAAGCCTGGCCTACTGAGGCTGCACTGACAATCAAAATCTATTAGTTCAATTTTGACTTGGTAACAGGCATGTGTGGATTGTGGCATTCATTCTGCAAACATTTATGGAACATGTGTTGCCACTCAATATTTATCATTAAGATCAGGTAGTGTCAGTGCAGCATCAGTAGTTCTGGCTTGAAAATGAGCCTGTAAGGTTTGAAACTAGTAACCTAATAAATATTGCAACTGTTGACAGAACCATTAATAAATGCTTTAAGTCAATAATAATTTGAATAAAATATTTCAATTTATATGAATTTGGCTGAGTGCTCCTTGGTCATTGTAAACCCATGTGGTTGCTGATCTCACCCTCGTAAAACCATGATCTCAGCTGTGATATCACTGGTACCCAGGCCATCACTGTATAATATAATGTTCTCGTCCTACATCTGCCAGGCTCATGCAACCTCATGATGGCCATGTTCCATGCTCTATTCAGGTGCAAACTGCTATCTTTACAGGTGGTGTTGTTAGATATTTTGATGTTTATAATGATTTTTTATACTATCCCAGAAACTGTTAGCCCTCAGGATGAGAGAGGTGCTCTTAGAAGGAATTTCATGTCCATTCTCCAATACATGTTCACCTACCATTGATTTCTGTGGATAGCAAAATCACATACAACTCTTTTGTTCAATCCACCATTGTTCTGTCATTCAGATGGTCTCCCCAATATATATTGACTGCTCTCACACATTATTTCATAAAAAAGGTGAGAATTCTGCAGCCTACATTATCATTCACAGACTTCATGAGTCAGTGTATTTTAGCTGGAGGCCTGAAGAATGACTTGATGTTATACCTCTGCAGGAGCTATCTAATCTTCCTATCACTAAGCTGCAAAATAAAAAATAAAAAAAACACAAGCTTTTTACTGTGCTTCTTTATAGTGTTCTGCTTACGAGTACTTCCTGAAACTGCATGTGATCATTATTTGTGATTGTAGTGGCTCACATGAAAATAATTTTGTAAATGGTTCATTTTCTTGTGTAATCCAACAGCTTCCCCATGAAGCACCAGAGACCCTAGAATGAAGTGCTTTTGTGCTGGGTGGCAACAGCAGCTCAAAGTGTGCACATACCTGTCCATATGACTGAGTTTTCTGTGTACACTGTGGCTAAGGTACTCATTGGGATTATGGCAGATGAGAGTATTAAGGAAGAGCAAAGCTATCATTTTTCTCAACTTCAATCATGGACTTAATGTGGTCATGGATACTAATGAGATGTCCCAAGAACTCTCCCAGTTTTTCACACCTGCATGCTCAGATAATGAATAAACACTTTGTGGCAGCCATGTCTAAAACAATATCCTTGAAGTTCTGCTTGGACAGTTTAGCTACAGTTGAAGCGAATGGGCATCTCATCACACCACTATCCATCTGATCATGTTGTCAAGGAATTGAGAGAGCAGCTCTATCTCTGACAGGAGTGCAGGTGGACAATGACACCACATCAAATCTGATCATAAAATAACTTTCTCCAAAATGCAGATGTTTAACTCAGCTTACACATCACCAATATTCTTTATGTGATGCATGCTGTGTGTCATATGCAAAGTAAGGAGACTGGCAGGGATTCTATATTCATATCTACATGCATACTATGCAAGACACCATGTGATGCGTGGCAGAGGGTACCCTTTACTACTAGTAGTCATTTCCTTTCCTGTTACACTTACAAATAGAGCGTGGGAAAAATGACTGTCTATATGCCTCCATATGAGCCGTAATTTATATTTCTTATTTTCATGAGCCTTATGCAAAATGCATATTGGTGGCAGAAGAATCATTCTGTAGTCACCTTCAAATGTCAGTTATCTACATTTTCTCTTAAAAGAACATCATTTTCCCTACAGGATTCCCATTTCAGTTCACAAATCATCTCTGTAAGACTCAATAGCTGACTGAATTTACTGGTAACAAGTCAGACAATATGCTTCTGAAATTCATCATTGTCTTCATTTAATGCCAAACACTCAAGCAATACCCACTAGTCACTTACTCCAGTGCTCTATATGTGATCTCCTTTACAGATGAACCACTATTTCCTAAAATTTGCACAATAAACCAAAGTTGCCCATTGGCTCTCTGTACTACCATCCTTATGTGCTCATTTCATTTCATATTGCACACCACATATCTACTCATTTAAATCAGCTTATATTTTTCTACATTTAGAGCCAGTTGCCATTCATTTCACCAAGTAGCAAGTTTGTCTAAGTAATCTTGTATCCTCCTACAGCCACTCACTGATAACACCTTCCCATAAACCACAGCAATGTCAGCAAACAGCTGCAGATTGCTGTTCACCCAGTACTTCAGATCAGCTATGCATATATAGTGAACAAGAATGGTCCTATCACACTTCCCTGGGTCACTCCTGATGATACCCCTGTCTCCGTCAAACATTTGCCACTGAGAATAACGAACTGGGTTCTAATACTTAAGAAGTCTTTTGAGCCAGTCACATGTCTGGGGACCTATTCTGTATGCTTGTATCTTCATTTACAGTCTGCAGTGGGCCACCATGTCAAATGATTTCCAGAAATCTAATAATACAGAATGTGCTAGTTACCCTTCACCCATGGTTTACAGATTATAACGTGAGAAAAGAGTAAGCTGAGTTTTTCACAAGCAAAGCTTTCTAAATCCAAGCTGATTTGTGGACAGCATCTTTTCTATACCAAGGAAATTCATTATATTTGAACTGAGAATATGTTCAAGAATTCTGCAGCAAACTGATACTAAGGATATTGGAATGTAACTTTACAGGTCTGTCCTTTTACCCTTCTTATATACAGGAGTCACCCACACTTTTTGCAGTCATTTGACATTTGCACTAGATAACTGATTCACAATAAATGCAAGCTGAGTAAGGGGGCCAGTATCATAGAGTACTCTCAGTAAAACCAAATTGGGGTTCCATCTGGACCTAGTGACTTACATGTTTTCAGGTCCTTCAGTTGCTTCTCTACACCTGGAATGCCTATTACTATGTCTTCCACGTGGGAGTCTTGCAACTGTCGAATGACAGTATGCCTGTACAATCCTCCTGCATGAATGATTTCTTCAATGCAAAATTTAAAACTTCATGTTTCCTCTTGCCGTCTTCTGTTGCCACACGAGACTGGTCTATGGGTGACTGGATAGAAACCTCCAGCCCTCTTAGTGATTGCACAAGGACCAGAATTTCCTCAGATTCTCAGCAAGATCATTGCATAGCATACCACTGTATGCTCTGCACATTGATTTTTTTACAGATACATGAATTTCTGCTAACTTTTGCCTGTCAAGATCTGTGCATTTTTTTTTCTATTTCTTAACGAAGAGTGCAATAGTCTCTGTTTCCTCAGCATTTTCCAGATTTTGTTAAAACGCCACAGTGGGTCTTTCCTACCCTTAATCCACTTACTTGGCAGACATTTCTCTGGAGCACAATTTCCATCCATTTAAACTTAGTTCACAATTCCTCCACATCAATCGTACTGGAACGAGAGAACATTCTTTCAGTGGCTGAGTAGGATGCTATTAACTGCTTATCTGCTCTTTGCTGCAAAAATACTCTCAGAGCCTTCTTGATGGACTTCACTATCATCACTATGACAACATCATGATAACTAATCACTGTCTCTATACTGACACTATCAAAAAGGTCAGGCCTCTTTGTAGCTACAAGATCTGAAATACACTCCTGGAAATTGAAATAAGAACACCGTGAATTCATTGTCCCAGGAAGGGGAAACTTTATTGACACATTCCTGGAGTCAGATACAGCACATGACCACACTGACAGAACCACAGGCACATAGACAAAGGCAACAGAGCATGCACAATGTCGGCACTAGTACAGTGTATATTCACCTTTCGCAGCAATGCAGGCTGCTATTCTCCCATGGAGACGATCGTAGAGATGCTGGATGTAGTCCTGTGGAAGGGCTTGCCATGCCATTTCCTCCTGGCGCCTCAGTTGGACCAGCATTCGTGCTGGACGTGCAGACCGCGTGAGACGACGCTTCATCCAGTCCCAAACATGCTCAATGGGGGACAGATCCGGAGATCTTGCTGGCCAGGGTAGTTGACTTACACCTTCTAGAGCACGTTGGGTGGCGCGGGATATATGTGGACATGCATTGTCCTGTTGGAACAGCAAGTTCCCTTGCCAGTCTAGGAATGGTAGAACGATGGGTTCGATGACGGTTTGGATGTACCGTGCACTATTCAGTGTCCCCTCGACGATCACCAGAGGTGTACGGCCAGTGTAGGAGATCGCTCCCCACACCATGATGCCGGGTGTTGGAACTGTGTGCCTCGGTCGTATGCAGTCCTGATTGTGGCGCTCACCTGCACGGCGCCAAACACGCATACGACCATCATTGGCACCAAGGCAGAAGCGACTCTCATCGCTGAAGACGACACGTCTCCATTCGTCCCTCCATTCATGCCTGTCGCGACACCACTGGAGGCGGGCTGCACGATGTTGGGGTGTGAGCGGAAGATGGCCTAACAGCGTGCGGGACCGTAGCCCAGCTTCATGGAGACGGTTGCGAATGGTCCTCGCCGATACCCCAGGAGCAACAGTGTCCCTAATTTGCTGGGAAGTGGCGGTGTGGTCCCCTACGGCACTGCGTAGGATCCTACGGTCTTGGCGTGCATCCGTGCGTCACTGCGGTCCGGTCCCAGGTCGACGGGCACGTGCACCTTCCGCCGACCACTGGCGACAACATCGATGTACTGTGGAGACCTCACGCCCCACGTGTTGAGCAATTCGGCGGTACGTCCACCCGGCCTCCCGCATGCCCACTATACGCCCTCGCTCAAAGTCCGTCAACTGCACATGCGGTTCACGTCCACGCTGTCGCGGCATGCTACCAGTGTTAAAGACTGCGATGGAGCTCTGTATGCCACGACAAACTGGCTGACACTGACGGCGGCGGTGCACAAATGCTGCGCAGCTAGCGCCATTCGACGGCCAACACCGCGGTTCCTGGTGTGTCCGCTGTGCCGTGCATGTGATCATTGCTTGTACAGCCCTCTCGCAGTGTCCGGAGCAAGTATGGTGGGTCTGACACACCAGTGTCAATGTGTTCTTTTTTCCATTTCCAGGAGTGTATTTCCATTGCGAGTGGGCTGTCGAACTAGCTGCTCAAGACAATTTTCAGTAAATGTATTCAAAGTACTTCACAAGACTGCCCGCCCATACCATATGCAGTGAATCCCTAGATGTCCTAGTCCATACTCAGTAAGATGAAGTAGCCATCAACTATTATTGCATAATCTGGTTTATTTCCATGCTGCTGAGCATCAACTTTATTTGAATGATTCTAAAATGGTCAGAAAATGTTCCTTCAGTCACTGAATGATTGCAAAATAGCTCTAGAGAGTTCCTATCAAGTCAATGCAAGATTTAATAGTGTTCTACAAATACCTCCTATAACCCTTTACTGATCATGAAGTGTATTTTTTCATACAACATCAGCACGTTCTGTGTGAAACTCTTTTCCAAAACTGTGTTCTCACTTCGCTACTTCTCATGTATAAGTATTGTTGTATAAGTATTGTCACAGATTATTAAAAAGCAAGATAACTGAAAACTTATGAAGCAAAATTTAATAGGTACAGTTGAATGCTCAGTATTATGGTAAATAATGGCTTACCTTGACATTTTTCACTGCATGTTTGATGGTCCGTTGCAGGTCCTTTTTCTGCGCATACCTCAGAACATTCCCGACAGTGGGGAGAATGTTTAGCGGCACAAAATTCAAACAAACTGCACTTAATCTCACCACATGGTTTAACTCCAACACCATACTGAGGAAGTGCATCACTTACTTCGATGTGTATAATACACACATGCAGAAAAAAGCAGGCAGGCCACAGAATTGCTTTCTGGAGCATGATTTCTGTAAAGAAGGAAAGAAAACAGAAATTAGGTTTAATAAATTGCCTACATTATTTGGGATTACCACTGGATTAAGAATGTTGCAATAAACTATGTACATGATAACACTAAAATCTTAATGTACTGTGGATAAAAATTATAATTATAACAGTTGAATGTAGCTTTCAATGGTTTCCAGGTTGCAGGTTATACATAAGAACAACAGTAACTGAATAATAAAAACATTGATTATTCCATTGCCTATGGCTGAGCTGCTGTTTTAAATTAATAATTATATTTCATAAATTGTTACAAGAATGCTGTAGCTCAATTGAGAAATCTATGAATATGTACAAATAAACATAAGATGATTATGACAATATGATGTACAGGGTGACCCACGTAACTTAACCATCCCAAATATATTTTGTCCAGAAACAAACATAAAAAATGTATCACGTAAATGTTTTGTTATTGGGAGATATTAACGAACATGATGAACGAAGACTCCTGTAACTCTGTTCATTAAGAAAATATGAACAGCAGTACATCTTTTTTAAATGACACTCTATATTTTTTATTCAGTAATATATTTCTTCTCCTCAACATCTGTTGAATAATGTATCACACTATAACATGTAAACATCACATTACAAAAAATGTAAAACAAAATTGATTTTGACTCTCCTGTACTAGCAAATGTGCAAGTAACCCATGCACCAGTCATTCAGTCAACTGTCTTCTGTTGAAGGGTGGTGTGAGTACAACGTACACTAATGAAGGGAAGGTGAAACTGTAACTCATCTGTGGAAAACAGTAACTACAATAAAGTTTTCATAATTGTGTTTCTATTTGTTTACTGTCAACTGTCTGACAATGGAAAGTATTTGTTAGCAGGACAGTAAGAGCAACAATGTTTTCTTAATCATATTTCCATTTGTTTACTGTGAACTCCAGTAAGTGAATTAGTTCATGACTTCTGGTACCAGCACTGTGTACTACTACAGGAGAGTCAAAGTCAATTTTCTGTTGCATTTTTAATAACATTATGATTACTGTGATACGTTTCCCAATAGATCTTGTGGAGAGGAAGTGGATTACCAAATGAAAAAAATTCAGGCTGCTCCTTAAAAATGAAGATTGCTGTTTATATATTCACAATGAACAAAGTTGCAAGAAAGGCAAATATACTGGCTAATGAACCTCTGGGAGACAAACAAAATTTGTTTGATGCATTGTTTTTATTTTGTTTTTGGGCAAACAGATGTTTGAGGTGGTCATCCTTACAGTGGAGATGTTGATTTGCAGATAGTCACAACAAAGAGATTGCCACACAAGTAAGCTTTTGGCCAAAAGGCCTTCTTCTGAAGTGAACAACAAACACACACACACAGAGAAAGAGAGAGAGAGAGAACAACATACACACACACACACACACACACACACACACACACACACACACACATACACACACACACACACACACACACACAGAGAGAGAGAGAGAGAGAGAGAGAGAGAGAGAGAGAGAGAGGATGCATATACACAAACTAAACTCACACACACAAATGACCACAGTCTCTGGCCATTGAGATCTTACTGCGAGCAAGTGTGCAGTATGAGAGAGGCAGTTTGTATGGTAGAAATAAGGAGGAGGCCAGGGTGAGGAGGGGGAGGTATTGTAGGGAATGGATGGCAGACAGTAAAGTACTGCCTGTGGGAGTGTGGGGGTTGTGGTGAGGATAGAGTAGGGCAGCTAGATGCACTTAGGCATGTGCTAGGGGAGAGGGGGGGGGGAGGAGGAAGAGAAATAAAAATACTGTGTTGATTGGTGGAATAGATGGCTGTGTAGTGCTGGAACTGGAACAGGAAAGGGGATGGGTGGGTGTCTAATGAAGGTTGAGGTCAGGGGGGTTATGGGAAGGTAGGATATATTGCAGGGAGAATTCCCGCCTGTGCAGTTCAGAAGAACTGGTATTGGTAGGAAGGATATAGATGGCACAGGCTGTGAAACAGTCATTGAAGTTCAGAACACCATGTTGGACAGTGTGCTTGGCAACTGGGTGTTCCAGCTGTTTTTTGAGCACCATTTGTCAGTGGCCATTCATGCAGACAGACAGCTTGTTGGTTGTCATGTCCACATAGAACACAGCACAGTGGCTGCAACTTAGGTTGTAGATTACATGACTACTTTCACAGGTAGCCTGGCCTATGACAGAATAGCTGAAGATTGTGACCAGACAGGAGTAGATGGTGGTGGGAGATTGTATGGGACAGGTGTTGCATATTGGTCTATTACAGGATATGAGCCATGAGGCAAGGGTTAGGGAACAGGGATGGAGTAAGGAGAATGTGTAGGTTTGGTGGTTGGCTGAATACTATTGTGGGTGGGGTTGGGCGGATAGTCAGTAGCACATTCCTCATTTCAGGGCATGACAGAGGTGGTTGAAACTCTGATAGAGAATGAGATTCAGTTGCTCCAATCCTGGGTGGTAATGAGTTATGAGAGGAATGCTCTTTTGTGACCAGATGGTGGGACTTTGGGTGCCAGTGGATGGCTGGAGAGATAAGGTATTTGAGATCTGTTTCTGTACAAGGTTGGGAGGGTAATTTAGGTCTGTGAAGGCCTCAGTGAGACCCATGGTATATTCCAAGAGGAACTGCTTGTCACTCCAGATGCAATGGTCTTGGATGGTTGGGCTGTATAGAAGGGACTTCATGGCTTGAGATAGGTGGCAGCTGTCAAAGTGAAGGTGTTGCTGGTGGTTGGTAGGTTTGATGTGGACGGAGGTACTGATGTAGCCATGTTTGATGTGGAGGTCAATATCAAAGAATGTGGCTTGTTGAGTTGAGGAAGCAAATGGGGGAGAAGATTTTGATGTTCTGGAGTAATGAAAGTAGGGTGCCCCCATCCTTGATGATGAAGATGTTGTCAATGAATTTCAATCAGGTGAGGGGTTTGGGTTTCTGGGTGGTCATGAAGTCTTCCTCTAGATGGCCCATGTAAAGGTTGGCATAGGAGAGTGCTATGTGGGTGCCCATTGCTGTGCCACAGATTTGTTTGTAGGTGATGCCTCCAAATGTGAAGCAATTGTGAGTGAGAAATGAGAATATACACTAAGGTGACAAAAATAATGGGACTGTGATACACACACATACAGGTGCTAGTTGTATTGCATACACATGGTACAAAAGGGCACTGCACTGTCAGAGCTGTCATTTGTACTTAGGTTATTCATGTGCTTATGGCCACATGACAGGAATGAAAAGACTTCAAATGCGGAATGGTAGTTGGGGCTAGATGCAGGGGACATTCCTGATTTTAGTTGATAAGAGCTAATCATAGGGTGTGAGTGTGGCACAGACTCCATGAAGCCATAGTCACAGGTTGTCAACAAAACATTGTGCTAGCTGGTGGTGGCTCGGTAATGGTGTGGACTGTGTTTACATGAAATGGACTGGGTCATTGACTAGAAATGGTTATGTTCAGCTCCTTGGAGACATTTGCAGCCATTCATGGATTTCATGATACCAAATAATGATGGGATTTTTATGGATGACAGAGCACCATGTCATAGACGAACAACTGTTCACAGTTGGTTTGAAGAATATTTTGGACAGTTTGAGCAAATCATCTGGTGACCCAGGTCACCCAACATGAATCAATCACATTTATGGGACATAATCAAGAGATCAGTTTGTGCAAAAAAAACTGCACCATCAACACTTTCGCAATTATGCATATGTATAGAGGCAGCATGGCTCAGTATTTCTACAGGGGACTTCCAGCGACTTGTTGAGTCCATGCCACAACAGGTTGTTGCATTATGCCATGGAGAAGGACATCCAACATGATAGTAGGAAGTATACTATGACTTTTTTCACCACAGTGTAATTGGTCATGGTGATCAGGAAGGAAGTCGTAGGCATTGGGAAAGGTAGTGTTTGCAGTGTTTGATATAGGCAAGGCCATGGACATTAGGGATGTTATCATAAAGGGAGGTGGTTTCATTAGTGATTAGCAGGGCACTGTGTAGTAAAAAAACTGGAACTGTGGTGTGGAGCATCCAAGGAGGATATGGCTGGTGTCTTTTATATAGGAGGATAGGTTGGAAGTAATAGGCTGAACTGGTTGGTCTGCAGTGGGGTCAAAGTAACTGAAGACAATAGGGTGTCCTGAGTGGTTGGGTTTATCGACTTTAGGAGGCATGTAGAAAGTAGGGATGCGGTGTGTGGTAGATAGGAGAGAGACAGACTTGGGAGAGAGGTTCTGGGATGGGCCTAAGGATCTGAGAAGAGATTGAAGATCTTGTTGGATTTCTGGAATGGGGTGGCAGGATTTATAGCTGGACAAATCTGGCAGCTAGCTGGGTCCTTCTGCCAGGCAATTGGTGCAGTTCAAAACCCTGGTGCTGGAGCCTTTGTCAGCAGGTAGGATTATGAGGTCGAGATCAGTTTTTAGGTGGTGGATTGTCGTTCTACCAGGGGACGTAAGGTTAGCTTACTTGTTGAGGTTTTGGGGAATGATCGTAGGGCAAGGTGTAAGATTAAGAAATTCTGAGAAGTTAACAGCAGGTCATATGGGGGCAGTGGTAAGCGGGGATCGTGGTTGGATGAAGGAGTGTACTGAGTCATGCAGTGTTCATCATTGGTTTTGAGTTGTTTCTGACTATTTGAGGGTTGGTGGCGAAAAGATTGCTTCTCCCATCGTGCAGTTACTTCCAGTCTAGTCTTGGCAGCCAGAGACAGTGGTCATATGTGTGTGTGTTTTTTGTCTACTTCATAAAAAGGGCTTTTGGCCAAAAGTTTACTTGTTTATCAGTATTTTTGTTGTGCCTGTCTGTGACCCAACATCTCCACTATATGATGAGTAGCAATCCATCATTTTCTAATATTGTCATTATTCCATCCTCACTTTTATAGTGTTTGGTTTCAAAAGGAATATCTTGTATACTCAGACTTCTATCAGAAAAAAGGAAGTCAAAAACAGTGCTGTACTTTCTATAGATGTAAAAATAATTTCTTGACAGCATAAATGTAATTAGAAAATAATTTCTCCATATCACAAACACAAAAGGCTTTAATTTTGTGAGAAAAAGAGGAAAAGGGAAAATAAAAAGTTATTATTTCTGCAAAACTGCTGTTTTTATATTTTAATAATAGATTTAATGAAACAAAGAAAGATAAAATACACTGAAAGGATAAATTTCTGTGGCACATAGGCTTTACATTATTAAGGGGGATGCCCTGAAGTTTGAGAATACTTCTTTGAGATATAAGTAATTAGCTCTCTTCATTTGTTTGTTTGTATTCCAACTATAATTTTCCATTAACATACAAATACACTTAAAATGGAACATTACCTTACTCAGTGTCCTTATGATACCAAACCTACCTCACCCTTCCTCTCTCTCTCTCTCTCTCTCTCTCTCTCTCTCTCTCTCTCTCTCTCTCGTCCCCCCCCCCCCCCCCCCCCCCCCAACCATATTATGATCCATAATTATTTCTTCTTTGTGTGCCAAATATACAAACAAATGTATAGAACTGACCTAGCACCATTGTATGCTAACTTGTTTGTGGATCACCTAGAGAATTCCCTTCTTCCCCACTTGACCCCCAAACCCTTGTTTGGTTTAGATACATTCATGACATCTTCCTGATGTGGATTAGTGACATGGGTAGCCTTTGCTCCATTCTCCAGAACATCAACATCTACTCTGAAATATGTTTCATCTGCTTCTTCTAACTGAACAAGCTACCTTCTCAGATTTTGTGAATTTCACCTCTCAGATGATTCCAAAAATACATCTGCTCACATCAGCTGTATCAAATGGAAAATTCAATTAAGAAAACTGTTAAATTACAAGAAGACAGAGTGGCTGAACAGTGTTTACTCTCTGGATCTGAAATGCTGAATACTACTGGCAAAAACACTAAAAGCAGAAAAACCAATTCCTTTACTTAGGAAGGAAAGAGGTGTTGGTTGAAGAATGTTCAAAAGGAGAGACAGATATTCAGAACCCACATTGGGGAGGCCATCTATGAAACACAGAAGAGGCAATGACACCATAGGACCATGTTCCATAGGACCTGCCTTATTTTATCCATGGGGTTCCACAATCAACTCCTTGATTTTCTGAACTTAGAGTAATTTGAGAAATTCCTTTTTAAAAGTTTAGGGTTCTTAGACAGGCAGCCTGGTAGCTGCAAAATGCTTGGCTAATTTATCAGTGATGGACATTCTCATAGGTTCAACCCTTGTACAACTAATTATAATGCTCAGAGCTGTTCCCTAACAGAAACAAAGTTGTAACCAAAAACGGTTGGCTAATTAATGACCTTTTCTAGTTCCTCTCATGTTACAGAAAGCGTTATGCATATCCAGAGTAGTGACAGTACTGCTGATTGCAGCACTGTACTCAGGTTTGGAGGAAACAGTCCCATCCCTCTACAGTTATATATAATGTAGTTCCCTTCAATTCAGAACACCTTCCAAATATTTCCCTGAGCCCCACGGCTACCTCAACAAGTACAGCAGCCAGCAACATCATAATTATAAGAATTCTGTTGGCTGCATTCTCAAAAATTTTGGAAAGAAGTGAAATATGTCTTGAAATAAAGATGAATTTTGATTTTTACAGATGGAATAACTATTGCACATTTAAGCCTATCAGGAAATCTGCATTAAATCACTGATAGACTACAAAGATACCTCACAATGATTTTAACAATATTTTGATAATGATGGATTTCTATTAACCATAAAGACGACACGCTGAGTTGCAGACGGGCACAATGAAAAGACTACACATTCTGCCAGAGCCTTCTTCAGAAAGAAAACACACATACACTCACACAAGTAAGTGTACTTCACTGTCACATGACCATTCCAGCCAGAATTCTGGCTGGAGTGGTCTGAGATGCCAATCCTGTACCTGTGAGATTTGCTTGCTAGTGTGACCGTGTGAAGAATGCTTTGGCAGAAAGCTTCACGTGAACAGTTGTTTCATTATGTCTGTCTGCAATTCAATGTGTCATCTATAAGGTGAGTAGCAATCTAGCCTTTCACAATATTCTTGATATTTCAACCTGAAATTTTCCTTCAGAATGATTTTATCAAATCTACTCAGTGATAAATACTCTTCTGGTAACACCATCACTATAACCAGAAAAAATTACCACTTCTAAGGGGCTGAAAAACTTTTATACTTCTTTAATAGCTGCAGTATTGAACCTGAAACCCATCTGCAAAGAAAAATAATGTCTACTGTAATAAATCTAAAGCTTTTGTATTTGTATATTTATTAATGGATGAAAGGGCTGCTTACACTCTGAAGAAGTAATCACTGAAGCTTATGAACAATTATTTGTTTTGTTATTTGTGTCATGTC
Source organism: Schistocerca gregaria (assembly GCF_023897955.1). Classification (NCBI taxonomy): domain Eukaryota; kingdom Metazoa; phylum Arthropoda; class Insecta; order Orthoptera; family Acrididae; genus Schistocerca; species Schistocerca gregaria. The sequence continues at coordinate 373,246,854 of NC_064922.1, forward strand.
TGTTACTTGAGAACTTAACAAGTACCACAATCATTTCTCTCCTTTCCTTTTGGTGAATCTCTGTGTTGTTGTAGTGGTTTTCAGGCTGAAGACTGGTTTGATGCAGCTCTCCATGATACTCAATCCTGTGCAAGCCTTTTCATCCCTTAATTAAATGCTGCAGCCCACATCCATAAGAAACTTTTTACAAGTACTGTACTAGTCTCTTGGTCGTCTGGTGCAAGTTTTACACCTACACTGCACTTCAATACTAAACTGATGATTCCTTGATGCCTCAGAATGTGTCATATCCACCACTCCTTCTTGTAGTCAAGTTATGCATCAACTTCCTTTTGTACCAAGTTCTGATCAGTACCTCCTCATTAGTTACATAATCTACCCATCTAATGTTCAGCATTCTTCTGTAGTAAAACGTTGATGAAGCTTTTCTTGTCAGTGGCATATCACACCTGTGTAAGGCTACTTCCAGACAAACGCATTCAGTAAAGATTTGCAAACACTTATGTTTGTATCCAATGCTAAAAAATTTCTCTACTTCTGTCATCATAAGTTGCTTTACTGCCTAAATACCAAAACACAACTACTACATTTAGTATCTCCTTTCCTAATATAGTTCCATCAGCATTGCCTGATTTAATTTGATTACATTCCATTACCCACATTTTACTCTTGTTGATTTTCAACTTACACCCTAATTTCAAGATTGTCCATTCCATTCGCCTGTACTTCCAAGTCTTTGCTGTCTCTGACAGAATTACAAAGTCTGTGTATAAGAACAAATTTCCCTTATATACTATGATGGTAAAAAGTAAAGTCATATGACATTGTTGGCTATAAGACCCAAAGGGCAGCTTCAGCCACCTAATCAGAAAGTTTTTTTTCCTATCCTTCTTGCACAATTGCATGTTTCCTTCAAGAAGTATGCGAATTGTGAGTTTAAGTGTATCTGGTAACTGTAGGTGACTGTAATATGTGTGTGTGTGTGTGTGTGTGTGTGTGTGTGTGTGTGTTTGTGTGTGTGGCTGTGTCTAGTGTAGTGTCATCTTTGTGTTGGATGATGAGAGGAGAAAGAGGATGAAACCTGGTGCTGGCACATAGCCTTCTCATCTCAAATAGCACAAAGAGGGCTGCCAGTTTAACACCCACATTTGACAGATGGATCATCATCAACAGTGAAACATGGCCTGACTTCATGAGACATTGGAAAGAGGTTTGGAATTTAATTCAGGATATTGCACGAAGACTGGTGATCAGGGACTTTACATCACCAATTCTCATCCCTTTTGCTGTAAAGCCTGTGGGGAAGCAGCCAACAACATGTGGAATACCCAAGCAGTTACTTATCCAAGTACTGTCTATGCCTGATGTTGCTTAATTTCAGTGATGTCACAAGGGCTGGTGTATTCCACAGGTCAAGGCTATTGGATGCTATCATGGTCATTTCATGAGATGTGCGTCGGAGGAAGTAACATGATGCTTCACATCAAATAATGTTGCTTTGATTCCATTGTGCATAATAGCAACTGACAATCAATACCATAGAGCCAAAATAAGAATTAAATTAGTAAAGATAAACTACTGCAGCAGTGATTACCCTTAATAGCACAAAATTAATAAACTGCGAAGTGAAGGAAGTGATTACTCTTAGAGTTAGTTAGAGTTTCACTGTTTCGGTATCAAACATACTGTTAAACAATTTACTTTACTATCATGTGTCCTCTGTGTCACTGACTTTTAACATGTGTTTGTGAATAAGAACCCAAAATAACTTATCTGTTGAAATAAATTCAAATATGACCAAGATTTCATATTTCATGTTGTTTGACTCTTCTTGGAAACAGTGTATCAAGAATTATAAAACAAATCCTTCAGTTGTGCTGCACAATGCCTCTCTTTTAGTTTTTTTCCCCATGGAACTAAAGAGCATCCCCATGATGCTCTTGCACTTACTACACAAATTTGTGTTAAAAAGCACTTTGCTTTCTATTGTATCCTCTCTACATCATTTATTAATCTTACATGGTAAAGATCCTAGATTGATGGGCTGTACTCAAAAACCAGTCCAATAAGGTTTTTGTAAGGCACATCCTTTGTAGACAAAACACATTTCTGCAGACTTCTTCCTATGAATCTCAGTTTAGGATGTTTTTCCACACCTGTTTTTTGTGTTTGTTCCACTTTGAACTCTTTTCAACCAAATACTCTTAAAGGTAGTGTGTTTCACATATGATACAGGCACATATTCCCAGTTCTTGCAGGATGTGTGCCAGTTAGGTCCCTTGGCAGACATCACATGAGAGAAAGGCAGTTATTCTGCCTAACTGAGCATAAACTAAGATGCAATGTGATTACATTAAGCTTAACTTTATTTGGTCAAAATGATGTCCTTCTGCAACAAGAGCAGCCCGGCATCTTTTGTAAAAAAAAAAGTCAAACACTTGCTGAGTTTCAGTTGCCAAAATTCTTGAAATTACAAACCTTTAGTCAGTCAGTCTACTGTCTTCTAGCTCCTCAAGTATATGTGGATTGTTTCATACACCTTAAAATTTACCATTCTCCTAAAGATAAAAATCGTGGGGATTTAGATTGGTGTGGGGGATGACAAAGTCAACTACATTACCATCAAAAACACCTGACAATACTGTCACTGAAATAGTTACAGTGTCCTGCATGAAGTAACTGCATCTTTTCATTAACTGTAAGTCTCTGAATAAACATTACAATACACTGAAAGGACCAAAGTCATGGAATACCTCCTAATATTGTTTTGGACCTGGCATGATGCAGCAACTTAATGTGGCATAGAATCAACTCCTTGTTGGAAGCCCCCTGAAGAAATATTGAGCCACACTACCTCTATAGCCAGTAAGAGTGTTGCAGGTGCAGGATTCTGTTCATGAACTGATCCCTTAATTATGTCCCATAAATGTTCAATTCATGTCAATTGATCAGGCTGGCCAAATCATTCACTTGAATTATCCAGAATGTTCTTCAAACGAATCACAACAATTGTGGGCTGGTGACATGGCACATTGTTACCCATAAAAATGAATGGCTGTAAATGGTCTCCAGGCAACTGAACATAACCATTTCCATATGAAGACATGTCTGGTGATCTTGCAGCTCTCAAAGAATGAAATTACAATTAAATCCTGACCATTAGCTGCTTACAGGCGTTGATAAATATCAACAGGGATAGTTGAACATGTGTACTCCAACCAGGACTTGAACCCAGGATCTCCTGCTTACATGGCAGATGCTCTATCTGACTGAGCCAGCAAGGACACAGAGGATAGTGTGACTGCAGGGATGTATCTCTGGCACGCTCCCCGTGAGACCCATATTTCCAACTTACTGTCCACACACTACATTTGTAGTGCCCCTGCCCACTATACTTGTTACTAGTGGCAGTCAGTCTACCAATTCCCGTAAGAGTTTGAGCAATGTGAGTACATCTGCACTGAAGAAGATCACTGGCTAATAAGCCTTATTTATATGAATATGGTATCTGTTCTTTTAGACATGTCCAAAAGAACAGATATACCATTGGTGATCTTGAAGCTCTTGAAGAATGAAATTACAATGAAATCCAGATCATTGGTTGCTTACAGGCATTGATAAGTATCAATGCGGACAGTTGAAAATGTGTGCCCCAACTGGAACTCGAATGGAGGAGATCCTGGGTTCGAGTTCCGGTTGTGGCACACATTTTCAACTATCACTGTTGATATTTATCAATGCCTGTAAGGAGCTAATGATTTGGATTTCATTGTAATTTCATAACCATTTCCAGTCAATGATCAGTTCAGTTGGACCAGAGGATCAATTCCATCCGTTGTAAACACAGTCCACTCCTTTATGAGGAGACTACCAGCTTGCACAGTACCTCATTGACAGCCTGGGTCCACAGCTTCTTAGGGTCTGCACCATACTCAAAAACTACCTCAGCTCTTATCAACTGAAATTGGGACTCATCTGACCAGGCTACAGTTTTCCAATCATCTAGGGTCCAACTGATATGGTCATCAGCCAAGGAGAGGCGATTCAGGCAATGTGCTGTTAGCAAAGGCACTTGTGTAAATCATATACAGATTTCATCACACTATGCTAATGGATATGTCCCACATTGATTTATGTGGTTATTTCACTTAATGTTGCTTGTCAGTTAGCCCTTACAATTCTATGCCAATGCCACACCCCTTGGTCATTGACTGAAGGCTGTCAGCCACCGTGTTGTCCGTGATGAGAGACAATGCCTGAAATTTGGCATTACCTTATTCAAATACACATCAGCAGTTATGTTTGATGGAAAAAGATTGCTTAAATAATTTGCTTTACACTAATTGCACACCACACTCCTTCTCTACATCATGCAGAAGTTCTTGATGTGACAGATGCAGATTTTCAGAACTCCAACTTCAACTGTTCTGCAAGCTCACATATCCTGATAAAATGCAACCATGCTTCATCTGAATAAAAGAGCATTTCAGGATCAATCTTTTGATCACACAGAGAGAACAATAATCAATGACATAAAGTAACAGTATCTGAACTGCTCAGTTGTTGCCCTGTTATTACTTTGTAAGGTTTCAGTTTGAGGTTGTGCAAAGTTGTTTCTGTCAAACCAGTTTGAACTGCTAAATGGCTCACACTCTTAATTCAACTAGTTTATTCTTGGTTTGAAAGCTTGTTTTTTTATATTTTTTTATTATTTTTTGTGTAACATGGATCCAGTCTCTTAAAATGTCCTTATTAATCTATATCTACAATACTATATCAAACAATGGAAACTCTAGGTAGGAATATCAACTATGTAGGAAAAGACAGATAGTAAAGAAGACATGTCCAGTTGCAGACAGGTGCAATTAATACATGTAAGTCTATTTTAATTGTGCCTGTCTGTAGCTTCACATGTTTCTGGTAAGTAGCAATCTATACAATAGTATAATAACTGGAAACATACTGACTCATTTAGTATGAGGGCAAGCCAGTAAACTGCTTCAGACTCTACTTCAGCACAAATAAAAATTGTTGATCCTTCATGTACATCACAGTGAACAGAAACTACACACAGCAAAAAGAAAAACAATGTTTATGCAGTTGCATAGTAAATTAGCTACAACATGCACTGGTAACTGATATCAGCTTAATGGATGGAAGCATCATGCAGTGATCAGAGCCTGGGAGCAGAGGTGTTGGTAATTGCGCAGTGTTGGAGACAACATGTATACCTTACATGAAACACCCTGCATTTTATGATAATTTCTGTTACATCCACACTGATATACTGTAATCTGGCATCAATGCATCACCTCTGCCGGTTTTAGCATGGTGTACAAGTGTGGGGCAGAAGATAGGTTTTTGGTAGGACACTGGTCACAGAAATCTTCTCAGAGTGGACTACACATCAACTTTGCCCACACTTAGTAATGGTTGCCAACTAGGAAAGGCAGTGGGTTTTTCAGTTTTGAGCCAGCTATGTGATTGGTAGTGACATGTAAACCCTTTGGTTCCATCACGGCTTCCTATTGCTGCTAGAACATTTCTATGTGCTGGAGCCAGGTTCTGCTCCAGTCAGAATGGTAGATCATCAAAGGGTAACTGCTGTGAAACCATTACAAACAATAACTACCAGCATTTGATGGAAGTTCATGTTGATCTTCCATTGGTTTAGTTACATTGTAATGATGCTCAGTTCCACGTAAACAAGTGAACATACTGATTGTGTTTGTAAAATTTGACAGTATTTGAGCATGATCAGCTGTGCCATCATTTGCCTGTAAGTGATGATTAGTTCTCTGTTTGATATTTCAAAGTAAGGTGCCAAGCATTGTGGTACAGTATGCTAAATTTGTGTACTGCTTTTATTTTAAGACTGAAAAGAGAGTGCTAATAGTAATTTGTGCATTCTTCTCAATTAATTTACCCTGTAAATACTTCACCTCTGGGTGGGATATTATGACAAACTTCAGCTTGTTTTGTTCATTTGATGTATGCTCTTGAGTAGTGGGAAAGATGTAACTCTGATATCTTCTCTTAAATTATATGTATTTCTTTTAAGATGTTGTGACATGTGGAGTAATACTGCTTTCTTTCTGTTTTAGAGCTCTAAAACCTAATTGTTTTATTGTACCTATTTGTATCTTGTGGGACACCCAGTTGAGACCTGTGCCAAATGTAAATATGCCTATAACAGCTTCTGAATTAAGTTTTTCAGGATGATTCCTTGGTGTACTTTGTCAGTTATTGTTCCCCCCCTCTTGTAGCTGTAAATAAGTTGTGGGATGTAATTCAACTCTTGTTATAGGAATTCAGTTTTAGGCACAGAGGTCATTTTAAAGGAAAGTTTTGCTGATGTTTATACTGTCTGTTTTACTTATCAGCACCTTTAGGACTATTTTGATTCTCACAATGTCTAATTGTTTGTTTGACTTACTGGCACTTTTAAACTATTTTTATTTTGATATAATCTTATTTATTTTTTGGCACATTAAAACAGGTCAATAATTATCTTACAGGCAATTAGTTAATAATTAAGGAAGCTCAGATTACCAGTGTGTGCTTTATGTAATCTGTTGGAGTGAAATAAGTTGTAAACATTTTCTACTGAGTGTGGGCTCGGTCGCTTACCAGTGCTGGATCCCCAAATCCTTACCATTTCAATAGTAGGAGTGTATGGTTCAGATTATTTTATATTCACAATCTGTAATAGTCTCACAAGGTGATCACAAGTTTTTAGAGTAGTAATAATCTGCCAACACTGTCATCCAGTCTACATTTGTGAGGTATATTCCAGACAGAAATTATAATTTTGCTGCTCTTCATTTCAATGTGCAGGCAGTGTTCTGTTTCCAGTGGCATGATGTCATTATGCTTCTTATTACAGTTAATATAGGAGACTAATTCTGGGACCATGTCATTGTTGCTCTTATAGTTAAGTAATACCATTTTAGCTTTTTCCCTTTCTAACCTGAAAGGGCAAAACCCTGCACTTAATGTGGCTAATCTACTTCTCTCTGAGTGTGTCACATAATTGATCATTAGACATATAGAGGAGATTCTGTAACATAAGAAAACCATATGTATACATAAACTGTTCTTTACCACTTGAGGAGTCACTTTGTTTCTATAGTGCTCAATTATCCTGTTAAGAGCGGCTGCACAATTTTTCATTTGATACTGAAATTTAAAAAAAAACCTGTATCCAGGATCACTGCAGAACCACTTGAGTCTCAGATTTAAGCCCTCTATCTGGTTCAAAACCAGAGTAGTGCAACCAACTCTGTGATAAATGCTGCAAATTGCAAACCTTGCTTTCACTTCATAAGCATAGCATCCGGTTTGTAAAAATCCAGATGACAGGTGTCATTCATGCCAACACTATGTTCAATTCGCAATTGACACATTGTGCTCTCAATAGCTACCTACAGAGCCTCCTTCACATCTCATATGAGACTTCACAGCAAACATGTCATATGCACACTGTCGTCTCTACCCGTTTTCTCACATATTTTTCTGGACTTCCTTAATGGATTTATAGTTTTTGCTTCCAATGTGCTCTAAAAATTACATATTTGTCATCAATGTGTCCCTCTGCTATAATATGAAAGTAAGACTGCATTAATTCAAAACAGATGGCACGAATACCATAAAATTTTAGTTGCCCAGGTAAAACATCGTGGTACACAATGAATGGCCTTTACAAGGACACAGATTACATCAAGAGGGTTATTTTTTAGGTCTAGATGTTGGGGCTTCATTTGTATTATCATATATTTTTTGTGGAGACAGAAGCCAGATTGAGAATATTAATCAAGTTTGCTTTTGATCCATTTCTCAAACTTAAAAAAAAGTCAAGGAATTAAATGGATCCTTAATTATAGGTGTTGTCATATTTCAGTTATTTCAGTTTTGATATACAAACTTACTACTGCATATTTAAGTTTATAAAGAAATTTGCACTTAGTAATTGACTGATTACAAAGGTCAAAGATAGTTCTACCATTCCTTGGGGCTGTAGGAAGTCCATTGCTGGAGTAAATCTAATGCGTCCAGATTCCATTGTTTACTATGATATTCAATATTTTCTTCTACTATTAGGAAGTAATAACTGAAACTGGTGATCAATAATTTCAATGAGTTATCATTTCTCCCAAAGCTGTCATCTACAAACTCCACTTCATTTACCTCACTTTTTGTTTGTTTCTTGTATAATAAAGCTCAAACTGACTTTTGTAACTGAAGATATGCCAGTTCGAATCCTTGTGGTATAAAATTTTCACACACAGTATTTGGTCAGCAAGAGAAGGGGAGGTGGTGACATGAAGTTTCTGGTCACCAATCTCTGCGGCAGTGTCCTCTGCAGAGTCTCATGAGGTGAGGTTGTGAGACTCTGTTGATGGTGATCTATCTGTCAGATTGGGGCATTGAGCTCACTGGCGTTCTTTGCGCTATTCAAAGACACCTGGCATAAGAAGTCACCTTTATACTGCTAATGGCCTTGTCAAACAGGGCAGAGGAGTGGACAGAGGTGCAGGGCACTCTCTTTTCCTTGGGTTGGGAAACTGCCCATAAAAGGTGGAAGAATCAGCAATGGGCAATGGCTTGAGGACGCAAGGACTGCATTAAAAACACATAATGTGTATCCACAGGATATGTGGACTGTAGCTGAAAAAGTGTCATGATGATCTCTCCATTGGCAAAAGATTTTGGACTAGTCCTCTATTGAGATCTCCAGGAGAGGCTGACAAGGGGGAGGTTACTCTGAATAACAACAAAAGGATAACATTCTATGAGTCAGGGCATGGAATGCCGCATGTTTGAACATGGTAGGAAAGCTAGAAAATCTGAAAATGGAAATGCTAAGGCTCAATTCATTTATAGTGAATGTCAGTGACGTGAAATGGAAAGAAGACAAGGATTTCTGGTCAGATGGGTATTGGGTAATATCAACAGCAGTAGAAAATAGTATATTGGGGTAGGATTTTTATGAATAGGGGAGTAGGACAGAGTGTGAGATACTGCAAACAGTTCAGTGATAGGGTTGTTCGCATTAGAGTAAACACCAAACTAACACTGACAATAATTCAGGCATAGATGGCGAGGTCACAATCAAAATATGAAGAGATGAAAACAGTATATGAGAATACTGAATGGGTAATTCGGTACATAAAGGGAGACAAAAATCTAATAGTGTCAGAGGATTGGAATGTGGTTACAGAGGATGGAGTAGAAAAAGGGTTGCAGGAGAATATAGGCTTAGTAGTAGGAATGAGACAGGAGAAACACTAATTGGACCCCTCTCATAAATACAGCTGGCAAGGTCCTTGTTACTTTGTGACATGTTTCACATTTGTGAGCTAAAACAATGTAATCACTCACCACTGTGAGACTGAATGCACATGTGCACATGACATGGTAATAAAAGTATATAAGCAAAGCAGAGATGAATGGGCAATCATTCTAGTAATGATACAGGCTGCAGATAAGGAAATGCAGTGACATAAGCTGCTATGAGAAACAGCAGATTGTTACTGTCCAGCACTCGGAAACAACAAAGCTGGTCAGCTGTTTGCTTGCTACTGCTGTGGCATCTATAGAAAATAGTTGTAGTAGCAACAAAGTGTTGAACATTCCTGCCTGATCACAGAGTGCGGTCAGAGATTTGCACATTCTGTAAAGCAAACCTGACAGCTAAGTACAGTTGCTGGCGAAGGGACAAGTGTTACAGTCCACATTGTTAAATGTACACTGTTGAATATGGGGCTCCATATCAGACGACTCTATGTGTTCCCAAGTTGACCCAGTGACACTGTCAGTTATGACTGCAGTGGACATGGGATCACTGAAATTGATCCATGGATCAATGGAAATGTGTTGCCTATTTGGACGAATTACATTTGTTGTTGCTTTGGGAGATAGTCATGTCCAGATACAGGCTGTCTGGTCGAAATATAAACGATTTATTGCAGCAAAATAGCCATTGTAGTTATCCATTCGATTACAATCATTTGGGAGTGAATTCGAAATATACATCGCGCTACGGATGCAGGTCGCAGGGAGCTGTAACATGCTATGAGCAACATTCTCCTGGGCTTTCATGGAGCTTGTGGTAGTAATCGAAGCAACATGACAGCTGTGGACTACACGAACATTTTACAGACTATGCACATCCTTCCATACTTTGTCTGTTCACTGTTGGCGATGGCATCTTTCAGCAGGATAACTGTCCTTGTTACAAGGCCAAAATCTTGCTACAGTGTTTCGAAAAACATGTAGTGAACTCACGTTGCTGTCTCGCCCATCAAATTTGCTTCATTTAAATCCGATGATTCACATCTGGGAGGGCATCAGTCGCCAGCTGCGCGCCCAAAAACCACCGGCACATAATTTCGGGAATTGCGTCACCTGTGTGTAGGCATTTGGTGCTTCATGTAGTCCTGTAAACATACCCAGCACTTGTCGTACCTACGTCACGCAGAATCGATGCTGTATTGCATTTCACAGGTAAACGAACGTGGTGTTAACCAGGTGGTAATGATATTTTGGTTCTTCAGTATATATGTCATAAGATGTAGCGGATTCAATCATTCCTCATGGAGAAGGAATAACAGTAACCTTTTTGTTGTAGCTTAAGTTCTACCTGCCAATTTTTATTATATGCACGATGGCACTGGGAAACTAAGGCCTGCTTTTCAACAGCGGTGTGCAAACTGAAGTAGTCTCCTACGGCCTGGGTGATAATTTTAGTGCTCCAGTTATTAGTGAGATGCCACAGTTGTCAGAAATCCTCTCCGTGGCTTCTCAATTGCTTTCAAACAGCAGAATGATTCACATAGTGCAGAAATACTTGCTATGTCATCTTCCTTCTACAACCATTAGTTCGAATCTGCTTATCATAGGGTACATCATTTGACCACCAGGGTCAGGAATACATGTTCCCCAGTTTACGTCTGAATAAAAATCGGACCAGTGACAAAACGTTCAATGGATGTCAAACAGTGTTCCAAAGTTTGTGAGACATATTACTAGGACAAAAAGTCGTATCTGGACATTAAATGTCCGCTTGCCTTTAATTAAGAGCCTTCCCCTAATTATTCAGCTCTTATTAACATTCCTTACGTTTGTATCATCTTGTCTTTTATTTGTATACGGTCCCAAATAATTCCATATTTATACATTCAATTTGTGGCTACCGATTTCAGTGAGCAGTTCAGTAAAGCGCTCATTGAAGAGACCTGGCATTACTTTTTCTATTAAGCAAAGATCCCCTCTCCTTTCAGGATTCTTACAAGAATACTTCATTAGTTTACGTCGTTCAATGCGAATCTGCTGAATTTCAGCAAATTCTACATGGTGTTGAGCTAACTGAAAGACGTTGGTCTTCTCTGAATCAACTTTTTTACTCTAAAACGGTAGAACGCGTATCTCTTGATATTTGGTCTGAGCCGTTAACATATTGTTCTATTTCGGATGTTTTGACAAATATTACCATGAACCGGACAGCGGCTTGTTTCACATGTGATAGCCTCCCGTTTTCTTGAAAACGTTATGTACCGATGAAATATGTTAAATGGTTAATCGTCAGCTCATGTAAACCAACTTCTGGTACCACGTGACTTCTACGGCTTCCTGAATGCTTCCCAAACAAGGCCAGCTGCTTGTCATCGTTGGCTCACGAAATGTCATGATAACTGTTTATGTCGCCACCATCTGCATTCCATTGCTGGTAGCCATAAATTTGAGAGCGAGAAGGAAGGTGTAACAGAAAGATAAAGGTTTAACGATAGAGAAAAAGTGTCATGATTAATAAGGCAAGGTGATGTTCATGCTGACATTGCTTCTAAAGACAAGGCATACTTACACTTTTATTCTATTGCACGTTGACGTTTTTTGTTCTTTTTTTAGTAACTCTTGGTATCCCCGAGTAATCTGGCATGTCATTGGAAATATGCACGTCAAGAAACGGAGGAAACCATAATGCAGTTGATTCGAGCGGTAATTGCAAGTAAAAAAAAGTGGCACATTTGCGAGATTTGTTTATTTTCGCAGCTGTTTGTCGCAAAGTATAATACTATTGTCCACAACCATAGGCACAAAACTGAGCTGTCGGAAAATGTATGTCGCGATTTTATCCGTGTCGTTTCACAGGAGTGTAGGGCTACTTATGAATTTGGAGTCTTAAGGAACTTAGCCACCAGTTTTGATGTTTGAGGATACTCTATTATCAGAATTCTTCCTAGCCTGAAGAGTTCAGCCCGTGCCTAGAATTTGAACGCACATGAGTCTCGTAAGTCTCTCATCTCCGAGTGACTTACGAAATGGGAAACTTCGCCCAGTTCCTAAATGTGTCAAGCGAATGTAAAATCCTTCCAACCACTGAATCGTTCGTCCGGCGAAATTCGTACAACGCGTTTCGTCAACGAGGTTTTATCATCAGTTGCCTGGATATATTTTATTAAAAACTTTTTAATCCATTCTCAAAAGGTTGCATTGCGCTTTTATTTGCTAGTCAGTCTTCCACCGCACGTAACAGACGTCCACAAGTAATTTTTGCTATGATGGTTGGTACACGTACAAGTATTGCTCGAAGTGTAGGCGTTCCAGTGAGCAATAAAAAGAGAGAACGACGGAACATTCATAGTGCAAACAGCGAAAGGACGCTGCCTACGCAAATGAGTGACGCACGATGACTCAATGCGTCGTCTCCTGTCCGTGCGTTGAAGTCCCGGCGGCTGTGGCCATTCCACGTCAAACAGTAGTAACTTTGCGTGACAGTTGGTGTACACTTCCATGAACGAACCGCGCAAGGAAGCAACGGTACACGTACCTGGGTGTTCCTGTAGGAGCGTCTGGTCTATGTGGAAAGCAGGTCGCCGATTAACTGTTCTGATTTAGAGGCCTGGCAGCAGTTGTCCGCTCTGGCCCGAGTTCGTTGCCCTGGCATCCGGCATACGTTTACGCTCTCCTGATACACTCGCGCACTCGAAAAACACCCGCGCACAGGCACATCCCACTGTTCGCTTGGAACGAGAGCGTCTAGCCCTCTCTCGCAGGTAGAACCACGTCGACTGGATTCCTGTGCACGCGAGCGGCAGAGGCTGTGGGTGGGGGAACGCTGCCCCCCTACCTGTAGGTACAGTGTCCACACAAAGCAGAGAACGGCCGCGGGCCTTTACCTGAGGCGGCGGCGGCAGCACGCAGTCTCCATTCGGCGTGCTAATGGTGGGGGGACATACGCGACACTGCCGCTGCAACCGAAGTCGCCCGCAGCTACCGCCCTCCAGCTTGGCGACAAACCAGCCACACGCGGAGGATGCTACGTTCACCGGACTTGGATACTATGTGACGTCATTATGACGTATACACGCTACATCGAAAACGATAGAAACTGTATATCAACAATTCGACTTTTGTGAACTTTCGAGAGGTTGTGACAGGGTAGGGCTGTCCTCTGCGCCAGTCGTTTGTGAACAGTAGACTCCAAAGCTGACCTGAGTATATGATGACCAAACACATTGGTTCTCCGAGTAAAGACGGCCCGTCCACACACAACGATCTGTCTGCGCACATCACATCTGCGCAGACAGATCGTTGCGTGTGGACAGAAGATTTGCACTAACCTGAGATGTGTGCAAACCTGGAAGTTGGAGTTGGAGGTTTGAGCGAAACCTCTCAAATCTGTGCGTTCAAACAACGTCTGCGCAGACAAGTTGGAACGTGTGGACAGAAGACCGCCGCAAATCTGGCGCGAAACAGCTGTTTGCTCAGTCTAGTGTTTGTATTTGTGCGCACAGGGCATTAAAATGGCTGATACTCGTCAGTGTTCTCGAGAGTTTGTTAGTTCAAAATGGTTCAAATGGCTCTGAGCACTATGCGACTTAACTTCTGAGGTCATCAGTCGCCTAGAACTTAGAACTACTTAAACCTAACTAACCTAAGGACATCACACACATCCATGCCCGAGGCAGGATTCGAACCTGCGACCGTAGCAGTCCCGCGGTTCCGGACTGAGCGCCTGAACCGCTAGACCACCGCGGCCGGCAGTTTGTTAGTGAATTCATTGAAATATATAGAAACCACCCATGTTTGTGGTAGATTAAAAGTAAAGAATATAGTGACCGAGACAAAAAGACAGCACAATGCTCTAATTGAAAAATTGCGGGCAGTCGACGCCTCGGAAAACAGAATTAAAAAAAAAAAAAATCCGTTGCGAACTGTTTACCAAAAAGAGTTATCCAAAGTTCAGAAATCTAGAAGATCTGATGTAGGAGCAGATCAAGTATAGCAGCCAACATTATGGTATTTTGATCTGCTTGGCTTTCTTAAGGTTCGCCCTTCAAATCTCGCAGTAAATTTTACGTGAGAAAAGTGCTTTCGCTTTAGCAACCACTGTCTACTCCATTTTGACCGCTTTCTCTGTTTCCTGCGGTTGGTCTGAATGTTTTTTGCAACACAAGTTGCGAACACAGACCACATCAGAACTTCCTCCATTTCTGTAGTTCAAAATAACTGAATTAAATTTTTGACGTTTACAGGGAGAGTAGTCACTTGCCACTGATATTTCTTTTCTACACCGACAGATGGCGGGCGAGTAGTAGATTGGGGTTTGTGTCGTGTGAACACACCACATTTGCAGCGATCTTTTGCATGTACAGACATCTGCGCCGAAGTCTGAGCAGACAGATGGTTGCGTGTGGACCGGGCTTAAGAGACCTTTACTGGTGCCATCTTCTGCAAGCTGCATCCGGCAAAAGTAACGAGACTTCTACCTAGTTTAAGATATCCGCTCATGTTGTGATGCAATTCGTATTTTGCATAATCTTGTCTTAGCAAATTATACTGCTGACATAAACCACATTGACATGACGAGGTACATGTTAAAACTATTGTGGTTGTATACATGACATACAGTACGTCTGGTTTATCATACCACTATGGAATGCTTTGACACTGCATTCAATCATTTCATACGTCAATCAGTACTAGACACTAACCTTTTGTTAAGATTACATTGAGAAATCCACTTCCCCTCGTATTTCATCTCCGGTCAGCGATTTTTCTTCAACAATGCCTCATATTTTTCTTTTTAAGTTCGAAATTCAATCATTCTACACACTAGTCATTACTGGACACTAAGGTACCTGTCTCTGCGACCCGAGTGTAAAATTCCTTGGAATTATGGTTGATAAAAGACTATTTGGGATGGACATATAAATCATTTAGCTAACAAACTTGCACGAGTTCTCTTTCAGCTATATAAATTAAGAAGAAAAAGTCAGCAAGAGTATGCTGCTACAATCTAATATGTACTGACAAGACCAATTGTATGAAACCATACTAAAATGTTAATAATAAATAAATATTATTTTCGGCGTAAGCATTCAATACAACTATCACACAATCTAATCTGGTCGGGACATAAGAAGACTTCACTTTTTTACGAACGTGTTGTCTGTGGTGTTTTCAAGGCCACGGTCAGGAATATTTCTATTAATATCCAGCTCTTTTATTTTGACGAAATACATATACGCTACCACATTGAGCTGTTTTCAGAATCGCACGTGTCAAAACAAACCACTAGCTGCCGACATTTTAGAATCTCGAACGTTCGTAAAAGTCGATAGGTGTGTTAATCGACTAAAGCGTATATACGTCATAATGACGTCACATCATATCCATGTTGGATGAAATTAGCATCCTCCGCCACACGCACACGATGGTTCCTTTCTCTGCGAGAGCCACCTGAAGCCCGTTCCACACGCAAGGATCTGCGTAGATATCGGCGCAGATGTCTGTACATGCAAAAGATCGCTGCAAATGTGGTGTGTTCACACGACACAAACCCCAATCTACTACTCGCCCACCATCTGTCGGTGTAGAAAAGAAATGTCAGTGGCAAGCGACTACGCTCCCCATAAACGTCAAAAATTTAATTCAGGTATTTTGAAATATAGAAATGGAGGAAGTTCTGTTGTGGTCTGTGTTTGCAACTTGTGTTGCAAAAAACATTCAGACCCACCGCAAGAAACAGAGAAAGCGGTCAAAATGGTGTAGACAGTGGCTGCTAAAGTGAAAGCACTTTTCTCATGTAAATTTACTGCGAGATTTGAAGGGCGAACCTTAAGAAAGCCAAGCAGATCAAAATGCCATAATGTTGGCTGCTATACTTGATCTTCTCCTACATCAGATCTTCTAGATTTCTGAACTTTGGATAACTCTTTTTGGTAAACACTTCGCAACGGATTTTTTTTTTTAATTCTGTTTTCCGAGGCGTCGACTGCCCGCAATTTTTCAATTAGAGCATTGTGCTTTCTTTTTGTCTCGGTCACTATATTCTTTACTTTTAATCTTCCACAAACATGGGTGGTTTCTATATATTTCAATGAATTCACTAACAAACTCTCGAGAACACTGACGAGTATCAGCCATTTTAATGCCCTGTGCGCACAAATACAAACACTAGACTGAGCAAACAGCTATTTCGCGCCAGATTTGCGGCGATCTCCTGTCCACACATTCCATCTTGTCTGCGCAGATGTTTGAACCCACAGATTTGAGAGGTTTCGCTCAAACCTCCAACTCCAACTTACAGGTTTGCACACACCTCAGGTTGGTGAAATCTTCTGTCCACACGCACGATCTGTCTGCGCAGATGTGATGTGCGCAGACATTTGTGCAGACAGATCGTTGTGTGTGGACGGGCCTTTAAGTTTCCACAAACTATCACTCGATGGCGGTAATGAGATGTGACTAGGGTGGCCAGATGCAATTGTTTAAAAAGGAGGACAAATAGCTTCAAAAAGGAGGACAAAGGAAGAAAAAAGAGGACACATCAAACGGGTCAACTGGAGATGAGGATACCAGTCGTCAGCTTTGGACAAGTCATGTGACTGCCGGGAATTACCGGTAAAACTAGTAGTTGGTCAGGTGGTGGTTAACTGAGTAATATAAAAAAAAAATTAAAGATATTGATTGTGGTGACTGTGTGGCGTCAAGTGTTTTGTTATGTCAACAACACGGAATTGTTTACAAAGCGAAAAACGTAAGACCATTCACCTCCCTTCATTCGACGCACCTCTACCAACATCTACAATTCAAACAGCAGCTGAAGAAATGTAAACTGCACTTTAAACTTCCGAACACAAATAAAATGAATGACTATGAAACAATGAAATAAAACCATGACAGTTAATGTGTCGAGTTATTTCTTACCTTTATTGGCCACTGAGACGTAAATTCCAGCTCCACATATCTTACATTCCGCTTCAGATTCATTTCTCCCTTTCTTGAAAGCCGGATATTTGCAGGAAAGGACATCACAAAATGTACACTTTCGTCTAGGCATAGCCAAATATTTTACGTAACTCACTCGGTTAAAAATTACACTCACAAATCACACGTGCACTACAGGAAGCCAATCCAATACAAAGCGAAGATACGAAACGAAAATTTTAAATAATCGATATTTTCTTTCGCTTATAGGTCGATCAACGATAACATCAACTTGTTTATCACGAAGGCTGTGCGAATAGTTAAAGTATTTAAGAAAAGAGCAATAGAACGGGACGAATTGTAAATTTAACTGTATTTCGCTCAACTTTGCGAAAAAGCCGGACACTGTAAAAATCCGCCCGGACCCCGGACAAAGAGCTAAAAAGGATATGTCCGGATTAATCCGGACGTCTGGTCACCCTAGATGTGACATTACCATTCTTCGCATTGTCATCTCCGGACAACGCTTTTTCCTGGCGCCTGAGCTTTAATTGTAGCCCAGTATTCCCTCATTTCTTTCCTGTGCTGTTCCTTCCACGCTTCAGTCCACATTTTGCCAGTTCATATTTGCGGCCCTACGTGGAATCCAACGTGGTCTTGGAATGCGTTTATCGCTAGCCTCTACAGCTTGCAGGTTTTTTTCCACCTCGGCAAACCACACCTTCTATGTTTTCCTGTTGAGAAAGTAGTGGAAGATCCGACCGCTCAACCTTGTAGGATTCATATGGGCAATGTGCCTACAAAAACAATCGTCGTCATATGGATAGTGTCTGCGATCTTTTCTGCATTGTATATAATTCATACAGTATTGATTGCCTATAATTTACATGATCTTCAACGGCTCGTCAACGTAGTAGGAGACTACAACAGTAATCCAGTAATCTAGGCCTGAATATCAGTACAAAAACGACCTACTTTATGAATGTCACAAGATGGCCCGACTACTTTACAAAGGCAAATCTACGATTCAATGGTTCCTTGATACAAAGAGTAGACAAGTTTAAGTAGTTCAGAACGTGAAGATTGAGGATCAGACATGGAGATAAAATGTCGCATAGAGAACGCTCGTAATGATTTAATAAATTTGAAGAAAATTTTCACAAGTACAGATCTAGACCTAAATCTTACTGATCGTTTTATAAGATGCTACAACTGTCCTGTTCTTCTATACGGTTTTGTAGGATTGGCGCTAAATATGACAATTTACAATTTGTACAGAAACCAGATGGCAGTTATAAGACTCGAGGGAAATGAAAGGGAAGCAGTGGTTGGGAAGGGAGTGAGACAGGGTTGTAGCCTATCCCCGATGTTATTCAATCTGTATATTGAGGAAGCAGTGAAGGAAACAATAAGAAAAATTTGGAGTAGGTACTAAAATCCATGGAGAAGAAATAAAAACTTTGAGGTTCGCCGATGACATTGTAATTCTGTCAGAGACAGCAAAGGACTTGGAAGAGCAGTTGAACAGAATGGACAGTGTCTTGCAAGGAGGGTATAAGATGAACATCAACAAAAGCAAAACGAAGATATTGGACTGTAGTCGAATTAAGTCTGGTGATGCTGCGTGAATTAGATTAAGAAATGAGACACTTAAAGTAGTAAAGAATTTTTGCTGTATGGGGAGCAAAATAACTGATGATGATCGAAGTAGAGAGGATACAAAATGTAGACTGGCAATGGCAAGGAAAGCGTTTCTCAAGAAGAGAAATTTGTTAATATCGAGAATAGATTTAAGTGTCAGGAAGTCGTTTCTGAAAGTATTTGTATGGAGTGTTGCCGTGTATGGAAGTGAAACGTGGACGATAAATAGGTTAGACAAGAAGAGAATAGAAGCTTTCGAAGTGTGGTGCTACAGAAGAACGCTGAAGATTAGATGGGTAGATCACATACCTAATGAGGAGGTATTGAATAGAACTGGAAAGAAGAGAAATTTGTGGCACAACTTGACAGGAAGAAGGGATCGGTTGGTAGGGCATATTATGTGGCATCAAGGGACACCAATTTGGTATTGGAGGGCAGCGTGGAGGGTAAAAATCGTAGAGGGAGACCAAGACATGAATACACTAAACAGATTCAGAAGAATGTAGGTTGCAGTAGGTACTGGGAGATGTAGGAGCTTGCACAGGATAGAGTAGCATGGAGAGCTGCATCAAACCAGTCTCAGGACTGAAGACCACAACAACAACAAAATGCCAAAAGCAAGAAGTAGAGAGGCCTCTGACATGTGAATTTACCGCAGTATGTTCAAAGTACTATGACCAGCACGAGTAACAAAAATTGAGGAAAATTCAGAACGTTTAAAAGAAGAAAAACTGCATAACTTGGACACAAGTACATCACTACATTGCAGTTCATATTAAATGCCTGGCAGATCATTCTTCGAACCACCTTCAGGCTATTTCTCTACCGTTCCCTTCTCAAACAGCGAGTGGGAAAAATGAGCACATAAATATTTCTGTACGAGCTCTGATTTCTCTTATTTTATTACGATCATTGTTTCTCCAGATGCAGATTGGCAACAATAAAATTTTCTCACATTCACAGGAGAAAGTTATTTATTGAAATTTCGTGGAAATATCTCGCCGCAGCGAGAACGCCTTCGTTTTAGTGAATGCCATCCCAACTCGCTTATCATTTAAAAAATGTTTCAAACGGCTCTGAGCACTATGGGACTTAACATCTGAGGTCATCAGCCCCCTAGAACTTAGTACTAGTTAAACCTAACTAACCTAAGGACATCACACACACCCATGCCCGAGGCAGGATTCGAACCTGCGACTCTAGCGGTCGCGCGGTTCCAGACTGAAGCGCCTAAAACCGCTCGGCCACACCGGCTTGCCGTCCTCATGTGTTACGTCTCATGCAACAGAATCATGGCGCTATTTTTCAGCAGGACAGTCCTCGCAAACACAGCCCTCTATTTCGCGACAATACAGAACGATCACCAAATATATACTTCAACCGTTGATACTACAAGAGATGGCCGAGGGTAAAAGAAGAAAACGGAGAAGAGCCGGCAGATGTGGCCGAGCGGTTCCAGGCGCTTCAGTCTGGAACCGCGCGACCGCTACGGTCGCAGGTTCGAATCCTGCCTCGGGCATGAATGTGTGTGATGCCCTTAGGTTAGTTAGGTTTAAGTAGCTCTAAGTTCTAGGGGACTGATGACCTCAGATGTTAAGTACCATAGTGTTCAGACTCATTTGAACCATTTGAACGGCGAAGAAAAATATGTTTGTTAGATAACATAAAGCCGTGGACAGGATGCCAAAGTGCGGACCAAATACTAAATACAGCGGTTCATCAAATAAAGACACATTGTGTAGTCACCAACATCCATTAATGGATAAGTAGAAGAAGAAGAAGAAGACAGACTTCATGATTGTGTTGTGTCCTGAATTTCCCATTGGGCCTAAGATTTTTCTCAAAATCAGTCTTTTATTTCTCACTTATCGATCACATCTTCTGTACTCATAGCAAAGAATTCTGCGGCATACAAGGCCTCAGGTCTTATTGTAGGGCATTAACGTCGTGTCTTGACATTAATTGATATTTTCTTGAAGACACGTTTGTTTAGTTGATATACTGATTATATTTTCTATCTACTTTCCTAGATATTACAACTTCTCCGTCCGTTTGATTTACTCTTCTTTTATCTCTGGTATTCTAGGTGGTGACTTGACGTTTGTAATAAATTCAGTTTTCCCAAAGGAGACCAGGAGTCCCGCCTCAGTAAGTTCTGGCTTTAATTCATTGATGTTTCTGCAGCTGCGTCTAGCGAATCACGAAAAAAATGTGTGGTCATCTACAAAGGCCAGGTAGTCAACGGTCGAATTCACGTGTCTGTAGCCAAGCCTGACTCCATTTTCAACACCTTTGTCATTTATTCCTTTTCGCCAGTTTCGGATCGCTTTCAAGTGAACAGTTGGGAAGCAGTGATTAGTGTCCATCTGCTTGCCTTACTCCCGACCTGATTTCAAAGGCATCTGAATTCTCTCCCATAAGCTTCAGTTTGGAGGCGATGTCAGTAAGAATCCAAATTCTTTGAGGATTACGAGAAGAGTTATTCGATCAATTGCATCATAAACCTTTTTTATATCTACGAAGGCCACTACGAAATTCTTACTTATACATTTGAGGTAGGGAAGTACACATTTAAGAAATCACCGTTGTTTTCAATTTCGTCATTTGTTACAGTAGCAGCCTAGAGTTGCATCGCAGTCTATAATCCACTAAAGAAAGGAAAGAATGCTTAAGGTACGTCTCAATCCCCTACGAACTATTCACCTTGAGGAGGTGGGGCGGCTTGCGTATCTCAGCTATACAGAAAGCCATATCGTAGGTGAGCCATAACAGGGGGCTATATGTCGTGTGACTAGGGTATCCCCTTGGGTAGAATGTTCGCCGGGTGCAAGTCTTTCGATTGGACGCCACTTCAGCGACTTGCGCGTCGATGGTTATGAAATGATGATGATGATTAGGACAACACAACACCCAGTCCCTGAGCGGAAAAAAAATCTCCGACCCAGCCTGGAATCGAACTCGGGCCCTTAAGATTGTCGTTCTGTCGCGCTGAACACTCAGCTTCCGGGGGCGGACGGAGATAAATGTGGAGAGGCCAAACTGCCTAAAGGTTCCTGAAGAGGAGCAGCAGCCCTTTCGTAATTGCAGGGGCAACAGTGTGGGTGACTGACTGATCTGACCTTATAACATTAACAAACATGGCCTTTCTCTACAGGCACTGCAAACGGCTGAAAGCAAGCAGAAACTACACTTACGATTTTTTCCCCTGAGCCAACCGGGGTGGCCGAGCGGTTCTAGGCGCTACAGTCTGGGACCACGCGACCTCTACGGTCGCAGGTTCGAATCCTGCCTCGAGCATGGACGTGTGTGATGTCTTTAGGTTAGTTAGGTTTAAGTAGTTCTAAGTTTTAGGGGACTGATGACACAGAAGTAAAGTCCCATAGTGCTCAGAGCCATTTGAACCATCTTTTTTCCCTGAGGTCATGCAGATCCACTGTATGGTTTAACCATGATATCCGCACTTGTGTAATATACTCTGAAGATCAAGTAGTTCCCATTGGGATCTCTGAGCCTGGATTACACGCGGTTGTTGTCATCAGGAAAAACAAGACTGAAATTCTACAGGACGGAGGATTGAATGTTAGATCCGTTATTCGGGTAGGTAGGTTAGAGAATTTGAAAATGGAAATGGGTAGTTTGAAGTTAGATGTAGAGGGCCTTAATGAAGTGCACTGGCACGAAGAACAGGACTTTTTGCGGAATCAGTACAGGGTTATCAACATAAAATCAGACAGGGGTGACGCAGGATTGGGTATAATAATTAGCAAGAACATAGGAATGCGGGTAAGCTACGACGAACAGCATAGAGAACACATTATTATAGCCGAAACAGACACGAAGCCAACAGCCACCACATCAGCACAAATTTATATACCTAACTACCTCTGCAGATGATGAAGAGATTGAAAGAATGTATGTTGAGATAAAAGAAATTATCCAGATAGTTACGGGTGACAAAAGTTTAATTGTGCTGGGTGACTGCAATTCGGTAGCAGCAAAAGAAAAAAAGTGACGAAAACATAATAGAAGGATATGGACTAGGGGAGAGGGATGACAGAGGAAGCCGCCTGGTAGAATTTTGTAGGTAGCACAATTTAATCGGCGCTAACATATGACTCACGAATCATAAAAGAGTTTGTATACGTGGAAGATACCTGGGGGCACTGGAAGATTTTAGATTGATTGTAGAATGGCACGACAGAGATTTTGAAACCAAATTTTAAGCTTTAAGGCATTTCCAGGTACAAATATGAACTCTGAGCAAGATTCATTGGTTATGAACTGAACTGCAAACTGAATCTGAAGAAGTTACAAAAATGTTGAAAATGAAGGAGACGAGACCTGGATAGATTGAAGGAACCAGAGGTAGCTGAGAGCTTCAGATGTAGCATTAGGCAACGTCGAACTGAAACAAGGGAAAGGAATAAATGAGAAAACGAATGGATAGCTTTGAAGGATAGAGTTCTTTTGATAATTAAGGAGATATTGAATTTGATGGACAAAAGGAGAGATATAAAAATGCATCAAATGAAATAGGAGAAAGGGAATACGGACATCCAAAAAATGAGACTGACAGAAAGTGCAAAATGGCTAAGCAGGAATGCATTTAAACACGTTCAGATGTCTTGATAACAATTTTGTTACTACAACTGCTTGCAGGAGTGTTTGAAGGGCAAATGCTAGACTGTAGAAGCACTCATAACTAGGGGAAAGACATTCTGAGAAAGAAGAAGCAATTGTGTGAATACCCAAATAAGCAAATAAGTGAAATCTGTAGCGCCTGTGTTGTTCAGAAGTACTTTGCAATGTTCCTTCAAACATGCATGCTACTGCGAATACATTTCATGTATTTCTTAACGGCCGTAGTCGCCGCAGTGTCTGTTCCTTCCAACATACATGGTACTTCCGAGCAGCACAGGCACCGCAATATCACATTTATTAGCTGATACCGGGCAAATTATCTTCAATTAAAATGTCTCCGCCGTACGGGAATGCACATGATGAATGTACCAGTGCAGTTTGTAGAAACATGCTTGACGACCTATAGAAGTTTTGGTGTGCTCGTTGGGCGTGCCCAGAGATATCCTAATGTTAAGTCAACCGCTTGCGATAAGCGGAAAATCCAGGTTCGAGTCCCGATCCGGCACACATTTTCATTGTTGTCATTCCATTATATAGCTGATGGTTGTCCATATTCGCAACTGCGAATACATTTCATGGAAATCTGAACGGTGAAATGAGAATATACTGGGGAACAAGTTTGAGGACAATGTTACAGGTAGAGAAGAAGAATTAGGTGAAGATGAGATGGGAGATAAGATACTACAAGAAGAATTTGCAGACGATGTGATCTCTGATTTATTTATTCTTTTATGTCACCTGACAAGGTAAATATAGCCTGTTTGGTTGACTGTCCTTTTTGAAATCCATACTGCGTGCTGCTGAGTACATTTTCTCGTACTAAGTATGTATACAGACTAATGTATATCACCTTATCCTGAATTTTTGAAAATACTCCCAGTAATGAGAGGGGTCGTGAAACCTTATTGACGTTTCGTCTTCTTTCTTGCGAAGTGGCTACGTAGCAGGACAGTTGATATTTTTAAAAGTATTGGGAATACGTTATATCGACATTAAAAAAATATCATTATTGTCTCTCGATATATAAAAAACAGCCATCGATACATTGATATATCAATCGAAGAAATATCGAAGTACGGGCCCATAAAACAATGTGCTGCACATTGTAAATATCCTGCCAGTTTTTAGAGCTGTATATTTAAGTACTGATTTATTATTAGATATTCTGTACAAAAACAAGCTAAGTACCTGCTTATCTCTCTTAGAGCAAGAATTGAAAGAATAACGGTGTACGTTCGTACTTAGCGATAGCCACTTTGCTAACAATGATAGCTCAAGAAAGTGTCACAATAAAAGGTGTCCGATAGGTCCGTTGTTCGATACATCACATATCGGATTTGTCCGGAAAACTTCATGACGACTTTTCTGTTTTTTCATTGCTGCAAAAACACCAGCGACGTAGCAGTAGCAGTGTCAAAACTGCGTGAAGTGAAAGTTGCAGTTTCTGCTTGTATCGCCGAGCGCCGATTACGCCAGCATATCCCCTCACACGTTTCCGCCCACCGCGAAGACCAATCTTGTCATTTAGCAAATGTTTTTGAAGAACGCAGATGTGAAGAAATAGCACACTAGCTGCGTTAAGAATTGTTTTTTAGCGCAACTGGTGTGATATTTCTTCACATTGGAAATCTTGTTACATTCATACCGTCAACGCTCAGCGCAATCGGACTTATTTGTGCCACGTATACTTGCTTCACGCAGTCACGGAGAAAGTCTCGACGTGGTGAAAGCTGAAAAAGTAGTAAGACTCCTTCACACTGCAACACTAAAATTATATTCTACTATCATTTCAACGGAACAATTCCAAGTATTTGTCGAAAATTGCGAAAAAAGTACAATATAAAATAAAAACATCGGCACTCGATATTGCCGTTTGATATCGATATATTGGAGAATATGATATTGTTGATGTATATCGATACGTTCCTCGTCTGAGACCGATACATCGATATACTGAAATTTTATTAACAGCCCTACTAGGCAAAAGTGTATTTAAATCCCTCTGGGAAAGGAGCTCTGTGAAGGATTCTTTACACAAGTAACTCAAATGGGCTGGTGAATGTTCTCCCACGCGATCCAATACTGTCTCCTCAAATTCTACTATGCAATGTGTTCCTTTTAGAGAATCTTATACACCTCCCAATGGGTTGAAAGATGAAAATTTTTCCTATGTTTACATCCATGCAGATAAATTTCTTCTAATTACGATAATGTCTACTGCAATTTTTTTCTGTTTACATTCGTCCCGCTTTTTGGGCACTAGTTCCTACTGCTCCATACATCAAGTGCATGTCTTCAAATTCCTCTAACGAGTAATATCTCTCCTTCCAAATCCAGTTATGAAATCACCACTAGTAGCCATTTAACAAGGCACAAGAACAGATGTAAAAATAAACTAGCCGACATGGAAGGCAGATGGGCATCATCGCAACTTATCAATGAAAAACGGTTTCAAACCCGACAGGAAATACTAGTCAGTGAATGAATCTCCATCTCAACCACTTCCATGGGAAACATTGCGAAGGGAGCCACAATCAATGGACATTTATGATCTTATATCTCGCAACACGCCATTGCTCATAGCGACACATGAAGCTGCACGCCTTCAAAACAACATAGAAACTGGACGAATAGCGAATTTATCGCTTTTCAAATAATGCAGTGCATCTAGTACACTGACGGCCCAAAATATGGATATCTCCAAGAGGAACTACCATTCCGCCGCCAAGAACTACCTGCAAAATTCCGAGTGACTGTATTCAACGTAGATCCGCAACAATTTCGATGTTGTCTATTTATTGGTCCTACGATATTATTTTTTAAAAAAAAGCAATTTACGGAATGTTAACAACAGGTCAATCATTTTCTACTCACCATATACCATAACTATGAATTTATTAAATGAGAAAATCACAGTTTCCACTTCGGCTTATTTTTCCCTTATTTGCGAAGTTTTATCCAACGTATATACGCGACTGGCCAATTTCGGCTCCATAGGTCATTTTAAATAACTAGGTAGAAATTAGCCACCTGTGTACATGCATTGAATAAAACTTAGCAAATAGAGTAATAAACGATGTGGCCGAGCGGTTCTAGGCGCTTCAGTCCGGAACCGCGCTGCTAGTACGGTCGCAGGTTCGAATCCTGCCTCGGGCATGGATGTGATGTCCTTAGGTTGGTTAGGTTTAAGTAGTTCTAAGTCTAGGGGACTGTTGACCTCAGATGTTAAGTGCCATAGCGCTTAAAAAAAAAAAAAAAAAAAAAAAAAAAAAAGAGTAATCAATGGTCGACGTGGAAACTTTGACGTCATCATTTAGTAATAGCAATTGCTTATCCTACTGTTCATTGATTACTGCGACAGAAAAATGAAGTTAATGTGACAACGTAGTTTCCGCATATACTGAAACCGAGTGAGGTGACGCAGTGGCTAGAACACTGGACTCGCATTTGGGAGGACGACGGTTCAAATCCTCGTATGACCATACAGATTTGGGTTTTCCGTGAGTTTCCTAATACGCTCTAAGCAAATGCCGGGATTGTTCCTTTGGAAGGGTACGGCCGCCTGGAAAGATCTCGAAGTCGACGGGACGCTAAACCCTAATCTTCCTTCCTAATTTTCGTACACTGAACAAAGAGGGCAGTGGGTAAGAAACTTATTAAGTATTTTAAGAAACAGGTAGAAGAATCGATATGGAATAACAACAACTTCGTAAGATGTTACTGTGATATCTTCAATTGTATAGCCATCTTATCAGGTACTTCTTACTGTGATGAGGCTAAGAAAATTGTCGACATGCAGTTGATGATCTGCCTACCATCATTATTACTGTGATGTTTATATACAACAAAATTATCTTCGTTACTCACGACGTGTGAGGGAGTAGACAAAGAAAAGTGATATACCTTTGTTGCTACAATCGTGTCTTATGCCGAGCTAAATGGTTGCTTGGTAGGGCCCATGGATGGAAGCAAGTGTAAGGAAGATGTCTAGTTGCTTCGTATCTTCCCAATCTGGTGGCGCTGCACCGTTGCATTCCGCCTCATCCCCGAGACGTTTAGGAAGGAATGCGTAGCCGCATACCCTTACCTCCTCCCACATACCTCAACGAGGTCTGGGAGTGAAACTCTGTGATGCGTGGTACAACGTTGTCGGATACAGCTTGCATCACGTACATCAATTTTTCTCTCTACAATTCCTATTTTATTATTATTGTTATTATTATTATTTGCGAATTAGCCCATTACGAATACGCAAAGTACTTAGAGAGGGGAATTTAACTTCCTTTGTGCACAAATGTCTTTCATTTTCTTCAGATAAATTTTGATTTCGCCAATCCGTTTCACTGTGTCCGTTTTGGCTTTTGGTTCTGTTGAAAAAAAATCGACTATTTCTTTTGTAATCTGTCTATGTACTCTTTGAATCCGTCCGCAGAATATTAACTTGCTTTTTCTAGTGTCACTATGTTTGAGTATTATTTGATCAGACTGCTTTTGAGTTGGCACTGGTCGTCTAGAAGGTTTGGGCCTAGATTTTTTTCTTGAGAGTATGAGTGCCTTTTTCTCTATGTTTTGAATGTCTGTTTTCCTGTTCAAAATAAAAATTTACTGATTCGTAGAGACATTCTATTTAGTTACTGTATTGTAATGTCTTAGCTTTGTGTGCTTGGAGACTCATTTCTTGCTGTAGATATTTTGGGCAAGTCGGTATGCAGTTTCTATCTTTTGGCATCTACTTTCGTGTGCTTTTGTTTCGATCCCATTTTCCTGTACGGTTTGACTGAGATATTTAATTTGTGGAACTTGTTTAATTTTGCTGTACTCATCTCCATGCTTCTTTGTCATAATCAAAAGATGCCTTGAGCCCTTGTTTTGCCTAAAGTGAATGGTTGGTCAATTTTTAGGATCTATTTCTGTTCCGCCACTCTTGTATACTTTCTCAAGGACAGAGTCGAAAATTAACGGAAACTGCTCATCTCTTTGTCGTATTCCTGTTTTGATTTCGAAAGAATCTGAGAGTTCCCCTATGAAATTAACATTGGACTTAGTATCTGTTTTCTGGTCTAGGCGTTGTTGTTTTACAATTTGGAAGAGTAATCCGCGGTCAACTGAGTCCTAAGCTTTTCTGAAATCAACAAATGTGAAACTAAATTTTTACTACAAATTCTCTGATGTCTAAAAATTAGCATTAGCTTCACATTTTCTGTGGACACGAATGGCTTGGTCTGAATTCTGCCTGATATTCCCCAATGTTTGGTTCAAGTTGCTTCTGTGCTCTATAGAGAATACACAGAGAGAATTTTGTCTGCAACTGATATTAGTGAGATTCTCCTGTTGTTATTTACATCTGTTTCTGTCTCCGTTCTTGCGATATGAGTGAAGTAACACATTTTCCAGTCTTTAATGTCTATTCCATCATCCTCCGACGCGTTATTGTTCTTCAGTCTTTTGGTCCGCTGGCGGAAATGAATTAGGATTAGTGTCCTCGTATTCTTACGATAGTAATCATTGTGTTCGTTGTGGCAGTTACGTGGTTCTTTGAAATATCTGGCAAGTTCCTTGCAGTTTACTTGATTTTTTAGAAGTGCAGACTTCGTGTTGATATCCTATGAGCTAAGTTTTGAAGTTCTTATAGAAATTTCGTGTTTCTTTCTTTCGAAGTCTGTCTTAATTTCAAGCAGTTGATACATTCTGCATTTCTTCTGATTAATCTGTATGTCTCTTTCCTTATTGTCAGGAATGTTTTGTGGTTGTCTTCTGTCTTATTGCCGTTCCAATTGTTGTATGCATTCTGTCGACACTAAATTCCATGCTCACATTCCTCTTGCCACCAACGGTGCTTTTTCCTTTTCTGCAAAGCAATTCCTGTCTGTGCTGTTTCGATCCCAATTGTTTCACTGATTTTTCTCTACTTTTCCCGTGAGAGATGGTTGGCTCCTGCTAGTGTCAATTTTGGGACTTTGTGTCTTGTATTCTGCGAACATCTGAGGTTTTAAACGTAGTTTTATTCTTGTCATGTAATGGTCTGAGCCAATGTTTCACCCTTTCCGACCAGGACTTCCAAAATTTATCTGTTGTTTGGATAAGAGATTGCTGCATGGTCGATTTGGAATTCACCGATGCTTTCCGTGATCTCCATGTTATCTGTTTTGATGGTTCAAAGCCGTCATAAAGGCGAAGGGTTGGCATACATTATATTAATGTCCATCGATGGGTGTCCGCATGCTATTGATCCGATATGTAGGTAATGGCTTGAAATTAAGTTATAATATGAATATTAACAAAAGTAAAACAACGCTAATGGAATGTAGTCGAATTAAATCTGCTGATGCTGAGACAATTTGGAAATGAAACTGTTAATAGTAGAGAGTTTCGCTATTCTGGAAGTAAAATAATATGATATTTAGAAGTAATGAAGATATTAAATGAACACCTGTAATAGCAAGGAACGATTTTCTGAGAATGAGAAACTTGTCAACACCGATTTTAAATTAAATGTTAGGAGGTCTTTCCTGCAGATATTTATCTGGGACGTGGCACTATACTGTTGCGAATAATGGACGTTAAACAATAAGTCAAGAAGTCTTTGGAATGTGGTGCTGCGGAAGAATGATGAACATTAAATGAGTAGATCGAGTAACTGATGAAGACGTAATATTTGGCACAACACGACTAAGAAAGAGAATCGAGTGACAGGACATACCTTGAAGAATCAAGGAATAGTTAATCTGGTACTCCAGGAAATTGTTCTGGGTAACAATTGTAGGGGACACTTAGGCTTGACTGCAGTCAGGGGCGATTCTAGAAGTCGGTCAAGAGGCGGTGGGGGGAGAATGGTATATCTCTTATCAAAAGTTAAAGTAGTTTTTGGTAACTGTTTAGGAGTTCGGGCTACAAACATGTCTACAGAATGTGTGTACCCGGGAAAATAACACGATTTGACCCAGATGTCCGGCGATTTCGAAGTTTTTGTCTGGGGTCAGCAATTTAAGTGTTGGTAGGCATACCCGGCATATTTAGCTTTCTTGATTATTGTAAGTGGTACTCGTACATTAATATACATCCAATGTATAAATAATAAGACGCCCATATTTATTGGTTTAGATAGTAAGCTATTTGCCGCTCTTATTCTTTTGTTAAAATGTGTTTGAAATACATTCCAACCTATATTGCTACATAATTATAAAAAATGATTGAATCTGTTGAAGTAATATATTCGCTGATTTCTGGAGTCATTCTATCCAGTGGAATATGACACTCCGTTGCCACCGCCCCTGAGTACAGTAAGTAGGTTCAAGTGAATGTTGGTTTCCATTGTTATGAAGAGATGAAGACAAGTTTAGCCAAGCGAGACCAGCTGCATGAAACCAGTCTTCGGACTGAAGACAACAACAGCAACAACAACATTAACGCTATTTATGGCCCACGTAGTACAAAGGAAAGAAAGTAGCCTAAAAGCAGACGTGAATAGCAGCGAAATCTGAAATTGTGATTGGAATGCATAATACAAGGATAGACTAGACACCAGTTGTGGCGGCCTATTTATTGCCATAAGGAACTCTATAACATCTAGATAGGTTATTACCGATTTCAAACGTGAATTTCATGATCATGTTCTGAAAGTTTTGCCTGAAAAATACGTCGAACATTTACTTATAGAACCGACTCGTCAGGCAGTGAATTGATATTTCACTAATAGGTCCAAACTTCCCAATTTTCTACCGCAAAGGAGACAATCAGTGCCGTTAAGGCTGCATCAGTGAGTACAAGTGTTGAAAAAATGACTGTGTGGCATTGTTGGCTGGGAGACCTCGTCTGGGGTTGTTCGGCCGCATTGTACAAGTAGTTCTATTTCACGCCGCTTAGGCGATCTGTCCGTCTTTGTCATGAAGACGTGTATGTGCCGAGTAAGCCTGTGAGGAATGGCCGTCTTTCAATGGCCATGTTAGTTGTTAGCGGTGAAAAGAGAGGTTCATCGCAGATTCAAGCGAAGTAAAAGGCTTTTTGACAAACAAAAGCTGAACGAAGCCAAAATGAGCGTGAGGAGAGCAAAGAGAGACGTATTCAGTAAACTCAAAAGCAAATTTTTGCAACCGATCTGTCCCGAAATCCTTAAAAGTTTTACTCTGACGTATTATCACTACGCAACCCCAAATGATATATTCAGTCGCTCAGAGCCGATACTGGCACCAAAACGGAAGATGACAGCGGGAAAACAGGAATCCTGAATTCTGTCTTTCGAAAACGTTTAACATCATAATACGATTCCTCCTTTCAATAAGCGCAGGAAGCTCTAAACGAAGATATTGAGATAAACGATCGAGGAATAAAAAAAAAAAAATCAGCAGCAGTCGCTCAACGAGCGAAAGGCATCTGGATCGGTTGAGGTACTTGGGAGATGCGAAAGAGCTTACTACCCTTCTGTCAGCAGTTCGTTTTAACGTCGCTGGAGCACCGATGGATACCGAGCAATTGGGAAAAAAAGGCGCATGCCACTCTCTTTTGCAAGAAGGGTCGTCCGATAAATACACATAGTTACAGACATACGTCGATGGTGTCCGTCTGCAATAGAATTGCGGAACAGTCTTTAAACTCACGCATTAGAACTTTTTGAAGAACGAAACTGACTTCTATAAAAATCGATATCCACAAATAGAGAACTGGCGAATCGCAGCTCGTTCTATTCGTCCACGAGACGTACTGAGACAAAGGCACCCAGGTCGGCGGCCTGTTCCTTGCCTTCCGGAAGGCATGCCATACAGTTCCCACCATCATTTCGTGAAAAAATACAAACTTACCGAAAATCGGACATAATAGTGAAAGGATTCAGGGCACGATTGCCGATACAACTCAAGACGTCGTTTTCAATAGGACAAAATCGACTGATGTAAAGATAATTTCGGAAGTGCATACTTTGATTTTATGTTGCTTAAATTAGTATATTGTCAGAGGTATGAGAATTCATTACCTCTAAGATTCTTAAATCAATTGCACGACACATAAACTTGTCAAATGTTCGGACAAATGCTGTTAAAATGACTTTTTTTTCTAAACTGAAGTTTCTTGCAAGTTATGTTAAAGCGATATACTACCTACTAATGTAAGCAAATTATTGTATTAAAATATTTCATTTATTATTATTAATAATATTACTTTCTACTAACCAATGTGGATTACGGTTATTTCGGCTGTTTCTCATTTATTTTCTTCCACATTTCTCTCATCATTTCTCGATGTTTCTCTCTGCTCTCTTCTGTCCAAGTGGCTCCTCTCTTCATGGGTTTTTCACGGAAATCTTAGGAGTCTTGTAGTTTCTTTCTGAGTGGCAACCGTTCCTCAGTATCTTGTGGAGTACTTCGAAGTTCGTCCATGACCCTTCCAACTTCTTTGCACCACGTGTTAACCATTTTTAGTTTACCGTAGTAAGTGAACAGTCTCTTTGTCAGTCTGTTGGGATTAATCCTTTGGATGTGGTCGTGGAAAGCTATTCTTTTTTTCTTATCATGTCTCTACTTTTTTCAGTAGGTGTACAAAATTCACTACCATGACATCGTCTCTATTGTTTTTGCTCTTCAGCTGCTTCCAAAATGGTCCTTAGTATTTTCCTTTCTGAAATTTCCAGTGCTTCCATCATCACCTTTTTGTTAGAGGTAAACACTCTGCTGCATAAGTGATTCTACACGAATTACTGTAGAGTGGTGTATAAGTGTAGCATCGAGGGTATTGACATTTTATTATATACATTCTTAGTGAGGCAGTGCGATGTTTTCATCTTATTAATTTATGCTTTAATGGCTTCTTTCTCCGCAATTTATTGTTCAGTTATTTCTCCTAAATGATTGAGCTTATTACTTCTCTTAATGTCATCTTTAGTCTTCATTATCTTGGGAGCTGCCATAACGTTTGTCGTGAATCCGGTGTTTTTCAAAGGAGTTTTGTAAGCCTATTTTTACAACTCGTCCTTTCAGCATTTCTATCTATCTACTGGCTGTTTCTATTGAGTCTAAAAATATAGTTAGGTTGTCTACAAACGGTAGACAGTCTTCTTGTAGACTGTCTCTTTCGTAACCTAATGTAGCTCCGTTATCGACTTGGCTCTCTTCTAATCACACTCTTCATTGACTTATGACTTTTTCTAGAACCCAATTAATAACCAGCGAGGACAGACATTTCCCTGTCTGACTCTGGTTTTCATCTCAAAACTTCCAGCAATTTCACCTATAAATTTTCCTTCGAAATTGGTGTTGGTTAGTGTTTCCTAAATAAGAGTTGTGGCTTCTATATTTACGCCCAGTTCGCTGAGAACTTCAGTCACTTCTTATTGCCTGAGTCATAGGCTTTCCTGAAGTCAACAAAAGTGATAATGAAATTTTTAGATATTCTTTTCAGATATATAATTATTGGATTTAAATTGTGAAACTACTCTGGACATGAACTATTTTCTTTTAAAACCACATTGATATTCATCAACTTGAGGGTTTTCTTTATTCGTGTCAAAGGCAACAGTTACAAGGGAGGTAACAAAAAGCTTAACAGTTATAAACATGGGTGCATGCACCATAGAGATTAACAATTTAAACATGGAAATAGACAAATATTACAGTACTTAAATAACTTCCACCCACAAGTAGGCTACGTCCAAAGCATTAGAGTTGACATACAGTTGTAAGTATTTGTATGTGAGTAAACAGTGATAAATACATTTAAGGGTAGGCGCACTAACAAACATCCAATAAAATTGTTTTCGCCCAAAAACGGGCTACGTCCAAGGCATTAGGGTTGGCGAGCATCTTCTCTGCATGCTGACGTGCACAAATTGCAGTTGCGCAGGTGAGACATTGTCTGGTCCTCCCCCCACTCACAGGTTGAGGGTCCAGTAGCGTATCCCCACTTTTCAAGAATTACTTTACATTGCCCAACACCAGTTCCCATTTTGTCGAAGGACTTGAAGTACACCAATGGTCATTTTGACCAAGAGATAGTTCTCTAGATTTTCACCAGCCTAGAGGAGCTTTCTCTACTCTCTTTTTTCACATGTCTAGCCTTTGGATTGCAGTGTTGTTGTTGACTTAGACTCTTACAAAACTTACTCTGGACTTCAAATGCGGCGAGGCGTAACAGCGGGTGAAGATCAGAGGTCAAAGCACTACGCCCTTCTGCTTGGGTAGCTGCTTCACACCTTAAGGCAGGCGGATCTATGCCTGTTAGTATGTGTAGCTGCTCCACTTTAGTTGGTCTCAAGCACCCAGTAACTATGCGACACGTCTCACTCAGAGCAGTGTCCATCAGCCTAGCACGGCAAGAATATTACATCAGACAGGCGCTGCATATTCGTTTGCGGAATAGCACAACGGAAAAGCAGAAATCCGGTTAGTGGCTGGTTGTGCCCATCCCTCCCCCCTCCCCCACAAAAATTGTTCAAATGGCTCTGAGCACTATGGGACTTAACATCTGAGGTCACCAGTCCCCTAGAACTTCGAACTACGTAAACCTAACTAACCTAAGGACATCACACACATCCATGCCCGAGGCAGGATTCGAACCTGCGACCGTAGCAGCAGCGCGGTTCCGGACTGAAGCGCCTAGAACCGCTCGCTCACCTCGACCTGTCCCTCCCCCACAGTCAGATCCCGTTATTCCTTGTGGATACTTTCAGTTTGGTGTTATGGCAATCCGTTTTCAAGGTTAAAGTGCGGTCTAAGGTCACCCCAAGATATCTTGGGGGAAAAGGATGTTCGAGTTGAGTGACATACCATAAAAAGCGCACATCAAATACCGTTTTACATCACCCCGGTTCCAGAACCTGGAGATAGACGTGGACTGTGGATGTTGTATCATAGATACAGACCCTTTGACTGTTCAGAGATGTCACTAAAACCGCCCAAAGATGTAAACAACCCCCATGAGCAGCGCCTATTAGACGGAGGGGGTCCGACAGCCGATCAGTTCCAGTCAGTCCGCAGCTTCCGCAGCTCGTGGTCGTGCGGTAGCGTTCTCTCTTCCCACGCCCGGGTTCCCGGGTTCGATTCCCGGCGGGGTCAGGGATTTTCTCTGCCTCGTGATGACTGGGTGTTGTGTGATGTCCTTATGTTAGTTAGGTTTAAGTAGTTCTAAGTTCTAGGGGACTGATGACCATAGATGTTTAGTCCCATAGTGCTCAGAGCCATTTGAACCATTTGAACCATCAGTTCCAGTCATTCCACCAGGAAGGAAGTACATGGTTCGTGTTATCTGTAGTTCAACCATGCCTAGACGGTCAGTACAGCGGTTCGATCGCGTCCGCACTGTGCGAGGAAGGGCTCTCAACAAGGGATGTGTCCAGGCGCCTCGGACTGAACCAAAGCTATGTTGTTCGGACATGGAGGAGATACAGAGACAGGAACTGTCGATCACATGCCCCGCTCAGGCCACCCAAGGGCTACTACTGCAGTGGATGACCGCGACCTACGGATTATGGCTCGGAGGAATCCTGGCAGCAACGCCACCATTTTGAATAATGTTTTTCGTGGATCCATGGGACGTCGTGTTACGACTCAAACTGTGCGCAATAAGTTGCATGATGCGCAACTTCACTCCCTACGTCCATGGCGAGGTCCATCTTTGCAACCATGCAGCACAGTACAGATCGGCCCAACAACATGCCGAATGGACCGCTCGGGATTGGCATGACGTTCTCTTCACCGATGAGTGTTACATATACCTTCAACCAGACAATCGTAAGAGACGTGTTTGGAGGCAACTCAGTCAGGCTGAACGACTTAGACACTCTGTCCAGCGAGTGCATCAAGGTGGAGGTTCCCTGCTGTTTTGGGGTGGCATTATATGGGGCCGACGTACTCCGCGGATGGTCATGGAGGGCGCTGTAACGGCTGTCCGATACTTGAATGCCATCCTCCGACCGATAGTGCAACCATATCGGCAACATCTTGGCGATGCATTCGCCTTCATGGACGACAATTCGCGCCTCTATCGTGCACATCTTGTGAATGACTTCCAAGAGTTGCCAGCATGTTCTGCAGACATGAACCCTGTTGAACATATCTGGGATAGATTGAAAAGGGCTGTTTATGGACGACGTGACCCACCAACCACTCTGAGGGATCTACACCAAATCTCCGTTGAGGAGTGGGACAATCTGGACCAACAGTGCCTTGATGAACATGTGCATAGTATGTCACGATGAATACAGGAATGCATCAATGCAAGAGGACGTGTTACTGGGTATTAGAGGTACCGGTGTGTACAGCAACCTGGACCGCCACCACTGAAGGTCTCGCTGTATGGTGGTACAACATGCAATTTGTGGTTTTCATGAGCAATAAAAAGGGCGGAAATGATGTTTATATTGATCTCTATTCCTATTTTCCGGAACTCTCTGAACCGAGGTGATGCAAAACTTTTTTTGATGTGTGGATTTAGTTGTTGGTTGGCCTGTTTTTAAGTGCTTTTTAAGTGGAAAGCACAGACTTGCGTTTTGGTAGGGGGAAGCTGTTGTTCTGCCATAGCGAGGAATGCTTTGGATAAGATTTTGTATGTAACCGATAGGAGAGAAATGCTGCTGTAGATGCTCACATCGGTTTTACCATCAGCTTTGTGCAGTGCGAGTCTGAAGGCTGTCTTCCTGCCTGCGGGAATCTGTTTTGTTAATCAAATATTTATTATTATTATTGTTATTGTTATCATTCTTATTACTGAAGACCGCAGTCCCCAACGCTGGAAACATGCCTGGGCGTATTGCGCATAAATATGCAAAGAGATTCATTTCTGTTCGGTCACGCTATTGGTGAAAAAGCACTGGAGAGATCAACAGCAGTAAAATTCGTAGAAGAAGCTCTCTGGAGCGATCTCAAATGGAATGGCGACGTTAAACATATAGTAGGAAAAGCAGATGCCAAGGTGAGACTCACTGGAAGTGTCTTAAGGAAATGTACACTGAGATGCCAAGGTCATGGGCAAATCGCGTAAACAGGTATAAAAGGGCAGGGCGTCGGCAGAGCTGTCCTTTTACTCAGGTGATTCATGTGAGAAAGTTTGCAACGTAATTAGGACCGCACAGTGCAGTGGGAATTAACAGACTTGGCGGAATGGTAGTGGGAGCTAGACACAAGGGAATTTCGATTTCGGAAATCGTTCCGAGATCCGCAGTATTAAGAGTGCCCCAAGAACACGAAATTCCAGGCATCACTCCTCAGCAAGGACAACGCAGCGGCCGACACCCTACACATAACGACAGGGAGCAGTGGCGTTTTCCTAGAGTTGTCAGTGCTAACAGACAAGCAACGTGGCCGGAAAAAAAAAACGCTGAAGTCAACGTGGAAGTACAAAGAACGTACACTTAGGATACAAACAGAAACTTTAAAATTTAGGGAAGAGACCACGCCGCATTGTGAGCATTGACGGTACTTTGAACAGTGGACGTTACATTTCAGATGTGTTACGACCCATGGCTCTACCGTTCATTCGATCCCTGTGAAGCCCTACATTTCAGCAGGATAATGCGCGACCGCATGTTGCAGGTCTTGTACAATCCTTTCTGGATACAGAAAATGTTCGACTGCTGCCCTGGTCAGCACTTTCTCCAGATTTCTCACCAATTTAAAACGTCTGGTCAATGGTGGCCGAGCAACTGGCTCGTCACAATATGCCAGTCACTACTCTTGATGAACTGTGGTATCGTGTTGAAGCTGCATGGGCAGCTGTACCTGTACACGCCATCCAAGCTCTCTTTGACTCAATGCACAGGCATATCAAGGTCGTTATTACAGCCAGAGGTGGTTGTTCTGGATACTGATTTCTCAGAATCTAAGGACCCAAATTGCGTGAAAATGTAATCACATGTCAGTTCTAGTATAATATATTTGTCCAATGAATACCCGTTCATCATCTGCATTTCTTCTTGGTGTAGCAATTTTAGTGGTCAGTAGTGTACTTTAGTAAGGACAGAAATATTAGATTTGCGGATAAACGGTACTTATCTTGCGTAGTATGGGCTGGCACATTTGTTTCTATATAATATATTAGAAGATTTTTTTCAGGGTTCTTGAAATGATAAGTCGCTGGAACACAATATTGCTTTTAACTATTTTCTTCATTTATTTATATGATATTGATACACATTTTACAACAATACTTTTCATATACATGTTGTGCGAGTTCCTTGAGGTGGACAGAGAAGACAGTGGACACAGAACATCATGCAACAAACTCAATAGCTACCAAAATCACTCCTCAGGGCTTGGCGCCAATAAATCGGTATAACTGTTACAAACTCAGCTTCCAATACCTTCTAGAACAGATGCAGTCCAAATTGGCATTAATATGACTTTCTTACTTGAAATTATTTTTCAGATTTAATTTATGTGATGTTTTCTGGAAATGAATATTTACTTGAAGATTTATATGCGTAATGGTTCATAACAAAGGTTGTAAACTTAGAGAATGTGAAAAATAAGAGCTTACTGTTATTTTATAGGATGGATTTCACTGTTGACAGTAAAATTAGAAACATTATAAATGAAGAAAGAAATTTTGTTTACATGAAAAATGAAGCACAGCAGTGTTATGTTTACTTTAAATTCATTTTCAGATTATATAAGTCGGCAACTGTGATTACTAATTTTCATGATACAGGATCGATATTACGAATTGGATCGATATGAATAACAAAAGTATATAAAGAGAAAATATTTTTTGGCAATGAAATATATTCACCACAGACGAGTAACACACAATTTAAGTAAGGAAATTGACGGAAGTCAATCGAACATCTCGGTTAACCCGCGAAAGTTCCGTTGATGCAAGGTTCATTACAGTTGACGTTCTTATTTCTTTTTTCACAAAATTTTTTTTATGCTCACTCTAATCAAACTACTGGATCAGTTTCTGAGCTGCCATCGTTTTAACAATAACCAAAAATAAAATTTGAAACACTAGTAATGTCATATCTGAATAGTGCTAACCAGTGGACGTCGGAAAAGCGTCAGGATGATGATTCAGCCGTGCTGCAGTTTTTCCTCCTTTTCACATCGAATCTTATTTGCAATTTGTATTACGTATTCCGTCATTCGGTGCCGCGATTCCGAGGCACTTCCTACTCTGCGGTCGTAGCTTGTAGAGCTGTTGTGAAAGTCGCAAACAAGTTCTTGGGAGCTCTCTGGCGCTGACTCATTCGCGTGACCTTGGACGTCTCCAGGAAAGCGCCGCTGCCGTTGGTTATAGCGCTGCAGCAGCGGTTCCAGTTGGCTCAACACACGCTGCTATAGTGGCGTTTGCGGCACGTCTCTACTATGACATACAACTGACTACATTGACACTGTGTCTACTGTGCCTCAATCGGCCTTCTACACCGGGGTGACAATACGTCTAGATCTACATCCACATCTACATGGATACTCTGCCTGGCAAAGCGTTCATCGAACCGGCTTCACAATAATTTTCTATTATGCCTCTCTCGAACAGCGCACGGGGAAAACGAACACATATACCGGTATATTTCCGCGCGAGTTCTGGTTTCCCTTGATTTATTATATCATTTCCCCCTATGTAGGTCGGCGTCAAAAAATATTTTAGCATTCGAAGTAAAAGTCGTGATTGAAATTTCGTGAGAAGATTACGCCGCAACGAAAACGTCATTGTTTTAATGTTGTCCATCCTAAATCCTGTGCCATGTTTATGAAACTCACTCCCCTATTTCGTGATAATACAAAACGTGCTGCTCTTCTTTGAGCTTCCTAGATGTATTCCCTTAATCCTATCTGGTAAGGATCCCAGACCGCCTAGCATACTCAAAAAGAGGACGGACAAGCATAGTGTAGGCAGTCCCTTTAGTAGATCTGTCACATTTTCGAAGTGTCCTGCCAATAAAAGCAGTCTTTGGTTTGCCTTCCCCACAACATTTTCTACGTTTTCTTTCCAATTTAAACTGCAATGCATAGGTATTTAGTAGAATTTACGGCCTTTAGATTAGACTGATTAATGGTGTAACCGAAGTTTAATGGTTTCCTTTTAGCACTCATGTGGATGACCTCACACTTTCCACTATTTGGGTCAACTGCTAATTTTCGCACCATTCAGATCTCTTTTCTAAATCTTTCTTCAATTTATTTTGAACTTGTGATGAATTTACTACACGATAAACGACAGCATCATCTGTGAACAACCTAAGACGGCCGCTTAGATTGTCTCCTAAATCGTTTCTATAGACAAGGAACAGCAGAGAGCCTGTAACACTATCTTGGGGAACGCCCGAAATCACTTCTATTTTATACGTTGACTTGCCATCAATTACCACGAACACTGACCTCTCTGACAGGAAATCACGAATCCACTCACATAGCTGAGACGATATTCTATAAGCACGCAATTTCATTACAAGCCGCTTGTGTGGTACAGTGTCAAAAGCCTTTTGGAAATCTAGAAATACGGAATCAATTTGAAATCCCTTGTCAACAGCGCTCAACACTACGTGTCTATAAAGTGCTAGTTCTGTTTCACAAGAACGATGTTTTCTAAATCCGTGTTGACTGTGTGTCAATAGACAGCTCCCTTCGAGGTAATTGATAATGTTAGAACACAATATATGTCCAAAACCCTGCTGCATATCGATGTTAATGCTATGGGCCTGTAATTTAGTGGATCACTCCTTCTATCTTTTTTGAATAGTGATGTGACCTGTGCAACTTTCCAGTCTTTGGGTAAGAAATCTTTCGTCGAGCTATCGATTGCATACACTAGGTGATCAAAAGAATCCGGATACCCCCCAAAACAAAAGTTTTTCACATTAGATACATCGTACTACCACCTACTGCCAGGTACTCCACATCAGCGACCTCAGTAGTCATCAGACACCGTGAGAGAGCAGAATGGGGCGCTCCGCGGAACTCACGGACTATGAATGTGGTCAAGTGATGGGATATCACTTGCGCCATACGTCTGTACCCGAGATTTCTACACTCCTTAACTTCGCTAGGTCCACTGTTTCCGATGTGATAGTGAAGTGGAAACGTGAAGGGACACGTACAGCACAAAAACTTACAGGCCGTCCTAGTTGACTGAAAGAGAAACGCCGACAGTTGAACAGGGTCGTTATGTGTACTAGGCAGACATCTATCCAGACCATCACACAGGAACTCCAAACTGCAAGTAGGTGGTAGGTGAAAAAACTTGGATTTCATGGTCGAGCGGCTGCTCATAAGCCACACATCACACCAGTAAATGCCAAACGACGCCTCCCTTGGTGTAAGGAGCTTAAACTATGGACGATTGAACGGTGGAAAAACGTTGCGTGGAGCGACGAATACGGTACACAATGTGGCGATCCGATGGTAGGTTGTGTGTATGGCGAATGTCCGGTGAACGTCATCTGCCAGCGTGCGTAGTGCCAACAGTAAAATTCGGAGGCAATGGTGTTATGGTGTGGTCGTGTTTTTCATGGATGGGGCTTGCACCCCTTGTTGTTTTGCGTGGCATTATCACAGTACAGGCCAACATTGATGTTTTAAGCACCTTCTTGCTTCCCACTGTTGAAGAGCAAT
This sequence comes from Schistocerca gregaria, assembly GCF_023897955.1. Classification (NCBI taxonomy): domain Eukaryota; kingdom Metazoa; phylum Arthropoda; class Insecta; order Orthoptera; family Acrididae; genus Schistocerca; species Schistocerca gregaria. The sequence goes on from NC_064922.1 coordinate 373,288,880, forward strand.
TCGGGGATGGCGATTGCATCTTTCAACACGACCGAGCGCCAGTTCATAATGCACGGCCTTTGGCGGAGTGGTTACGCGACAGTAACATCCCTGTAATGGACTAGCCGCCACAGAGTCCTCACCTGAATCCTACAGAACACCTGTGGGATGTTTTGGAACGCCGACTTCGTGCCAGGCCTCACCGACTGACATCGATTCCTCTCCTTAATGCAGCACACCGTAAAGAATGGGCTGCCATTCCCCAAGAAACCTTCCAGCACCTGATTGAACGTCTGCCTGCGAGAGTGGAAGCTGTCATCAAGGCTAAGGGTGGGCCAACACCATACTGAATTCCAGCATTACCGATGGACGGCGGCACGAACTTGTAAGTCTTTTCAGCCAGGTGTCCGGTTACTTTTGATCATATAGTGTATTATTGATAAGTGTGGAGCTATTGCATCAGCATATTCTGAAAGGAACCAAATTGCCATCTAGTCTGAATCAGAAGAGTTGCTTTTATTAAGTGATATAAGCTGTTTCGTCACTCTGAAGATATCTGCTTCTAAGTTATTTACGTTGGTAGTTTACGTGATTCGATTTCTGGAATATTTACTTTGTCTTCTTTGGTGAAGGATTTTCGAAAGGCTGTGTTTAGTAACTCTGATTTCGCAGTACTATCGTCGATAGTATTTCCATTGCTATCGCGCAGAGAAGACATTGAGTGGGTTTTGCTGCTAGCGTACTTTACGTACTACCAGAATCAGAACAATAGTTCTGGCACCTATCTTGATGAAAGTGAACACTGTGAGAACCGTAGCTGTTCAAATGGTTCAAATGGCTCTGAGCACTATGCGACTCTACCTCTGAGCTCATCAGTCGGTTAGAACTTAGTACTAATCAAACCTAACTAACCTAAGGACATTGCATACACCCATGCCCGAGGCAGGATTCGAACCTGCGATCGTAGCGGTCGCTCGGTTCCAGACTGTAGCGGCCAGAACCGCAGGGCCACTCCGGCCGGCACCGTAGCTGTAGTAAGATAATTTTTTTTATAATTTTAAAGAGCAACCAGTGACAAGTATGGCTTTAAGGAGTTTAGTTAAATAACACCCTTACCGGTTTTAGATTTGTTATAAATCTATCTTCAGATATCTCTTGCAGATTTCCTTGCTCTCCTGCTGGAACTTTGTTTTGCAGTCGTTATTGATTTTGAGCACTAAAGTAAACACACTGAAAGGAATACTCAATTAAAATATACTGAGATGTTGAGAGGCTGATAAAATTGACTGAGAGTCCATTCCGTCGCGTCAACTGTTTTATTGTAGTCGCTCAATGACTAGTACAACCGGTTTCGTACCATGCAGGTACATCATCACGTGTATTTAAGATGACATGTCCCATGTTATCTAAATGGATAAATACATGTTCCATGGTGCAATGAGGAGCACTAACTGAAGCAACCACGAACGGGAGTCAAACTTAATAAAGCAAGTTGTCACTCACAGTTTACTTTTGGAGCGTGCCAAACGTCCATGTGGTAACGTGAAACGGTCTAGACTGCTGAACATCTCAAATTTGGGATGACAACGCTGAATACGCCTGTGTCTACAGCTCCCATTTTGACGAGACATATATATCCACAGAAATGGCACGTATGTTCCAGAAAGCGTCGCTATACATGTGTGTGTGAAGTGAACATTCATTCTGTGTAGTAGTAAGCCCATCAGAACTGGTTTCCTGGCTTAAAGGACGACTCAGCCTCGGTGATGAACTTGCAGAGACCAAGTAACAGTAGAACTTTTTCGTTCAAAATTCGGCAACCTTTCGAGAGACTTTTTTTTCCTTTTTGTCTTCCACAGAAACATACATGACATGATTTTGAATTGAATAAAACATGGAACGGGGCGAACACTTGCGTATTATATATTTCCGTGAGAGGTATTCGTCTATATTTGCATTATGCACTTTAAAGTTGATAAATTTTTGGACGTGCATTACGTGAGTGGAAAAATTACATTGCGCTCAAAATGTATAGTGCAAATACACGGCTAATTCGTCGCATAGAATACACACTACATAAGTTTTAACCACATTTCAGGTTTTATTAACTTTAAAGTCATTTCAAGTATGTTTTTGTTAAGGACAAATAGAAAAAAAGTCTGTCGTGAGCTTACCGAATTTTGAACGAAAAAGTTACTATAGCGCACAAAACCAATAACACTTACAAAATTAGGTCTCATCAAGAAAGCAAGGAAATCTGTAAGACATTTGAAGATAGATAATAACTCCTGAATTCGCTACGATTTGATTCAAATAACCCTTTTTTTAAAAAAAACCGTACTTGTGGTTGGTTGCTGTATTAAACTATAAAATTTGCAATGGTTCTGGCAGCTTTGCAACCCTCAATCTACACTTACATCTACATGGATACTCTGCAAACCACGTTTCAGTGCCTGGCACAGGTTCATCGAACCATCTTCACGATAATTCTCTATTATTCCACTCTCGAACAGCGCGTGGAAATAACGAACACCTATATCTTTCCGCGCGAGCTCTGATTTTCCTTATTTTATTATGGATGATCGTTTCTCCCTATGTAGTTCGGCGTCAATAAAACAACAACAGGATGTCGGAAAACTCTTTCCCTGGTTACATAAATTGATAACTCAGGCTAGAAGTAAGATACAAATATGAAAATGGTGTCTAATTGTTAACAAACTATCAAAGTTTTTTTCACACATCAATAAACTTCCACATGAGTACCCTTGGTAGCACGTAGCACATCTAGGCGATATTCAATTTCCGTCCACACATTAGCCAACATCACTGGAGGGATCGATTCAACGACTGTGGTTATCCGTTGCCGCAGGGTTTCAAGATCTGGTACACGTGTTCGGTAGACCTCGTCCTTGACATAACCCCATAAAAAAGAAGTCTAACGGGGTTATGTCAGGAGAGCGCGGAGGCCAAACCGTTGGCCCATCACGACCAATCCATCGCCCAGGAAAGGTCATATCGAGATAGGCACAGACGTCCAAACCCCAACGAGGCGGTGCACCGTCATGCTGAAACAAGACATCGGGGTGATACTGAAGCAGTTGAGGAAAAGCAAACAGTTGCAACATGTCCAGATACACTGCAGATGTGATGGTAGCCTCAGCGAAGAAGAATGGCCCGATAATTCGATCGTGCAATAGCGCGCACCAAACATTCACCTTTGGACCGCCTCTGGGGCGCTCCATGACCTCGCCAGGCGGTTGTGAACCTTGCGGTTGTGAACCCGTAATGCGCAGATTATGGCGATTCACTGCTTCACTGACAAAAAAGGTCGCTTCGTCGGAAAAGGCAGTTTGTCTGAGATAACCATCATCGCCCTCAATACCTGATAGCATTTCGACCGCAAAGTCATATCGACGTGTACTGTCATTGGGCAACAAGGCCTGAACTATTTGCACTTTCTATGCACGAAATAATAAACGTTTGTGTAAAATGTCATGGAGAGAGATTTTTGGCATCTGTAATCCACGTGAGGCCCTGCGCACCGATTTCTTCGGACTTCGCAGAAAAGACTGCCTTACAGCTTCCATCCTGTCTGCTGAGGTTCTTGGTCGACCAGACCTCGGAAGGTCAGCAGCCGATCCTGTGTTCTTGAACTTCTCATACCAGGCTTTAATGCTCTTGACATCAGGTGGATTCCTTCCAAACGTTGTCTGAAAGTGTCTCTGCACTCTGGTTGGTGATCGTGTCTCATGGTACCACAGGACACACTGTGCATTCTCCTGATTGGTTAACATGGCTTCTTGGGCACTGCACCTCATCCACTGCTTACGTACTGCGAACCTAAAACAGAAACAAACTTTGATAGTTGTAAACAATTCGACACAAGTTTCATATTTGTATCTTACTTCTAGCCTGAGTTATCAATTTATGTAACCAGGGTAAGTCTTCTCGGACACCCTGTATTTTCGCATTCGGAGGAGAAAGCTGATGACTGAAATTTCATGAGAAGATTCCGTCGCAACGAAAAACGCCTTTGTTTTAAGGGTATCCTTCCAAATCCTGTATCAGGTCCGTGACACTCTGTCCCCTATTTCGCGGTGATACAAAACGTGCTGCTCTTCTTTGAACTTTCTCGATGTACTCCATTAATCCTGACTGGTAAGGATCCCAGACCGCGCAGCAGTAGTCCAAAAGAGGAGGGATTAGCGCAGCGTCTCTTTAGTAGATCTGTTGCATCTTATAAGTGTTCTGCCAGCAAAACGCAGTATTTGCTCTGCCTTCCCAGCAACATTTTCTATGTGTTCTTTCCAATTTAAATTGTTCGTAATTGTAATTCCTAGGTGTCTAGTTGAATTTGCGGCCTTTACAGTTGACCGATTTATCGTGTAACCGAGGTTTAATGGATCCCTTTCAGCACGAGTGTGGATGACCTCGCACTTTTTATTATTTAGGGTCAGTTGCCAATTTTCGCTCCATTCAGATAGCTTTTCTAAATCGTTTTACAGTCTGTTTTTGGTCTTCTGGGCAATTTACTAGACGATAAACGACAGTATCATCTGCAAACGATCTCGGACGGATGCTCAGATTTTCTCCTAAATCGTTCATATACGTAAGGAACAGCAGAGGGCCTATAACACTACTTTGGGGAACGCCAGAAATCACTTCTGTTTTACTGTCGCTACTGTTTGATATACAACGTTATCACAGCTATGACGAGGATAGCCCAATCGAGATTTGAACATTTGGCGCGTTGACTCTGTATTTACGTTGTAAAGCTGTGCACTTCACAAAATGGGAAAACATAGTATCCTATGATTGTAATATCAGTGAGTCCCGGTAGGAATCTGTAAACTCATACAAATACAGGGCTTTTCAATAAGAAGGAGCAGATTTGAAATATTTATTGTTTCCAAATTACAAAAGATAAAAACACAATTCCAAAGTTTATGGAAAGAGAAAAGTTCAAATTTTTATGCATTCAGTGTGAGCACCATGTGTTACACAATAAATACCAAAACGGTGGTCCATTTCCTGCCACACACAAAGCGGCTGGTTCTTGTTATCGAATTCACAGCTTTAACAATGCGATGTCGCAGGTTTTCAAGAGTGTTATGCATAAGTGGGATGAAAACGCGGTCTTTTACGTAACCTCAAACATAAAAGTCACAAGGTGTGAGGTTTGGGGACCTTGGAGGCCACTGGGAACGAAGTTCATCTTCTGCTCCTCCTCTTCCAATCCAACGTCCTGGACTGGCGTCATTTAGGTAACGTCGGACGTCGTTAGAGAATTAAGGAAATGAGCCACCGTTTTGATGTTTGTCGTGTAACACATGGTGCGGCTTAGTTGTAGAATAGGGAAATGCAATCAGTGTAGGAGATTGCTTATAAATGACATGTGTGACCCATCCTAGAACACTGCTCAATTTCGTGGGACCCGTACCAAACAGAACTAGCAGGGAATACTAAACGTAAACGTGGAAGGGCAATACGAATGGTCAGATGTTGAAAGAACTGAACCGGCAGATTTTTGAAGGCAGACAGAAACTATCCTGAGAAAGTTTACTGTCAGCGTTTCAAGAACCGACTTTAAATGATGATTCTAGGAACATATACAACCCCCTACACATCGCTCCCGTAGGGTTCGTGAGGCTAAGATTAGGTTAATTACAACACGCACAGAGGCATTTAAACAATCATTTTTCCCCGCACACCACACTTGAATGGAACGGGAAAAAGCCCTAATAACTGGTACAGTTGAGCGTACATTCTGCCATTCACTTCTCAGTGGTTCACAGAGTGTAGAAGTAGACGTAGATGTAGATGGGATGGATCAACAGCCACCCTTCTGGGATGGCAGCAACCCAGCGTTTCCGCTGTAAACGCGCGTGACTTCGATGTTCTCAAAAAATACGGCAAAAGTACAAAACGCGGAACGACGGAAAATTAAATTTTACTTATTGTGCGTATACACCATAACAGAAAGAATACGTGATGCATTTGTAAGTACACACGGTGCGAAACTTACTACACTGAGGTGCGACTCTCAGTAGCAACCGAGTCCCAAACCCGGCTGGGTATTGAGTCGAATTGACCTTGGGTGCATGAATCCTTGCTGCTCTAACTCCACGCCCGAGTTCATCACCCGTATTGCCGCTGAGTGGTGACGTGCCAGATGGCCAGTGGGAGAGAGACTTGGAGGATGTGTTGGACAAGGAGACAATCGAACACCCTCTGAATTGAGAAGGGTCACGATAGTATGGGTAATATGCGAACTTGCATTATGTTATTGAAAAATAACGTCACAGAGACCTCGAAGACCCGGCACAACCACCGACACTAACACGACAGGAATGTGGTGCTTGCTGTCCAAATTACCAGTTGTGCAAACCAGACGAACTTATGTTATGTACACGACACCCTGTTCCATCGCACAAGATGCAGCGCTTGTATAACGATGACGAGTGCAGTCTGGCATACGTTCCTTCTCCTCTGACGCTCCACACACAGATTACGTCGACCGTGATGTACACAGGACCGGGCCTCGAATGAAAAAAAGCGACACGCCACCACTCCTGTGTACGGTGTTATTGTTGGACGCACCACATTACAGACCCATATCATAATGTCGATTTTTTGGGACGTATACTGTGATCGAACATTCTGAATTACCTTGAAGACAATCGATTTATTGGTAAATAGCCAGCACTGATGCAGAAAATATCCTTCTTGTGAAGCACAACTAGCTCTTTATTCTAACGAAGTTATGAGTGGTATCGATATGGGATGCCTAATTGATTCCATATTTTTAGATTTCTGAAAGGGTTTTGTCACTGTTATTCACAGGCGACTTCTAATCAAACTGTATGCGTAAGGAGTATCGCCTCAGTTTGGCGACTGAATTCGTGATTCCCTGGTACAAAAGTCACAGTTCGTAGTAATTGAAGGAAAGTCATCGAGTAAAACAGAAGTGATATCTGGCGTTCCCTAAAGAAGTTTTACAGGCCCTCTGCTGTTACTGATCTACATAATCGACATAGGAGACAATCTGAGCTGCCCTCTTAGACTGTTTGCCAATGATGTCATTAACCGTGTTGTAAAATCATCAGATGATTAAAACCAATTGCAAAATGATTTAGACATGATATCTGTATAGTGCGAAAATTGTCAGTTCACTGTAAATAAAGAAACGTCATCAACATGAGTACTGAAAGGAATTCTCTAAATTTCGATTACACGATAAATCACACAAATGTAAAGCCTGTAAATTCAACTAAATACCTACGGATTACAATGACAAATAATTGGAACGATCACATAGATAATGTTATGTGGAAAGCAAACCAAGGACTGCGGTTTATTGGCAGAACACTTACATCTACATTTATACTACCCAAGCCACCTGACGGTGTGTGGCGGAGGGTACCTTGAGAACCTCTATCGGTTATCCCTTCTATTCCAGTCTCGTATTGTTCGTGGAAAGAAAGATTGTCGGTATGCCTCTGTGTGGGCTCTAATCTCTATCCTCATGGTCTCTTCGCGAGATATACGAAGGAGGGAGAAATATACTGCTTGACTCCTCGGTGAAGGTATGTTCTCGAAACTTCAACTTAAGCCCGTACCGAGCTACTGAGCGTCTCTCTTGCAGAGTCTTCGACTGGAGTTTATCTATCATCTCCGTAACGCTTTGGCGATTACTAAATGATCCTGTAACGCTGCTCTCCGTTGGATCTTCTCTGTCTCTTCTATCAATCCTATCTGGTACGGATCCCACACCGATGAGGAGTATTCAAGCAGTGGGCGAACAAGTGTACTGTAACCTACTTTCTTTGTTTTCGGACTACATTTCCTTAGAATTCTTCCAATGAATCTCAATCTGGCATCTGCTTTACAGACGATTAATTTTATATGGTCATTTCATTTTAAATCACTCCTAATGCCTACTCGCAGATAATTTATGGAATTAACTGCTTCCAGTTTCTGACGTGCTATATTGTAACTAAATGATAAAGGATCTTTCTTTCTATGTATTCGCAGCACATTACACTTGTCTACATTGAGATTCAATTGCCATTCCCTGCACCATGCGTCAATTCGTTGCTGATCTTCCTGCATTTCAGTACAATTTTCCATTGTTACAACCTCTCGATGTACTACAGCATCATCCGCAAAAAGTTTCAGTGAACTTGCGACGTCATCTACAAGGTCATTTATGTATATTGTGAATAGCAACGGTCCTACGACACTCCCCTGCGGCACACCTGAAATCACTCTTACTTCGGAAGACTTAGGAATGACATGCTGCGTTCTCAGAAAATGCAACAGGTCTACTAAAGAGACTGCTTACACTAAGCTTGTCCGCCCTCTTCCAGAGCACCGCTGTGCGGTGTGGGAGCCATGTCAGATGGGATTGAAGGAGGACATCGAAAAGCTCCAAGAAGGCCAGCTCGTTTAGAAGAATCGCGAAGAAGGGGTGAGACTGCCACGGTCATGATACGTGAATTGGGATGGCAATCATTAAAACAAAGGCATTTATGGTTCTGGCAGGACCATCTAGTGAAATTTCAATCACCGACTTTCTCCTCCGATTGCGAAAATATTCTGTTGGCGCCACTCTACCTAGGAAGGAATGATATTAACGATAAAGTAAGAGAAATCAGAGTTCGTACGGAAAGATTTAAGTGCTCGTTCTTCCCGCAAGCCGTTTGAGAGTGAAACATTAGAGAAATAGTTTGAAGGTGGTTCGATGAACCCTCTGCCAGGCACTGAATTGTGATTTGTAGACAAATCACGTAGATGTAGATGTAGGTGCGCGTCAACGAAAGCCGTGGAGCTGACAGTCTTTGGTGCTCCAGACATCATCACACTGCCCGTGTGGTTACTTCTTCTGCTGCATACAAGCCCATTTCCTGACTGAATGGCCTCGATGTGCTTGTACGATCCTGATTTTCAGTTAGAACGCATTTTTCTCTTTTTGAAAAGTAGTTCATACTGAATTTCTTTGTTACAACTAGAATTTCCTGGCTATACAGGTTTGAATTTTAGATAAACTTAGTTTTAACTTTGAATATTTGATAACACAAGTTTGGGGGAAACAATTCAATCAAAAGCGTTGTTGAATACTATGTAATCAAAATGAATAGTTTTAATCATCTGTATTGTTTCTGTGGTATTTTTTGAGCTAATTGTGTTTCTTCAATTTCGTCCACTAATTTACCATAAGATTCTTTTGTGATCACATTGTAGTGGTTTTCTTTTTTTCTTGTCATCAGTCTGAAATAACCCTCTTGAAAAATTGTCTTTCCTCTGTGTTTCTTAATTAGGTTCTGCCATGAGAAACGCGTGCGAGCTAATCCATACTAACTGAACGTATGAGCGCAGGCGGACGGCGTGTCGACCGGCTCCACCCGCCGAGTCCAGGTGCAGCCGCTCAAACAAACAGAGTCGTTTTAATGCGTCACTTGCAAGCTAGACGAACCTTGACCAGGGTCGAAAAAGTTTTAACTGAATCTTTTTGTCAGAACGCGTTTCGTCTAGCTGAAACCGGTTACGACTAACATTCGTTTTTGACCACCAGTAGATTCTGGTTGTAACGAAAGTATTCAGTATAAAGTAGCTTTAGTTAGTAAGAAGGACTTCTGACTATAAACAGGTTTTTACTGTAACTTGTACCAGGTGGTTATAATTTAAATGGATGTACTCCCCCTCCCCCACCCCCACCCCCCATGAACCATAGACCTTGCTGTTGGTGGGGAGGCTTGCGTGCCTCATCGATACAGATAGCCGTACCGTAGGTGCAACCACAACGGAGGGGTATCTGTTGAGAGGCCAGACAAACGTATGGTTCCTGAAGAGGGGCAGCAGCCTTTTCAGTAGTTGCAGGGGCAACAGTCTGGTTGATTGACTGATCTGGCCTTCTAACCCTAACCAAAACGGCCTTGCTGTGCTGGCACTGCGAACGGCTGAAAGCAAGGGGAAACTACAGCCGTAATTATTCCCGAGGGTGTGCAGCTTTACTGTATGGATAAATGATGATGGCGCCCTCTTGGGTAAAATATTCCGGAGGTAAAATAGTCCCCCATTCGGATCTCTGGGCGGGGACTACTCAGGAGGACGTCGTTATAAGGAGAAAGAAATCTGGCGTTCTATGGATGGAGCGTGGAATGTCAGATCCCTTAATCGGGCAGGTAGGTTAGAAAATTTGAAAAGGGAAATGGATAGGTTAAACTTAGATATAGTGGGAATTAGTGAAGTTCAGTGGCAGGAAGAACAAGACTTTTGGTCAGGTGACTACAGGGTTATAAACACAAAATCAAATAGGGGTAATGCAGGAGTAGGTTTAATAATGAGTAGGAAAATAGGAATGCGGGTAAGCTGCTACAAACAGCATAGTGAACATATTATTGTGGCCAACATAGATACGAAGCCCACATCTACCACAGTAGTACAAGTTTATATTCCAAATAACTCTGCAGATGATGAAGAAATTGAAGAAATGCATGATGAAATAAAAGAAATTATTCAGATAGTGAAGGGTGACGAAAATTTAATAGCTATGGGTGACTTGAATTCGGTAGTAGGAAAAGGGAGAGAAGGAAACGTACTAGGGGAATATGGATTGAGGGTAAGGAATGAAAGAGGAAGCCGCCTGGTGGAATTTTGCACAGAGCACAACTTAATCATAGCTAACACTTGGTTCAAGATTCATAAAAAAAGGTTGTATACATGGAAGAAGCCTGGAGATACTAAAAAGTATCAGACAGATTATATAATAGTAAGACAGAGATTTAGGAACAAGGTTTTAAATTGTAAGACATTTCCAGGGGCAAATGTGGACTCTGACCACAATCTATTGGTTATGAACTGTAGATTAAAACTGAAGAAACTCCAAAAAGGTGGGAATTTAAGGAGATGGGACCTGGATAAACTGAAAGAACAAGAGGTTGTACAGAGTTTCAAGGAGAGCATAAGGGAACAAATGGCAGGAATGGGGGAAAGAAATACAGTAGAAGAAGAATGGGTAGCTTTGAGGGATGAAGTAGTAAAGGCAGCAGAAGATCAAGTAGGTAAAAAGACGAGGGCTAGTAGAAATCCTTGGGTGACAGAAGAAATATTGAATTTAATTGATGAAAGGAGAAAATACAAAAATGCAGTAAATGAAGCAGGCAAAAAGAAATACAAACGTCTCAAAAATGAGATCGACTGGAAGTGCCAAATGGCTAAGCAGGGATGGCTAGAGGACAAATGTAAGGATGTAGAGGCTTATCTCACTAGGGGTAAGATAGATACTGCCTACAGGAAAATTAAAGAGACCTTTGGAGAAAAGAGAACGATTTGTATGAATATCAAGAGCTCATATGGGAACCCAGTTCTAAGCAAAGAAGAAATGTGGAAGGAGTATATAGAGGGTCTATACAAGAGGGATGTACTTGAGGGCAATGTTATAAAAATGGAAGAGGATGTAGATGAAGACGAAATGGGAGATACGATACAGCGTGAAGAGTTTGACAGAGCACTGAAAAACCTGAGACAAAACAAGGCCACCGGAGTAGACAACATTCCATTAGAACTACTGACGGCCTAGGGAGAGCAGTCCTGACAAAACTCTACCATCTGGTGAGTAAGATGTATGAAACAGGCGAAATACCCTCAGACTTCAAGAAGAATATAATAATTCCAATCCCAAAGAAAGCAGGTGGTGACAGATGTGAAAAATTACCGAACTATCAGTTTAATAAGCCACAGCTGCAAAATACTAACCCGAATTCTTTACAGACGAATGGAAAAACTGGTAGAAGCCGACCTTGGGGAAGATCAGTTTGGATTCCGTATAAATATGGGAACACATGAGGCAATACTGACCCTACGACTTATTTTAGAAGCTAGACTAAGAAAAGGCAAACCTACGTTTCTAGCATTTGTAGACTTACAGAAAGCTTTTGACAATGTTGACTGGAATATACTCTTTCAAATTCGGAAGGTGGCAGGGGTAAAATACAGGGAGCTGAAAGCTATTTACAATTTGTACAGAAACCAGATGGCAGTTATAAGAGTCGAGGGACATGAAAGGGAAGCAGTGGTTGGGAAGGGAGTGAGACAGGGTGTAAGTAGGCTGTTTAGGTTTTTTTATTGGTAACGCCGCCGCCATGTAGCGCTCTGTATGAAAATCACTGGCTGTGCCGTGTGCAGTCTGTGGCTGGTTTGCATTGTTGTCTGCCAATGTAGTGTTGGGCAGCGGCAGCTGGATGCTAACAGCGCGTAGCGTTGCGCAGTTGGAGGTGAGCCGACAGCAGTGGTGGATGTGGGGAGAGAGATGGCGGAGTTTTGAAATTTGTAAGACTGGATGTCATGAACTGCTATATACATTATTACTTTTGAACACTATTGAGGTAAATATATTGTTTATTCTCTATTAAAATCTTTCATTTGCTAACTATACCTATCAGTAGTTAGTGCCTTCCGTTATTTGAATCTTTTATTTAGCTGGCAGTAGTGGTGCTCGCTGTATTGCAGTAGTTCGAGTAACGAAGATTTTTGGTGAGGTAAGTGATTTGTGAAAGGTATAGGTTAATGTTAGTCAGGGCCATTCTTTTGTAGGGATTACTGAAAGTCAGATTGCGTTGCGCTAAAAAAATATATATTGTGTGTCAGTTTAAGCACAGTCTTGCACAATTTTTCAAAGAGGACTTTCATATGTCGACCCTTAGCCGAGGATACCTCACTGGAATCTTCTGATTTTTTTCTTGTAGTTTGTGTAATTAGTGTAGATTTTGTTTAGTGCTAGCGCATAATTGTAGAGAGAATCTCCTTTGTAGTTGCAGTCTTTCCTTGTTGTACAGTAAAACACTTATGGCATGCATGTAGATTTGCACCAAGTATTTCGCAGCTGCGCTTGCAATTAACTAGATATTATTTGCTATGAAAATGTGTTCTCTTATTTTTGCTCTTCAAATTGTGTTTTTCTGTGTTGTCGTGTGAAATATTGTGACAATAATGGCGTGTGAAAAACGTAATACTAGTCTACAAAGTAAACTGAGAAATGACAGTGAAGACGAAAGCAGTGTGTTAGCGCCACCATGTAATGAATTAACTAATGTTCAAAGTAGTAATTTGGTAATTGTGCATAGGGAAATGGAGCGGGCTGCAAATAATGGTGTAGGCAGTGAAACAGTTAGTGAACAGGGAAGCATTATCGATCGATCGGTTGGCAACAGCTCGTGTCAGGAATCCGAAATGACAGGACACAATCTTGCAAATAGTGTACATTCAGGTTTTTCTTCCTCACCGTTTTCTCAAATAAGTCAAGACACATTTTCTGATTGTCAAAATGTGAATGTTGCCGGTGCAAATGCACTGCCGAAAAGCATAGAGGAACAGATTCCAGACACTAATACATTGTTATTGCAATTAATGCAACAAATGAAACAAAAATAGATGACACAGTGGTTAGTTTATTTGATAGCTACACGATTATATCACGACGCTACTAATGAGTGACACAATTTACAATGTTGCTTTTGCGGTTTATCTGTTTTATATCTGCACAGTTTTTCTGAATTCTTCTGGAAAGGAAAACATGTTTTAGTAGTAACTTTGTGGTATAGCTACAATGAGACAGCCATTTCTGTAGCACAACAATACGTTACAGTACAGTACTTACTTCATCACGGCAATAAGTGTAATAACTAAGATATCTATACGCAAAGCATTTCAATTTCGTTTATCATGAGGTAAGTACATTTACTTCTGCAGAACTTAGCTTTCAGAGGACGATAACTACGACACTCCACAGAGATTATCTTACAACAAGACGCACAGTTTAGCGCTACAGTACACGTATTTGAGTGATTAATTTTGTACTTAAAACATTTATTTTTAAAGATATTAGAAGTACAAAGATACAAAGGTTTTCCGTGATACATTTCATTCCATTGCTGTAATCTATAAAACATGAGGATACAATTACATTAATCCTCAGGGGGGTACACGCTTACTTTGTGTATCATGTGTTTGGCAAGCACAAGGAGCCCTAGCTAATATGGTATTTGCTTATACAACTTTACACATCGGTACCATATTTCTCTAACATATAAATTACACAGCTATCTGATCATTTAACTGAGAGAGACAAACATTTATTTTATTACATCAGTGACAGATGTTTACGTAATAGCACCGTTGGATAACTTCACACTTATGAAATTGTATTTTGTCTGTACTTTGTGAACTGTTCATATTTTTTCAGAACCATTGTGATACTATGAAATCTTTGAATGATGTGTTTGGTATGGGATCATGATTGTTAAAGTACGTTTGAGGTAGATGACACTTTTGAAATGAGCAGAGAATTTTTTTTAGGTTTTGAAATTATTGCAGAAAGCTATGACGTTTTTGAGATTTGACTGAGGTGTTATGATGTTATTATTACGACGACGATGTGAATTATGTTGCTGAAGTATGTTTAAGCTGATGCTATATGAGTTATTTGGTTATGCTACGTATCTGTTATGATGAAATATTGAAGAAGTGTCGACGCATAAGGTAAGGAATAATGAGTAGTGGTTAGGGACTTTGGTTTGTGAAAAAAGTTGTTGGAAACCAAGAATCGTACTTTAAGAGCTATGAAATGTATGTAAATGCGTGAATGTATTACAATACCGACGAAAATTTTTTGGACACTATTATATTTTAAGGATTTTGTTTCTACATATTTGTAACGTAAATTCTTGACCTGTGAAAATTTTTTATATGAGACTGCCACTGTAGCGGAAACTGTGTCATAAATATTTCGGTAAGAAAGTTAAGTGACCACCTGCACGTAATGCGTCGTGGGCACCCAGCTGCGCGACAGACGCCTGGAAAAAAGCCATTAGTGTGTGCCTTTCAGAGGCACAGGTGAAAAAAAAGAGGCCATTATCCTCGCTACTGACATTCCTTTGTAGAAAGCATCATAAATACGACACCCTCAAACTTGAAAACATGATTACACTGTAGAGTTCTTAATTTATGATATTTACTGAAATGAAATGATGAGAAACGTTTCATGTCTATTGTCTTGCTAGTTGAAAGATTGTTTACTGCACTATGAAACGCCATATGGCTAGCGAATGACGTTTCACGCCTTGCTTTGCCTATTTTGTTTAATATCTAGTTTCTAGCTGCACTGCAGCATTGGTTACTATAAAATTTAATGGATGTACTAATATAAATATTTTATGCCTACAGATCCAGTAAATAATAACTTTATGATGTACTTCAAAAACAAAACGAAGGAGCTGAAAAAGACATTTCCCTTGGCAGGAATTGCATACAGAAATTTCTTTTCAAGTACATTGTAATATTTTTTTTACAATACGTTTTTGTGGTGCACCACTTTAATTATATAGACATTAAGATGTGAATATACATTTCCCTTATCTGCATTGTTGTCTTTACTGTAATATTTTTTCTGCTTGAGCTTTGTCATGTTTAGATATAAGTTACTGTATTTGCTGCTGCTGTTTGCCAGGCATAGTGCTACTAAATTTCACTTTGTATTACTCTGTTAAGCCAGTTTTACTACTGATTTATTTTTCTTGTTGCTGCACATTGCATTATATTTGTTGTAATATTGCTGCCTGCTGTGCTTACTTGCACTTTTTTGTCATTGCTGTTTGTATTAATTGTTTTGTGCTGCTGCATTGCCTCGTCCCTTAGTTTAGCATCTGAGCTCAGTAGATTTAGGATAGCTTAAGAGGGGGTAGACTATATAGGAAACTAACTACGATGAATTGGAAGAAAAGCATTGAGAAGCTATAAGAAAATGGTTTGGCCAAAAAAGTTGTGTACGCTGGAGAAAAGCTATTTTTGAAAGAGGATGAGAACAGAATATGGAAAGCATGCTTGGATAGGATTTTTTTTTGGCTGGAGCAAATGTTGAAATAAGAGGGACGATCTATGGTATAAAGTTTTGGATTGGACTGCAGTACCAAATGTTACCCTGAAAACAAACCCTGTCCTTACCTTTTGTGTTATCCCACTATGTATTTGTGTACCCTTGTGTATTTATTTTCTTCCTGTGTCTGTGTACTGTTTCATAGAATTTTTTCTCTTCTAATACCAAGCTACATTCACTATGATGAGGAATACTGTTATCCTCAAATATAATTGGCATTAAATATATGTTATTTACTTCGTAAAGATGTTTACACATTATTTATTCTGTTGTGTTCTAATGCTCATGTGTGAAGTTGATGTTTCAAAAGTTATTCTGATCTTTTATGTATGTACTTACGTCGTAATTTTTGTAACACTGATGTATTTGTTATTTCGATTCTTTTGTAAAACCTGTATTACTGCAAATGTTATCTGTACTATTATGTTCTTTAATGATATATTTTGTACCTTTGTTAGTGTATTCTCATGTTATAAAATTGTAATTGACACCAGTTCATCAAATTAAGTAACTTGTAAGTTACATTTCACTGCACACATTTCTGTTGGTCATAGTATATGGACAATATGTGAGAAGAAGAACTGATAGTGTTTGCACGTGTGTTAATAATTCTGCAAGGGACTGGACAGCAGCATTGCTGGTTCTAAGGACAATTCCAAAAACTTTGTGTGTGCTCAAGTGGTGGTTGATGGACTTACTATATTCTCCGCAAGACTCTTCGATGGTGATTGTGCACCTGCACAGTCGCAACAGATGGCTGCTGGCTACCTCTACAAGGACTGCAATGGGTCTACACCTTTGATGACTCACCAATACCATTATTTCTACAAGAACTGCAGTGGGTCTGCACCTTTGATTTCCCACCAATACCATCATCTCTACAAGGACTACAGTGGGTCTGCATCTTTGATGGCCCACCAATACCATTATTTCTACTAGGACTGCAGTAGGTCTGCATCTCTGGTGGCCCACCAGTACCGTAATCTCTACTGGGACTACAATGGGTCTACTCTGTGTGGACCTACCTACCTACCAATATTCTTCAAAACTTCGACTGACTCTGCTGTGGGTTTGCTCTGTTGTGGCCCATTACCTGTCTGCATGTCAAGAGTCAGCACTGTCTTTCCGTTGGAAGGACAACACTACTTCTTCAATACTGCATGGAAATCCACAACTTCTGTGTGCATTTTCTTTTGTTGCTCAGTCTTTGAGAAAAACACTGCTATTTTACTGTGATGAATGATCAGGACTGTCTATATGGACTGTGAGAAAATTTTAGCTTTTGACCAACATTGTATCAATAAGTGTGTGCATTTGATTTCTTAGTTATTGTAATTATAAAAAAATTCCAATCTGTATTGGCCACTGCCCAAAACAATTTGTAAATTTTTTTTGTGGGTAGCATGGGGACTATGTAAGTAGGCTCTTTAGGTGTTTTTATTGGTAACGCCGCCGCCACGTAGCGCTCTGTATGTAAATCACTGGCTGTGCCGTGTGCAGTCTGTGGCTGGTTTGCATTGTTGTCTGTCATTGTAGTGTTGGGCATCAGCAGCTGGATGCTAACAGCGCGTAGCGTTGCACAGTTGGAGGTGAGCTGACAGCAGTGGTGCATGTGAGGAGAGAGATGGCGGAGTTTTGAAATTTGTAAGACTGGATGTCATGAACTGCTATATACATTACGACTTTTGAACACTATTGAGGTAAATACATTGTTTGTTCTCTATTAAAATCTTTCATTTGCTAACTATACCTATCAGTAGTTAGTGACTTCCGTAGTTTGAATCTTTTATTTAGCCGGCAGTAGTGGTGCTCGCTGTATTGCAGTAGTTCGAGTAACGAAGATTTTTGGTGAGGTAAGTGATTTGTGAAAGGTATAGGTTAATGTTAGTCAGGACCATTCTTTTGTAGGGATTACTGAAAGTCAGATTGCGTTGCGCTAATATATATATATATATATATATATATATATATATATATATATATATATATATACGAGGGTCGGTCAAAAAGTAATGCCTCCCATTTTTTTTCTACTTAAAAAAATTAAGTTAAGTGAAAAATTTGAATTTGGCGCCATTCCTCAAACCTTCTTCTGCAATCCACTGCAGTAGTAACTTTCTGTGTCAACAGGTGGCAGCACAGCAGAAGTTTGTAAGATGGCCGACATCGATGTTCGTTTGAGACAGCGTTGTGTGATTGAATTCTTGAATGCAGAAGGTGAAACGCCCATACGCATTCATGAAAGACTGAAGAAGGTGTATGGTGTTGTGACAGTGGATGTCAGCACTGTTAGACGATGGGTTCGTCGTTGTAAGGAAGCTGAAGGGCAAACACCGTTGACTGACGAAAAGCGGAGTGGCAGGCCGGTGAGTGCAGTGACTCCACACAACATTCAGCAAGTTGATGACATCATTCGTGGTGACCGTCGGGTGACTGCAGATGAAGTGTGTCGCATTATTTCTCTTAGTAAAGGCAGTGTGATCACGATTATTAAACAATTGGGGTACTCAAAAGTTTGTGCACGGTGGGTTCCAAGAATGTTAACCGATCAGAATAAAGAGGCAAGGAAAACAATAGCCTCCCAACACTTGCAGCGCTTCCATTTGGAGGGAGATGAGTTTCTGAAAAAAATTGTGACCGGGGACGAAACATGGGTGCATTTTTTTGAACCCGAATCAAAGAGGCAGTCAATGGAGTGGCGTCACACTAGCTCGCCGAGGAAGAAAAAATTCAAACCTGTGCGATCGGCAGGGAAAGTTATGGCAACAGTTTTCTGGGATACAGAGGGTGTGATTCTGGTTGATTTTTTGGAGCAGGGATGCACAATAAATTCTGTTCAATACGTCAGAACCCTCAAAAAACTTAAAGCACGTCTTCAGCGAGTTCGCCCAACAAAATCAATGGCAGATGTTCTTCTTTTGCATGACAATGCAAGACCACACACCAGTCGTCACACCTCTGACGAGATTGTCAAAATTGGATGGGAAGTTTTGCCTCATCCCCCATACAGCCCTGACCTGGCACCATCAGACTTCCATCTGTTCGGGCCACTAAAAGAAGCTCATCATGGGATTCATTTCGAAGATGAGGAGGCCGTCAAAACATCCGTGCGTCAATGGCTTAGGAAGCAGAGCTGTGATTTTTACCGTGCTGGGATACACGCCCTTGTTCAAAGATGGACCAAAACTGTAGAGATGGGCGGAGATTACATTGAAAAATGACAAAATGATCCTCAATGTTGTGGTTTTCAACCTATGTAATTGCATTTAAATTTCATGACAATTAAACATAGAAAAAAAAATAGGAGGCATTACTTTTTGACTGACCCTCGTATATATATATATATATATATATATATATATATATATATATATATATATATATTGTGTGTGTCAGTTTAAGCACAGTCTTGTACAATTTTTCAAAGAGGATGTTTCAAGGGTTGTACCCTCTCCCCGATGTTGTTCAGTCTGTATATTGAGCAAGCAGTAAAGGAAATAAAAGAAAAATTCGGAGTAGGTATTAAAATCCATGGAGAAGAAATAAAAACTTAGAGGTTCGCCGATGACATTGTAATTCTGTCAGAGACAGCAAAGGACTTGGAAGAGCAGTTGAACGGAATGGATAGCGTTTTGAAAGGAGGTTATAAGATGAACATCAACTAAAGCAAAACGAGGATAATAGAATGTAGTCAAATTAAGTCCGGTGATGCTGAGGGAATTAAATTAGGAATTGAGACGCTTAAAGTAGTAAAGGAGTTTTGCTATTTGGGGAGCAAAATAACTGATGATGGTGGAAGTAGAGAGGATGTAAAATGTAGACTGGCAATGGCAAGGGAAGCGTTTCTGAAGAAGAGAAATTTGTTAACATGGAGTATAGATTTAAGTGTCAGGAAGTCGTTTCTGAAAGTATTTGTATGGAGTGTAGCCATGTATGGAAGTGAAACATGGGCGATAAATAGTTTGGACCAGAAGAGAATAGAAGCTTTCGAAATGTGGTGCTACAGAAGAATGCTGAAGATTAGATGTATAGATCACATAACTAATGAGGAGGTACTGAATAGGATTGGGGAGAAGAGGAGTTTGTGGCACAACTTGACTAGAAGAAGGGATCGGTTGGTAGGACATGTTCTGGGGCATCAAGGGATCACCAATTTAGTATTGGAGAGCAGCGTGGAGGGTAAAAATCGTAGAGGGAGACCAAGAGATGAGTACACTAAGCAGATTCAGAGGGATGTAGGTTGCAGTAGGTACTGGGAGACGAAGAAACTTGCACAGGATAGAGTAGCATGTAGAGCTGCATCAAACCAGTCTCAGGACTGAAGACCACAACAACAACAACTACTCAAGGAGATGTACTGGTGGCTTTAATTATCGTGTGGCAGTGAAACAAGGAATATACGTAAATGCGTTAATGTGGACCGATGTGCAGAAAATTTGTTTCAGTTTTGGCCACCAGGTGCAAATGTAGCATTGTGCATTATTTGTATGACGGTATGACGTCCACACTGTCATTTGACAAGCCGTAATGTGAGTGAACATTATGTTGAGAAGAGAGACCGTGCGCTGTTAGTGAAACTGTTGTACGTAAATGGCAACAATCACAGTGCTGCACTGAAACAATTACGCTAACTGTTAGGTCTGAGGAGAGGCTCTATGTTATTTAATGGTTTAAAAAAATTGATAACGAAACTGGACAACATGGGTGAGCTTAAAGTGGCGCCTGGAAGAGGAAGGCGTGCTATCCCTAATGACACTCGCCCAGTGAAACACCTGATTTATGCAGTCTTCCACGTACGTGTTATCTCCAGAGGATTTTACGGATGCATGGTCTGCAAGATCACCTGATCCGAGTTCATGGGACCTTTAGCTCTGGTATTGTCTAAAATAACGCGTTTACGAGGGACACGATTGGTCTCTAGATGATCAGAAGGCCAGTACCCAGGAACAAGTTGCTGAGATTCCACCAGAACTGCTGCGAGCATCTGGTGATCGTGTTGTTTTACAGATACAACATCTCGTCGGCGTTTCTGATGCTCATATTGAACAAAACGTGTCAGCAGCGGTTAATAATAAAATCAACATAATGCTTTTCTCACTTGTATGTCCTTTTCTGCCCACGTCCCGTTCCTAATTCATTACATATGGAAATATTTCTATGCGGCTTTCTTGCATTCACAGCGCCAGATCTTGCATCTGGTAGCCAAAATTTGAACTATTTTTTCTTTCGTGCATAAATTGGTTCCTCGTTAACATAGAATATCTGTCAATTTTCACTGCCGTACGATAATTACCGCCCACACTGGATCTCTGTGACTAGCTGCTCATTAATTATAACCACCAAGTATAAAGGAAAGCAAGCTCCACTGCAGACTGAAAGAGTAATCGTTGAAACAATCCCGATATTGTAGCTAAGCCATTTCCATGTGATACCTTTTCCTCTGGGATTGACTGTCTGTGAGTCTAATAAGCAGTACAGAACATGCCTGGAATTCGGAAGTTAGAAGAGAGATGCTGGCATAATTGAAACTAGGAGGAGGAAACGTGAACTGTACCTGGACACGACCACAGGCAAGAGCACTAACTGCAGCAGTTCCCCAGTTAGAGGCCCGATCCGACACACAATCTAAATGCACAGTCCCAGTAGCAGGTTGCTTATCCAATGTCTCCCACAGGCTACCAAAAGTGTTATTTTCAGTATTTCATATAATTATTGACCGAATTTAAAAATTTAAAAGCAATAATTCACTCATTAGAAGTATCATTTTTACGTCAAGAAAGGTTCAGCACAAAATTGAAGTTAGAAATTGCATATGTTTTGGGGAATCCTAACAGACAACGCTCAAATTACCCAAACTATATTCATTCAGTACTGGAGAATGACAGCACTTGGCGACATCCAAGAAACTTTACACATGGTTTCAGACTTCTACAAAACGATTTTCACTGACATCCCCCACACAAAACGACGAAAGGAAAAAACATTATCGCTTATTACATTTTTGCTGTTCGGGCACTGCATCAGACATAACATTTTAATTTATTATTTCTTTACTAAAACTCTATTCGCAACATATACCATGGGGAAAAAATAGTACGCCCCTTTACAGGTGTCCAGTTCACTCGCGATTCATTGTTGCAACAGTGCATATCCATTACACGAAATGATTGCAATTACAGATCAATAGCACAAACGGTTCCAGGTATCGACCCATGCTGAGACACCCATATCAGTGTGTGGTGTAGTCCGCACGGTCGGCAGGGTAAGCGCTGATTCTGCCATCCAGTCGATTATGCAGTTGGTGAATACTGTCCTGGGATACGTTGTTCCACGTCTGCTCGACCTGTTCACGCGGTTGATGAGTCACATGAGTCACGTCTCGTCCCATCACATTCCACTTGTGCTCGATTGGAGATGAGTCCGGAGATCTTGCTGGGCAGGAAAGTTGCTGGACATCTTGCAGAGCTCGTTGAGTTTCATGGGCTGTTTGTGGGCGAGCACTATCCTGTTGGAACAACACATTACTTTGCTGTTGCAATATGGCAAAAAATGGGGCTAACAACACTCTGCATATACCGAGGGCAGTTAATGTCCATTCCAGAAACACCAAAGGTGAACGAGAGCTCTAACTTATGGCACTCCAGACCACAAGGTCAGGGGTGAGGCCAATGTGTGTTGGGTGAATGCTCTGTCTGAGACAATGCTCACCAGTTCTACGTCGTATGCGCAAACGACCACCACTTAGATGCCGGAAGAATCTTCTTTCATCAAATGGTTCAAATGGCTCTGAGCACTAAGGGAGGAGGAGAAGATTAGTGTTTAACGTCCCGTCGACAACGAGGTCATTAGAGACAGAGCGCAAGCTCGGGTGAGGGAAGGATGGGGAAGGAAATCGGCCGTGCCCTTTCAAAGGAAGCATCCTGGCATTTGCCTGAAGCGATTTAGGGAAATCACGGAAAACCTAAATCAGGATGGCCGGAGACGGGACTGAACCGTCGTCATCCGGAATTGAGCACTATGGGACTCAACTGCTGTGGTCATTAGTCCCCTAGAACTTAGAACTACTTAAACCTAACTAACCTAAGGACATCACACACATCCATGCCCGAGGCAGGATCCGAACCTACGACCGTAGCAGTAGCACGGTTCCGGACTGCGCGCCTAGAATCGCGGGACCACCGCGGCCGGCCTTCTTTCATCGTTGAAGATACGGCAAGAAAGGAAGAATGAATTGATTGTAGGTTTTAATAACGATCATCCTCCTTTACCTCCTCTGCATTACTGCAGAGGACGTGTCACGGAGCACATTTGTTCTGTGCATGCAGTACACGTGAGGCGCCTAGTTGTTTCCACTGCACTGTGTGGAATATGAAGGTTCTATTATAGTCCACTAACCTGATGTCTTCAGTTGATGTCTCCAGCGCAGAAAACAGCACGCAGGTCGTAGGTTCTGTATCTTGAGGCTGAAACTGACTTTTAGCCATGTTCTGTTCTGAAATAATGCATCACTTCTTTGGGATGTCACTCGCGTATTTTAATATAGCCACACGAGAAGAATACGTGATCTTAACACAACACCTTCTGATACAGCAAAGTACATGATCAAACACAATGTTTACGAAAATGTATCTTTACACTATTTGTGGCAAGTGTCTGTGCCTCATGACTACCGGAGTGAATCTTTTAATAGTGAATACTGGCAAACATATCCTGCGACAGACAACATGTCTGTTCTTCTCGGCTGCCTAATCCAGAGTGACGAACAGCCCGAAACACTTCGCGCGGCATACCAGAAAAGGCGTGACCCGAACGCTTCCAAAGTGCTTCGTCTGCAATTTCGTCAGTCTTTTGTTTTTTATTTAAATTGTTTTTAATAATTCTAAAACGACTGATTGATAGTCAGCTGTTGAGAGATATTTATATTAAAAAGTGAAGTCATTACAATCATTACAATGAGTAGTTTAACTAATAATAATAACTATACTATAACGTTTCGGCGCCCTTGTTCCGAACACAGCAGCCAATCGCAGAGCAGTAGCATTATGCATGCGGTCTTTCTCACGGGAATGGTACCGAATCTAACGTCTGTCACAGGTACCTCCCACGACATTTCGTCATCTATATACTTCTTGCATCTCCACTGCTCTGGGAACAGCTTCTAAGAGCCTAATATGATGGCTGACTAAGCCAGAAATATTACAAAGACCATGGCGCGCCAGTCTATCTTCCAAGTTATCCTCCGACAGCTCCAGTCGAACTGTGCACGTCGATGCTGTGGCGTGAGTGGAAAACAGGTTAGAGGTTTGTGTGCTCATAGTCCCATTGTTAATAACCGGTTCGCAAGAGTTCGTGTTGAGAAGTCTGGGCTCACAAGTCCTCTTATACGTGCTGTGGTCGCTATACGAACTGCCACTGCTGCCCTTACAATACGACTATCCTGCTGGGGGTCCGCCGGCCTCTGTGGTCGAGCGGTTCTAGGCGCTGCAGTCTGGAACCGCGAGACCGCTACGGTCGCAGGTTCGAATCCTGCCTCGGGCATGGATGTGTGTGATGTCCTTAGGTTAGTTAGGTTTAACTACTCCTAAGTTCTAGGGGACTAATGACCTGAGAACTTGAACCCCATAGTGCTCAGAGCCATTTGAACCATTTTGCTGGCGGTCCCTGCTGTTTGTACGTCCAGAACCTTGTGTAAGACTGTGTGAATGTTCACGTGAGCACTGTTCCCAGCACCGTTGCACAACTGACGCAGCGCGTCCAACTTAAGTGGCAATTCTCCGAAAAGACCATCCCTCCATTCGCAAGACCACCGTTTGACACCTTTCAAACTGGCTCAGTTGGCTTGTAGGAAGCACGAGCGCAGCTCAGTGATATGGTTGTCTTATTGTTTCACACATTTGCACTACACTGAGCTTTCTGGCTATGTGCACTCCCTACTAAAGGAAGGTTTACTATATTTTGGTTCAAAAATCGATTTTTTTGAAAATTACGTTTTTGGATTCATAAAAATGTTTAGAATCCACCCCTGAAACGGCTTTTCTGAATACGGAACGGAAAGGTTTGTTATACGAGGTTGAACAAAAAAATGCACTTGCCTGAAATCGGCCTTTTTCACGCACCAGTTTTTTTTCTTTCGGAGGACTAGTTATTGTACCGGTGCTTGGGAGGAAACACAAAAAATTCAAATGAAAGTTTGAACGCTTATGTTTGGACGTTAGCTCCCAAGCATTTGCGTTCTGGTGCGAAGACTGTGGAGACTGCGACTTTCCTGGTAGGTTGCAGCTTCAACGAAGGGTATTCAGCAATTCTGAAGACCATGACAATGATGGACGTCACCCTGGGACTCTATTCGACGCAGTTCGCCAAGCATTCGGACGATCACTGGATTCAAGCGGCCGAAAACCGCTTGTCATCGGCCGTGCGATCGACTCTGGAGCAGCGCAGGATGACCCAGATCGAGCAGAACGCCCTCTATGAGGAAGAGGAAGGACTAGTTTATGGACCCGGAATAGCAGATTGAACGTACGTTGCATAATACTGCATTTATATGTAGTCAAAACTTCAAACGCGTTTTTCTCTAAATGACTTTTTTTTATCGCGCTGTTTGGTAACTTCAAATATACTGAACCGATTGACATGATTGTTTGTTTCCAACGAAGGTAACTTAATTGTCTAGGAGTTGTGCCACTTTTATTCCGATCCATCAACTGTAAATATCTTTACTTGGCCGACGAAGTCGGAAAATCGATGAAAGAAACCTTTTTTTTCAAATGGCCGCCATTTTGTTTCCTATGGTCCAAATAACTTAAGCGAGGTACAACTCCTAAAGAATCTTATATAATTCGTTAACGTCAACTCAATTTCGATTTCAGATGAGCCGGCTGATCTGTGACATACCGCGCGTGGCGGTCTGTATCGAAATGTTGTTTTGTTCCGACGGCACTTCCGCCTTTGCTCTTCCACATTTCCGATGGAAAAAATTCCAGTTTCTAGAGGAAATATCAATAAACATTTTGACCAAATTTGACATTGATATCTATAACACATCCTGAGAAAAAAATTCCCAAAGAACATGCTTTTTTCGGGCCAAAGATAGTAAACCTCCCCTTAAAAGATAGATACAGATGGTGTTCTGCAGTGATGACACTACGCTGTCTGTTGGCCGACAACGTTGCAGCTATTATTAGTACGTCTACTATCTTCCAGGTACGATGCTGAAACTATTATTAGAACATCTACTATCTTCCCGGTGGCATATGCCGTTATCGCATCTAAATCGACGTCGTCTTTCTAGGTGTACTGATTTTTTTCCGTTGGGTATTTTGCAGACAGTATCCGCATATACCACTGAACGTAACTGCCAAATTATAACACTGTACAACTTGTAGCTCGGGAGGTATGACGTCGTAAAAACAACGAGATGCGTGAGAAACTAGCTTTAGCGTCAAACGGATCGCCAATTATAGTTCAATTCTTTTAACTTGGCGGTTCGCGCATGCCCGCCCAGACGCGGGAGATTGCTGCGTTGCCAGTTGTACGCGCCAAAAAGAGCAGCGCTATAGTATAGTTCGCAAAGTTACGTTTATGGGGGAACGCGTAGTTCCTAAAGTAAAGCCACCACTCTCGCTGCTACAGAGACTGGCTCGCCGCATTCCGCGATGTGCGCGATTTTGTCACCATTGCTCTGCTCGCCTGTGCAGACACATGGTGTTTCGACTGCTTTAACACACTTTATCATTCGATTTCACAAAAACTATTTGGGCTACAAATTTGATTTTTACATATCTTCTTGACTGGTGGTTCATGGTGTGGGTTCCTGTAGTCATGTCCTAGTTCATGAACCAAGGGCAACGTATAAGTGGCCAAGTAAGTGGTCCCGACAGTCGGGATACCAGTTACTTTGGAATAAGGCTGGGCATCTCGGACATATTCTGAGTCGCGGTCACCTTTGTGCTCATACGGCAAAGACTTCCAAATCCACCGGTTAGTCCCTCAACCGTTAGGGGTAATACCCAATGGGACTCGGGGCAAGTAAGGCTAGCAACCTGCTTCCCTGGTACTTTACATATGATGCTGGCAACAATCAGAGCAAAATGCCTCGGACCTTTGGAGGTGACGGAGTCCCACCTCTAACTGACAAACCAGGGACTCCTAAGATACGACTTGGCAAACAAATGGTAATGAGATGGGGAGCTATTAATATCAATGGGGGATACTCTGGGAAGAAGGTAGAGCTGGCAGAGGCTGCAAGTAAGATGAGGCTGGACGTTTTAGCTGTTAGTGACATTCGGGTAAGGGGTGAGAAAGAAGAGGAAGTGGGAGAATACAAGGTCTACCTGTCAGGAGTCAAGGCAGGAATAGCACAATGGGGTGTAGGGCTTTACATCAGGAAAGAAATGGAACCCAGCGTAGTTGCAATAAGGTATGTAAACAAACGACTGATGTGGATAGATTTGACAGTGTCTAGCAAGAAAATTAGGACTGTGTCAGTATGTTCACATTGTGAAGGGACAGATCAAGATAAGATGGATAGTTTTTATGAGGCACTCATTGATGTAGTTGTTAGAGTAAAGGACAAGGACAGTGTTCTGCTCATGGGTGATTTTAACGCCGGGATTGGAAATCGAACAGAAGGGTATGAAAAGGTTATGGGTAAATATGGAGAGGATATGGAGGCCAACAGGAACGGGAAACAGCTCTTGGATTTGTGTGCCAGTATGGGCTTAGTAATCACAAGCTCCTTTTTTAAACATAAGAACATTCACCGGTATACTTGGGAAGGCAGGGGAACCAGATCTGTCATTGACTATATAATAACAGATCAGGAATTCAGGAAGGCTGTGAGAGACACACGTGTATTCAGGGGATTCTTTGATGACACTGATCATTATTTAATCTGCAGTGGAATTGGGATTGTGAGGCAGAAACTGCATGTGGTCAGGTCCATATGTAGGAGGATAAGAGTGGAGAAACTTCAGGATAAGGAAATAAGGCACAAGTACATAACAGCGATCTCAGAAAGGTACCAGTTAGTTGAATGTAGTCAATTACAGTCATTGGAAAAGGAATGGACAAGGTACAGGGTCACAGTACTAGAAGTGGCTAAAGAATGTCTTGGAACAGTAGTGTGTATAAGCAGGAAGAAGCAAACAGCTTGGTGGAATGACACAGTCAACGCAGCCTGTAAAAGGAAAAAGAAGGCGTATCAAAAATGGCTACATACCAGATCTCAGGTAGACAAGGAAAGTTATGTCGAAGAAAGAAACAAAGCCAAACAGATAATTGCAGCATCCAAGAAGAAATCTTGGGAAGATTTTGGAAACAGGTTGGAGACTATGGGTCAAGCTCCTGGAAAACCATTCTGGAGTGTAATTAGCAGTCTTCGAAAGGGAGGTAAGAAGGAAATGACAAGTATTTTGGACAGGTCAGGAAAACTGCTGGTGAATCTTGTGGATGCCTTGGGCAGATGGAGGGAATATTTTGAAGAGTTGCTCAATGTAGGTGAAAATACGATCAGTAATGTTTCAGATTTCGAGGTAGAATGGGATAGGAATGATGACGGAAATAGGATCACATTTGAGGAAGTAGAGAAAATGGTCAATAGATTGCAGTGCAATAAAGCGGCTGGGGTGGATGAAATTAAGTCAGAACTCATCAAATACAGTGGAATGTCTGGTCTTAAATGGCTACACAGGATAACTGAAATGGCCTGGGAGTCGGGACAGGTTCCATCAGACTGGACAACAGCAGTAATCACACCAATCTTTAAACATGGAAACAGAAAAGATTGTAACAACTACAGAGGTATCTCTTTAATCGGCGTTGTGGGTAAAATCATCTCAGGTATTGTTGAAAGGAAAGTGCGAGTATTAGTTGAGGACCAATTGGATGAAGATCAGTGTGGGTTTAGGCCTCTTAGAGGTTGTCAGGACCAGATCTTTAGCTTACGGCGAATAATGGAGAAGTGTTATGACTGGAACAGGGAATTGTGTCTATGCTTTATAGATCTAGGAAAGGCATATGGCCGGGTTCCTAGGAGGAAGTTATTGTCTGTTCTACGAGATTATGGAATAGGAGGCAAACTTTTGCAAGCAGTTAAAGGTCTTTACATGGATAGTCAGGCAGCAGTTAGAATTGATGGTAAATTGAGTTCATGGTTCAGAGTAGTTTCAGGGGTAAGACAAGGCTGCAGCCTGTCGCCACTCTTGTTCATATTATTTATGGATCATATGTTGAAAACAATAGACTGGCTGGGTGAGATTAAAATATGTAAACACAAAATAAGCAGTCTTGCATATGCGGATGACTTAGTTGTGATGGCAGATTTGATTGAAAGTTTGCAAAGTAATATTTCAGAGCTAGATCAGAAATGTAAGGACTATGGCATGAAGATTACCATCTCCAAAACGAAAGTAATGTCAGTGGGAAAGATTGAGTGCCAAATAGGAGGAACAAAGTTAGAACAGGTGGACGGTTTCAAGTACTTAGGATGCATATTCTCACAAGATGGCAACATAGCGAAAGAACTGGAAGCGAGGTGTAAAAGCTAATGCAGTGAGTGCTCAGCTACGATCTACTCTCTTCTACAAGAAGGAAGTCAGTACCAAGACTAAGTTATCTGTGCACCGTTCAATCTTTCGACCAACTTTGTTGTATGGGAGCGAAAGCTGGGTGGATTCAGGTTACCTTATCAACAAGGTTGAGGTTACGGATATGAAAGTAGCTAGAATGTTTGCAGGTACTAGTAGATGGGAACAATGGCAGAAGAGTGTCCACAATGAGGAAATCAAAGAAAAACTGGGAATGAACTCTATAGATGTAGCAGTCAGGGCGAACAGGGTTAGATGGTGGGGTCATGTTACACGCATGAGAGAAGCAAGGTTACCCAAGAGACTCATGGGTTCAGGAAAAGAGGGTAGGAGGAGTCGTGGCAGACCAAGGAGAAGGTACCTGGATTCGGTTAAGAACGATTTTGATGTAATAGGTTTAACATCAGAAGAGGCACAAATGTTAGCACTGAATAGGGGATCGTGGAGGAATTTTATAAGGGGGCTATGCTCCAGACTGAACGCTGAAACGCATGATCAGTCTTAAATGATGATGATGATGATGATGATGATGATGACATCTTCTTGACTGATACCTTCCCCCCATAAATAACTTAATTTTGTTTCGATATTCAACGCAGTTGTTGTGCAGCATTAGATGTAGTAAACCATTGCACGAAATTTTGAAGAGTTTTGCAGAGGTAAAAGTCAGTAGCGTATACTTTCCGTATGGTCGATTTTAGTTGCCACTTAAAATTTCAAAAAATTACATTCAAACGAATAAAATTCATGAAGTAAGACACTTCCATGTTGTTTTTAAATAAAGAAAATATTAAGCACCGAAGAAGATTTGAACTCTGAGCCTTTAACCATTACACTAACACACCTTGGCATTCGGTTCATCTCCCGAAGGACTTTAAACTATCACGCAAAATACCGACAAACACTGTTGGTACGACTATGAATTACTCACGTTTCGTCGAAGTACTACAGGAAATGAAAAAAATACCGCTGTTCTTTACTGCGGAAAAGCGGTTACTGAGAATGATACAAACACCTTTCCTTGCTATCGCCTGAATTAGGAGGCTTATTGCTTGTTTGGTTTGATTTATTAATAGAACATGAAGCAATTAGTATAAATAACGCTTGTTCCAAACTTTTTATAAAAGAAAGTCTGCTATAAAGAGATTGCTTTTGTTCAATTACTTTATTTATGACTGAACGTTTCTAAAACTGAAGACACTGGTCCGTGCTGTGCGCTTCAGTCGAGCTCTGGCAACGTCGTTCTCGTTTTGTGACGTCAGATGCGCAGAACGAACCTAAACTCGGCCGCCGTCATAAATGACGCACACTTTACCCGACTATAATGAGAGCAGTTAGCGAATCCCAACAAACTTCAAATGTAATTTCAGATGTTTTTTAAGCTTTTTCGCGCTAACACGCGTAACGTCAAATATTTAGCACATTATCTGATTTGTGAAGTAACCAGACGTTTGAAGATGTTTTATGAGTGGGAGTTGGATGCTTTAGAGAAGCGGGGGTTTACTGGTTTCAGTTTATCCGAACACTGTATACTTCCGTCGCATACGACGAGCTAGGCACGCCACGTTTTCACTGTGGCCTGGACTGCTTTATACATTGTGCCTCCGACAGGTGCGGACTGCACGCACTTGTTCCGGACCGCAGATGTCGCGCTCGGCTTCACAGGGACGTGGATGACGCAAGTGGGACGAACGCATTGTGTGCGACGGCCCTCGACGCTCGTTTAGGGATGGGAAAAAACGGCCGGTTAAAACAGATACCGGTATTTTTAGTTCGGAATAACCGGCATTTTCTGGTATTTTCTTTTGGTCTCGGTTATAAAAGGTTCTTTTTTTCTCATTTTTAACTACGAGCTAAAAAAACTGGCGGACCAGTTTGGCACAGTAGTAGTGCTATTTCTTTTTGTTTTGCATTACAACTGTTTTTAAAAAACCAGTACTGTGTATTCGTAAAAATTTCCTTTGCTTCGAAATATTCGGTTATTACAGAAATTGGAAAAAGGGATTAGCATTGTTTTCATAACAATAACTCCAGTTCGAAACGAACAACAAACACATGACATAAGAATTGGTACAGGACTGCAGAGACAATAAGGCAGCTGTTGCCCTGTGGCGTGGCTTGGGCCATGTGGAAGACTTCCCCGCACGTGGTCTACATAGTAGTTTCTTCCTGTCGTCCTTCCCGTAAGTTTTACTGCAGAATGATACCGACCCTAGTTTAGAAGTACGCTACTGGCCATTACAATTGCAACGCTAAGAAGAAATGCAAATGATAAACTGGTATTAATTGGACAAATATATTATACTAGAACTGACATGTGACCACATTTTCACGCAATTTGGGTGCATAGAGCCTGAGAAATCAGTACCCACAACAACCACCACTGGCCATAATAACGGCCTTGATACGAGTGGGAATTGAGTCAAACACAGCTTGGATGGCGTGTACAGCTACAACTGCCCATGCAGCTTCAACACGATACCACAGTCATCAAGAGTAGTGACTGGCGTATTGTGGCGAGCCAGTTGCTCGCCCACCGTTTACCAGACGTTAACAATTGGTGAGAGACGTGGAGAATGTGCTGGCCAGGGCAGCACTCGAACATTTTCTGTATCCAGAAAGGCCCGTACAGGACCTGCAACATGCGGTCGTGCATTATACTGCTGAAATGTAGGGTTTCGCAGGCATCGGCTGAAGGGTAGAGCCACGGCTCGTAACACATCTGAAATGTAACGTCCAATGTTCAAAGTGTCGTCAGTGCGAACAAGAGGTGACCGAGACCTGTAACCAATGACACACCATACCATCACGCCGGGTGATGCGCCAGTATGGCGATGACGAATACACGCTTCTGATGTGCGTTCACCGCGATGTCGCCAAACATGGATGCGATACGACCATCATGATGCTGTAAACAGAACCTGGATTCATCCGAAAAAATGACGTTTTGCTCTTCTTGCACCCAGGTTCGTCGTTGAGTACACCATCGCAGGCACTCCTGGCTGTGATGCAGCGTCAAGGGTAACCGCAGCCGTGATCTCCGAGCTGATAGTCCATGCTGCTGCAAACGTCATCGAACTGTTCGTGCTGATCGTTGTTGTCTTGCGAATGTCCCCATCTGTTGATTCAGGGATCTAGACGTGGCTGTATGATCCGTTACAGCCATGCGGATAAGATGCCTGTCATCTCGACTGCTAGTGATACGAGGCCGTTGGGATCCAGCACGGCGTTCCGTATTACCCTTCTGAACCCACCGATTCCATATTCCATATTGGATTTCAACCAAAGCGAGCAGCAGCTTCGCGATACGATACACCGCAATCGCGATAGGCTACAATCCGACCTTTATCAAAGTAAACGTGATGGTACGCATTTCTCCTCCTTACACGAGGCATCACAACAACGTTTCACCAGGCAACGCCGGTCAACTGCTGTTTGTGTATGAGAAATCGGTTGGAAACTTTCTTCATGTCAGCACGTTGTAGGTGTCGCCACCGGCGCCAAACTTGTGTGAATGTTCTGAAAAGCTACTCATTTACATACCACAGCATCTTCTTCCAGTCGGTTAAATTTCGCGTCTGTAGCACGTCATGTTCGTGGTGTAGCAATTTTAATGAGCAGTAGTATATTTTATGAAGTGTGGTCACAATGAAGTACAATGCTCTATTTACTTTAAAAGATTAAAAACCGAAGGAGGCACAACAAATTTGCGATATCATATAAGGAGAAAATATTCGCAACGTCCTTGAAAGAGAAGGTAAATTTGATTCACGTAGCCACAATTTTATCGACTTGCTATAAATTCGGGATAATAACTAACCCCTTAATTTTGTGGTTGCTTCAGGGTAAAAAATTGACACCATCCAAAAGTGACGATGCAGGGAAGTTATCAACTTGGGGTCTTCCGCTTTCGATTTTTCTGTGCCTATCTGTTTCACCTTCAGAACCTTCACTGGAGACAATGATACATACTTCTGCCACAGACTCGGCTCCATATAGGTCGTGATTTCCTACTCCATCACCTTTATTAGAATTTTTCAGTCTTTAATCTGAGTCCACGTTTCTTACTGAAAGCATGAAAAAAACCGAAAATAGGTTATTTCAGAAACCGGTCATTTTGTGCGGTTTTAACAGTCAGGTTAAACTGGGTGCTAAAATACCGGTGTAATTGAAAACCGCTTATTCAGCGACAACCACCATCCCTACTCTGGTTGCCTGTATCCACCGTAGCAGAGAGAAAATTTATTGAAGTGCTGCAGTGGTATAACCCGCCACCTAGAATTCAAAAGCTGTTTGCCGTATTCTACAATCTTATTTGACATCCACTGGTGCATAAATGCCTCCTGTAGACATTACCACGCATTACAGTCCTGACTGGTAAGTATCCATGCTGCTCTTGAACGTTTTCTACTGTATTCCGCAAGCCACCTTATGGAGTTTGACAGACAGTACTTTGGGTAATGCTGTACTTTGTGTAACGCTGCTACCCCCCCCCCCCCCCCCCCCCCCCAGACGTTTTAACTAAATCGCGTCTGTTAAGAATTGTTGCTGCGAGACTTAATACTTACAACAGCTTAGATAATACAGAAGATATTGATACGAAATGGCATAGCACTGAACCATCTAACTCGAAAGCATTTGGAGTAGATGACATTCCATCAAAATTATAGGGATTCTTGGGAGAAAATACCAGGACAATCCTTTTCCATCTTGTATGCAATGTGTATTATATAGGCGAAAAACCCCCACACTTCAAGGAGAAAGTAATAATTCCAGTTTCTAAGGTGCCTATTGTGGACAGATGAGAATATTACAGAGCATAATGCTGAGATTAATTATTTACAGAAGAATGGAAAAACCAGTAGAAGACGGGTTCAGGGATGGTCAGTTTGCATTCCGGAGAAAAACAAGAAATCATGACGCAATACTGGACGTAGCTTAGGAAACCGGTTGAAGAGTGGGAAACTAATCTTTCCAACGTATGTAAGTTTTAAGAAAACATTTGGCAATGTGAACTGGAAGAGACACTGAAATTCTGAAGGTAGCAGGGGTAAAATACAGGGGAAAAAAACGTTAATAACAACTTGTATAAAAATCAGATTATAGTCGAAGGGCATGAAGGGTAGCAGTAATTGAGAAATGAGTAGAATGTGTTACAATTTATTGCCGATGTTATTCAATCTGTGCACTGAGCAACCAGTAAAGGATATTAGGGAGAAATTTAAGCTCAGAGAAAAGAAACACGAGGTTTGGCGAAGACATTGTCATTCTGCTGATTATGGCAAAAAACATGGAAGAGCGGGTGAACGGAATAGATAGTGTCATATAAGAAGGTTATGAGATAAACATAAACAAAAGTAGATGAAGGAAAGTGGAATTTAGTCGAATTAAATCAGTAGATGCTAAGAGAACCAGATTAGGAGACCGGAAACTGAAAGTTGTAGATGAGCTTCGTTATCTAGGCAACCAAATAAGCGAAGACTGCCAAGATAGAGAGGGTAGAAAATGTAGAGTGGCAAGGCAAGAAAAACATTTCTGAAAAAGAGAAACTAGTTAAAATTCGGTATTAATTTAAGTATTAGAAAGTCTTTTCGAAAGGTGCTTTTTGGACTGACTGTACCCTTGAAAGGAATCGAAACGTGTACTATAAACAGTTCAGACAAGAAGAAAATAGCTTTTGAAATGGGGTGCTTCAGAAGAATAATAAAGAGTATGAACGGTAGACAGGATAATGAGGATGAACTGAATCGATTTGGGAATAAAATAAAATAATGTTACAACGTAATTAAACGTAGGTGTCGTTTCATGGGACACAACCTGATGCTTCAAGGAATCGTAGTTTTTGTGATGGAGGGAGGTGTGGGGCAGAGTGGAGGGTAAGAACAGGTGAGGAAGACCAAAGTTTGAATACAGTGAGCGGCCCCAAATGGAGCAGGTTGCAGTAGCATTCTCTTCGCCTGTACTAAAACTTTTCTGTTGTACGGTGCTCGTACTCTAGTACCAGTCTTCCCCTACAATTTTTGTCCACTACGACTCTCTCTAGTACCATGACTATTTTTTTCCGGATGCCTTAACACGGCCGGCCGGTGTGGCCGAGCGGTTCTAGGCACTTCAGTCTGGAATCGCGCGACCGCTACATTCGCAGGTTCGAATCCTGCCTCAGGCTTGGATGAGTGTGATGTCCTTAGGTTCCTTAGGTTTAAGTAGTTCTAAGTTCTAGGGGACTGATGACCTCAGAAGTTAAGTCCCATAGTGCTCAGAGCCATTTGAACCATTTTGCCTTAACACGTATTCTGTTACCCTGCTTTAATTATTTTTCACGTATTCCTTACGTCGTCAATTCTATAGCGAGCGTCTTATTATACACTTCATTTTAATCACTCTTCTATAAAAGCACAGTTCAAACGAATCGACTCTCTTCTTTTCCGATTCACAAATGAAAATATGATTGCGTCGTAAAAACTGGCACAGGTAAAATTTCCTCAGTAAAAGATTTGGAATGAGCTTTTCCGATAGAAAGAACACTTTGGGCCTTCGGATGATGTGATAAAAAATCTAGGAGCAACTAGCATCTCTGCTTTCGGCAGGTCGGTTTTGTTAAGGGACGCTAACTTGTGAAGTCGAGGTAGTGCTTCGAAAGTGAGATGTAGACGGGAACGAGTCTAAACAATACGTTTCACTTTTGGGAATTTCCACGCAGGATGTATTAACTGCAGAATTCTAAACTGTGGAAGATAGGTGGCAGTGGGCTGATTATTTATCGAACTGTAACATATAGAACATGTGCAGCGACCGTCATTTCACTTGTTTATCGGACGATAAGATTTGTTATGCAAGTTATCGATGGAATTAACATAACAACTGTAGCAAGCAACGAATTGCCGTAGCGAGCAACAAGTTGCTAAGAAAAGATGATGCCGTACAACGATGTAGAGCTTTGCGGATGTCTGCAACAAGTTGTGATTATCAGGTAATACTACACTGTCTTGGCGACTTTCATGAGGCAGGCAACGCCAGGTTACAGCAGTTCAGAACTCATTCTGCATGTCGTCATTAGGTGAAGTTTTTGACAGCCTAGATGATCCGCTGATATGAAACAATCAGGAACTAACAGAAAAGCAAACATTGACAATTGCGAGTCGCTGCATAGAAATTCCACGCCATGCTCTGCTTGATGGACATCTTACTGATATTCTGGTTTCCCTCCAGTGTACTGTAGATTGATAAGACCATCCATCAGATGCATTTTGCTCGTTGACAAATAAATATCAGCGATTAAATTGTAATCACCACGAATAGATAAAGCTATTCGCTCTTTTGATTATTGCCGACTGACAGGCAGTTTCTCTAACTGAAGACTTATTCCAGACAAACCTGTCAGCGTTTTGTGTTACTTTTTACATGATCTGATAACAACTGCTTCTCCCATCGTGTTATTAGAAGCAGGAATCGACTCTGTGTTGCACACACTTGGTGGGTTCATTTCATTGCGATCTTTCAGCCCATCTCACTATCTTGATTAATACTTTATGTTGTCCACACACTTGAGGATAGTGCCAATGAAATTATTCTTAAGAAAAATCGTTTTTAAGTTTGTAATTTTCAAAATAAAATATGTTATCTCCTCATAATGTTTGCAGAATAACCACTGGTGATAATGGAAAATAAGAAAGAGTTAATCACATTTGGCGAATGAGCTTCTCAGTTCGACGAAAAAAAGTAATTACAACGACTGCTGAAGCGCAGGGACACAAAAATAATTCTCCCAGATCTCAATTTATGGTCTCCAAACTGCAGTTGGTGAATCTGAGCATTACTCGTAACTGCATGTTAGCTCCGACCTCTAGTTACAGAAACGCTAAAAAAAAAAAAAATCCTTGACTGTTCGTTGGGTCAGTTCAGTGGCTACCTGCCCCGTGTCTTTGGTATGCACACTGGAGACGTCCATGAAACAGCTCAGCCGTAGAACGTATTCTTCCTGCTGCTAGCTAGATATTTTCCCACATTATCTAAAATGATCGAACTTGCGCTGTGTCCATTCGCTTGTTTCACTGTCTTCACAGGTTTTTGAGTCGTAAAAAATGAAATTAGCGAATGGCATCGTTGGCCAGGAGCCCCCAGTCCGGTTCAAGTCTTATTTCAGTCGACGCCACATTAGGCGACTTGTGCGCCGGTGATGAGTATGAAATGACGATGGCGACAACACGACACGCAGAAAAATCTCCAACCCAGCCGGGAATCGAACCCAGGACTGCTTGCAGGGGAGGCGAGCACGTTACCATACAGCTAAGCAGGCGGACTTTTGAGTCGTATCTTGAGGTCATTGCATAAGGTTTCCTCGCACAGTTTGCTTTTCTGATTGGAAGCTTATGAAATTTCTTTGTAGACGTTAGAATTTTGCTAACAGTGCTTTTACATTTGTCATATTCGTAAAGTAGGAATCCACTTCAGCTGTAATGAGGATTTCTTTGTTTAACTGCACGATCAGTTTCAGAGAATTACAGTTCCGTTGTCCACAGTTCGTGGTGTTGCGGTAGCGTCCTCGCGTCCCATACGGGGTCCCCGGTTCGATTCCCGGCGCGGCCGGGGATTTTCTCTGCCTCGAGATGACTGGGTGTTGTGTTCTTTCATCATCATTGACCCGCAAGTCGCCGAAGTGGCGTCAGCTAAAAAGGACTCAATTTCGCTTGCCGAACACCCCGCATGGGGTCTCCCGGCCACAAATGCCGTACGATCATTTCATTTCATTTCAGAGTTCCGTCTTCAGGTGCTAAAGACAAGAGGTGGATGCTAGTTATGAAGGCCATGTAAGGAGTAATGAGGAAATATTCAGAAAGCTGCTATACCCACTCTGTATTGAAAGTCAGGCTCACATTACAGCTGATGCGGACCCTTACTTTATGAGTACATATGTTACTCAGCTGCGTATGTCCTCCATATGAAAAACTTTTCATTTGCGTTATTTTGCGTTAGAGGCGGTGCCATTAAAAAGGTTCTTAAGATAAAACGTTTTTAAGTACATAATATCAAAAAATGTTGTTTACTTAACATGTTAATAGCGTTTGGTGATGCTAAAAAAGCGTATCACTTCCGGTAAATGAGACTTATATCTTGAAGACAGAAAAAAACTGTGACAGCTACTGAACAGCAGGACCACCAGATAACTCCCTCTGCTCTTTATTTATGCAGTCTGAGTTCCAGTCGATGCATCCAGGTATTATTTGTAACTACACTTCAGACCGAATCATAGTTACAGGAATGTGAATAAGAGTCATTGGGATATACTTTACATATTTTGGCGGCCACCAGTACCATCACGTCTACCAAGTGCAGTCTTTCAAAGCGATAGCCAGCTCAATACATTGGCTAAGCCAACGTGTTCTTCCTGTCGCAAGCCTAATGGAGAATTGCCAACACTGAAGAGTACGTGCGACTTGATTTACTTCCTGGTGTGATTCAGAATCGTCCTGCTAAATTAGCTTGAGATTTTCTTGTCATTTACGATGCTTAATTTAAATGATTCTCGCTTAAGATATACATTGGAGCGTCAACTTTATTTGATTTCAGGAGATCATTCCATGCAGACTCTACAACTAATCTTATATTTTATTATACGAGGGTTGGAACTATAGTAGTGGCAACTATTTATTTACAGCTCCTACAAAATAGATACGTGTTTCAAAGTTTTACTGACGTTCAAAGTAGTCACCAGCATTGTGTATAACTCGGTGCCAGCGATGTGGAAGTCGTAAGATACTCTTAGCAGCGCCAGTTGTGTTGACAGCTCGAGTGGTCTGCTGCCCGACGAATTTGTAGCAGTTCTGAAGCGAATGCCGTGATATGTTTCCTTCAGTTTAGAAATCGAATTGAACTCACGAGGGCTCAAGTGAGGGGAGTGCAGTAGGTGGTATAGCACTTAGCAGCCCCATCAGTCAAACAAATCAGTAACAGCTTGCACTTTACGTGGTTGAACATTGTCCTGCAAAATGATGGTCAGGTCGTGCAGAAAGTGTCATCACTTCTGTCTCTATGCTGCTCATTTTTGGAACACAACCTACGACTTAATAAAATCTATTATCATTTTAAAGTATGGTGGAACCATGTAAACTTTAACATTTTAAAGCAATCATACATAATTCGACCCTTGACTTGAAATTATATGCTGGGGGCCTCTCCTAAATGGTTGTTTTTCTTAAATGGTTAATACTTTTAAAAAATCCTGTTGCTTTTAACTGAGAGAAAAATGTAAGTTTGGATGGTTAACACTTCTCTTAAGAATTGGATAATTGTGTACCTTTATCAAGCGCTAGAGTTGGGCTGTGGGCTATGCTACATTTATTTTATTTAAACTATATTTCTTAAAACACTGGGAATGTTTTTATTAATAGAAAAACTTTAGGTTTTATTTAAATCAAGCATGTAAACTAAATGGTGAATTTTTTTTCCCTGAACCTTGGCGAGCCGTTACATCTTCCCTTGGGTTTGTTTCAAAAACTACAGTCGCAAGTTCGAATACTGTCTCGGGCATGGATGTGAGTGATGTCGTTAGGTTTAAGTAGTTCTAAGTTCTAGGGGACTGATGAACTCAGATGTTAAGTCCCATAGTGCTCAGAGCCATTTGAATCATAGTACTCAGAGCCATTTCAAAAACTGTTACTATGTTCTGTTTGGCCATATCAATTGGTTACTCAGGGCGTGGTTTTTATTGCTGGGGCGGGGGAGCGGGGGGGGGGGGGGGGGGGCAGGGCACGTTTAGGCTCTTTTTTCACCTTGATTCTTTATTCAGTGATATAATAGTTAAGGAAAATTATTGCTACGTATACATTTGTGATTTTCAGGGCACAGTTCGCTACGGAGACGTGGCGTTGCCTGGGGCTCAACTTGTCAAAGAAACAGCAGATCGCCTACGAAGCTTTGATTCACTCTCAAATTGGCGACGGAAACATTGCCGATCTTATTGCGCGGGTGAAGGTGGCGTTGGATAAGCCGCTCGTTGTCACCGTGGAAACTGTGGGTGAAGTAGGTGACGTGCTGCCACATTATACTGCTACGTTGGCCAGATTAGGACAGAATATTGATTTTCCTGATGGCGCTCCTCCCACTCGTAAACAACGTGCTCGCCTTCAGGTGCAACTACTGAATCGGGAAAATAGGTTTAGTGATCTTGGCCATTTTAAATGGCTCTGAGCACTATGGGACTTAACTTCTCACGTCATCAGTCCCCTAGAACTTAGAACTAATTAAGCCTAACTAACCTAAGGACACCACACACATCCATGCCCGAGGCAGGATTTGAACCTGCGACCGCAGCGGTCGCGCGGTTCCAGACTGTAGCGCCTAGAACCGCTCGGCCACGCCGGCCGGCTTGGCCATCTTAAG
This sequence comes from Schistocerca gregaria, assembly GCF_023897955.1. Taxonomy (NCBI): domain Eukaryota; kingdom Metazoa; phylum Arthropoda; class Insecta; order Orthoptera; family Acrididae; genus Schistocerca; species Schistocerca gregaria. The sequence continues at coordinate 373,329,755 of NC_064922.1, forward strand.
CCTGATGCTGACCAAGTGCAAGTTATTCAACAACTGCAGAGTCAGGTTGCTATATTGCAAGGTGTTGCAAATCAGCTTGCTTTAGAGGATGTATCAAGTTCGAGTGGGGACCACGTTTCTGACACCCAAGTTGGTTTCAACGATACTGGTCAGTTGCTTACTTCGCCTCAGCGTTTTGCTATGAGTTCAAATGATGCAAATGGCTCTAAGCACTATGGGACTTAACATCTGAGGTCATCAGTCCCCTAGACTTAGAACTACGTAAACCTAATTAACTAAGAACGGCACACGCATCCATGTCAGAATCAGGATTCGAACCTGCGACCGTAGCAGCAGCGCGGTTCCGGACTGAAGCGCCTAGAACCGCTCGTCCACGGCGGCCGGCCTGCTATAAGTAATTTCAGCAAATTACCACACCTTATGGGAATTTTATTGAGGGAAATTGGGAAGTTGTCCATTGACTCCGTGAGTGACGTCGAAGCGATTATATGGCTTTCTGTTAAATTTGAGCGTCTTGCTAGCGTGTTGAATTTGATTCATGATCAGGTTCTTCAGTTATTGTACCCGTTAACTAGTGGTCCATTGAGTCAAATGTTGCTGATATTTTGCGCGAGGGTAAGAGGCTGAAGGAGTAACGTCAATGGGCGATCAGTTTCAAACTGTCATCCCGTTTGAACAATGAGTTGAAATGTAAGCATTATTGGCAGGTGCAATCAAGTAATCAGCCCTTGAGTAAATATACTGAGCGGATCCGAATCGCCGTTTTTGGCCTTAGAATGGCAAGTTGCTGAAGGTCGAATTTTCGATAACATATTGGACGGGATGATATCATATCACCTTTGCTAGTAAACCTTCCACCTTCGACGAATTAAGTGCTTTGGTTTCCAGCATTGAGGGACTTAGTGACACTGATAATCAACGTGTTCAGTCATATTTTGGTTGTCTGGGAGCTAGTGGCTGTTCGGTGTGACCTAAAGTCGACAACCATCTAAAGTCTGTTTTCGTTACCGGCAGATGGGACATTTCGTTCTTGAGGGTCCAATTCAACGAAAAGGGAAGTCGAGAAAGGGTGTATACCTTCCTTTCCTACACGTTGTCGTCGAAGTGGTGGCTTAGTGGGTTAGCCCTTACCTTTCGTGTATTCAGTTGAATCATGAGCCAGTTTGCGCCCTTATTGAGTATGGGAGCTCAGTATCACCACTGAACTATCAACGGTGCCTGGAGTATCGAACTTTACTAAAGTTTATACGCTTACGAATTTCAGTGGTTAGAGTGTTGCGAAATTTTCCCAGTTGGTTAAGTTGTTAGTGTTGAAGAATTTGTGTGTCAATTTGATTCTATGTTTTGATTTTACATCCTGCGCTGGATCGTCAACAACGTGCTATTTATTTTAATTCTTGTCCTGGGGAACGAATCGGTTTGTCCTTGTGTAAATTCTAATTGCAGGTGTGTTCTGTTTTGCCTGGTACAGGGTATTATGAACTGAATCATTGGCGCCACGACAAAGGGATCAATTATCGCGAGTGCTCGACAACTTTTCGGAAGTCCTCACCAATAGGCTTGGCATAACTAACAAGATCCAGAACAAAATCAGGTTGACTGACAATGTCCCGGTTCGTCAGTCGCACTACAGGGTATTTGCTTCAAAGATAAAGAGCCAGCGTGCCCTGATAGTATGTTGCGTGAAGGGGTCATGAGACCTTCTGTCTCCCCTTACATGTCACCTATTTCTTCGTTCCTAAGAGTAATAAGGGGGTGTTCCGACTGGTAGTTGATTACACATTGGTGAACAAAAGAGTTATCTTGGAAGGTATGCCTTTACCAGACATTCATCATTGTTTCACATGGTTCTCTGGAGCAAAATATTTCACCATTTTGGATTTGAACCAAGCATAGTATCAAATTCCATGGTCATAAGATTTAATAGCACACTGCTGTCTTCTGTACTGATTGGAATCTCTTGCTGTTTAACAGAGTTTCGTTTGGTCTGTCGACAGGGGCATCTGCTTTGTCTAGATTTTGACCAGGTGCTCAGCGACTTAAAATGTGTACAACTGTACTCATATTGGCTCTCCAGCTGGAATATCTCGTCACTTGGACACAATATTTCAGTGGTTCGCCTGCCAGCCATTGTCAGGTGAGTGGGGCTGTCACACTATCTCGCAAGAACTGAAATCAAACACTTTTTCTTTATTGTGATTTCATTCCCTGCCCCATATGAGCAGGGGAGGTTGGCTATGGCACAATCCGCCGCTCTTCAGACGAATGATACAGTTACTAACAAGAGGAAGACAGGACATATAAAAGGCAATAAAGGGAATATGAGAACATCATAAGGGGAGGCAGTGGAGGTTAAAATATACACGTACACGAAGACTGTCATGTGGAGCAATTAGAAAAAGGTATACATAAAGTTAAAAAACGCAATGGGCAATGTGTGAAACACGTAAAAAACACTGCAGTCACACCCACAAGTTAAAAATTGGCCACAGAATTAAAACACTCCAGAACGACGACGCTTAAAAACCACTGCAGGAGACGGAGCGCATTTGACGAAGAGTAAACGTGCCAGGAGGGACTTACCGATGAAGGGGAGGCCTGAGAGGAGACAGGAGGGGGCAGAGGGGAGGAGGCACCAGAGGGTGGGAGGACAAAGCAAAGGCGGTCCGGGGCGCACCAAGGGGCAGGAGACGGGGCAGTGTGGGAGATGGAAAGGAAAGTAAGTCAGGAGGGAGTGCAAAGATGCAGAAGGGGTGCACTGGAAAGGGAGTGGTGCGGGAGGGAGGGAAACACCGGTCAGGGGAAGGGAAGAGTAGGGGAGAGGGAGCCTTCAGGAGGGGGGGAGGGAATGGTGGGGTAAATCAAACACCCCGGCAGTGGCTCCTTTATACACCAACTGTGGGTCCACCACGTGAACACAAACAAAACTGCCATCTAGTGACAGGCACAACAGTGCACCGGTGATGAAAGCTTGCGGCAATGATAAATCGATATCACACTCTACTGGCAGTTTTTGAAGACCGAAACAAGGACCTTAGTTTCTTAATGTCAAACAGAACAGGGTTCCAACTCTTATTTAAAGGATTCCCCTTATCACTGTTTATAATATTGTCAGACAGCCATATTTACGTGGCTTCTTTCACTACACAGTCCCAATCATGCGATGCCATTCAGTAAGACAATGTTCTGCCACTGCAGATTTTTCTGGCTAAAATAAACGCGTGTGGCTATGATGCTCCACGGAATGATCCTGGACCATATGAATCATTTCCGCAATGGCAGGGAATCTTGTAGATCCACGGCTTTCTCAAACCTGAATCATCCTACACTGAGCCCAGCAGAGCTCTGGTCTTAGCTGGCGTACGGAATACACTTTAAATATCAAATTTCATTAAAATTCTTACTATTTTTGAAGATACGCTCCCTGCCAAAGGTAGGAATGGCACCGATTTGCTTGTATCTTCTCTTGGTTCCCGTGAAGGTCTGCAGAGCATGACGGATCTGATTGTCAGTATAACGATTCTGCTTGAACACAGTTTTTAGATTGTCCAGTTCGTGTGCTACATCTGAGATTGCATAAGCTCTTTTTACCAATGTACATACGGTCCCATTGCGTTGGTATGATGTATGACAACTTGATGCATGATGATACCGTCCATAAGCGTGAGCTTACAATAAACAGTATGTTCTAAAGTCCCATAATCCCTCCTGTAGACCAAGACATCTAAAAATGGAAGTTTTCCATCCTTTTCAACTTCCATCACGAACTTAATATTGGGATGTAGACAGTTAAAATGATCTATGAAACGACCCAGAGCATCCCTCCCATGTGGCCATAGCATAAAAATATCGTCGACATATCTCCAGAAACAAGTTGGTTTTAAAAACGCCGTCTTCAGTGCCATGTCCTCAAAATCTTCCACAAACAAACTGGCGACTATGGGGGGTAATAGACTCCCCATAGCCACTCTGTCAATTTGTTCAAAGTATTTGTCATTAACTTCATTCACGTACTTGCGATGGTAACAGGTACATGCTAGTGGTAGTGGACGCCTTCTCACTCTTCCGTTGGTTAATCCCTAGTCCTGGGGTTAAGGCTGCTGTTACTCGGAGATAATTTCCGTCTTTCGCCCGCCGAAGTGTTTGGTCAGCGATAATGCCCCAGCTTTTGAATCTAAGGGCTGTAGGAGATTTTTGACCAGGCTACTTGTCACATCACAGCTACTCCCTATCATCTCCAACCATCTTTTGTGGAAAGTGTTAACCAAAACTTGAAAGGGGCTCTTATTGTCTTCCATGGTAATTTGCAGAGTAAATGGGACCAGTCCATGGGGTGGCCTAATTTTGCCTTTAATATGGCCCAACATGAGTCGCTGAAGGCTGCCTCTGCTTCTCCTGTGTTGAGCTATCAAGTTAATTCATCGCTGGCCAACTTCTGATCAGTCAGCGATTTGTTGATGATTGGACTGACGCTAAGGATCTGCAGGAGAATTAGAGGAAGGCGTCTCGAAATATTCAGTGGGCCCATCAGAGGTTGGCCAATCGCTATAATCATGGGCATAGCGATTTTAGGAGCAAGGTAGGTGATCAAATTTATGTGCACAACCCCAACGTTAACCAGAAAGTGGGGAAGGGCTGTTCTAGTAAGTCAGTACCCCAGTTTTCGGGTCCCTTTGAGATCGTCCGAGTATTGGGCCCAGTCAACTTGCTTGTCTATGTAGTTCAATCGGGTAATCTGTCCAGGATTCACATTTCCCAGGTTAAGGAGAACTAGCCTCCTCCCTGAACGTTCAGCACCTCAAAAAAGAGAGGGGTTTTCTATGGGTCTGGTGGAGGAGGTCCAGCCACGTGCCTCAGCTTCCTTCGAATTCCTGGTGTCTGCCTGTCCCTTGTTTGTTTTCTTCTGAGAAGTTCATGTTCCGGTGGAGGCGCTCGCCTCGCGGTGGCAGCTCGATTTCAACGACAGAGGCCGCGAAAGGACGCGATCGGCAGATGTGGTCTCTACTCACGGAGGCCTATAGTGCGTGTCCCTTTAAAACCACGACATTGTTTAGCCCGCAGAAACTGGGCGGAGGAACATGAGGACTGGAGTCGTAACGCATGGCACCGGGTGCTGTTCACAGATGAGTCAAGATTTTGTGTTCAGCCGGACAAGCGTCGTTCCCTCATCTGGAGAGAACATGGAACTCGGAACAATCCTGCTTATCTGCAGGAAACATCACCACATCATGGTGGTGGACGAATGGTGTGGGCAGGAGTCAGTATTGGCGGACGTACGGACCTCTATGCCTTTCAGAAAGGCGTTTTGACTGCTCAGAGGTATAGAGACGAGGGAGTGGTCAGCTTGTTCACCGGATTTAAACACGACTGAGCATGTCTGGGATGCAACTGGCAGACGCATTGCAGCCAAACCAGCACCGGTTGCAGAGACGGATACTGCACTCATCGAAGAATTGCCAAATATCCCTCAAGAGCTGATTGATAACCTCATCTGTCCATCCCACGCAGGTGTGCAACTGTACTGGCCGTTCAAGGTGATCACACACTATATTAGAGGGCAACGAGAATGACTGTTTCACTATTATGGTAACACTATGGTGCCTCGATCTGCGTAAACGCCATGTAAACCTCAAGTATAGAGTTGAGGCAGCAAAATATTGCACTGTATCACACACAAATTACAATTGTAATTGATATCTCAGTGAAACACGTTACCATATGTCTAATGCGTATGATATCTCACCTGATCCCCTAATTGTTTCGAGCACTGTATTTCATAATTCAGAAACAGACAACAATGTAGATTAAATGTGTTATATCTCGGAAACTATTCAGAATATGGTGTACGTCCAAGTGGAGTGTTTTACATAAAATGATAGTTCCTGTCACATCCCTGAGTATTGACCATTTCTCCTGGGACACCCTGTGTGGGTATAGTAACCATATCTGACGAGTTTACGTCACAAACATTATTTTTGTGTGCTGTGAACAGTAGTATCTCCGTTGACGTTTCGGCGTATTTCTTTCGGCAGTATGGATTGTCTGATAACATATTGCCATACCTGTTCGAGGATGCCTACCCTCATTTTGTTTATATCTGTTGACGCCGACACTTTGGCTTCATCATTTTGGATAATATAAGGCTCTGTCTGTTTTAATCAGGTATGTTTCATAATATTTTTAAGCTCGTGTTTCCATATTTTTTAACAGATCTGAAGATAATCGATATAATCCGAAATCTGACGACCATTTTTTGTGAGCATAGACTGGAATGAAATAAACAAAATATGTAGATCTATCATTTTATTCGTGACTATGTTGCAGCTTGTGTATAATAAAAGGTTTCAGACTGATAGGGAGAACGCTTGCAGTTCAGTGCAACAACGATACGACTGGAATAGCGAATGTTTGGATATGATGATGGTGCACAGATGTTAGTTTTGTTGCAAGGAGCATTATAGTGCCCTTGCACAATGAAATGTGGGTATGACGTTCTTTGCCTTTGCACAAACGAAGAGTTATAGCCAGCACGGGCAATGAAAAGGCGTTGCGTCAGGTAGTAAAGGAAGTTACTGCCACTTCTGCACCGCTCCCGTTTATGATCTTTGGCAATATAAGTTCCTGCCTAAAGTCGTACAATGTAAGAAACAAATCACACATGCTGTTCTTTCTTTTCTAGAACACTTCTTTACGAAACACGATACTTACAAAATTTTTCACGCATTATGTTCTCCAGTAAAATTCCACAGACCTAGAAGGCTGCTCATTCGCAAGCAGCCACAATACATTTTATGAGCCATTTAATCGGCCTACGCGATAACACGGCGCAGACGCAAAGTTGTTTCAATGAAAGGCCTTGAAAGGGAACTCGCCCATTTAATGGAAGACTGTACGGCTCCACAGCGTTCTCTGAGAGGAAATAAGCTGTTCCTTTCACATTAAAAGGCTGTGTTATTTGAGACCAAGGGAATCGCGAAAAAAGTTAAAACACACCAGGAGGACGTTGGTACCTGTATTCATTACATATACAACTATACAAATAACTACAATGTGTATTACAGAGACTATTTTTCTATTCTATAATTCATTAAGATTTCTTCCTACTCCATTCACGGTATGAGAGCGAGTAGATTGATTACTTGTACGCCATACTTGTACGCCATTGTACGAGATGCTATGATGCTTTCTCTTCATGGTCCTTGTGTGAGAAGAATGGAAAGAAGTAAAGAACGTCTATAAATTCATAACTAAAAACTGGCTGTTTCAGTTTTCCAAGTAGGATTTCGAGAGCATACTAGCAGATATTTTTTAACATTTCTGGTAGGTATCTTTAATGTTGTCGGACTGTCAGAATAGCAAGTAAACATGTAGGGCCACAGCAACACATACTGTAACTAATTAATTGAGCAGGAAAGTGCTAGGTCAAGAACTGTTTGTAACTTATGATGCGCTGGCGCAATACTTAAGTAAAAAAGACTGCATTGAAGTGAAAATGTTTGCGTAATTTAGTTGTCGGCGTATACTTTGCTGAATTAATGCAAACGCATCAAATAAACCGTAAACTGCATTTATTCAACTGAACAGAGACATAAATAATCTAAAATTATTACTGTTACGCTTTATGCGCGCACAAATCTATCATTCATGTTGTTCTTTCTTTGTACACTGCCTTATATCACTTTATTTCAATCCGATTTGTATCCCACACAGTTAAGCAGGATTGCTGTGTAGACGGTACATGTGTTTTCGCAGCCAAACTTGATTTTTCCAGAACCGTATCAATAAATCGAAACTGCCATTTGCTTTACCTAGTTGGAAACCGACACGTCCGTATCACTTCATACCCCTGCACTTCGTTATTCTACTTAGGAGTGAACTTCATAAAGTAAATTACACATTTTTCATTTTACTCACCTTCATCACCTGTATTTGTATTTATTGATCATTTGATTTGTCCCTCCAAGACCCATAGTCAGTGCCATCAATTCTCCCACTTATGAAATAGCAAGATATTTAACAACTTGTTTACAACCATTTATTGGAAAAACGGACTCATATATAAAAGACTCGCGTCATTTTATTGAAAAACTAGAGGGACTAACTCTGGCCCCTGAAGATATTCTTGTAAGTTTTGACATTGTGTCCTTATTCACAATGATTCCTGTTAACGAAGTTATGATTTTCATAGCGGATATTTTTCCAGAAGATTTGACTGTTCTTTTTAGACATTGTCTCACATCAAGTCAGTTCCAGTGGGATAATGAATTTTATGAACAACTTGATGGAGTAGCAATGGGTAATCCATTAGGCCCTGCGATTGCCAATCTTTACATGGAGAGATTTGAACAATCAGCTCTAGACAAAGCTAATAACAAACCATCTCGTTGGTATCGATATGTAGATGACACATTTGTGGTTTGGTCCCATGGCAGAAAGGCCTTGGACGATTTCTTTGATTATTTAAGTAAAATTCACCCAAAAATACAGTTTACCATGGAAATAGAAAAGGATAACAGAATATCTTTCTTGGATGTCTTAGTTATGAGACGGTCCGATAGAAGCTTGGAATATAAAGTTTTTCGGAAGGCAACACATACGGACAGATATTTACATAAAAATTCTAATCATCATCCACAACAAAAAGGGGTGTCATAAAAAGTCTTGTCGATCGAGCGGAACGGATATGTACACCTGAACATTTGGATGCTGAAGTGAAACATCTGAAGCAGGCTTTTGAAAAAAAACGGCTACTCAAGAAAAGAGATAAATAGAATTTTGCGTCCAAGGAACAGAAGACCAAAAGATAAGAATGAACCACAACGACAGAAAAATACAGTAGTTCTCCCTTTTATTAAAAAAGTAACAGATCGGATCGGTAAGATTTTACGAAAACATGACATAACACCGGTCTTTAAACCAACAAAGAAAATAAGTCAAGTACTACGATCTGTGAAGGATAAACGCCCTCCTCTGTCGACATGTGGTGTGTATAAAATTCCATGTACCTGTGGGAAAGTTATATTGGTACTACCAAAAGAAGCGTAAATACGCGACTGAAAGAGCATAAAAGTCTTTGTCGACTTGGAAAAATAGAAAAATCAGCTGTAGCGGAACATGCTCTTCAACCAGGAAACCAACAAGGAAGTTTTCGGATACCGAAGTTTTATCTACAACGTTAAATTACTATCCACGCCTATACAGAGAAGCTATTGAAATTTATAAACATCACGATAATTTTAATAGGAAAGAGGAGGCTATGAAACTCAGCGATATATGGACAGTGGCTCTACAAAATTGCTAACAATTTTTATCTTGACAAGGTGGTAATCGATAGTCAACCTTATCTTTGCTATGGATTATCACTGCTCATCACGTGTCACCTGAACCACGCCCCCCTTTCTCACAATATATAAGTCGCTCTCAGACTCCCGACCAGTGAGTCGGAAAGACTCAGCGGAGCAGCGCCTCTGAGGAAGTCCAGCGCAGTCCTGGACGAAACGTGAGGAGCAGAAAAAGTTCTTGGACCACGACCTCACATCCCGGAAAGTATATCAACAGCCATGTCACCCGGTCGTGAAAGCCTTCATTCCTTATACCACTTTTGTACTCGCACTATGAACCACATGTAAGCATTTACAAGCTCTTTCTGCATTAATGGATTCATTTTTGTATTTTACACTGAAGCGCCAAAGAAACTGGTATGGGAATGCGTATTTAGATAGAGAGATATGTAAACAGGCAGAATATAGCGCTGCGGTCGGCAACACCAATATAAGACAACAAGTGTCTCGCGCAGTTGTTAGATCGATTACTGCTATTAGAATGGCACGTTGTCAAGATTTAAGTGCATTTGAATATGGTGTTATAGTCAGTGCACGAGCGATGGCACACAGCATCTCCGAGGTAGCGATGAAGTGGGGATTTTCCCGTACGTCCATTTCACGAGTGTATCGTGAATATCAGGAATCAAGTAAAACATCAAATGCCAGACATCGCTGCGGTCGGAAAAAGGTGCTGCAAGAACGAGATCAATGACAACTGAAGGGAATAGTTCAACGTGACGAAGTGCAACCCTTCCGCAAATTGCTGCAGATTACAATGCTGGGCCATCAAAAAGTGTCAGCCTCTGAACCATTCAACGAAACATCATCGATATGAGCTCTCGGAGCCGAAGGCTCGACACAAAGCTTTACGCCTCGCCTGGGCCCATCAACACCAACATCGGACTGTTGATGACTGGAAACTTGTTGCCTGGTCGGACGAGTCTCGTTTCAAATTGTATCGAGTGGCTGGACGTGTACGGATATGGAGACAACCTCATGAACTCATGGACACTGCATGTTAGCAGGGAACTGTTCAAGATCGTGGAGGCTCTGTAATGGTGTGTGGCAAGTGCATTTGGAATGATGTGGAACCCCTGATACGCCTAGATACGACTCTGGCAGGTGACACATACGTAAGCACCCTGTTGATCACCTGCATCCATTCAAGTCCATTGTCCAGACTTGGGCAATTCGAGCAGGACAGCGCGACACCCCACATGTCCACAATTGCTACAGAATGGCTCTAGCAACACTCTTCTTAGTTTAAACACTTCGGCTGACCACCTAACTCCCCAGACGTGAACGTTATTGAGCATATCTGGGATTCCTTGCTACGTTCTGTTCAGAAGAGATCTTCATCCACCTCGTACTCTTACAGACTTATGGACAGCCTTGCAGGATTCATGGTGTCCACTCCCTCCAGCACTATTTCAAACATTGTTTGTATTGTATTGTATGTTAGGCGTGGACCTAGGAACGACGGAGAGACTCCGTTCTCGCCGCAGCCTCAATAGTCCACAACCCCGTGACGACTACCGCAGTCCACTTCACCCCTCCGCCGCCCCACACCGAACCCAAGGTTATTGTGCGGTTCCGGCCCCGATGGACCCCTCAGGGAACGTCTCACACCAGACGAGTGTAACCGCTATGTTTGCGTGGTAGAGTAATGCTGATGTACGCGTACGTGGAGAACTTGTTTGCGCAGCAATCGCCGTCACAGTGTAACTGAAGCGGAGTAAGGGAAACCAGCCCGCATTCGCCGAGGCAGATGGAAAACCGCCTAAAAACCATCCACCGACTGGCCGGTTCACCGGACCTCGACACAAATCCGTCGGGCGGATTCGTGCCGGGGACCAGGCGCTCCTTCCCGCCCGGAAAGCCGTGCGTTAGACCGCACGACCAACCGGCGGACTATTTCAAACATTAGTCGAGTCCATGCCACGTCGTGTTGCGGCACTTCTGCATTCTCGCGGAAGCCTTCACTATATTAGGCAGGTGTACCAGTTTCTTTGTCTCTTCACTGTTATTGTTCTTGTATTTTTTCACGAACACAGAATTATGCTCCATGCATCTCATTTTTGACACTCGTGATGCGACAGTTGTATGTTCTATTTTTTATCTTCAAATTTTTCGAATTTTGAAACTTTTAGTTCCTAAATTTTAATATTCTTATCAAAATTATACGTGTTTGTGGTATATTTCTCTGTAGGGCCTTCAGAATTAAATAAAATTCCTTGTGTGCAACTGGATGCTGATCATTGGAGTAAATAAATAATATTTATACATTATTATGGCACGAGACGTAATTTCTGTTGAATGCTTTACTACACGTCAAAGTGAGAAGGATGCATGAGACTCTTTTTCAACATAGTCACCAAGTCTCTGTAAATACTGGTCGGAACGTTCTACCAATAGTACAGTTCCTCTCTTTCGTCACGGAGCTATTCGAGAACCACCGCATACGTCCTCATCTTTGGAAAATGTCTTTCCCATTAGATGTTCTTCCAGCTTGCCGGAAAGCTGGAAATCGGTTGGTGCGAGGTCTTGACATCGTGATCAGCATCACTCACGTCTGTACGGCCTTTCACTCGGGCTGCACTGCATTGGGTACATAAACCACCAGAATTTCGCGGTGGGTCTGCTTGCAATTTAAATGTTTTGCCTACAAGAATTGTACTGTCCCGTGTACTTCAGCTTCGGAGTACATTTCTAATTGCCGCACCATTTCAATCGCACACCGTGTCGCAACTGGTGCCTGTTCCACAGCAGAACTGTGTCTGCAGGAAATCGGGAACATGTACTCTCTTCTGGTAATGGGCCGTTCTTGTTGCAGAATGGTCTTACTGTGGAACGATATGTTAAACTTACCTTTCTGTATGGCAGGCTCGTCACAACCCTTAATTCACCCAATCAAAACATTAACATACTTTGGGTTAACACTCGATTAAAAATTAAAGTGGAGCACCCTAGTAATAGTAATTACTAACAGACTGGGTATAAGTACTAAATCTTGCGACCATAATACACTATTAGCCATTAAAAATGCTACATCACGCAGACGACCTGCTACAGACGCGAAATTTAACCGCCAGGAAGAAGATGCTGTGATATGCAAATGATTAATTTTTCAGGGTATTCACACAAGGTTGGCACCGGTGGCGACACCTACAATGTGCTGACATGAGGAAACTTTCCAACCGATTTCTCATACACAAACAGCAGTTGACCGGCGTTGCCTGGTGAAACGTGTTGTGAAGCCTCGTGTAAGGAGGAGAAATACGTACCATCACATTTCCGACTTTGATAAAGATCGGATTGTAGTCTATCGCGATTGTGGTTTATCGTATCGCGACATTGCTGCTCGCAGTGGTCGAGAACCAATGACTTAGCAGAATATGGAATCGGTGGGTTCGGGAGGGTAATACGGAACGCCGTGCTGGATCCTAACGGCCTCGTATCACTAGCAGTCGAGATGGCAGGCATCTTATCCGCATAGCTGTAACGGATCGTGCGGCCACGTCTCGATCCCTGAGTCAACAGATGGGGACACTTGCAAGACAACAACCATCTGCACGAACAGTTCGACGACGTTTGCAGCAACATGGACTATCAGCTCGGAGACCATGGCTGCGGTTATCCTTAACGCTGCATCACAGACAGGAGCGCCTGCGATGGTGTACTCAACGACGAACCTGGGTGCACGAATGGCAAAAAGTGATTTTTTCGGATGAATCCAGGTTCTGTATACAGCATCATGATGGTCGCATCCGTGTTTGAGGACATCGCGGTGAACGCACATTGGAAGCGTGTATTCGTCATCGCCATACTGGCGTGATGGTATGGGGTTTCATTGGCTACACGTCTCGGTCACCTCTTGTTCGCACTGACGGCACTGTGAACAGTGGACGTTACATTTCAGATGTCTTACGACCCGTGACTCTACCCTTCATCCGATCCCTGAGAAACCCTACATTTCAGCAGTATAATGCACGACCGCATGTTGCAGGTCCTGTACTGGCCTTTCTGGATACAGAAAATGTTCGACTGCTGCCCTGGGCAGCACATTCTCCAGATCTCTCACCAAATGAAGACGTCTGGTCAATGGTGGCCGAGCAACTGGCTCGTCACAATACACCAGTCACTACGCTTGATGATGGTATGGTGTTGAAGCTGCATGGACGGCTGTACCTGTACACGCGATCCAAACTCTGTTTGTCTCTAATGTCCAGGCGTATCAAGGCCGTTATTACGGCCAGAGGTGGTTGTTCTGGGTACTGATTTCTCAGGATCTATGCACTCAAATTGCGTGAAAATGAAATCACATGTCGGTTCTAGTATGATATATTTGTCCAATGAATACTCGTTTATCATCTGCATTTCTTCTTGGTGTAGCAATTTTAATGGCCAGTAGTGTACACTGCCTGACAAAAAGTGAAGTATCCTGAAGGCGACGAGAAAACGAAATGAAACTCTACGGGTTGGTAGGGTATATAAGGTTATTTTAGAGATTAAACATGTAGTTAAATTTACAAAGAACTTGGCGGAATGAGCGCACTTATCAGTACCACGTTACACCACATCTAGCCTTTGTGCATCCACTGGTTCGATTAAGGTCGGTGTCATAACGCCGTTGTAACCCCTTCTGAGACAAGTTGGCCCACAACTGATGTAACTGATCCTTGACATCCTCGATACTGCCACTGGAATAGGGTTGAAGTCAAAGCTGGTCCCAGACATGTTACGCCAGGGACAGATCTGGGGATCTTGCAGGACACGGGAGTACCTCAACAACAAGCAAACAGTTCATAGAGAAACGTGCAGTGTTTACGGGGACTGTCCTGCTGAAAAATAGCACCATGATTCTGTTGCCTGAGACGTAACACATGAGGACGGCCGGCCTGTGTGGCCGAGCGGTTCTAGGCGCTTCAGTCTGGAACCGCTTTGGGCATGGGTGTGTGTGACGTCCTTTGGTTAGTTAGGTTTAAGTAGTTCTAAGTTTTAGGGGACTGATGACCTCAGATGTTAAGTCCGATAGTTAGAGGTCTGCGCGGATAAGAAAAGTGCAATCCGCATCCGCATATATTTAAGTTTTCAATGAGTAATTAATAGTAATAGACAGCAGTACTTAGAATTATGGTATGTAATGACATAAAGCAGACCATTCCAAACAGGAAAGCATTGGCGCTCCGGAGCACACACAGTAGCGGCTCGGATCTCGTGATATTGGAAACGCTATTTAAAAAAATAAAATTCAATGTAATAGTATTAAATGATGAAAATACGTATATAGAAACAATTATATTCCGCTGCTCTTCTACCAAGGCTGCTGAAAATGACGATGATGAAATTTCGCGGAACTTCAGGAACTTTCACGTCTCTCTTGGTATTTAAATAAGTAATTATGCTACTTTGTCCAACCTCACACGAATGTTTTAGCAAATTTGAAGTTCCACTTTTGCGTCCAGTGTAGGAATATACTTTTTTACATGCAAAACAAGCCACTATATCTTTCATCTTTTCGTTGCCATCAAATATGTATCAGAATTTTTTCCATATTGGCGATTTCAATTTGTTTTCCCTCACTAATATAAAATCCATCGATATGGTGTTCATTTGAAGAAAGAACTCACACTGATGTTTGCTACGATGCACGTTGTAACTCGGTCACTACGAAGCGCTAACTGAAGGCAGTGGAAAATTGTAACGGGCTCCTGTCTGGCAGACATTGGGCAGGTTTGCCACCCAGAGAGCACTTCACAGGCCACACAAAACATGGTTGCGGAAACGGATTAGGCGCAGGTGTCTTGGGTACAGCTACGTCGGTCGTACCCAGGGGCTGAGGATAACAGACATCCGCTCTACCCGGGCCCTACAAGAGTCCAAGAATGTCAACAGACTTGACGTTTTCAACTAACATTGCAACATACGTACTGGGCAGATGCCTTGCTCATTATCCGCAAATGACCCGCGGATATCCGCGCCGGGCGCGATTTTATCCGCCAAGTAACAAATACCGCGGATATCCGCGCCGGGCACGATTTTATCCGCCAAGTAACAAATACAGCGGATATCCGCATCCGCGCAGACCTCTACCCATAGTGCTCAGAGGCATTTTGAACATGAGGACGGAGGATGTCCGTGACGTACCGTTGTGCTATCAGGTTTCCCTCAATCACTACCCGTTGTCACCTCCATTCATACCTGATGGCTCCCCACACTATGACGCCGAGAGTAAAATAGCGTGTCTCTCCAAAATACAAGCATGGGACCTCTCCCCAAGTTGCTGTCATACTCGTTAACGATGGTCATCCACAGTGGTACAGAGCCGCAACTAATCACTAAACGCCATTTATCTACACCTACATCCACGTGATTACTCTGCTATTCACAATAACGTGCTTGGTAGAGGGTTCAATGAACCACCTTTAAATTGTCTCTCTATCGTACCACTCTCGAACGGCGTGCGGAAAAAAACGAGTACTTAAAATTTTCCTGTGCGATCCCTGATTTCTCTTATTTTATCGTGATGATCATTTCTCCCTATGTAAATGGGTGTCAAAAGAATGTTTTCGCAATCGGAGGAGAAAATGTGGTGATTGAAATTTTATGAGAAGATCCCGGAGCAACGAAAAACGCCTTTGTTTTAATGACCGCCACTTCGATTCACGTTATCATGTCTGTGGCACTATCTCCCCAATTTCGCGATAGTACAAAACGAACCGCCCTTCTTTGAACTTTTCCGATGTTATCCGTCAGTCCCACCTGATGTGGATCCCACATCGCACAGCAATACTTGAGAATAGGGCGGAGAAGTGTGGTGTAATCAGTCTGTTTAGTAGACCTGTTCCACCTTCTATGTACTCTGCCAATGAATCGTGGTCTTTGGTTTGCTCTACCCACAACATTATCTATGTGATCGTTCCAATTTAGGTTATTTGTAATTGTAATCCCTATGTATTTAGATTTAGTTGAATTTACAGCCTTCAGATTTGTGTGACTTATCGCGGAATCGAAATTTAGCGGATTTTTTTTGTTTGTTTAGTACTCATGCGAATAACTTCACACTTTTCTTTATTCAAGGTCAGTTGCCACTTTTCGCACCATATAGATATCTTATCTAAATCATTTTGCAATTCGTTTTGGTCATTTGGTGACTTTACTAGACGGTAAATGATAGCATCATCTGCAAACAATCTAAGACGGCCGCTCAGATTGTCTCCTATTTCGTTAGTATAGATCAGGAACAATAAAGGGTCTATAACACTTCCTTAACACTTCCTTATAGCTAACACTTGGTTTAAGAATCATGAAAGAAGGTTGTATACATGGAAGAACCCTGGAGATACTAAAAGGTGTCAGATAGATTATATAATGGTAAGTCAGAGAATGTGGGAATTTAAGGAGATGGGACCTGGATAAACTAACCAAACCAGAGGTTGTACAGAGTTTCAGGGAGAGCATAAGGGAACAATTGACAGGAATGGGGGAAAGAAATACAGTAGAAGAAGAATGGGTAGCTTTGAGGGATGAAGTAGTGAAGGCAGCAGGGGATCAAGTAAGTAAAAAGACGAGGGCTAGTAGAAATCCTTGGGTAACAGAAGAAATATTGAATTTAATTGATGAAAGGAGAAAATACAAAAATGCAGTAAATGAAGCAGGCAGAAAGGAATACCAACGTCTCAAAAATGAGATCGACAGGAAGTGCAAAATGGCTAAGCAGGGATGTAGAGGCTTATCTCACTAGAGATGAGATAGACACTGCCTACAGGAAAATTAAAGAGACCTTTGGAGATAAGAGAACCACTTGTATAAACATCAAGAACTCAGATGGAAGCCCAGTTCTAAGCAAAGAAGGGAAAGCAGAAAGGTGGAAGGAGTATATGGAGGGTCTATACAAGGGCGATGAACTTGAGGACAATATTATGGAAATGGAAGAGGATGTAGATTAAGATGAAATGGGAGATAAGATACTGCGTGAAGAGTTTGACAGAGCACTGAAAGACCTGAGTCGAAACAAGGCCCCCGGAGTAGACAAAATTCCATTGGAACTACTGACGGCCTTGGGAGAACCAGTCCTGACAAAACTCTACCATCTGGTGAGCAAGATGTATGAAACGGGCGAAATACCCTCAGACTTCAAGAAGAATATAATAATTCCAATCCCAAAGAAAGCAGGTGTTGACAGATGTGAAAATTACCGAACAATCAGTTTAATAAGCCACAGCTGCAAAATACTAACACGAATTCTTTATAGACGAATGGAAAAACTAGTAGAAGCCGACCTCGGGGAAGATCAGTTTGGATTCCTTAGAAATACTGGAACACGTGAGGCAATACTGACCTTACGACTCACCTTAGAAGAAAGATTAAGGAAAGGCTAACTTACGTTTCTCGCATTCGTAGACTTAGAGAAAGCTTTTGACAATGTTGACTGGAATACTCTCTTTCAAATTCTAAAGGTGGCAGGGCTAAAATACAGGGAGCAAAAGGCTATTTACAATTTGTACTGAAACCAGATGGTAGTTATAAGACTCGAGGGGCATGAAAGGGAAGCAGCGGTTGGGAAGGGAGTGAGACAGGGTTGTAGCCTGTCCCCGATGTTATTCAATCTGTATATTGAGCAAGCAGTAAAGGAAACATAAGAAAAATACGGAGTAGGAATTAAAATCCATGGAGAAGAAATAAAAACTTTGAGGTTCGCCGTTGACATTGTAATTCTGTCTGAGACAGCAAAGGACTTGGAACAGCAGTTGAACGGAATGGACAGTGTTTTGAAAGGAGGATATAAGATGAACATCAACAAAAGCAAAACAAGGATAATGGAATGTAGTCAAACTAAGTCGGATGATGCTGAGGGAGTTAGATTAGGAAACGAGACACTTAAAGTAGTAAAGGAGTTTTGCTATTTGGGGAGCAAAATAACTGATGATGGTCGGAGAGGATATAAAATGTAGACTGGCAATGGCAAGGAAAGCATTTCTGAAGAAGAGAAATTTGTTAACATGGAGTATAGATTTAAGTGTCAGGAAGTCATTTCTGAAAGTATTTGTATGGAGTGTAGCCATGTATGGAAGTGAAACATGGACAATAAATAGTTTGGACAAGAAGAGAATAGAAGCTTTCGAAATGTGGTGCTACAGAAGAATGCTGAAGATTAGATGGGTAGATCACATAACTAACGAGGAAGTATTGAATAGCATTGGGGAGAAGAGAAGTTTGTGGCACAACTTGACCAGAAGAAGGGATCGGTTGGTAGGACATGTTCTGAGGCACCAAGGGATCACCAATTTAGTATTGGAGGGTAGCGCGGTGGGTAAAAATCGTAGAGGGAGACTAAGAGATGAATACACTAAGCAGATTCAGAAGGATGTAGGTTGCAATAGGTACTGTGAGATGAAGAAGCTTGCGCAGGATAGAGTAGCATGGAGAACCGCATCAAACCAGTCTCAGGACTGAAGACCACAAGAACAACAACACTTCCTTGGGGAATGTCAGATATTACTTCTGTTTTACTCGATGACTTTCCGTCTATTACTACGAACTGTGACCTTTCTGACAGGAAATCACGTACCCAGACGCACAAATGACGCTATATTCCATAGGCAAGCAGTTTGGTTAGAAGACGCTTGTGAGGAACAGTATATGTTCCAAAACCCTACTGCAAATCGACGTTAGTGATGTGGGCCTGTGTTTAAGCGGATTACTCCTATTTCCATTTTTGGGTATTAGTGTGAGTTGAACAATTTGCCTCTATTTAGGTACGGATCTTTCTGTGTGAAACTGGTTATCTATAATTGCTAAATATGGAGCTTTTGTATCATCATACTCTGAAAGGAACCTGACTGGTATACAGTCTGGACTGGAGGCCTTGCCTCTATTAAGTGATTTATGCTGCTTCGCTTCACCAAGGATATCTATTTCTATGTTCCCAATCTTGGCAGTTGTTCTTGATTGGAATTCAGGAATATTTACTTCGTCGTCTTTGGTGAAGGAATTTGGGAAAACCGTGTCGAATAACTCTGCATTAGCGGCACTGTTATCAGTGACTTCACCGTTGTTATCGCGCAGTGAAGTCTTGCCACTGGTGTACTTTATGTATGAGCAGAATCTCTTTGTGTTTTCTGCCAGATTTCGAGACAGAGGTTCGTTGTGGAAATTATTAAATGCATCTTTCACTGAATTACGCGCTATATTTCGAACTTCTGCAAAACTTTGCCAATCTTGGAGATTTAGCGTTCTTCTAAATTTGGCGCGCTTTTTTCGTGCTTCTGCAACAGCGATCTGACCCGTTTTGTGTACCATGCGGGATCAGTTCCATAACATATTAATTTATGTGGTATATATCTCTGAAATACAGTCGACACTATCTCTTTGAAAACATTCCACAAATTTTCTACACTTACATGATCAGATCGGAAGGAATGAAGACTGTCTCTTAAAAAGGCTTTAAGACTATTTTTATCAGCTTTTTGTAAATAGATGTACTTTGCGTTTGTTTTTTGATGGTTGTAAGTGTTACGGAATTCAGCCTAGAAGCAACTGCCTTGTGGTGGCTAATCCCTGTATTCGTCACAATACTCACTATTTGTCCAGGATTATTTGCTGCTAAGAGGTCAAGTATGGTTTCGCAGCCATTTACGCTTCGAGTGGCCTCATGAACTAATTGTTCAATATAATTTTCTGTGAAAGCATTCAGTACAATTTAGAATGGGGTTTTATGCCTGATTCCGGCTTTAAACGTATAATTTTTACAGCATGTCGAGGGTAGACTGATGTCACCAGCGACTGTAATGGTATTGGTGGGGTACATATTTGAAATGAGACTCAAGTTTTCTTTGAACTATTCAGCATCTATATGTTCTGAGTCGGAGGGGGGGGGGGGGGGTCGGTAAAACGACCAATTAATATTTTAGTCCGACTGTCAAGTATAACCTCTACCCATATTATTTCGCAGGAACTATCTACTTCGATTTAACTACAAGGTTTACTACTTCTGACAGCAAGAAACACTCCACCATCAGCAATCCAAGCTTCACGGCCAAGTCTCCACACCGAATGTAGCCAGTTATAGTTTTAACGGCAGATTCCCAGCTCTCGCTGCTGCTACTCTCTGACCAATGCTGTGGGGTGACACAGAACGTTTCTGCGAGTCTATTACTTCATCTGAGATGGCAGGCGTAAATGTGAAGGTGTCACAATGTGCATGGTGCACAATATGCCGGTCTTTCCTTGTGGCGGTCAGGTGTGGTCAACCAGAACATTTGCGATGAGTATGATTGCACTCACTTTCTCATGCAATCCAACATCAGGCCACCGTCGTTTCCGAATGCTCCACAAGACCTGGATATTGTTCGTCCAGGTGACCAAATGGAGACCACAATGAGACTCTTTCCAAATTCTCTCAGGTACTAATAACGCTGTCTCACGCGAGTGCACGGCTTCTCCACGTCCTTGTGAGGTCACACAACATCTGATCCAAGATTGGAAACAACAATAAACACAAACAACACTACCTGTCCCAGGGGATTGCAACTCTAATTATTTACATACCTGCCAATGACGGGTATGTGTACAAAGTTACTCTGATATTTCACCACGTCTTGTGAGTGCCTCCTTTTTTGTCAGACAATGTTAATAACTAAAAGACCCTCATCTATTCTATCATCACCTACGCAAATTTTGTCCATATCTCCGCCCCTCCTCGTATTAATCTTTGCCACTTTCTTCACATCGTCGAACATCCTGGAGTCTGCCTTCCTTCAAAATTAAATTCCCCTCCACATTCTGAATTGTGTATCACCTTGATATGAGGTCGCACATCTCATCCAACTGCTGGAATACTTTCACCAGCCCCATGCCTCCCGGCAAATAGAAGCTACCTGTATCCCCCATCCTAGTGAACCCCGTCTACCGCCGATGTGAAGTGCAGGGGTTGACCTGTTTAGTAAGCCCTCAACATGCTGTAAGTCCTATTAAGTCCTATTATCTATGTGATCGTTCCAATTTAGGTTATTTGTAATTGTAATCCCTATGTATTTAGATTTAGTTGAATTTACAGCCTTCAGATTTGTGTGACTTATCGCGGAATCGAAATTTAGCGGATTTTTTTTTGTTTGTTTAGTACTCATGCGAATAACTTCACACTTTTCTTTATTCAAGGTCAGTTGCCACTTTTCGCACCATATAGATATCTTATCTAAATCATTTTGCAATTCGTTTTGGTCATTTGGTGACTTTACTAGACGGTAAATGATAGCATCATCTGCAAACAATCTAAGACGGCCGCTCAGATTGTCTCCTATTTCGTTAGTATAGATCAGGAACAATAAAGGGTCTATAACACTTCCTTAACACTTCCTTATAGCTAACACTTGGTTTAAGAATCATGAAAGAAGGTTGTATACATGGAAGAACCCTGGAGATACTAAAAGGTGTCAGATAGATTATATAATGGTAAGTCAGAGAATGTGGGAATTTAAGGAGATGGGACCTGGATAAACTAACCAAACCAGAGGTTGTACAGAGTTTCAGGGAGAGCATAAGGGAACAATTGACAGGAATGGGGGAAAGAAATACAGTAGAAGAAGAATGGGTAGCTTTGAGGGATGAAGTAGTGAAGGCAGCAGGGGATCAAGTAAGTAAAAAGACGAGGGCTAGTAGAAATCCTTGGGTAACAGAAGAAATATTGAATTTAATTGATGAAAGGAGAAAATACAAAAATGCAGTAAATGAAGCAGGCAGAAAGGAATACCAACGTCTCAAAAATGAGATCGACAGGAAGTGCAAAATGGCTAAGCAGGGATGTAGAGGCTTATCTCACTAGAGATGAGATAGATACTGCCTACAGGAAAATTAAAGAGACCTTTGGAGATAAGAGAACCACTTGTATGAACATCAAGAGCTCAGATGGAAGCCCAGTTCTAAGCAAAGAAGGGAAAGCAGAAAGGTGGAAGGAGTATATGGAGGGTCTATACAAGGGCGATGAACTTGAGGACAATATTATGGAAATGGAAGAGGATGTAGATTAAGATGAAATGGGAGATAAGATACTGTGTGAAGAGTTTGACAGAGCACTGAAAGACCTGAGTCGAAACAAGGCCCCCGGAGTAGACAAAATTCCATTGGAACTACTGACGGCCTTGGGAGAACCAGTCCTGACAAAACTCTACCATCTGGTGAGCAAGATGTATGAAACGGGCGAAATACCCTCAGACTTGGGTGACACAGAACGTTTCTGCGAGTCTATTACTTCATCTGAGATGGCAGGCGTAAATGTGAAGGTGTCACAATGTGCATGGTGCACAATATGCCGGTCTTTCCTTGTGGCGGTCAGGTGTGGTCAACCAGAACATTTGCGATGAGTATGATTGCACTCACTTTCTCATGCAATCCAACATCAGGCCACCGTCGTTTCCGAATGCTCCACAAGACCTGGATATTGTTCGTCCAGGTGACCAAATGGAGACCACAATGAGACTCTTTCCAAGTTCTCTCAGGTACTAATAACGCTGTCTCACGCGAGTGCACGGCTTCTCCACGTCCTTGTGAGGTCACACAACATCTGATCCAAGATTGGAAACAACAATAAACACAAACAACACTACCTGTCCCAGGGGATTGCAACTCTAATTATTTACATACCTGCCAATGACGGGTATGTGTACAAAGTTACTCTGATATTTCACCACGTCTTGTGAGTGCCTCCTTTTTTGTCAGACAATGTTAATAACTAAAAGACCCTCATCTATTCTATCATCACCTACGCAAATTTTGTCCATATCTCCGCCCCTCCTCGTATTAATCTTTGCCACTTTCTTCACATCGTCGAACATCCTGGAGTCTGCCTTCCTTCAAAATTAAATTCCCCTCCACATTCTGAATTGTGTATCACCTTGATATGAGGTCGCACATCTCATCCAACTGCTGGAATACTTTCACCAGCCCCATGCCTCCCGGCAAATAGAAGCTACCTGTATCCCCCATCCTAGTGAACCCCGTCTACCGCCGATGTGAAGTGCAGGGGTTGACCTGTTTAGTAAGCCCTCAACATGCTGTAAGTCCTATTAAGTCCTATCCCTGATGACCTTCAGAGAAGGAAAGCTCCGCATAAGATCCTGCAAATATAAGAAAAAACATTGTTGCCCAATGGTGACGTGTTGTTAAAGGGAAACTATTAGGGGTGGGCCAATCAAGCATGAAAATACGGGTGCAACCATACCCTGCCGGTCACTGTAACAGTTTGGTTTATTAACGTTAAACGTAAAATATGAATCACCCTATGAGATACGTATGTTAAACCTTTAGCAAGTGGACAAGGATTGTAATTATGCAATCTAACCTTGGCACAGATGGGTGAATATAACAATAGCATAATCATGAGAATAAAGCATGGACACACTCAGTGACTGCAAGAGTGGTTAGTGGTTTAAAGAAAGAACAAACACCAGCAGAATCACCAAAGTGCATGATGAAAGCAACTATCTGGCTGCCAACGTGAAAACTGTCTAGCAAGGTCCTGATGAAAGTTAACAAGCCTCACATTTCCCTCGATTCAGTGACTGCATTACTAGCTCTTTCTTACCATTCCCCTATGGAAGATGGCTTCAAATTCTGAGTCCACCTCAACCTCTGTCGGTTCTAATATGGGGACGTCCTTCGTTGTAGCCGCTTCGCAGCAAGCATGGCTACTTGATAGTCTCGCCGCAAGTGTCTTCAGTTAACACTCTCAAAGTTGGCTGTTTCTGCCAGCGTGGTAGTCTTGCTGGCCAATTACAGCAGACCTTTTGATTTCCGACTAATAATAATTTTGGAAAGAAGTTAAGCATACTTCTGTTCTTGAGGATTTTGTCATGGTTAACCAATGATGGTGTGGCATGGGGAGGAAGTCAGAAAACCTCTACCACTCCATGACAGGTTTCTAACCCTGGTTTATCAAATGGCATATGTGGGAAAGCACACGTTCTACAGAAATAACTTTTGTGAGCCAGAGTGCCTGTTGCAAGGAGTTTAAATGAACATTCTTTCGTGGTGAGATCCCAGAGAAATGGCGGATCTCACACTTCTCCCGTTCTTCTGGTTACACCTGGCTTCAGATATTATCTTTTCAAAAGGATTCCTTCAAGTGATCCTCACAATGGAGTTTTACGGCAGATAGTCTAGCTCCTGAGCTGACCATTGGGCTGAGATGGGGTGATGCGAATCCTGATTCATCTACCTGTTGCTGGAGACAGCGTTCAGCTCTTAATAATATGTTTATGACTCTGTACTCCTTCTAAATAAGCTTCCATGTTTCACAAACAACTAGAAAGAATTCTCCAAGGGTGCTGAAAATAACAGATGTCTCACCGCAATAAAAGGAAGGGAAGAGAAGACATATTTAGCTGAGTGGTGACTAGTTGTACTGAATACTGTCTGCAGTTAGGATGCAGTGTTAAAGGATCGAATACATTGACGTGGGGATGTGCATATATTCAAAAATATATTGCGTGCCAGTTTGGGGATAAACTGTCAAATAACATCACGCCACCAAGTTTCCCTTACATCTCCATGAACACAATGTTCTTTTCCAAGATCATTTCAGTCTTTTTTTATTCTCGGGTCATGATACCATTACTGAAATCTACACCTACCAGCAACTGTAACCTACCCTACTCTTCCATTGTAAATGAAAGTTTCAACCCACGTAGATCCCTTTTCTTGCCCTTCTCAATACTCATTCCACGTCCGTTTTTCATATCGTCTCCTCTCCAGTCCCATATCTGTACGACTCCCTTACAGACAAAATGTTACCAAAAATCCACAGCAACATTATCCTTTCAGGATTCAAAATAACACAGTTAAAAAATATCTCAGCAAATGGAACAAGTAGATTTGTATTAGTGTTTACTCGAAGGCTGAAGAACAGCAACAAGATCATTCTAAATCTATGCACATTTTATAAAAGTACATGTAAATACGTATCTTCAACATCTCATTCTAAGTCACTGGATCGATTTCAGCCATACTTCGTACACATGTCACTTATGGGTCTGTAAAGAAGCAGTGTGGGGGTAAGGGTGGGGGCAAAAATGAGACGACATAGGAGAGAGAGAGTGTTGGAGGGGGGAGATTGAGAAAATGAAGGGCGAGGAGGAGATGGTTAGGGAGACAGAGGGAGGAGGAGATAAACAGAGAGAGGAGAAAAAGGGAAGGTGAGGGGGCAGGTAGTAGATGGAGATAGTTGGAAAAGGAAGAGGGTGTGAGGAGGCAAGGTGGAAGAGGGAGTGGGTGGGGAGGCAGATGGAAGAGGGCGTGTGAGGAGGGAACTGGAAGAAGGGAGAGAGAAATAGAAGGGAAAATGCAGATTATGGGAAAGATTTAAATTTTCCTGATTATTTTGATGAAAAGACTTCAACAAATTTGGTATATACACGGACTCGTGTTTTGGGGCTAAAGTTCATGCCACACGGCTGAATACCGCATGTAAATTTAACATCCTCTCTGGAGCAGTATGGCCTAAAACAGCAGAGATTCACATATACATGTGTGAAATATATGTGACGTAAGTTTGCTTGGGTGAAGCTGCGGGTAAAACGCTAATAACAAATAAATAAAATAGAGACCTTGATCTGCACTCGGAGGGCATCGCAGTCGGCCCATGGACCTCTCGCAGTGTTCAGCTAATGGTGACACGTCTCAGAAAGAGGCGTGGTCGAGGTAATACAGAAGGCGCCATATGCGAATATCGCGTGTAGTAGATAAGCTAAACCTAACATGCTGAAATCGAAGACCATGTTAGAATCTGTGGATATAAGTACAATACGACATGCAACACTGAAAATACTTTTATGGAAGGAATGAGGTAAACATCAACTATGAGGCATTTTCAATTGAAAACGTACGCAACGCGTATGACGACAGCAAAACAGGAAAGAAAGCGTTTCACATGTGTGATTCGTAAGAATGAGCTTTGTATTGCGTTGATCTGGTTGAGCTGGGAATGAATTTTTCGTCAGTGAATCTAACAAGCAGGAATATATTATAACAGTACGTAGAACGTTAGAATGACTGAAATGTAAACTATTCATTGTCAGATTTGCACGTGGCGGTAGGCACACTCCAACATCAATCCTAGATATTAAATATGCTTATTTACCTGGCAGATCTCTCTTCGAGTATCATGCAGTTAATTCTCATTCCCAGCTACACACCACTCCGGCTTTCATCCAGCGTAGTTGACCAAAAAAAAAAAAAAAAAAAAAAAATACCACTGACAACGCAGATCTCTAGCGGACAGTCTGAATATCGTTCCTATGAAGTTTTGTATCCATATGGTAAATAGTTTTCCGCCTAGACTGGCTCGAGCAGCGGAAGTATAATTATAACCACCCTGTAGATTCCACAGGAAACTTGCACAGTATACCGCAATGATTTGCAACGAGTTTTTAACAGCCATCAGCTGTCCACTTATAGATGGATTCACATAACATTGTCTCGAAATTTGGTAGAAAATCCGAAGAAATTCTGGTCGTATGTAAAGTACACAAGCTTCAAGACGCAGTCAATACCTTCGCTACGCAGTCGCCGATGGTACTGTTACCGACGACTGTGCCGCTAAAGCGGAGTTATTGAACGCAGTTTTCCGAAATTCCTTCACCAGGGAAGACGAATGGAATATTCCAGAATTTGAAACACTAACAGCTGCTAGCATGAGTTTCTTAGAAGTAGATACCTTAGGGCAAGTCTTCAGATCCAGATTGTATACCGATTAGGTTCCTTTCAGATTACGCTGATACAATAGCTCCCTACATAGCAATCATATACAACCGCTCGCTCACCGATAGATCTGTACCTACAGATTGGAAAATTGCGCAGGTCGCACCAGTGTTTAAGAAGGGTTATAGGAGTAATCCATCGAACTACAGACCTATATCATTGACGTCGGTTTGCAGTAGGGTTTTGGAGCATATACTGTATTCAAACATTATGAATCACCTCGAAGGGAACGATCTATTGATACGTAATCAGAATGGTTTCAAAAAAATCGTTCTTGTGGAAAGCAGCTAGCTCTTTATTCGCACGAAATAATGGCCGCTATCGACAGGGGATCTCAAGTTGATTCCGTATTTCTAGATTTCCGGAAAGCTTTTGACACCGTTCCTCACAAGCGACTTCTAATCAACCTACGGGCCTATGGGGTATCGTCTCAGTTGTGCGACTGGATTCGTGATTTCCTGTCAGGGCGGTCGCAGTTCGTAGTAATAGACGGCAAATCGTCGAGTAAAACTGAAGTGATATCAGGTGTTCCCCAGGGAAGCGTCCTGGGACCTCTGGTGTTCCTGATCTATGTAAATGACCTGGGTGACAATCTGAGCAGTTATCTTAGGTTTTTCGCAGATGATGCTGTAATTTACCGTCTAGTAAGGTCATCCAAAGACCATTATCAGTTGCAAAGCGATTTAAAAAAGATTGCTGTATGGTGTGGCAGGTGGCAGTTGACGCTGAATAACGAAATGTGTGAGGTGATCCACATGAGTTCCAAAAGAAATCCGTTGGAATTCGATTACTCAGTAAATAGTACAATTCTCACATGAGTTCCAAAAGAAATCCGTTGGAATTCGATTACTCAGTAAATAGTACAATTCTCAAGGCTGTCAATTCAACTAAGTACCTGGGTGTTAAAATTACGAACAACTTCAGTTGGAAAGACCACATAGATAATATTGTGGGGAAGGCGAGCCAAAGGTTGCGTTTCATTGGCAGGACACTTAGAAGATGCAACAAGTCCACTAAAGAGACAGCTTACACTACAGTCGTTCGTCCTCTGTTAGAATATTGCTGCACGGTGTGGGATCCTTACCAGGTGAGATTGACGGAGGACATCGAAAGGGCGGCTCGTTTTGTATTATCACGGAATAGGGGAGAGAGTGTGGCAGATATGATACGCGAATTAGGATGGAAGTCATTACAGCATAGACGTTTTTCGTCGCGGCGAGACCTTTTTGCGAAATTTCAATCACCAACTTTGTCTTCCAAATGCAAAAATATTTTGTTGAGCCCAACCTACATAGGTAGGAATGATCATCAAGATAAAATAAGAGAAATCAGAGCTCGAACAGAAAGGTTTAGGTGTTCGTTTTTCCCGCGCGCTGTTCGGGAGTGGAATGGTAGAGAGATAGTATGATTGTGGTTCGATGAACCCTCTGCCAAGCACTTACATGTGAATTGCAGAGTAGTCATGTAGATGTAGATGTAACAAAAACTGTTTAGATTAATAACAAAAGTAAGAATTTTCTTTTTTATTTTTTAACCAGGAAGAACTGCAAGCCAATCGGTCACTAAGACCGGTATCAGCTGCCCATTGCAGCCATCTTAACGACCAAACGCGCAGCCTAACGACCTCGTTAGTTTGAGGCCACGTGTTGTCACACGCGCACACACGACGCATGGCAACGCATAGTGGCCTCAAGCTCACGAGGTCGTTAGGGATGCGCGTTCCGTCTTAAGATGGCTCAAATTGGCAGCCGATAGCGGTCACAGTGTCCAACTAGATTGTGTTTCTTCCCAGTCAATAAGCAATATATAAACACTATTTTGCAATAATGGATTTTTCGTTTTGACGAGTGTGTCGTACGTTAGTAAAAATGAGCATGTCACTCTTTCATATTACGTCAGATACAAATTTCTAAACAACTATTACTTTGTAGTTTACTTGTTGCCCAGAAGAGACTTACTTCTTCAGCTTATTTTAAAATTTGGCGTTCACTGTCATTTTATGCCAACAACTAGGTGATTAAAGTTTTTAGAGCACCGAGCGAGACGCACTTGACCCGTATTTGCGAGGAGAACGGTTCAGACCCGCGCCCGACCATCCTGATTTAGGTTTCCCGTGATTTTCCGAAGTCGCATCAGACAAATGCTGGAATGGCTACTTTGAAAGGGCATGGCCGACTTCCTTCCGCATCCTTCCCTAATCCAGCGGAACCGATGACCTAGCTATTTGGTAAAAATGAAATGAGCGTTTGGGGTCATTGGCAGGGAGGCTCCTTGCGGAGCAGGTCCGGCCGCCTTGGTGCAGGTCTTATTACATTCGACGCCACACTGGGCAGCCTGCGCGCCGGATGGGAATGAAATGATGATGAAGAGCCGGCCGGTGTAACCGAGCGGTTCTAGGCGCTACAGTCTGGACCGCGCGACCGCTACGGTCGCAGGTCCGAATCCTGTCTCGGGCTTGGATGTTTGTGATGTCCTTAGGTTAGTTAGGTGTAAGTAGTTCTAAGTTCTAGGGGACTGATGACCTCAGAAGTTGAGTCTCATAGTGCTCAGAGCCATTTTAACCATTTTTTTTTGATGATGAAGACAACAGGACAACACAACACCGAATCCCTGGGTGGAGAAAATCGCCGATCCAGCCGGGAATCGAACCCGGGCCCGTAGGACGGCAATCCGTTACGCTGACCACTCAACTATCGGGACGAACACCTAGCTATTTGGTCGCCTCCCGCGAATCAACCAACCAACCAATTTTTAGAGCATAATTCGTCTCGTTTTACCGACAACGGCAATATTAATTAACAGTAGTGTAGGTCATTTTTCCTAGTAGCATTACATTTATGCGCACCATTATTACTTTTGAACTGAATATACCATTTCCAACCAATTACACACTAATGTTGGAGTTGAGGAAAGCTAAAAAACAAATTTTCGTTACATATATCAAACCTACAATGAAAATACCACATGCCAATCGTAAAGTCCGTTTGTCTTCTCGTTCAGGGACCTTGTCAGTAATTCTCCAGATATAAAACAGAACTGGAGATAACTTCAATGAAAAACATAAAAGTCAAGACGGGTAGTCGGGAGTCAGCACTCGGTGCGTCAGGTCAATTTGTCATTGCTGTCATGAGCGAGACCCTAGTGGAAATGGTCTGTCATTGTCATCATCCAACTTGTTATGAAGTTTCAAGTGTGTTGTGCATCTTCATATTTTCGCGGTGCAAAGAATGAACCATAAAATTTCGGGCATGAAGCCGCATAAATTCGACTTCTTCTTGTAATATTTCGGCTGAATACCGTCAAGCCGAAACATTAAAAGAAGAAGTCGAATTTATGCGGCTGCATGCCCGAAATTTTATGGGTCTTTCAAGCGTTTGTTTGATCGCTCGACTGACTGATGAGTGTTCATCCAAGGTATTGTTATGGAAGCGAGTTGACTGCCAGTACGTAGCCAAATCCTCTTTTAAAGCAACAAGAAGGGCGCCGAGTTAAGCATTCCCATCTGAAAGACAGGTTACGAACATCATCATAAAACCTCACTCCATGGGAGACTGTGTGTATATCTGAGATTTAAGTCAGACGTTTGGTACACAATCTGTTGATTAGCGATTATATTGCAGGAGTTCTACTCCCTCTACAAGCTGAAGACTAGTTATGACGATTTTTTTTCCACACCTGGATTCGAATAAGCTGCCTCCTTTCGAGCACCTTACATTTACGTACACAGGCTGATTTCTTGATGATGTTACAAACTTCCAGGGACGATGAAGAAGGGTAAATTTATCGATTCGAGGGAAGAAACCATGGTCCGGGAACGACGGACTGGAAATCTATAACCGAAAATCGCTCTGATACCCCTCGCAGTTGAAAACATGTACTGTCGCTAAGACTGTTGGTTAGGCGACATTCAAAGGTGGCAGTATAGAACATAACAAGAAAACGTCTAGTAAACATGGTCTCTAAAATGCATACTTTAAGAGCTGTTTGTTAAAGACATTTATCTTCGCTACTGTGAAGTACATCTCTTCAGATATGCATTTTAGAGCTCAAATTTACTGGACTTTTTTTGCTTGTTTTGGCCCATACTGCTACTCCAACAAAAATATGGAAACGAAAGAGCTTGCAGCAGAAAAGCTGTACTTCAAAGTATCGACGACGAACAAGTGCTCATAGGTTTGTTTCTAAATAATTCTTCTGTTAATAGCCACGATTTACGTTTCATACGACGCGTTTCGGGAAATGATTCCCATTTTCAAGTGCGTTTTTTGTGTGTAGTATACCATTTCTGTGTGATGTCGTCGATGTGTGAGAGTCTACTCCATTTCGTTGACTTTACTGCAATATGTAAGAAACATGAGGTGTTTAGTTGGTTATCGATCTTTCTGTGAAGTCAGTGGCGAAATTTAGAAGAAATTTTATGTACAGTTTTCCTGTGGTCCATTTGTGCAGAGTCCTACACACACTAAACATGACACTCAACTTGCTGTAAATTTTAAACATCGAAAATATCTTACATAAACAAAACAGTTACAAAGATGTTCCTACAAGTAGTCAAGAGAGACAACATTATTTTGTACAGAGGTTATTTATCTTAACAATTCTGATAATAATTTACTTATATCGACTTTACAATTATGCTTATTTTTATGTGTTTCTATTTTTATTTAAGTATACTATCGAAACATCTGAATAAATTCACTGATTCACTTTCAAGTTTTTCGTGTAATATTTTATCTTCATATTTTCTGTAATGTGAATATATCTCCAGTTCTAGCAAATCCATTTTATGTCCTTTATTTGGTCGGTGGAGTACTTTGACATTTTGCTCTATTTTTCCAAATGGGTGTCTTGTATTATGTATGTGGGTTGCTATGGCCGATGAAATGTGTGCTGTGTGTGTAGGCTTTAATGTGCTCTGTGTACCTGGTGCTGAAATTTCGGCCTGTTTGTTCTAGGTAGAATACTGAGCATTCCTGGCATGTTACCTGAGTATGGATCATGGTTACACTTTGTATTATGTATTTGTTTTTGTTGTTGTTTATTAGATGGAGAAAACCCAATTTTTACTATGTTATTTTTGAAAATATTTGCAATCTTCTGTGATACACTGGCAACGTATGGGACAGTAGATGTACATTTATTTTTCTCTTTTTCTTCTGTGGTGCAGTTTGCAAGTGTGTTTCTTCACTTTGTCTAGGATAGTGTTAAACTTGGAAACGTTGTAACCAACTGGCAACTGTAGTGTATTTCACTGTGTTTATTTCTTGTTGCATGTTTTCTAGGTTCAATGGAATCGGCCGATCGCGTGTATTGTAAGCTGTCGCTTATGTGGGTGAATTATATTTATTTAGGAGTATGCGGAATATTCATTCTAACCTCTACTTTTCCTAAAAATAGTTTTATGTGGTTGTCCTACTTCAGGTGGCTCCAAACAGATACTACGAAATATATTACGGTTCTTACTCTTACGGTGGTTCGCTAACATTGTAAGCGAACTGTAAAGGCTCTTTCCGGCTATTAATACCCATTACTGTATGTTTACTCATGCTGAGGGTCAAATGCCAGCCCGAGCACCAGGCATCGATTTTCTGCAGGTCTTCCAGAATTTTTGCGGCTTTCCAATATATAACAGCAGCTTTGTGGAGTTTCCGTCTTTACATACCATATACTGGGTACTTGAATTAATTCTCGCTCTTGTTGGACAGGTAACACATGTTTATTTTAATAGTAATGTATAATATAATTTACCGGAAGCAGTGTCCTTCGGCAGTTACATGTCACACTTGTCGGGTAACGAATTGATACCGCGATGAACGAATTCAGGATCTTTTGAGGTGGTCCCCTCATTTTGCCAGTTTTCGAGGCGTTAAAAGATCTGAAGTTTTTCCAAAAAGGCCCAGCTCCATGGAACGAAACAAATGTACGATGTCTGGTGAATATGGCGGGTGGAGTAAGACTCCCATCAAAGTTTTTCTTAATTCGGTTTGCAACATGTGGTTTGGCATTGTCATGAAGCTTTTGCCGTGTTTCTGTGCATATGGCGGCATTTCTGTTTAAGTGTGGGATTCAAATTGAGCAATTTGTGCTTTGCAGCGTTCAGTACTCACAGTTTGACCCGGTAGCAGTAGATCACGGTACACCACACTTCCCAGGACAATTATTGTCACTCACTTCAAAATCTTCGTCTTTGGATCGTCGAAACCAATCTCTGTACGTTGTTTCTGACAGCACATGTTCTCCATAAGCTACCACTACCAAACTATGACTTTCTGCAGCAGATTTGTTGAGACGAAAGCAGAAGAGTAACACTTCCCGCAAGCTGTTTTCGATGTACAAAACCCGACATGTTTAGTACACTTTTCACTCCACTCGAAAGTCACATATAGATCTGAAAGCCTGATATTTCCACTGTTGAACTGGTCTCCTGTCGCTGTCCGCTGTGTTTCGCTACTAAAACTACTGTCCATTCTCCAACAACAGTGAGGATCAATTTATGTTCCCAATACATGGCGAGGCATCTAAGACAGGCCACAACAAATATATCCAGAATGAATAAATACTGTATATCGAGGTGCAGTTTTCGCCAAGTTATAGCGGACAATATGGTGAATTTTCTGACGTTCGCAAGTGATTTTTATCGTTTACACTCAAACAATTACGGCACTTTATTTTTTGTAAGGGAACTGTATACTTCTTCTGTGGCATTTGAAAAAAGCTTCTGAACAACTTCAGCGATATAACATGAATGGCACTTGATCAAACAGTATCAATATAACGTCGCCACACCCCACCAAAGCACCTCCCGCCGTCAGGAGAAGAGTTTCCATAAACATCTGCCCTATGATACCAAATGTAAACAAGCACGCAGCCAAGGTTCCGATCGAGTGTTTCTTATGGGTTTCTTACCAAGTGTGCAAAATGTTGACCTTAAATTTTGCTACGGACTATAAAGTGATTCTATAGGAACAATGCTGCAAGTTGAATCTCATCTGGAGTTGACGGTAGCATAGACTCTCGTTATAAGGCATTTCATGAATTGAGCAGTCCTCGGTGTTTTAGTTGTCGCAACAGATAAAAGTATTTGGTAAGTGTTCAGACCATGTTGCGTCTCCAGAATGACCGTTCCAATGTTCTGCAAATGTTCTCTTAAGAGATTCTGTCATTACATGTGCGGAATCGGAGGGACATCCTTACGTCCAGAGGGATGTCTTCCAGTAACTGCGGCAGTAGTATATCTTAGGAGCTCGAGATACTTGGGTGTATTTAGATTCCTGTCAATAAAACATGGACCAAAGACAGCGATTTACTGGCAGAACAGTTATAAAACGCAACAAGTCTATGAAAGAGACTGCATACACTACGCTCGTCCGCCCTCTTCTGGAGTATTGCTCTGCGGTGTGAGATCAGCATCAGATACAATTGACGGAGAAGATCGAAAAAGTCCAAAGAAGCGGAGCTCGTTTTCTATTATCGCGAAATAGGGGACAGAGTGCCACGATATGATACGTGAATTCGGGTGGCAATCATTAAAACAAAGGCGTATTTCATTGCGGTAGGATCTTCTCGTGAAATCTAAAGCAGCAAATTTCTCCTCGGCGTTTAAAATACCTTATTGGCACCCACCTACATAGGGAGAAACCGTCACAAAATAAGAAAAACCAGAGCTCACTCGGAAAGATTTAAGTGTTCATTTTTTCCGCACGCTGGTCGAGAGTGGAGTAGAAGAAAAATAGCTTGAAGGAGGTTCAATTAAACCTCCTTCCAAGCATTTGAATATGAATTGAAAAACACGCGCCAAATGTTCGTTGATAGATCAGGACCGTTGCTTTCATCCACTTCTTTGAGTAAGCGAGGATTTTTAACTGACGGATAGTTCTTATTGCGGAGATTGACTTGCACATGGGATACCACTTCTTTAAAAAATTTCTCGTAAAAATGACGCTTCCCGTAGATAACATTCGGGGACCTGAACAAAAAATTGTCCTTGCCATGATGCTGTAGATGCAGTAGAATGCCCCAAGGATAAATGTGGTGAAATGTAGTGTTCACTGCATGTCCCACATTGATTTCAGTGGTGATTTCATGCAGTGTATTCGTCTGTTAGCACTGACAACTCTACGCTAACGCCACTGCTCCCGGCTGTTAAGTTAAGGCCGTCGGCCACTGTGTTGTCCGTAGTGAGAGTTAGAGCCTGAAATTTTCGGCGCACTCTTGACAATGTGGATCTCGGATTACTGAATTCCCTAATGATTTCCGAAATGGAATTTCCACGCGTGTAGCTTAAACTGTTGTTCGACGTTCAAAATCTGTTAATTCCCATCGTGCGGCCTTAACGACGTTGGAAACTTTCTCTCATTGAATCACCGGAGTACAAATGGTAGCTCCACCGGTGCACTGCCCTTTTATACCTTGTGTACGCGATACTACCGCCATCTGTATATGTACTTACCACTATCCCATAACTTCTCACCTCATTGTATAATCTTCTCTGCTCCACGTATACAGGATGTATCAAAAAGGATAGCGCAAACTTACATAGCTGAAAGTACACGATAATAGAACCACAAATGTCAAGTAATCATGGGGTCTAAAACGCATACCTTAAGAGCCATGAGATATTGTTGATTTTCAATATTGTGAAACAAATCTCTTCTACTGCTCGCTTTTTGCTTTCCATATTTTGGGAAGTGATAGTATGAAGCAAAACAAGAAAAATGTTCAGTCATCATGTACCCTAAAATGCATACCTCAAAAGTTACGAGCACATGTTCACTAGAAGAGTAGTGTTCCAAAGTACCGAAGATAAACAGGCGCTCATAGCTGTTAAGGTGTGCATTTTAGAGCACATATTTACTGGACTTTTTTTCTTGTTTCGGTCCGTATTATCACTTTCCAAAATATGGAAAGCAAAGAGTTTGCAGTAGAAGAGATTTGTTTCACAATATTGAAAAGCAAGAATATCCGAAAGAACAGATTCCACTTATACAAACGTATTCGCAATGACGACAATTAACCATCATTCAGTGCAGATGTGCTCTTCGTCCGACCTTATGCGGGGATCAGAGTGAGTCTGCGAGCAATGAGGGCAATGGACAGGAGACGTTACGTCAGTAGTGTGCGATTAGTTGGGAACTTGAGTTGGACGGGAAGTGTGCTCGGATAGCCGAACGAATAAGGCCTCCACTCTCATAAAGCGGGAAATCCGGGTGCGAGTCCCGGCCTGTTATAAATTTTCACTTGTGTCCGTCGTATTTATTTCAATGCCCGATTGTGGCTAAGTTCGGAATTTCAATTTGGTCAGTGGTAATAAGTTTTGGCGTTGCACCGCGGACAGCTGGCGCCGGGACGCTGTAATGAAAGTGTACAAGTCAAGCAGAGACGAATAGGAAATCATTCCAGCGATGATGCAGGCTTAAAATGGGGAAGTCCACATACATGAGCTACTTTGAAAAAGGGCATATGGTTATGGCTTGGTGCCTGGGAACGAGCGCCTTGGATGTGGTGAAGTTGGTCGGCTGCTCGAGTGCTTCTGTCGTGGCCAGCTATGAAAAGTCGTTGTAGGACAGTGAAACTACGAGTAGACGAAATGATGTTGGACGTTCTTGGCTCATCACAGAAGTGGAGGTCCGCTCTGTAAAGCAGGACAGGAAGAGATCTGTGACAGATCTCAGTACAACGCTGGTGCGGGAACAAGTGTTTTGGAGCACACCGTTCGGCGGCAAACGACTCTTCCATCTTGCCATCCTGATCCTTGGCTGCCATAGCACCTGTGGTAGTAATGGAAGCCCCGTGACAGCTATGGATCAGATGAGCATTTTGCGAACCACCTGCATCCCTTCATGCTTGATACCTTTTACGGACTCATTCCACCAGGCTGTACTTTAAAATCGCGTGACGGGGGTTGTGGTGTCACCGCCAGACACCACACTTGCTAGGTGGTAGCCTTTAAATCGGCCGTGGTCCGTTAGTATACGCCAGACCCGCGTGTCGCCACTATCAGTGATTGCAAACCGAGCGCCGCCACTTGGCAGGTCTAGAGAGACTTCCTAGCACTCGCCCCAGTTGTACAGCCAACTTTGCTAGCGATGGTTCACTGACAAAATACGCTCTCATTTGCCGAGACGATAGTTAGCATAGCCTTCAGCTACGTCATTTGCTACGACCTAGCAAGGCGCCAGTATCCGTACTACTGATATTGTGAATCTTGTACCATAAAGAGCGACGTTCTCCATGAATGGATTAAAGTTAAGTATTCCACCAGCTACGTCTGTTTTTCTCGATTCTAATTCCCTTGTCATGTTTCAGACCTCGCGCCGGCCTGCGTGGGCTGGAACGCGTGCATTTCGGCCTCCTTTAGTTATACGGGTTGGCTCTCCTGCCAACCACAACAGGGGTGACAGTGCGATTTTTATTTGACAATGATGAAGTATCCACACCTGTTATGGCGCATTTAAAACTAAGCCACACTCAAAACTAATACTGCTTAATAAAGTACAATTTTTAACTGCAGCCTAATGGAAGGACGCCTTCCTTCAAATTTATCGAGGCTATGCTGATCACACAGAAGAAATTGCTTATGATTTTTCTCGAGGCCGAGGGCATCTTCCTGCGAGTTAACTGTCAATCTCACTAGGCCAGAATCATAGTATAGTGGTTTGAGGAGCCTTTTAGTGAACTCATGTTGATGGTTTGGTCACCGAACCGCATGATCGGAACCCAATGGAGCAAATCAGGGACGGTATCGGAAGTCAGCTCTGTGCCCAGAAACTACCGGCCCCGTAATTTAAGGGAATTTCCTGACCTGTGGGTAGACGTCTGGTGTCACATACGTCGGGAAACCTACAAATAATCTGTCATTATATATAGCGTACAACACTCACTCTCTCAGGATAATCCTATCGTAACTTCCACATCTAATGATTTCGTCCCGCAAAGAACAAACAGATTTCTAAGTTCATGGTAAACGAATCTTCCACAGCTGTGAAAATACTGTATTGACTGAAATCTTGCGGACAGAAGTCGCTATACCCTATTACGGTTTCGGGATCTTAGCCCCATTATTAGGTTATCTGAAATACAGCAGCAGTAGGACGTCATACCTATGTCCTAACAATTAAGAGGCAAAAATCTGCAGTAAGTGGACCGTGAAATAACATCCCAAATTGTGGCTGCATGTTATTTAACAGTCCATCTACGGTAGATGTTACCTATTATTTGTCAGGACATAAAAATGGCTCTAAGCACTATGGGACTTAACATCTGAGGTGATCAGTCCCCTAGACTCAGAACTACTTAAACCTAACTAACCTAAGGACATGACACGCATCCATGCCCGAGGCAGGATTTTTTAAATTTTTTTTTCAATGTCAGGCTTACCACCTTTGCTGACATACATTTTGTTGTACTACCGCATAAATAGTGTCTACAATGTCCATATGTTGACAAATAGTGGCTAATTAGAAAATTAATTAATTAAGGGAAATGAATAAAACTGAAAATGCACAAATGACAGACATGAAGACTTTGCGGGTAGTACAAATACAGAAGAAACATTCCTGTAGTAATGAAATGAAATTCGTGTCGGGAGCGGCACCTGCTCACGACCCGACGTTCGATAGAGCAAGAGAGCCATCTATCGACTCGTTCTCCAGACGCTGGTGTAAGACTGGGTCGTCTTCTCGAAATTAACTAAGGGTCCGTAAGTGTGATCGATGTCTATCTCGGCTTCTTCATCTATCTCATCTCTCACCCGTCACACCCCATCTGGCCGGCGGGTTGGTAAATGTAAGTCACAAGTAATTAGCTAAGTCTTGCCTATATTTCTTAGCCTGTTGCAGCTTCGTGTGTCCATCCAGGAGAAAATGCCAAAAATCAATTTTGTCCTTTTCCGATTCATTATACACGTAGCCCACCACCATTCCCCTTACCCATGTCACTGCATTAGTTTTTTTGACCGGAAAATAAGATTCTTGGGGGAAAAAAAGTGTGTCTGATAAAATTGTGTGAGGGGCCGATCGTAACAGGAACGCCAATATCTGTTGTGCCAAGTGCCACACTGGAGCCGTCCCACTACATGCTAAACGATGTTCATCAGTGTCCACTGTTGCGCAGCCTAAACATAGTGGAGTATCTGCCAAATGAATCGCGTGCCGCCGTTTATTCGTTGCGAACTTCCTATTTACCACCACATACCATGTTGAGCGTACCGACGTTGGGAGATAAACGTTCCGTATAACGCGCCATATCTGTCGCCAGTTCTTGTCTCGGTACTTCTTTTCCAGGGTATTCCTGGGACACTGGCGCAGTAAGAGTTGGTATACACTCCTGGAAATTGAAATAAAAACACCGTGAATTCATTGTCCCAGGAAGGGGAAACTTTATTGACACATTCCTGGGGCCAGATACATCACATGATCACACTGACAGAACCACAGACACATAGACACAGGCAACAGAGCATGCACAATGTAGGTACTAGTGCAGTGTATATCCACCTTTCGCAGCAATGCAGGCTGCTATTCTCCCATGGAGACGATCGTAGAGATGCTGGATGTAGTCCTGTGGAACGGCTTGCCATGCCAATTCCACCTGGCGCCTCAGTTGGACCAGCGTTCGTGCTGGACGTGCAGACCGCGTGAGACGACGCTTCATCCAGTCCCAAACATGCTCAATGGGGGACAGATCCGGAGATCTTGCTAGCCAGGGTAGCTGACTTACACCTTCTAGAGCACGTTGGGTGGCACGGGATACATGCTGCCGTGCATTGTCCTGTTGGAACAGCAAGTTCCCTTGCCGGTCTAGGAATGGTAGAACGATGGGTTCGATGACGGTTTGGATGTACCGTGCACTATTCAGTGTCCCCTCGACGATCACCAGAGGTGTACGGCCAGTGTAGGAGATCGCTCCCCACACCATGATGCCGGGTGTTGGCCCTGTGTGCCTCGGTCGTATGCAGTCCTGATTGTGGCACTCACCTGCACGGCGCCAAACACGCATACG
Organism: Schistocerca gregaria; assembly: GCF_023897955.1. NCBI lineage: Eukaryota > Metazoa > Arthropoda > Insecta > Orthoptera > Acrididae > Schistocerca > Schistocerca gregaria. The sequence continues at coordinate 373,369,831 of NC_064922.1, forward strand.
ACTATCATTGGCACCAAGGCAGAAGCGACTCTCATCGCTGAAGACGACACGTCTCCATTCGTCCCTCCATTCACGCTTGTCGCGACACCACTGGAGGCGGGTTGCACGATGTTGGGGCGTGAGCGGAAGACGGCCTAAAGGTGTGCGGGACCGTAGCCCAGCTTCATGGAGACGGTTGCGAATGGTCCTCGCCGATACCCCAGGAGCAACAGTGTCCCTAATTTGCTGGGGAGTGGCGGTGCGGTCCCCTACGGCACTGCATAGGATCCTACGGTCTTGGCGTGCATCCGTGCGTCGCTGCGGTCCGGTCCCAGGTCGACGGGCACGTGCACCTTGCGCCGACCACTGGCGACAACATCGATGTACTGTGGAGACCTCACGCCCCACGTGTTGAGCAATTCGGCGGTACGTCCACCCGGCCTCCCGCATGCCCACTATAAGCCCTCGCTCAAAGTCCGTCAACTGCACATACGGTTCACGTCCACGCTGTCACGGCATGCTACCAGTGTTAAAGACTGCGATGGAGCTCCGTATGCCACGGCAAACTGGCTGACACTGACGGCGGCGGTGCACAAATGCTGCGCAGCTAGCGCCATTCGACGGCCAACACCGCGGTTCCTGGTGTGTCCGCTGTGCCGTGCGTGTGATCATTGCTTGTACAGCCCTCTCGCAGTGTCCGGAGCAAGTATGGTGGGTCTGACAAACCGGTGTCAATGTGTTCTTTTTTCCATTTCCAGGATTGTACATCTCGCGTAGTCGGTAGTCGTGTTGTTGGGAAGGAATCTCTGACATAGCTAAGCTCCAGAAAAAAATACTTGAAATATGATAGCTTCGGTGAAATATGGCCCACATTGATTGCGGGCAGCATTGAAGTGGGTGCTAGTACATCGGCCAACGCACCCGAGATATTGCGAAATTGCGGAAAATCGTACTGACGAATAACGCCCGTGCCTTTTCATATACGTTCACTAGACCAAGTTCACCCTCTCCAGGTGGTAGCGTAAGCGTTGTGTATTGGATCTTAAACAGGTGTCCCACACTCACGTAGGGTCCGAAAGTTGCTTGATCCGTGATGCCATTGTGCGCGTTAAAGGCAGAACATGCGCTACGTGAGTGAGTCGCGGTGCTAGGTATACGTTAACATAGGTCACCCTCTGAATCATATCCAACGCTCTTAATTTCTCTAACAGCACCATTGTCCGCATCAGCGTCAATATGCGTCGGTAGTTATCCGCTGCTGTCGGCTGCACATCCGTGTGGAATGTAACACCTAGACATTTTATGGTCTTAACTAACATGAGCGGGCCTTTCTCCCCCGGTTGTAATCCTCGACCGACATTCATGCAGCGTGATTCGAACCTGGACCGTAGAAGCAACGCACTTCCGGACTGAAGCGCCTAGAACCGCTCGGCCACTGCGACCGGCTGTCAGGACATAGACGTGATGTCCTACTACAGCTAGATTTCAAATACACATGATGATGGGGCTGGGACCCCGAAACCATTGTGGTGTTTAGAGACTTCTGTCCTGCAAGACTTCAGTCAATAAAGTATTTTACAACTGTGGCGCATTTGTCTACCATGAACATGTTACGGAACACTTGTGGGTGCCCCCTTAGTACTTAGGTACTTGGAAATTCTCAACAGAATCATAAGGCTGTTGCGATGGTCCGTAATTTCATATTTCGTTCACAAAGTGACATGTTCCAGAAGTCAACGAACTTGGCATCAACCCGAGCCCCATTGTCTATTGTCTTGCGAATCAAGTAGACTTTTATTGGTTTGTTAACGTTGCATATTCGAGTTTTGTCACCTATAAAAAACGAAACTGCATAATTACTTTTTTTGTTTGTTTGCAAGTACACGTCTGCAGCCTGGCACGCACTGAACAGTACATTGCACAACGCTAAAGAGAGAAGTAAATAACGCATCCCATTGGCGAAGTGGAATATTGTGTGGTAATTGGTTTCCTCTATTCGAAGGGGAACAACGCTATAACACTCCTTGCTGAATTGGTGAAACTGTACAGTAACATTGCACCATCGTCTGAGACGACGGTTACATGGCGTAGTCGCTTCTAGCACGGTCAAACAAGTCTGTATGACCAATTGGCAGATCATATCTCTGTGAATAAACGGTAATCGCATGAGAACTGGACGCCCTGGTGCTCGTAGACTGGCTTTTCACGATGGAGGCTGCAGTTTAAAAAGTGAAAATTAGTCATAGATCAGTTTTCAAGGTCTTGCATGACGTTTTGAACATATCAGAGGCAGCTGCCCTCTGGGTTCCGTGACTGCTTGCACCCATTCAAAAAGCCCATCGAACCGAGCCAGCAGCGAGAATGTAGAAGTTGTGTCAGGAGAACCCACATGAGTTCTTCATCCACCTAACCACCATAGACGTTTTCTTCTGAGAGACTTCTAAATCGAAAAACTGTAAAAATGCTTGATATGGGTTTCTTCCAAAAATGTTACTTAATAATCAATCTTCCATATATACTTCAAAATTATTTTCAGCTGTTATTGATGACCGTTCACTTTTATTATAGATTGATTTACGAAGACCTGTATCGAGTGGCTCTTGAATTCACATCAACTGAAATTCTACAAAAGCTTTTATTATCGATATTATCCATTACAGTTTTGTTTCTTCATTGGCGACTCTTGTTGTTCGATATTCCGAGACTCCTTTTAGGCAGTCCTTGGAGTATTCGTAGGAAGTTCTATGGCACACTTGCTGTGACGTAAGAGCATTTGCTGACGATCTCCAACCGTCGCAAGCCGCCCAAGTAGCACCTCAAAGAAACAGTACAGTACGAAACTAATATTGGAACTAATATATATATATCCTAGATACAGAACTGACGCATCTGGTTTGCCGAGGAATAATCACCATATGCAGTTCTTTTCGAGCTGTCACCCATACGTCCACTGATAGATTTCTGATGGCCTAGCAACGCTTTGCAAGACGCAGAAGCCTACTGCTCACTGCTTAATCAGAGGACGCTACAACATTCTGTGCAGCCAACACGTAACTATCTGAGATCTTCAAAAATATCCAGCACACTGACATATAATACTACTGTATCCACCATGGAATCACTTGAAGTATATACCATCACGGCAGGTTTGGTGGGGAGGTTTGTGGGAACGCATGATAGGGTCCGTCAAGCGTAGCTTGAGGAAGGTGCTTGTTCGCTCTCAGGTGGATGAAGACAGCTTAGACGCTTTATTGATGGGAACTAAAAACTAAACTCCTCCCGAGTAGGCCATGAAGGCGCAACAATACAACGGTACTGACCAGCTGCCGAGTCGTCCTCAGCCCGCAGGCGTCACTGGATGCGGATGTGGAGGGGCTTGTGGTAGGCACACCGCTCTCCCGGCCGTATGTCAGTTTCCGTGACCGGAGCCGCTACTTCTCAATCAAGTAGCTCCTCAGTTTGCCTCACAAGGGCTGAGTGCACCCCGCTTGCCAGCAGCGCACAGCATACTGGATGGTCACCCATCCAAGTGCTAGCCCAGCCCAGCCTGGTGGCAAACTGTGAGTAGTAATTATTCGACGTGGGCCAGAACCAGTGACTAGGAAGGGTCGTGCCAAGGAGTTCAGACTCTTAACAGAAATGGTCAACGAGGACATTTAGCACAGATGCAAAAACGAATACCTCTTGTTGCTAGGAAGCTAGCATGAGATAAAGGGATATCCCTCGAGAGAGAGAGAGAGAGAGAGAGAGAGAGAGTGAGAGAGAGAGAGAGAGAGAGAGAGAGAGAGAGAGAGAGAGACTGTAACGTTCCCTCTTTCTGTTTATTTAGGTTTGATTTGTTTGATTGTTATTCTTTATTTCTATTATTCGGAATCTTTTTTTCTTATTAAATTGAGCCTGAAACTTACGTAATAAATACTTCGCGTGAAGTACGATTTGCAGCATAAACAAAAATTAATTTCGGGAATGTAATCCACTGAATATTAAAAGTAAAGTTTTTGAGCAACGCGCGTGACTGACTAGATACATTCAGAGGGTACGTACATTCGCGTGCGAGTGGTTGCGGTCTGATGAGAAATTTTCATTGTGAAATAATTTCGTCGTAACACACTCGGAGATTGCGAACGTACATTCAGAGTAGAGGCACGTACGTTCTATCATTCCCCGTGGCCTGGGTAAAAGAATGGCAATTATTTAAATCTAAGAGTATTTCTTTTGCATCGGACTAGTATTTTTATAAGAAAAAGAAGATTGCAGGTTCTGAATGTCTCGGCAAAACGAATCGGAAGTAATTTTAGCGGCCACGAAAGGAAAGTAGAGAGCACAATCACGTACCTCTATTGTTGAGCAGCGCCGTTTTGAAGATCTTCGGTTCCATCTAAAACTCGCCTTCTCTGCTTAACATAAATACTCCATAGGCATGGGAATAAGGCTTGTTGTGCGATGAAAATAATATAAAACACATCTTGCGTCTTTTAACTCATTCATTTACCACACACACACACACACTAGTAATTAGACAGTACGACATCCCACCAGCCCATCAGAACAAAAAGTAGTCGTTCATACAAGAAATAAAAAACGAAGGGCGAAATTGTTCCTATGTCTCTCAAAGATAAAAAGTTTACCAGATATTTCTCTGGTGTGTCACTGGAACCATTTTTCAGCACCTTTGCGATTAAATCACAATATTTTCAGTTCCTTTACAAGACAGAGAAACGGAGAAGTCGTTCTGCTTGAAGAGGATACGAAAACCACGACACTAGTGGAAGATAGCAGTGGTGGAAGAGATGCAGCAAATATAGGTTGGTGCATAAATTTGTAGTGTTTTTGTTTTGCGTGTTGTTATTCCGGTTGGGGTTTATTTATCGATTGTCATTTTTATTCGTGTTTCACTCTTGGTATTTGAGTTTACGTTTTGCCATTTTGTCTTCTGGCAATAGTGAGTGGAGCTTTGGATGGTAGAAAATAGTGCCAACTGGAGAATCGGAACATTTCCGACATATTCTACTCTTCAGTAGAGTGGTGACAAAAGCAAAGATAGCCAGAAACATTGGCGTCGTGTACGGGGATAATGTCATTGGAAAGCACGGATATAAAATGGTTTTCTCGTTTTAACGGGGACCGTGATGACATTAGTGGCTCTCCACGTTCAGGAAGACATTCGGGGTTTGATGAATAATGGTTCAAATGGCGCTGAGCACTCTGGGACACAACATCTGAGGTCATTAGTCCCCTATAACTTAGAACTACTTAAACCTAACCAACCTAAGGACATCACACACATCCATGCCCGAGGCAAGATTCGAACCTGCGATCGTAGCGGTCGCGCGGGTCTGATGAAGATCGTTTAAACACTTTAACCCACAATGATCCACGTCAGTGAAGTCGAGAACTGGAAAATGTTATGAACTGTGATCCTTCCACCATCGTGCAACATTTGCATGCGATGGGGAAGCTTCAAAAATCAGGTGAATGGCTACCACATGCTCTAAGCCAAAACCACAAAAATTTGTGGGTGGCCGTATGTGGATCTCTGCTTGCTCGCCATCAATCGGCTTGTGACCAACACCGACCGTTCCTATTTTGTATCGTTACTGGTGACTCATGCTAACATGAGGAAAAGGAGGGAATGGTTGGCCCAAATAAAACAACAACCCCCCGTACAAAGACGTACGTGTATCCACAAAAGGTAAAGATATGCATCCGGTGGATCAGGGACGGTGTGGTGTGCTGCGAATCGCTTCCCCGCGATGTAACCATTACTGCTGACATCTACTGTCAGTAACTGAGATGTCTTGCAGACTCAATCCGAGAACAACGACCAGGATGAGTGTGTGAAGTGGTGCTACTCCTAGATAACGCCTACCCGCATTCTACTAGAATGTCTAAAAGTATTATACAGAAGTTGGGTTGTGAAGTCATACCTCACCTGCCTTATCTGATCTTGCGCTCTCGTATTTTCATCTTTTCCATTCTCTATTGAACAGCCTTCAAGAAACTTCCTTTCCGGATGAAAATGTGCTCCGAAATGGCTCTACGAGTTCTTCGCCTAAAAATCACATGATTTCTAAAGTCGCAGAATCGAAAAGTTGTCAGACTTTTGTAAATAGTGAAGAAGAATATATTATTGATGACTACAGTCTCTGTGTCACCTTCTGTGGTCTAGGGGAGCCGGCACGGTAGCTCAGCGTGTTCGGTCAGAGGGTTAGCTGGCTGGCCTCTATAATAAAAAAAAAAAAAAAAACAACTGAGTTAATGGATCAAAGACGTCCGCCCCGAGCAGATGCAACGAACTAAAACGAACAAAATGAGACAAAAAAAAGGGGGCGTCTTCAAACAAAATGTCCTCGGTCCCGGGTCGATCCCCGCCACCACTTAAACTTTGAATAAAAATTATCAGCAATGGCGGCCGAAGACTTTCTGCATAAGCAGTCAACGTCATTCAGCCAACGGACTTGTCAGACAGCGGAGGAGCAAACAGAGGTTCAGGGCACCCAGTTGCCCTTCGGGTGGGAAACTGCCGAAAAGTGTTCTCGAATTTGGACTTATGCGAACGAACGACATTGCGCCATTGTCAGTTGTCTATCGTTCGAACTTTCTTTCGAGTGCTTTCTACAATCCGCCACATAGTTGGGTTGCCTCTGCAATGTGCCCTTGACCTTAACTGATGCACTGTTTTTGGCTTTTTGTTGCTATGATCCGCAACGGTATTCCCTTTTACTTTCGAGAAGATGTGCGTGGATTTCTCCACGGCTGTGGGTGGCTTCACGGACTTTGCTCCACAGGTTTAAAAAATTGTAGAAAAAATTAAAAAATAAGTAAAACACAAGTACTCGGGAAAAAAATTAAAAAAGAACCTTCTCTGTTACATATGATACCCTCTCCCACCCTCCACCCCTTTCCTTTCCTCCTTTCTTAGTTTAGGTAGAATTATAATAGGCGTAGTTAGGGGCCAACGTCTGAAGTGACGCAGATATTGTTATTATTATTATTTAGCGTAAAATAGCGGTTGCAAATAGACCCTTCACTAGTTTAGGTATCTTTATAATCAGCTAAGTGAAGGAGGGAAAAAGTGGTGAAGTTAAGTAGGAAATCAAGGTTAGAGTTCCAGTCTGACAACAATTTTCACTGTCGTTATTCAGATACGCAACTGATGGTGGTTCATATTTGCAATTGCGAATACATTTCCTGTACTATTGGGGAAAGCTGGATTCTCCCGACAGCCATAAGGATTTAGTTATCACTTTAAAAAAGTCAATCTGTGATCAAGAAAATTGATCTGTATATTCACTCTTTCATGCAGAACATTCTTTTTTTGCCATGGTGATATAGCGGAGATATAGGTAGTATAAATTTCCATTTCGGCTGTTCAGGAAACGTCCCACCTCGTCGTCGTCATTCTGGAAATGCTTGCATCATGCTAGTTTCTTCGTATGAGGTAAGAAGAAGAAGTCACTCGGTACCACGTCAGGAGGACATGAGGTAAAATTTGATAGCAGGAGTGACTGCCTTCTGTGCAGAATCAGCTGAGGCGTTGAGTTGGAGCAAATTTACCCCTTGTCCTTGGGCAGTTCCCCGTGACGCTTCTCCTCGACAGCCTCCGGGAAGATCCGTCACGAGATTTCGGTAGCAGGCTCCTGACGCGGTTTGCCACTCAGCAACGTAGTCCATTAGTAGCGCCCGCACGCGCAGACGTGCGCTCGCACATTGTGGCAGCCCCACAAAACACTCACCATCACCTTGCTCGATGACGGTTGCATCTTCGCCGTTTTTCAAGGGTGGTGGACCTACATAGTCTCTCTGCTTGCTTTACTCCGCCTTCTCGGTATGATAATTATACACCTACTATGAGCGTACACAATTTCTGCTGAATTAAATACGGGAACTTTACAACAAGCGTTAGAAGTGCGAAGTTTTCTATAACCTCGTCGTGTATAAATCAGTAAGCCTATCGGTAATTCATTTTATGCTGAAGGATACAAGATCAAGCAATGAATTAAAATTTATGCGACAGCCAGGACTTGAGTCTCTTGCTTACTACGCAGATGGACTAACCACTACATCACTGTAGCATTAGGGCTGCACGGATTATCCTAGTTCAGTGCCCTCTCTAACAGAAATTTCAATTCAGACCTTCAGTCTATTTTCCCCCTACTTATATTAAAGGTTCCGTTGTGTAAATATTGAGTTGGTGCATAAGTTTGTAGCGTTTTTTTCCCTAAGCTTTTTTTTCAGCCTACATCCTCAATTAATTGCTGAATTTATTCCTGTCTCTGTCTTTCACTATAATTTTTACCCTCTACAGCTTCTTCTAGTACCTTAGAAGCTATTTCCTGATGTCTTAAGAGATGTCGTACTATCCTGTCCCTTCTTCTTGTTAGTGTTTTCCATGTATTCTTTTCCTCCCCGGTTATTTCCATCATCGCTTCTTCGATGCACAGATTGAACAGTGAGAGCGAAATACTACATCCCTCTCCTACACCCTTTTTAATCCGAGCACTTCGTTCTTGCACAAAAATGGGTCTGAACACTATGGGACTTAAGTTCTGAGGTCATCAGTCCCCTAGAACTTAGAACTACTTAAACCTAACTAACCTAAGGATCGTAGCAGTCGTGCGGTTCCGGACTGAAGCGCCTAAAGCCGCTCGGCCACCGCGGCCGGCAGTTCTTGCACATCCACTCTTATTATTCCCTCTTGGCTCTTGTACATATTGTATGGGGAGAAGAAGACCTTGTGGCGCAACTTGGCTAGAAGAAGGGATCGATTGGTAGGACATGTTCTAAGACATCGAGGGATCACCAATTTAGTAGTGGAGGGGAGTGTGGAGGGTAAAAATCGTAGAGGGAGACCAAGAGATGAATACACTAAGCAGATTCAGAAGAATGTAGGTTGCAGTAGGTACTGGGAGCTGAAGAAGCTTGCTCAGGATAGAGTAGCATGGAGAGCTGCATCAAACCAGTCTCAGGACTGAAGACCACAACAACACCCGTCTATCCCTATAGCTTATCCCTATTTTTCTCAGAATTTCGAACATCCTGCACCATTCTATACTGTCGAAAGCTTTTTACATATCGACAAATTTTATGCAGTAAATTGATTTTTCTTTAGTCTTCCTTCTATTATAACCGCAACGTCAGAGCTGCCCCTGTGGTGTTTTTACCTTTCCTAAAGCCAAACTGATATGCATTTTATTCTTCTTAGCAAATTCGATGCATGAGCTGTTAAGCTGATTGTGCAATAATTCTCGCACATGTCGGCTCTTGAAATCTTTGGAATTGTGTGTATGATGTTTAAGTCAGATGGTATATCGCCAGTCTCATAAACTCTACACACCAACGTGAGTAATCGTTTTGTTGCCACTTCTCCCAACGATTTTAGAAATTTTGATGGAACGTTATCTATCCCTTTTGTCTTATTTGATTTTAAGTTCAAATGCTTCAAATGGCTATGAGAACTATGGGACTTAACTTCTGAGGTCATCAGTCACCTAGAACTTAGAACACTAAAACCTAACTAACCCCAGGACATCACACACATTCATGCCCGAGGCAGGATTCGAACCTGCGAGAGTAGCAGTCGCGCAGTTCCGGACTGAAGCGCCTAGACCCACTCGGCTGATTTTAAGTCCTCGAAAGCTGCTTTAAATTATGATTCTAATACTGGGTCCCCTATCTCTACTTCATCGACTACTGTTTCTTCTTCTATCACGTCACAAACAAGTCCTCCCTATCATAGAGGCCTTCAGTGTAATCTTTCCATCTATCCACTCTCTCCTCTGCATTTAACAGCGGAATTCCCATTGCACTCTTAATGTTACCGTTCCCACTCTTACTTTCACCGGAGGTTGTTTTTCACTTTTATACATGCTGAGTCAGTCCTTCCGACAATAATTTCTTTTTCGATTTCTTCGCTTTTTTCTTGCAGCCATTTGGCCTTAGCTTCCCTGCACTTCCTATTTATTTCATTCCTAAGTGACTTGCATGTCTGTATGCCTGAATTTTCCTGAACATTTTTGTACTTGCTTCATTCGTCGATTAACTGAAGTATATCTTCTGTTAACCATGGTTTCTTCGTAGTTATCTTCTTTTTACCTATGTTTTCCTTTCCAGCTTCTGTGATGGTCCTTTTAAGAGACTTCCACTCCTTTTTAACTGTTACGCCTACTGGGCTATCGCTTATCGCAACATATATAGCCTAGAGAACTTCAAGCGCGTTTCGTCTTTCCTTAGTAGTTCAGTATCCTGCTTCATTGTGCATATATCCACATTGAGCTCTTAGCATTTCCCTATCATATTTTCTAGCTTCCATAACCCTTTCAAACTTTTGACATTCCACGCACCGACTCGCAGAACGTTATCTTTCGTTGGTTATTAAATCTTTTTCTCATGGTCACCTCCTTCTAGGAAGTCCCCTCCTGGAGATCGGAATGAGGTACTAGTGCGAAATCTTTGGCCAACGAAGGTATCATCACGACACTTTTTCAATTACAGAACATATGCCTTGTGGATACACATTGTGTCTTTAATGCAGTGGTTTCCATTGCTTTCTGTACCTTCATGCCATTGATAATTGCTGATTCTTCCGCCTCCAAAAGGCAGGCAGTAAGTTTTCTTTGCCGCCCTGATCCTGTGGGAGCCTAGACGTTAATAATTCGGACGCCGAAGAGAGTGAGAGCCATGCCCCTCGGGTCCAGAAGATACTGGACATCGTCGATAGATAACCCTTCACGGATGAGGATCACCACACTGTCACTGGTATCCAACGCATGAGAGACAAAAGGGATGTACTGAAATGGGTTAACAAAACCTTCAACATGAACTTCTTATAAGAGTGACCATCTAAGTCCACCACGTGAAGTGTTTGATGGAGCATCACCAGTTTATGGTGCACATGGATCGTGTTTACATTAATCTTAGCTAGGTGATACACCATGTCTGTTGTGGCAGTCCTGCTGTCGAGACATTGGGTCCACCAGTGGTATCCGGCTGGCACAGACTGCACAAGTGATCGAAGGCACAACGTTCACTTTGATGAGGTAACGGGGGTCACAAACGGTGGAACGTACCTACCTACGGTAATCATAAGCCGTTCTGATTCCTCCTCTACATAGTCCGCTTAAGAAACAGAAGCAGCACCAGTGCATTGTCTGGAGGTAGAATCACCGGATCACCGCTGCACGTCGACGTCTTTCAGAGACGGCTTGTTAACAGAGGGCATAGGTGATGGTGGGGTAGACGTCACATGCTGCAGAGAACAAACGGCTAAAATAAATTGGGAAGGAAACATAGGTGGGGAAGGAAACACACTCAACAGCAGGCCTTCTGAGATGGATGTGTCTTCTGACGCTGGTTCGCCATCCTGTGCGGCCATTATGAGAAGATAATCGTCATATGGCACACGAGTACGTTTCTTGCCCTTTCTTGGAGACTTCTGTTTCCTAACGTGTTGTTCCGTATCGGGTTGAGAACGACTGTCACCTGACCCCACCCCGACGGGAAGGAAAGCAGAGGTTGGTGCAACCCTCGTGTCGACGTCCGTCACTACAGTAACATCGCTTCTCGCGTTCTGACGGACGTCCGAAGGTGTCGTTTCTGCCGAAAGTGATGGATAGGGATTCTGAAGACTCCCCCCTCCGTCAGTGTCCACAGCGATGGCAGATCGGAAGCACTCTGGGCCAGTGCATCCGCTATCTTTTACATCTGCATATATACTCCGCTAGCCACCAAGCGGTCTGTGGCGGAAGGCACAATACGTGCCGAGGTCATATTTCCCCCGTCTGTTCCACTCGCGGATCTAGCGAAGGAAAAACGACTGTCTGAACGCCTGAGTACCAGCTCTAACTTCTCTTATCTTTGAATGGTGATCATTGCGCAGCCCCTTCCGCTTAGCGCGTCGTCTATCTGCAAGTGTGTCCCACTTCAAACTTTCTGTGAGATTTGTAACGCTCTCGGGATGGCTAAATGTTACCAGTCACGAATCTTACCGCTCTTCTTTGGACCTTCTCAATCTCTTTAATGAGACCCAACTGGTAAGGGTCTCATACAGACGAACAGTACTGTAAGACTGAACGAACTAACGTATTGTAAGCTATTTCCTTTGTTGAGAGACTGCATCGCTTCAGGATTCTACATATAAGCCGCACTCTAGAGTTCGTCTTGCCCGTTACTTGTGTAATCTTTTCATTCTATTTGCCCGCATATCGTGGTCGTGCGGTAGCGTTCTCGCTTCCCACGCCCGGGTTCCCGGGTTAGATTCCCGGCGCGGTAAGGGATTTCCTCTGCCTCGTGATGGCTGGGTGTTGTGTGATGTCCTTAGGTTAGTTAGGTTTAAGTAGTTCTAAGTTATAGGGGACTAATGACCATAGATGTTAAGTCCCATAGTGCTCAGAGCCATTCTATTTGAGATCACTTCGAATAGTCACAACCAGATACTTGACGGATGTTACCGCTTCCAAAGACTGGGCATTTATTTTGTACTCGTACATTAATAGGGATTTTCGCCTTGTTATACGCGGTAGTTACACATACTAATATTGAGAAATAATTGTCAGACATTACAACACGCATTTATTTTCTGCAAATCCTCATTGATTTGTTCACAACTTTCGTGTGATACTACTTTCCTGTAGACCACAGCATCATCGGCAAACAGTCTAATACCGCTGTCAATGCCATCAACCGGATCGTTTATGAAAACCGTAAAAATCAGTGGACCTATTACACTGCCCTGGGGCACACCTGAAGTTACGCTTGTTTCTGTTGAAGCCACCCCGTTCAGGACGACATACTGCTCCCTGTCTGTTAGATAACTATCTATCCAACCGCATATGTCATCTGATAGGTCTTAAGCGAGCACTTTTTGGAGTAAGCGACGGCGAGGAACTGAGTCGAACGCCTTTCTTAAGTCGAGAAATCGAGCATTAACTTGGGAGCCGGTATCTAGAGCCTGTTGTATATCATGCACTATGTCTCGCATGACCGCTGCTTCCTAAAACCGTGCTGGTTTCTGCAGCACGGTTTTTGGAAGCAGATTAGATTCTCAGAGCATAGAAAGGTCATTATGTCTGAACACAAAATATGTTCCACGATTCTACAACAAATCGATGTCAGTGAAATTGGCCGGTAATTATGTGCATCCGATTTTCTACCCTTTTTTACATTGCTATGTCCTGGGCCTCCTTCCAGTCCCGTGGAACTTTCCACTGTTCCAATGATCTCTGATAGATGATGGATAAAAATGGTGCTATATTTGTAGGATAGTCAACATAAAATCTTACGGGGATACCGTCTGGGCCAGATGCCTTCCCGGCGTCTAAGGATCTTAACTGTTTTACAATCCCAGATACATTAAACATTACGTCAGCCATCCTTGCGTTTGTTCGATAGTTGAAAGGGGTGTAGGTGACACTCAGCACTGTAGGTCTTATGGATGGCACGACATTCCCTACCCGCGTCTGAATTAGACACCTGCAGAGCCAATCTGATTGGACATGGCCCTCCTTGCCACTGCCCGCATAAGTTCGCGGCTGGCTGTCATACTTGAAGATCGGCCGCACTCTGCCAGTCATCAAATAAGATGGCACGTGTTTTGTCAGTTCAAGTTTGATCTGACACACGCCATTTCTTCTGAGGTAGGTTTCGAGGCTGACGACGTTACCGTAAGTTTGAAAGTCAGAGACTACCATGTCTTGCAGTACTTCAAAAGAAAGTTCGTAATCACGCAGGGTGCGGACGCCGAACCCTGCGTGATCAACCGAAACGTGTTTGGCGTGGCCATATGGGTGTTTAAACTTCAGTCCTGGGGTGAAACGTTGCACATCAGCGCAAATTTCTTCTCCCCGCAGTTTGATGTATACAACGCTGATCATGGTGTAGATCATCTTGAGATGCGAGTTGAAGTTCGTCAAGCATGAACTGTTCCACTTGGTGTGCTAGAGGTCGTGCATGTTCCGCTTGAAAGGTGATCTTGATAGTCAGACGGCGGTAAGACAACGCCATTATAGGTCAGAACTTGAGTGAATGTGGCGTCTTAAGACTGCGCGCTAACGTGTAAACAACAACTGGCCTGTGGTAGCGCCGAGAACGTCCGCCTAATGTCACGGCTATGGGCCAGCTTACTGCTTCGGTTATCCGTGCACGAATCACGACCACCCTCAAACTTCCATAAGTCGTCGTCCACGTGTCACAACCTGTACTCGTATGTATGTATATTCCCGTCCAAGGCCTGGTATCGGCGAATAATGTTATTACGATTTACGATGCAATGTTCCTTTGGAGATGCATGCACGTCCGAAGGAATACTGCATCGTATTTCTTAATAATAACACAGGCACTGCTATTGCGTATCTGCACCAGTAAATTATAGCATTCGAGATTGGCGTCAGTCACTCTAGTTGGGGCAGGTGTACAGCTCTTTTTAACAAAAACGCAATGCAATAAATGTGTATGAGGTTTCATTTGAAATAAAATTTGGTTTATCTAATTTTAAAAATCTCATTATGAAATATTAAAATTTGCAAATATACTGAAACACGTAGTTATTCCGAGAAAAAACGTGTACACACAGTTCTAACACTTATTTTGCCTGGGTGTGGTAGTTTTAAAATATTCAGGGATACATAAAGCTACGTCACAACCTGGACCCCCACCAAGATGTTTCTCTTCGGCATGTTTCACCCTTCTGGCTCTTATCATCGGAACACGCTTTCCAGACACGTTTTGGGTGCTGTTTTTTATGATAGTTTCTGCTGCCATAATTGTTTTACGTACGTTCATTTAGTAGATACAAGATTTCAAACTGCTTCACTAAATTATTTTCTTTTATTCATTACTTACCTCAGCATTAGGCCATGCAGAAATCTCGATCAACTTCAGAATCATCATGGAATCGGCAATTTCTTCTTCCAGGGCGATGAAAACATCTCTATCATAGCAATTCCCAATACCAAAACTATGTAGAGCCCGAGCTCTTGGCCATCAAATATCTAGGTATCAAACGAAAGCAGTATGGGACTCAATACAGAGCAAAAGCACACAAAGCGCTGCTGTGTAGTAGGATAGTTCTGAATTCACAAGGACAATGCAGAAGCCTTCCCTTGTGCAGTATACATGGCTACCAACTGGGGGCATGAGGCGCAATGTAAACTACGAATTTTTCTACACACAAGACGATCAAGAATCGGGCATCCTCCGTCTTATTATCCGCCACTGGGTCCTACAAAGCATTTAGAGCCTATCGTGGACAAAATAGTTTTGTCTTCAAGGAAATTGATTTAGGTAGTACGTCAAACATGAGGGCGATGGTAATCTAGCGGGTGTAACTAAGTCATTTATTATGTATAAAGGTAATGCAGTAAATCGATAATTTTTTTAAAATTTTGCAGTAAATAATATCACGTAGTGGTCGTTAATGTAGTGAGAAACTGTATCCTTACACTGTAATCTACTTAATCTACTGTCAGTATTATGCAGGGAGTAAGTATATTCATTTATTTATTGTATGTTTAAGATGTTCATATATTTCGAGGTACTACGTAATTTCTTTGGTAGCTGAAGTATGCAAACAAAAAAGTGTTACTCGTGAAAACACGGATGCCGTGTTCAGATCTGCCAAAAAAAAGGGGGCTGTTTTCGTTTATTTCGCTTTTCCCCACACCAGTTCAACCTCACTGTTAAAACCGCTCAAAAGAACCGGTTTCTGAAATAACCAATTTTCAGTTTTTTTATTTCTGTTATTTCTGTATTAAACGCAGCAGTCGAATAACGATTGAAAAATTAGACTCGTCCAGTATCAAGAAACATAGAATCAAAATATTAAATGAAACATTCAGATAAAAGAAAACTCCGTCCACCGTTCGCTGGCCTTCTCGAAAACTGATAAGTGGTTGATCATTACAAGTAATAAGCGCCGAAGTGGCGTCAAATCGAAAGACTTGCACCATGCGAACGGCCTCCCCGACGGGAGGCGTTCGTCACACGTTTTTCGTATTTCGCATTACAAGTAATCACTAGTATCCTCCTATAGATTCTAATTTTTGGAAACCCTGTTCAAAAGTCATGTTGTAATCGGGGAACATATTACTATTTGGATATTGCGAACAGTCAGTGCTAAAGGGTGAAAAGTGAGTTTGGAGAACTATATTGTTTATGTTAGTTCGTCCATTTTCAAGGGCTACAAGCAGATAAAGGCATATTATGTATACACTGGCAGCAGATCTGCTACTTTCTATTTTTATTGTATACTATCAATGAATTGTTAAGTTTTTAAGTTATTACTGCTACCATAATTTCCTTTAACCTTTTAAAGTAAATGACGCGTTGTGCTTCATTGCTAGTCACTTTGTAAAAATATTTCCAGAGTAAGGTTGGCGGCATTCTGCAGTACAATGGGTGTCCGTCGATGATAGCGAGAAATGTAGATCAGTGTAGGTCAGATGGGGGGGGGGGGGGGGGGGGGGTAGGGAGGGAGGCGGCGCAAGTCTTGCACACTACACGTATACGTATACTTTAAGCCATGACACACTCTAACGGGGACATTATCAAGCAATTCTGTAGCAGTTCTGACGCCATGTTTTTCTTGGTCGTTTCAAAAAAATGGTTCAAATGGCTCTGAGCACTATGGGACTTAACATCTGAGGTCATCAGTCCCCTAGAACTTAGAACTACTTAAACCTAACTAACCTAAGGACATCACACACATCCACGCCCGAGGCAGGATTCGAACCTCCGACCTTAGCGGCCGCGCGGTTCCAGACTGAAGCGCCTAGAACCGCTCGGCCACTTCGGCCGACTTGGTCGTTTCTGTTGGCACTGTTATTAAAATAGCACTGATCGCTTTTCGCATTTTCTATAATAAAGCACAATTTTACGAATAAAAATATTCCTTTTTTTAGTAAAATGTTTATTTAGAAACGAAAAATTTTAGCACTGTTGCTATGTCTAATTGATGTTTGAGTATTTTTACTCGGTTATAGTAAAAAATAAAAAGCACTGTTGCGTCCGAGACCAAACAAATAAGGAAAAATGCCGGTTATTCAGAGTTAAAATATCAGTATCTTTTTTAGTGGTAGGTTTCCGCATCCCTGGCTAGAGATCCTGGGTTGAATACTGGGCAGAAGTACGTATTTTTTCGCATCCCAATTCCTCCAGGACGGCCCCAGGTCCACTCTGCCTGGTGGCAAGGTGTGTACTGGGGTTCCTTGTCGGGAATGAAAGGCGGTCGGAGCGAGGGACCCGCCATCCCTCCCACTCCTTGTGCCGTGCCGAATAGAAAGGCTGCACTCTGTCATGTCCTTACGCCACAGACTTCACCATTAAACTGAACATGAGGAAGCTATTGGTTTCTTGCACTGTTTTCCTAATATGCAGTTGCTTTTATTTTTATGACTTTTTTGGAACTAATAAATATGTGTTGATTTTTTTTTGTACGTCACTGTGCAAGTTTCCATACCACAAATTTTTATATTGCTTTATCACCCCAAGAGGTGTTCAACTTGTAGCTGTCGTATCCGTGAAAAACGTGCCTCGAAGGATTCCAGCACGCCAACACAATAATGTCGAACGATTATAGGTGGCAGAAAAGCAGCAAACGGCATGAGAGCGGCTGATACACGCCGCTGTGGGACCGCCCTGCCGCGTTGACATCAACAGGCCGCCCAGACTAACGGGCCGGCCTTTATCTGAGCTATGCTCGTATACGCGGGGCTTCGAACGGGGGGAAAGCGGCGGCCGCCGGCGTGACCGACATTCGGGCCGCCGCTGCTAGCACCGCGGCCGCGGCTCGCTGCGTCTACCACACGGCTGCGTCCGTTTTCATTCGTGAATGACTCAGTGCAGTGTTTGTCGCCAGAAACCTGTCCAACCTGCGGCTCACACTGCGATAAGATAGCGCTGCTCTTAGCGAGCCGCGCTGCTGTTATTATGCATCCTCTCTAAGCCCGCGGCAAACAGAACTAATCCTGCCGAGGACTCGGTGACGCTATGTGCTTCATCGCTTTCATTGTAACACGCCTTTGCTCTCTACCCATTTGTGTAGTCAGCGGGAATAATACTACGACACTCATTCAGCCGGAATAGGTATTATCAACACTGTACATTTCGTTCAGCTGTTCTTCCAGGTCCTTTGCTGTCTCTGACAGAATTACAATGTCATCGGAGAACCTCACAGTTTTTATTTCTTCTCCATGGATTTTAATACCTACTCCAAACTTTTCTTTTATTTCCTTTATTCCTTGCTCAATATACAGATTGAATAACATCAGGGATAGCCTACAACCCTGTCTCACTCCCTTCCCAACCACTGCTTCCCTTCCATACCCCTCGACTCTTATAACTGCCATCTGGTTGCTGTACAAATTTTAAATAGCCTTTCGCTCCCTCTATTTTACCCCTGCTACTTTCAGAATTTGAAAGAGAGTGTTCAAATCAACATTGTCAAAAGCTTTCTCTAAGTCTACAAATGCTAGAAACGTAGGTTTCCCTTCCCTTAATCTTTCTTCTAGGGTAAGTCTTAGGGTCAGTATTGCCTCACGTGTTCCAACATTTCTACGGAATCCAAACTGATCTTCCCCGAGGTCGGCTTCTACCAGTTTTCCATTCGTCTGTAAAGAATTCGCGTTAGTATTTTGAAGCTGTGACTTATTAAACTGATAGTTCGGTAATTTTCACATCTGTCAACGCCTACTTTCTTTGGCATTGAAGTCTGAGGGAATTTCGCCTGTCTCATACGTCTTGCTCACTAGATGGTAGAGTTTTGTCAGGGCTGGCTCTGCCAAGACTGTCAGTAGTTCTAATGGAATGTTGTCTATCCCGGGGAACATTAACAAAAGTAAAACGAGGATAATGGAATGTAGTTGAATTAAGTCGGGTGATGCTGCGGGAATTAGATTAGAAAATGAGACACTTAAAGTAGTAAAGGAGTTCTGCTATTTGGGGAGCAAAATAACTGTTGATGGTCGAAGTAGATAGAATATAAAATGTAGACTGGCAATGGCAAGAAAAGAGTTTTTGTAGAAGAAAAATTTGTCAACATCGAGTTTAGATTTAAATGTCAGGAAGTCGTTTCTGAAAGTATTTGTATGGAGTATAGCCATGTATGGAAGTGAAACATGGACGATAAATAGTTTGGACAAGAAGAGAATAGAAGCTTTCGAAATGTGGTGCTACAGAAGAATGCTGAAGATTAGATGGGTAGATCACATAACTAATGAGGAAGTATTGAATAGGATTGGGGAGAAGAGAAATTTGTGGCACAACTTGACAAGAAGAAGGGATTGTTTGGTAGGACATGTTCTGAGGCATCAAGGGATCACCAATTTCGTATTGGAGGGCAGCGTGGAGGGTAAAAATCGTAGAGGGAGGCCAAGAGATGTATACACTAAGCAGATTCAGAAGGATCTAGGTTGTAGTAGGTGCTGGGAGATGAAGAAGCTAGCACAGGATAGAGTGGCATGGAGAGCTGCATCAAACCAGTCTCAGGACTGAAGACCACATGACCACAACAACAACAGTATCAGAAGTGAAGACCACAACAACAACAAGTTCAATCACGTGTAGACACCGAATGCGGGCTCCATTTAATGGATCTCCGGCAAAACAAAGTGGCAAAAGGAAATGATTTTCAGACCACAAACAATATGTAAGTAGGCTGTTTAGGTTTTTTATATTGGTAACGCCACGTAGCGCTCTGTATGAAAATCACTGGCTGTGCTGTGTGCAGTCAGTGGCTGGTTGGCATTGTTGTAATACTCGCCGTTGTAGTGTTGGGCAGCTGGATGTTAAAAGCGCGTAGCGTTGCGCAGTTGGAGGTAAGCCGTCAGCAGTGGTGGATGTGGGGAGAGAGATGGGGGAGTTTTGAAATTTGTAAGACGGGATGCCATGAACTGCTATATACATTATGACTTTTGAACACTATTGAGGTAAATACATTGTTTGTTCTCTATCAAAATCTTTCAAAAAAAATGGCTCTGAGCACTATGGGACTTACCTACTCTGGTCATCAGTCCCCTAGAACTTAGAACTACTTAAACCTAACTAACCTAAGGACATCACACACATCCATGCCCGAGGCAGGATTCGAACCTGCGACTGTAGCAGTCAAAATCTTTCATTTGCTAACTATGCCTATCAGTAGTTAGTGCCTTCAGTAGTTTGAATCTTTTATTTAGCTGGCAGTAGTGGCGCTCACTGTATAGCAGTAGCTCGAGTAACGAAGATTTTTGTGAGACAAGTGATATGTGAAAGGTATAGGGCCATTCTTTTGTAGGGATTATTGAAAGTCAGATTGCGTTGCGCTAAAAAATATTATGTGTCAGCTTAAGCACAGCCTTGCACAATATTTCTAAGGGGACGTTTCAAATATCCTTACTAACTAACACGAAACACGTATGATTACCAAGACACGCGTATTGGGAGGTGAGAAACAGATTACCGTCGACCTACCGCTGTGCTGTAAGGGTGCCGCGGATGGCGAAAAGAAACAGCATCCTGAACGATCACTCCTGGTTGTTGGGCCTTAAGGCGCGCAACAGTCTGGTTGGTATCTCACCGCGGCCTGTGGCGTCTCCAGAGAGGACGTTTATGGTTGTATGTATTCATTTGTACTTTTTTATTTCACCTGATAAGATTAGGGCCCTCACGTCTTTTCTTGCATTTAACAAGACACTCTTAGCGAGTCAATATTACAATCTGTACAGTACTTGAGCAATATACAGGGCGATTCAGCTAAGCTGTTCACCTCAGTTGTGAAGGGCAGTCAAATAAAAACGAGACATATAGAAGAAAGTAAGTAAAGTCTTTCTTATTTCGAACATAATCGCCGTAGCTATTAACACGGGGTGTTCAAATAGTCTCTCCGCAGTGCCGACTGATTGTTACCCGCTCGTGCACTATGCCGCACTGAATTTACCGAAATGAAACTCAGTGAAATACAAGTTATTAATTTATTGAATATTCATTTACAAATTTTCACATTAAATGTTGGAAGTGTCCCCCCTGATGAATACACAATTCCATTCGTCTAATCATGTTTCCAAACACAAGCTGTAATATTTCTTCTGTAACAGAAGCAGTGAAACTGAATGTTGCAGTTTTTAATTCATTGATGGATTTTGGACGGGTGTTATAGACAGTTGCTTTCGCTATACCCCAGAAGAAAAAGTCAGTTGGTGTTAGGTCAGGCGATCGTGGAGGCCAAAGTCCCTGTGAAATTATGCGATCACCGAAAACAGTAGCAAGCAGTGACATTGAAACGCGAGCTGTATGCGCGGTTGCACCTCCTTGTTGAAAATAACCGTTCAGTATTTCACTTAACACAAGTTCTCCTATGAATGGGTACAGAATATCATTGCAGTATCGTTGTGCGTTTATTGTTTGGTTGAAAAATATGGGACCCACAATCCGACGTCTAGAAATTGCAATCCAAACTCCTATTTTCGCAGAATGAAGTGGTTTCTCGTGAATACACAATCGATTTGCAGTACTCCACATACGAGAATTTTGCGAGTTCATGTACCCGGATAAATGAAACCACGCCTCATCAGTGAAAAACGTTTCATTAAGAATATCTCTTCCATTTTGTTGAACGAAATTATTGAACCATTCACAATAATGCAGTCTCTTGCCATGATCAGTATTTTTCAGTTCTTGCACGGCTACATCACTTTGTAAGGGAAGAGTTCTAATTTTTTCCTTACAACTGTGTGGGCAGTTCCGACAGTAACATCGATTTCATAGGCGAGTTTTCTTACTGACTTGTTCGGACTCTGACATTTTATCGGAAACAGCGACTAGTTTATCCTCAGACAAAACGTAGGACGACCACTTCTCGGCGCATATGTCACTGAACCCGAACTTCGAATTTTGTTAATCAAATCTCGCATAGTATCGCGATGTGGGAGTGTTGTCTCCGGGAAAACTGAATTAAATATTTGACGAACTGAAACTGTGTATTTAGCGTCAGCATTGAACACATGTTCGACTAAAAACATACGTTCTTCAATGGTTAGCATTTTAACCGTGACAAAAACAAAACAAACGAACAAAGGAACTAAACATAAACGTTCACGTCAACACGTAACGACACACACCAACGATACTACTGATGCTGGTTGAGATAAACGAAACAGTGGAATGTTGGGAGAGTCCACTTGAAGGGAAGTAACCCAGGCAGGAGAACAATCATACGGCACTCGCGGCCAACAATCAGACGGCACTGCGGAGAGACTTTTTGAACACCCCGTACATTTATCCGATTGTGAGACAATGTTTTCAATTATAAAAGGTTTACGTTGTCTACGGAACCATAATTATACCCTGGGATATCGAAGCAAATCGAAGGCCACGAATGTCTTTCTGCAAGGCTCCAAAAACACGGAAATCGCAAGGGAAGCGTTGGGGATTACATGGGTGACGTAGTGTAGTCTTTCACAATCTTGGCAACATTTGGGCGGACATTATCCTGCTACAGAATGATGCCGTCCGTCAATATTCCTGGGTGTTTCGTCCCGATTGCGCGCTTCAATTTTTACGAAGTGTTCATGTGCCGCTGTGCGCAAATTGTGGCGCCATGTTCCAGAAAGTAGCGGGCCATTGCAGTCAAAGAAGGATTTCATCATGACACTTCTGGAGCTGACGTGCATGTTCTTTCGACTACGGTGCAGACGTTTCGCTGGGAAGCCATTACACATCCTCCATAGAGTCCCAGTCTCTCCTCACGCGATGTCTACATTTTTTAAGCCCTGAAGAAAGACACTCGTCGTCGATTTGCGTCGGACGAAGAGGTGCACGAATGGGTACAATTATGGTACCGTAGGCAATCGCAGACATTTTTCCATAAAGGCATTGACCGTTTTATCTGACAGGGGAATAAATTTATTAAAAGTTATAACGATTACTTGCGAAAAATAAACAGTTTACTAATTTTTTTTTCAGTGTGTCTGGTTTTCTTTCAACTACCCACTATATTTCTGCTATCTTTCAAACGAACTGTGAAAAGTGCTCATGAAATGATTTATAGTCTCCTTTCTTACCTATATTAATTGTAGAGATATTAGTATCAATTTCGCTTTTTTTCAAAAAGAACGGCAGTAACTTCTGCTGCTAATTTCGTAGTTGTATGAGAGATGATTTCAATGGAGTTTCATGCTTCAAAATCTGATGAAGTTTCGGAGAAATTACAATATTTAGGATTTATCTGTTTTGAATATTGAACCGGCTCTTGTCTTATGTGTAAGTTGGTGGTGTTATACGGAACTGCACTGTCAGGATCATGCGGACGTCCAGCTTGACACAACTAAGAAGGTCTCCTTACAGAAGCGGAGTAGTGGAGAAAAGTTTAACTTAAAACTGATACTAATGACAACTGGCTGCATGTGACTGGACCGACAGACCAACTGCAAAGCAAAGGCCGTGACATCTGCATTCTTCCAGTTAGGTATGATTTAAACCATGAGTTACCCCAGAACATGATGCCATACGAAAGCAGAGAATGTAAATGGGGGTATACTTACTGTATATCGCCAAAATTTGCAGTGACCCTAATAGCATAAGTAGCTGAACTCAAACGTATCAGCAGATCTTCAGTGTGTTTTTTCCAGTTCAACCGCTCATCAATGGATATACCTAGAAATTTTGAATATTCTACATTAGCTACTGACTTCTGATCAAAGTCTATATTTATTAATGGTATCATTCCATTGACTGTGTGGAACTGTATATATACTATGTTTTGTCAGAGTTTAATGAGAGCCCATTTGCAGAGAACCACTTAATGATTTTATGAAAAACATCGTTTACAATTTCACCAGTTAATTCTTATCTGTTGGGTGTGATAGCTATACTTGTATCATCGGCGAAAAGTACCAGCTTTGCATCTTCGTGAATATGGAATGGCAAGTCATTAATATATATTAAGAACAGCAGAAGACCCAAGACCGAACCTTGCGGCACCCCATTCTTTATTGTTCCCCAGTTTGAGAAATCACTAATTTTTTTGCATATTATGTGAACTGCTTATTTCAACTTTCTGCATTCTTCCAGTTAGGTATAATTTAAACCATTTGAGCGCTGTCCCATTCATATCATAGTACTTGAGCTTATCTAGGAGTATTCCATGGCTTACACAATTAAAAGCCTTTAAGAAATCACAAAAAATCCCTATGGGTGACTTCCGGTTACTCAGAGCATTTAATATTTCATTAGTGAAAGTATATATAGCATTTTCCGTTGAAAAATCTTTCTGGAAACCAAACTGATATTTTGTTAAAACTTTATTTTTGCAAAGGTGAGAAGCTACTCTACAATACATTATTTTTTCAAGAATTTTGGATAAGGCAGTCAGAAGAGAGATTGGGCGGCAGTTGTTGACATCAGACATATCCCCTTTTTTATGTAGTGGTTTAACAATAGGCTACTTTAGTATATCTGGGAAAATACCCTGCTTCAGAGAGCTATTACATATGTGGTCTAAGAATCCTACTTATCTCTTGGGAACAAGCTTTTATTATCCTGCTGGAAATGCCATCAATTTCATGCGAGCTTTTATTCTTGAGAGAGTTTATTATCTTCCTAATTTCAGAAGGAGAGGTTGGTGGAATTTCAATTGTATCAAATTGTGTGGGTAAGGCCTCATCCATTAACTGCCTTGCTTCTTCTAATGAACATTTAGATCCTATTTTCTCTACAACATTTAAAAATGATTATTCAAAATGTTTTCGACTTCCGGCTTGTTGTTTGTCAAGTTTCCATTCGCTTTTATGTCAATGCCGTGTTCCTGTAGTCTTGGTTGCCCTGTCTCCCTTGTAATAATATTCCAAATTGTTTTGATTTTGTTATCAGAGGTATTAATCTCAGTCATGATGCACATGCTTCTGGACTTTATTATAACCTTTCTTAATGTAGCACAGTAGTTTTTATAGTATTTGGTTGTTTCTGGGTCATTACTATTTCTTGTTGTTAGATACAGTTCCCTTTTGTGATTATAAGATATTTTTATTCCTTTAGTAAGCCAAGGTTTTTTGCATGGTTTCTTATAACTAGATTTAACTACTTTCTTGGGGAAATAGTTTTCAAATTCTCTTACAAGTGTATCATGAAATAAGTTATATTTTAAATTAACATCGGGTTCATTGTACACCTCATCCCAGTCTAACTGCTGGTGATTTTCCCTAAAATTTCTAACGGTTGAGTCATTAATTGAACGCACAACTTTGGAGGGTAGTTTTGAATTACTGAATGGAGCTATGTGATATACTGTAACTAGCTGAGCACCATGATCAGAAAGGCCATTCTCGACAGGACAAGAATTTATGTTTTTAAACTTATCTTGGTCTATAAAAGTGTTATCTATCAATGTGCTGCTGTCCTTTATTACCCGAGTAGGAAAATTAATGACAGATGTCAAATTGAAAGAACCGAGCAAGACTTCCAGGTCATTCTTCCTATTACACTCTTTCAGTGAATCAACACTGCAGTCCCCACAAATAATAATTTGCTCTCCCCCTATCTGACAGATAGCACAACAAGGCATCCAAGTTTTCCAGGAATAAATGAAAGTTTCCTGAAGGGGACCTATATACTGTTACAGTTGCAAAAGAGCCTTCCTTCAGTTTGACAGGCACATGCTTCTACGTGTTGCTCTAGACAAAACTTTTTTCTATCTAAGCTTTGTACACAGCGATAACTTTTGACATATATGACAACTCCTCCTCTGACCTTATTCTCTCTAGTCATATGTGCAAATAGAATGTTTGTAAAAAAAAATAATAATAAAAAAAAAACTTTCAGAGTTTCTTTTCAAAATACAATATGTATGACATCTGTACAATGTTTAGCTTTTGTGCAATAAATAACTGAAAGTGTTCTAGGACTTTACGTACACCCTGTATTATCAAGACATCACGGTCTACTGCAATACTCGTTTACGTTCCGATGCAGGGACTCGTGGACTGACTAAAGAGATGCCTACGATATCATTGCACAATCATTCTGCAACGCTGCTGTGTTTTTAATCCTCTTGGGTACTCCGACTTGTGCATGGACTTGAATTTTGAGTTTAACCGATGCCTGTGAGTTTACACCGCACGTCCTGGGTATCGTCTCAGTTGCGCGATAGGAGTCAACATTTCCTGTGAGGAAGGTCACAGTCCGTAGTAATTGACGAAATGTCATCTAGTAAAACAGAATCGATATCAGAAGTTCCCCAAGCAAGTATTATATGCGCTACACTGTTCATAATCTATAAATACGATTTTGGACATAATCTGAGCAGTCCTGTTCGACTGTTTGCAGATAATGCTGTCAGTTACCGTCTAGTAAAGTCTTCAGAACCAATTGCAAAGTGTTTCTTTAACGTCAGTACCGCCATTATACTGTTGTTCATTTACAGTGTTACATTTACACTTAGACAATCATGATTTCGACTTCAAAGTGCCATTATCAAGTGTTTTAAGTGTTATACATTGCCTAAGACGGCATACTGTCGTATTCAAATACACTATTAGACACGTTGTCCAAGAGTCGATCTTCCTGGCAGAGCCTACTGCTTTGTTTCATCACTGAGTACCTCAAGCAGCGCGGCTTCTCAGTGGCCCAATAATACATAATTCTTATATTCTGTTTCCCATGATTTGAAACACAGCTTTAACGCTAAAGAGAGTTCTTTGAAGAAAGAAACTATATCCTTTTGTCGCATCAATCACTCTATTTAATCCCTGCAATCCCTCTATTTAATTTAAATGTGAAGTGACACGTGATACGGACTGATACTGTTTGAGCGCAAAATGCCCGCTCCGCTGGGCTGGTCGTGCGGTAGCGTTCTCGCTTCCCACGCCCGGGTTCCCGGGTTCGATTCCCGGCGGGGTCAGGGATTTTCTCTGCCTCGTGATGGCTGGGTGTTGTGTGATGTCCTTAGGTTAGTTAGGTTTAAGTAGTTCTAAGTTCTAGGGGACTGATGACCATAGATGTTAAGTCCCATAGTGCTCAGAGCCATTTGAACCATCCGCTGGGCTGACTAACACCAGAGACACTCGAAATTTCTCTGGAGTTAATACACTGAGGTGACGAAAGTTATGAGATACTTCCTAATATCGAATCGGACCTCCTTTTGCACGGCATTGCGCTGCAGCTCAACATGGCATAGATTCATCAAGTCGTTGGAAGGCCCCTACAGAAATACTCAGTCTCTATAGCCGTATATACAGGGTGTTACAAAAAGGTACGGCCAAACTTTCAGGAAACATTCCCGCACACAAAGAAGAAAAATATGTTATGTGGACATGTGTCCGGAAACGCTTACTTTCCATGTTAAAGCTCATTTTATTACTTCTCTTCAAATAACATTAATCGTGGAATGGAAACACACAGTAACAGAACGTACCAGCGTCACTTCAAACACTTTGTTACAGGAAATGTTCAAAATGTCCTCCGTTAGCGAGGATACATGCATCCACCCTCCGCCGCGTGGAATCCATGATGCGCTGATGCAGCCCTGTAGAATGGCGTATTGTATCACAGCCGTCCACAATACGAGCACGAAGAGTCTCTACATTTGGTACCGGGATTGCGTAGACAAGAGCTTTCAAATGCCCCCATAAATGAAAGTCAAGAGGGTTGAGGTCAGGAGAGCGTGGAGGCCATGGAATTGGTCCGCCTCTACCAATCCATCGGTCACCGAATCTGTTGTTGAGAAGCGTACGAGCACTTCGACTGAAATTTGCAGGAGCTCCATCGTGCATGAGCCACATGTTGTGTCGTACTTGTAAAGGCAAATGTTCTAGCAGCACAGGTAGAGTATCCCGTATGAAATCATGATAGCGTGCTCCATTGAGCGTAGGTGGAAGAACATGGGGCCCAATCAAGACTTCACCAACAATGCCTGCCCAAACGTTCACAGAAAATCTGTGTTGATGACGTGATTGCACCGAAGTCAACATTACCTTCCTTCAGTTGGGCCAACTGGCGCTGAATCGAGGAAGTACAGTACCTACTGACGAATCTAAAATGAAATCTAACATGGAAATTAAGCGTTTCCGGACACATGTCCACATAACATATTTTCTTTATTTGTGCGTGAGGAATGTTTTCTGAAAGTTTGGCTGTACCTTTTTGTAACACCCTGTATATAATTGCCGTATATATATATATATAATTGCACCAAGTGTTGCGGGTGCAGAATTTTGTGTACGAACTGATCTCTCTATTATGCACCATAAATGTCCAATGGGATTCATGTTGGGCGATTTGGGTGGTCAAATCATTCGCTCGAATTGTCCAGAATGTTCTTCAAGTCAATAGTGAACAATTGTGGGCCTGTGACACGGCGCACTGTCATTCATAAAAATTAGACACGTCCGTAGGTGCCTACAAATGGTCTATAAGTAGCCGAACATAACCATTTCCAGTCAATAATCGGTTGAGTGGGACCAGAGGACCCAGTCCGTCCCATGTAACAATAACACACACCATTATGGAGCTACCACCATCTTGCTCAGTGCCCTGCTGACAACTTGCGCCCACGGCTTTGTGGGGTCTGCGCCACATTCTAACCCTACTATCAGCTCTTACCAAGTGAAATCGGAACTTACCTGACCAGGCCACCGTTTTCCAGTCGTTTAGAGTCCAACTAGCCTATAATAGGCATTGCAAGGTGATGTGTTGTTAGCAAAGGCACTCGCATCGGTCGTCTGTTGCTATAGCCCAGTAACTCCAAATTTCGCAGCACTGTTCTAGCGCATACTTTCGCCTTACGTCCCACATTGATTTCTGCGGTTATTTCACGTAGTGCTGCTTGTCTGTTGGCACTCATAACTCTACGCAAACGCCGCTGCTCTTGGTCTTCAAGTGAAGGGCTTCGGCCGCTGTGTTGTCCGTGGTGAGAGGTGATGCGTGAATTTTCGACGCACTCTTCACAATGTCTCTGAATACTGAATCTCTTACGATTTCCGAAAAGGGATGTCCCATGCGTCTAGCTCCAATTACCACGTTCAGGGTCTGTTAATTCCCGTTTTGCAGCGGTCATCACACCGAAAACATTTTCACGTGAGTTTCTTGAATACAAATAACAGCTCCACCAATGCACTGTCCTTTTATACCTTGTGTACGCGATGCTACCGCCATCTGTGTATGTGCATATTGCTATCCCTGGCTTTTGTCACCTCATGTGGATTATGAGAAACTTCTTCGAGAACATCTCTTTCGTTCGCTCGGTTCGTTTCAGGACACTCCTTATCCTCCGAGTAGCGTTGCGGGTTCCTTCCACATTCGTTGATTGCTACTCTTGCTATACACCGTCTGTGGGGATACCTTTGTGTGAACAAGTGTACCTACTGCATTCGACGTAAAGGAGTTGCATATTTAATTTTTCTTGATTTATAAAAGACATTTATTTCTTCAAACTAATCGGCATTGGGCGCACATGAATGATACGGATAGAATGAACACTACATTTCCTGTGTTCCCCTTTTATACTGGTGTCGCAGCAGTACAACACTGTGATCTGACGCGTTTTGCTATTTGGGTATGGAATCATGAACTTCCGTTTAAGACGGTAATCAGCTTTGTGTTCAGAACAGATAAACCCTAACTTCTATATATTTTAATTACTTCCACACTTATAATCCGATTTTGAAGACTGAAACACTGTTGAATTAATTTATCTTAGAATCACGATGCCACCAGCATGAATTACTATAGTTCCATTTGAAAAAGGGAAGTTGATGCCAATATCATAGTATCAATACAGTTATGATACATGATATGTCCGCTAAAGGCGGCATAAAAAATATTTAGCTAGCAATGGTCGAATTGGTTTATTTATCAAATATTAATATCACACTAATCCGACTCGCTTCTTGAAATATACCAATAACCAGAGGAAAAAGGCTCCTGCCGAGGCACAAAAAAGGTGAAAATGCTCCCCTTTACCTTTAAAAATTTTCGCGAAAATAATGGCAAGCGAACATATTCGCGCTGTTTTAAACATGGAACTCACCTCTCATTTCCACACGCTGACGTAAATGTAATTCGCTCACAACCATCAGTCCATAGCTGATCACTGATCAGCCAGAATATTATGACCACTTTCCTAATGGCCGGTAGGTCCACCTTTGGCACAGATAACAGCGGCGACGCGACATGGCATGGAAGCAATCAGGCCTTGGTAGGTAGCTGGAGACAGTTGGCACCATATCTGCACACACAACTAACATAATTTCGGCAAATTCCGGGGAGAGGGGTGATGAGCTCTGAAGCCACGTTCAGCCACATCCCAGATGAGTTTCCGGCCGCTGTGGCCGAGCGGTTCTAGGCGCTTCAGTATGGAACCGCACTGCTGCTATGGTCACAGTTTCGAATCCTGCCTCGAGCTTGGATGTGTGTGATGTCCTTAGGTTAGTTAGGTTTACGTAGTTCTACGTCTAGGGGACTGGTGACCTCAGATGATAAGTCCCACAGTCCTTACAGCCATTTGAACCAGATGAGTTCGATCGGGTTCAGGTCTGGCGACTTGGGGGGAGGGAGGTGGGGGGCAGCACATCTACTGGAACTCGCCACTGTGTTCCTCGCACCATTCCATCCTACCCTGGTCTTGTGGCGTGGCGCATTATCTTGTTGAACAGTACCACTGCCGTCGGGGAATATGATCGTCATTAAGTGGTGTACGTGGACTACAATTGTAAGTAGGCTGTTGAGGTTTTTTTATTGGTAACGCCGCGTAGCGCTCTGTATGAAGATCACTGGCTCTGCTGTGTGCAGTGTGTGGCTGGTTGGCATTGTTCTAATACTTCCAAGTGCAATTTTTTTTATTGTTCAGACTTTGAGAGAAAAACACTGCAATTTTACTGTGATGAACGATCAGGACTGTCTTTATGGACTGTGAGAAAATTTTAGCTTTTGACCAACATTGTATCAATAAGTGTGTGCATTTGATATCTTTATTATTGTAATTATGAAAATTTTTTTCAAATCTGTTTTGGCCACTGCCCAAAACAATTTGTAAAATTTTTTGTGGGGAGCATGGGGGCTATGTAAGTAGGCTATTTAGGTTTTTTTATTGGTAACGCCACGTAGCGCTCTGTATGAAGATCACTGGCTGTGCTGTGTGCAGTGTGTGGCTGGTTGGCATTGTTGTAATACTTCCAAGTGCAATTTTTTTTATTGCTCAGACTTTGAGAGAAAAACACTGCAATTTTACTGTGATGAACGATCAGGACTGTCTTTATGGACTGTGAGAAAATTTTAGCTTTTGATCAACATTGTATCAATAAGTGCGTGCATTTGATATCTTTATTGTTGTAATTATGAAATTTTTTTAATATTTTGTGGGGAGCATCTGGGCTATGCTTGTAGGCTGTTTAGGTTTTTTTTATTGGTAACGCCACGTAGCGCTCTGTATGAAGATCACTGGCTGTACTGTGTGCAGTCTGTGGCTGGTTGGCATTGTTGTAATACTCGCCATTGTAGTGTTGGGCAGCTGGACGTTAACAGCGCGTAGCGTTGCGCAGTTGGAGGCGAGCCGCCAGCAGTGGTGGGTGTGGGGAGAGAGATGGCGGAGTTTTGAAATTTGTCAGATTGGATGTCATGAACTGCTAAATACATTATGACTTTTGAACACTATTGAGGTAAATACATTGTTTGTTCTCTATCAAAATCTTCCTTTTGCTAACTGTGCCTATCAGTAGTTAGTGCCTTCAGTAGTTTGAATCTTTTATTTAGCTGGCCGTAGTGGCGCTCGCTGTATTGCAGTAGTTCGAGTAACGAAGATTTTTGTGAGGTAAGTGATTTGTGAAACGTATAGGTTAATGTTAGCCAGGGCCATTCTTTTGTAGGGATTTTTGAAAGTCATTGCGTTGCGCTAAAAATATAGTGTGTTAGTTTAAGCACAGTCATGTATAATTTTTCAAAGGGGACGTTTCACAATGAGTGTACGATATGCCTTGGCCGTGGTGGTGCGCTGCACGAGCTCCAGTGCATCCATGGATGCCCACGAGAATATTCATCAGAGAATAACGGAGCCACTGCCAGTTTGTCTGCAACTGTTGTACAAGTGTCAAAGAGCTGTTCCTCTGGAAAACGTCGGATTCGCGCCCTCCCATTGGCATTATGAAGAAGGTATCGGCCAGTGCGCCATCGTCCAGTGCCGATGGTAACGTGACCATTTTATTCGTAGTTGCCGATGTCGTGTTGTTAGTAGTGGCACATGCAAGGGTCGTCGGCTGTGGAGGCGCATCGTTAGGAGTTTTCGGAGCACTGTGTGTTCAGATACATTTGTAATCTGCCAACTATGAAGTCTGATGTTAGTTCCTCCACAGTCCGCAGCCTGTCCTGTTTTACCAGTCTGCCCAACCTATAAGGTACGCCCAACCCCACAACGTGTGTACGTGGTTTAGCCATTTATTGAAGACACTCGCCATAGCACTCTTCGAACACCCGACAAGTCGTGCAGTTTTCGAAATGCTCGTGCCGAGCCTCCGGGCTATCACAATCAGTCAAACTCAGAGAGATCATGCGACTTCCCCGGTCCACACACGGACAGTGCGCTCACTGATAATACATACATCAGGCGTGTGTCTGACTAGCAGTCATTCCTCACCAGGAGACGCTGCTATCGAATAGGTGGGTTTACATTAATAGTAGCTCGGTGATCATAATGTTCTGTCTGAACAGTGTCTTTCATGCAACTCTTCTAACCGGCCGCTGGACCGAGCGACTCTAGGCGCTTCAGTCCGGAACCGCGCGACTGCTATGGTCGCAGGTTCGAATCCTCCCTCGGGCATGGATGTGTGTGATGTCCTTAGATTAGTTAGGTTTAAGTAGTTCTAAGTCTAGGGAACTAATGACCTCAGATGTTAAGTCCCATAGTGCTCAGAGCCATTTGAACCAGTTTTGAGCAAATCCACTCCCATTTGCCTATTCTTACTCATTCAACCAGCCCAGCTCACTGTCACTATCTCTTTGTGGCTCTCCAACTGTCATTGTCTCCTTTCTTACAGCCACATTCTCCTTCGTTCTGTCCTATTATTAGTGCCTCTTCTCACTTTCACGGTCTCTCTCTTGCTGCTACTATCTCCTTCATTTCTTCCCACTGCTGCTGCCTCTTCTCACTCTCACTATCTCTCTCTTTCCCTTTGTCATTGTAATAGACTCACACTCTTCCACTTTCTCCTTATCTTTATTGCTCTTCCCTTGGCACTGTCTCCTTCACTCTTTTCGTAGCGCTGTTCTCTCACTGTCTACTGTCTTCCACTGCCATTGTGTCCCCATCTTTTTCTCCCACTGCCATTGTCTCCTTCGCTCCTTCTATATCAAACCACTTTTTACTGCCCGCCCCTCGTAGCTGAGCAGTCAGCGCGACAGAATGTCAATCCTAAGGGCCCAGGTCCGATTCCCAGCTGCAGGGGCTGGGTGCTGTGTTATCCTAATCATCATTATTTCATCCCCATCGACGCGCAAGTCGCCGAAGTGGCGTCAAATCGAAATACTTGTACCGAGAGAACGGTCTACCCGACGGGAGGCCCTAGTAACATGACGACCACTTTTTACAACCGTCCAGTATTTACTTCTTCTCCATCTCTTTCCCGTGGCCTCTGTCTCGTTTTTAAAGGTGCTGACAAAGGTAGAATGAAACAGCTGGTACCCCACGTTTCAGTCAGTCTTTTATTAAAAAGAAGTATATTCGCCTTTTTTGGGCTCCGATAGGACCATTTTTCTCTGGTTCCTTCTTTATCCTGCCACTGCAAGGCAAGTCACTCACATGCAAAGAAGTTGAAGAGTCAGTAAATTTTGATAGCTTACTTACGTGAAACTGAAATAACGCAAAACTAATTTTACACCTCAGATCAGATATTACGTACACAAAAATCTTCCTGTGCTTCAGAAATAGAACATGGAGTTCCCAGAAACTATCTGATGATAACGGAGAATTATACACTATGTTTCTCCCTGCTACGTCATATTATAAATAGACTACGTTTTCGCTTCACATCGCATTTTACGTTTATATTTTATGTGCACAAGTGGAGTAATTTTGCCTCTCTGTATCTGGGAAAGGAATGCAGATATCAAGAAAATCTTCGAAGCTGTTCGGGACCAGAATCTCGGTACTATATCGCAAAAATTACAACCATTTGCTTAGCGTAGCCGTCTTGGAATCCGCGACTGGGAGTTTGTCCGCTGCTGAACTCGACAACTGATTAAAAAAACGTCATTTGAGGTTTTCTCAAGAATAACCCATCAAATGCAACATTCATTTATTCAAACATTCATTCATTCACGGGTGTACCAGTCAGTTTAATTACATCGTGGCTTTATGACGAGTATGCCCGTAATCAATCAACTTGTTTAATTTTTGTGTGCATATTTGACGTGTACTAGTAGGGTAACTTTGAACCTCTGTACCTGGGAAAGGGATAAAGATACCAAGAAAATTTTCAAGACTTTTCGAGGTCAGTATCTTAGGAATAGATCGTAAAAAGTTTAGCCATTTACTGTTCATATACGTCTTTGAATCCACGGCTGGTGTTTGGTAACAAAAGATCACATTTTCGGTAATTGTTTTAGCCTACAGGTAATATAATTTAGACTACCCGCAAAATTTACGCAGATGCATCACTCATTCATTTATTCATCATTCTATACTCGTCAGTTTAAATTAGGGAATATCACAGAACTTAACTTCCAATAGAACAACGACGTGCAAACCAGGTCAACCATTTCTTCAAGTGTCTCTTCAACTGACATTTGAGGCTTAGTGAAACCCGTTTCAGTCGTTCCACGAGAGGCAACTATCCATCGACATTCGTTTCGAAATCATACATGATGATGACTCACCTGCAAAGGCGAGTTGGCCTTCAGAACAAAAACAAAATGTAAATTAAAAAGAAAATAATGTGAAAAACACAGTATCAGGAGGTAAATGTAGTAGGTGACGCACCGCTGTTCAAAAATGGCAACGAGAAGAAACAATTAATTACATCCATGTGATGCACTAACAAGTAGCTAGTGTTACCGGTAAATTGTCTGGGTTGATAATAAAACGCAATACCTGTATTTTGTTTTTACTTGATTAGTAGATACATTGTTATTTCCACAACAAATGTTATTTTCTAGTGAACCTAAAAAATTGTTCACATGGGTCTGAGGAGTCTGAGCACTATGGGACTTAACATCTGAGGTCATCAGTCCCCTACAACTTAGAACTACTTAAACCTCACTAACCTAAGGACATCACACACATCCATGCCCGAGGCAGGATTCGAACCTGCGACCGTAGTGGTCGCGCAGTTCGAGACTGAAGCGCCTAGAACCGCTCATCCACAACGGCCGGCTTCTAGTGAAGCCACTCAACTGCTGTTTGTCTGTCATTGTATACTACACATTAATCTAATCGAATAAGCTGTTTCTTTAAGAGGCCACTTACACAGTACACTCTGAACTTTACACTTAACTAAGTATAAAGTTGCTTGCGGGGCCAAATTTGGAAGTGATTCAGCGTAAATTTGTCACAGATATGTAAATGATAAGAATAAGCATATCTTTTTCTACATCTACATTCTGCAAGACACCATAAGATGTATGGCGGACCTTTGAAGGAAAGGAGGAGATTTGTGGATTATCGTCACGTCGACGACAAAGTAATTACACAGAGAAAAAGCACGGATTCGGGAAGAATGGGGATGGAAGTTTGCCATGTCCGTCTCAAAGGAACCATCACGACATTTCCTTAAGCAATTTAGGGAAACATTGAAAACCTAAAACTTATGGCCAGATGAGGATCTAAACCGCCATCTTTCCTAATGCGAAACCATTAGACAGCTCACTTGGTCACAGCTTTGATTCTCATTACATTAATGTTTTGGTTCTTATATCACAGTCAAAAGAAGGATTCATGATTTTGTTTTTGTTGACGTGCCTCTGTATGTTCTTTCTGTTGGAATTTTGTAATTTACTTGTTTACATCGTTTGTTCACTTTAGAATTAATCATGTTGTTACGATCAATCTAATGTGCGCTCCGGACACGAATAATTAAAAGACCTTTGGGAAACTGAATTCCATAATATTTGTGTATAGAAATCCTCAAGTGGTTTGGCCAAACGCTTTATCAGAAAAGATTCATCCCTTGTCCATATGGGCGCCTTACTTCGCTAAGTATGTTATCTTATCTATAGAACCCAGATTTTTGTGTACTAACATATTTTTTCGTCGTTCCTATGCGCATAAAAGGGTAAATGCGCACGAATTACTGTGAAGAGCCCAAGAAACTGGCACAGCTGCCCAATATCGTGCAGGGCCACCGCGAGCACGCAGAGGAACCGCATCACGACAATGCATGGACTCGACTAATGTCTCAAGTACTTCTGGAGGGAACTGATACCATGAATCATGTTGGGCTGTCCATAAATCCGTAAGAATGCGATGGGGTGGAGATTCTTCTGAACAGCACGTTGCAAGGCATCCCATATATGGTCAATACTGTTCATATTTGGGGGGCTTGATTGCCAATGGAAGTGTTTAAACTCAAAAAATTGTTCCTGAAGCCACTCTGTAGCAATTCTGGGCGTGTGGGGTGTCGCATTGTCCTGCTGGCATTGCCCAAGTCCGTCGTAATCCACAATGGACGTGAATGGATGCAGGTGATCAGACAGTATGCTTACGTACGTGTCACCTGTTCAGAGCCATATCTGGACGTATCAGGGGTCCCATATAACTCCAACTGCACGCTCCCCACACCATTACAGAGCCTCAACAACTTTGAACAGTCCTCTGCTGACATGCATGAGGTTGTCTCCATATCCGTACACGTCCATCCGCACCCATGGTTGCACTGGAACTCGTGCAAGGCACCGCCATGGCCAAGGCATATCGTACACTCGTTGTAGACCACGTACACTACTTCATGACGATCATGTTCCCCGACGGCAGTGGTATTCTTCAACAAGACAATGCGCCATGTCACAAGGCCAGGAGTAGGATGGAATGGTTCGAGGAACACAGTGGCGAGTTCCAGTAGATGTGCTCCTCTCCACCCCCCTCCCCCCAAGTCGCCAGATCTGAACCCGATCGAACTCATCTGGTTCAAATGGCTCTAAGGACTATGGGACTTAACATCTGAGGCCTCCAGTCCCTAGACTTAGAACTAAGTAAACCTAATTAATCTAAGGACATCACACACATCCATGCCTTAGGCAGGATTCGAACCTGCGACCGTAGCAGCATTGCGGTTCCAGACTGAAGCGCCTAGAACTGCTCGGTCATATTGGCCGGCAGCTCATCTGGGATGTGGCTGAACGTGGTTTCAGAGCTTATCGCCTCCCTCCCCGGAATTTGCCGAAATTAGGTGACTTGTGTGCCAACTTCCCTCCAGCTACCTACCAAGGCCTGACTGCTTCCATGCCCTGACGTGTCGCCGCTGTTTCCTGTGCCAAAGGCGGTGATAATATTCTGGCTGATAAGTGTACAGCGAAGGACTGGTGGTTGTGAACGAGTTACAGTTACGTCAGCTTGTGGAAGCGAGAGGTGAGTTGCATTTTAAAAAGAGCGCGAATATGTTCGCGTGTCAGTATTTTTGCGATAGTTTGAAACGAGACTCGTCCGACCAGGCAACATGTTTCCAGTTATCAACAGTCCAATGTCGGTGTTGATGGCCCCTGGCGAGAAAAAAAACCTTTGTGTCATCCAGTCATCAAGTGGGCATATCGATGATGTTTCGTTGAATGGTTCGCACGCTGGCACTTGTTGATGATCCAGCTTTGAAAATTGGCAGCAATTTGCGGAAGGGCTGCACTTCTGCCACGTTGAACGATTCTCTTCAGTCGTTCTTGGTCCCGTTTTTGCAAGATCTTTTTCCGGCAGCGGCGATGTTGCAGATTTGATGTTTTACCGGATTCCTGATATTTGCGGCACACTCCTGAAATGGTCGCATGGGAAAATCCCCACTTCATCGCTACTTCGGAGATGCTGTGTCCCATCCCTCGTACGCCAACAATAACACCACGTTCAGACTCACATAAATCTTGATAACTTGCCATTGTAGCAGGAGTAACTAATCTAACAAATGCGCCAAACACTTGTTGTCTTATATAGGCGCTGCCGAACGCAGCGCCGTATTCTGCCCGCTTGCATATCTCCTTATTTGTATACGCGTGCCAGTACCAGTTTCTTTGGCGCTTCAGTGTAGCACGCCACCGTTGATACACACATTTTATCGTTACACATTTCTACATACTTTGCCGGATTACATATTTTTTACATTTTTTAACTTTACACTGAGTACAATTACATATTACTGCTTTTTTATACTTCTTTATTCCCCACAATCTCAGTGCGCCATTCCAATGAAAAAAAAAAACATTCGAGTTTGATCACTGTTGAACATTATCGTAAATGTCCAAGTAATAGCAAAGCAACTGGAATCACTCAACAGAGGAAAGTCCACTGGACCTGACGGGATACCAATTGGTTTCTGCACAGTGTACGCGAAAGAACTTGCCCCCCTTCTAACAGCTGTGTACCGCAAGTCTCTAGAGGAACGGAAGGTTCCAAATGATTGGAAAAGAGCACAGGTAGTCAGAATCTTCAAGAAGGGTCGTCGAGCAGAAGCGCAAAACTATAGACCTATATCTCTGACGTCGATCTGTTGTAGAATTTTAGAACATGTTTTTTTGCTCGCATATCATGTCGTTTTTGGAAACCCAGAATCTACTCTATATGAATCAACGTGGATTCCGGAAACAGCGATCGTGTGAGACCCAACTCGCTTTATTTGTTCATGAGACCCAGAAAATATTAGGTACAGGCTCCCAGGTAGATGCTATTTTCCTTGACTTCCGGAAGGCGTTCGACTATCAAGTGTTTCCTTGAACAGGGTCCAATTCCCGCGCTTGTAGTTCAGTATCCTGCGTGGTTCTGGTCCTGCAGTGTTTCTTCCGTGTGTAGTATTACAGGCATGTGGTCTGAGTCCAAATCATTTTCAACCATAAAGTTAAGTGTGCATCTGATGCCCTTGATGAGGGCTATATCTAACACGTCTGACGAGTGTCGGACCTATGTAGGCATATACGTGGGAACGTCCAGCCTAAGTATAATGTAGTTTCGGCCTAGTGCACGTTCGTGTAGTTTCTTTCCATTGGAGGTACGTATCCATGAGTTCCATTTCGGGTGTTTAG
This sequence comes from Schistocerca gregaria, assembly GCF_023897955.1. Taxonomy (NCBI): domain Eukaryota; kingdom Metazoa; phylum Arthropoda; class Insecta; order Orthoptera; family Acrididae; genus Schistocerca; species Schistocerca gregaria. The sequence continues at coordinate 373,408,969 of NC_064922.1, forward strand.
CGTTTAGATTTCCAGCGACAATTACCTGCGGTGCTATGTTGAGAACTGTGCTGATATCACATGTTACTATGTTTCTAGGTGGATTGTATACCAATACCAGTGCGGTGTTGGCTCCATTGAACTTGACCCTAACGGCCGTGGCCTCTGGTCTCTCAAGCGCAGGGAGCTTGATCTTCGATTAAAAAGTTTTTAGCAAACAGAACACAGCATGTTGTTCTCAGTGGAGAGACGTCTACAGACGTTAAAGTAACCTCTGGGCTGCGACAGGGGAGTATTATTGGACCATCGCTTTTCACAATATATACACTCCTGGAAATTGAAATAAGAACACCGTGAATTCATTGTCCCAGGAAGGGGAAACTTTATTGACACATTCCTGGGGTCAGATACATCACATGATCACACTGACAGAACCACAGGCACATAGACACAGGCAACAGAACATGCACAATGTCGGCACTAGTACAGTGTATATCCACCTTTCGCAGCAATGCAGGCTGCTATTCTCCCATGGAGACGATCGTAGAGATGCTGGATGTAGTCCTGTGGAACGGCTTGCCATGCCATTTCCACCTGGCGCCTCAGTTGGACCAGCGTTCGTGCTGGATGTGCAGACTGCGTGAGACGACGCTTCATCCAGTCCCAAACATGCTCAATGGGGGACAGATCCGGAGATCTTGCTGGCCAGGGTAGTTGACTTACACCTTCTAGAGCACGTTGGGTGGCACGGGATACATGCGGACGTGCATTGTCCTGTTGGAACAGCAAGTTCCCTTGCCGGTCTAGGAATGGTAGAACGATGGGTAAGATGACGGTTTGGATGTACCGTGCACAATTCAGTGTCCCCTCGACGATCACCAGAGGTTTACGGCCAGTGTAGGAGATCGCTCCCCACACCATGATGCCGGGTGTTGGCCCTGTGTGCCTCGGTCGTATGCAGTCCTGATTGTGGCGCTCACCTGCACGGCGCCAAACACGCATACGACCATCATTGGCATCAAGGCAGAAGCGACTCTCATCGCTGAAGACGACACGTCTCCATTCGTCCCTCCATTCACGCTTGTCGCGACACCACTGGAGGCGGGCTGCACGATGTTGGGGCGTGAGCGGAAGACGGCCTAACGGTGTGCGGGACCGTAGCCCAGCTTCATGGAGACGGTTGCGAATGGTCCTCGCCGATACCCCAGGAGCAACAGTGTCCCTAATTTGCTGGGAAGTGGCGGTGCGGTCCCCTACGGCACTGCGTAGGATCCTACGGTCTTGGCGTGCATCCGTGCGTCGCTGCGGTCCGGTCCCAGGTCGACGGGCACCTGCACCTTCCGCCGACCACTGGCGACAACATCGATGTACTGTGGAGACCTCACGCCCCACGTGTTGAGCAATTCGGCGGTACGTCCACCCGGCCTCCCACATGCCCACTATACGCCCTCGCTCAAAGTCCGTCAACTGCACATACGGTTCACGTCCACGCTGTCGCGGCATGCTACCAGTGTTAAAGACTGCGATGGAGCTCCGTATGCCACGGCAAACTGGCTGAGACTGACGGCAGCGGTGCACAAATGCTGCGCAGCTAGCGCCATTCGACGGCCAACACCGCGGTTCCTGGTGTGTCCGCTGTGCCGTGCGTGTGATCATTGCTTGTACAGCCCTCTCGCAGTGTCCAGAGCAAGTATGGTGGGTCTGACACACCGGTGTCAATGTGTTTTTTTTTTCCATTTCCAGGAGTGTAGAAAGAAGGATCCTTTATTGTATGATTATATGATAGCGGAACAAACACTGGTAGCAGTTACTTCTGTAAAATAGCTGGGAGTATGCGTACGGAACGATTTGAAGTGGAATTATCATGTAAAATTAATTGCTGGTAAGGCAGGTACCAGGTTGAGATTCATTGGGAGAGTCCTTCGAAAATGTAGTCCATCAACAAAGGAGGTGGCTTACAAAACATTAGTTCGACCTATACTTGAGTATTGCTCATCAGTGTGGGATCCGTATCAGATCGGGTTGACGGAGGAGATCGAGAAGATCCAAAGAGGAGCGGCGCGTTTCGTCACAGGGTTATTTGATAACCGTGATAGCGTTACGGAGATATTTAGCTAACTCAAATGGCAGACTCTGCCAGAGAGGTGCTCTGAATCGCGGTGTAGCTTGCCCGCCAGGTTTCGAGAGGGTGCGTTTCTGGAAGAGGTATCGAATATATTGTTTCCCCCTACTTATACCTCCCGAGGAGATGACGAATGTAAAATTAGAGAGATTCGAGCGCGCACGGAGGATTTCCGACAGTCGTTCTTCCCGCGAACCATATGCGACTGGAATAGAAAAGGGAGGTAATGATAGTGGCACGTAAAGTGCCCTCCGCCACACACCGTTGGGTGGCTTGCGGAGTGTAAATGTAGATGTAGATGTAGTCTACGTATTATAGGGTGGGGAGGCATAATGTTTGTGGGCGAACTAACCTCCAAATCTTTGAAGGCAGTACACTCAACAGTCAACGCTATTATGACACTGTGCTACATTGGCGTCTTTTCAGAGATGCATTCGGCCCAGATTTCATTTTTATGCATGACAACGAGAGAGGGAGTCAAACTGCTCAGATGGAGGAGGTCTTGGAATGAGAGTATATTCAATGAATGGACTGGCCTGCCTATTCAGACGATTTAAGTCCCATCAGGCACGTGTGAATTGCGATAGGAAGACGTATTGCAGTACGACCACATGCACCAACGAGCGTGCAGTAGTTGTCAACAGTGCTGACGGAGGAATGGACTGAAAAACCGCCTCACCAACCTTGTGGCCAGCATGGGAGCAAGTTGCAGAGCAAGCATTGCTATTCGTGGTGATTATACTCCGTATTTGGAACCATGTCCAGCATTTTGTACTACGAGGGATACTTGAGAAGTTCGTGCAAAAATAAAAACTACTTACGTGTTTGGAGTGAACCTCTTTTATTTTTCGGCATAGTCTCCTTTTAGACTTACACACTTCGTCCAACGCTGTTCTAATTTGTTGATCCCATCCAAATAATAGGAATTGTCCAAGTCTGCAAAATAGCTATCAGTTGGTTCAATCACCTCCTCATTTGAATAAAATCTTTGTCCCGCCAGCCATTTCTTCAAATTGGGGAACAAATAGTAGTCTTACGGAGCCAAGTCTGGAGAATGGAGGGCATGTGAAACGAGTTGGAATCCTATTTCCATTAATTTTGCGACGAAAACTGCTGAGGTATGTGCTGGTACATTGTCGTGGTGGAAAAGGACTTTTTTGCGGTCCAATAGCCGGCGTTTTTCTTGCAGCTCGGTTTTCAAACAGTCCAGTAACGATGAGTAACATTCCCCTGTAATAGTTTTACCCTTTTCCAGATAGTCGATGAGGATTATCCCTTGCGAATGCCAAAAGACAGTCGCCATAACCTTTCCGGCCGAAGGAATGGTCTTCGCCTTTTTTGGTGCAGATTCTCCCTTGGTAACCCATTGTTTAGATTGTTTTTTGGTCTCAGGAGTATAGTAATGTATCCATGTTTCATCCACAGTGACGAAACGACGCTTAAAGTCCTGTGGATTCTTCCCGAACAGCTGCACACCATCGTTGCCACACTTACACGATTCCGTTTTTAGTCAAGCGTGAGCAATCGTGGAACCCAACTTGTGGATAGCTTTCTCATGTCCAAACGTTTATGCAAAATATTATGTACCTCTTCATTCGAGATGCCCACAGCACTAGTAATCTCACGCACCTTAACTCTTCTGTCATCCATCACCATGTCATCGATTTTATCAATGGTTTCTGGAGTCTTAACCTTCACAGGGCATCCAGAACGTTCAGCATCACTTGTGCCCATATGGTCACTCCGAAAATTTTGAAATCACTAACCGAAGGTGCAGAGTCACCATAATGTTTATCAAGCTTGTCTTTAGTCTCCTGAGGCTTTTTGCTTTTCATAAATTAACGTTTAATCACTACACGAAATTCTTTTTCGTCCGTTTTTTGACAATCACTCGACTTTCTTGATTAACACGTATGATGCCAAACACAAAGAAATAGAATTACTTTTGAATACATTACGGGTAAGGCAGTGATCAAGAAATAGACCAATACGGCTGAAACTTGGGGTGCGTTCTTTCCAAAGATGCTACTAATTAAACATGACCTCGATACTCGCCGGTGGTGCCATCTCTCGGAGTTTGCACGGACTTTTCAAACGTCCCTCGTATCTAGGGGACCATCACAAATCGCGGTGATTCCAGTGTAATTACTGACTTTCAATAAATTTGTAAACTCTGCTCATCTCACTGCGTATTTCTTTCAGTTACCTTCTGTACCATGTTGTAGCAGTTCTTTCTATGTATGGTCTAAGTTTCATCGAGATATGTTTCTTGGCAGTGACACAATATGTGAAAGTTACTTTTGTCGCTTAATAATCAGCTGGTGGCTGTTGCAGTTCGCCGGCCTGGGTGCCCGAGTGGTTCTAGGCGCTACAGTCTGGAACCGCGCGACCGCTACAGTCGCAGGTTCGAATCCTGCCTTGCACATGGGTGTGTGTGATGTCCTTAGGTTAGTTAGGTTTATGTAGTTCTAAGTTCTAGTGGACCGATGGCCTCAAAAGTTAAGTCCCATAGTGCTCAGAGCCACTTGAACCATTTGTTGCAGTTCTTCTTACTTCCATGCTTGTTATGAAAAATTGGAGAGGCATTCCACCTTATGAAACACATTGTTCTGTAGCAAAATTATAAACAGCCGACCAGTTGCAATGGATAAAGAATTCTTTACCTCGGTTTCGACAAATATAAATTTGTCTTCTTCAGAAGGAGGCCTAAGGACAATGAACATCATAGCTTACATGAGAAAAGTATGTAACTTAAGTCAAGAATAAATTTTAACACAAATTAGAGAACTCTTTCACTACAGAAATATGAGAACGACGACTGGTACTTACAATTTTACATTAGTAAGGACTAATGTACCATCGCCGTTTTTACAATTGTCGGCATAGATCCATTTGTCAAAATGAAAAATAGCCCTAGAATTAGGGTTTGTCACGTAAATATAAATTAGTATATGGATCTTGCAGAGCTCACAACCGACTGAATGTAATCGGCGAGCGTAGCTACTCTGCGACCAGGGCAGGTGGCGCTCATGGGCAGAACCACGTGCCAATTGGCGTACAAAGGCAACGTGTAAATTATCAGTATTAATAACGTCCTTAGATAAAGTAACAATAAAAAAGAAGGAAGGCGTTTAACACTCCCGTTATAACTCTATGGGAGCAATGGTACAAATAATGTTGTTATACACCAAAAAAGCAGGTGGCGCTAACGCCGACAGAATTACCCCCAGTGGCATATACAGCCAAAATATAAAAATTACATTACTATATTAGTGAAGCCCACAAACGGAAAGCATTGAAGGTGCATCATAGCTTCCTGAGGAAACAGACCACTAAGGTTACCAGCGTTAATGCTATACCATAAACAGTACAGGTTTAAAGCCTTCGAAAAATTGTCTACAAGCAAGTTAAACTGGTCGTTCAGTATATTACCGTCCTTGAGCTCTAGATGTTTGAAAATTTGTAACTCTGCCCACAGGTCTAATCTATGCCCTTTGACTTCTCTGTGTAGGATAAAAGTGTCTTCTAAATGTTTAGACGTATGACTGGCTATCAAGAGTTGTTCAGCTGAAGTAGAGCTGTGTGTATTCGTTCCTTTTTTACCTAATAGGTGTTCTTTATATCTTGTTTTCACAGCTCTGCCTGTTTGACCAATGTAATATGAAGGACAGTTATTACAGGTTAGTTTGTAAACCCCTGAATTGGAAAACCAGTCGCCGGGAATCTCTTCTGAATGTACAAGATTTATTTTTAAACTGTTATCTGTAGAGAAGGAGACGTTACAGTTATATTTTTTCATTAGAATACGTTTTATAATAATCAATCATATTCTGATTGTACCCTTTATTAACCGCAATCGCTTTGATAACATTCAATTCTTTTTGTTGATCGACAGGTGATAAAGGAGTAGTTACCACACGGTGAATGGCACAATGGAAAAACGCCAGTTTATGAGCTTTTGGATGAGTTGAGTCCGCAGGGATGACATTATCTGAATACGTTTCCATACGGAAGATATTGAAATTGAAGGAACTATTCTGCATAGAGATTGTTAAATCGAGGAAGTTAAGTTCACGTTTTTCATTCTGAAGTTCTTTTGTGAAGGAAATCTTTTCATGTAAACCATTGAAAGTATCGAAGAGAAGCTCTAACTCATGATCAGTGCCGTCAAAAGCAATGGTAATGTCGTCAGCATAACGTGCATATAGCGGATTTTGTGGTGTAATTCTGAACTGTTTATAATTTTATTACGTGGAACTCTTGGTGTTGTGCAGCTATGTTTAAAATATTGTTCTGTAGCTTTGTTTTGACCCAGATATTTTCAGCACTTTTTATGTTATCTTCAATGGTTTATTTTTTTGTTTTCTTTCTGAAAAATATACACGTGAGGTGTGTGTGTGTGTGTGTGTGTGTGTGTGTGTGTGTGTGTCGCATAAGTGAGCGCGAGCGCGTGCACACACACACAAACGCGCGCGCGCAGGCATACACACTTAAGCTAAACATCACAAAAGTGAGTAACACCTTAAATTCGCCCGCCACGTCCCAAATAAAACACGCCACGAAACAAATGAACATACAGAGCAATAACATCAAGTGAAATCTCCATAGAGTAGAAATATCCCTGAGATAAGCATTACATCCTGCGCATGTTGTCGACGTTAAGCTGGAATTGTCACGTGATCTCGGCACGACGCTGTTTGTTTAAGGCCAGTTCACATTGGCTGCCACGTCACGTCAGAACCATTTCACAATGCAGTTCAAAAGGTGGCATTCAAACACGTTGTGAATGGATCATCATGTCACATCACGGCACGGCACGGCACGGTACGGCAAGGTTTCTTGGGAAGAACGTTTTGACGGTATCGTAAGCTAATAATGACACTCATTCTCGTTATAGTAGTGGATTTTGTTCCTTTGTTTTGTTTTCGAGGCAAACTGCAAATAATCCATAATGACTTGGATTTTGGATATTTTTTCCATTGACTGTCCTTAAACAAGCGAAAAACTATTTATGTTTTACCACAACAGAACAGATCTGATACCTACAATGTACATACATGAATAGAGATATGGAGATTCTGCCTCTCAGATTTGCCGGCCGCGGTGGTCTCGCGGTTCTAGGCGCGCAGTCCGGAACCGTGCGACTGCTACGGTCGCAGGTTCGAATCCTGCCTCGGGCATGGGTGTGTGTGATGTCCTTAGGTTAGTTAGGTTTAAGTAGTTCTAAGTTCTAGGGGACTGATGACCACAGCAGTTGAGTCCCATAGTGCGTAGAGCCATTTGAACCTCTCAGATTTCCCGATGGCCCGGGGCTCATGGGGAAGTTAGGTCATTGTGTTTATAACTGTTACTAATGTTCACACGGTATGATTTCTTTCGCAAGACAGAAGTGACCACAGAAAGCAGTACTGGTCGTTTTAGAGATTAATAACAGCCATTTGATCAGAAATGTCGTTCGGAAGGCGGATATGTGAAGCCCTCCACATACTGGATCTCAGATATGTACGTGAACGTCCAGCTATAGAACTCTATGGAGAGCTTTACCCTAAACTCTTTGTTGGAAATCATAGAGTTGGGCCTATATCAGCTTCAGAGCACAATTATCAAACTATTAGTCGTTTTAGGATGCCGTTTGACATCTCACCATTACTACCTCGCTTATGTTTGACAACATCCTTCAACACACCCTTTTAGGTGGGAGAATGACCTCGCAACATGTCGTAGTGAAGACTTGATGGCAGGATATCACAGATGCCATAAGATCTTGGGAAATTCCCTTTCCAGAATGGGGAGACACTCGTTCACGAAAAAATGGATCTTGGTACCCGTCTGTGTTACTGAGGCGAATAAACAAGGTCCTGACTTCAAGTGGACCTCCAGTCACTGAAAATGGTAGTTCTGTGTGACGTACCTGAATATCCTCATGCTTACTGTCGGAACAGGTGGAGGGGCTGCCGCTGGGTGATAGCTGATAGCCACTATTACTATGAAGACCCCCTCCCGATGGCCCAGGTGTCGGTGATGGCAGTGCTACTGCTGTGTTACTGCTGCTGTTCGCGACCTCCCGTCAACTGCCGGCAGAGGTGCGCCAGAGATGGAGCTGCCACCGATCGCCGTCTAGCCACCAAACTAGACGGGACTGCTCGTGATGCTCTGGCTGCCGGCGCTGCCGCTCGAGGCGGTGGTGATGCGGACGTTGGCGATGTCGGTGACAGACAAGGCAGCTCCAAGTCATCGACCGATTCGGAAACGTCACAGAAGAACAGTTTAAAATCACCAGGAAAAAAGTTACTCACTTACACTGTCAAGCAATTCATTATGGAAATGGAAGACGATGTAGATGAAGACGAAATGGGAGATAAGATACTGCCTGAAGAGTTTGACAGAGCAATGAAAGACCTGAGTCGAAACAAGGCCCCCAGAGTAGACAACATTCCATTAGAACTACTGACGGCCTTGGGAGAGCCAGTCCTGACAAAACTCTACCATCTGGTGACCAAGATGTATGAGACAGGCGAAATACCCTCAGACTTCAAGAAGAATATAATAATTCCAATCCCAAAGAAAGCAGGTGTTAACAGATGTGAAAATTACCGAACTATCAGTTTAATAAGTCACAGCTGCAAAATACTAACGCGAATTATTTACAGACGAATGGAAAAACTGGTAGAAGCCGACCTTGGGGAAGATCAGTTTGGATTCCGCAGAAATGTTGGAACACGTGAGGCAATAATAACCTTACGACTTATCTTAGAAGAAAGATTAAGAAAAGCCAAACCTACATTTCTAGCATTTGTAGACTTAGAGAAAGCTTTTGACAATGTTAACTGGAATACTGTCTTTCAAATTCTGAAGGTGCCAGGGGTAAAATACAGGGTGCGTAAGGCTATTTACAATTTGTACAGAAACCAGATGGCAGTTATAAAAGTCGAGGGGCATGAAAGGGAAGCAGTGGTTGGGGAGGGAGTGAGACAGGGTTGTAGCCTCTCCCCGATGTTATTCAATCTGTATATTGAGCAAGCGGTAAAGGAAACAAAAGAAAAATTTGGAGTAGGTTATAAAATTCATGGAGAAGACATAAAAACTTTGAGATTCGCCGATGACATTGTACTTCTGCCAGAGACAGCAAAGGACTTGGAAGAGCAGTTGAACGGAATGGACAGTTTCTTGAAAGGAGGATATAAGATGAACATCAACAGAAGCAAAACGAGGATAATGCAATGCAGTCAAATTAAATCGGGTGATGCTAAGGGAATTAGATTAGGAAATGAGACACTTAAAGTAGTAAAGGAGTTTTGCTATTTGGGGAGTAAAATAACTGATGACGGTCGAAGTAGAGAGGATATAAAATGTAGACTGGCAATGGCAAGGAAATCGTTTCTGATTAAGAGAAATTTGTTAACATCGAGTATAGATTTAAGTGTCAGGAAGTCTTTTCTGAAAGTATTTGTATGGAGTGTAGCCATGTATGGAAGTGAACCATGGACGATAAATAGTTTGGACAAGAAGAGAATAGAAGCTTTCGAAATGTGGTGCTACAGAAGAATGCTGAATATTAGATGGGTAGATCACATAACTAATGAGGAGGTATTTAATAGAATTGGGGAGAAGAGGAGTTTGTGGCACAACTTGACAAAAAGAAGGGACCGGTTGGTAGGACATGTTTTGAGGCATCAAGGGATCACAAATTTAGCATTGGAGGACAGCGTGGAGGGTAAAAATCGTAGAGGGAGACCAAGAGATGAATACACTAAGCAGATTCGAAAGGATGTAGGTAGCAGTAAGTACTGGGAGATGAAGAAGCTTGCACAGCATAGAGTAGCATGGAGAGCTGCATCAAACCCGTCTCAGGACTGAAGGCCACAACAACAACAATATTAGTATTCGAGAACATTTACACACACACGTAGAGATACTTACTTAGGAATTCTGCCTCGCCTGATTGACTCGTGGGTGCATGCTCCACACTGAACCTCCCCTCCAGTTCCCTCTCTCTCTCTCAAGTCAGAGATACGTAAAAGTTCCAAGTCATCGTCATCACCCCCCCTCCCCCTATGATGGAGTGGCCAGCGTGTGAGTACACCGGGTAATCTTTACCTACCATTCCTCAGATACTGCCGATGCTACAAACAGGGTGGCAGCCAGCTTATTAAGCGATTCTGGTGTAGCAGAAACGATACTGGTTAAGTAAAATGCGTGAAAAAATATGGACAGTCATGCATGTATAGGACAGAGGGGCACACCATCATCAGGTACAACCGCACACACAGGTTACTGCCCGCCATCCATGTGGAGCACGTATTGGTCTCACCGCGGACTTCTAGTACTCAGCCACACACAATTGGTATCATCAAAGTGTACGGGCCTGTAGATGGCGTTGACGCTACGTCGAAACTAGTTGCCAAATTAATATGAAATCTTACGTACAGCTGGAGGAGTTGCATTTTTAATAAAAATTATACCGGCTTATGTCCCACTATCATCCTGTTTAAATATGGATCTACGAAGACAACCACATCAGGCTCCTATGATGGTGTACCCAAAGGGATCGCCCCTAAATTACTGTCATTCATCAGCCCTAAAACCACAACATAACGGTCTCTAAGTATCGAAAATACAGATATACAAGCAGATATATAGAAATGGTATTTATGTTCAAGATTTTCATCCCCTCCCCCAAACACACTGCACGAAAGCAGTAAATGTCTCTCCATTGAAGAGGTTTGATGGGACACTGTCCTCATCGACAAACCCCTCGAAATGAGGACGCTTTCAGCTGCTGCTGGTGATGGACAAAAATCATCACAGCTCCGTAGGGGAGAAGGTGTTTGTGAAATAAAAAGACATGAAAATTAGTTTGAAAATAATTTATTTATAATCCAGTTGAATAGTGCTTTTACATTATCCATTGCACATATGGGTATGTAATGATTCTTCTTCAGCCTAAGGCGATGCAGTGGAGGAAATCCATATCTTTGTAGTTTTCTACGCAGAGGTGTTCTTGTAAATATCGTAGACCCATGAAGATTTCTCACCACCTTTCACGCAAACAGTTGAGGTTGTATGATTGAAATTTCGTAAGAATGTCACTACATCATCCTGTCTGCTTCCAAGTTGATGCCACAACAACATTGCCTCAATCATGATAAAGTTTTACGTGTCTTGAGGCAGTTGATATCTTTGAAAGCTTTACTTGAAGCCTCGATCGTTAAAAATTTTGTAGTACCTCGGCCCTTGTTCGTAAAAGCAAAAAATGGCACATCTTTTAGTACGAAATGCTCATATTCATCAGTAAAGCCTAGCGCATCGGTTACAATGTTAGCAGTTTGAGGAGCCCTCATGAAGTCGTTTAGTTGTTGTGCTATATCTATTAATTTATACAAGCCTCTATACAATTCTGGTAAGTGGGATGATTTGATTGTATAGTATTGATGCAAATGGTGCTGAGTTTTGCGGTAAGGCTTTAGAGGCTTCAGATTCGATACGATTGCCAGATGGACTGCCTTTCATGGATTCATTCTGTTCAGGGCAGTCTTCAACGGCTATTGGACCTAGCTCCTTAAATTCCTTTGGACTAAACATGCATCCCTCATTCTCTTCAGTCCCATAGTATGCAGGATTAAACCTAATTATAATTATATATATATATATATATATATATATATATATATATATATATATATATATAAACAGGCTTTATTAGGACAATCTTGCTGTAAGTTGTAATATATGTAAAATTCAGCATTTAAAAATACTCAACCATTTGTTAAACCACAATTGTGGAATTCACTCAAATCATGTTTGAGATTTGCTTTCCTGTCAATTTGAAATTTTAGGATGATAAATCAAAGTGTTTGTAACTGGACTGATGTCTTAACAGTCCATGATTAACGAGATGAGCTTGGCAGTAGAGGGTACTCAAACAGCTCCCATAATCTGAAATTTAAAAGTCGTCGATTCCAGATCCAAGTATTCTTAAAGGTTTCAGGTGTTCTTCAGAGGGCCGGCCAGTGTGGCTGAGCGGTTCTAGGCGCTTCAGTCTGGAACCGCGCGACCACTGCGGTCACAGGTTCGAATCCTGCTCAGGCATGGATGTGTGTGATGTCCTTAGGTAGGTTTAAGTAGTTCTAAGTTCTAGGGGACTGATGACCTCAGATGTTAAGTCCCATAGTGCTCAGAACCATTTTTTTGTTCTTCAGTGGTCACAAAAACATGAGGAACCTTCAAAATTAATTTCTTGAGCACAATCTTAGCACCAGTATTCATCAGAAATGTGTGGAACTCTTAGTTTTGCAGTTGCTGTGGTTTTGCGTCTGTAGCAAAAATGGGCACACTTTAATGTGACAGCTCAATGGATAATACTGCCACCTGTTAGAACTACACACTGCCGACCCATTCTCTGACATTTCGAGGGTAGTGCACGAAGTATCATCTAGTTGATGCAGGCAACTAAAGGTCTATGTCGCTAATATTCGTCGACTGTTAGATTTTGGAACATGTCTTTATCCTTTCTGGAGACAAAAATAACAACATGTGTTCCATAAACACTGACTGTGTGAAACTCAGCTTACTTCGTTCGTCCCTAGACTCAGAAGACGGCAGACACTCCAATGCAGCATGCTCTATTGACACTTTAACATATGGAGCTAAGGACTGCTGGATGGCGATAATCATCATCGGCATGTTCACACTTAGAGACAGTACCATAAGAACTCTGCTGCATATGTTGGATGTCCTACGCACAATTTAAAATACATAGATTTGTACATTTACATCTGCATACATACTCCGTAAGCCACCGTACGGTGCGTGGTGGAGGGTACCCTATACCACTATTAGTCATTTCTTTTCTTGTTCTATTCACAAATAGAGAGAAGAGAAAAACTACTATCTGTATGCCTCTGTACAGCCTTAATTTCTCGTATCTTACCTTCATAGTCCTTAAGCGAAATGTATGTCAGTGGCAGTAGAATCATAGTGCAGTCAGCTTCAAATAACGATTCTCTAATTTTTCTCAATAGTTTTCCCTGAAAAGGATGTCGTCTTCCCGCCAGGTATTCCCATTTGACTTCCTGAAGCATCTCCATAACACTTGCATGTTGTTCGGACCTACCGGTAACAAATCTAGAAGGCTACCCCTCAACTGCTTCAATGTCTTCCTTTAGTCCAACCTTGTGTGGATCCCAAATACTCGAACAATTCTCAAGAATAGGTCGCACTAGCGACCCATATACAGTCTCCTTTACATATGAACCACAATTCCCTAAAATTTTCCCAGTAAACCGAAATCGCCCGTTTGTCTTCGCAACCGCAATCCTCACACGGATTTGGTGAGGTTCTGTTAGCTCTTGAGAGAGAGGGAGAATGTTGTGATCTAGTGTTCTGTTCTGTTCTTGTTCACGATGTTAAAGCGGCCTAGAATTTAAGTTCGGACGTCAAGTGCTGCCGTCCTACACACACCTATCTCTGTGAAGGAGTTCGCTTTAATTGCATTTGTTTTACAATTCGTTTGCTATGTAGAGCTAACTTATATCATTCTTTGACTTTGTAAACCACAGGAGAAGTGGATGGAAACATAGATTTTCTGGAAGGCTTCTGATATGTAATGTAACGGAAAAATGACGTAGAGGAGACTAGTACGATCATTTCTAAAGGTCATGACAACAGCTATTGAACAAAATCAGATCATAACTGTAATATGCCCTGCCTTTCGCGGAACGGGTGTCACGGTACTGGAAAGTGATTACAGTGCGCGTTTCATTCTTTGGATGGTGTAGTAGTATCTGATGACCTCTGCTAGTGTCTCGTGTAACTAGTGGAGGGGGCGTTGGCTGCAGTGTCTATCGTTTCATGTCAGCTTTGCTATATCCGCAAGTGTTAGGCACACAGTAGCGGTGATCTCCCATCTGCACATCGACGGCCGTTGTAGTCTGCTGATATCTCCTACACATATTTTAATCAATAAGAAAACGTTCCTACACGCATAACAAAACAACTTTGGCTGTGATGTTGGACTTCAGTAGTCCAGCATTCCCTCGCACACTGATCGACTAATAACAGTACAGTGGCAGTTGCAGGTGACGCTAAGCTTCACGATGCATGCAGAAAAGGCCCTGCTTTATGTGGTCTTTGTAGTAATCATGCAGTCTTCCTATCCTACTCCTACTAATATGGTGGTGACAATCAAACAGGCTGCATCAGTAGGGTATACAGTTTTAAAGTTAGAATGAGGTCTCTATAGCAGATTTCCCATCATGTAAATCTTGGGGTAAGTGGATTTTCTCAGCATTTTGAACTAATTATAACTGGCGTAGAGGGAGACTTGTTTAAATTGTAATGTCAGATTGGGTGGGTGTATTGTTTAAGATACCATATGTGGACTTGGGAGAAATGTGAGCTCTCGTTTTTTTGAACTGAAATAATACTATGCTGTATGACATATGTGTTTGCCAGTTTGAACTTAAGGTGGCAGTTGTTTAAATGGTGACATCAGAGGGAAATGGCTTAACTTAGGACAGGCAATATGGAATTCTACATTAGAACTAGTGGCCTGACGGTTACAAACAGCCCTACGGGTCTCTTCAGGACTGGCCACTTTCTAGCAGGCAAGTAACTTCCGTTCTGACCTAATGTACGTCATATATGACATCATGGAGCTACACCAATACACCGTGGTCATCATGATGGACCGCCATCTTGGATTTCTCGCCATTTATACTTGAGGCAAGAGCCCTAATCCGACAATGACGTCTCGCAGTCGTGGGGGAAAACCCCACCAACAATTCAATTTCCTGTCAAAATCTGATTTTACCTCTATTTTATGCATAGATAGGGCAAGTGTCCTTCATCAGACAGGACGGGAGGGGGGGGGGGGGGCTCTATGACTCACCGATGCTATCATTGATGACGTCATTGGTAACCTACTTAGTACCAGATACGGCAGTATCTATCTACTTTCATTTGGGATTTTTTTGCATTTTTTGTTCGATCTATTCTAGAGGAATTGGTGTGTGCCACATTTTGATTATGTGGTCGTTGTTGTTGTTGTTCTTGGTGTGTGTGTGTGTGTGTGTGTGTGTGTGTGTGTGTGTGTGTGTGTGTGTGTGTGTCTGCTGTCAGTGTCTTCATTTCATTCACATAGGTCGAGTGAAATATTGGATTCCATTTTTTTTTTATTTTTTGTACTTTTATGCTCAGATTACTCTAGAGAAATTAGTGTGTGCCATTTTTCGATCATAGGATTGTTTTGTAAAGATGTGTCTGGTATAGTTGTCTTCATTTGAGATATATAGGACAAGTCAAATATTAGATTCCAATTTTGAAACTTGTATTTTTTCGTTCGATTTTTTCTGGAGGAATTCGTATGTATGTTGTTTTCGATTTTTTTGTTGATTAGAAATTTAGTTTTATTTTTTTTTTAGCTTGACCCGCCAAAAATCGCCTAATTCCTGAGTCTGTCGCGTGAATTTCATTTCTTTAGCTCATATTCTATGTGTTTTTTCTGTTTGTTTTCGTCCGTAATGCTCTAACTCCTGGTCGTCATCTTGACGCATGTAGTCGGCCTGTTATTAAATGTTATCTGTTGATGTCTTAGTAACTCGTGTAAACTACAGCGTTTCCTCGAAATACAACGTCATGGATCAAAACAGACAGGTGGAATCGAACCTCGCTCTAATTCCAAACTTACGTAGAATATCTTCAGCATGTAGAAGACTGATAAGTACGTCGTGCGTTAAACTACTTCCAATATTTACATAACTTCCAATGGTTGTGACGTTTTTTCTTCCCCTTAATTTCTGTGGGTAGGCCTCACAAGTGAGAAATGGTTTGAAGTTGCCTTCAGTTTGGTGTCTTTCTCAAGTATCTACAATAGTCTCGCCAGTATTAGTTGCTGAATTCTTCCTTCTTTTCCAGTCGACATTTAACATTAATCCGACAAACTAGTGACTGTGGTACTCTGTGTCTTCTCGAAGATCTTTTACTAGTGAGTGAATAGTTGATATTAATGTATTTATCCTTTTGTTACATCCTTAAGCGAAGTTTTTAGTGCGATGGTTCTGTCAGCTGCAATTCCACATGTCTCGTGGCATATGCTCGTTGTTGAGCCGGTGGTACAGATAACACTAGTAGAAATCCTTAAGGTTTTGGTTTTCAGGGGTACTCACCTCAATGCGTAGCGAACCATCGTCCAACATTTCCATGGGAAGATGTGCTAGACCTGAATACGTTCTTATGTGGCAGAGTGTTTCTTAGTTTTCCTTATAGGCACGAACAAGGCTGTAAAACTGAACCTGTTTCCACAAACACTGCAAACCATATACCTGTTTCAGGAAATATTCAAGCTGACTATAGGACAACCATTTAGAGGCCCAACATAGGAGACACAAGGTTCCATTCAGGAACGTTGGTTTCAGTAGCTTCAAAACACAATCATATGTTTTTCGCATTTAGCAAAACGTAGACAGCTGGAATAAGGTTTGTTTCATACCAAGAACTTGTAAGACTGGTGTGAAGTGTAAGCAACTGTCCAAAATATTTGCTCCAACTCCAACTCTTGAACGTTCCGTCCACAAAGACTGATTCATAGCTTGATACGAACAAAATCGACGATCTCTTAGTTGAAGATCAGTTTGGCAAGGAGGACATAAAAAGCAGACTGGCACAGGGAAAAAAGGCATTCTTGTGCAAAGAGAAGTCTACTAGTATCAAACACAGGCCTTAACTTAAGTAAGAAATTTCTGAGAATGTACGTTTGGAGCACAGCATTGTATGGCAGTGAAACACGGACTGTGGGAAAGCCGGAACAGAAGAAAATCGAAGAATTTGAGATGTGATATTAGAAAAGAACGTTGAAAATTAGGTGGTCTGATAAAGTAAGGAATGAGGAGGTTCTTCGTTGAATCGGCGGGGAAAGGAATATACGGAAAACAGTGACAAAAAGAGGGACAGGAAATCAGGGAATAACTTCCATGGTACTGGAGAGAGCTGTACAGGAAGAGAGAGATTGGAATTCATCCAGCAAATTACTGAGGATGTAGGTTGCAAGTACTACCCTGAAGTATTCGTGGCGGTTCTCATCGCATCAGTCAGAAGATTTACGACTAAAAAAAAAAGAATCCCTTTTTGCTGGTAAACACTAGTATTCTCTATCTGGATCTCTTTTATCACCTGCGAATAAAATTTGCTGCAATTATACATCAGTAAATTATTTTCTTGAAGGGATATTCCTCCAGAATCAGTCGGATCTTGAGTAGGTACCACATATTTTTGCGTAATGCGATGCAGTGACTATTTGCACTTCTGTGTGATAGTCCATGCTACAAAGCAAAGCCTCGATTGAGAATCTTCCCGACTTCTTCAACGAAAATTAATGAAATTGCAGTATATGTTCTTTTGTACACTTTTTTGTACTTACAAAATGTTTTCGCATTTCATTTGCTGCTTCATTTGAAACATAGCTACCTTAGCCTAAAACTATATTGTTTTTTACGATAGTTTTCCTTCCCATTCTTTCTCTATAACGTTTACACAATGCCAAGAAGTTACTTCTTATTTGTTGGTAAAGTTCACTATATACTGATGTTCATTGCAATTCAGTTTCTTTGGTGGATTCCATCTTCGCAACACTTAGAACATGAAACACTACTTGTCGGTGAGAGATCAACTGCAGTACTGAACTCTAGGAGAAAGCTATGCGTGGCATGTATCAATGCACTGATCCGCGGGCAGTGCAGGGCGTAGCCTATCGCATTACTATGCCACAGATAGCGGTGGACAGGCAGTTGTATCCTACTTCTGGTACAGTCTTTTCTGAATGTCATACCTGAAGTCTCCTTGGCTCCGCAGAAACGTCAACACATTACACCTGTGCACAAGCCTTACAAACTTGTTTGAGTAGTCCTGGTTCATGGAAACCATGAAAACTTAAACCACTCGGACACCCACTAAAAAAGTAATTTTACACGGGATATGTAGCCAGGTTTCCAGCTGGATTGAAAACCCTCTTACTGGCGGAACGGAGCATGTTACAATGAATAGAGAGCAATCGGCAAACAAATTGGGTGTGGCATGCAGGGAAGTCTGAAAATACCACTATCGTCCATGTCATACAATGATGACTTAGTGGATGGCGAAGTTGGGAACAAATAATGTAGCAGTACCCAGCCAGATATGAACCAAATATAAATTTAGTGAAAAGAACTAGTTTTTAATGCCGTGAAGAAATGTAAGGTTGAGTGCCTGACAAAACGCAAAAATGTAGTACCTTTAGACTACGGCATTTATGAGCTTCAACTCGACATAAATGAGTACTTTGGAGTAACAGTGTCTGGGATATGAAGTAGAAATACTGTATGAACTCTGTTGACATTGTAGCAAACGGAAAGTTTCAGTTTATTGTTATAGAACTGTGAAGCTGCAATTTGTCTGTGAAAGGGATTATTCACTCATATAGAAGAAATTGGAATACCGCTAAGTGTCTGGGTTCACAACAGGTCAGCAACAGCGCCAAGCATTAAAAAAATTAAAAAAAGAGAAATTGATCAGAGCCGTATTTGCTTAAAAGAGGGTAAACAAGAATGCTACGAAATTTCAGTTGCCAGACACACTATCTGATCAAAGGTACCCAGACACCCTCAAAAACATACGTTTATCATATTAGGTGCATTTTGCTGCCACCTACTGCCTGGTACTTCACGTCAGCGACCTCAGTAGTCACTAGACATCGTGAGAGAGCGGAATGGGGCGCTCCGCGAAACTCATGGACTTCGAACGTGGTCAGTTGATTGGGTGTCACTTGTGTCATAAGTCTGTACGCGAGATTTCAACACTCCTAAACATCCCTAGGTCCACTGTTTCCGATGTGATAGAGAAGTGGAAACGTGCAGGGGTACGTACAGCACAAAAGTGTACAGGCCGACCTCGTCTGTTGACTGACAGATACCGCCGACAGTAGAAGAGGGTCGTAACGTGTAATAGGCAGACATTTATCCAGACCATCACACAGCAATTCCAAACCCCTTCAGGGTCCACTGCAAGTACTATGACAGTTAGGCGAGAGGCGAGATAACTTGGATTTCATGGTCGAGCGGCTGCTCATAATTCACACATCACGCCAGTAAATGCCACGCGACGCCTTGCTTGGTGTAAGGAGCGTAAACATTGGACAATTGAACAGTGGAAAATCGTTGTGTGGAGTGACGAATCACGGTACAAAATATGGCGATCCGATGGCGGGGTGTGGGTATGGCAAATGCCCGATGAACGTCCTCTGCCGGCCGCGGTGGTCTCGCGGTTCTAGGCGCGCAGTCCGGAACCGTGCGACTGCTACAGTCGCAGGTTCGAAACCTGCCTAGGGCATGGATGTGTGTGATGTCCTTAGGTTAGTTAGGTTTAAGTAGTTCTAAGTTCTAGGGGACTAATGATCACAGCAGTTGAGTCCCATAGTGCTCAGAGCCATTTGAACCATTTGAACGTCATATGCCAGCGTGTGTAGTGCCAACAGCAAAATTCGGAGGCGGTGGTGTTCTGGTGTGTTCGTGTTTTTCATGAAGGGGGTTACACCCCTTGCTGTTTTACGTGGCACTATCACAGCACAGGCCTACATTGATGTTTTAAGCACCTTCTTGCTTCCCACTGTTGAAGGGCAATTCGGGGATGGCGATCGCATCTTTCAACACGAACGGGCACCTGTTCATAATGCGCGGCCTGTGGCGGAGCGGTTACAAGACGATAACATCGCTGTAATCGACTGGACTGCACAGAGTTCTGACCTGAATCTTATAGAACACTTTTGGGATGTTTTGGAACGCCGACTTCGCGCCAGGCCTCACCGACCGACATCGGTACCTCTCCTCAGTACAGCACTCCGTAAAGAATTGGCTGCCATTCCCCAAGAAACCTTCCAGCACCTGATTGAACGTCTGCCTGCGACAGTGGAAGCTGTCATCAAGGCTAAGGGTAGGCCAACATCTTATTGAATTTCAGCATTACTGATGGAGAGCACCACAAACTTATAAGTCATTTTCAGCTGGGTGTCCGGATACTTTTGATCACGTAGTGTACCTCAATATAGATGTCGAATGTCTAGCGAAAACCAGTCTACAGTTTCCAAGAAATATACTGTTTCTTTTCTACCTATCTATGTTTTCTTAAAGGTTTTCAAGTGTTCACATTAACCGAAAGGAAATTTTCTGTTTGCTTCCATATATTTGATGGCGGTTGCTAATCAACCGAAACTGGGAATCAGCAAGTTGTAACTACACACTGTTGTGTTAAGGACATAAAATATTAATAGCTCAGAGTAAATGAATGAAAATGCGGAGGAAGGTTTCTACCAGTAGCGCGCAGGAAGTTGGCGTGAGGTAAGCAAGACTACAGCACTAAATGGGACTGTCCCAGCAACACGCGGCAGCTGAAGGAACGGGAAAAGACTGTTTGTTAACCAGAAAGCCTGGAACAACATTTGGGTGTCTTCACATGGGGAAAAATCATCGGAAGATTAGAAGAAGATCGAAGTGTGACGAGTGTAGCCAAGGATTTAGTTATTGCTCACAGCATTGTTTTGAGTGCAGGGGGAGCGTTCCAAACCAGAAGCACTGATGGCCCAAAAGAGAAGAGGTGATCGATCACTACTGCAACGGATGACTGCTGCATTGTGTCACAGGCAAGAAGAGACCCATTTCAAACAGTGTTTGCAATTGCAAGTTGCAACCGTATTTAACGGGACTGCAAGGCGTACCGTCTCACACTCCACAGTGGCATCGTGACTGCATGGGGAAGGGGAGGGGGTGGGGGTTGGACTCTTTGCCCAACTAGTACTTCGTGTTCTTCGTTCTTCTGCTGACATCCGCCAGTCGGCGGCATCGTTTAAGATAGCGGCAAGGGCTACGTGGGGTTTCCTATCGTGGGGTTTCCGACAAGGGTGCAGCAGGTAGCGAAGGTGTCCCGAGCAACCGGTTCCCTAACGAGGTGTTTGCGAAATGAGCCTCTCCACTGCTTGTCTACCCCAGTCGCTCACCCTCAGTGCAGGTGTTGTCACCGTTTCTCAGACAGTGTCGTCGTCGATAGCTTTCGTTCAGTGCGTTTTCCTATACGACTTCTGTTCTATGCAGTGCACACGATGGAAGTGATAACAACAACGAAAGAGTGGCCGTGTCTTATCAAGGATAGTAATCGCTACCGTATTTATAGGAAAAATGAAGAATTTACGAACTGGATGTGCGTCAAATATGAACGGAGTAGGTGCAAAGGCCGTTTAAAAATTGCAAATTGTGAAATCGTTGCTGAACAGCAACATTCTTGTCCACCTGACAAAACAGATGTGGAAATAAAGAAAAGACCACATAATTGCAGAAAAAAGAGTTCATGAAGAAAAGACAGTGCATATAGCCCAATTTTTTAAGCAGGAATTTCAAGATTTGAAAGATAAAGGATTAGAATTGGTGGCATATATTTCGATTTATGACAGCTCCAAGACTCAATTGTGTAAGGCGAGAAGAGGAGCAATTGGGACAGATTATATGGTTGATCAATGGATGGAAAATCCTAACATACCTATTGAATATGGAATGTTTTTAACCAACGACACAGAACGACGAATGCTGTCGAAAGTTGGCACAGAAAACTAAACTCCTCACTAAATCAGAAACGACAAAATGTGTGTTTTCTGATTCAAAAGCTGAAGAGGGAGGCAGTGAATGCTATTATTCAAATTAAAAAAGATTCCATTGGCCTACCTCTTCAAAAAATAAAGACAAGATTCATAGATCTTGACAAAAGATTAAAAGACATTATGAAAACATATGAAGACTCTGGAGGTTTAAAAAGGTGTTTAAAATCTCTAGCCTTTTTACAAAAAATTGAATAATAAATTACGATTGATAAGAAAAAAAGGTTATCAATTTGCTGCTGTAATGTTGAACAACAACAACAAAAACAACAAAAAATAAATAATAACAAATACAATGAAAAAATTTTAACATGCCTATGTACTAGTGCATAGCCAGTCCTAAGCCTGGATAAAATGTGAAGGGATGTTCTTATTTTCATGTCAGTCGGTAAGTTCACGGTTATGGTATTTATTTGCAGTCGGAAACACGAGCGTCACCATGGAGGGGTCTAGAGATTCGAAAAATTGGATGATAAAAAATTTACCGTGATGTTCTGTGTGAAAAAGTCTGGGATTTGATGTGGGCCTTAAAAATATTGTTGTTTCAAAGCGGTATGTATAAATACAGCACACATTTTACCAGAATCAATAATTTCGCAAAGTTAACTTGCAGATTCTGGAGTTTCGTCATATATGTCATACGAAACTAATTATTTGTATTTGGCGGATCTCATTCACAAAAGTACGCTTTTAATGGTATTTCTAAAGTTCTAATACAATATCTGCTATTTATTGAATTTTTAACTCAACAAAACTGAAATTTTACTTGGTAAATTTCTTACATAAAACGATCACTCGTCCTCTAAAGCTTCCAGAATTTTTGGTGAGGAAGGCGGAATGAGGACTCAGACAGCTGGTTGCCCACTTTTCTGTCAGAGTCTTTTAAACACGATCATATTTGCCTTTATTGTGCTCCAACAGAAGCATTTTTCAACTGATTATTATGTAGTTCATTTTATAAAGATGAAATTCCAAGTAGATAAACTTTGGTGGAGTAATCAATATTAAGCAGCGAATTTTATCATCTGTAGACATAAAGAACAACACTCTAGTTATCGAGACTTTATACACTGCATTTAACCATAGGAAAATATTCCGTAATTTCTTTCAGATGAACACGCCCATTGTTACGTAAATCTTTATCTAATTACTAATAGTAAACCCGGCGTTGCCCGTATATTTATTCATCCCACATTTATGTCAGTTCATCCCCTCTTCCCTCATCTCTATTGTCCATTTAGTCCTATCTCGTCTCTCTATTCACCTCCTCCTTCTGCCCATCCATCTCTCTTTCCACCTCCTCCATCTGTCCCCCCCTCTCACAACATTTCCTCTTCCCATCCATCCTCCTCTCCCTCTCCATCCGTCTCTGTCCACCTCCTCCGCTTTTCCTAACAGTACGTCAAATTCACAATAACACAACTAATTTATGTATTTATTAAATTGTTCCATTAGTCATTCACCACCTTCCCCCTTTCTCTGTTTACCTGATGCTCCCTCTTTCTTTTAATCTGCTTCTCTCACTTCTCTGGATGCACCTCCTCGCCCCTCCCTGTCCCCATCACATTTTCCTCACTCCGTGTATTTCCTCCTCCGCCTCCATCATGCCATCTCCTCTTTCCCCATCTATGAAAAAATACGTATATCTGCCTACTTTCATGCTCATTGATGAAACGATGTTGAATTTACTTAAAGGTAGGACAACCCTCCGCCATCCAGCATTCGTTGGCTTGTATAAATGCCTTCACCACGAAAACATACATACATGAGCCAACTCCCAAGCTGATCAGTCAAACGGTGTGTAATTCTGTTATAATGTACCCTCTGCATACATGGTGAGGTTCCCTTTGTTTTGAAGATCCAATGTACAAATTTTCATCAAGATCGGAGCAGCACTGTGGCTTTTGTTGAAATCCGTAAGTGAAGTACCCTCCACCATGCACCGAACGAAGTTTTATGTTGACCGTAACCTTCCTCTTGGTTTGGGAAATAGGGATTCATTTTTATACACCCTACTCACTCTACACCGGCTTAGTTACGAAACATAAATAATTGATTCATTACATTATTTCTTTTGTATAAGGGGCAACATAGCTATTAAATAATAGCAAGGAGATTACGAGAGCAGTCACTTTCAGTGTTACATAAAATAACGTAATACCTTGTAAATTATCGCGACACGAAATGAAGATAATAAGCAATGTGGGGCTTCCCTCTGTTTGCGTTTGAAACTCTCGGAGAACTCCTGTGTGGTGAGAAGGGTGGGAGGGGGCAGCAAGGGGAGCCTCAATTTGTTTTGCCGGCCCAGGCCCCTGACAGTTTTAGCGCGCCACTGCTGGTAGGAAACCCCACGACACCGTTCATCCCCCCTTCCCTCACCTCTCTTGTCCATTTAGTCCTATCTGGTCTCTCTATCCCCCTCCTCCTTCCGCCCATACATCTCTCTTTCCATCTCCTCCATCTGGCCCCCCTCTCTCACAAACTTCCTCCTTCTCTCCATCCTCCTCTCCTTCTCCATCCATCTTTCCGTCTCTGTCCACCTCCTACTCCGCTTTTTCTGATAGTACATCAAATCACAATAACACCCCTAATTTATGTATTTATTACAGTGTTCCGTTAGTAATTCACCACCTTCCCCCTTTCTCTGTTTGCCTGCTGCTCCCTCTCTCTTTTAATCTGCTTCTCTCTCTTCTCTGGATGCACCTCCTCTCTGCTCCTATCACGTTCTCCTCTCTCCGTATATCTCCTCCTCCGCCTCTGTCATGCCATCTCCTCGTTCCCTGTCTATGAAAAAATACGTATATCTGTCAACTTTCATACTGATTGATGAAACGATGTTGAATTTATTTAAAGGTAGGCCAACCCTCCGCTAGCCAACATACATTGGCTTATATAAATGCGTTCACCACGGAAACATACATACATGAGTCGACTCCCAAGCTGATCAGTCAAACGGTGTGTAATTCACAAGTTTGTTTGTGTGTAATTCTGTTGCAAGGTGCCATCTGTCATATACTGTATGAAATTTCACGTAGACGTTGAGGTTCCCCTTGTTTTGAAGATAAAATGTACAACATTTCATCAAGATAGGAGCAACACTGTAGCTTTTGTTGAAATCCGTAAGTAAAGTTCCCTCCACCATGCACTGAACGAAGTTTTATGCAGACAGTGACCTTCCACTTGGTTTGGGAAATAGGGATTCATTTTTATACACCCCGCTCGCTGTATGCCGACTTAGTTGCGAAACATAAATAATAGATTCGAACAACAGAAATCATGTAATGATTTCTGTCGTATAACACAGCTATTAAATAATAGCAACGAGATTATTGAAGGTAGTCACTTTTAATGTTAGGTAAAATAACGTTATACCTTGTAAATTATCACGACACAAAATGAAGATGATAAGCAATGTGGGACTTCCTTCGGTTTGCATCTGAAACTCTCGGAGAACTCCTGTGTGGTGAGGAGGGTGGGAGGGGGCAGCAAGAGGTGCCTCAATTTGTTTTGCCAGCCCGAGTCTCTGACAGGTTTAGTGCGCCACTGCTCGTAGGAAACCCCACGACACCACGGCAACAGCATAGGGACTGAACCAACAATGAGTGGGGTTGCATGCTCTTCTTGGATGAGGTTCAGCCTCAGTAGTGATTCTGGGTATATCCTCTTACAGCGGCAGGTGGGAATACGTAATGCATTGACGAATATTGTTGAACATGTTCGATTTGGTAGTCCAGTTGTTGTGGTAAGGAGGTCTTTGAACACAATACACTCACCGGTCAGCCTCATCGTGAGACTGTACTCATTCATCATGTGCCTCGTTTCAAGTATTTACTTGGTCCAGACCTTTTATGGAAGACAGTCCCCAACTGTATCGAACAACTCTCTTGGAATGAGATGATGTTCAGCGAATGGACTGGCCTACCCGTTCATCAGCCTAAAACACAATGAGCAGGTGTAGGATACATAGGGGAGACATCCACATGCACCACTGATCATCCTGCAGTTATCAACCAAGCTGGCACTCCACCACAAGAACTCTTTGTCAGCCTTGGGGCCAACATGAAATGCTGGCCATGATGATCACAGACCCTATCAAGAACCATGTCGGAACTTTGGTACTGTCCAAGGGGTCCATCATAAATCGCGTTGACTGCAGTGTAATTACTGTTCGTCTCATAGTGCAATTGTTTCAGTTACCTTCTGAACTGGAAGCGTAACAGTTCTTTCTTTCTATGGGCCTAGTTTCATTGAGCAACGTTACTTGGCAGTGACACATCATGCGAAAGTTAATTTAGTCCTTAAGTTTTGCAAGTTTATGCATTTACAGCATTTATAGATCTTTAACGTGGATGTATCCATGCTCAGATCATACAATCGTTGTTCGGTGAGAGAGCCAGTTTTCGAAACATGATACAGAACTGGGTTTACATTAGTCCATCCCAATAAACAACCACAATGGAGACTACGTTTCACGGTCAGAAATTTCAGGTGGAAGAGGACAATATAAGACCTGTAGCCGGTGGTAGCCGCTCATCAAAAACGAGTAGTGCAGATCAATGTTTTGTCCATAAGAGACAATGTTACAAGAGCTGCGACTGTTGATAAATGCAAATAAAACAGTTTCTTCGTCAGGCACTTGCTTGTTTTGCCACTACATGTTTCGTTGGTTCACACCATTGTCTTCAAGTGGAGAATAGTTTGTTTACTTAGCTGGTTTTAGTGAAGCGTACAGATGTCTTTTCACAGTAGCAGAATAAGGGCAGCATAGGCTATGTTGCGTCTTTTGCTTATAAAAAAAAAATGTTTATTTAGAAAGGCATTTCTGAAATAAAAAAACATGAATTTTTGACAGTGAGTTGTACTTACTGGAACGGTAGAGTCGTAAAAAGTCTGCATACTGCAGCGTTTTTACGACCCTACCATCCCCATAAGTATAATTCACTGTCATAAGTTCACATTTTTTAACTTCAAAAGCCCTTTCAAAATAAAAATTTTTGTTACTAGCAAAAGACTCAACATACCTACACTGCACTTGGTCTGCTAGTGCGAAAAGACATCTGTACTCTTCGGCAACATCAGCTGAGTAAACAAAAAATTTGCACCAGAAGATCATGGTGTGAACCATCGAAAGGCCTAGCAGCCAAATAAACAAGTGACTGACGCAGCAGTGCAGAATTATTAAACGTGCAAACGAAGTTGACACTCTGCGCGCTGGCTGATGGGATCGGCTGTAAATGGGAAATGCCTTTGCAGTTTGCAGTCGCTCCTATCAGCCACTGCACCTAGTGTCAACTTTTAAAGAGTCCGACCCACGAACGATGGCGGTTCGGCTATGTCGAGGCATGGACGGGAATGATATAGTTGACGACTCCAAGTGATAGTTGGGGTACGCGCAGGCGCTGCATGTTTTCCACCTGAAGGCTGGCTCTGAGCACTACGGGACTTAACATCTTAGGTCATAAGTCCCCAAGTACTTTAGAACTACTTAAACCTAACTAACCTAAGGACATTACACACATCCATGCCCAAGGCAGGATTCGAACCTGCGACCGTGGCAGTTTCGCGGTTCCGGACTGCAGCGCCTAGAACCGCACGGCCACCGCGGCCGGCTTTCCGCCTGCAGGAAGCGGACATCCTGCAAATTACGTCTCTCGCTTGCTTATGCAGAATTTATCAGTTACTGCCCCCAGCAGCAATGACAACTCACAAAAAATGAAATATAAATTCGCTAAACATCTCGCTCGCCACGATCATATATAACGATCGCATTAGCTACAACATCTATAGTGGAGGTCTTAGATACTACTGAAAGCTCATTGGCTGTCTGAGTATGTGTGACGTAGGTGCGCAGAACATGCCTAAACTCGACCGCCATCGTTCGTGACTGCAACTACGTATAATAAAACGGTTCAGCTCTAACAAGGGAACCTCCCCATCGCAGCCCCCTCAGATTTAGTTATAATTTGGCACAGTGGATAGGCCTTGAAAAACTGAACACAGATCAGTCGAGAAAACAGGAAGAAGTTGTGTGGAACTATGAAAAAATAAGTAAAATATACAAACTGAGTAGTCTATAGGCAACATAGGCAACAACAAGGATGATATAAGCACAGGACCGCCGTGGTCCCGTGGTTAGTGTCAGCAGCTGCGAAGGGAGTGGTCCTTGGTTCAAGTCTACGCCTGAGCGAAAAGTTTACTTACTTTATTTCTGCAAAGTTATGATCTGTCCATTCGTTCATTGACGTTTCTGTTCACTGTAATAAGTTTAGTGTCTGTGTTTTGCGACCGCACCGCAAAACCCTGCAATTAGTAGACGAAAGGACGTGCCTCTCCAATGGGAACCGAAAACATTTGGTCCAGGAAAACACGTCTGATATATTCTATACGACACTGGTGACGGCATGTGCGTCACATGACAGGAATATGTTGTCGACCCACCTAACTTGCACACTTGGCGAATGAGTAAAAAGATTCTTCTACCTTGCCCGATTTAGGTTTTCTTGTGGATGTGATAAACACTCCCAAAAAAGTGATGAAAACATAAGAGTTTGTCACATAAACTGCAACAAATGAATGCAACAGTTTCACAGTCGCACAGTTTTCTCTGTGCTCTGTCAAAACATATGTTTTTAACGTTTTCAAATTTTTTCGTGTGTAGACCGTCAAGTCCTGCATATGTCCAAGCAAATCTGAAAATGTCCTGGAATGTTGGAGAGCGAAATTGATTATGTGTGAGTGCCTGAACTCTGATAATTGTCAGAAAATAAAAAATTAAACTTTTAACTGGAGGGAAGATTTTTTTAAAAAAAATCTTATTTTGTTCCCTTTCGTTCGGTGCATCTGCTCGAGGCGGACGTCGAAAGACATCCATTTAAGTGAGTTGTTGATCGATTAACTCAGATTTTTTTATTACAGAGGGCAGAAATACCCTTTGACTGAACACGCTGAGCTACCGTGCCGGCATTTGAACCAAGGACCTCTTGTTCCACAGCTGCTCACGCTAACCACGGGACCACGGCGCTCCTGTGGCTATGTCATCCTTGATGTTGCCTATGTTGCACATGGACTACTCAGTTTGTATATTTTGGTTATTTTTTCGTAGTTCCACACAACTTCTTCCTATTTTCTCGATTGCTCTGTGTTCAGTTTGTCAAGGCCTATCCACTGTGCCAACTTATAACTAAATCTGAGGGGGGTGCGATGGGGAGGTTCCCTTGTGAGTGGTAGCAGATCGTTTGTTGTTAAGTCGGATCTTTCAGACCTCGCCTTGACTAGTGGCCTCGGGAGGGCCCGCGGAGCTTAATACCTGCGTGTTGTTGTCGCGCCGCGCCGGTGACTCACGCTGCTACCTGCGAGCCCCGAGCCCAGCGGCAACAGGTGGGACCTGCCTGCCTGCCTTTGTGGGAGGGAGGGGCGGCGCCTTTCTGTGCGTAGCAGGTGACTCCCCGCAGACACAATCCGACTTTGCAGTTCACAATGTCCTCTAACACGCGAAAGGATCCGCACTGGCACAAAAACTAGTCTCCCGTTTGTCTCATTCAGATGTTCTTTTCAGGGTAACCTACAGCTCACCAGACTTTGTGAAAAACACGACGTTATTTTGGCGCAGGAACTGCTATCGACTTCCGTTAACATTCGATGCTGGGTGCTTGGGAAACTCCATACTGGATTCCGTAATTTCATATGGTTGTGTGTTGTGAAAATGTGCCGTTTCAGGCTAAAGGCACATTGAAAATAAAAAAAATAAAAAGAACACGTGATTACCGGTACGATTTGTTATAGTTACCGCGTCATATAATGACGTATTGGCGGTTAAAGTCTTCGTGAGATGTAAAGTTAGAGCACAAAAGAAAACCTACAGCTACTTCATATTTAGTAATGGTTGTAAACGTTACGTTCCAGAGTGTAGTTTAGCTATAAAGAAGTTCGCGTCCCTTCGTATTTCATAATTTTTTTTCTTCACTTTCACGTTTCTAATGATCTTGGGACTACCTTATTAAGTCAACAGGAGCATGTTACGTAAATACAGGAGTGCTCTCTCTCTCTCTCTCTCTCTCTCTCTCTCTCTCTCTCTCTCTCTCTCTCTGGAGGAACTTGTGATAGTCAATAATTTACAAATTAAGCGTAAAATGTGAATAAATATTCGAGAGACGTTGATCATCGGATAAAACAAACTACCACTCAGAATAAAAAGCGTAGAAAAAACTGACACACTTGCAAACGGGTTAGAAGGCAACTCGGTGTCAGCCATCTACGAAGTGTAAAAGACAGTTTACGAGCTAGATCTCGTAGGGTACTTCTTTTCCAACCAAAACTGCCTTCAGTTGATGTACATCTTTAACCACCAACATGGCGTTTTTCGTAATGTTGTTACAACAAATTTTATCAATACGGACGCGTTTTCAAGAGATCCTCAGTGTTTTGAAACCGCTTTTATTTCTTGGACATAAGATAAATGAGCTGCTGCTTTAATTCGTGTGCTGGAACAGCTACCCATCATTCATTACAGACCAACTCCTGAAACTAATTTTCAAAGTTTCTTCAAATTAATTTCTTCTCAAAAAAGAAAAAAAAAATCAGTACGTCATCTCATTTTCGAGGTTGATGCATATTACGAAAAAAGTACAACTTTTTCTTTAAGTTTCGGAGTTAACTGTTAACAAAAAGCGTAATCCGCAGTTCTCCCTAGTTGAGGTGAGTGTGTTATTGTTTTGATCGCCATGTTCGCCTCGTGTGTTGTGAACCGAATAATCACGAAAGTCGACAGACAGCTCTTTTCGCCCTCGATAGAGAGTGTGACGTCAAAATGACGTCACGTCCGTCCGAAGTCTTGTGAACTGTAGGTTATTCTTCCATTCAGCAGTGGCTGTCGTACCTGCCAGTGTACGTAATAGTCGCTGTAGTTTATCTACGTGAGCGATGAGCCATCTAATTTATCTACTACTGTACACTCCGAATATGACCATGAAGTGCGTTGTAGTGCGTAATTTTTATTGTTCATTGTACACGGTTCAAAAGATTTAGAGGAACGTGTTTGTATATATCTGGTAAAAAAACGTGTCAGAATACTGTTACAGAAACAACGAAACAAACATTCCAAATTTAAACGGACGCAAAATCTCCATGATTAGTGATCTTTTACAGAAGCTCAAAGTTTAGCGCGGCCTCCAATGAGAGATACTTATAACAGTTTCCAGAACGAAATTTCATCTCGAAATCTGGCAGAAAATCCAAAGAGATTCAGGTCGTATGTGAGGTATGCTAGTGGCAAGATACTATCAATACCTTCTCTGCGCGATCCAATGGATACACTATCGACGACACTGCTGCCAAAACAGAATTATTAAACACAGTCTTTCGAAATTCCTTCACCAAAGAAAACGAAGTCAATATTCCAGAATTCTAATCATGAACAGCTGCCAACATGAATAAGTTAGAAGTAGATGTCCTCGGATTAGTGAAGCAATCACTTAACAAAAGCAAGTCTTCCTGTCCAGACTGTGTACCAGTTAGGTTTCTTTCAGAGTATGGTAATACAATAGCGCCATACTTAACAATCACATACAACCGCTAGCTCGACGAAATATCTGTACTCAACGACTGGAAAGTTGCACAGGTCACACTGATATTCAAGACAGGTAGTAGGAGTAACCCACTAAATTACAGGCTCTTATCATCAACGTCGATATGGAGCAGGATTTTGGAACATATATTGTGTTCGAACATTATGAATTACCTCGAAGAGAACGCTCTATTGACACACAGCCAACATGGATTTAGGAAACATCGTTCTTGTGAAACACATCTAGCCCTTTACTCACACGAAGTGTTGGCTGCTATCGACAAGGGATTTCAAATTGATTCCGTGTTTCTAGATTTCCAGAAAGCTTTTCACACTATACCACGCAAGCGGTTTGCACTGAAATTGGGTGCTTTTGGAATATCGTCTTAGGTATGTGACTGGATTCGTGATTTTCTGTCCGAGAGGTCACTGTTCGTAGTAATTGACGGAAAGTTATCTAGTAAAACAGAAGTGATTTCTTATGTTCCCCAAGGTTGTGCCATAGACCCTTTACTGTTCCTTATGTATATAAACGATTTAGGAGACAATCTGAGCAGCCGTCTTAGGTTGTTTGCAGATGACGCTGTCGTTCATCGACTAGAAAAGTCACTAAAAGATCAAAACAAATTGCAAAACGATTTAAAAAGGATTTCTGTGTGGCGCAAAAATTAGCAATAGACCCTAAATACCGAAAAGTGTAATATCATCCACATGAGTACCGAAAGGAATCCGTTAAACTTCGGTTACACAATAATCAATCAAATCTAAAGGCTCTAAATTCAACTAAACACCTAGGAATTACAGTTACGAACAACTTAAATTGGAAGGAACACATAGAAAATTTTGTAGGAAGGCTAACGAAAGACTGCCTTTTATTGGCAGGACACTTATAAACTGTAACAGATCTACTAAAGAGACGGTCTACACTACGCTTGTCCGCCCTCTTTTAGAATACTGCTGCGCGGTGTGGGATGCTTACCAGATAGGATTGCGGAGCACATTGAGAAATTTCAGAGAAGGGCACCACGTTTCGCATTATCGCGAAATAGGGTAGAGAGTTGTAGCATTACACGGGTAATCGTCTGTGTAGCCCTCGAAAGCTTTAAGAAATAATCTTGTGGGGATGTCCATTATAGTCGAATATATCTTGAGTCACATGAGAGTAGGAGAGTCCAAACAGATAGTGAATTGCCCCCTCTGTTTATTGATTGAATGGCCACTGAGTTGCTATTTATTTATTTAATGGGATAATAATAATTATTAAAAGGTGGCAATTTTATTTAAGCACCGCTTTTACTCTTTCGATTGTTGCAAGTGAGCGATAGTGCAATGCTGCTCGCTTTGGAGAATACACATTCTATAAGAATTATTTGGTCCAGGAAACACTTTTGCGATCACGGTTGCGATTTAGACGATGTTCGCGTAATCGTACTGATTAAAAGTTATCGTTTCCGAAAGACGCAGGTTCGATTAAAGCTGTGTGCACTTTTGCTCGTATAATGAAAATATTCATAACACGTAGCGTAACAAAAAGAAACATGCGAATCACAACCGTGGTCAAATATATGATAACATAAATGTTCTTCGCTGTTATTCAGGACAGGCTCATATTAGACCTTCCAATTTTTAGTTATAGGAAATGACAAGACGTTACACTTGGGAAATATTTGTTTTGAATAACTTGTATTTGCCTTCTCTCTCTCTCCTTTTTACAGCCTTTCTACCTTCACATCGATTAAGGAACTTTTCCTTCTCTACCGACCAGTACGAGAACAAAATTCAGACTCAACAAAATGTCTTACATCGAATTATTACATGCTTAACCCTTAACAATCATATATAGTTTCGTAGTACAAACAATGCTAATTTATTCCGTGCACTAGAAAGTCTTTGATACACTGAGCACAAAAATGAAAATAATAAAATTATAATTACATTTTTAATATCGTGAATACTTCTTTAAATCATGAAAATAAGGTTTGACATCGACGTAATATTAATTTTCATAGTTGTAGCACTACAGAGTAACCCATGACGTCATCTCAAGTAGAGATTTTTTTGTTGTGAAATCTTTGCTGAGTGATTGACACAGTATACATGTAAATCATTTCTAAATTTTATTCGTTATTTATGGAGTAAAGCATTTAATTAAGTACAATATGTTTTAGGATTAATAGGTCATGAGCCGTTATGAGATGGATATAAATGTGTTTTGACACAGCAGATCACAATGCTGCGTTATGCGTGTTATTCTTTCTCTTTGAGAAGGATGATACCTTCTGAGTTGCTCGAGTGCGCGGACAAGTCGTAATCGAGTGCGGGTTCTCTGTAATTTTTATGGATGGACAAAGAACTGGTAATTCACAACACAAAGTTGGTTTAGAAAATATATGTTACAAACAAATCGCGCGCGGACTTTGAAATATCGGCGCGCTGTACGAGATTGGAATAATAGAGAATTATTGTGAAGATGGCTCGATGAACCCTCTGTCAGGCACTTAAACGTGATTTGCAGAGTATCCATGTTGATGTAGATGTACATCAGCTCTGATTTTGAATACTCCCACCTAATTTTCCCTCTGCAACAGTGGTACCTACTTGATGGGGTTTTCTGATGCGTAAACATGAGTAAATACATTTTATTGACAGTATTTTCCTGATTTGAAAAATATACAAGTAAATTCCTGGATTCTAAGACCAGATTCAGAGAATGAAAGTATATTTTCAGATAACGGAGTTCGAGTTGCAGTACATCCCAGAAAATCGGTTCTCCGACAAACTCAAAAATTGAATTTATCACCAAGTTCACAGCATGAAATCCTTTTAAAAGATCTGAAAATGCATGCGTACAAGATTCAGCTTACACAAGAGCAGAAGCATGCAGATAATGGAAAGAGACATCGATTTGCTCAGTGAGTCTATGCACAACAAGCGGAGAATGAGAACTTTTTTGCAAATGGTAGGGGAGCTGCCGTCACTGTGAACGGCGATCGTTACCGAAACATGCTTACTAATTGTTTTTTCCCACTTATTGATAAAATCGACGATTTTTGGTTTCAACAAGATGGCACGACATGTCACATATCCCGAGAAACAATTGTTCTGCTGAATGAAAAGTTTCCTCAAAAAATTACCTCTTTGCGTGGCAATCACGAATCGTCTGCAAGACCATGCGGTAATATGCCTTGTGACCTTTTATTGTGGGGATTTGTGAAATCAAAAGTATAGGTGAACAAACCGCAAACAACACAGCAATTGAAGGATGAAATTAAAAGGGTCATAAATGGCACCCCACCAGATGTTTGTGAACGTGTCATCCAGAACTTCAATGAACGCATTGCTCGTTGCCGCGCGGCCTTGGTTGATCATATGGAGCACATAATTTTTCAGACATTGACAGCAGTTGCTTAATGTATTTGTGTAAAAAAACACGTTACACTTTCAATAAATTTTGTATGTTCTATAGCTCTTTAATATTCGTCCCTACTTCCCAGACACCTTGTATGTGCAGCAGGGTGGGGTTCTTATTTTTCATGTTTTATTTTATATTTGTGCTTCCTCCCAGCTTGGCCTCAATGTTTGTAATTTAAGCTCAATAGAAAAGGAGGAAGGGGCGCCCTTGGCTTCTATATTTGGAAAAAAATGAAATACCATACAAAAATCTTACTTTCTGTCTCAATTAACACTGTTAAGAAGTAGCTGATTAACTAATAACTTTACTGCTTACAACTTCTTTATTAACACTACTGCATTAACTTTAATAATACAATCTATAAACCTGTTGTGTACACTTTGATCCGCAAGTAATTTACACACCCATAAATTATAAAAGAAAACTATTAAATTTTGTTTCAGAGGTATTGCTTTTTTAATTTACTTATTATTGGCTTCTAGTATACATACTTTTTAGCCATCAAAAATCAAAAGAACTGACAAATATGCCAAGATTAGCTAAACGCCCACTGCTTTGCTCATATATACTGTGTGGTCTGCACAGACGTTTTTCGTTTTTATTTATTCTAATTTTTATGTTATTCACAAATAACATCATCATCTCAACTTTGCATGCTAAATAAGCCCATGTGCTTCTGATAATAAAGCGATTCTGGTTGCTAGAGTCTGAGGTCTTTGTTAATCCTTTGTGGTGATAAGTATACAGAAATTTTCATCTCTATTTATTTCGAAGTCAAATACAAATTTAGCTTCAAAAAGTTTTAATATAACGAAATATTTTCATAAAAATTTTCATCCACTATAGGTGTTGAATTTCCGAAAAACACTAAAAACAAGTATTTTTTAAATTTTTAACTGAGGAGGCAAATACCAACTTTCATAGATGTAACTTTAAGAATACTTTATTATCAATTTAATACCGCTTTACTTTAAATAAACTTTCACCCACTCTTCTGCCCTCTTAGTTGATTTTCAAAAATGTCGAAGCACATTTTTTTTATTTCCGACTGAGAAACCAAATACTCGCACCAATTTTCATAGTTCTAGCTTCAAAACTGCCTTAATAGCGACATATTTTCAAAATAGCTCTCATACCGTACTTCACTCCCTTAACAGTGGCATTTCGAGCACTCCCTCACTAACCGATGTCTGCGGTATAAGATTAACACTCTCTCCAAATTTCAAGTTTGGGCTGGGTGACGATGAATCAGTGAATCAGTCAAGTTCTGTTCCACACTCTTGTGGTAGAATTTCCAAAAAAGACATTGAAACACGTAATTTTTAATTTCCAACCAAGAAGTCAAATACAAATGTTCAAAGATTTAAATTCAACAATGCTTTTCTAATGAAATATTTCCATAACAACTTTCATCCCATATTTTAGGATCTTTGGCGTTGAATTTCCAAAGACACTGAAACATTTTTTTTAAATTTTTAACCGAGAAGTTAAATATCAATTTTCGTTGATGTAGCTTTAAAAATGCTTTGTTAGTACTTTAATAATGAACTACATTAAAAAACTTTCACCCACTATTTTACAGTCATAGTAGTTAAATTTCCAAAAATGCTGAAACACATATTTGTTTATTTCTGACCGAGAAACCAAATATCAATTCTTGTCATTCTAGCTTCTAAACTGCATTAATATTGAAATTTTTCAAAAAACATTTCATCTCCCAGTTAGCCCTCTTAGAGGTGGAATGTCAAAAAATACCTTCTTAATCGACACTACAGTATAACATCAATGCCTTCTCCAAATCTGAGGTTTCCATCCTTCGTTGTTTGTTCTGGGTGATGATGAGTCATTGAATCAGTCGGACCCTATTTCACCGATCTTAGTGATCGAATTTCGAAAAATACTGAAGCGAGTTATTTTTTATTCCTAACCGAGAAGCCAAATGCAAATTTTCATAGATTTAGCTTGTAAAATGCTTTGAAAATGAAATATTTCCATACACACTTTCATCCCTATTCACCCCTTATGGGTTGAAATTTCAAAAACATTGAAACAGGTATTTTATTATTTCTAATCAAGAAGGCGAACACCAATTTTCATAGATGTCTATTTAAAAATGTTTCAGTAGCTGTTTTATAATGTTTTATTAATGTTGTTGAATATAGTTGTTTAATAACATATTTAAAAAAAAACAACTACACCTTCAACTGCAGGTTTCCAAAAATGCTAGACAAGCGTTTCTTTAATTTCTGACTGAAAAACCAAATACCAATTTTCGTAGTTATAGCTTCAAAATTGCCTTAATAGAGACATTTTCAAACGGCCTCCCGCTATTTCACCACTTTAGGAATGTAAATTTGAACAGTACCGTCTTAAACGATACTTAAAGTATAAGAACCACATCCTCTCCATTTTCAAGTTCCTATCCTTAGCGCTTTGGGCTGGGCAATGATGAGTCAGTGTCTGACCCTATTTCACTCCCTTTGGGGTTGAATATCTAAAAACAGTGAAACATGTATTCTTTTTTATTTGCAACCAAGACGCTAAATACCAGTTTTCAAAGATTTAGCTTTAAAAATGATTTCACAATTGAAATATTTTCAAATTTCACCCCCTATTTCATCCCCTTAGGCGTTCAATTTACAGAAGCAGTGAAATATCTATTTTTTAAAATTTCTGACAGGGAAGCCAAGTACAAGTTTTCATGGATTTAGCTTCAAAAGTGCTTGTATAATGTAATACTTCCATAAAAACTTTCACCCACATTATCGGTTAAAAATTCCAAAAACATTGAAACACATATTTTTTAAATTGTGTTATTACTTGACCTCTTGAAGGTGGGGAAAATCAATTTTAGATAGCCTTATTCGTTATCGAGGTATTGCGGAACGTATACAAGAAGTCTTAAGATCCCTTTCTAACGTCGCCCACAAGAACTGTGGGCCCCGCGACGAACTTGTGATGTTCCACTGATCAGCTTTTCCGCCACACTTTGCGTACTCTCGGCTCCATGCAGGGCCCTCGTGAAATCAGTATGTAATTGAAAAAGAACCCACACAAGGTCCTAACTTTGTCGTGTGCTATCGAGAGCTTGTATGCGTTTGAACACGCAGTCAAGAATCATTAAACTCGTCTCAAATAGTTACTCGCTCCCCGCCGCAGAGTGCTGCTGGCTTTCGATAATTACGAATGTATTTTTATGAAAATGTATTTTTGGCCGTAATTATTAGAGGGCCTATCATTATCACTTGGAAACAAACCCCAAAATTTGTTAACATCCCTAATGCAGCACTGTGACAGCTTTAGCTGTCATTGTAGCGGAGTCTTCAGAACTCGCGCGGTGACTGTATTCATCATTGTTGGTGACTGACAGAAAAGCAAAGCTAAGAAGTGTGTGTATATTTCTCCGTGCAATCCATAGTTATGGGCGGCCATAAAATACAAAGTAAGCGCCATAAACAGAAAGAGGAATTTAGAAGACGGCTGTTAAACGACAAATCTGTTCACGTTTACAGTGTTACAAAGTCATTAAATCAAATTATGTAGCATAATTTTAAACAATTAAGTAATAAGTCTTAAAAGCTGCGTTGTCGATCTTTAATTTGAAAACTGATAGAAACTGCTATCACGTACTAGGTTGGTGCATAAGTTCGTAGCGTTTTTGTTTTGCATGTTGGTATTGCGGTTGCTATAGGTTTCTTTATCGATTGCCATTTTTTAGTTGTACTTCACCGTTCCTATTTGCGTTTACGTGTTGACATTTGTGATTTAGAGATAGTGAGGGGAACTGTGGACGCTAGGAAATAGAGTGTCAATTGGAGAAATCGTAACATTTCTGACGTGTCCTTCTGTTTGAGTTCAATAGGGGGGGTTACAGTATTGGAGGCAGACAGAAACATTTGCGCCCTGTGTGGCGATAATGCCAATGGACAGAGCATGGCAAGAAAATGGTTTTCTCGTTTTAAGGAGGATCGTATTGACACTAGTGGTTCTCCGCATTTAGGAAGACCTTCAGTTGAGGTTTGTGAAGATCGTTTAAACGAATAATCCATGATGATACACGTCAGTGTACTTGAGAACTGGAACAGCATGGTGTGTCACGAATTGTTCCTCCGAGAGTAGTGGTATAAAGCCAATTGTAAGCCACTTTGTTAGTGTGAAGTGCATCATTCCACCAGCGTGCGACATTTGTATGTAGTGAGAAAGGTTCAAAAATCGGGTGAATGGGTACCTTATGCTCTAAGCCAAAATCACAAAAATCGGCAGGTGGCTATATTTACATCTCTGCTTGCTCGTCATCAATTGGCTCATGAACAACATCGAGCATTCCTATCCTGTATTGTTAATAATGGCGAGAACATAAGGAAAAGAAACTAATAGTTGAGCCAAAACAAAGCATCACATCCCCATACAAAGATCTGGGCATATCCATAAAAGATAATGTTATGTATCTGATGGAACAGCATGGTGTGTCACGAATTGTTCCTC
This sequence comes from Schistocerca gregaria, assembly GCF_023897955.1. Taxonomy (NCBI): domain Eukaryota; kingdom Metazoa; phylum Arthropoda; class Insecta; order Orthoptera; family Acrididae; genus Schistocerca; species Schistocerca gregaria. The sequence goes on from NC_064922.1 coordinate 373,448,198, forward strand.
CGAGAGTAGTGGTATAAAGCCAATTGTAAGCCACTTTGTTAGTGTGAAGTGCATACTTTCCAGGGCAAACTTTTTAGATTTTTTTACCCCCTCACCCTAAGCTGTTGTTCTGCTAAGTGAATTATGACCCCCTTGGAATGATTTATGATACCCAGGGGATAATTGTCCTTCTGAGAAACCTCTCCCCACTCTCACCCTCCCCCTCCTCCTTTCCCACCCCTCTGGGAACATCCAACCCTCCCCTCTCCACATTTCTGATGCAAGTACACATTCAAATTGATCAATTAATTAACCCCTCCCCTCTGGTAACTCCCCCAGCATTCCCCTCTCACAACCACCTAGAAATTGGCAGGTCTGTGCAGAGACCACCCTACACCCACTCAGGGCCCTGTGACTGGTATCATGTCAGCTGCCGCACTGCCAGCCATCTCGTGTAGCATGCAGAGCAGAAGTCGCACTAATCCCCCGAACAAAGAATCGGGTGGTGGGAACCCTTTGATATTTGATATGTGAGAAATCCCCAAGCCTTCCACCATGGAACACCGGCACGTGCAAGAACTACTTCCAAGGCAAATGCCTGACTGGGAATCGATCCAGAAATACTGCTGAAGTCAATGAATTGATGTCGGTTCACATGGTCATGATATAGGGATGTAAGATGGGCACAGTAGCTCACAGACCCAGTTGCAGTCAGTCTCTGGAAGTAGAAGAACCATGATGCATCAACAGCAGAAGTTGAAATCCTCATCCGCCTCTCAATCACAGAAGATCATACAATGTAAGCTTTCACGGCTGGTATTGTGTTCACTTAAAACTTCCGGGCTGATAGGCCATGGTCGAAGTATAAAACTCTCCCCTGACGTTTCGAAGTATAAAAAACTCCCCTGACGTTTCGTCTCCGACTGCAGGAGACATCCTCAGAGGTATAGCCTGGAAGTTTTAAGTGAAGAATCACAGAAGAAGCATAAAAGTACTCATTACATGTCATTGCTACTATTACCCCATATAGTGGTTCCTCCTCCTCCTCCTCTTCTTTGTGTAGTTCTATACTCCATGTCATTTTCTGTGGATACTTTTCTTTATTCAGTGACATCCAGCATGTCTGGACCAGCAGCAGCTACCATCAACTCTTTGCGACCTGCAGTGAACTCTGACCTGCCAGTACCAGCAGCAGTAGCAACACTGTGGTATCCTGTACCACACCTGACTACCATGCTGGAGCAGAACAGTGACCTGCTATTATCCATCCCACTCATGGATTTAGACACACAGCAATTCCATGATTGTTAGGAGAGCTGTGCTGTGGGCCCTACACCATACAGTGTAGGTCATGACTGGTCTCCAACATACGCACCATTCCAGAATATGCCGGTGTTACTCCAACGACAGAGTGTTGATGTAGTGGATGATAAGTTACCGATTCCTCCCAGTGCTCTACTGCTTTTAACTTCAGCTTATAATTTAACAGCTAGCTGTTCAAAGCGCTTAAATGTTGGTATAGAAGCATCAGCGGACAGTGAGTGGTGTGTTGCATTAGAGATTGAAAATGCATCGAGAAGTGTTAAAGTGCAGTTTACAGAGCTGGAATGGGATCAACTATGTTGTGCAGAACACTACATCAACCAACAGATGACCTTCGAGTATTCCTTATCTCCAGACATTTACTGTGCTGGTCTGACACTATCTACAACATCACTGCGCAATGGAGTGACACTCATGGTGAGAGCTGGAGGTTACTCGATTTATTTTAAACACTCCACCATCACAGACTTGCTTGGCCTCTGGACAGTACTATCCCTTGTGCTGGAAATATTGAACTGTGGCCCGTCATATGTTTGAGAGAAATATATGATGAATTTAATGCGTGCAAGAAACCGTTATTTGGGTAATACTGTCAACAATGAATCAGTTGTTTTCCTTGTTGGTGTAACACAGCCTATGTATCATTGCTGAAATGTAAATAAAATGTATATAATCGCAAATCTTCGTTGTTTTTTGTTACTTAACTACCCTGTCATTGTAAAACATAAGTTGTGGCCATTGTAGCTCAGTTGGTAAGATGATTGCGCTATAGTGGCTACATACGAAGTGCGACAATAAAGTAATGAGGCTGATGTGAAAAAAATGTTGCTTACCGTTTTAGTCAAGTTTAGTGTTGTCTCCTTCAAAGTAGTTCCCTTCTGATTGCACACACTTTTTCCAGCGCTTCTGCCATTGATGGTAACATTTCTGGAACTCATCTTCTGTAATATCCTCCAAGACCCTCGACACAGCTTTTTGGACATCTTATGTTGCTTGAAAATGGTGTCCCTTGACCGCCGTTTTGACTCTTGGAAATAGAAAAAAAGTCACACAGAGCGACATCTGGTGAATAAGGTGGCTGTGGTAGTACTGAAATTTGATTTGAGGTTAGGAATTGCTGTACTGACAGAGTAGTATGGGATGGCGCATTATTGTGATGCAGAATCCACTTATCGGCAATGTTGGCACGGACATGAAGAACTCTTTTACGAAGTCTTTCTAAAGTTTCTTTGTAGTGATATTGGTTAACTGTTTGCCGAGGAGGCGCCCACTATTTATGAGCAATTCCCATGGAATCCAAGAAGCACACAAGCATGCATTTCACTTTTGACTTAGACATATGAGCTTTTTTTTGGTCTTGGTGATCCCTTTGAGCACACTTCGAACTTTGGGGTTTTGTCTCTGGATCGTACTGAAAAAAACCAACTTTCATCACCAGTGATAACACGGGTCAACAATTCTGGATTGATTTCCGTTTGCTCTAACAGATCACCTGCCATATTTTTCCGTGTTTCTCGCTGTTGCGATGTGAGATTTTTGAGGACCATTTTTGCACAAACCTTTCTCATACCAAGATCTTCCATTATTATTAGACGAACCGTTTCTCGATTGATGTTCAGTTCTTCTACAATCATTTTCACGGATAATCTGCGATCAGATCGTACGAGTTCACGCACCCTGGCCATGTTGACATCCGTCCGTGAGGTTGATGGTCGTCCACTGCGGTCTTCGTCTTCAACATTCGTTCTGCCAACACTAAACTTTTTATGCCAACGAAAAACTTGAGCTTTTGACATAACCTCCTCTCCGAAAGCCTTCTGAAGCCTACCGTAAAGTTGTCGTCGCGTTTTCACCCAGTTCAGCGCAAAAAGAAATGGCATACCATTGCGCAATATTATGCGGTTCCATTTCCGTGACGAGAGACACAAACAACTGTTAACTTATTACAACACAACTCAATATTGAGGAGTTGCATCGATATGCCGGTTGGACTAGAAGTAGCTTATAGACCAAGGTCAAAGATATTGTGCATACACAAGCCTCCAGGGTTACCACATCTTGCAAAGAAAATCAGTCTCATTACTTTATAGTCGCACCTCGTATATTGTTATTATGACAAGCGACAATCTTTTTTTTGGTAAAAGCTCATTGCACACCAAAACCTGAAGTAGTCGGTATCATGACTGGGTGGGTGAAGCATCATGACTTTGTTGTAAGTGACTGGTCCTGTGATGGTATGGGAGAAGACCTGAAGGAGAAGAGATAATGGGGTATTCCTACCTGATAAGAGCAATAATTGTAGGTCCCTCTAGCCGTGGCAAGACAGATGTTCTCATGTCACTGCTAACACACCGGCTGGAGTCCACATCGAGCATGTATGTGTATTTTCAAAAATGCTGTTTACAAATCCAGTACCAGTACTACAAAAGATACTGCAGGGAGTTGATGGTATAACATACATAGTACTCAGTCAAAGCATTCAAATTCCAAGACCAGAAGAAGTAAAGCCAAGTACAGTGTTTGTATTTGACAATGTTGCTTTGGAAAACCAAGACCAATTCTATGATATTTCTGTTTTAGTCGTCATATGGGTACAGATGTATTTTATGTGGGTCAAACATATACCAGAATCATGCAACTGTTGATGAGGGATAATGCAAATTTCATTATAGCTTTCACACAGGATAATTTGAATCTAAAACATATTTATCAGGCACATGTAGGAACCGATACATCATTCAACGATTTTGTAAAGATATGTGCAAATTGCTGGAATCACATAGAGTACAGGTTTCTTCTTACAAATAATTCATTTATTTGTAGCTATGAAAAAAGTGATGAGTATATTAGTATACATCGCACCACGGACTAGTTCATACACATGGTCATGCACTGAGCCTGAGAGGATAGATGTGCATAGACAGAGAAAGCGTGTCTGTACATAGATGGGAAATTTCAGTCTCTTGAACGTAAAGTTAAGGAGCTAGAGACATACGTCCAGGCTGTTCTGAGACTGATCAATGAATTAGATGCTAGGGTTAAGGAACTACGGACAACACAAGCATCATTTTTAGAAAAAAAGTACGTGACTTAGCTGTAAAATTTGAGTGAATTGAAAAGAAAAAACATGACGTGACTGTAAAGGTTGATGAAATGTGTATAAGGTGCAGACTGTGAAGTAGCCCGCTTAGTGTATAGCAAGATGTCCACTAAGCCTAAGGTTATCACTGCATGGGAGGCTATTTGAGAGAAGTTACAGTTGCAGTGGTTAGGACATTTGGATCGAGAGCAGACACTACCAGAAATGTTTAAACCAGTTACTGAATCTCTCGATCTGTCAATGAACTCTTAGCGAAATTACATAATGATGACAATCACGTTACTACCTGTTTCATTAACCGTTGCAGCAAAGCCATGTCGATTTACACCAGGATCATCACGGAAATGACTTCCGCAATAGGGTAACATTTTGTCGGTGGGCCAGCAAAAACTTCTGGCTAATCCAAATTTTTTTGCACTTGTTCTCTTTACCGATGAGGCATCATTCTCCAACAAAGGAATTGTCAATATGAGAAATATGCATTATTGGTCCGTAGACAATCCAAAATGGCTCCGTCAGGTAGAGCATCAACGTCCGTGGAAAGTTAATGTTTGGTGTGGGATTATTGGAGATACCATTATCGGACCTTTCTTTATAAATAGCATCCAAAATGCCAGACAATACTCCAGATTTATACGACACAATTTTCCTGTTCTCTTGAACACCGTACCTCTGAACCGGAGAATAGTCATATGGTATGACGGATGCCCTGCACATAACGCCTTACGAGCACGACGACTTCTAAACCGTAAGTTCACTAGTAGGTGCTTTGGACGAGGTGGTCCAGTTAGGTGGCCTGCCCGATCTCCGGACCTTACACCGCTGGATTATTTACTTTGGGGAGCAGTGAAGGATGCTGTTAAGAAACATTTGTTTGCAACAATTTGTCATTTTACGCATTAGATAAACATAACATTGATAATTATGTGATAATAAAACTAATTGGTTAAACATGTTTACATTCATCTTCTATGTCCTACCTGAGCTTCCCAAATCAAAACATTTTTACCTAAACAACGGTAAAACTTTTAGTCCACTTGCTCGTTTCACTAAAACCGTCAACATGAATTTTACTATTACGAGTGAATGATTAACTGTCACTTGCACTAGATCTACAGTAAACGTTGAACGGCATTACCTTTTTAGTAACGCATTAACATAAGCGAAGTTAACTTTGTGACTAACGTTGCGGTACACAGACATGTTACAGAACCTCATCACTCCTAGCCTATGGTATACATACCTGCTGGAATGTACGACGTTAATGCAGGATGGCAGCAGACGGTATTATTCGTTTCGGACCTCTTGATAAGTATGGAAGTGTAATTACGCATGTCAATCGCATCGCGATTACGGGCAGCTTGGGGTTCACGCCTGAGCCTCAAGTCGTGCGCCAGCAGCGCATGTCGGGTGTTTCAAGCGTCAACTTCGCGTCTCAATATCTCGGGATGTAATGGGAATATTGCGATGCAATCAACGCCATTGTGTATGTGCTTTGTCATGCTATGGATTGCTGAAAAAAATATAGGAGGTCCATTTAAAAAAACATAAGTTTGTGTTAAAAAACACATATGCTTTCGTTTTAGAATGTTTCCAAATATGTACATTCATGGGCCCCAGCCCTACATTGATACCGGTGAAAGTCGTTATCCAATAGCTGTTATTGTTCCAGAGATATTTCGGGTGGACAAGATAGCTGGGAAACTATATATTCGTTTTAGAATGTTTCCAAATATGTACATTCATGGGCCCCAGCCCTACATTGATACCGGTGAAAGTCGTTATCCAATAGCTGTTATTGTTCCAGAGATATTTCGGGTGGACAAGATAGCTGGGAAACTATATATATATAAATATATATATATATATATATAAAAGTTATAAACTCACATGGGAAGTATTTTATTTTTTCAAATATAATCTACATCAATTGAAAATGTTAAAATGTTTACGTGCATTACTTCAAGATCTAATAAAAACGGTAGATGGCTGTGGATTTCTGTGTTATAAAGGTTTAATTACGTGTTTGTGTTGGTAGCACTGTCAAAAACAGTATCCTATCGTTTCATAGTATAAAACGCGTTGTATGTCGAAGTTCTAACGACTATCAGAGGCAGACTGATAGACAAAATCATTGATGAACTACAGTAGTATTATGGGATGCCCATTAAAAATAACACTAAGGATTTTTTGAAAATGAAGCAGGCAGTGCAGGCTACCTTCTTACACAGACTGTCAACTGCTGAAGAACCAGTACACCACCTTTGCCTTCCTGGACCTGATTCATAGTGCAATTACCGCAATGCCCAGTACTCAAACAGTTCTTACAGCTATAAACATTCCACCCCAGCAGCAATAATGGATATCATAAAACCTATTTACAGAGACCTGGCAAATCCTGAATTACTGAAGAAGTGTCTGCATTGTCAGACTCAAAATCCCGATGAGTCGTTCAATAATCTTATATGGACTCGCTTAGAAAAAAATGTTATTGTCAGAATGAAGACACTGAAGTGGGGAGGTCAGTGATGCTCTTATTGCTTTTAATGATGGCAACATTGCTAGGGTGAAAATGGTACAGCATATGGAAATTAATTCTGGAGCAAACTGCATGAGAGAACTTGAACGGATGGACAAGGTTCGCATTGATAAATCAGAGTATAGAGCACAGTTGGCCACTAAGGAGTCCAGAAAGAAGAAAAGAAGAAAAAACTTCGAAAAATATCAAGAAGATTATGCTCAGTATGGTGCAGCGTGGTTATAAGTGACTAAAAAAATTAAGCATGTATCACAGTCTTTTGAAACTTTAGAAATAGTTCCGGAAAATTTACATTTTCTGTTGCATCTTCCCCTAAATCTCAGAAACCACTTCGAGCAGAATATTCAAAGTTTCAGGGAGCTATAACATACATATCCTGAGTCTACTGAACTAAAAGAACAACGTAATGTTACGCATAATTAAAATTATTTAGGATAACGTAAGAAAAAGTACAAAAAATATTAACTGTGTAATTAAAAAATTGTATTTCTGATAGCAGTGGCTGAAATGCAATTATTTTAGTTCAGTGGACTCAGAACATACAGTTTTACGTCCTGTAAAAGTTTCATGTTAATGGCTACAGTGGTTCCTGAAATACAAGGAAGCCAATTCACTAAAGTTAACACTGACGCGCTAGGGCGTTCCAACACCCCTTAAAACAAAAATGGGGAGAAATGTTGCGGATTTGTTTGAGCATATGTTGCAGACAGGGACAAATCAATGCCTGGACAACCTCCAAACCGATCATGGTGGAGAGTTTTACAATAGGTATTCCAAGAATGTGATGCAGTGGTGTGGCATACATCACTGCTCAACATTCACCCACCCGAAGTCGCGAATCGTGGAACGTCTGAACAGAACAATAAAAAGTCAAACTTGAACGCATTTTAATCTTCATGGGTCATCAAAATGGAAAGATAACCTCCCAGAAAAAATTGCACAGTATTATCGAACCAAACATAGCACAATAAAAATGAGACCAATCGATGTACGTGATAATGGACTCATGGATATGATGTACTATTGTATTAAAATGCTGGCTCCACGTAAACAGAAATTTAATGTAGGTGATTTGGTACATACCTCAAAACACAAGACAGAATTTGAGAAGTCATACCTCCCCAACTGGTCTAGTGAGGTATTCACAGTTTCCAAAGTGCAGAGAACAAAAGATTTGCTGTATAACATGGTGCACAGAGCACAACCTGCACAGTAGCATAATACTCGTGATAGGAGATGCATCATGGGAGGCAGTGGTATACTCGGCAAACTACCTGTCGAACTGCATATTCCAGGGTACAGTTACTGCAGACCTGGTACAGAGCTTCAAAAACTTTTGCCTTGTGGCGATGAGGGGATTAACCGCTTGACAATGCGTGTTTGGAACACGACATTGCATATGCAAAACATTAAGATCTCTCAGGACGTCACGCCACAGATCGAATTTTAGCTGATAAAGCCAAGGCAACATGCGCAAGAAAGGATATTGGTATAGGACAGTGTATTGCAGCATTTGTAGTTGATAAAACTATGCATGATAATATTAAGTTGAGTTAAGGGTGATGAATTTCAAGCAAGTTATGAATGCTGCACGTTATGCACTGAAGAAGAAGGAGAAGAAGAACACAATGATCAAAAGGAAGAATGGGTGTTTAAAAAACTGTATCCTGACAGCGATGTACGAGGGTCAGTCAAAAAGTAATGCCTCCTATTTTTTTTTTCTACGTTTAATTGTCAGGAAATTTAAATGCAATTACATAGGTTGAAAACCACAACATTGAGGATCATTTTGTCATTTTTCAATGTAATCTCAGCCCATCTCTACAGTTTTGGTCCATCTTTGAACAAGGGCATGTATCCCAGCATGGTAAAAATCACAGCTCTGCTTCCTAAGCCATTGACGCACGGATGTTTTGACGGCCTCCTCATCTTCAAAATGAATCCCACGATGAGCTTCTTTTAGTGGCCCGAACAGATGGAAGTCTGATGGTGCCAGGTCAGGGCTGTATGGGGGATGAGGCAAAACTTCCCATCCAATTTTGACAATCTCGTCAGAGGTGTGACGACTGGTGTGTGGTCTTGCATTGTCATGCAAAAGAAGAACATCTGCCATTGATTTTGTTGGGCGAACTCGCTGAAGACGTGCTTTAAGTTTTTTGAGGGTTGTAACGCATTGAACAGAATTTATTGTGCATCCCTGCTCCAAAAAATCAACCAGAACACACCCTCTGTATCCCAGAAAACTGTTGCCATAACTTTCCCTGCCGATCGCACAGTTTTGAATTTTTTCTTCCTTGGCGAGCTTGTGTGACGCCACTCCATTGACTGCCTCTTTGATTCGGGTTCAAAAAAATGCACCCATGTTTCGTCCCCAGTCACAATTTTCTTCAGAAACTCATCTCCCTCCAAACGGAAGCGCTGCAAGTGTTGGGAGGCTATTGTTTTCCTTGCCTCTTTATTCTGATCGGTTAACATTCTTGGAACCCACCGTGCACAAACTTTTGAGTACCCCAATTGTTTAATAATCGTGATCACACTGCCTTTACTAAGAGAAATAATGCGACACACTTCATCTGCAGTCACCCGACGGTCACCACGAATGATGTCATCAACTTGCTGAATGTTGTGTGGAGTCACTGCACTCACCGGCCTGCCGCTCCGCTTTTCATCAGTCAACGGTGTTTGCCCTTCAGCTTCCTTACAACGACGAACCCATCGTCTAACAGTGCTGACATCCACTGTCAGAACACCATACACCTTCTTCAGTCTTTCATGAATGCGTATGGGCGTTTCACCTTCTGCATTCAAGAATTCAATCACACAACGCTGTCTCAAACGAACATCGATGTCGGCCATCTTACAAACTTCTGCTGTGCTGCCACCTGTTGACACAGAAAGTTACTACTGCAGTGGATTGCAGAAGAAGGTTTGAGGAATGGCGCCAAATTCAAATTTTTCACTTAACTTAATTTTTTTAAGTAGAAAAAAAATGGGAGGCATTACTTTTTGACCGACCCTCGTATACAGCAAAATGTGTACTGTAGCTTAAAGGACTAGTTACAGCACACAGCATTCTGACAACACCAAAGACTTCAGGTGGAATTATCCCCTACTTCACTGCTGCTCTTGCAGGTCTCTCAGCAATGGATTCACTGGTCGGTGATGCCGCGGCTATTGCCAGAACAGTGAAGAACGCACGAATCTCCCAGGGGAACTAGAGGAAGCAAGAAGACGTAGCCACTTGATGGAAGCAGCAGCTATCGGGAAAGGACTATACCTGAAAACACACAAGAAAGGACTAGATCTCTTTATAAATTAAAAAAAGCCTGTTAGCTATTCTGCTGGACAGAACACTTACAAATACAGATGTGCTCTCGTTTGTCATGAAAAAATTCAGCATTCCGAAATTCCGTGTCGTTTTTAAAAGCTCCATCGTCAGTACTACGCGTGAATTACTTCCCTCCAATTGATTTAAACAATGGGGAATGAAGTATTGCTCTCATTGGAATGGAGACTTACAACAGCATTCCGAATATCACAGAGCCTAGCAATAAACTTCATCCGGAAATTAAAAGTGGAAAAACTCTACATCTACATTTATACTCCGCAAGCCACCCAACGGTGTGTGGCGGAGGGCACTTTACGTGCCAGTGTCATTACCTCCCTTTCCTGTTCCAGTCGCGTATGGTTCGCGGGAAGAACGACTGCCGGAAAGCCTCCGTGCGCGGTCGAATCTAATTTTACATTCGTGAACTCCTCGGGAGGTATAAGTAGGGGGAAGCAATATATTTGATACCTTACCCAGAAACGCACACTTTCGAAACCTGGCGAGCAAGCTACACCACGATGCAGAACGCCTCTCTTACATAGTCTGCCACTTGAGTTTGTTAAACATCTCCGTAACGCTATCACGCTTACCAAATAACCCTGTGACGAAACGCGAAGCTCTTCTTTGGATCTTCTCTATCTCCTCTGTCAACCCGACCTGGTACGGATCCCACACTGATGAGCAATACTCAAGTATAGGTCGAACGAGTGTTTTGTGAGCCACCTCCTTTGTTGATGGACTACATTTTCTAAGGGCTCTCCCGATGAATCTCAACTTGGCACCCGCCTTACCAATAATTAATTTTATATGATCATTCCACTTCAAATCGTTGCGTACGCATACTCCCAGATATTTTACAGAAGTAACTGCTACCAGTGTTGGTTCCGCTATCATATAATCATATAATAAAGGATCCTTCTTTCTATGTATTCGCAATACATTACATTTGTCTATGTTAAGGGTCAGTTGCCACTACCTGCACCAAATGCAGACCTGCATTTCGCTACAATTTTCTAATGCTGTAACTTCTCTGTATACTACAGCATCATCCGCGAAAAGCCGCATGGAACTTCCGACACTATCTACTAAGTCATTTATATATATTGTGAAAAGCGATGGTCCAATAATGCTCCCCTGTCGCACGCCAGAGGTTACTTTAACTTCTGTAGACGTCTCTCCACTGACAACAACTTGCTGTGTTCTGTTTGCTAAAAACTTTTTAATCGAAGATCAAGCTCCCTGCGCTTGAGAGACTAGAGGCCACGGCCGTTAGGGTCAAGTTCAATGGAGCCAACACCGCACTGGTATTAGTATACAATCCTCCTAGAAACATAGTAACATGTGATATCAGCGCAGTTCTCAACATAGCACCGCAGGTAATTGTCGCTGGAAATCTAAACGCTAAACACCCGAAATGGAACTCATGGATACGTACCTCCAATGGAAAGAAACTACACGAACGTGCACTACGCCGAAACTACATTATACTTGGGCTGGACGTTCCCACGTATATGCCTGCATAGGTCCGACACTCGACAGACGTGTTAGATATAGCCCTCATCAAGGGCATCAGATGCACACTTAACTTTATGGTTGAAAATGATTTGGACTCAGACCACATGCCTGTAATACTGCACATGGAAGAAACACTGCAGGACCAGAACCACGCAGGATACTGAACTACAAGCGCGGGAATTGGACCCTGTTCAAGGAAACACTTGATAGTCATATTCCAGACACGCAAGAAAATTAACAACAAGGAATAAATTGATGACGCGATGGTGGCTCTTACTATTGCCGTCCAAGACGCAATGACTCACGTCATTCCACGTAAAACACCAAAACACCAAAACAACACTCGATGACCGCTTTGAGGATCTGGATTTCTTTTCGGATGTAGCTGTATTAAATTCAGATACATGGCCTTCAGATGATTACGAACGTTTTATGGTGACATGTCAATTTCTCGCTTGTGTAATAGGGTGGATTTTAAATTACGTGAAAGCATGTGTGCGTCACTAGTTAAAGATTTTCGAATCTATAAAGAAAATCCTCACACATGTCCAATTTTGTGAAAGAACTTGTGAAAGCAGTCGAAGTTATACCTATATCTACGGCTGAATGTGAACGCGGATTTAGTGCCATGAATTTAACACTGATCAGATAAATCACTTACAAATTCCGACACTTTCAAATCTACTTTTCATTTCAATAAATGGACCTCCACTGCATTGCTTCGATGCAAAAAAATTTGCAGCAGGGTGGATCAAGTCTCAGCACCATAGCGCCCTTGACAAACCAACAGACAAACCCTCGAATCTTGCGGAGCAGTCTCATTTATCTCGTCTCTTCAACTAAACTCTGTAAGTTAAAATGATAATTATATACCGTAGTACTAGCTGGACCGGCTACACTTTGCTGTGGCTTTGTCATAATACGATGATTTAACAAATTAACATTCACTTATAATTTCAGAGTGTTAAAATTAAGCACAAAAAACACAAAAATTTTAATTTTACATTTTATTCATCTCATATTTTAGTATAGTTTGAGTATCGTACATTACATGAATCATTTACAAAGTTGTAAATTAACAACATATGAATATTTATTAATTTTATAAATGAGGTAAATAAGCTCGGCATTGCCCGGATATCTCTCTACCTTCCCCTTTAGTGCATCTCCTTCTTTTTCCACTCTCCATCTTCTCCTGCTCTTTTCTCTGTCCATCTGCTTCTCTCCTCTATCACCTCCTACCCCCTCCGTCACTCTCCCCTTCACTAACGTCAATTTCTCTCCCCCTCTAAGTCAATCTCCTCCTCCCCTCTCTTTCTGTCCCTGTGACATCCAACATTTACGTATTGAAAGCAGTCATTTACGTCTACAATTGCCATAAGTACAATGCTGAATTTTGTTTTGTAGTTGATGTATTCACTTCCAGTATTCGGAGGACACATAACTTGCACATGTTTGCGATATATGGCTCCTATCCAGTGAGGGAAACTCCACTTCACTTCGAAATTTCTTGCTACCTTCTGCCATTCTTCAGTATCCTTTGGAATCTGAAAAGTAAAACATACTCATTACTTTCCCTATTTTTTCAGACTGATGACACAGAGGACACAGTATCAAAAGATGACGGCGATGTAGCTCTTGAAGAACATGTACCTCCCACATATGTCAAGTACATATTTTTAAATGTTCTTTTTAAAGCGGCCCTGGGGGAGCATGAACAGCAAAACCTAGCTCTGAAATTGTATTTGTGGACAATAATAACTGTGACGAATTTGTTCAAACAGAAACAGAAGAGCTCGAATTAATTCAATTTTAAAAATAAGTATTATTTAACAATTTTTAATATCCATTTTAATTTGCTTAAAAATGCCAATAGAACATTACTTAAATGAAATCAGTATTGAATGTTGCGTGCTTACCTTTATGTAATTCTTCGACACCAATGAAATAGCTTCACACACTTCTGGCACTATGAGGGAAATTGCAGAATATGATACTTTAAATAAGTACATTGGTGCCTTGTATGAATCGCCGGTGGCTAAAAATCGTAATGTGATGGGTCATCAAATTCTTGATGAAATGTTGTCTTGGTAGTTGTTATCTTTCTTTATAATAAGAGGTGTAGTTAACTGCAGTAAGTAATTAAAATCATCAGTCGACATTCTCGTAATATTACTACACTCCTGGAAATTGAAATAAGAACACCGTGAATTCATTGTCCCAGGAAGGGGAAACTTTATTGACACATTCCTGGGGTCAGATACATCACATGATCACACTGACAGAACCACAGGCACATAGACACAGGCAACAGAGCATGCACAATGTCGGCACTAGTACAGTGTATATCCACCTTTCGCAGCAATGCAGGCTGCTATTCTCCCATGGAGACGATCGTAGAGATGCTGCATGTAGTCCTGTGGAACGGCTTGCCATGCCATTTCCACCTGGCGCCTCAGTTGGACCAGCGTTCGTGCTGGACGTGCAGACCGCGTGAGACGACGCTTCATCCAGTCCCAAACATGCTCAATGGGGAACAGATCCGGAGATCTTGCTGGCCAGGGTAGTTGGCTTACACCTTCTAGACCACGTTGGGTGGCACGGGATACATGCGGACCTGCATTGTCCTGTTCGAACAGCAAGTTCCCTTGCCGGTCTAGGAATGGTAGAACGATGGGTTCGATGACGGTTTGGATGTACCGTGCACTATTCAGTGTCCCCTCGACGATCACCAGAGGTGTACGGCCAGTGTAGGAGATCGCTCCCCACACCATGATGCCGGGTGTTGGCCCTGTGTGCCCGGTCGTATGCAGTCCTGATTGTGGCGCTCACCTGCACGGCGCCAAACACGCATACGACCATCATTGGCACCAAGGCAGAAGCGACTCTCATCGCTGAAGACGACACTTCTCCATTCGTCCCTCCATTCACGCTTGTCGCGACACCACTGGAGGCGGGCTGCACGATGTTGGGGCGTGAGCGGAAGACGGCCTAAAGGTGTGCGGGACCGTAGCCCAGCTTCATGGAGACGGTTGCGAATGGTCCTCGCCGGTACCCCAGGAGCAACAGTGTCCCTAATTTGCTGGGAAGTGGCGGTGCGGTCCCCTACGGCACTGCATAGGATCCTATGGTCTTGGCGTGCATCCGTGCGTCGCTGCGGTCCGGTCCCAGGTCGACGGGCACGTGCACCTTGCGCTGACCACTGGCGACAACATCGATGTACTGTGGAGACCTCACGCCCCACGTGTTGAGCAATTCGGCGGTACGTCCACCCGGCCTCCCGCATGCCCACTATACGCCCTCGCTCAAAGTCCGTCAACTGCACATACAGTTCACGTCCACGCTGTCGCGGCATGCTACCAGTGTTAAAGACTGCGATGGAGCTCCGTATGCCACGGCAAACTGGCTGACACTGACAGCGGCGGTGCACAAATGCTGCGCAGCTAGCGCCATTCGACGGCCAACACCGCGGTTCCTGGTGTGTCCGCTGTGCCGTGCGTGTGATCATTGCTTGTACAGCCCTCTCGCAGTGTCCGGAGCAAGTATGGTGGGTCTGACACACCGGTGTCAATGTGTTCTTTTTTCCATTTCCAGGAGTGTAAATAACGCACTATCATCTGCTTCTAGTTCCTAGGATACTATTTCGTGGACCTTCTTTAAATACTCTTCTCTTCCACCATCGTTTTCTTTTCCTTTGGTTTTCATTTCCGATGTTAGCTGAATATGCAAGTACCAAGTAGCCGCTGCCATCACTTTATCATCCATTATATTGCAAGACCGACACACATGTGGCACAAATTCTGTTGCTTTGATATAAATTAACCTGCCGCATGCAACATACGCCGCAAGATGTTGCCTGTTGTAGCGTGCTACAAGATGACGCACGCCACATTTCCATAGCATGCCACAATGTTGCAAGACGTCGCCCAATCGGAAACGAGGATTTAGAGCCAGGTCTGTATTGTATGGTGGATGCGATGTGTTGCGTACAAAACTGAACCTGCAATCATATCCAAACGTCGTGGAAAACTGTGAAGAGCAAGAGAACGCTCGCCCACATTCTGCCAAACGGACAGCCGACGCAACAAAGGAGTTGAGATTCTAGGTACTGGAACATCCATCATACAGTCCACACCTGGCTCCAAGCGATTTTCACATGTTTGGACCCTTAACGGAAGCACTACAGGGAAGAAGATTTGAAAGTGATGAAGATGTCATTGCTGCGGTGTAAAATTGGATACAGATGCAACCGAAAAACGTATTTTTTGATGAAATAAAAAAAAGCTCGTAAAACGTTGGGAAAACTGCATTGAAGTCTAGGGAGGTTATGTAGAAAAATAACGCATGTTATTGAATTCCCCTCGTATACCTGTATGTAGATGATTTTGTAAATAAGCTTTACCTATAATGTACTTTTAAAGATATAACAAGCGATGGCTTTTCTGATAGTGCATACGCATGAATAGTGAGTTTCAGCATTAATATCTATTTATAAATGTTTAACCGTGGGTAACGCCACGGTCCAAGCTAGTAACATATATAATTATACTAACCCCCTAAGACATCCCTCCCACTGGTAAAAGCACAAATCGCACACTGAACTGGAGAGAAATAGTGATTCTGCTGACTAAACCATAAACTGAAACAGCTGTTTCCCAAGCGCCATTTTTAACTGCAGAAGCAAATCCGCTTTAGACCTTAGCATGTGAACAATAACAATAACGGTTTCCGAAATTCGGTTTTTGTCTTGCAGAAGATGTGTTGCAGGTAAATGTAATGTGTGTCTGCCCCGTTAAACTGACCTTGCCTACTTCAAGCAAAAAATAAATAAATAAAAAATAAACAGCGGTGACTTCCGTGTATAATGGCAGCAACAGGTGAATTTTTAGTCGAAATATGGGTAAACTTACATTTTTGTCCACCCTTGATAGTTTCTGGTTGCTCACAAACTGAACATAAATTAATTAAATTTGAGCAGGTACCACCTGAAGTTTATGGAGTGATCTTCGAAACACCTTATAGACTCACACATAAATTTTGCATTTTTGTTTGTATTTTAAGCATACATTCACAGCCTCAAAAACCAGTCCACTATGGACGAGAATATTTAAAAATGTGTTACAAGTAATTAATGCAATTAATTCAATTACAATAATAATAATCATGACTTACAAGACACTAAATAATTTATTGCCATTTTTTGCAACCTTTTATTAAGATTTCATTTCTACAATATTTTCCTTGGCATTTTATTTTTATAGTTGCCTTACAATTTTACCTCTTTGCACAAAAGATTTAGATTTGCATAAATGATGTATTCTGCAGACAAAATAATGTCTAAGGATCAGTTTTATAAGTTTCACATACGAGGTGTGGCTATAAAATAACGGGACTGATGCTGTCACAGAGTAAGTACGAATGTGCCAGAGATGAACGATCAATAGTTGTGAAGCTTTCTGAGTAGTGTTAGGCCCCAAACCTTATTGTTGTGATGTTTCACGTGAAACTTCGAAAAACTACTACTTAGATCTATCTTTTACTAAAAGAATTGTATGGCAAAGACTGTTTTATCACATACACGAGTTTTTGAGTAATTTAAGTGTTTCTAAGTTGACTGAGAAGATGTTGAAGCCGACTCACACCTGGGACGCCCTTCAACATCCAAAACGGATTAAAATATCGAAGAAGTAGGTAATCTGGTTCAATCTGACCGTTGTTTGAGTACCCGATCAATTGCTGAAACTGTAGTAATTGACAAAGAATGAAATTACATGAACAGTTTATCAGGAAAGGAGTGTGCACAAAACTAGTGCTGAAACTTCACATGACTGAACTAAAAAAAGATCGTGAAAATGTTTCTACTGACACTTTGAACTCAAATAAAAATTATATAATTCTTTCGGAAAGAATGATAACATGTGACGAATCTTGGATTTCACTTATGATCCAGAAACTACAGTAAAGCAACATTCGATGCGTTGGAAGGGCTCAAATTCATGGAGAGTGAAAAAAAAGCTCTAATGAGTAAATCAAAATCTAAAGCAAAGAAGACTTTTTTATATGCATGGAATCGTGTATCTTCAGGGAATTCCTGAAGGTCAGACTGTTAATCAACAACCTTGAAGTTCTTGCTCAACTCCATGCGAAAATATGAAAAGAGTGACATGAATTGTGGAAGAACAGGCCAAGAGTTCTGCATCAAAGCAATGCAACAGCACATAAAGAGTCCGTGCAATATAGATGGCAGTGACCAGTTTTCATCCCAAGCGCTGGGCGAGTTCATTCGTTTGTTTGGGAGGGGGGGGGGCGACATGTGTTTTCCACCTTTCGGCCAGTCAGCAACGACAGAATCGAAGTGCACACGCTACAATCTTTCTCCAACGATTTAACGAGACTATTTGCTAAAAAAAATCATTTTTGCTTTACTTATTGCCTTATACTATAGGTTCATGATGATGTGCCCCTCATTTCGATAATGGACATAGTTATTGTGATATTTACGTGGACATAAGACACTGCGCGATTTCGGAAAAGTTTGCAAAGAAAAACAGAGGTCGCTGTGATTTTGCATTTAGTGTATATTACATAATATGTTGTTGTATATGAAATTTAGCTAACATATTGAATATTTCTTTAGACTTGGGTAGAGGTATCGATCTGATACCAGTCTCGAGAAAACTGTTCTGACATAGCTCACAAATCCGTGACCACACAGCACCAGCGATAAAGTCAGGCTGAAATAGCCACAACAATCTTTGTACACTAATGGAAATGGAAAAAAAGAACACATTGACACCGGTGTGTCAGACCCACCATACTTGCTCCGGACACTGCGAGAGGGCTGTACAAGTAATGATCACACGCACGGCACAGCGGACACACCAGGAACCGCGGTGTTGGCCGTCGAATGGCGCTAGCTGCGCAGCATTTGTGCACCGCCGCTGTCAGTGTCAGCCAGTTTGCCGTGGCATACGGAGCTCCATCGCAGTCTTTAACACTGGTAGCATGCCGCGACAGCGTGGACGTGAACCGTATGTGCAGTTGACGGACTTTGAGCGAGGGCGTATAGTGGGCATGCGGGAGGCCAGGTGGACGTACCGCCGAATTGCTCAACACGTGGGGCGTGAGGTCTCCACAGTACATCGATGTTGTCGCCAGTGGTCGGCGCAAGGTGCACTTGCCCGTCGACCTGGGACCGGACCGCAGCGACGCACGGATGCACGCCAAGACCATAGGATCCTATGCAGTGCCGTAGGGGACCGCACCGCCACTTCCCAGCAAATTAGGGACACTGTTGCTCCTGGGGTATCGGCGAGGACCATTCGCAACCGTCTCCATGAAGCTAGGCTACGGTCCCGCACACCTTTAGGCCGTCTTCCGCTCACGCCCCAACATCGTGCAGCCCGCCTCCAGTGGTGTCGCGACAAGCGTGAATGGAGGGACGAATGGAGAAGTGTCGTCTTCAGCGATGAGAGTCGCTCCTGCCTTGGTGCCAATGATGGTCGTATGCGTGTTTGGCGCCGTGCAGGTGAGCGCCACAATCAGGACTGCATACGACCGGGCACACAGGGCCAACACCCGGCATCATGGTGTGGGGAGCGATCTCCTACACTGGCCGTACACTGAATAGTGCACGGTACATCCAAACCGTCATCGAACCCATCGTTCTACCATTCCTAGACCGGCAAGGGAACTTGCTGTTCCAACAGGACAATGCGCGTCCGCATGTATCCCGTGCCACCCAACGTGGTCTAGAAGGTGTAAGTCAACTACCCTGGCCAGCAAGATCTCCGGATCTGTCCCCCATTGAGTATGTTTGGGACTGGATGAAGCGTCGTCTCACGTGGTCTGCACGTCCAGCACGAACGCTGGTCCAACTGAGGCGCTAGGTGGAAACGGCATGGCAAGCCGTTCCACAGGACTACATCCAGCATGTCTACGATCGTCTACATGGGAGAATAGCAGCCTGCATTGCTGCGAAAGGTGGATATAGACTGTACTAGTGCCGACATTGTGCATGCTCTGTTGCCTGTGTCTATGTGCCTGTGGTTCTGTCAGTGTGATCATGTGATGTATCTGACCCCAGGAATGTGTCAATAAAGTTTCCCCTTCCTGGGACAATGAATTCACGGTGTTCTTATTTCAATTTCCAGGAGTGTATTTCATAAACTGCTTCAGATATCGAAATGAGATTTTGGTTAATGGTAGCACGCAAAGATGAGAGTATTTGGCCATTTTGGTATTGTATAAAACTTCATTATCTACCGTGTTACTCCACTTACTACATACTTCATCGATGAAAAATCTAATTTTTAATACCCATTGATATGGGTATTGGCCCCCCCATGAACCATGGACCTTGCTGTTGGTGGGGAGGCTTGCATGTTCAACGTTACAGATAGCCGTACCGTAGGTGCAACCACAACGGAGGGGAATCTGTTGAGAGGCCAGACAAACATGGGGTTCCTGAAGAGGGGCAGCAGCCTTTTCAGTAGTTGCAAGGGTAACAATCTGGATGATTGACTGATCTGGCCTTGTAACAATAATCAAAACGGCCTTGCTGTGCTGGTACTGCGAACGGCTGAAAGCAAGGGGAAACTACGGCCGTAATTTTTCCTGAGGGCATGCAGCTTTACTGTATGATTAAATGATGATGGCGTCCTCTTGGGTAAAATATTCCGGAGGTAAAATAGTCCCCCATTTGGATCTCCAGATGGGGACTAATCAAGAGGATGCCGTTATCAGGAGAAAGAAAACTGGCGTTCTACGGATCGGAGCGTGGAATGTCAGATCCCTTAATCGGGTAGGTAGGTTAGAAAATTTAAAAAGGGAAATGGATAGGTTAAAGTTAGATATAGTGGGAATTAGTGAAGTTCGGTGGCAGGAGGAACAAGATTTCTGGTCAGGTGACTACAGGGTTATAAAGACAAAATCAAATAGGGGTAATGCAGGAGTAGGTTTAATAATGAATAGGAAAATAGGAATGCGGGTAAGCTACTACAAACAGCATAGTGAACGCATTATTGTGGCCAAGATAGATACGAAGCCCACACCTGCTACAGTAGTACAAGTTTATATGCCAACTAGATCTGCAGATCACAAAGAAATTGAAGAAATTTATGATGAAATAAAAGAAATTATTCAGGTAGTGAAGGGAGACGAAAATTTAATAGTTATGAGTGACTGGAATTCGAGTGTAGGAAAAGGGAGAGAAGGAAACATAGTAGGTGAATATGGATTGGGGCTAAGAAATGAAAGAGGAAGCCGCCTGGTAGAATTGTGCACAGAGCACAACTTAATCATAGCTAACACTTGGTTTCAGAATCATGAAAGGAGGTTGTATACATGGAAAAACCCTGGAGATACTAAAAGGTATCAGATAGATTATATAATTGTAAGACAAAGATTTAAGAACCAGGTTTTAAATTGTAAGACATTTCCAGGGGCAGATGTGGACTCTGACCACAATCTATTGGTTATGAACTGTAGATTAAAACTGAAGAAACTGCAAAAATGTGGGAAATTAAGGAGATGGGACCTGGATAAACTGAAAGAACCAGAGGTTGTACAGAGTTTCAGGGAGAGCATAAGGGGACAATTGACAGGATTAGGGGAAAGAAATACAGTAGAAGAAGAATGGGTAGCTCTGAGGGATGAGGTAGTGAAGGCAGCAGAGGATCAAGTAGGTAAAAAGACGAGGGCTGCTAGAAATCCTTGGGTAACAGAAGATATATTGAATTTAATTGATGAAAGGAGAAAATATAAATACGCACTAAATGAAGCAGGCAAAAAGGAATACAGACGTCTCAAAAATGAGATCGTTAGGAAGTGCAAAATGGCTAAGCAGGCATGGCTAGAGGACAAATGTAAGGATGTAGAGGCTTATCTCACTAGGGGTAAGATAGATACTGCCTACAGGAAAATTAAAGAGACCTTTGGAGACAAGAGAACCACTTGTATGAATATCAAGAGCTCAGATGGAAACCCAGTTCTAAGCAAACATGGGAAAGTAGAAAGGTGGAAGGAGTATATAGAGGGTCTATACAAGGGCGATGTACTTCATGACAATATTATGGAAATGGAAGAGGATGTAGATGAAGATGAAATGGGAGATACGATACTGCGTGAAGAGTTTGACAGAGCACTGAAAGACTTGAGTCGAAACAAGGCCCCCAGAGTAGACAACATTCCATTGGAACTACTGACGGCCTTGGGAGAGCCAGTCCTGACAAAACTCTACCATCTGGTGAGCAAGATGTATGAAACAGGCGAAATACCCTCAGACTTAAAGAAGAATATAATAACTCCAATCCCAAGGAAAGCAGGTGTTGACAGATGTGAAAATTACTGAACAATCAGTTTAATAAGCCACAGCTGCAAAATACTAACGCAAATTCTTTACAGACGAATGGAAAAACTCGTAGAAGCCGACCTCGGGGAAGATCAGTTTGGATTCCGTAGAAATACTGGAACACGTGAGGCAATACTGACCTTACGACTTATCTTAGAAGAAAGATTAAGGAAAGGCAAACCTACGTTTCTAGCATTTGTA
Source organism: Schistocerca gregaria (assembly GCF_023897955.1). Lineage (NCBI taxonomy): Eukaryota > Metazoa > Arthropoda > Insecta > Orthoptera > Acrididae > Schistocerca > Schistocerca gregaria. Next base: position 373,470,534 of record NC_064922.1, read on the forward strand.
GACTTAGAGAAAGCTTTTGACAATGTTGACTGGAATACTCTCTTTCAAATTCTAAAGGTGGCAGGGGTAAATTACAGGGAGCGAAAGGCTATTTACAATTTGTACAGAAACCAGATGGCAGTTATAAGAGTCGAGGGACATGAAAGGGAAGCGGTTTTTGGGAAGGGAGTAAGACAGGGCTGCAGCCTCTCCTCGATGTTATTCAATCTGTGTATTGAGCAAGCAGTAAAGGAAACAAAATAAAAATGTGGAGTAGGTATTAAAATCCAAGGAGAAGAAATAAAAACTTTGAGGTTCGCCGATGATATTGTAATCCCGTCAGAGACAGCAAAGGAATTGGAAGAGCAGTTGAACGGAATGAATAGAGTCTTGAAAGGAGGATGTAAGATGAACATCAACAAAAGCAAAACGAGGATAATGGAATGTAGTCGAATTAAGTCGGGTGATGCTGGGGGATTTAGATTAGGAAATGAGACACTTAAAGTAGTAAAGGAGTTTTGCTATTTGGGGAGCAAAATAACTGATGATGGTCGAAGTAGAGAGGATATAAAATGTAGACTGGCAATGGCAAGGTAAGCGTTTCTGAAGAAGAGAAATTTGTTAACATCGAGTATAGATTTAAGTGTCAGGAAGTCTTTTCTGAAAGTATTTGTATGGAGTGTAGCCATGTATGGAAATGAAACATGGATGATAAATAGTTTAGACAAGAAGAGAATAGAAGCTTTCGAAATGTGGTGCTACAGAAGAATGCTGAAGATGAGATGGGTAGATCACATAACTAATGAGGAAGTGTTGAACAGGATTAGGGAGAAGAGAAGTTTGTGGTACAACTTGACCAGAAGAAGGGATCTGTTGGTAGGACATGTTCTGAGGCATCAAGGGATCACCAATTTAGTATTGGAGGGCAGCATGGAGAGTAAAAATCGTAGAGGGAGACCAAGAGATGGATACACCAAGCAGATTCAGAAGGATGTAGGTTGCAGTAGGTACTGGGAGATGAAGAAGCTTGCACAGGATAGAGTAGCATGGAGAGCTGCATCAAACCAGTCTCAGGACTGAAGACAACAACAACAACATGGGTATTGGAACAACATAAGTGAAGACATTTACACTTTTTTTGTACCAAGGACAACTGCTAGTAGTGGAGCAAAGTACATACCTCCCAACTCTACATTGTTACCAAATTTATTCAAGATGGCGATCCAAGAGGGCTGCAATAGATATGGCAAAGTCGCAATGATATAATGGCGGGAAGTTCAAATTTTGGCGTGGAGATTGGTCAATTCGGCTACCTTCACTAACCTAACCCCCTCCCCCCCCCCCCCACCTCACTCCTCCACTACCCAAGAAAATGGCGGGAAGTTCAAATCCCAGCAGAACAACGCGACACACAACGACTAATAACACTAACCTAAGAAAATGGCTGGAAAATAGCTCACTTGGGCTACTTCCACTAATTTAAGTTTTCTGACCGCCACCTCTTCCTAGGAATTGGAGAGAAAAGGACTCAGCCTGTGCTGGGCTGCTGAACTGGAAGGACGTAAGTCTCTATTTTGCAAGCAGTCTTTATTTAAACCATCTGAGGCAGTAGCTCCATCCAGTGTGTCCACCGTGAGGTTCGGAGCATGAACCATTGCTCTCACACTGGTCCCATATGCGAGATGCCTCTGGGCACGTGTATTTACCGTTGCTGGCGCAATACCTGTGGATACTAACATCACAGGTTGCGCTATAGAAATCTGTTCCAGTAAAACATCGACTGGTTTCTCCCTAGCGATCCTAACGGGACGCAAGAGCTGCGTCTAGCCATGCAAGCCTGCTTCCCTCCCAAGTGTGGCTGACGCATCGCTGCAAAATGTCAGTGTGGTGACTCACCATCTAAAAGGTCCTCAATGTTGTACTGGTTCCATCTCAATCGATCACCCCGTCCACTCTCTATTATCCTTTAACACAGATGCATGTAAGTTTAGTTCTCTGTTTTCCTTAAAAGCGTCAAATACAGTAGTCAACTAACTTGTATCATTGTTACCTGAATAGACATACAGTAGAATGCTGCCTCAATTGAAAAAAAAGTAACTGTTTCCCTTCATTAATTAAACCTTCCGGGCTGAATTTCCGTGGTCCATATATAAATCTGCTTCTCCTTCCTGACGTTTCGTTGCCTACTGCGGGCAACATCTTCTGAGGTGAGTCGGCGACTGGCTGCCAGGAGCCACCACTCATCACGTGCTTTCGACTTTAAAACTATATCTGGCTAGTCCCATATCTCTCGATTATAGGTAATCGATAGTCACTTCGTTGGTACAGAGTCGACCGCCATATCTTGTCTAGTTTTAATCCTTCTTCTTTTTTATTAAAATTGTTTTCGTGCTTGTAGATCTCTATAGCTACTCTATACGTGCGGGTATAATAATGTGAAGTCCTAACGATCACATTTGTCTCACTAAATTTTATTTCGTGATCACCGTCTTTGAAAACGTGTTCTGCTACAGCTGATTTGTCAGTTTGTCCCAAACTACAGTTCCTTTTGTGTTCCGTTAGGCGGATATTAACACTCCTTTTAGTTGTTGCAATATAAACCATGCCACAGCTACAAGGAATTTTATACACACCTGGGGTAGCTAAGGGTGTCGTGCGTCTTTCACCGATCTTAAACTTTCACTAATTTTCTTGGTAGGTCGAAAGATTGTCTCCACTTGAAATTTGGCCAAAACTTTCTCAATACGGTCCGTGATGTTATGAATAAATGGAAGAAAAACTTTTCCAGCCGACGGTTGCTCTTGTCGTGTATTTTCGGACACTTTTCTTCTAGGGTGGAGTGGTCGATCTATTTCGTTGTCAGTGTACCCACTTCTCTTGAAAGCCGTTCGCAAATGGCTCAATTCATCTTGCAAATAAATTGCCTCACGGATGTTGTTAGCCCTGTCCACTAAAGTTTTTATGACTCCTCTCTTCTTCCTAGGATGATGATTCGAATTATTATGTAGGTAACGATCGGCGTGTGTGTCTTTCTTATAAACCTTGTGCCCTAAAGTCCCGTCTGCCCGTTTAATAACCAGTACATCCAAAAAATTTAGTTGTCCATTTCTCTCTTTCTCCATGGTGAATTGTATCTTTGGATTGAAACTGTTTATGTGCACCAAAAAATCACTCAGTTCCTCTTTAGCATGATTCCATATCACAAAGGTGTCATCCATGTATCGATACCATTTCAAAGGGCTTTTTTTTTTTGGCCGACTGCAGCACTTGTTGTTCGAAAAATTCCATAAATAGATTAGCAATAGCGACGTTTTCTCGGATTCCTCTTGCTGTCGCATACTTGTCCCCATGTACAAGAATTATTCTGTGCCAACCAGAAGACACGCAATTACTTCCTCAATTTCCCCGCATTTCGGTGTATATTCCCTCAATTTAAACGTATTTTTCGCAGTTCTATAGATTTATTTATGTCACTTCTACCAACGGGATTATGATATAACCTCTCATTACATGTTCTAAAATTGCTTGTAAATGTAGTACAGCTGCCAACACCTAACGCAAATTCACTATTTTTCTGATCAGGAAGCATAATATAGCACTGTACTCAATTGCATCCAGTCACCTCCACCCACATATTCCACATTTGCAGTGCATTTCCTCTGCTTTCTGTATGTCGTGTATGTGCATGTGTTGCAGATGCCTCTCAGGACTCGCAGTAGACCCAAGTTAGTGTTCGAGTGTGGATCCACCACGTGTTATGTGGTGGGATGTGTATCCACAATATCTGGGATAGGGTTTGAAGTTGGATCTGCCACAAACAATGTACAGTGGGATGTTGGGATGCAGATCCACAATATAACACATCCAAGCTAGCATTCAAGTGGGGAATCACTGCGCACTATATATTCAGACCAATGTTCGGAGGCGAATCCACCACACGTCACATCTGGGATAGGGCTCGCAGGTGGGCCAGCTATGCCTTACATCTAGCATAGGGACTACCTAAAACCACGTTGGAATTTTACCGTAGCAGTTAAGTTCAAGAAAGGTGACTTGTTTTAGATATGACAGTGCCTGAAATATGATTCACTTGTGGCTGTAATCATTAAAGGACTTCTCCATAGGATCCAGCGCACCTCATGTGGTTGAATGGAAAGACTTGATTCCAAATACCAGACAGCATTTCTACCGAAAGCATAGCTCTAGAGATCTAGAAGGCTAGCGTACATTTCTTATGACCTCACTCATCACACCACCAACTACTATTTGTGATCCTTCAATCAACCATTGCCTATGACACAGTCGATATATCACCAAACTTCTGACGTGCCATCGAAACAGAATGCGTTACAAATACTGGAGAAATATCTAGTGGCGGCAGTGTGAGGGAGTTGCAAATACCGGTTTCATACCATGCTCCTTAGACGAATCACTTTCAAAATTCGGTACGTTTATTACATGGTTGCACCATCAGCATCGTGTAACCGCACTTCTGGTGTGATAATATACACTCTGGCGATCACCGTCTATATTCAGTGTCACGGTATTTGTCTGGAAAAAATCACTTCATTTGCAGGTAATGCCACATGTGGATTTATAAAGTTGGTATACCTTTTATCATGGTTAATTGTGTGCACCTGTAGAACCAAGGCCGCTTGTGATGGTAATATGGTTGTGTTTTATAACATCTGGCAGTTTGTAAGACAATTATGCCTTTATTTCTAAGACACAGTGGAACCACTCGCAAGAAAAGTTATGAGACATGTCCACCCATAGTTGATTTTCGGTCAGTATTATTCCGTATCGCCAGCAATCAGTTACTGACGAAGTATTTTACTTAGTAGTAGGGGATGTGTTGCAGGTTCGCCTTGAGCATCAGGCTTATAAAGTATGTGTTTGTGTTCTGACATGTCCAAAGGAATTGACTATGTCCAGTTGCCACGAAGATATGGATTTGACGTGGAATACTGTGATAGCAAAGGGAAGAGTGTGTCAAGTCATAAGAATGGTACAGGTATTTCTATTTCCGGAGCCACACTCGTCAGCAGGGTGTATTTCCGATACTTCACTCATTGTCGAATGTCGTTAAACTGAGACCGCAATCGTAACATTTAATTGTAAGTTTAGCGAGCAAATATATATGTGACCAATTTCCTAGAATGATGATTCTGCCTATGCGTGCTTGGCATGCAGTGCTGGTGGCTTGTGGGGTGAATGATTCATGTTCCCCATTAATGGCAGGAGCCATCCAAATGGAAAGTCCTGTTGGGATGCAGGAATGTAGCCAACTTAACTGTGTCATCCGCTAGACTACCGAATAGCGAACTAATACTTAGTATGTTTTGAGCACCTTTCGTGATTGCTTGGAAATTTGAGACGATTCAATATGGACGTGTGTTTATGTTGGACCATTATTCCCTCCCATGTAAATTGTCTGGTTGACTGCTTCTGCACATTTTGCACTTTTATTTAGTTTAAGGAACATCGATTGTGATTTGTGCATCTAGCAGGAAACACAGATGGAAGACACGTTTGCTGGTTCTCTAGACATGAGAAACATCTTACTTGACTTTATAAATTATAGGGATGATTTGGAATCTGTTATATCACCGACATCAGTATTCGCGGGTGGAACTATCAGTTTTCCTCTATTTTTTTTCGAGTTTTCATGTAAAGATCTTCATAGACAGCATAAGTTTCTAGTTACCCAATTGACCTATCTTCCCACCAAAATTTGAACTTCCTGTCATGACGTCATTGTGACATTGCCATATCTATCACCATCTTGGGTCACCATCTTAAATAAATTTGGCAAAAATGGGGAGTGGGATGGTACATACTTTGCTTCACTACTACTGCTAACCTTACTTTTTCTCAGTTTGTCACTAATAAAGTTAATAAACCACTGTTTCAGAATTCTGTTGTCTTTGCACAAGATGCTACTGAGATAAGACTTTGTAAACTCCGCTGTGTTTTGGCAAAAGGACCATATTTTAAGATGACAACCAACCGAACAAAGTGGCACAGTGATTAGTCACTGGACTCGCATCCAGTAGGATGATAGTTCAAACCCATGTCCGGCTATCCTGATTTATGTTTTCCATTATTTCCCTAAATCGCTTCAGGCAAATGCCAGGATGGGTCCTTTGTAAGGGCACAGCCGACTTTCTTTCCTAATCTGATGGGACCGATGACTTTGCTGTTTGGTCCTGTCCCCGCCAAACCAACCAAACAACCATGGCAACCACAGAAATATGAAGGTTTTACCCTAAATTCGCCACCCACGACGCTTCTCTGAATGTTACAAATGGTTAACAACACAGGAGAAAATAAATCGCTGCATTTTCGGCGCAATTCTTTTTAGTTAGTAACCAAAGCAGAGGTAAGAAATAGATCTGTTTCAATCGTCACCATGCAAGTACGGGCGTGGATGGGTTGCACTTAATATTTACAACAACACAAAAGTGACTGTAGGCCTTAGTTTACAATGGTACTACCCCATCAGCACTATACATTTCCCCTACAACCCCGGCCTGTAATACCTATCACTACCGCTCCCCCCATGCATGCCGTGCCATCTGTGCATCTACTGGTCACGAGATTTTGTGTGGACTATGCCACATTGTCTGTTAAGAGGTTTCTAGCAAAGTACAACAGCCCAGTGTAAAACCACAAACCTTGTTGACCTGACCTAGCACCATTTGACTTTCATCTGTTCCCCAACGTCAAATTTGCATTAAAAGAAAGTGGCATGCATCATCAAGGAGCTAATAGAGATGTACTTCCAGCCCTGTACCCATCAACAGAGAATTCACATGGAGCATTGTAGGGTCAGGGGTGATTGTAGAAGTCAGTCGAGGGTGGGGGCTAATGGGGGGAACGGAATATGGCTTAACAAAAGGAGAGTTGGCGTCCTCTAACGACAAACTGGTAAAATCAGGTGTTGCTTAAAGTAATTTTTGGTAACTGTTTTGGAGTTCAGGGTAAAAATATTATTAATAAATAATAAGACGCCTATTTTGAGTTAAATGATATTTATTGGTTTAGGTAGTAAACTATTTGCCGCTTTTATTCTTTTGTTAAAATGTGTTTGGAATACACTGCAATCTATATTGCTACATAATTATTAAGAAAATGATTGAATCTATTGGAGTAATATATTCGCTGATTTCTGAAGTCATTTATCCAGTGTAATATGACACTCCATGGGGGGGGGGGGGGAGCATAACCCCCATAGCCCCCTCCCTTGCCACCGTCCCTATGTAGGAGTAGAGGTGGGGACTGTATGGAGGGAGACAACAAATAAATTTGTATGTTTTTAAAATAAAATGGTTTACAGCAATAGTCCCATTATTTTATAGCCAAATCTCGTAATGTGTTTCTTCCCCAAATTGAGGTGCTGTGAAAACTGTTTATAACTAAGGAACTTTTCAGTTATTACAGTAAGTGTTCTTGGATGAGATCATTTCACAAACTGTAATAAGCAGTTATATGCCTAGCAGAATAAAGATGTAGGGTCGGAGCCAATTTCCTTACTTGCTGAGGATATTGTGATACCTAACCACTAGCTGCAAGTTTCAAAAGCTACTTCAACAGGTCTATTACATTTTCACTATTTACGGTAACATATCAGAAACTGAATAACATAGACTGTTTTTTCACATCAACTCAGGTTTCTAACTGATATTCTTCTTTTGTTGATTTATATGTTTCTTCAGCAGCACGTTCTTTGTTAGTGCTATGACACATTGTGCTTTCACCTTTTTTGAACTTGAGAAACAGTAACTGTGATAATCATAAACAAGTTTACTAGGCACTAAGAGAATGTAATTCCGCTATAAGATTATAATAATAATTTAGCTGCATAAAAAAGAGAAATTATCGGGATCCATAGGTGTCTTCAGACCAGAGCGACACCGAAGTAGTCCTGTGCTCTTCGCAGAACTGCCAAGGCTGCACTCCCCCCCCCCCCCCCCTCCCCTTCACCCTCATCCCCCCCCCCGCCCCCTACACACATATAAAACTAATTTCTGCAATTTTTCCTACGTAGGTGTAGGAAATTTTGTGACTTGTAAGGCAGTTTAACGAAAATTTGTTATTACTGAAAAATATTACTTAAGGGGCTCCGGAAAGCCCTATCTTTCCAATGTTAAAACAGCGCTTATAAATTACATGTTTTCTCAGAAATTATTTGAGCTAGGAAGTTGAAGATTTTACAGGTTATTTATTGTGATATTGGCAACAATTTAATACAGGTATTTTTTAAAAATTGAATTCAGTTGTTAGAGAATAATTTTCTTCTATTGTAATGAAAATTCACTAGTGTCATTTTTGTTTGTAAATCCAACCAAATAAAGGTTTTTGGGAACAGGCTGTGTTAAGTTATGCACAAGAGACTGCATAACATTTTCTGAAAATTTGAAGGGAACTGGTTTGGTAGATCCTGAGAAAACATGTAATTTATATGAAAAAATAAAACTTTTGATAATCGAGCGAGGAAATTTGGATTACCTTTTTAGTACATTCCAGTTCCATAGAATGGATTATCTTCATCTTCTGCAGACTTCTCCTCCAGCTTTTTCTTTGTCCTCCTCCTATTTACTCTGGCTTGTATTTCTAGGCTATTTACAGCCCTGTTAGCACCCCAAATGCGTTCCTTTTCTATAGCAAGCACCACTCATACCATGTTGAAACCTACCTTCATTCCCATATTTCTAAATACCTTGAACATTGCATCGTTGCCATAACTGAAAGTAGCAACAGCATCATAAACACCAAAGTGAAGTGTTTCTATTCCAACAAACACAGTCTTGAGGATTCTCGACCGTGTAACAGTATTTAAACTTTCATTGGGGTTTTGAGTTTTTCCATAAAGACACTTTTTCAACAGCTCAGTTGGTGCCCCTCTGAAAATATGTAGATTTTATCACCTCCATTACTGCATCAGGCAGACTATGTTTATCAGTGTACACTTCACCATTTAGCAATCCCTTGTTGTACTTACACCGACTGTTTTCTTCCTTGGGACACAAATAATGACGGGGACTCTCATCTGTTGAAAAAGTATGAAAAAAAGTACCCAAACAACCTTCTTCATTTCATTGATACTATGTGTGTTTTGCCAAACAGCATTGATACTATGTGTGTTTTGCTAAATAGCCATTCCATAATAGTTCTGCATTTTGTGAATTACACTGTCAGTTAACCTTCCCCTTCCATCCGACTCTTTTCCATCAGTGAGTTTTTGTTTTTTGTATGAAGCTTTCAGTCGCTGAAGTCTTGATCCCATGCGTTTCTGTACATGTCCAATACACTCTAATTTCTGCACTACAACATCATCACCATACGGTTTCAGTTCTTGAATATGTTTGAAACTTTTAGAATCACTGTCACCAAGTAATTCACATATTGAACTTTATCACACGCAACAGAAATATACTAGCAACACCAGCCATTTCCATTCCTCCACTACTGCCATTATAGTTAGCTGAGCAATATTTTCATGTGTATCTTTATTTTTTGTGGATACCTACAATATTTAGATGTTTATTTATTTATTTACGCTCATTTATTTTACCTGGCAAGATTAGGGCCTTCAGGCCCTCTCTTACACCTAACCAGGCATACTCAGATTGAACGAATTACAGTTTCTACAGAACATTAAGGACATATAATGTGTTATACAGTATTAATGTTAAAGAAAAAAATTATCCCTACAACTGAATCTTTTCCTGTGTACATACTAGTGGCAGATACTACACCATAAAGAGACGTGTGTTCCCGTATATGCCAGGTACCATCGAATAGTTACCACTGTTTTCTATTACTGCCTCTTCCACAGCTTTCTTCACAGATTCTATACAGACATCTTCTACTTTACGCCATAAATCTATTATAGTTCGTAATCTTGATTTGGGGGATTTGGAAAATTCATCATGCCACAGAAAACTACACCTGGCACCGTTACCAATTGTACGCAAGACATAAACAAATCTAATGTTGTGATCTTAGATTTTTCTATCGTATTCTTCATTTGGAGTTACTGCAACATGTAACCAAAAGGTGGCCATGTATGAACACACTTCAGTTCCATCCCACTGGCAAATCCTACGTGATTTTTAATAGAGAGTTCCTCACCGATCGCACTACACGGAATACATCTTTCACAGTTCAAAAAAATTCTGTTGAGAACTGACATAACAAATATTTCATTCAAATCCGATTCGCCCATAAAACATTTATACTTTTCACTAACTGAACCAAGCGTCCTCTGCAAAGTACTTTCTTTCACACTTTCATTGCAGGTTTACCAGGAAGGTTACGTTCACACACTTGGTATCGTCTTTATTGTTTACAGTAATAACAGCTACCTCTGGCTTTCCAACATTTCTCCTTTTCTTAAAAGCCTTCAAAGGATTTCTAGTCACTTTACGTTTATTATTATCTTTCAATCAAACAGACTTCAATGAAAAGAATTTTTCAGGATTACAAAAGATAATAAGCGGGAAACACACGACACTGGAGCGAGCGAGCGATATATATCGAGCTATCGCAGGTTAGCCACAACTCTTATTTTGTAACACTCAATTTCTCTCACATCACAAAAATGTACATGATGAGCATGTAGATTCATGAGTACTACATTTGACAGCAGTTTAACAGTGCCCATGCAAAACATGTTTCAAAAGTATTTTAAAAATAGTCTTCTGAACTGAATAAATTATATATCAACTGAAAGTCTGTAGATGTTTAAAATACAAAAAGTAAAAACTGAACTGAATAAATTATACATCAACTGAAAGTCTGTAGATTTTTAAAATACAAAAAGTAAAAACTGAACGTTTCACCATTCTGAACCTTTCTGGAGCCGCTTAATTGAGCTAAATATTAGCGCCTTTCAATGACACTCTAGAATGAAAATTTCTGAAGGGATCATAGCATCGTATTGGCACTGCTTAAAGAGGAAGTTGTGGTCCCTCGAGCGCTGAGGCCCGAAATTCGCATATGGAGGGACACAGGGGCACACCTACATGGCGACAGAGCAGGCACGTGTGTGTGTCGATCGTCCACAGCACTCTGTTGCGTCGAAAGTAGGGAAATGGAGGATTTAAATGAAGAGCAACGGGGTGTACTGCGTATCCTGACAACGGAAGTGAGGAGAGCAGAGAATCGTCAAAGAGTGTAAGAAGAACACTGCATGGAGTGACGGATTTGAAAATTTTGCGCCTCTAGGCATAAATATTACAAGTGGCCCTCCCCCCCAAAAAACTTGTTTTAAATAATAACTATTACCCTATCATTTCACAATTGCCGTTTTGGGTGGGAGCGCTGTGAGCTGTCCTGTGCTACATCTACATCTACATTTATACTCCGCAAGCCACCTAACGGTGTGTGGCGGAGGGCACTTTACGCGCCACTGTCATTACCTCCCTTTTCTGTTCCAGTCACGTATGGTTCGCAGGAAGAACGACTGTCTGAAAGCCTCCGTGCGCGCTCGAATCTCTCTAATTTTACATTCGTGATCTCCTCGGGACGTATAAGTAGGGGGAAGCAATATATTCGATACCTCATCCAGAAACGCAACCTCTCGAAACCTGGAGAGCAAGCTACACCGCGATGCACAGCGCCTTTCTTGCAGAGTCTGCCACTTTGAGTTTGCTAAACATCTCCGTAACGCTATCACGGTTACCAAATAACCCTGTGACGAAACGCGCCGCTCTTCTTTGGATCTTCTCTATCCCCTCCGTCAACCCGATCCGTTACGGATCGCACACTGATGAGCAATACTCAAGTATAGGTCGAACGAGTGTTTTGTAGCCACCTGTTTTGTTGATGGACTACATTTGCTAAGGGCTCTCCCAATGAAACTCAACCTGGTACCCGCCTTACCAACAATTAATTTTATATGATCATTCCACTTCAAATCGTTCTGTATGCATACTCCCAGATATTTTACAGAAGTAACTGACAGCAGTGTTTGTTCCGCTATCATATAATCATACAATAAAGGATCCTTCTTTCTATGTATTCCGAATACATTACATTTGTCTATGTTAAGGGTCAGTTGCCACTCCCTGCACCAAGTGCCTATCCGCTGCAGATGATTCTGCATTTCGCTACAATTTTCTAATGCTGCAACTTCTCTCTATACTACAGCATCATCCGCAAAAAGCCGCATGGAACTTCCGACACTATCTACTAGGTTCTTTATCTATATTGTGAAAAGCAATGGTCCCATAACACTCCCCTGTCGCACGCCAGAGGTTACTTTAACGTCTGTAGACGTCTCTCCATTGATAACAACATGCTGTGTTCTGTTTGCTAAAAACTCTTCAATCCAGCCACACAACTGGTCTGATATTCCGTAGGCTCTTACTTTGTTTATCAGGCGACAGTGCAGAACTGTATCGAACGCCTTGCGGAAGTCAAGGAAAATAGCATCTACCTGGGAGCCTGTATCTAATATTTTCTGGGTCTCGTGAACAAATAAAGCGAGTTGCGTCTCACACGATCGCTGTTTCCGGAATCCATGTTGATTCCTTCAGAGTAGATTCTGGGTTTCCAAAAACGACATGATACTCGAGCAAAAAACATGTTCTAAAATTCTCTGCTACTCGTTGTTCTGAAGGACGCGTCAGCGGCTAGTCGCGCTCAATCAAAATGTTATATGGTTCCTGAACTATACTTGTTGTACAGCAGCGGATAAAACAAACTTAAAACTGCATTGTGTTAACACATTCTTCTGTCGAAAGACAACAGAAATGAACACAAGGAAAATAACTTTTCTTTTATGGCCTAAAAATTCAGCAGAGGGTGTAGGAGACAACTGATTTTTGTTATACGTTCACTTTTAATATGTTCTTTTACACGAAACCGTTGAAAATGAAAATAAAAATGTAGTGTTACGATCTAAAAATTGAAGCGAACGTGTCGTATATTGGAAATTAATATGTGCTTTTACAGAGATGCGTTCAAAATTAAAATTGAACTGTCGTTTACGATCTAATATCTGGAACGTGTAGCAGATAAAAAAAACACGTTCGGTATTAATATGAGAATCTATAGGAAAGAGTAAGAAATGAAAATGAAATAGAGATTTCGGTGCACTAACTAATAACTAAAGATTGACGGACAAACACAGAACTGGATTTGCTGTTATACAATTTTACAGACTAGAGTGGAATAATCAAATTTGTTTTATAACCTAATAATTAATGTGCAAAGCATTAAGGTTTGTGTAGCTAGATGCTGCACAATTAGTGTACGCAATATCTTTAACCCATGTAAGGACTGAACAGTTTTGTATTGCAGCTACTGCTCTCACCATAGCTTTTTCTAACGGTGTTAGCAAAGCTTTTACAGAACTGAATTAGGTTATTTATTAACACTTTTGCATCTGAGCGTCCTCTCCAATAATGTATATTTCCGCGATAACTATATATTTCAGCAGGTGCCAAGAATACGCATCAGTTGTAATATACAGAGTGTCGCACATAAAACCGGTCCCTGCGCCGAAAGGAATATGAATGAAGAAAATCAACGTACTATAATCGCTTTCTTACATTTTTAGTTTCATTATTAACTATGTAATTAAGTTTAAGTAACAGATTTACTTTTATTAGCTTAATAAGCGTATTTTAGAAAGGAATTTAAAGTCTGTGTTCAAAATGTTCTCCGTCAACATCCAAGCAAAGTTGTGCATATTGAAGTATGTTCAGGAAAACACTTTTCAGCACTGTTTGAGGAATGTTCGAAATTTCTTTACATATCTTATTTTTAATGTGTCAAGTGTTCTTGGATTTTTGCAGTAGACTCTAGCCTTAAGAAATCTCCAGAGGTAAAAGTGAAATGGTGACAAGTCGGGAGAGTGGGGTGGCCACAAGCCCTTACTAATGGTCCTCTCTTCTGTAAAACCAGTGTGTATACGAGCTGAGGAAAAATCCGACATATGAGAAGTTGCCCCATCTTGCTGGAAATGAGCACAGCATTTTTCGTTTGGAGTTAACAGTGCCGAAAATTCATTGTAGAGTTACAAGTAAACATGTATGTTGAGAGTTTTGTTGAAGAAGAATGGCCCGATAATTCTGTTACCAGATACAGCACATCATACACCAATTTTTAAATCGACTAACGGCTTTTGATGTATGCCGTGGAGATTCTCTGTAGCCCAGTGTCTTATGTTTTGTGAATTAACGTAACCCGACAGATGAAACCAAGCTTCATCCGTCGAAAAAGGGAGGAACGGATCAAGATGTCCCCCAGTGACATTTTCCAGCAACCAATTACAGTAATGTGTACGCTTACCTTTGTCCACTTTCTTTATTTGCTGAACAACACTCACACGGTAAGGATTCATTTTTAAGCTATGAAGGATGCGTTGACATGATCTGCGAGTTATTCCACACATTGCTGTGATAATAGTCATGTTGACTTGTAGGGACTTTTTTCATTGTGTGCCGTCACGTTTCACACAACTTCAGGTGTACGTACAGACGGTGCCTTATTTCTCTTTGAATTAACAACACTGCCTGTCGAACGCCACTTTCTCACTACATCCTGAATCACTGATTTTGCAGGAATATCACTTTCAGGAAACTTTTCATGAAAAGTGTCACGAACAACTTTAATGGATTCAGGCCGCACATCTTCAACAATGAACACACGTTCTTCAGTGGAGTAACGCATGATAATGAAGTACACGGTTTATAATGACTACTTTCAGTATGAACTACTCACACACTACTGCTGTTGGAAGGTGGCAAAGAAAGTGACAAGATAGTAATGCTACTCATGCGCGTTCGCAGTTGGGTTCGGGCCGGTTTTTGTGTCCACCACTCTGTACTACAGTATCAGTGTGACTTGACTGTACAGCGCCGAGCGGCCTGGGTCATTCGGGTATTGTTTAGTATTGTCGGGCGCCTTCGGTCACGTCTGCACGTAAACGAGGTTGAGTTCCGCGCTCTCCCATCAGCAACTGTAAAATAAACAGGTAATACATAGTTTGTAAATTCAATGAATGTGCTGTAAGTTATAATAAAAATCACATTATAATCTTTAAGTTTTTGAAACTAATATGAATAAGAAACAAATTCACCAGTCAGCAAAGTTTTCGTCTGGCTTTGACGACAGAAAACTCTTTGATAATATCATTTAGGAGGTCATCTTCGATGTGAAGAATGGACAAGACATTCTATCTATCCTCAGACAACGTAGAATGCAGGTACGATTTCAGTCTTTTAAGAGCCGAAAACGAGTGTTCTGATGAACCATTTGTAAGTGCCATACATAGAAATATTCAACGAGCAATGTCAGCTTCGGAAACATGGACTGTAACCTCTCTTTTCCGTAAAAATTTACTCATTTCGACAGGTATATCACTAATCTCAGAATATTTCAAAAGTTCCGCGAAATGTACACATTCACTAGGGAAGGAAGCCTCTAAATCTGTGTCATATAACGCTTCGCAGTTTGCTACACGTTCGGCAATATCGTCAAGTGAACTGTTCTTAAGGTTACTGAAAACTGTGGAGGAGTCCAACAGTGTTCTATAGCTTTTCTTCCCCCTCACTAATTCGGCGTACAAATAGTCGAGTACTGGGAGAAATGTTTCGACTCTAAATTTTTCCCTTCCAGTCACAAAACTTCTTCAGAGTCCGCTTATTCGTCATCATGTAGTTTGCGTTTTCATGATCTTTTGTAGGTGCATTCATAATCTATATAAGTCACAATCTCCATGGATTTATTTTCATAATAGTCGAACATGCCACGAACAGATGCAATGAATCCTACAAGTGGTTCATATAACTCATGCACTATCTTAGTATCAATATTTACACTTTGCAATTTCAGATTTACGCTATTAAATCTCTGGTGTATGTCCTTCCAAACTTTCATCATGAATACTGTTTCTAGTCTGCTGAGTTGATTCAATAAAGCTGAAGCCTCATTTCGCACAAGTGGTTTTTCAAACGTATTATTGGCAATATGTGTGAGGGCTGGGATAAACTTCTTTCTTTCATGAAACCAGGAAGCCAAACGGTAAAATGTTTCTCAAAAACACATTGGTCAGCAAGAGAGGAAGCATGTGTAAGTCTACATGAAAATTGGGAGGGCGTTAAAAATGTAAAACATTCCCAGTATCAACATGTTTTTGTTAAATGGGTGTCATCAAATCAAAACTCAGATATTGAAGACCATAGAGCTTTTACATTAATTACCGTAATGGAGGGTTGACTTGATACTTCCCCGTAATTTCTACAAAAAATTTAAGTAGAGTCGGGTTTTACATACTGAGGTCCGCACATGTTACAGTAGAAACTGCTGATTAATTTATTACAGCATTTTGTGGGGTCCCGATATTTGCACGGGGGAAAATGTGGTAGGGTTAAGTAGAAGCCGACAACATTCTCGGAATAATAACGTTTCAAACATTATATTGTAGATTGCCGTCCTGACAGCTTACTTCAAAATATTTTGAACAGTCGTGAAGATAATATCAGACAGAAACCCAATGTCAAATTGCCATTTAGTCACTAAGTAAACTATGTATATTTCCAAGCTGGTATTATCGAATTTCGTTCTTAAGGCTTATTTAAACTTGCAAGTTGTTTAACAATATTTAAAAAAAATTGTCGTTTGTAAGCGTAGTAATTTGAAAACGTAAAAGGTTAAAATGAATACAGAGCAAAAAATGCCGCCCCTAAGCCCATGCCTTGTGGGCCTATACGTATACCCGCCATGGACTGCGTGCTTGTTGGAAGGGTAAAGGCGTGCCATAGGCGATTCATGGAAGGGCAAATGTCGCTGGCCGATGGAGCTACACCACATTGTCGATACCATTGTCTAGTGGGTGAATGCCATGATTGTTGAAGAACCACTTGTTGAAGAACAAGTTATGGAGTCATCCATTGTCTCAGAAGCAGTGTTACCAGCTTCTCCAAAATGTCGGAAGATCTACCGATTTTTTAATTATTCCAGAAAATACGAAATTTTGTATGTTTCTTCCGAAATTTTCCGATCTTCCTGCGTCGAGTATATAAAATATGTATTCGATCACAACGAAGCATTACAATGAGTACTGCTGCACTACTATTGAATTGTTTGGACGCAGTGGCCGACAAAGCCATGAAAAACAAACACTGCCCAGCTGATGCGTTAAAATTTTTGCCGATTCAGCTAAGCAGCATACGAGCAACAAAGTTCGCGCAGGGCTCTGGACAGTTCGTGACTGCAGCCAGGTGACACCACAAGCCCGTGCAAAGAAGTGGAGTGTTGTGGTTGGTGTAGATATGACTTCGAAGTCGGATTCTAAATCTGTGGTGATAGTGCTCAAAAAAGTAAAATAAGCTACAAAATATAATCCCAATGGGACAAAGGAACAGAGTGTAGTGGTTAGATGAGAAGCAGCAAGGAAGATCCTTATAGTGACTTCTGCTGTTCATACGATTGTGATCTAAAAATTTCGTCTGGTTGAAGTGATACAGTAAGGCAGGTGACTGGTAAGAAGAATGTGGCCAGCGAAAGTAGCCTAAACGTACCGATATCTCAACACTCATCAGTTAGTGGCAACTCAAGATTACACAGTGATGACACAATTAAGGCTAGTGACATTCACCTTGCTACTTTTGTTGCACAACATGATTTACCACTTTGTGTTTTGAACATTTACCGAAAATCATCCAGGCAGCGTGTCCTGATTCACAAGTTGCAAAACAAATTGACTTCGGCTGAACAAAAGTAGCTAGATTCATAAACAATGTTACAAGCAAGGCAAGTTTCGTGAAACTAACCGACAAGCTTAAGACAAATAACTTTATCCTCGTTATCGACGAATCAACGGATAAGGGGTGCGTAAAATATTTGTGTTTAGCAGTATGTTTTGTGAATGAAGGAAACGAGATAACTGCTACTTTTCAAGGACTGATTTCACATACTGACGCTACTAGTGATACATTATATCAGGAGATTGTCATGTTCAGAGAATATATTTGGTTTCGTAACAGATGGAGCCAGTGCTATGTTAGGGACCTGTCCTTACTTTCCCACTTTGTTTAAACAAGATGTTTTGGAGTTGTTTGTGATGAAATGCATTTGCCTTTCATTTGCGCTGTGCGCTTCTTAACTTGCTTAACCCCTCCTAGAGGCACATACGACCTAGTGAGGGATGTGTATTGCCAGTGTAGCACTAACCGTCTTGATGAACTGGGAGCGTTTCAGAACTTTGTGAAACAGCACAAATTACTTCATCTCACCCAGACACGCAAGCTTTCTTTATGTCTGGTTGTACCGAGATTTCTTGAGCAATATGAGTCCCTAAAACAATTTTTATCGATGCTGTGGCTAATGACAGACTTCTGGCAAACTACACAATTCAGCAAAAATTAAATGATAACACTAAAGCACTCTTTTTAATTTTTTTCTATTTTGTGTTGCCTATCTTCAACACACGTAATCTTAAGATGCAATCAGAGTGTTCTCAAATTCACACCATGCAGCGTGACACTAAGTCAACACTGAAGAGGTATTAGAATGCTACATTGACGAAAATTATCTAGAATCAACCTTCCTGAAATACGTTCAGTATCGAAATCCCGGTCCTGTTTAAATCTCTTGATGAACTGTATGTAGCAGCAAAGGATTCGATGAACACAGATAAAAATACAGATCTGAGTTGTGACCAAACGAAGAACTTTAAACCACCGTGCTTAAACTTTTTGTTAGAGTGCTCAACGTACATTCAAACGGTTTCCTCTCAATAGTAATGGTATAAAAAATTTGGAGGCATTTCGCCCACATTGCGTTAGGGACAAGAGAATTCCGTCTTTTGTCAGTCTTGTGTCAGAGTTTCCAAGTTTAATCTTAAATGACATTCAAGGAATTGACACTAAATAGAGGACATTGAGAAATACAGAGGTCGGAAACGAAGAATACAGATTCGGCTGAATTTTAGATTGTTGTCTTTTAGCTGAAACGGAGGATATGGAACACCTATGTTCCCCAAGTTACCAGCCATGATGATGTCGCTGTTATGCTTACCTCATTCGTCGGTGGCTAATTTGAAAAGAGTATTTTCGGCAATACACAGAATGAAAAACAAAGTAGGAAACAGACTGAACACTAGAACGGTAAGTGGCGTTTTGGATTCCAGAACGAACACGAAATTTGAGCCCTGTTACGACTTCCCAATTGGCGCGGATTTCCTGCATCTCATGGCCAATGACAATGACGACGCGATGGTGGAGAGAAAGAAAAAGCCTAAATTGTTGGATGGAAATAAAATAACATTTTTTTAGAATAGCTTCCGAAATTTTTCATATTCCTTCCGAAATTTTTAAGCTCCATCTTCCGAAAAAAAAAAAAAAAAAAAAAAAAAAAAAGGAATTGGAGCTGGCAACTTTGTCGAGAAGTCCGACTGAGCGTCAGATCTGTAACGGACATTCAGTGCTCCCTGTACACTGGTGCCATTCTTCGGTGAATTTCCGTTCCCTGTGCAATCCTTCCGCTATCAGGAAACGTATTGCACCCCATTGCTCTTCTTTTGAAGCTCCTGTTTCTGCTGTCAACGGCACTGAGTGCAGTGCATGGTCGAAGCGTTCAAAAGCTCGCGTCGTCATCACTTGGGTGTAAGACCATGTCTCTACAGCGGCGGCGTTACGGCCTCAGCATTATTATAGCCGCCACACCTTCTTTCGTAGGAAATGGCGTTACGATCCATTCAGCGGTTTACATTTTGCGGCTCGTTTCTTTTCTGATGGCCCCATTAGACGAAACCATACAGATAACCATACCATACATGCAACCAAAACGGAGGAGTATCTATGAAGAAGCCAAACTTAACACGCGGTTCCTGAAGAGGGGCAGAAGCCTTTTCAGCATTTTCCGGGGCGACAGGCTACGTGAGTGACTGACGTAGCCTTTCTAACATTAACCGACATGGCCTTGCTGTCTGGTACTGCCAACGGCTGAAAGCACAGGGAAACTACTGCCGTAACTTTTTTTCCGAGGGCATGTTGCTCAACTGTATGATTGATGGCGACTTCTTGAGTAAAGTATTCCATAGATAAAACTGTTCCCCTTCGGATCTCTTGACGGGGACTACTCTACATCTACAGGGTATACTCTGCAATTCGCACTTAACTGCCTGGCAGTGGGTTCATCGAACTACCTTCCAGGCGCTGTGTTGCTTATCTGTTAGTGCTGACAACTATGCCTACGCAGGTGCTCTGTCATTAGTGAAGGCCGGTCCGCCACTGCGTTGTGCATGGTGAGACGTAATGCCTGAAATTTGGTATTTTCAGCACACCCTTGATGCTGTGGATCCCGGAATACTGAATTCCCTAACCATTTCCGAAATGGAATGTCCCATGCGTTTAGCTCCAATTAGCATTCCACGTTCAAAGCGTGTTAATTCCCGTTGTACAGTCATAATCACGTCGGAAACCACATTATATGAATCACCTGAGTACAAATAACAGCTCCAGCAATGCACTGCCTTTTATACCTTGTGCTGCGATACTACCACCATCTGTATACGTGCGTATCACCTCACTGTAATTTAATAACTTTTGTAGATTTAGAAAAATCTTTTGACATTGTTGATTGAACTACAGTCATTGAAATTGTAAGGGCTGCAGGTGTAAAATACAGGGTCCGCACCGTTATCTGTAACTTTTACAGAAACCAGATTGAAATGATAAGAACCGAAGGAAATGAAAGCGAAGCAGTAGTTGAGAAAGAAGTAAGAAATAGTTGTAGACTTTCACCCATGTTATTCAATCTACGCGAAGAGCAAGCTGCGAAGATAACCGAAGATAAATTTGGCAAGGGATTTAAAATGGAGGAAGAAGAAAAAATAACTTCGCTGTTTCTTGATGACACTGTAATTCTGTCAGAGACGGCTAAGGACTTAGAAGAGCATTTGTACAGGTGGGATAGTATCTTGAAAAGAGATCACAAGATGAACACCAATTAAAGCAAGGACATGGCCAAAAGAGGGCGGGGGGGGGGGGGCATGGAATTCGCATCGCTCCCACCCACACCTCCCCGCCATCACCTACATTCAATTAAAGAAATCATAATTAAATCGACACCCTAGCTGCAAACAGGGTTGATATACATCATTGAGGACATGTTAAAAATGTGTGCCCCGACCAGCCCTCAAATCTGAGATCTCCTGCTTACATGGCAGACGCGCTATCCATCTGAGCCACCGAGGGCATAGAGGATAGTGTGCCTGCAGGGATTTATCCCTTGCACACTCCCTGTGAAACCAACATTCCCAACACGTCCACGCTACTACATTTGTAGTGCGCCTAATACATGTTTGCTCATCACACTCACTACTCGTGGCAGATTAATCTACCATTTCCCATACGAGTTGGGGCATAGCGCTGTAAGCAGGAGATCCCAGGTTCGAGTCCCGGTCGGGGCACACATTTTCAACATGTTCCTAATGATGTATATCAACGTCTGTTTGAAGCTAGGGTGTCAATTTAATGATCATTTCATTCTAGAGAAGCTGCACGGTCATCAGTGGTATCTGTTCTTTCGTGATCAGTTACTACCTTCATATATAGTTAAAATATGGCTACCTGACCAACTCGTACGAGGCTCGGTAGATTAATCTGCCACGAGCAATGAGTGTGATGGGCAAACATCTATTAGGTGCACTACGAATGTAGTGGTGTGGACATGTTGGGAATGTGGGTCTCACGGGGAGCGTGCAAAGGATAAATCCCTGCAGGCGCACTATCCTCTGTGTCCTCAGTGGCTCAGATGCCCGTTGTTGACCGTTGAACACAACATTCCCATTACTACCACTGTTCACATTATTTCGCCAGCACTGTAGCTCAGCGGGTTCGGTCAGAGTGTTAGCTGCCCTCTGTAATAAAAAAATAAAATAAAAAACTGAGTTAACCGATCAACAAAGAACTAAAACGGGTGTCTTACGACGTCAGCCCCGAGCAGATGCAACGAAGGAAAGCGAACAAAATTGGATAGCGTGTCTGCCATGTAAGCAGGAGATCCCGGGTTCGAGTCCCGGTCGGGGCACACATTTTCAACATGTCCCCAATTATGTATATCAATGCCTGTTTGCAGATAGGGTGTCGATTTAATTGTCATTTCCTTCTAGAAACGCTACACGGTCATCAATGGTATCTGTTCTTTCGGGAACAGTTACTACCTTCATATATAATTAAATAAATTACACATGAACTAGCTGCCGTGCACTGAAACTGTCAGATATTTTGACTTTCAGTCACACGACGAAAAAGGGATACCCACAGTAGATACTCAACAAGGCCAACGATAGATTTAAACTATCTATAAATCCATAGCACTATCGGCTATCGCCCATCCCCATTTTAACATGGACCAGTTGTTGGCCTTGCTTGAGCTGAGTTGTTCTGTTAATCAGTTCAGTTCTTACGTGTAGTTGAATTTAATGTAAGTTTATTGTTTTTGTGCTGTGTGCTCTTTTGACAGTTTCTAATAATGAAAAAAATGTAACAAGAAAGAAGAGGAAATCCGATTCTGATTCGTCCGGTAGTGTTCTGGTAAGTTAGAAATGTGCACGCACTGCTATAAGAGCCTAATTATCTATCCACAGCAATTTAATGTTAGCACTAGAGAAGTTATTTGGAGGCTGGTAGGACACTGGCGTTGCAGTATTTCAGTATCTCATAACGCAGCGGATCATAAATATCATTACAAACAACATTCAGTTAAAATCAGCGCATAAAATTACGCGTGTAATTGTCTTTGTTGCGTTGACCAACAAAAACATCATCAAATGGCTCAGTTTTCCATTATTAGTAGCCCAAAGGCAAAATATCCCCACCCTTCCCTTTTCGTTCAAAAACTATTTACGCTCTTGTAATACAATAACAAAACAAGGAAGATTGGGTTTAACGTCCAATCGGCATCGAGATCGTTACAGATAGAGCACAAGATCAGATGATGTAAAGGATAGGGAAGGAAATCGGTCTGCCCTTTCAAACGAACCATCCCAGCATTTGCCAGGTGCGATTTTGCGAAATCACGGAAAACTTAAACGTGGGCTGCCAGACGTAAGTTTGAACCGTCGTCCTCCAGAATACGAGTCAGTGTGCTAATCACTGCGCCACCTCGTTCGGTAGTGCTATACTAACTGAAACCAGCAATGTCAACTACATTTAAATATTCAAATATGCAAACATTCATGCACTATCAAATGACTAAACATGCACAATGAAAGGAAAACATGCAATGTCAGAATTCAATCTTTGGTTGTGATGCATTTTCATTTTATTTTAAAGCACTGTACAACAAACCAGTATTTCCAAATTCTCTATCGACTTGGTGTAGCTCCGCGTGTTGAGCGGCTGAGAAAGCAATACGTATATTTGGGAGGCTAAGTAATTTGAATACATCCGCCGGTAGCCTTTAAAATAGTGTTCTGAGGTTTCCGATTTTCAGTTGAGGCAAATGCTGGAGTTGCTTCCTTATTGCAGGCCACAGCCAATTCCTTGTGAATACCTTTCTTTCCTGGCAGATTCCAATTTCCAGTCCATCTGTTTAAATGAACAGAGATGCATCGAAGGCAAACCGAGCATCGCTTCAGAGACTCCCGCCACTAAAACTAATAATAATCCGAATTTTTCTCATTTTGACTCATGCATTTGTCGGTCGGAAATTTTTTAACCCAAAAAATGATTTGTCTTACATTGAAAGAAGTGACAGATTCGTACCTAAATGAGGAAATTTGGGAAAGTATAAGATTACATAATTCCAGATCTTTGCATTTTCGCCACCAAATATTATTCTAGCTCCTCTTTACTCCAAAGGTTCTCTCGGTAATAATCAAGGTGTCTCAAAAAAATGCTCGTCCATTCCTGATCACTCCTTCAGCTCAAATCCAGACTGAAAGAAACGACCTTAGAGGGTGAAGGGAGATTGGGACATGATTACTTGTTACTGGCTTGGCAAAATACAGCACTCGTATTTAACTAGATTATATCTGCGTTTGGATAAAATCCGACTGTTTTAAGGTCCTCTTTAACAAATCGGATCCGGCCCCCTTTTGACAAAATCCTGGCTATGTCCTTGATGAAAGTGAAACAATGTTGATGGAATGTAGATGAAGTAAATCAGATGATACTGAAGAAGGAAAGAAGAAAGACTGCAGTTTAACGTCCCATGGACATTGAGGTCATGAAAGACAGAGCCCAAGCTAGCAAATGTTCAAGGAAGAGGAAAGGAAATCACCCGTGGCTTCTCAAATGAACCATTCTGGAATTTTTCCCTGGAGCGATTTAGGGAAATCACAGAAAACCTAAATCTGAAAGGCAAGGCGCTGCTTTGAACAATGAAGCTGAGGGAATTATATCTGGAACTGAGGCTCTAAAAGTACAAGTTTTGTTGTTTGAACACCAAAGTAACTGGTGATACGCGAAATATGAAAGAAATAAAATGCAGGGTAAGTATTTCTAGAAAAGAGGAATTCATTACCATCTAATACATACCTAAATGAAGGAAGTCTTTTTTAATCCAATGGCTGTTGTTCATCAGGAAGGATTTTTGCAGAGGAGCTTAAAATTTCTTGTACTACTATTGGCATTAGTATACAATTCATCCAGCCGACTGATATCATTGTTGAAAACAACATGTAGCTTTCATTGTTGAGTTAGCGTTACTGTGTGTACAGGAGAATACTTGGTCCGCTGAAAATAGATTATCTGCCTGACCTTCTAGCTCACAGTAGTAGTGGGGTAATGGGGCTCCTGCCACTATTTTGACAAAAAAAATAGTTCTATAAATTAATTAATTACCAACTTACCTCCTGATGGCGTCGGGAGATGGCGGGAAATTGAAATTTTGGCCCAGAAATACAAAAAATGGTGGGAAATTTAAATTCGTTGGCGGGAAAATAAAATGTTATGTCGTCTCCCTCACGTTCAGAGACCAATTGACGTGGTTCATTGCACTACCATCAGAGGATGCTGTTTGCCCACCCCTACCTTCTCGCTCCCCTCCCTATCCAGAAATTGGCGGGAAAGGAATTCAGTCTGTGCTGGGGTGCCGGATAGGGCTGACGTAAGTCTTTATTTTGTATGCAGAGCGGTATATTCTTTATTTAAACAATTTCACTTACAACTGATCGAGCACTAGACAGTAACTCCATCCAGTTTGGTCAATAACTGCTGGATGTGGAGTGGACATTTGCGCTATTAGTCTGGCACTGGAGAGTAGCGCCAGTCAGACAAGCCAAAAGCCCCTGTAGGCAGCCGCAAAACGTGCGGTAATTCTTCACTGCCTCACTCTTTCCACAGTCCAAATGAATGCATACACTCGTTAAGGAAAGGCGGTTGAAAATGAAAGTACATAAATGGTAAAAATGGATTGCATTTGGACATTACTTTGCGAGACACAGCTGCAGATATGTGCGCACTGGTTGACAGTCACAGTCTGTCTCCCTGGTCCCAGCCAGTTCCGGCTGTGCATTGTGTGGATGGCCGGGCAGAAAAAATTCTTACCTGCACTCAGCGTTTGGTCTCAGCTGCACCCTTGTGGGACGTTACACCAATACAGATCATTCCACTCACCTATCTTATATAAATTACGCAAATACAAATAATTACATGCAGCACAAGTTACACCAAACAAACAAGGAAACAGAATGATTGAAGAAATCGTGTCCACTGTAAACAAAGGAAACACTTGAGTTAGTACACTATTTGACATTAAAATTGCTACACCAATAAAAAATGCAGATGATAAACGGGTATTAATTGGACAAATATATTACACTAGAACTGAAATTTGATCACATTTTCTCGAAATTTGGGTGCATAGATAATGAGACCCCCCCATGAACCATGGACCTTGCCGTTGGTGGGGAGGCTTGCGTGCCTCAGCGATACAGATGGCCGTACCGTAGGTGCAACCACAACGGAGGGGTATCTGTTGAGAGGCCAGACAAACGTGTGGTTCCTGAAGAGGGGCAGCAGCCTTTTCAGTAGTTGCAGGGGCAACAGTCTGGATGATTGACTGATTTGGCCTTGCAACATTAACCAAAACGGCCTTGCTGTGCTGGTACTGCGAACGGCTGGAAGCAAGGGGAAACTACAGCCGTAATTTTTCCCGAGGACATGCAGCTTTACTGTATGATTAAATGATGATGGCATCCTCTTCGGTAAAATATTCCAGAGGTAAAATAGTCCCCCATTCGGATCTCCGGGCAGGGGCTACTCAGGAGGATGTCGTTATCAGGAGAAAGAAAACTGGTGTTCTACGGATCGGAGCGTGGAATGTCAGATCCCTTAATTGGGCAGGTAGGTTAGAAAATTTAAAAAGGGAAATGGATACGTTAAAGTTAGATATAGTGGGAATTAGTGAAGTTTGGTGGCAGGAGGAACAAGACTTCTGGTCAGGTGAACACAGGGTTATAAACACAAAATCAAATAGGGGTAATGCAGGAGTAGTTTTAATAATGAATAGGAAAATAGGAATGCGGGTAAGCTACTACAAACAGCATAGTGAACCCATTATTGTGGCCAAGATAGATACGAAGCCCACACCTACTACAGTAGTACAAGTTTATATGCCAACTACCTCTGCAGATGACGAAGAAATTGAAGAAAAGTACGATGAAATAAAAGAAATTGTTCAGATAGCGAAGGGAGACGAAAATTTAATAGTAATGGGTGACTGGAATTCGAGTGTAGGAAAAGGGAGAGAAGGAAACATAGTAGGTGAATATGGATTGGGGCTAAGAAATGAAAGAGGAAGCTGCCTAGTAGAATTTTGCACAGAGCACAACTTAATCATAGCTAACACTTGGTTTAAGAATCATGAAAGAAGGTTGTATACGTGGAAGAACCCTGGAGATACTAAAAGGTATCAAATAGATTATATAATGGTAAGACAGAGATTTAGGAACCAGGTTTTAAATTGTAAGACATTTCCAGGGGCAGATGTGGACTCGGACCACAATCTATTGGTTATGACCTGTAGATTAAAACTGAAGAAACTGCAAAAATGTGGGAAATTAAGGAGATGGGACCTGGATAAACTGAAAGAACCAGAGGTTGTACAGAGTTTCAGGGAGAGCATAAGGGGACAATTGACAGGAATAGGGGAAAGAAATACAGTAGAAGAAGAATGGGTAGCTCTGAGGGATGAAGTAGGGAAGGCAGCAGAGGATAAAGTAGGTAAAAAGACGAGGGCTGCTAGAAATCCTTGGGTAACAGAAGAAATATTGAATTTAATTGATGAAAGGAGAAAATATAAAAATGCAGTAAATGAAGCAGGCAAAAAGGAATACGGACGTCTCAAAAATGAGATCGACAGGAAGTGCAAAATGGCTAAACAGGGATGGCTAGAGGACAAATGTAAGGATGTAGAAGCTTATCTCACTAGGGGTAAGATAGATACTGCCTACAGGAAAATTAAAGAGACCTTTGGAGAAAAGAGAACCACGTGTATGAATATCAAGAGCTCAGATGGCAACCCAGTTCTAAGCAAAGAAGGGAAGGCAGAAAGGTTGAAGGAGTATATAGAAGGTTTATACAAGGGTGATGTACTTGAGGACAATATTATGGAAATGGAAGAGGATGTAGATGAAGACGAAATGGGAGATACGATACTGCG
Organism: Schistocerca gregaria; assembly: GCF_023897955.1. Classification (NCBI taxonomy): domain Eukaryota; kingdom Metazoa; phylum Arthropoda; class Insecta; order Orthoptera; family Acrididae; genus Schistocerca; species Schistocerca gregaria. Next base: position 373,498,143 of record NC_064922.1, read on the forward strand.
TGAAGAGTTTGACAGAGCACTGAAAGACCTGAGTCGAAACAAGGCCCCCGGAGTAGACAACATTCCATTGGAACTACTGACGGCCTTGGGAGAGCCAGTCATGACAAAACTCTACCAGCTGGTGAGCAAGATGTATGAGACAGGCGAAATACCCTCAGACTTCAAGAAGAATATAATAATTCCAATCCCAAAGAAATCAGGTGCTGACAGATGTGAAAATTACCGAACTATCAATTTAATAAGTCACAGCTGCAAAATACTAACCCGAATTCTTTACAGACGAATGGAAAAACTGGTAGATGCGGACCTCGGGGAAGATCAGTTTGGATTCCGTCGAAATGTTGGAACACGTGAGGCAATACTGACCTTACAACTTATCTTAGAAGAAAGATTAAGAAGAGGCAAACCTACGTTTCTAGCATTTGTAGACTTAGAGAAAGCTTTTGACAATGTTGACTGGAATACTCTTTTTCAAATTCTAAAGGTGGCAGGGGTAAAATACAGGGAGCGAAAGGCTATTTACAATTTGTACAGAAACCAGATGGCAGTCATAAAAGTCGAGGGGCATGAAAGGGAAGCAGTGGTTGGGAAAGGAGTGAGACAGGGTTGTAGCCTCTCCCCGATGTTATTCAATCTGTATATTGAGCAAGCAGTAAAGGAAACAAAAGAAAATGTTGGAGTAGGTATTAAAATTCATGGAGACGAAGTAAAAACTTTGAGGTTCGCCGATGACATTGTAATTCTGTCAGAGACGGCAAAGGACTTGGAAGAGCAGTTGAATGGAATGGACAGTGTCTTGAAAGGAGGATATAAGATGAACATCAACAAAAGCAAAACGAGGATAATGGAATGTAGTCAAATTAAATCGGGTGATGTTGAGGGAATTAGATTAGGAAATGAGACACTTCAAGTAGTAAAGGAGTTTTGCTATTTAGGAAGTAAAATAACTGATGATGGTTGAAGTAGAGAGGATATAAAATGTAGACTGGCAATGGCAAGGAAAGCGTTTCTGAAGAAGAGAAATTTGTTAACATCGAATATAGATTTATGTATCAGGAAGTCATTTCTGAAAGTATTTGTTTGGAGTGTAGCCATGTATGGAAGTGAAACATGGACGATTACTAGTTTGGACAAGAAGAGAGTAGAAGCTTTCGAAATGTGGTGCTACAGAAGAATACTGAAGATAAGGTGGATAGATCACGTAACTAATGAGGAGGTATTGAATAGGATTGGGGAGAAGAGAAGTTTGTGGCACAACTTGACTAGAAGAAGGGATCGGTTGGTAGGACATGTTTTGAGGCATCAAGGGATCACAAATTTAGCGTTAGAGGGCAGCGTGGAGGGTAAAAATCGTAGAGGGAGACCGAGAGATGAGTACACTAAGCAGATTCAAAAGGATGTAGGTTGCAGTAGGTACTGGGAGATGAAGCAGCTTGCACAGGATAGAGTAGCATGGAGAGCTGCATCAAACCAGTCTCAGGACTGAAGATAACAACAACAACAACAGATAATGAGAAATCAGTACCCAGAACAACCACCTCTGGGCGTAATAACGGCCTTGATACGCTTGGTCATTGAGTCAAACAGAGCTTGAATGGCGAGTACAGGTACAGCTGCCCATGCAGCTTCAACACAATACCACAGTTCAAGAGTAGTGACTGGCGTATTGTGACGAGCCAGTTGCTCGGCCACCATTGACCAGACGTTTTCAGTTGGTGAGAGATATGGAAAATGTGCTGGCCAGGGCACCAGTCGAACATTTTCTGTATCCAGAAAGGCCCGTACAGGACCTTCAACGTGCGGTCGTGCATTATCGTGCTGAAATGTAGGGTTTCGCAGGGATCGAATGAAGGGTAGAGCCACGGGTCATAACACATCTGAAATGTAACATCCACTGTTCAAAGTGCTGTCATTGCGAAGAAGAGGTAATTGAGACATGTAACCAATGGCACCCCTTACCATCACGCCAGGTGGTACGCCTGTGAGACGATGACGAATACCCACTTCCAATGTGCGTTCACTGCGATGTTGCCAAACACAGATGCGATCATCATGATGCTGTAAACACCGAACCTGGATTCATCCAAAAAGATGACATTTTGCCATTCGTGCACCCTAGTTCATTGTTGAGAACACCATCGCAGGCGGTCCTGTCTGTGATGCAGCGTCAAGGGTACCCGCAGCCATGGTCTCTGAGCTGATAGTCTGTGCTGCTACAAACATTGTCAAACTGTTTGTGCAGATGGTTGTTGTCTTGCAAACATCCCCATCTGTTGACTCAGGGATCGAGACGTGGTAGCACGATCCATTACAGCCATGCGGATAAGATGCCTGTCATCTCGACTGCTAGTGATACGAGGCCATTGGGATCCAGCACGGTGTTCCGTATTACCCTCCTGAACCCACCGATTCCATATTCTGCTAACAGTCATTGGATCACAACCGACGCGAGCAGCAATGTCGTGATATGATAAACCGCAATCACGATAGACTACAATCCGACCTCTATCAAAGTAGGAAATGTGATGGTACGCAACGTCGGCCAACTGCTGTTTGTGTATTAGAAATCGGTTGGAAACTTTTCTCATGTCAGCACGTTGTAGGTGTCGCCACTGGCGCCAACCTTGTGTGAATGCTCTGAAAAGCTTATTATTTGCATATCACAGCATCTTGTTCCTGTCAGTCAAATTTCGGGTCTATAGCACGTCATCTTTGTGGTGTAGCAATTTTAATGGCCAGTAGTGTAATTTAATAGTTATATGCACTAGAGTCTATGTTTCCTGTGGAACAGCACAGATCTTCGACAGTGGTCGTTTACAAGTTCCCATTGCTGTGTGCACTAGAACACTTGTATCATACCATCAGGACCAGGGTGTATACCAACAATGACCCCAGACTGCCCCACGAGGGATGGCAAATTGTCATTCTTCAGTAGGACCAATGTATCTGGCTGTAGATTGTTCTTTGTTGATGACCATTTAGTTCTCTGTTGTAGTTGAGATAGGTAATCTTTTGACCACCATTTCCAGATGTGCTGCTTGCACTGCTGGATGAGCTGCCATCTTGACAACCAGGGTGATGGCTCTGAAAGCAAGCCTGGCTCTGGGATTGTTGTTAAGGGTACACCAACAGGAAAATGGCCTGGAGTAAGGTATGAGAGTTCATCTGCATTGCCAGGAAGTAGTGTAATAGGTCTGGAACTCAAACATGCTTAAATTTTTGATGGGAGTGTGTATAATTCTTCAAATGTCAGCACTTGGTTTCCCAGGACTCTCTTCAAATGTATCCCACAGACCACCAAAATGCAGGGCATGAGGTGGGATAAATGCCACTGTATACCATTCTGTGATGCATACTTCTGGATTTGGGTTGTGTGAAACTGACAGCTGAACAGTTTATGCATTTCACTCAGCTCATTCCTTGCACTCACATACGTCTTCCCATTGTCATTCTACACGTTTATACAAATGCCTTGGCATGAAATGAATCTTCAAAGAGCAGCAATGAAAGTTTTGGAAGACAAATCAGTGGCAAGCTCTACGTGTACTGCCTTTGTTGCCATGCAAATGAACAAGGCAATGTAGACCTTTGTCCTAGTTTAGCTCTTCTTTCCTCCATTCCTTACATGTAGTGACCCTCCATACTCAACCCCACAATTACGGAAAGGTCTGCTTTGCTCTACACACACTGAAGGAAGTTGTCCCATGCGCTGTGTTGCCAAATAAGACACTTGTGGATTATTTGTCTGTTTACAGATCTTCCATTGGATATCCAGTACCTTTGTCTGAGGCTTGCTAACAGCAGCTGAGATTCTGCATGCAACAAACGAAGATGATCGCTCATGACTATTAATTTAGTGACTTCTGACTGTGAGAAACTTTTGATTATTCCAATCTGCCACCCACCCTTAATAAGTGTTCTTCTTCCAGAGAGGAATGAAGTGAGTTCAGTTTAGTTTCTTGGGGATTGATCAGCCATGTTGTAGTTCTTCATTTTCCTTGTAATAATCTTGCTGTTGCACCATGTGAATGACTGCCTTCAATGCTGTGTGAAGTTTTCCTACTGTTACGTTTCCACTAAGTATCTCGGTGGCTTGCTGTCTATATATCTCAGTACATACATCATAACTCTTTGCAGTTTTGACCATGACGAATAATATTGGGCTATCTCATTCACAATGCAAGTAGTTGCAAGAAAGCAAACATGCTGAATACATTTCTCTGGTGCATCAGAGGTTCGTCTGCATACTTCATGGTGTTAACAGGCCATGCTTATGGTGGCTGATGGAGCCAGCAAGGACCTGTCCACCATAGCTTACTGTCACCTAGCTGTTGTGGTACATTTCCTCTCGAAATGATATCATTAGGATTACTCTTAGAGGATATGTGGTTGCTGTCTTCTAATGCAGAGAGTTGCTGGATATCAGACATACAATTTCCAGCAAATGTTTCCCTTGGTTCTTTCGCCAACCATGCTAAGACAACAGTAGAATCTGTTCAAAAGTAGGTTTAGGTGATGTTTAAGTGTAGCCCGATTTGATCTTCTCCATTATTCTAGCCAGTGGTAGGGCTGCACACAGTTCAAGTATTTGCAGTGATATTTGCTTTATTGGTGCTACACTGGATTTCGAAGTTAAAAGCTTGATTGAGAAATCATTTTCTTCATAGACGCTTCTAAGGTAAATGCAGGCTCCATATGCTTGCTCGGAGGCATCTGAGAATCCATGTAGCTCCAGCCACTTCACTCCGTTGCTAAACACTCTTCATTCAATATGAATGCTATCCAGTGATTGTAGATGATTATTCACCTGTTCCCACTATATCTTCAGGTCATCTGCTAACGGCGTGTCCCACTCTATTCGTCTTTGCACAGGTGTTGCAAAAACACCTTGCAAGATACTATCACTGGTACCAGAAGTCCCAATGGATTGAATATAGAAGCAACCCGAGGAAGTATATGTTGCTTAGTCCAGCTTGTGTTACTGTTTTCTACATCAGTGGCTAAGAATTGGAAGGTATAGCTATGAGGATGCCACATCAGCCCCAACGTCTTCACTGCTTCTTGTTGCTCGTTGCCCAGACTCCACGGTATTTGCTCTTCACGATGTTCAGGTGGGATGTTTTCCAGCAATCTTGAATCGTTTGCACACCATTTAGGAAGAGGAAACCCTGCGCTGTGAAGTCATCTAATAAGCTCCTCCTGCAGACTGAGTGCCTCCTCTATGGTGTGAGCTCCGCTCAGAGCAACGTCTACATTCAAACCCCTTTCTAACGTGTTCGCAGCCCTTGGATATGTTGTTCTCTCATATTCTGCTAGTTGTAATAGACATCATGTTGCTAAAAAGGGCGCTGCTGCTGAACCATAAGTGACCGCTGTTAAGCGATAAGCCTTGATTGGTTTGTTGGGAGACTCATGCCAAAGAATTCTTTATAGGTCTTGATCTACCTTTCCGACTTCAATCTGTCTGTACATTTTTGTGATGTCAGCAGTGAAAGTATACCTGTGTGTTCGGAACCACAGGGCAGTTGAATATAAGTCATCTTGTACTGTTGGTCCAACCATCAAGATGTCATTGAGGGAAGTGTTCGATGATGTCTTTGCTGAGGCATTAAACACTACTTGAAGTTTAGTAGTACTGCTTGATTCTTTAAGCACTGAGTGATGTGACATGTAATATGTGCAGTTCTCTGTACCTATGGTCACCAGTTCCATATGACCCAGATCTTCATATTCTCTCACGAAACTGACATACTGTGCCCTTAATTCTGGCTGTCGCTGTAGCCTTCTCTCTATGCGTTATAAGCAGCATGTATGATTATTTACGGACTTAGTCCTGCATAACTGTCTACCACTGGCAGTTTCATCACGAATCTACCATTTGCATTCCTCTGAATGGCCTTAGCAAAATGCTCCTCGCATAATCGCTCTTCTTTTGTGTGCACAGTAACAGACTTCATTTCTTCTTGCTGCCAGAACCTTTCGACCTGAATGTTAAGGCTGGTATTGTGTGCAAGGCATGGCAGTACTCTTCGAGCATTGGACTTAACTGAATGAGGAGGTATATTTCCTGAAACAATCAAACCAAATGATGTTTTCTGTAAGGTTGGATGGTTATCTCTTTTCAGTTGACCAGGCTGCAATACATCAAAAAAGATCGATGCTCCAAGCAGAAGATCAATCTCACCAGTTTCGTTAAATGATGGGTCCGCTAACCTTACGTGCTTAGGAAGTTGCCACGTGGAGGTTTCAAGGGCTGCCGCTGGGAGTGGCTCTACTATACGCAGTAATGCACAGACAGCATATGAGCCGCAGTCAGCATCTCTTGAGGAAATGTACACACTGCAAACTTGACAAAATTCTACTGTTTGAACATCGCTGATACCACTTATTGGTATTAGATGCCGACTGAGCTGTAGTCCTATCCGGTCTGCTAAGCTCTTAGACATAAAGTTCATTTGTGAGGCACTGTCAAGAAGTACCCTGCATTTGTACACCTTCCAATTTTTGTCAGCGATGTTCACAAGTGCAGCAGATAATAATACTTCTGCGTGTTGGCGGTCTCCTTTCACTGTGCAGTATGTTTGCTGTTATTATACATCCGTTTCTTGGTTTCTGCTGTCACTATTACTATCTTTTTCCTTGTGCCAAAGTTTTTGTCTGTTCACGAAGTCTATTCTGATAGCAGTGTCGCTCCCTTTGAACTTAAGACACCTACTTAGCTTATGCGTTGAGTTGCTGAATGCATAGTCGGGAGCAGTCGCGAGAAATGTACGTCGAGGACTGTACCCTTCTGCTTCAGTATGCTTCGCGACTGGCTGCTGGGACTGGGGCACCATTTTGTCTGGATGAATGAGCTCTAACATCTGACAGCTGGTTTCTAGAAATGCTACCAGATCTTTCAGACTAGGAAATGTGGTGTCAGCTGTTTTACATTCCCACTGTTTCCTCCGAGTCACACTAATGTGATCCAACAAAATGTGCAAGAGCAATATTTCATGCAATGGAATGCCGACATGCATTACCTCAATCGCATTCAGATTACCCATTAGCTGATTAATTAAACTTGGGGTTGTTATACCTTTGAACGACAAATCCCATGCAATCTTAAACTTACTTTCTGTAATCGGTATGTTTTCAACCAGCTTACGAGGTTCACCAGACACACACATGACAATAAATAATAATATTGCTGGACATCAGTTAAGGCTTCATTTGCTGATAACTAGTGCCTTAAAGGTATCGAAGAAGTGCATGGATTCTGCTTTATTACCATTGAATTTTGGTAATGAAATTGCTGGGAGCTTTATTTCACGTGCACTGCATAAACTTGCAGACTTAGGTGGTAACACAACATTTGACAGGAGCAGTGTTGCTATCTTTGATTCTAAATCTAAACACAAGTCTTCAAATGACTCCCTCTCTGCATCATGAGATTCTTCTACACCGTTAATCTCTGAATTTGGATGTCGTTGTATTTATCCTTGCTTGTATGTAGCAGCGACTGCTTTAGTCTGATGTCAATGAAACTGGATCCCACATTTGACAGGAGCAGTGTCGCTATCTTTGATTCTAAATCTAAGCACAAGTCTTCAAATGACTCCCTCTCTGCATCATGAGATTCTTCAACACCGTTAATCTCTGAATTTGGATGTCGTTGTATTTATCCTTGCTTGTATGTAGCAGTGACTGCTTTAGTCTGATGTCGATGAAACTGGATCCTTCATGAAAGCTATTAACGAATGTGGAGAGTCTAGTCACTCGTGACTTGATTACTGCTCTTTTCTTAATTAAATTTCGTTTCTTGACAGGATCCATATTTCAGAGATTAGCACAAAGGATAACAGATTAAGGAAACTGAGCCACGCTGCTCACAGAGCAGGACGATGGATGGTACCTGTAGAGCGCTGACAGGGCTGCAGCTACTGGTGGAGACGGCGACAACCGGCGCTCGCTGATGCACTGGTGACGTGTGTGGGAACTGCTTGGCCGTGTTACGACATCTGCTGGCTTGAGGTGCACTTCACAACACGATTCTTGTGGCTTTTGTACCTTGGAGAGCTCTAGTGCGGACGTCTGTCACTGCTGATGCTTGGGAGACATGCGGAGCGTTTGGTAATCTCGGAGATCTACACAGAAAGCCACGATAACCAGATACTCATAATTCGCGGCACGTGCAAAGCAAAGCACATAACTTTTAGGCCGGAACATGTTCGAATAGTTATATCCGCGCCCGCAGGACCAAAATGTAGGCATCCACAAAACACGTTGTAATTCTGCGCTGCCTCGCTCTTTCCACAGTCCAAACAAATGCATACACTCGTTGCAAAGGAAAGGCAGTTGAAAATGAAAGTACATGAATGGTAAAAGTGGACTGTATTTGTACTTTACATTGCAAGACACAGCTACAGATGCGTGCGCGCTGCTTCGCGGTCACAGCCCGTCTCCCTGGTCCCGGCCGGGCAGAAGAAATTCTTACCTGTAACGAGCGTCCCAGAAATACAGGAGAGCAGGGTTCTCCCGACCTACAAATGGATAGCTGCTCTTTTTTTTTTTGTCATCAGTCTACTGACTGGTTTGATGCGGCCCGCCACGAATTCCTTTCCTGTGCTAACCTCTTCATCTCAGAGTAGCACTTGCAACCTACGTCCTCAATTATTTGCTTGACGTATTCCAATCTCTGTCTTCCTCTACAGTTTTTGCCTTCTACAGCTCCCTCTAGTACCATGGAAATCATTCCCTCATGTCTTAGCAGATGTCCTATCATCCTGTCCCTTCTCCTTATCAGTGTTTTCCACATATTCCTTTCCTCTCCGATTCTGCATAGAACCTCCTCATTCCTTACCTTATCAGGCCACCTAATTTTCAACATTCGTCTATAGCACCACATCTCAAATGCTTCGATTCTCTTCTGTTCCGGTATTCCCACAGTCCATGTTTCACTACCATACAGCGCTGTACTCTAGACGTACATCCTCAGAAATTTCTTCCTCAAATGAAGGCCGGTATTTGATATTAGTAGACTTCTCTTGGTCAGAAATGCCTTTTTTGCCATAGCGAGTCTGCTTTTGATGTCCTCCTTGCTCCGTCCGTCATTGGTTATTTTACTGCCTAGGTAGCAGAATTCCTTAACTTCATTGACTTCGTGACCATCAATCCTGATGTTAAGTTTCTCGCTGTTCTCATTTCTACTACTTCTTATTACCTTCGTCTTTCTCCGATTTACTCTCAAACCATACTGTGTACTCATTAGACTGTTCATTCCGTTCAGCAGATCATTTAATTCTTCCTCACTTTCACTCAGGGTAGCAATGTCATCAGCGAATCGTATCATTGATATCCTTTCACCTTGTATTTTAATTCCACTCCTGAGCCTTTCTTATATTTCCATCATTGCTTCCTCGATGTACAGATTGAAGAGTAGGGGGCGAAAGAATACAGCCTTGTCTTACTCCCTTCTTAATACGAGCACTTCGTTCTTGATCGTCCACTCTTATTATTCCCCCTTGGTTGTTGTACATGTTGTATATGACCCGTCTCTCCCTATAGCTTACCCCTACTTTTTTCAGAATCTTGAAGAGCTTGCACCATTTTATATTGTCGAACGCTTTTTCCAGGTCAACAAATCCTATGAACGTGTCTTGATTTTTATTTATCTTTGCTTCCATTATTAGCCGTAACGTCAGAATTGCCTCTCTCGTGCCTTTACTTTTCCTAAAGCCAAACTGATCGTCACCTAGCGCATTCTCAATTTTCTTTTCCATTCTTCTGTATATTATTCTTGTAAGCAGCTTCGATGCATGAGCTGATTGTGCGATAATTCTCGCACTTGTCAGCTCTTGCCGCCTTCGGAATTGTGTGGATGATGCTTTTTCGAAAGTCATATGGTATGTCGCCAGACTCATATATTCTACACACCAACGTGAATAGTCGTCTTGTTGCCATTTCCCCCAATGATTTTAGAAATTCTGATGGAATGTTATCTATCCCTTCTGCCTTATTTGAACGCAAGTCCTCCAAAGCTCTTTTAAATTCCGATTCTAATACTGGATCCCTATCTCTTCTAAATCGACTCCTGTTTCTTCTTCTATCACATCAGACAAATCTTCACCCTCATAGAGGCTTTCAATGTATTCTTTCCACCTATCTGCTCTCTTCTCTGCATTTAACAGTGGAATTCCCGTTGCACTCTTAATGTTACCACCGTTGCTTTTAATGTCACCAAAGGTTGTTTTGACTTTCCTGTATGCTGAGTCTGTCCTTCCGACAATCATATCTTTTTCGATGTCTTCGCATTTTTCCTGGAGCAATTTCGTCTTAGCTTCCCTGCACTTCCTATTTATTTCATTCCTCAGCGACTTGTATTTCTGTATTCCTGATTTTCCTGAAACATGTTTGTACTTCCTCCTTTCATCAATCAACTGAAGTACTTCTTCTGTTACCCATGGTTTCTTCGCAGCTGCCTTCTTTGTACCTATGTTTTTCTTCCCAACTTCTGTGATGGCCCTTTTTAGAGACGTCCATTCCTCTTCAACTGTGTTGCCTACTGCGCTATTACTTATTGCTGTATCTATAGCGTTAGAGAACTTCAAACGTATCTCGTCATTCCTTAGAACTTCCGTATCCCACTTCTTAGCGTATTGATTCTTCCTGACCAATGTCTTGAACTTCAGCCTACTCTTCATCACTACTATATTGTGATCTGAGTCTATATCTGCTCCTGGGTACGCCTTCAATCCAGTATCTGATTTCGGAATCTCTGTCTGACATTGATGTAATCTAATTGAAATCTTCCCGTATCTCCCGGCCTTTTCCAAGTATACCTCCTGTTCTTGTGATTCTTGAACAGGGTATTCGCTATTACTAGCTGAAACTTGTTACAGAACTCAATTAGTCTTTATCCTCTTTCATTCCTTGTCCCAAGCCCAGATTCTCCTGTAACCTTTTCTTCTACTCCTTCCCCTACAGCTGCATTCCAGTCGCCCATGACTATTAGATTTTCGTCCCCCTTTACATACTGCATTACCCTTTCAATATCCTCATACATTTTCTGTATCTGTTCATCTTCAGCTTGCGACGTCGGCATGTATACCTGAACTATCGTTGTCGGTGTTGGTCTGCTGTCGATTCTGATTAGAATAACCCGGTCACTGAACTGTTCACAGTAACACACCCTCTGCCCTACCTTCCTATTCATAACGAATCCTACACCTGTTATACCATTTTCTGCTGCTGTTGACATTACCTGATACTCATCTGACCAGAAATCCTTGTCTTCCTTCCACTTCACTTCACTGACCCCTACCATATCTAGCTTGAGCCTTTGCATTTCCCTTTTCAGATTTTCTAGTTTCCCTACCACGTTCAAGCTTCTGACATTCCACGCCCCGACTCGTAGAACATTATCCTTACGTTGATTATTCAATCTTTTTCTCATGGTAACCTCCCCCTTGGCAGTCCCCTCCTGGAGATCCGAATGAGGGACTATTCCGGAATCTTTTGCCAATGTAGAGATCATCATGACACTTCTTCAACTACAGGCCACATGTCCTGTGGATACACGTTACGTGTCCTTAATGTAGTGGTTTCCATTGCCTTCTGCATCCTCATGTCGTTGATCATTGCTGATTCTTCCGCCTTCAGGGGCAATTTCCCACCCCTAGGACAAGAGAGTGCCCTGAACCTCTATCTGCTCCTCCGCCCTCTTTGACAAGGCCGTTGGCAGAATGAGGCTGACTTCTTATGCCGGAAGTCTTTGGCCGCCAATCCTGACTATTTATCAAAATTTTGGCAGTGGCGGGGATCGAACCCGGGACCGAAGACGTTTTGATCATGAATCAAAGACGCTACCCCTAGACCACGGGTACCACCCTTCATAGGTGCTACTGAGAGGAATTTAAGGAAGAGTAATAACAATTTTAAAAGAGCAACCCACTGTCCCACTGTGCATAAAAGGGTGGAGCCTTATCCGTCTTGGTGACCATCTCAAAAGATCTACGGTCACCTCCATATTTGCTACTTACCAGTTGAGGAGTTCATTGGATGTGGGTTATGATGCAACGAACAAACGCCTGGTTGACGCCCCAACTCTCGAATCATATCAGTGGATCTCTCACCCTCGCATCCACCCACCTGGCGGCACTCATTGATATCATACTGATTAGATAATTAATTAATTCGATCATGAGAGTCGCTTTCTTGCTGAGTAACTTTTTTTCTGCAGTCAGATTACAGAAACTTTTGTGACGTCTCCTTGGGCCTCCCACAGGCTACGTAAATACTTCCTCTGGTACCTAAGTGGGTGGTAAGCCTCGTCATATAGCTGAGGACATGTAACGCTATTTGCATTCTGTCTCTCGGTTGTCTTGTCATGCTGGAAGTAACTCACTTCGAATTCTGATATACGGCTCCCAAACTATTCCTGCTGAGAACTGTCAGTCTATGGGGCAGTAAGATGTTTAAATCTCTTCTCCACTCCCAGACTGCATGTAAACAGCTGTCACTGGGGCACACATCTCCGCCTGTGAATCAAGGCCCTACTGCCTCCAGCCGACAACCCACCACTTTCGCGCCTTGCCAGACAGCTGTTGATGATTCCAGACTTGCAAAACTTGTCCGGTCCTTCCCAGAGCTGGGTGCTTCCATTTCACTGGGGTAAATACCAGGATGTTGAACAATATGCTTCCCCACATCTCTCCTGCAACAAGAAACGTTCTGAGATCTGTGTTCGAAATATCCCAAAGAAATTTGACATAGAAGAAACGGTATAGAGCTCACCTCTCAACTCCCCTTTCATCACAGTATCGCTTACTTGCCGTATTCTTGGGAATCTTTCAGTCTTCTACATATAGCATTTGAATCCACCTGATTTCGACAAGGAGGAGATGCCCCCTGTCAATTTACAGATCTCCGCTATTTCTCTCGAAATCCCTTCATGTTCTGGCAGCACTGTCCCATCAGTTAGAAGGGTGCCAGGTAGAGAGCTGTTGTAACAACAAAAATAGCGCTCTAATGTACAGGAGAAAACACATAACCGTCCAGAGTTCAGATGAGTGCACAAAGAAGTTCAGGAACATAACACCTACAATTCATCGATATCGAATGACTGGCTATAAATATCCCACCTGTACATGACCTGATCTCTTTCATTGTATTCCTATGATTACCACACTAGAAATACGACAGTATAATGGTGTCCAGGTCTTCGTTGACAGCACAGTGTCTCTCTCTCTCTCTCTCTCTCTCTCTCTCTCTCTCTCTCTCTCTCTCTCCACGCTATTTTTGTAAAACACAGGTGAATAAAACTATAAGAACTTCACTAACGTCACGTAACCTGGTAGAGAACTCAATAAAATTTTACCATATCTCTCTCTTCTTACATATCGGGAAACTAATACCGTCTACATGTTGGCACAACTATATGTGATGATCACATTTAATAGACTTATAATGGTCCAATGGAGATGGTGACTAGTGGTCGAAATCGCTTCCACAGACCTATTTAAAGTTTTGGTGCTTTTACTGGAGGAAGACCATATTGACTAACAAATGTACAGAATCCTATGACCAATACAGCAACTTTTCAGATCTATAGTGTTACGCTTTCTGGAAGAAATGCTGTACGTGTTTTGGAATCATGTCTCACCATTCAGCCACACACTTATGTTTGATCATATGGAGAAATTTTTTAAAGATAACAGCCACTGGTGAATCATATTTGTGACACTCTCAGTACTGGGACAAAACCTGTTCAGGCCCACTCTCCTTTGTTGCAAGATGTATCTAAGATGGCGCTGATGACCTCATCCAAGATGGCAGTATGTAGACTTGGCAACAGCACATGACATCATCCAAGATGGTGACTGTGGCGTCATTCAAGATAGCGGATTTTGGCGGGAAGTTTGAATTTTGGCAGGAAAGTGCTACACTCCCCTCCCCCAGAAAAATGGTGGGAAGTTCTAATTCCATCAGGATAAAGCATCACACCATGGTTATCTCTACTAAGCAAAGAAAACTGCGGGAAGATAGGATACTTCCACTAACGCAAGTCACCTCCTATAAACTTGCGCCAAGTTTGAATTTTGGCAGTAAACAAAGGTCACTTGGGATTTCACAGCTAATCTAACAAAATGGCGCGAAAGAAAGGGCACTTTAAGTAATGCAAGATGGCGACATCCAGTGTGTTCACCACGAGATCCGGATCCCAACTGACTTAGTTCATATTGCCACCGCCAGAGGGCGATACCGTGATGTCAGTGGATTACGCAAGTACCGTAATTCAAGATGGTGGCAAACAGTGTGTTCACCATGAGTCCTAGTGCCAGCAGAGAGTGCTACCAGGGACTTGGAATGAATTTTTGCGAGTGCAAGGAAGGAAATAGGTTAAGTCTCCGCCACGATCCTCAACCGAGCACCATGTGCCATTACCAACCCATGTTGGCGAGCTAACGTGTACTAACGTGCACAGTGCTTGACGTCATCCAAGAGGGTGGGGCGAAATGGCAGGAAAACTACTGTGCCTATGCAATCAATGTCTCCACCATGAGATCTACACTCCAACTGACCTAGTTCACATTACTGCCACCAAAGGGAACTTTAATCCCTCCTGTGACATAATTCCAGATGGTGGTCTGCAGGGGGAAAATGGTGCGAAAATGACTCAGGCTGTGCTGGGCTGCTGGGGAAAGTAAGGAAGGACTGCACCCTATTTATTTTGGAACATTTTATTTAGCGATGGAGTACATTTATCACACTGACACAAAACACCAGCCCCGATGTGCTTGGGGGCACAATACACAGTCTGCAGACATGCAAACAACCCCTAATTTTCCCAAATAATTTCAGTACAGACCTGCAAACTGCTCCTAAATTATGCAGCATAGTGATGTGTAGACACGCACAGTACTTGTAAACTGTCCAAATAGCGCATGGCACAGCCTACAGCCCCACTCGCAAAACAATGCAACCAATGCACACAAGTACCACCCCCCACATACTGTCCACTGGACCGCGAAATGATGCGGTCGTCAGCTGTCAAACCACGCACAGATGCCAGCACGCATGTGGCGGGGACATCCCATTCATACTTGATTTGTGAGAAATTCCTATCCAAATATGCGTTCACCTAGACACACATGCTGATGTGATCGTGCGGGAACGCAGCCGTGAGCTGCCGCCGAACGCAGATGAAAGTTGCACCTAGGTGCCGTTGATGACACAATCGGATGGAAGCGAAGACGTATTAACAGAGGGCAGATGCTCCGAGCTGGGCTGCGCGCGTGGGTTCGTCACTACCCTCCCTCTAATTGCGGTCCGGTGAAGATGCTGCAGAAATCCATTCCAGACTAGCACAAGTTGCTTTCTCCTTAGCGATTCTAACGGACCATGTGTAACATATGGCTGACGCATCGCTGCGCGTAGCTGCTTACCATCGCAAGTGCAATCTAGCAACATTCTCAGTGGTATACTGAAGTCACATTGCTATCTAAAATAATAAGCTGTGTCTGAGTTTCAAAGGTATACAAAAAATTATTAAGCAATGAGAGTTTTCAAAAGACAATGATTTTCTCGTCATATTGGCCTCATAAACATACATTGTAGACATTGCAGATTGTATTTTTAAAGTTAATACAGCAATATTAATAACCATCGGAAGATTATTTGTTAACTGATCACTTTGTACAATAATATTATGCAGTAATAGAATATATTGAAATTGTTAAGTTATATTTAAAAGGTAGGGGCTTTAGAGCACTGTTTCCCCTTTTCTGTTAAGTCCAAACTACACACCATTTTTCATGTAATTAAATGTAATGAGGGTGTAGCACAGAGAAAGAAATCAAACTTGAATAATATGTGTTACCTTAATGTACAACAATGACGAACAATTGTTACCTGTTACTAAATTTCTCAAAGCCACTTACAATGCATGCCTTGCTTGAGCTGTTACCAGCAGCTGAAACGATGACTCTGTTCTTTCAATTTCAATAAGTAGCAATGTTGCCCAAGTGTGAAAGTTGTAAAACACATTTCTGGATATTCAGAGTTTTGTCAGTTCAAAGACTATTATTTTGAACATGCCAAAGCCAGTTGATACATCATGGCACCTGAAGATGCACAGACATTACCATTCTTCTGACGAGATTGGGAAGTATAAAGGGAAGGAAATTTAAGACTGAACAGGATTGGCACAAAGAGGCAAATGTAGTGCCATACAGTTGGCAGTGACTTGCAGAATAATAACGTAGCCATAGATATAGGAAGTCTGGTGTCAAAAGGAGACTGTGCATGCAGTAGACCAAGGCTTCCTTTTAGCATATTTAGTGATACTGCTTTATAAGACTATGATACACTACAACCCCTAGTAGTGTATAACAGGAATTGTGAAACACCCGGTATGAAATGTTTACTCATGTAACCATTCTAGGGTTTCTCCTAGTTCGGATAAAAACTACAATACTTTTTGTATAAAATGTTTACTCATGTAACCATTCTAGGGATTCTCCTAATTTGGATAAAAACTACAATACTTTTTGTCTATACTGATCAATGTTTGAAGTGTGCATATAAAATATGCAAATTTTCTTATTTAGAGTATTTAAATGCATGCTTTTCCTTCTCAGTATCTCAATGAGAGCGATTTAAATGAAGTATACAGCCTCAGCAAGGAGCACTGTTGTTTGGTTTACTGATGCCATATCCCCATGCATTTATTATACTTCAGGAGAAGCTGTAAATGTGGCAGTGAAGGTAATGACACATTGTCTGCTCAGCAGTAAGCACCACATGCACAGGACATATCTTGGTTGTCACAGTCCTGCAGTGATGATTATGTTGGCCATGACAAGCTGTTTCCTGAGGCTAGCTGCTCTTTCGTTAATATCTAGTCTTATTTAGTTCTGTCCTGCCAGCATTAAAATCTTCTTTGCCATCTGGCTTCTCTAAGGAGACGGTACTTGAAACAAAGGTTTTCCTGCTTTGAAGACATTGAGCAACAGTTTCATGCCCGTGAAGTTGCTGCCTGTCGTCAGTGTTGACTTTGCTCTTTTCAGATTCCACTATTACTCTCCACCTGGTGCTGAATGGTGTTATTATAGCCGGAACTTAGATCTTTTTGATTGGGATTTGGTGTCAAGCATTCTGTCTCCTTGTGGCAAGTTTGCTGAAGAGTAATGTCAATCTATTTTGAGTGGCAGGATATGTGCCACACAAGGGAAGCATGTTCTCCTGCAGATCAGCACAAGCCTAAAGCCAATGTGTGAAGCACATGTGGGCTTGCTCACCAAATTGTTCCTTTGGGCTTTCTTAAGATATTGTTTCATGCTGTGACCTTCATTCTGACATTGTTACATTGCTTATTAAATGTCAGATTCCTATCAAGAATTTGATTACGTAGGCTTTCCCGGCGTAATAAGTCTTGAAAGTCTCTTCGGGTTTGCTGCCGGATCCTAAAATCAACTTGACTCCATATTTCGGCGATCCAACTGTTCGCAATCTTCAGGAAATGCTACTTCTGCTGACGAGTCCCGCTGAGAGTCTCAGTGGGACTCATCAGCAGAAGTACCATTTCCTTCAGGAAGATGGCGAACAGTTGGATTGCCGAAATATCGAGTCAAGTTGAGTTTAGGATCTGGCAGCAAACCCAAAGAGACTTTCAAGTCCTATCAAGAATACCCGCCAGGTGCTTAGGGGTAGAGCTGTGGTCGAGAGGAGTTCCCATCATGAGACTTTTAACTTGTAGTTGCCATGTTTGTTGTGGAGGTGGAATGTGCTGGTTACTGTTTTGCTAGGATTTGGCTCCAGGCTGTTGACTCTGCAATACTCTTACAGGTCACCACAAGAAGACAAAAATTGTCTTTCAACATATTAAAATGTCAAACTGGGTCAAGTGCAACAGATCATTGGCATAAATAAATGAGATCTTGTTTGAATCTTGGTTACTCCTCTTTTGTTAATCTGTTATCCTTAAGTTGCAAAGCTTCTTAAGAAGTCAATCACTTTTTAATGATACAGTTACATACATTTTTTTACTTCCTAATAAAGTATTAATTTCAAATATAAGTTAGGACAATATTAACTCCAAATTTCTGTTAAGCGGTAGGAGAAGAGCACCAAGTGTGGACTTTTTTTTTAATTAATGATTTGTGGAATAAAGCTTTACTTGTCGAAACACCATCCAGCCTCGAGTACCAGGGAAGTGAGGTACCTCGATGCGAAAATGATAGAGGCACAGGATAATCATTTAAGAGGCACTGTCCGCAAGCTGACACTGTCACAAAAAAAGAAGACTAACCAAACTATATATACCGAGGGTCTCACTGAAGCTTTCATTGACAGTAATTATCCTCCCATCCTTGTACAAAAACAAATCTCCCACCCCGTATCTTTCCAGTCTCTCGCCACCTCCCAAATTCCCACAGTGCAGCCACAGAGGAGCATTCCCCTCGTAACTCAGTGCCATCTGGGACTGGAGCAACTGAATTACATTCTCCGCCAGGGTTTCGATTACCTCTTGTGGAGCCCTGAAATGAGAAAGGTCCTACCCACTATCCTTTCCACCCCTCCTACCATGGTATTCCGCCGTCCACCGAACCTAGACAATATACTCGTCCATCCTTACACAACCCCTGCTCATACCTCTGTAATAGACCTAGATGCAAGACCTGTCCCATACATCCTCCTACCACTGCCTACTCCTGTCCGGTCACTAACATCACCTATCCCATCAAAGGCAGGGCTACCTGTGAAACCAGTCATGTAATTTACAAGCTAACCTGCAACCACTGTGCTGCATTCTATGTGGGCATGACAACCAACAAGCTGTGTGTCCACACGAATGGCCACCGACAAACTATGACCAAAAAATGAGTTGACCTCCCTATTGCTGAACATGCTGCCAAACAAGATACCCCTCATCTCAATGACTGCTTCACAGCCTGTGCCATATGGATCTTTCCCACCAACACCAGCTTTCCTGAACTGCGCAGGTGGGAACTTTCCCTGCAATACATCCTACGTTCCCGTAACCCTCCTGGCCTCAACCTTCATTAGTCACTGTCCTTACCCATCTAGTCCCTTCCCTGTTCCCATTCCAGTACTACACAGCCATCATTTCACTGCCACACCCGGTCTTTTAATTTCTTTTTAATTTTATTTCTCTCCTTTCTGCTACTTACCCCCTCTCCCCTGCGCACCTTCTCTCCTGCCCTCCGTCTAAACTGCACCACTTCACTGTCCGCCACTCCCACCATACTATCCGTCCCCCTCCCTGCCCCAGCCTCCTCCTTACCCCCACCCAGTCGCCACTACCATCATGCACTGGTGGTGCAGGTGACTGGAGGTGTGTGTGTGTGTGTGTGTGTGTGTGTGTGTGTGTGTGTTTGCTGACAGAGGCCTTAATGGCCAAAAGCTATGAGTGTGTGATTTATATTTTAAAAATACAGTTAAGGAGTCAATATTATGATGCACAGTACCAATATTATTATTTTCAGAATATAATCAAATTTTCAGTTCAGTGACTAATCATATATTTTACTGAATAAATATGTATAACAGCCTGCTTATTTATTTTAAATTAACCACAGTGTGCAATTCATTTTTATTATTAATTGCTGCCTGAAGCTGGAGGAGATATATTCTTGGTTAGTTAGTTAGTTGCTTAGTGTCAACATGAGCATCAGAACATTATTAACAGAAGTGAGATGCATCATATTGGAGGTCCTCATACATGATTTTTATTCACATAAATTAATACTTCCTGGGGATTTTCATTTTAGGCCCCTTATAGCACTGGCTCACTTGAGGTAAACTATATAAACATGAACTTAGAGCCCAGGTTTCAGTCCTTATTCAGTTCTTTAGGAACTGGAGATGCCACAATTTCCATAGCTAAAAATGCCACATATTGCTACTCAATTATGATGTTGAAATTAGTTTGCAAACACATCCAACGATATGCCCTTTCCTTGCAATGTTACAGGTATCTGTATGTATGAAGTTCAGACATGTCTTATTAAGTGCAACTCAAGATGTCTCCCCAGTTATGATTTTCCTGGTAATTTTTAAATCATTTCTAAATGTCTATGAATATATTAATTTTATATACAGAGTTTGCTCACATCAATATCAAGCTGCCTTATGTAACAAATTATCAGTTTGCTCTTTAAGAAGTGAACTAGCCTCAAAATAAATGTCAGTCACCACCACTGGAGTTTTTTTCATTGTGTCTGGTGACCTCTTAAACTCAAAGGTGGTGCCTCTGTATTCAAGATTACTTAAGGGGATGCCCTAATCCTCCATTAAAGTCAAACAAAATTGTTAATAACTAAGTGCACAGTAAACCAAGTTTGTTGGAATTTTCAAGATTTCTGCACAAAACCTGGAAACATTGAATTTCAGTTGTCTGGTTTGCCAATATCATAGAAGTGGCCAAGTATTTAGTTCATAATTTACAAGTTGAAACTTAGAGAGATTTAAACGACTAGAATCTTCAAGTATGTGGGATCTGTACAACATTGGACAAATAGAGGACAATAACTTTATGCAAATACAAACACTGGGAATCATCACAGAATTGTTTGGCTGACAAGAAACTATAATAATTTGCTTCAAAATCTTAACTAGCAGACATCAGAAGAAATACACTGAACAAATACATACACACAAGTACAATCCCTACACAGATATGATGAAAAAATTAACTCATAACAGCTAGCATAATCGATATAATAAATTATGCTGCTGATGATACATCCTTAGATGCAGTGGGAGTAAGCCACAAAATATTGTACAATAAAACACACCTTCTGACAAATGTACTTTACAGCAATTTGTGGAGTACAAATGTTGATGTCGTTATCTGATGGCAAGACAAGATTCAAGACATTTTGAATGACAATGAGATACAGGTCACAGCACTGATTATAAAAAAACTTTTGTTTAGGAAATGGTGACAGGTCACAAAAACTCAGGCTGCAGTAAGGGATGTGATGATGGCATCTCAGTTTTTCAGGTTCAGAAAACATCGCTCTTGTGCAACGTAGCTAGCTCTTTATTCGCACGAAGTAATGGCCGCTATCGACAGGGGATCTCAAGTTGATTCCATATTTCTAGATTTCCGGAAAGCTTTTGACACCGTTCCTCACAAGCGGCTTCTAATCAAGCTGCGGAGCTATGGGGTATCGTCTCAGTTGTGCGACTGGATTCGTGATTTCCTGTCAGGAAGGTCGCAGTTCGTAGTAATAGACGGCAAATCATCGAGTAAAACTGAAGTGATATCAGGTGTTCCCCAGGGAAGTGTCCTGGGACCTCTACTGTTCCTGATCTATATAAATGACCTGGGTGACAATCTGAGCAGTTCTCTTAGACTGTTCGCAGATGATGCTGTAATTTACCGTCTAGTAAGGTCATCCGGAGACCAGTATCAGTTGCAAAGCGATTTAGAAAAGATTGCTGTATGGTGTGTCAGGTGGCAGTTGACGCTAAATAACGAAAAGTGTGAGATGATCCACATGAGTTCCAAAAGAAATCCGTTGGAATTCAATTACTTGATAAATAGTACAATTCTCAAGGCTGTCAATTCAACTAAGTATCTGGGTGTTAAAATTACGAACAACTTCAGTTGGAAGGACCACATAGATAATATTGTCGGGAAGGCGAGCCAAAGGTTGCGTTTCATTGGCAGGACACTTAGAAGATGCAACAAGTCCACTAAAGAGACAGCTTACACTACACTCGTTCGTCCTCTGTTAGAATATTGCTGCGCGGTGTGGGATCCTTACCAGGTGGGACTGACGGAGAACATCGAAAGGGTGCAAAAAAGGGCAGCTCGTTTTGTATTATCACGTTATAGGGGAGAGAGTGTGGCAGATATGATACACGAGTTGGGATGGAAGTCATTACAGCATAGACGTTTTACGTCGCGGCGAGACCTTTTTACGAAATTTCAGTCACCTTTCTCTTCCGAATGCGAAAATATTTTGTTGAGCCCAACCTACATAGGTAGGAATGATCATCAAAATAAAATAAGAGAAATCAGAGCTCGAACAGAAAGGTTTAGGTGTTCGTTTTTCCCGCTCGCTGTTCGGGAGTGGAATAGTAGAGAGATAGTATGATTGTGGTTCGATGAACCCTCTGCCAAGCACTTAAATGTGAATTGCAGAGTAGTCATGTAGATGTAGATGTTTAGTACCAGAGGTCAAACAGAATTTGAGTAGTAATATGTTGGACTTTATCTTGAATGTTACTGTTGTCATCCTCAGTCTGAAAAATGGTTTGATGCAACTCTCCACACTACTCTATCTTCCAGAAGTCTCTCAATCTCCCCATAACTACTGCAGCTTGTATCCGTTTTAACATCCTTGGGCCACTGTAGTATGGAACTGGCTACCGTGCCAGGCCAAGATAGCAGTAGTTGTAGTGTGGTGATGCCCATGAAGAGAGCCCCAAGCTGGAGCGTGTGACACCATGGCTGATGTTTCACCATGAAACGTATCATGTAGGTGGCTCGGAGATCCCAGGAATCTCACCCAAAAGCAGCATGGAAAAATAAATCCTAATGCAAGCAAGAAAGGTAATTACAAGACTTGCAGATGAAGTATTTGGTTTGTACTAGGACTAACAAAGATACTTTTCTTATTATAAACAGCATTGGTATTCTTTAACAATTCTGCACTCTGTCTCCCCCCTCCCCCCCTCTCATATTCTCTTTCTTACCAAACAAACTATTCCTTGAGCCCCAATATGTGGCCCATCAACATGTTCTTTATTTTAGTCAAGTTTTGCAGTAAATATCTTTTTTCCCCAACTGTATTCAGTCTCCACGAGCATCTACAAAAACTTATCCAAAAGGAAACAAAATTCTACAATTGCCATTTTTGATGTAACTGATTCAGTAAGTTTGAAAGTGTGTTGCCCCCCAAGCAGTAATCTTGTCAGGGAGTATACAAACTAGTTACATCCAAAACAACTCAAAATACCCTCTAAGTACAAAAATCGTATGCATATTTCAATAGTGTATGCAATCTTTTGTCAACCTCTTCATCTCACTTAATGTCCACAGTTGTTTCTTGGATATAGTCCGATGTTTGAATCTTTGTTTTCCCTATGGTTTCTACCCTCCACAGCTCCCTCCAGTACCATGGATATTATTCTTTGATGTCTTAACGCATCTATACCTATACTTTTAAACCAATGTGGTACATGGCAGAGTGTACATCACACTGCACCAGTTATTATGGCTTCTTCCCATTCCATTAACATATGGAGTGCAGGAAGAATGATTGTTTAAATGTGTGTGTGTTTGTGTGTTTTATAGCTTATCTAATCTTGTCCTCACAATCCCCACGTGATTGATATGTAGAGGGTTGTAGTGCATTCCTTGAGTCGTCATTTAAAGCTGGTTCTTGAAACTCAGGCTAGTCTGTCTTCAAGGGTCTGCCAGTTCAGTATCTTCAGCACCTCCGAGACTCTGCTACAGATCAAACAAACCTGTGACCATTGGTGCTGCCCTTCTCTGAATTCAGTATCCCCCCTCAGTCCTATTTAGTACAGGTCCCACACACTTGAGCAGTATTCTAACATAGACCACAAAAGTTGTTTTTATGCAGTCTCCTTTGTAGACTGAATGCATTTCCCCAATATTCTACCTGCTTTATCCATGACTGAGCCTATGTGACCATTCCACTTCATATCCATACAAAGTGTTACACCCTGGTATTTGTATGATTTGACCAATTCCAACTGTAACTCACTGATACTATAATCAAAGGATACTGTGTGTGTTTCTTTCTTTTTTTTTTCATTTTGTGAAGTGCACAGTTTTACATTTATGAATATTTAAAGCAAGCTGCCAATTTATGCACCACTTTAAAATCTTGTCAACATCTGACTGAATATTTATACAGCTTCTTTCAGACAGTACATCATTATAGATAACTGCATCACCTGCAAAAAGCTTGAGACCACAATTAATATTGTCCACATAGTCATTCAATACAACATGAACAGCAAGGGTCCCAACACACTTCCCTGGGGCACAACCAAATACTTCTACATCTGTCGATGACTCTCCATGCAAGATAATTTGCTGTACTTCCCTACCACGAAATCCTCAATCCAGTCACAAATTTTGTTTGATATTGCATAATCAACTTTTGACAATAAACACAGATGTGGTTCTGAGTCAAATGCTTTTTGGAAGCCAAGAAATAACGCATTTATCTGACTGTCTAGATCCCAAGCTTTCATTATGTCATGTGAGGAAATTGTGAGTAAGGTTTCATATGACTGATGTTTACACAATCCACTGAAATGATTATACATCAGGTCATTCTGTTAGAGATATCTCATTATGTTCTAAGATGCTTCATCAAATCAATTTCAAGGATATTGGATGGTAGTTTTGTGAATCACCTCTGCCATTCTTCTTGTACATAGCTGTGACCTGTGCCTTCTTCCAAATACTGGGCACGGTTTTTGTTTGAGTGATCTACGATAGATTATAGTTAACAGAGGGGGCAAACTCAGTACAGAATCTGATAAGGGATTCCATCAGGCTCTGGAGCTTCATTCAAGTTTAATGATTTCAGATGTTTTTCGACACCACTGCTAACACTTACTTCACTCATCTTTTCAGTCATATGAGGATTACATTGGAGCAACTGTCTTGAGTTTTCCTTTGTAAAGGAATATAAGCATTTCTGCTTTTGCTTTGGTACCCTCAATTTCAGTTTGTCTCATCTGTGAGTAACTGGACACTAACTTTAGTATCATTAACAGCCATTACATATGACCAAAATTTTTTTGGATTTTGTGAAAGACAATTTGACAAAATTCTGCTACAATAGTCACTAAAGGCTTCACCCATCTTTCTCTTGACAGCAAATTGTGTTTCATTCAGCACCTATCTTATCTATAGCTCTATGCTTTGTTTACCACATATTATGCAGTTATCTCTGTTCTTTACAAGCTTCTTTACAGTGGCTGTATACCATGGAATGCCCATCCTATTATGAACTGTTCTATTGACTACATACCAGTGCATGGTCAGTTATCCTTTTAAACTTGAGCCATAGCTCCTCTACATGCTCCTGCCCTGAGCTGACCTGAAAGTTTCAAGTTTCTCATTGAGATGTGACACTACTACTCTTTTATCTAACTTATTGAACATATATATTAAAAACAAAGATTCCAAGACTTACCAAGCGGGAAAGCGCCGGCAGACAGGCACATGAACAAAACACACAAACACACACACAGAATTACTAGCTTTCGCAACCGATGGTTGCTTCTTCAGGAAGGAGAGGGAAAGACGAAAGGATGTGGGTTTTAAGGGAGAGGGTAAGGAGTCATTCCAATCCCGGGAGCGGAAAGACTTCCCTTAGGGGAAAAAAAAGGACAGGTGTACACTCGCACACACTCACAGACACATATCCATCCGCACATACACAGACACAAGCAGACATATTTAAAGGCAAAGAGTCAATTGAACATATAGATCTTTTTACTTGTTTGCAGTTTCCCTTTTACTTTAGGAAGCACTCGTGACACAATTGTGTCATTGTCACTGATGTCAGTTTCAATGTCGACATCCTCTGAGAAGTCAGGTATATTTATTGCCATTAGATCTAAAATATTTCCATTATGAGTGGAGTTTCAAACCATCTGCTCTAGGTAGTTTTCAGAGAAGGCATTTAGTAATGTTTCACTGGATGTCTTGTCACATCTACCACTAAGAAAACTGTAATTCTCCCAATTGATTGTTGAGTGATTGATGCTGCCACCAATCATTACAGTGCCACCAGGGAGCTGAGGCAAAAGCGAAATGAGGTTTTCTCTAGAGTTTTTGGTTGCATCTGGAGGTAAGTCTGCTGAACGATAGGAGGATTCAATAACCATTTTATGCCCATCCCTGATACTGGGTGTTGCGCAAACAATCTCGCATGCAGCTTCAATTTCTATCTCAGTAGATTTGAATGTCTTGTCTGCTGCAACAAATACACCAATTCTGTTTCCCTTCAGTCTATCCTTTCAACATACAATTAATTTTCCCCAATCATCTCACTACTGTCAACTTCAGGTTTGAACTGGCTTTCTGTAACTATTATTATGTGAGCTTCACTGCTTTCCAAGAGCTCTTCAAACTCTGGCATATTGTGAACAGTATAACACCCTCCTTCCTGGTCCCTGTCTACTCTACACAGTACTACTAGACCTACCACTGACATGGCACTCACAGACAAGAGGATGAGTAATGACAGATCCCATAGTTTCTGCAGAGAAGACAGGATACACAGGAGAGGATAGCAGTTCAGCTCTCTCGGGAGCTCTGTCAACAAATTCATTCACAGAAGTTGTCAATGGTTTGACAATAGACAGAGTGATTTCCAGCTGCTTACAAACATTAAGTAACTTATCTTGTGTTTGAGAACAGCATTCACAGTTGGGCTGCATTGTGGCTGATGCAATTTTCACACAACAGTGAAGAAATAAATTTCAACTAAGCCTGCTGATTAAGTTTTAATCTGTTGATCTAAAAATATTACTAATTCCCTTTAAGTACTGAAGCAATTAGTGCACAAAATGAGATTTCTATTAAAGACTCAGAAAAATCCATGGTCAAAATTACTAGCTTCCTAAAATTTGAGGTTATAGTCAATAACAAATTTGAAGATAGCTTTAATTTACAATAAATGTAAATAATATACATTCCTAATGAAGGCAAAAACTAGATGTAACGTGATATGTTAGTAATAATATATGCTACAGTAACTAAATCAAAAACATGTCAGTGTTCTCATATGTTTCTTTCATCATCAGTTGTACAGAGAACCACCTCATTTTTATCTAACCAGTTCATCTAATTTTCAACATCCTTCTATAGCACATTTCAAATGCTTTGCCTACTTTCCCATCCCCATCCCCCAATTTTGTAACAATGACTTACTAAACTGACTGGTCAGTAATATTAACACCTGTCAACCTACGCCTGCTTTGGTACTGGGTTTATTATAAGCATCTTGATGTCTCAGGGGTGCCCTCCCAACCTCTCATCATATCTTCCACAGGAGGTGGAAACTTTTCGTAATGGTTGGTACTCTTCAGGATGTGAATAAGATTGTGAGAATGCCATTTACTCCATGTGCCTTGACAATGGGAAATGCACAGGGTGGGCAAGAAGTCACTCCCTAGTTTTAAATGTCCATAAGTTTTGTGACTGTTGATAATTACTAATGAACATAGTTGTGTTTTGTTACAGAATCCCTGAGAATACCTCGACTGTCCACAGTATCTTCTTACAGTGAATGATGAGATGGCAGGAAAGTTGACTTCACAAGGTGCACCCAGAATGCTTTGTGGTTTGAAGTGTTGTGATCTGTAGGCCTTGCTCAGTGATGGTGGCAGGATGTTCATGGTCCTCATACCACACTTGTTGCTAAGACCTTTTTGGTATTGTCACACCAAGCTAATGACAACTGGGTCAGTTGTGGATAAACCATAGGACGATGACCTTTTGTGGTGCACTCTCCAGAAAATACAGAAGCAGTGAGCAACATCTTCATGTGCAATCCTGATAAATCAACATGCCAGGCAGTTTGTGAGACTGGAATCAGCAGGCACATGGTTCATGTTGTGTTAAAGGAGGAGCTAATCAGGAAACCTTGGAAACTTCATCATGCTCAGGAGTTACAGTTCGAGGATTGTGACAGGCGAATGGAATACAGGAAAATTATGTAGCCATAGGATAACGACTGACAGGAATGGTTCAAAGAACATTATTTGGAGCAATGAGGCCTTGTTTCACGTTGGAGGATTTGTCAGTCGACATGAGTGCCATTATTGGGAAGAAACAAATCCAGGAATGACAACTGAAATATCATAAAGCTGACCAGAACTGACAGTCAGATGCAGTATCACCATGGACTGTCTCATTTGTCCATTCATATTGAGAGAGACCACATACAGATACGGGCATTGCCAGATGCTCAATGAATGTGTGTGGCCATTGATATTACAGTGGGATAATGTTGTGGATATCCTTTAAGATGGAGCACCACTTCATTTCGTCTGCATCGTTTGTGACTGACTGGACTAACACTTCCCAGGACGACGTCTGAGACAGTGAGGACCCCAGAATGGCCTCCAAGAAGGCCCAGTCTCACCCCTTGTAACTACTTCTTGTGGGTTTGGGGCAAAGAAGAGGCATACCGAACAAACCCATGCACTCTGAATGAATTAGAGGAGAGGGAGGGTCACAGTTGTCCTCAGAAATGTACTTGTTAGGTGACTTTCATGCAGAAATCAATTGATATTTCTATACGTTAAAGTTGTTTGGTTGACAATGCAAGAGCATATGTGGAATTATAGTGTAGCACACTAGTTCTGTGTGCAAATATTAATTAATAAAACAATTATTGTCATTTAAAACTGGGGAGCGACTTCTCGCCCACTCTGTATATTGTTGCAGAAGAAACACAAGTCTTTCCCCATTCTCATTGCCTTCATCCCTCTGTGTACCCTCTCTTTACTTGGGTTCAGGCCAGTTTCATTTAGGAGTCACTTATTCTTTCTCTCTCTCTCTCTCTCTCTCTCTCTCTCTCACACACACACACACACACACACACACACAAAGATGAATTACACTGGGACAATGGCACACAAGGAAGAGATCTTAATTACGAAAAAATATCTAATACAGGAGGGGGGGGGGGGAATGGTGATAAAAAATGGTCAAATGTGGAAAACAAAGTCTGTAGTCATACATTTTAGTATAGTGGTAGCCGGGACTGCCATGAAATAATTACTAGAAATCCTGACTGGTGGAGACAAGTGTGGGGATGGCTTTGAATATCCATTTTGTACCTATTTCTTGAATGACTTGAAAAATGCAGTCTGTAGCAAAAATTCATTCCAGTACAAAATTAAACTATCCAGTTTTTCCTCTAGCACTAATCATTCACTCAAAGATAGTAATGGCCAATTTGAGATGGTTTCCCAACCTGATGGACCAAAGGCGTCCTATATCAAATTGTTTCTTCTCTACTTCCTCGGCACCAGAGTGGTATGTTGTAAACAGTTGCTATTTGCACCCAGTATAAGGAGCACAGTATTTTCTGACTTAGGGCAATGTTTCATTTTCTATTCTTTCCGTGGCTAAGAAAAGCTTCACACATAGTAAGATATGCAAATCCATACATGTACATGGCCTGTACCACACTTTTTTGCAGCTTGGGAAATGTTTCCTTCAATGTTTGACATGGAACACTGTTGCAGCAGCCTGCTGCAGAATCGTTATTCTGCTGACTAATGTCACCAGGGAGACATTTCAGATCAGAAGAGCTATAGCTCTTTTTTTCCAAGTCACTGATCTCTCGATCTTTAACAGGATCTGGCTCTTTGATTTAGTTCAGGAACTGATCATTCATCCCTAATTAGAACAGGATGGTCTACGCAAGCAAACAAGGGGCAAAAACTCTGGGAATAGTCCTCTTATTAATTCATATTGTTTAAAGCTCCACAATTTCCTTCAACATTTTACTCTCTCATTTTAGCTCTTAAAAAAAGTTCCAAAAATTTGACTATCACTTATCAATATCCATCCATTAAATGAGTTATGTAAAATTTTACAATTTCATTGTTGTTTGTAGGACATCCAAGAGCAAATTTTTCCAATGATTTAAAATATTTCCAAAGAAACATTGTCAAAGTGGCAATCAAGTGATACAAATTTGACATTTTTGTTATTACTATGAATGGAGGTATTTTGAAGTTCTGAGCTGACACAGAAGTTTACTATCAAGGTCAAGAACAGCAACAGCTTGACCACTTTATACCACACTTCATTAAACTTAAAACCATGAGCAGCACTCAAAACATCAGTAACAGCTACTAGTTTTCACTATTCGATGACACACATTAGCCTATTGTGTTTAAAAGTGCCACTCAGGGAAAAAAAAAAAAAAAAAAAAAAAAAAAAAAAAAAAAAAAATCAATATGCATCGTTAAAGCATGAGAGAATTTCAAATCTGTCTTTGCAGCTACAAGAAAAACATGGTTTTGTCATCAAACTCGTTTCGGTTTATTGAAATAAAACTTCATCGGTGGCGGTATTCCATGCCTGATTTTTCGCTCATATCAGGGAACGCCATGTGCTTGCTACTGTTGGGTTATTTCTTTGTTAGCACTGTTGGTTCTGGCCAAATGGCACACTACTAAGCATTTTTTTAATGTTAAACTCAACCCCATGTTGTACTAATACAACAGTGGGCCCTTATCCCCCCTCTGCTCCATGTTTCAGTTTGACAATATATCAACATAAGGTCCCCTCCCAAGTTCAGATTTGACACACACTTATTATCTTTGCTGAGCTGAAGCCACGGATATGCTACATACAATTTTTAAAAACTTAAAGACACTGAAGCAGCTAATGCTAAGAACCAAAATATATTTTTATATTATACAAAATATGTGTATATAAAATAACAGCAAAAATATAAAAACAATATGAATATATTACTATGGAATTTTCACTTATACTTCAAGTACATAACATACTTCAGAAGTTCAAAGCCATGTTTATCAAAGAAACAAAATTACTAAAATCACTATAATGCTTTTTGTAAAGCACAAGAATTTTAACTTATCATTTTGGAGTGTAAAATGATAGCACTATACACTTGGATCTGACCATTTCTAATTACTCAAAATTTAAGAAAAATGAAGCTCTCAGCGATATTACTGCACACTTAGGATTTTCGCTATCAGCCGCCATAACATGATCATCACTAAAGTCTCAAGGAACACTATTTTCAAAGCTGGAGGATCAGTCCCTTCCATATTCTGCTGCCTAAATGCTTTGTCTATGCTCTCCTCATTTATCCTGGTGCTTCTTACTACAAATCTATCCATGTCTGTTTTAAGTGATACTACAATGAGACTTTCTACAATGAAAGGGAAACTTGGAGATCCAGCACTATTCCATCTGTTGCAGAGTCTCTTACTTTCTTATAATATTTTTGACTCACTGGAATAAATTTCATTTTGTAATATGATAATACAAGTATCCACGGAAAGACAAGTGTTTAGTGTTCTTCTTATGTTAAAAGTGCACCGGAAAATCAAGGAACAGGGCTAAAGACAAATGCTGGTGATGTGTAACTTCACAAGTTCTTTTTGTTTTGTAAAATTGGTGCATGATGTCTCAGCTAATAAGCACTTAATGGTCTGAAACAGGACTTCTATTGCCATTCTAAAATAAGCACTCACAATACACATCTGATTTCCATTCAATTAAAAGAACACAAAAACAAAGTATGGAGCTTCTCTCTGATACTTCTCATTCCTGTTTTTTAGGTTACTTAGCTTGATAATGTACTTTCACAAATGCATGTGGCAGTGATCTCATCGCTTGAGTAAGCATCTGTCTCTCACGTTTAGGACTGCAGAATTCCCAAATGTGTGGGACCCACTCTGAATTTTGTGAGTACAGCTACCCACAATACCCATACTAACTGTTGGCCCTTCAAGTGGGTTCTTCTCATTCTGGTGTCTGAGTAATCTGCCCCTCTTTTTGGATGTTCCCAATTTATCCCCCTCTCAGTTCGAAGGAAGGAACTGTTAGCTCTGAAAGGTAGTTTAGAGTTTGCACTTTCATATGTGTATATCAGCAGGATTGGCATTTCTCCTGAAGAATTTCTCTTCTGGTGCAAGAAATAATTCCATAATTTAAATCACCAATCTCAATCCGATGGATACTTTGACTGTGTGTTCACAGAGTCTTGCAACAATGTTAAAGGTTGTAGGTTTCTGGTTACTTTCTACACAGAACAAAATGATGAACACTACCCACTTACACAAAAATCAACATTTATTTAAGCATAACAATATCAACAAAAAAGTTAATGAAAAAGGGAAACATCTCAGAATAAAATTTTGAAAAGTTACATTCAACTTATATATTCTTCAGCACTAAATATCAAGAATTGTGCACACAGAATATGGATCTGTAAGTTCTAAACTACAAGTTGTTGCCAGAAATTAATATATACCAAAAAGCACATATAAAATCCATATACTTCTACAACACACAGATATATTTATTTTTACATATTTTATATTACATATGAAAGTGTTTTAAAGCTTACTTACTTCAGTTTCTGAACAAAAATATAAATTTTTTCCTCATGTCTATATTAAATATAATTAAAATATGGCAGGTATGTCCCCAGAAAACATGCTATTTCATTTACCAATTCAGTAACATTAAAATATATTTTGAAGTTGTACATCTTTAGATATATATTTCCCTATTCCAAGCAACTCAGTTATTTCAATCGACTGCCATTGCTGTGTACATGAAAAACTGAGTTTTTGAAATTCAAACAAATTCAATGTGAGGAAAGTATTATTACATCATTTATTGTCACATGGAAAGAAAGCATTCTTCAAAATGTTAGCATCAAGAGCAAATATGTAATGATTACAAGACTGCCAGAGGAAAATGTCATCTCAACTGAAACAGCAGCATATCATTCATGCATTACAACACTCATATGGGAATGATGATCTGTCAACATTTTTTCGCACATGAAAAGCAAATTTAAGTACTCCTATGTAAATTTTCCACAAAGTGAAACTATATTAAGCAACTATAAAAACAAGGTATCCAAGAAAAAGGAGGACTCAAAATATCAGTTAATCAGCAATGTCCTCCCTGCATATAAAGTATTAGGCTCAACACAGAAACTAAATTTTGAGTTAGTACTAAAAGGATCCTCGTGTTTTATTGACCATCTAGAAAATGAGAGTTCTGTGTACTTTTAGGAAGAAAGTGCAATTAAAATAAGATGTATATCATGCTCATATATGATTGCCTATCAGCCTGATACTATGAAATTTAAATTACAAATACATAAATGAAACACTGTAGTGGAAAAATTTACAAGTTACAACACAGCACAAAACTGACCATGAAATCTTCATACAGCCCAATATCACCTCTGTTGAGAAATTATAAGGCTATCTATTCCATGCACGCACACACACGCATGCACACAAGCGAACACATTGTTTTTGTGGTACAGAAATGTGATACACACAGAAGTATCAATATTTCTTTGGGAGTTATGCTACAATTTGTCCAACCAAAGTAAAGTGAAATAACTCCTACCACACAGAGAATTATCAGAATTTTTAATCCTCACATGTCCTGATGAGTCCTGAGCTTAATGAAAGTGTGGCTATAAATTTAAAAAATAAGAGGTGACACAAAATTCTATCATTTTTAAAATGGGCTGAGATTCTTATGAGACTAATTTTAACTTTGGATAAGTAACCACGTACAGCTTCTGCAGTTACTGCCTTTAATGAGTTTAAGGAAAATAAGAATATGTATGGATTCAGAGGGGTTTCCCTATTTTACCTCTGTGATAAAGATAGGATACAGATTTCAAGTGAAAACATCCAACAGCCCCATAAATGCATAAGTTAGTTATAATAATACCACTAACAGAAATGTGTGTCTGTTGGAGGCTGTTTTTAAGCAAAGAAAATTTATATTTCATCTCTGGCACACAAATGGAGTATAAAGTGCAGTATATATAATGTAAAAATACCAGTGAACTCCACATGAGTCATAAGATCAACATCATCAGTCCAGAAACTGTCAACACAAACCAGCCCACTGTACTTACAAAACCCTTATGATATGGCCTTCGCATCGTCTACATCAATGGTAAGGACTTTTCGAAATTGAAATTTTAATTATCTGCTTAGATGAGTTGTACTTTGTTGAAACTAAAATACTTGAAAGACATGTGGGCATCTTCTTCACATTTTTAATCATTAACTATTTTCCTTTTGTGTTCCAACAACTTAAACACTTTTAAGAAAAATTCTTAAAATAAATAATTATATAAAAATGATCAGTTATAGATCAATCAACAATGAAGTGCATTAAACAGAAATCCTAAAAAATTATTTATTATGATTATTTTAAGTAAAACATTTGAATAATTACAGAAACAACAATAATGTAAATTCACTAATAAATCTATTTGTCTATTATAATGTATAAATGAAAATCGTCACTTTTATTGTAGGTGTACAATTTATCACATAACAGATAGCATCAGTCTGCTAAATTAAGCTTGCAATAAGTGTTGCCTTGCTTTTAAGATTTGTATGCTTGAAAATTAAAAATATTTCTTTGGATCATAGTCATAAAACTCACACCATGATAGTGGACTACAGAACACCTTTATTTTATACAGGAGACTTACTACGTCACTCAATGTTAACAGCAGTCTCAAACACAAACATTAATGAATGGAATGCTAATTGATGATACAACTTCATTCTAATTTGTACATTTATGACATCTGAAAGAATACTTCACACTGAGTAAACAACCAGATAACTTGTGACACGTATATAAAAAGATACCCCATAGAACATTTTCAGAGAAAAGCCTAACTATTAGCACAACAGTAATTAACACATATGTTGACTATACAGCATTGAAAATGGAAGTGAGCATTATGTGTGCGTATAGCTGCAAATTTATGAATGATTTTGTGTGTATAAAATATAGTTATGCTCTGTAATAAAATCCAAGTAATTTTTGCTACATTCTGACAGAATATTTTTCTGTCCAATGCTTTTTAAGCAAATCATATTTAAAGGCAGTCTTATAATCAGAAAAATAACACATCAAACACATATAGAGTAAATTAATGCTAAGATTAGATGAATAGGCCTTTCAATGAATATACCCATGTATAACATTCATATATTGATATTCTAACATTTGACACCAATTACTTCCTTCTTATTCCTACAATCTCAGAAGAAAATACTTTTGTTTCATCTATGTACCTTAAGTGTGCGTTTTCCAATGACCGTTTCCTTAAAAACATCATTTTGTAAAGAAGAATAAAAAAATTATCAGCAAAGTGGTGAGCATTTTCTCGCCTACTGTTTCAGTAGCCAAGTAAAGGACTTACAGCAAAACACACTTCATAGGGTGTCTTCTTTTCCTGCGATTCTTTTCAGTTTCTGCAGGTGGCTGATTGCGGATGATGCGTACAACCTATTAACATAGTGATTACCTCGTCATGAGATATAATATCAAGTCTGAATCACAAAAAAGAAACCTATGTTTGTTTAAAGTTGAAACATTAATAAATCTATGGCAAATGAAATGCCTGCCTCCCTTTATGTTTACAAATGTACAAACTGCAACAATGTGTCTGGAAGTAAAAAAAATGATTGCACCTAGCACAAAATATCTAACATCTGGTGGGATATTTTCTAATCACACATTGCCCTACACGGCATAAGAGATTTCACTCTTACCTTGGCCTATTTATTTGTCAGATAATTCACTCAGTGAACATTTCTCAAACTTAGTGTTGGACGACGGTGATGTTGCAGATTCTGACTAAGTGTCAATTGACTCAAACTACAGAAACTTAGTAAGTAAAAAATCTCGTTTAATATTATGATGCACAAAAACTCTTACTTGAATATGCTTTCCCCATTATTCATTTACTGTATAATGGTTTTACAAATCAAACATTTTTTTCTTTTGCACTACCTCTTGCTGATTAAGGGTAAGAAATTAATTTCACTGGATTTCTACAAACAGATATTGAGCAGAGGAATGAATAAGAAATGTAAATAAAGTAACAAATATTCTCTATCCCAAAGGTAGTTCCCTTACCTAAATGTATTTACTGTGAAATTAGGAGTAACTTTCAAAGTGGCAGTTACAGATGAAAAGACTAAGTTCAAGTTCCAAATGTAAGTTACATTCTGATTTATTAACTAATTAAAATAGTTTGTTGTCCATGTACTAACCAGTTTTTGAGTGTTTTCATAGCTCTACATTTACATATGGTGAGATACAAAGCTCTGCAAATAACTGGTAACCCATGTGATACAATGTGTATTACAAGTACAACAAACAAAAAAGGATATAACTGACATTTTCTGCACAATTGAATCATCTCTTTTTCAGGTGCAAATGTCTATTAAATACTTGTATACAATTTATGTATGAATGTAAGACCCAAGAAAATCTACTAACCTCATGAAATGCAGCATCCACATTCAGTGGGGGATCTTTGGCACTAGTTTCAATATAAGGAATGCCCAACTTATGGGCCAGTTCACGACCAGCTTCTTCTGATACTTTTCGAAGATGTACAAGGTCTACTTTGTTCGCAACAAGGAGCATTGGATAAACATCCCTGCACAAAA
The DNA here is from genome assembly GCF_023897955.1 of Schistocerca gregaria. Classification (NCBI taxonomy): domain Eukaryota; kingdom Metazoa; phylum Arthropoda; class Insecta; order Orthoptera; family Acrididae; genus Schistocerca; species Schistocerca gregaria. The sequence goes on from NC_064922.1 coordinate 373,534,398, forward strand.
AATTTCCCAAATTATTGAGAAGACAAAATTTAAAACTTTACATTAACAATACCAATCTTTTTTCCATCAAACCAAAAATTATAATTCTGTCATACTAACCATTTCCTGCAAAAGAAAATTACATGTATCCAAAAGGTATGCAGCAGTTCTCTATTAAAAAGAGTGGCAGTATTGTATATTTGAATGATTTTCTATTTTCAAGGTAACAACATTAAGCCTGTTTCGACTTTGGCATGAGCAATTAGCCTCAGATTTGCAAGGACAATTTAATTACATCAAACAAAAGAATGAAATAAGCAGTCCAGATATCTTCACAAACATTCTGGGAATGTTTTATCTGAAACAGCTTAGGCATCAACAGTTCACTATTGGTGTATGAGGCAAAATACCATTAATGCTGCACTAATTTACATGTGTGGCAAACATTTGGGGAAAAGTTCAAGGACTGAAACCTTCAACTTGTAAGCATTTGGTGCTGGTATTCACATTGACATGAACAAAACTAACGAAATTTTTCAGCAGTATGACCACAAGAACAGTGGAACGGTAAACTAACAGGAGGACAGAAACTGTACAGTCACAGAATGAGGCAGTATAAACTTTTTCAGGGTTCCACAATTTTAATTTCGTAATTATGAACTCACTTTTAACCACCATAAGGTATTTTATGAATGTAAAGGTAAGGCCATTCACAAGGCACTTGAGCCAGAGATGATTATCACATAAAGCCTGCTGCAACAGGTATCACAATGCAACTAAATGGCATTCTCTCGACACTCTCAGTGACTACAAAACTTCACAAAATAAAGATTTGTTCTGAATACTCTGCCAACAATTTTAAAGCAAAGGGCAATGTGACAACATTTGTTAAAAAGTGACTGACTAATACTGTTATACTTCTGTTAATCGTAAGATTTCTTTATTTGACCAACAACACTGCTAACAGTAACCCCACAGGAATTTAACATGAATTATCTGTATAATTTTTGCTGGTACAAGGGGATGGTGAGTCATCAAACTAAGTTGCGAACATTATAAAACTGTATTAACCCCTTACCATACTTCGACAAATTCAACTTGTGGAAAGAAATGCGGACCAAATGTAAGCAAGCCATATTCTGGGAATGACAGGTGTGTGTGTGTGTGTGTGTGTGTGTGTGTGTGTGTGTGTGTGTGTGTACACGCACATGTGTGTCACATACGGCCCATTTTCCAAAATATATTGGAGGTGGGGAAACACTCCCAAACGAGGATGTGCAAAGTTTGCATGAAACACAAAGTACAAAGCAAAACAACACAGGAAAGTATGAAGTGTAAAGTGGTGTCACATCTACAACAATGCTTTTGAAACTATCGTGCAATGCAGGAGAGAAATAGGTTTCCCATTAAAAATTTGTTAAAGGGGAGCACTTCTTGTAATTACATTTTTTGTTGGCAACATCTACACTTAAGTGTTATGTTATTACATTCCTTCTGAAGTAGTAACACCTGAAGACACTCATGAAGAATATAGTTTGTCAAAATACTGTTTATAAATAAAAATTTATATTTTGAATTATGTCTCTTTGAACCTGGCACTTTCCAACTCCTTTTATACGGGAGAGTCAAATAAAAAGGAGACACTTGGAGAATGTAAGTAAACTGTTTATTACTTTAAAAGTAATCATAATAACTTAATACATTTATCCCGTTGAGACAAGACGGTCAGTGCCTTCATGGAAAAATGTTTGCACCTGCATGTACTCAAGCAGGCAGCTCTTTTTCTGAAGCAAATCAACATCCACTAGTGCCTTTCTTCAAAATCCCAAAAACATGGAAACTGCATGGGAAGAGACTGGGACTTTATGGAGGATGTGTAAGGGCCTGAAACTTCTGCAGAGTGCTCAAAACAACCTTGACAGCATGTGGGCCTGAGTACACTGCTGCAAAGCCCTTACACATCCTTAAGTCCCGATCCCTCTGCATTAGATTTCCATATTTCTGAAGACCTGAAGAACGACATTTGTGGCCACTGATTTGCTTCAGCTGAAGAGGTGCACACCTGGATACAATCATGGCTCCATAGGTGACTGCAAAAATTTTTCTATGAAAGCATTGACCATCTTGTCTCTTAGTGGAATGAATGTTTTAACAGTTATGTTGATTACTTTTGAAACAATAAACAATTTACTTTCTATTTCCTACCTGTCTTTTTCACTTACTTGCCTCTTATTACATTTTTTGTACCTTTCATATAATGTACGATATTACCCTCTCATCACTTCTGTGAGAAAACATTGGAAGTTAACACAGTTTTTTATTTTGGAAGACTTCAACAATAACTTATGCTTTGTGCACATTTCATTCATTGAACTATAGTGTGCTGTATATACCTTCAAGAAGGAGAACCTTCGGGGATGTGGACGATGTCAAGGTATACATTAACTTAAAACAAAGACCAAATATAAACTTAATCTGTATATTGCAATAACAATAAACTATCATTATACAAATTTATACTGAGGAGTTACAGGTCCCCTGTCAGGCGCAACCCTAGATGGCAGATAGGGGAACATTCACCAGATACGGGGGTACAGGGGAAATAAAATACCCAGGGCGGACCAAAACCAGTAGGTGCTGTCTTGCAGAGAAAGAGGGCCCTCAAAGGCTAAGGGAGAGAAGCCTGACAGAAAACTCCATCGAGTTCAATTGCAGTCAAGCAAGCAGCCCTCCCACCAAGCTAGGGTGTCAGGGCTGATAAATTGTGAACCTGAAACCAGCATATCACACAAACTGCAACATAAAATACCAATAAGAGGACGGATTTAAAAATGACAACCTTGGCAACAAAAAGGCTGACACGAATAGGATTCTGGAATGTGTGAACAATGTGGCAAACAGGAAAGCAAACTGAAATGGTACAAGAAATGGAACAATACAGACTAGAAATTTTAGGATTAAGTGAAACAAGAATAACTGGATTTGGAGAAAGAATAATAAAGGAAGGGCATAACCTCATTCCTTCTGGAAGAAAGGATGAAAACCATAATGAAGGAGCAGCGTTAATACTACACTGGAGAGCAAAGTGGTCTTTGATAGAGTGGCACCCAATTACAGAGAGAATAACAGTCACTCACCCTGCAATGAGGGTAAGCCCAGTGACCATTGTACAATGTTACGCATCAACAGAATGTCTGAGGAGGGGAGAGAGAAGTTTACAGCAAACTCCATGAAACACTACAAAAGCATTGAAAAAGAGAGATCCACTTGCTGGTGGGTGACTTTAATGTAAAAAGTGGGAATGACAACCATGGTATAGAAGAGATTATCGGGTAACGTGGGTCGGGCACCTGAAATGACAATGGAGAATGTCTCAGACTTGTGCAGTATGTTTAACCTGATGATCCCATTTAACCCCATAAACAGTGTCACAAAGTGTCATGGGTTTCAGCAGGTGGCAGAACAGAGAACCAGATAGACCACTCTGCAGTTAGCGGGACCTGGTAAAGATCACTCCTAGATGTGAGGAATAAAAGAGGAGCAGTTTTCGGTAGTGACTACCACCTTATGCTAGCAACAGTCTATTTAAAAATAGCTGCACATGAGAGACATTGTGGGCAGAAGAGGATTAGGTTTAATTTGGCAAGTTGGACAATACAAACGTCTGCAAGGAGGCCTCAATTCAACTGAGAAATTATTTCGAAGTGCTTAGCTAAGGAACCAATGAAAATGACATTGAGGGTCAATGGGATGCAGTGATAATGACCTATGCACAGATTGCTGAAGAAATTCTTGCAAAACAGGGCCATGGCAGACAACATTAGATCTCTGGACATACTTGGGATGCAATACAGCTAAACTGTGCACAGGCAAGGAAAGTAAAGGAAGAAATCCAACAGGAACTCTGCATATTAAACAGGATGGTGAAGAGGAGTTTCAAAAAAAGTAAGAGAATGTTCATTAATAATCTTGCAGCTAAGGCAGAGGCAGCAGCTAACAGATGCGACAGCAAGACTCTTCATAGTACCACTAGGAAACTGTCAAATAATTAATTTGGCTGTGATATGCCAATCAAGGACAAGCTAGGAAAACTACTCATGAATTGAGAAGACCAAATGCAGGGGTGGAAACAACATTTTGAGAGGAAAAGCTCCAGGCCAAGATATCACCAGTCCAGAGTTACTCAAAGTAAAATCCTCTATAACAGAAGAAATTTTACATCCACTTCTGACAGCCATATGGATGAATGAAAAAGTACCAAATGATTGGAACAGAGGACGATGACGATGACAACCAGTATGGGTTTCAGGGACTCACCTACTGGATCATCAGTCCCTCCTTATCATGAGACAAACATGTAAAAAGGTAAATGACAAAAAATAAAATGGGGACTTGGCTGCTCAAATAAATAAGCAAGTCAAAGAGTTTAAAATGGCGTGACAGTAGTTGTAACACTATAGGCAAAAGAAAAGTGATAAACCGGGCAGCATCTTGCACAAAGAGGGCTAAAGGCACAACAAGGTGGGAGAACAACAAGAGTAATCTGCGTTCGCTTGGTGGGTACCTGTCACGGGGAGGCTCTTGCCCCCACAACCACCCCTAACAGTTGAAGTGATAAAGTATTATACATTAGAATAAAATCCGCTCCCTCAGGAAATGCAATGCTTTGGTAGTGGCTGTCACGTCATCCTCAAGCATCTGAGATAGTGAGATACACAAGCTGAGAATGTTACGCAGATCGGCCACTAGGGCACACTCAACAAGAACACGCACTCTCGTCAGTAGACTAGTGCAACTGCACTGAGGAGGATCTCCCTGATGCAGAGGAACTCATGGCTAGACTTCTGTGAGAAATGCATAGTCGGCAGAACAAAATGGCATCTTTCCAAGAGGCCTGGAAAAATGTATGCCACAACTTAATGGACCCTTTAATTGGTCTCACTTGTTTTGGGTCATAGTAACCTGCCATTCCAATTCCCAGAGTCTCAAAATATTATGTCAGATTTGTACTCTTACCCTGTATCACGAAGTCAAGTTGATTTCCTGTAGTTGCATCTTTAATAAGACAGTCGCGAGTTCATTTCCTGGAATGCCTATTTTGGTCAGTGTCTAGATGAAGGCCACCGCCTTTCCAGAAGTATAGAGGTCAGCTTGTAGGTCCTGGATGTTCGCAACCAAAAGATTTTTGGGTTAGCACACAGTTATGCATTTGAAGCAACTCACTGAACATCAGAAAGTTTGTCTTGGCCCGAGAGTTGACGTACCACAAAGCTTGAGAGATGGCAACCAACCCTGCAATGTATGCACTGCAGGCACTTGACAGAGTGCTTCTCGTGTCCCCTTGCATGTGCAAAAGCAAACAAACACTGTCATTGTCTTTTGATCCACCTGTGTACATACATACTGAATTAGAATAATCGTGGAGGATTGAAGAAAACAAACAAAAAATAAAACAAAAACAAAACAAAAAATGGTGTCAGAGAAGGGAAGGATCAGCATCCTCCTTGGAGCCACAAAAGAGATCCATCCATGTCACAGGACAGGTTACAGCCCACGGGAGGTGTTGAGAGAGAGCTCTAGGAACACAGATTAATGGAGGCTGTTGGAGGTTATTTAGTAAAATATTGAGTCGGATCTCAGATTGTCATCCCAGTTTTGGGCGATGCACAAACAGTCTGAAATGCTGGTTGTGGAACAGTTGAGTGACATGGGTGGGTAGGCATCTGACAAACTGTGACCATGTAACTTGCTGGAAGCTGCTGCCAACCCACAGTGGTAGGACACTGGCTTCCACCAGGAGGCAGCCAACAGGGCGCATTTGGAAGGCCCCCATTGCTAACTGCATGCCAGTGTGCTGAACAGGGTCCAGCAGACTCAATATGGACAGTGCTGCTGAGCCATAGGCAACACATCCATAGTCCAATAAGGATGAAATAAGTGCTTTGTAAAATCTCAAATTAACTCTGTGCTCCATGCCCAACGAGGAGTGATTAAGAAAATGGAGAGCATTCAACTTCTTCATGCAAGCTGTCTTGAGCTGGCGGACATGCGGCAGCTAAGTTAGTTTGCGGTCAAATAAAATTCCTAAGAATCTGAAAGTTTCAACAACTTCAAGTAACTGGTCATGAAGAAAATTTGCTGCGGGTGAGATGAGGGGAAAAAAAAAAAAAAAAAAAAAAAAAAAAAAAAAAAAAAAAAAAAAAAAAAAGAGCATAACTTGTGATACCAGGGGGAAACTAACAGCTGTGGTTCAGGGCCCAGTCACGGGCTCTCCAGACAGTCCCCTGAGGATGGCACTCAGCAGTGCGCAGTGATGCAGAGACATAGAACAGGCAAAGGTTATCCATTTACAGTGACAGAGCGACTGTGGGTCTGCTGCATTTACAATACCAGTGATGGTGATAGCAAACAGCATTATACTCAGAACCAATCCATGAGGTACCCCAGTTTCCTGTACATAGTGGTTGCTGAAAGTCAAACCTATCCGAACCTCCAAAAAATATGACAGACAGGAAATTCTGGATAAAAATGAGTAAACTGCCCCAGAAACACCACTCAAGCAGTGTAGAGAGGTTGTCATGTCACAGGTGGTATTGTACACCTTCTGTAGGTCAAAGGACACAGTAGTCAGATGTTGGGGATGCAAAAATCATTGCGCACTGCGGATTCCCAACGAACCAGGTGATCTGTGGTGGAAAGGAAAGCTCTAAAGCCGCTTTGGAATTGTGGTGTATGCCCTGCAGTTTCAAGACACCAACAAAGACGACTGTTCACCATTCATTTGAATAGCTTACACAGCCCATTGATTACAAAAATTGGCCAGTAGTTAGTTAAAATATGTAGGCCCTTTCCTGATTTCAGTACAGGAATAATAATACCTTCCCACCGTTGAGAGGGAAATACTCCCTCTCACCAAATGCAATTAAAAAGCCTGGGGATACGTTTCATACTGTCGGCATCAAAATGTTTGAGCATCTTGTGGATTTTGCCGGGTCCAGGCGCCCTAACCCAACACCCTGCCAGTGTGCTGCGAAGCTCCCATTTCGTAAAAGGGACACTGTATGACAGAGCTGTGTGCATGGAAAGATAGTGGGCAGTGCTCAGTAAGGTGTTTGTGAATCAAGAAATGAGGATGGGATGAGGGATCGCATAGTTGAGACATATTGGTCCCAACATTCCTGTTTCCTTTTTTTAAATTAAAAACCACACTTTCACCCAGAATCTCTTGCATGTTGTTAAGTTATTCACAGAAGGATGGCACTTATGTCGTTCTAGCACACTATGACGTACCTGACAGCTGTGGCTATACCATCAGACAATCCATGGCAATGGCGATCTCAGGGTGAGCCGGAGGAGTTGGGTATCGTTGCTGCTGTAGCATGAGTAATAGTATCAATAGTATCTTGTACCAATTTACAATGTCTGTCACACGACTGGCTGCAAAAGTGTCTGCAGAGGAGAAAGCCTGTCAATCAGCTTTCTGAAGTGACCAAAGTGGAGCATGTTCTAAATGTCTGTGAGTGGAAAGGAATAACTACGTGATCAGGAATCCCAAGGAAATCGACTGAACAAGCAGCAGCAGCAGCAGCAGCAGCAGCAGCAGCAGCAGCAGCAGCACCACCACCACCACCACCACCACCACCACCACCACCACCACCACCGCCGCGATCAGTGTGGAAGTTGTGGACGGCAGAGGCCAAGTGGTGGCAGGAAAAAACTCCGAGCAATGGCCTGAAGGCCACTCACTGAGCCCATACATAACAAAACTCAGGAGAGTGAGGACTGTTTAATGAAGCAGAGGGCCCGATAGATGGCCATCAATTCCACACTAAACATCCCACAGGTACCGGGCAAGAGGTGCTGTTCTGCACCAACAGAAGATGTGCAGGCATATCCCACATGATTGGCAGATTTAGAAGCATCGGTGTAAAAAACAATAGCATCACGAAACTCCTAAAAGAGCATTCAGAATAAAACAGAACACCAATGAAGTGATTGAGGCTTTCAGAACCCTGAAGAGATCCATCCAAATCTTGGGCTAAGGAACCAACCAAAGGGCAGTGGTTGGGAGAGAACGTGGGGAACAAAACAAGAAGGGGAGGTGGAAGTCACAGCAGAGAGAAACGATGTGAAGCCCAACTGATAGACCCAGCCGAGGGCAGGCGATGGCCCAAAGCTGCGAAAAGAACAGAACAGAAGGCAGAGGAGAAAAGAGGGGGTAGTGATAGTATAGGAAGCAAGTAAGTGGGACCACCGAATTGGGAGAGATCCCAGCACCAACCAGAAAACTATCGACAGGGATAGTGCAAAAGGCACCTGTGGCTAAATGTATACTACAATAGTGAATCAGTGTCAAGTGCAGCAGCATGGAAGGGACAGCTGATCCATAAACTTGACAACCATAGTCCATACAAGACAGATCTAATGCCCTGTAAAGATGGAGAAGAGTTGAATGATCTGAACCCTAAGAGGTGTGGGCCTGGAAATGTAGAACATTGAGTTTACGAAAACAGCCAACCTTTGGATGATGGATATGAGGCAACCACAACATACAATGATCTGTTACCACTCAAAGAGACAACCGCAGAACAATTTTTGGCACTTGATACGTTTCATATGCAAAGCATCCGCCCTGACACCACCCACTCCGATCAGGGGCTCTCCACATGCTCGCCACTCAACCATAGCAAGGATCATCTGGCACAGCAGCTATTGCCAGTAGTTCCAATGCTCTGGAATGACAAGCAACCATTCCCAGGCATGCATGGTGAGGCAAAAGCTCATGTATCAGGAGTGTGAGCCCTGGGTTGTCAGATGCTAGGGATGCAGTTCTTCCCCAAATGGCTCACACTGCAGACAGAAAATTTAGAAGTAATGGTCAAACCCCAAAGGGGGACCAAAAATGAAGGATGAAAGAGGAAAGGCAAGAGGAACATATTGGCAAGGAATACAAGGAAACCAAGTGGATAGCCAGGTCGACATAAGTAAGAACACCGAGAAATGGGAAGGAAGGGAGCAGTGGGGAAGGAGCGAGGATGTGGAGGGAGGGGCACAGGGAAGGAAATGCAACACAGAAAGGAAGAATGGGCAACAATAGCTTGGGGCCTGAGAGTGTCACACGTGAACTCATGAAAGAACCGTGAGCCACCCCCCCACTCCCTCCCTGGGGGAGGGGGGGGGGGGGGGGGGAGGGCCTGGACAAGGAGGCAAAGTCTATGTGAAAATTATTTTTGTGTACTGAATTGTGACTGTGTAAACTGATTTAAAACCATCAATGAGTAAATGCATTGGTAAGTGAAAGTTTGAATTCCTAGATTCTTAAAAAGGCTTCTGTAAGACATATAGTTATCCATCTATCTTACACAATATTCTTGCTGCTTGCTTATGCTGAACAAACACTATTTACATTAGGTGCAATGCCCCAGAAGGTAATTCCACAAGACAACAGGGAGCAAAAATATGTAAAATAACCTAAGACTTCTGTCTTTACATTACCACAATGAAAGGTTCCTAAGGGCTTATAACACTGAACTGAACTTTGACTTCATTTTAACTAGTTATCCACTAGACCCAAAGAATTTTACACACTGCAGTTCACTCAGTGTATGACCATTAATATGTACTTTTGTGCAAAAATGTCATCATTTCATCTCTGATACTTTATAATATGAGAATTAACAAGGTCAAGTCTTGAACTGTTAGCTGTGAACCACTTTTAGGCCTCTTCAGCTATCAACTGAACTCTGTGTGCTGGATTCATGCAATAAACAGAAGATTCCATCAGAAATGAAGAACAGGTAGCAACATGAAAATATTGAATCTATTTTTGGTGACTTTTTCATCTATTTTTTGTCAAGATTTACATCACTTTTTGGCAAAATTGCTATTTATTTATGGGGAAATAAGGGTGTATTTTTGCATGTGATTAGCAGTATAAATCTAAATGTTTGCCTGAAGATGAAATTAATATCAAATAAAAAACTCATAAAAACAGTTATTGGAGAAAAGCAATAACAAAGGAACAGATAGTTTTTATTCTCTACAACATGAACTTTTTGAGTGGAGTATTTGCTCTTTGCTTGTTTTCTTTTCTGGCTCTATTTAAGTGATTTTAAGATTTCTCTCAAAATTATCTTTCTAATCCCAACCATTTCAGTAACTGTGAAACCTGTAGAATGTAAGCCCTGACTTGCATATTACAGAACTTTTTAGTGCACTGTGTGACCACTTGGCAACAGAGGGCAGCCAGCCTACACCAACATTGAGTTTCTCTGGCAGCACACACACACACACACACACACACACACACACACACACACACACACACACACACACACACACACACCATGATGGACATGATTAGTTTCTTCATTCATTTCAAAATGAGAAAGGAAATCAACGAACTACGCACAATGCAAAGCAAAGTGGAGTGCACACAGTATTTGAAAATGATTACTGCAAAATTTCTTGCCGAGTTGGCAGCATCATAATGAGCTAGTTCAGGCCTGACCAGCACTGGTATTTTATGCAACCACAGTTCACACCTGGAACACCACATTTAAGGTCTGCATAATACAAACTTTGTCTGGGAGACAAGCATATCCATGTCATTGCTTTAAGATACCACATCTGAAGTCAGAGTCCCACACTGCCATATGTGGAATGTATTTTACAGATACCATTTAACCATCCACTGTCTGACGTGGCAACAGAATGTAACTTATGAATGTATTGATTTGTCCCTGCATTTTAGCACAGGTGTGCTCTTTAATTTTTAAATGCATTTTTCACACAGTATCTTTCCCATACAGCTGCAATACAGCAACAGTAAATGAAAATGATTATTTTTTTAAATATATTTATACATGGAAAATAAAGCTATTTCAAACTCTATATGATAAAATAGTTCATCTGATATAAGTTGCTATTTTTGGATTTTGAGACAATTCACATCTACTTTCACATTTATTGCAAATGCAAATTTTTCAGGTTCCTAGGAAGAGGATTCATTTTAATCATTCAAGTTTTGATAGTCATTTTAAATATTTAGCATCTCAAAACCACTCTAGGAAGAATGATGCAACGATTTTTTTCCTTTAACTGTTTCAATGTGATGATCAAATTCAGTTCAGTTCAGCATCAATATGGAACTGAGCTTATTCTATTCAGTTTCCTGTGATATGATTATTCCTTTAAGTATTGTTTTTGTTATTCCTAAACAGTATTGTCAATCAATTAACTTCCACTCACCTGTCCTTCACTCTGAGAATTTGTGTGTGGAAATTTATTATATTTTCATAACTTTGTTTATCTGTGACAGAGTACATTAGGAGGAATCCGTCCCCCTTTCTCATGTACTGTTCTCTCATGGCACTGAACTCTTCTTGGCCTGCAGTATCTAGAACTGATAAAAAGCAATAGATTGTTAATGCTTTACAATGATTGAAAAATTGAAACACGATACACCTTAGGTGAAATGTTAAGAAAGTTTTAATATACAGACTAAGAAAGGAAAGCAGTATTCTGTGTCAAATGATAAAGTATGTTGTTCTTGTTATTGCCACAGAAATATCTGCGTGCAAAAAATTACTTATCAACAGACATGCAGTACAATGCAATCTAGTCAAGGATGTTCGTACGTGAAAGTACACATTATCATTATTATTATTGCTAAGGCGTATATCTGTATGTGGATTATTACTTGTTGATTGCATCTGAGAGACTTCTGCAGTGCAGAGGATAGCAACACAACTGGGAGCAGGTGCCAAGTGTGTTTCAAAAAATACAGGCCTCACACTGGAATTCAAGTAGTCACTGAACACTGTCCCAGAGACTTACAATCACGACAGAACTATGTAGAAATCCTTTGTTCTATGTCAATTGTCTGAACACTACAAAACATTGTTACATTATTTTATTAGTGAGCATGGGCTGTTGGTCATTGCAGACCAAGTATGCATGTATGAAAGGTTGATCTAAAATAGAAGCAATGTAATAAACACTGTCTTAATGATTGTTAATCAAGATTAATTATCAATAACAAACTAATAACTAACAGTACTTGTAACTGGAAAAGTAAAGAACAAAGAGAATTAGCTGCACACTGAAACTCTGCACAGGAGAACTAGTTCATAACATTCAGAAATATATTGGAAGCATCTAAATCACTGCAATACAAAAGTTTAATATAAGAAAGTTTAAAAGTTAATATGCAACTTCCATTTGGCTAAGCATAATAGTGGAACAAACTAATAAAGAACCAAGAGAGGAATGTGGAAAGATGAAAATTGTTAATAGAGCCACAGAGGGATATAAATCAAGGTAATGAAATGAACTGCTTTTTATTTTTATTTATTTATTGTGACTATTTACTAACAAAAAGCCCACTACATAAGGTTGGTACATAACATTCTAGGTATATCAGTATGCACTGTACAGTATTAAACAACAAAATTTGTGATATAGATAGAATGGAGGAAAGAAAATACTCTGAAGATACTGACATTTTCGAGGTCCACTTTGCAGCTGAAGCACAAGTAAAGCATTCCACATGGCATTTGCTGTTAAATACATACACCTTATGAGATTAGGCTATCTTATGTCAAGACCTATTGGAACAGTCTTAGAGTCACAGCATGTTTTGTTCCTTGCATTTACTGCTGGTTGTGCTCTTCCCAAGTGTTACTGGGGCCATTATGTTCCAGACTGATAATGTCCACTGAGCAAAACCAGGAATCACATAATAAACATACCTTAATACTCCTGTGGCATTTCTTACGACATTAACAGAAAACAGCTAAGGAGCACACAATGATCAAGGTTACCACCATACAGAGAACATAGTTTGCCTTGTCAATACTGGACCACTAAGAAGTTTTTTGGGAGGAGAGGGGTGGGAGAGGAGCGGGGAGGGGGGGGGGTGAGAGAGAGAGAGAGAGAGAGAGAGAGAGAGAGAGAGAGAGAGAGAGAGAGAAACCAGTGAAGTGCTTTGGTTGTGGATGGTCAGGTCACTATACAAGTGAGTGTAAAAAATCCTAAGAGTGTGTTTGGCAATAAAAGCCTCGTGTATATTCTGCAAAAACAACACAAATCATCCAACTAAACATGTTACTACAAAGAAGAACACCAGAAGATAGCACAAGAAATAGTTTTTCTTTCAGAATACTTGTGACAGAAAAGCAAGAAAGGCAGATTGATAACATAGATAGGAAGTTTGTTGTGGGGAGAGGAACTAATGAGCACATGTCGCATGAAACAGAAATTACGCCAAATGTGATGAGCTGTGAAGGTCCAAAAATTATGATTGCAAACAGAAATTTCATGTGAAGCTGATTCTCAAAGTATGTTATTGACCAATACATCACATGTCCCTGAACTATCAAGACATTTGTTGTCACTAAATGCCATTACTGAAAAAGGGGGAAGAGGCAATATTTGACAAGAAAAGGGTGAATATTGTAAAAGATGGAGGCAAATCAGAACTGCAGATCATTGACATCAAAAGTGACTGTAAAAAAGATGACACAAAACAAGAAAACCCTTGACTGCACAAAAAAAACTAGTACATCTGAATTTCAGTTATCCGAAGAAAATACCAGAACTCTGATGGTGTGGATAAAATCATGTTAGAAGAGAACATGCCTTCTTGTGAAACATGGATAATGGCACAGCAAGTACTGGGCCCAAACTCTCTGCCTTTACAAATGTCTGCTTGTGTCTGTGTGTGTGGATGGGTGTGTGTGTGCGCGCGTGTGAGTGTATACCTGTCCTTTTCCCCCCCTAAGGTAAGTCTTTCCGCTCCCGGGATTGAAATGACTTCTTACCCTCTCCCTTAAAACCCACATCCTTTCGTCTTTCCCTCTATACATTGTATGTGAGAAAAATATACGTAAAAACAAAGATGATGTAACTTACCAAACGAAAGCGTTGGCATGTTGATAGACATACAAACAAACACAAACAAACACACACACACACAAAATTCAAGCTTTCGCAACCAACAGTTGCTTCGTCAGGAAAGAGGGTTGCTAACGCTTTCGTTTGGTAAGTTACATCATCTTTGTTTTTAGATATATATAGTTATTGTAAGAGAAGGGGGCATCCCACTATCTAAAGTACTCATGTAACTTCAAAAAGACTATCTTTTTAAAACAAGCATATTTTCATTATGTACAGTGCTGAAAAACCTAGGCTTCGGCTACACAATGTTTAAAAGACACAAAATATTGATGCTGCATGGTGGTGTAGATTTCTGTGCAGGAACATGGGTGCGAGGTTCAAAAATATAGTAAGGGTAGATGAAACTTGAGTTAATGTCAGCAATTCATTACAACAAGGCTGGAGTGATGAAATGACAGAGGGGACTGTGGCAGCACCTGTTGAAAAAGGACAATGAATTTTTGTTTAACACGCAGGTACATAGGACGGGTTTGTGCCAAACTGCTTCTTAATGTTTTGTTCAAAAAAGTCAGGTGATTAGACAAAGAGTTGAACAGTAAAAAAGTGGTATGAGGCATCGCTTATGACGAATATGACAAGTCCTCAGTGATCATTATGGACAATGACCTTTATCATTCCATTGTTCATGATAGGACACCAACTTTGGCAATGAAAAAAGAAGATTTCATTCTGAGGCTGAAATGATGAAAAATCGATTTCAAAGAAAATTTGAGGAAGGATGAATTACTTTAAATTGTGGTACAAAAGAAATCACCGTTCCCAACATGTGTAACTCATGAGATTGCTACAAGGCACAGGCATGAAACTTGCTTGGCTTCCTCCATACCACTGTCATTCCAGAGCCATTGAAGAGGTACGTGCGCAAGTAAAACAATTACATTGCTGCAAACAATAAAACATTCATGATCTCTTAAGCTGAAAATCTTGTAGCAGCTATCAATCAACCGTCAAATGAAACATGGACAAAAACTGAACAGTACTGCAAGTGTTATCAAAGAGGCAGCCAAAAACAAAGGCATTGTGGAAGTATGCATAGAAAATTTAATTACACAACTGGGAGGGAGCAGTGATTGATTGAGCAGGGCTGAAAATAATTATTTTAACCCAGATCCTGACAGTAATGAGAGTCGTGTTTTTCCATTAGCGTAATTACAACACATAAGAAGGCGAGGAATAAGCATATTGTGAGCACCATCTTCAGATTATAACAGTTAAAATAATGATAAATTATTCCGTTGCTCATTGTAGAATCAATTAATACCCCTGGTATTTAACAAAGGAAACAAAAACTCTGAATGTTCAACGAATTGAGAAAATATTTTTCCTTCGTATAGAGAAGTTTGACAAACATCTCTATGATATTTCGGCATACTAGATATAGAGATTTTATATTACAGGTATCAACCACAAATAAGGTCACACATACAAATATGACCTGCATGATATCGATGCATTTGTTCCTGCTGCTAGAGAACATGTACAAGTAGGGACCGAGCATGGGGTGCCTTAAACCATGTTCGGCGACATTGCCACTGCCCACCTGGACTGTTAATACCAATCACTCATTTCAAGGACTATAGGTTAGTTGCAAGAGGATGGCAACAGGATCAAACAAAACTGGATTTTGAAGATTTTTTAGTTCTGTTTTACAAACTAATTCTCTGAGATTCTTATTTGCACTTGCTGCACAAGAATATTTCATAATTGACATTTGATGTCAAAACAGCCTTTCCTAATGGTAACATGAAAGAACAAGTTGTCATGGAAGTTCCGGAGAGATACAAAGCACCTTGGAAAATTTGCCTCTTCAAAAAGGCACTGTATGGACTGAAACAAGCTCCTTTGCAGTGCAATAAGATACTGCACAAGTTTCTTAAGAATTAAAAATTCATTCAACTTAAATCCAAACAACATGTTTACAAATCACATACTGTGAGGAAAATGTATCTTGCTGTAGATGTTGACAAGGGGATTCTGTATGGAGAAGACATCTGTCGAATGAAACATCTACTGCAAAATAGAAGAAAAATTTTGACATTACAATTGATGAAGAACCAGTAACACATCTTGACTTGAAATCAAGAGAATAAAAGAAGATATCTACATTATTAAGAAAAAATATACTAGAAGCGGTGAACAGGTACAGAATTGAAAAAAAAAAAAAAATGTAACATTGTTAGTTTCACCACAAGGAGAAAGTTAAAAAAAGGGGGAGGGGGGGGGGGGGGGTCAATGCAGCAAAGTCACACTTCCCATACAGTGAAGTGAGAGGCAGTCGCAGTATCTAACTTTTAAAACAGACTGGACTTAGCAAATACAGTGAAATATGAAAGCAGATCAACAAGTAATACAAATCACACAGACCACAAATTGCACATACAAATAAAGCATTTTTGCTCACCCAGAAAAAAAGCAAAAATTTATGAACATGTTGAATTACACCAAAACCATCTCAGCAGCTAGGTGGTTAAACCATAAGCATAAATACAGACATTTGCTTAATGGCATACTTTGTCACCATTGCTGTTACTGTTTAATGCTTTTCTTAAGAGCCGCACTTCATACGCTCACCACCGTTATTATTTAAGGCTTGACGAGAGAAACAGTGAATTGAAAAAAACAAATTTACTTCCTCAGTTGATGTTACAAGCTTATTAGAAGTCAGGTCAGTGAATTTCTGTGCATGTGTAAAATGTAAATTTGAAAGAAAGCTCAGGCGCTACAGTTTCACTTCATGGCCTCTATAACTGTTGCCACTCTTTACGGTCTACAGTGTGTGGCGAGTGTGCTGCAAAGTATATACATGAGTAATTTATGTAGTTGCAAATTTATCATATCAAATTTAAACACAAGAGTTCTATTTCCATGTGAAATCACTGTCATAGCACATCATCTGTACTAAAAGTATATTTTCAGCACTTCCTACAAAATGCTTTAACACCTACCAGCACTCTCAGTGCTGAAGAGCCAGTCCCCCTCTCCACACATCCAGTAGGCAACCTCATTTTAATGCATTAGTATGGTGTGGTGGCTGGACTGGTTATTACTTGACTTAACAAGTCATCAGCCAATAAGAGTTCACTTGCCAAAAATGGGTGATGTTTCCTCAACATGACCGAGGAGACTCAGTGTTTGAATTTAAAAGGTTGATGACTGATATTGTTGTGAATACAATACACTGGAAACACACACTAAAAGATGAGACTGAGTTATAAGTAGCACAAGAAAAGATGATGGCTGGAGCCCTCTGTCACATATTGTCTTAGTCCAGAATACTTTGCATTGACTGTCTTGTTTTTCCATTACTACTGCAGTAGATGTATCATAATTGCACAATGAAGCTAAATGTTGCAAGTTGTTTGGCAACATCAATAACAGATTACATCAGCATTTCCCCTCTCACATCTCCCCTCTCCACAATGGCCTAAAACATTCCCTTAACTCCGCCACCACTCGTGATGCGAACCATCTGTCTTCTGCGCCACTTATAAGTCACATCAAATGTCGATAGGAAGGAAACTGGATGAAGTCAAGCAAGACATCGAGTAAGAACTTAGTACCAAGGTAAACCTAATTAGGAAGAAATGTAAAATCAGGGAATTTTTAAGCATTTATCTTATGGGTTTTTCACAGGGGCTATGAATTTATGGTGTGGAATCATGCAAAACCTAAAATTGGAGAATGTAAAATTGAAGTTCCACTGTATTTCTGTACAAAAATGCTCCATCACATGGTTCTGCAAGAACTAATGTGGTTTCACTTTCGACTACTGAAGCAGAGTAAATATCTGCAGCTCAGTGTCATCAGGAAATGGAGGTTTTGAAGACTTTCATACAAGAATTGCTGAATAAAAACACAAAAATGACATGGATAGTAAAAATGCAATAGCACTGATAAAACCACGTCAAATGTCAAGAAGCAAGCACACTGATGTGAAGTATTGTTCCATCAATGACAAACTGAATCATGGCTGGTTCAACACACAATACTGTCAAACTCAAGAACAACTTGCTAACATTCTAAGCCGCTTCGACGTATTGCTTTTAAACAAGTAAAAGAAAAGTTAATGTTTAATTAAAATGAAACTTTTTGTTTGTTGAAAAGATATGTTCTCAGGGCCATGGTTATACTGTTTTGTGAGATAACATATTGCAGCTGGGTACACTTAATTTTACTTTTTATGAGGAAACCTTAAAAGAGAAAAATCCATATTTACCAAGAACTGCCAGTGGATCAGTTCTAACCCCATTGTTGCAGCTGATATAGTTCCATATCTCAGACAGTATAACTTTTTTTTTTTTTTTTTTTTTTTTGGGGGGGGGGGGGGGGGGGGTCAACAACATCAAGCCCGACTTTCATGTCATTACCTGATGACACTTCAGTTCTCCAGAAGTGGAGTAGAGGGAGATCAGCTTGAAACATGTATTAAAGTCTGTCTCCCTTCCCCACTAATTTATGGATAAGGCCTGACAGTTCACAAAAGTTCACCACTCTTGTAACACTGGAACCAGTAGCTACGAGGACAGTGAGCAGATCTCCATCGAGACTGAGGGCTGCCCTAATATCAGTATATAGGACACACATTGCCAAAATATGCAGAACACAGTAGCATGCCACAAACTTCATAGAGTGGTGGATCCTCCCACCAAAGGAGGAAGCCATGCGAAAAGGGGTATGTCCAATGCAGTCTGGTAAGCAGAACCTCCTTCCAGCGGTGAGGTTGACATGGAGTCCAACGTGCTGTGGGGCCGATTTGAGTGACTGCAGTTTTGTTTTCTGTCATGTGCAACCATTCAGTCTCCCACTGACACATGAAGTGTTTGTCAGAAAATGAGACGATGGTGTACAATGGGGTGGGACATTGATGGACTGCACCATCTCAACATGATCCTTGACAGCTTTGTTGGCCATATATTTCCCTGTATCCTGATGTGGCCAGGTACCAAGCAAAAGATCACATCCTTGCCACAATGTTGGAGCCACTGTAAGGTGTCATGGATGAGCTGAATCAGCTGGTCTGTGGGATACATTTGGTGAAGTGCTTGCAGTGTACTAAGAGAGTCAAAACAGACAAGAAACCTTGATGGCGAGGTCTGTAAATCCTCTTCAGTGCCATCAGAATGCTATGTAATTCCACATTGTAATTTTTTCCAGAAGATGCACTTTGAAAACCCTATCAGGGAAAACAGCAGAACAACCGAGGAAATTCTCTTACTGAGATCCATCTGTATAAACAATGATGAAACTGCAGTATATACTTAAAATGAACGAAAATAAAGTTGTAAAAACATAATTTGGAGTACTAGTTTTCTTGTACTGTGTCAAGCTTAAAATAACTTTGGACCTCTTGAAGATAGCTAGGCAGCAATGTATTTCATCCCTGACTGTGTATTTTGATGCCTGATAGATCCAGATCCTTGAGACAGTCTGTAGCGCGTATCCCAAATGTCTTGGTCGCTTGGGGCTGATTCCTGAACAGCTGTTCAAAGGTGGGTTGGACCACTGCATTAAATGCCAACGACTGAGGTGACAGATTTTCAGTGCCTGTCAAGCCAAAAGGATACATTGCCGAATCCAGAGTGGTGGTTTAACAGCCTCTGCACACAGATTGAGAACTGGACTGGTCCAAAAGGCTCCAGTTGATATCCAAATGGCCTTATGGTGGACAGTGTGTAACATTTGAGGTAGGATGTAAGGGCTGATCCGTAAACCATGCTGCCATAATCTAAACGTGATTGAACAAATGCTCTATAAAACTCCAGAATGTGAGCCCTGTCAACTCCCGATGTTTTTCTGCTAAGGCATTTCAAAATATTCAATGACTGGAAGCCCTTTGTTCATAGGTCTTTCAGGTGTGGGAGTCAAGTTGAGTTAATTTTGAGTCAAATAATAAACCCAAGAAGTGCAGTCTCTTGAAAAAATAAAATATTGTCCCCCATTGTGAGCACTGGTTGGTTAAAACTTCAACATGCATGGTTACAATTGACACATTTAGTCTTCTCTGGTGAGAACCAAAAGCAATTGTCCTGGCCCCGGTTTCCAGCTTCCTAAGAGTCAGCATTAGCTGCCTTGTCATCATAAAGTCAGAGGAAGAGTCAAAGATTGCAAAGTCATCCACAAACACACAGCATTTGACAGGACTCCTGACTGCACAGGAAATGCCATTGATAGCAGTGGCAAACAATGTGACACTGAGGTCATTACTTTGGGGGACCCCATTCTCTTGAACATAGCGGTCAGACAAGGCACCACCAATGCAATATCAAAAACTCCAGTCCTTGAGAGATGATTGGATAAGAGATGGCAGGCATCCACAAGATCAAACCAGATCTGATTGAAACAAGAGGAGAGCTGTCCTTTCGCTTCAGGGCACAGATGACAAAACATGGCATAATGGATCTCTTCAGGTCCTGGAGCAGTGTCTCTGACTACAGACAAAGCTGATTCCAGTTCCCACATGGAGAATGGAAGGCTGTAGACTTCTTAATTGTGTGAGAAGAAATTGAGCTTCCTCATCTTCGCAGCCCTACGGAACACCTGAAAAGCTGGAGCTTGTCTGGATGACAGTGACAGTAAAGAAGTGTTCAGTTAAAAGCTGGGCCATGTTTTCTGGCGTGTCCACCAAGACCCCATTACTTGGCAACGCCGTAAGGGGGCGTGTGCTGAACTGAGTCTGCAATAGCTGGAGAACAAATACAAAGGTCATTGGCTGAAAAAGACCCTGTTGCTGTGGAAAAGTGTGTCATTTGATCGACATTCAGAATGCAGATATTCTCAGAATGGACGAGTTGCTCAATCATCTGAACCCTGGAGCAAGTTATAGCCAAGCCTCACAGCACATTGTGCACAAGGAGGAATGGGCATGGGAGTGCCAGGAAGAGTTCTGTCAGTGCATCTGTGTCCAAAGCATCATTAAGTGGAAGATACAAAGAACACACTGTGATATTAAAGGGTGCTAGAACTTTCACAGTAAATGCTTGTATGGTCATGGTAAGAGAGACATGAGAGTGACATCTGTCATGAAAACAGTCACTCCACCTTTAGCCCTGTCTCCAGTATGCCTCTGTATGGGTGGTAACCCCATAATGCAGATGTGTCTGTGACTGAGACAGGTTTCTTGCAAGCAGATGCAGAACAGTTTCTCCTGGACCAGGACCTGTAATTCTTCCAAATGTGAGAGATATCCATTTACTTTCCACTGCAACATTGAGGTCCCTGTGGAAGCCATTGTGTAGCGAAAGTTGTTCTTGTCTTTCTCCCTCGGAGGTAGTGATTTAGTGAGGTGGTCAGATTAACGTTATCTAGTTCTCGGCTTTCTGGTTCCTGAAGTCCATATTCTCAAGAGCATAGTCCCCATCAGAGAGGCAGGGAGCTCACCGATCCAAAGGTTTAACTACCACTTTCTTGGACTTGGAACTACTTTTCGAAGGGTGTTTTTCTTTACTTACATGAAGACGTGGTTGCCTAAGTTGAGGGGACGGCTTAGTTGGCTTCTGAAGGTGGGCTGTGGTATGTGGCTTGGCTGGTAGGCCCATTGCCAACACCTTCCGATGATTTCTGTTTCAAGTGGAGTGTTTCCCCCAAAGGTACACCAACAAGTGCATGTGCTCGAACTTGAATCTGTGGTCTGAGTTTGTGTGGAGGCAACACACTTGGAGATTGGAGTCTTATGGGCTGATGCAAAAGAAGTGGCAAAATCCAGAGGTTGAATTAGCTTTGAAAACTTTTATAGCTTCACTATATGGTATGCGTCTCTTGACTTTCAACTCATGAATTTTTCTTTCCTCACTGTAAATCTCACACTTTCTGCTCCACATGGGGTGATCCCCAGAGCAGTTTACACATATCAGAGGAAGCGTACAAGAACTGCCCAATTTGTGAGCTGAGCCACCACAATTGCCATACACAGCCCTCCCATTACATCCCACAGTTGTATGGCCAAATCTTTGACATTTGAAGCATTACATTGGGTTAGGAACAAATGGGCAAACTGTAAGGCAGATATAGTCTGCAAGAATATGTTCAGTTAATTCTTAAGTGCTAAACATTAGAATAAATTTTGCCAAATTTTCCAATTTGCCATTGACTCTCCTCATAGTTCTGCACTTCCGAGATGCTCATATTTTTTCATTCATCACGTCATGGGTCCACCTCCATTATATTGGAGCAGATAACCACACTCTTACTAAAGTTAAGGTTATTATGCAACTCAGCCTTGACTAGGTAGTCACCTAGTTTCAATTAGCAGTTTCAACTGGGAGTGTTCCATTACAAAGTAGTTTGATACTTTTTAGAGACTCAGCTGTACCTCCCAATGTCTTCTGAATATAGAAAGGGGAGACCTTCTCGAAGGTCCTCCCTGTTCACTTGATTAAATGAAAGTGTTATGCCACACTAATGCCCTGGTATTATGATTCTGAGGCTCTCTTCGGGAGGACTGACCAACCGAGCTCTCATTGATGAGTAGGTATAGGTACTACCTGACGGTAAACCCGACCTGTCAGTAGTAGTTGTTTGATGAGACTGTTCCATACGGATCCCACGAGATGCTAGGGATAAAACCACCAACACATGCAGAGCTCTCCACACCTGAACAAGCCTTACACAACTGGGGTGCGACAGGTGCCTCAGTGGTTGCCCACTAGAGACTGTTTTACCTCAACAGCCATTCACCTCATCAGCATGTAGCACACATTGAGGTTGAGAGTTTGTCATAGAGGTGTGTACCTTCATCACAGTCAAGGTGGTAAAGCCATGGCCCCTGTTCCCCAAAACAACCCACCACTGCATCACACGGTGGTCGCTGAAGCATGCCCAGAGCTTACAGTAACAGAGGGATTACCAGTCCCCAGCTCAGGAACCCAGGGTCACCAAGCCCTCACTCAGCAAATGAATGCTTTCTCCATCAGAGGGTTATGTTACATCATACGATGATTTACTGAATAATGACAACAAAAATATATACACATTTATATGCTTATTTTATAATTATTTGTCTATGTGCTGCATAGATGCACTTTTCAACTGCAATAATTATTTTTACACATTGGTGCTTTCTTGAGTTTTTGCAGACCTAACATTACATTTATAAAGATGTATGCTTTATTCTAATATTATTGCAGTACACTGTATGTATCAATGATAATTATTGGTATTTAACCTTTGACTTTTATAGGAACAGCTCACACAGGCTAGGTCAACTTGTGGCCATAGGTGTGGTCGACGCTGCCTTGGACATGAAATAACCAAGGTCGTGCACTATTTCAGTTTCCTTCTGGTAAAGATATTTAAGTCCCTTCATTGCCACATCCAGTAACACCTACCAGCTGAGGATGACAAGGCAGCCAGTTGGGACCATTGGGCCTCCTGAGGCCTCTTTGGATGGAGTTTAGTTTACTAGTTTCAGAGAAATTGTAGCTCCAGATGAAATTACCTGGGAAGTGGGAATCATATATGAAAGTTCACCTGGCAGATATTGACAACAGAATGCATTCAAAGTATGTGCTTTTGACCCTCTTTACATGCAAAAGTAAATATGAATGAGTTGTGCTACAGTAATTTGCATCTTATGACAACACAAAAATTTTGACAAATATTATAAAATGCACTGGGACCAAAGCATGTCAGGTGTTGGGTTCAGATGATTGTACAATCAAAGCTGAAAAGATGGAAGCTTTTATAGCTAATTGTATGTCTGGTGCTATAGCGGCTAAGGGGTTAGAACTGGACTCACTATGGTCACTGAAGTGGGAAAATAATTGTGAAATCGACAATGGTTCATGACAAATTCAGAGAGATAACATATTCTCCCAGATTTAAAATTAGATCCACAACATCAGAGTGATTGAAAGAAGACAAGTTTGCATTGGTATCAGATATCTGGTACGAGCTCTTTGCAAAACCACAATGTAGTTACACACCAGGTCCATATGTAACAATCGATGAACGGCTTTTTCCTTCAAAGTGCCTTTCAGATACACACGGTTGGTTGGCTGATCTGGTGGAAGTAACCAAACAGGGAGGCCACTGGTCCTATTGGATTAGGGAAGGAAATCAGCTGTGCCCTGTCAAAGGAAACATCCTGGCATTTGCCTGAAGCACGATTCAGGGAAATCATGGAAAACCCCAATCAGGATGGCTGGATGCAGGTTTGAACGGTCGTCCTCCAGGATGCAAGTACAGTGTGCTAACCACTGTGCCACCTTATTCAGTTTCACACAGTTCATAACTTCAATGATACGGGCAAAAGTTTTGGATGCCAACAGATAAAGACTCAAGATGTACTGTGAATGCTTTCCCTTATTTTAGAAGAGATGATGCTGGACCAAGTGATAAGTATCCTGGCAACTTTGTTGAAAAAAAAGTGATGTAAACTTCCTCGAATAATGGAAGAAATTTTTTCAACTCCTTGGTTCTCTCTGAAACAATGAAAACAAATGCCACACACATTGTTGGCACTGTAAATCGATCTTACAGGGAAATATGTCTGTCAAGAGAACAAAATAAGAGTGTTTTATAGTACAGTATTGCCTAAGAATAATGACACCGCACTGTTTGTAAGAGAAATAGCAGAGGAATATCCTGATTCTCAGCACTATGCATCCTTATGCAAAAATTGAGGATGGTCTAAAAAATCAGCCAGATACAGTTACATTTTATAATTGCTCTAAATAAGAGTGGACGTGATCAATCAAATGGCTTGCAAATACTCAAAGCACCATCCAGACGTTGGCCTGTTTGCACATTTTAAAACTTGCTGGATTTGGCTGGGATAGATGCCTTGCTGTTGTGCAATGCTCTAAATGAGAAAGTTGAAAGCACAGGGGCTTCATACCACAGCTGGAAGAGGAACTTTGTGAGAAGTACACAGCAATCAGAAAGACTGGTACCTGCATCACTTCTGAAGATCTTCCCACAAGGTAAGCGAACATATTGCCTTCTAAATCTAACTGCACAGGAAATAAAAATCATCTGTAAAGTCTCATATGTGTAAGAAAACTGTCTGCAACAAATGTGCACCGAAAGATTGCTGTTTGTGCTCATTACATGATTCTAGCTAATAAAGGCATCCAGCAAATGTGTGCATGTCTTCTGAATAATAGTTGAAAATTTCTGAAGAGATACTGCATTTTTGTTGAATTTACAATAAAACTAGTGAATACGGAAATGCTTTGCATTTGGTAAATACGGGAATTGTGTACATGTCCCAATCTCCTCTGCCCGCTCTCTTTGTCCATCTGCCTTTCCTCGTCATTCTCACTGCCCAAACCCACAAAAAAAAAAAAAATCTTTCCATCACCTCATCTCTTTCTGCCTATTTTCTCCCCCTCACCCCCCCCCCCCCCCCTTCTATGACCTTTAGTCTTGTATTTTCATTGCAAATGAAACCTAAATTGGGAAATGAAGGCACTTCAAATGAATGGACAAATCATTTGTGATCAATACTATATAGGGCGTCCACTTCCTTAGTGGAGAGGTTGCGTTACCGCCTACCATGCAAGGGGGCCCAGGTTCGATTCCCAGCAGACTTGTTGTTGACTGTCCATCATCGACATGCAAGTCGCCGAAGTGGCGTCAACTAAAAACACTTGCAATACAGCGGACAAACTCGAAAGGGGACCTCCTAGCCAATAAATGCCATCTGATCATTTCATTACTATATGGGGCACAGCAGAGACCTCTCCAGCTGCTGGCTCTGTGAGGATAGTAACTTCACGGGGAAGTATATCTCACAGTTTTAATCTGTGAACAGGTAGGATTGCAAAATACTGGACCATTCAGATTCCATAGTAGTATTCTAATTTTAAGTAATAAAAGATAAATACCGCATTCTTTCTTTCACTTAAAACTGACTGCAATGATGATAACAAAACAGCACACGGCTGTATATATAATTTTTGCTTAAAATAACATAAGCAAAAAGAATGTACATGGAAGAAACAATCTGTCTGACGGTTTAAATGCTCGGATACCCAAAGTTAAACTGACTGTGAGAAAAAATGAGACTGCACTTTATCATATATCCACGTGGGAAAAAGATATCTAAAAACAAAGATGATGTGACTTACCAAACGAAAGTGCTGGCAGGTCGACACACACACACACACACACACACACACACACACACAAACACACACACACAAAATTCAAGCTTTCGCAACCAACGGTTGCTTCATCAGGAAAGAGGGAAGGAGAGGAAAATACCAGAGGATGTGGGTTTTAAGGGAGAGGGTAAGGAGTCATTCCAATCCCGGAAGCAGAAAGACTTACCTTAGGAGGAAAAAAAGGACAGGTATACACTCGCGCACGCACCCACACACACACACACACACACACACATCCATCCATCCGCACATACACAGACACAAGCAGACATTTGTAAAGGCCATTTTCAAATGTCTGCTTGTGTCTGTGCGGATGGATGGATGTGTGTGTGTGTGTTTTATGACTTAATATGATTATGACATTTTATTAATTTAGGGTTGTACTAAGCCTATCTGTCCCTTTTTATTATATTTCTCCAAGGGTGAAAGGAAAAGGGCGAGGGATGCAGAAGGGACACTAAGCAGACACATTCCTTCTTAAGGGCCATGGTTAAAAGTTATGTAGTTGACCTCTGTGGCATATTTTGTTGTTTCTGTATGATAAATATACATAATATGCATCACAATACTCAAACTTATCCATTAGAAAATATAGGTTTTCCAAATTTATCTTACAGTTTGTTTTCATAGCGGAAAGTGTGCCATTTCATGTTATACAGAACAACTTTTATGTTTCCATTCCTAATCTTATGTGTAAGGTAACAAACAAAACAATACCGTATGGCTTATCTCCAGAAACTACTTCCAATAAATAGTTGTCATAATAGGAATTAGATATGAAGTTCTTTTCTTAAAAGTACATCACTTTTTTGTAAGCAGTATCCAAAAGAATTTCTAAATCAATTCACTACGTACCATCTAAAATGCACCACTGGCCATCAACTTCTGTGTGCTGGATATAGCTATCTTCAATCGTTGGGTCGTAGTCAGTGACAAAAAGTTTCTGGAAGAACTGAATCGTAAGTGCACTCTTGCCCACGCCTCCGTCCCCCACCACCACCAGTTTGTAGGTGACCAAGTTCTCATTGGGGGGGCGGGACGACATGGTTGCCCTTCTTCTACCTATTGTGTGTGTGTAAATTTGAACCTTCCACCTAAAATTATAAGGGAAAAAAATTACACGTAGTGTTTGGCAAAAACAAAACCAACTGAGTATTTTTCTAAACTGAATCTTCTCCTGAAGACTACGCCATTTTAGCAGCTTAAAGATTCTCAGATTTCCATACTTCTACCAATCCTTTATGGTACGGACCTCACGTACATGAAGTACTCTCAGAATCGTTCAGTGAATTTTATTATACGTGAGTCGCTACTGAAATAAAACAGTAATAAACTTATTATACTATTTTAAACAAGTGTAACTAACACATTGGCATTTCCAAGAGGCTTTTTCACTGTCGTCTATTTTTAACATATTCTAAAACACAAGTTTCCTAAATGCTGGTCGCCTGTCAAGAAATAACGAAAAGAATGAAATTTGTTTATCTCTCTCTAGTTAACATGCACGTACCTCCAAACAGTTGCCAGAAATGTACGCAGGTAGCGTACTATTCACATACTACGCGAAGTCTTAAATTTACACTATGTGTATTATAGTTTTCACTTTAATATAATTGCATATATCTATATATTTTTGCATCCGCCCCCTTTCAAGGTACATTGCATTACTGTTCTGAGAAATTTATGTTCACAAATACATTGGAAAGCCCGGTAGTAGCGTCGGCGATCTTATACCGGCACCCCAGAACAATGGAAAGCTTACTTACTCATTTTCTATGTCATTACATCTTTCACAACACACTTGTGACAAATTCTACACGAACACCGCCCAACTACTCCCGAGATTATCTTTGTTTCGAGTCGGGCAAATGATAACATGCACTTTGAACATTTTCTAACATCGATATAATGTCGATTACTATATCGAACAAATATCGAGGTGTTAAATGACATCGATCTTAGATGGAAATTTGTGTACATTTCGGAAAGGGGAGGATAACATCTTTTTTGTTCATTGGTTAAGCCACTGAACCTACTGTCTTTGAGCTGTTATTGCAAAGTTGGAAGCAATCTTGAATGCGTTTTTTTTCAGATGAATAGTGTCTGACTGCTGTTTATAGTAAACACATTATGGCTTCGGCATTAGAGCAGTTTGTAAATAATGTCCGCACACTGTCTGCACAAGGTAAGTTTCGTCTTGAGCGTAATTAACTCAGGAATTTTAAATTCTTAGTTACTATGGAGCCAAATGATGATAAACTATATTTAGAACTGAATTTGGAAAGACTGTAATATAGGATTGTGTTGTTATTAGTGTCAGTTAATGCACTATCCGTGTAGCTCATGGTAGTAAGTGTCACAACCACGGCATTGTGTTGTTGTTATTGTTTTATTTCGCCGATTCGTGATTTGTAAGGGCTGCAATCCCAGGAAACATCCATACGTTGGACTGGAGACCCAGGATGTTTATTGTCTACTTCAGTATAACTCAATAATGGTTCCGTTCACGGAGCTGATACCATTATGTGCGCACATCATGTGTGGACAGCCTCTTATGTATAGTGCTGTTATCTATTCTGTACTGTATAAGTCATTTCTCAAGAAAATCCTTAAAATATAAGTATGATTTCCTGTTGTAACTGCATTTCTTATTCACAATGCTGTTCGTAATATGTGATACTCATTTTCTTAACGATTATGTGTTATTTCCAATAGGCTAGATGTGGTGTCAACTGAAGAATACTGTATAGTTTGTATTCTCACTGTCTGTGTGACAATGTTTAAAATTCTGTATAACTCCATCCTGGTTGCGTTATTTTTTTAATGTGCAGAAAGTACTTATGCATATAAATTTCCTTCTTCACTGTCTCTGTTGGTTTTTAAATAATCTAGGATAATGAGTGAAGTTACCTTGCTATCTTCAGTTAACTACATCATTGGGGTGTTATGATTCCAAAAAGTAATTCAAGTAACAGAGTAAATAAGTGAATAATGTTAATATTTCTCATTTAGGTGAATATCAAGCTGGTTTTAGAAAGGGAAGACCATGCTTAGATTAGATATTTAACCTGTTAATCAGCCAGCCACAGTGGCCAAACGGTTCTAGGTGCTTCAGTCCGGAACCGCGTGACTGCTACGGTCGCATGCTCGATTCCTCCCTCAGGCAGGGATGTGTGTGATGTTCTTAGGTCAGTTAGGTTTAAGTAGTTATAAGTTCTAGGGGACTGATGACCTTAGATGTTAAGTTCCATAGTGCTCAGAGCCATTTGAAGCTCTTAGTCAGTAATTCGCCACAGATTATTTAATTCAAAGGACATTGTAATTATGTTTGTGGATTTCACGAGGGCTTTTGATTCTGTTGACAGAGAAACTATAGGTAAAATAATTGCAGGCATGCGTGGAAATCAGGCTAACCCTCAAATGTGAATGGCTAGAGGTAAGTGCTGCCATAAATTGGTGGTTATGGGAACTATCAAAATTGGCATTGGTATCACCCTTAAATATCACATTAGGATGTTTAGGGGTGAGATCAGTTTCAATTTTGATAGTTCCCATACTCAGCAACAGATGACAACATTTTATCTCTAAGTTTTTACATTTGAGGGTTAACTCATTTTTCCACACATATCTTCAATTCGAGAATTTGGTGTAAAGTCTAAACTGTCAAACCTAATTCATGAACACTTACAGATACAGTCTGTTAAGTAAAATTTATGGGAGAAATTTCAAAATAAAAACTGGTGTATGACAAAGTGATGGCCTGTTCCCAGTTCTTTTTAATATTTGCTAGAGAAAACAATGAGAATTTGGAACAAAAACCTTACTGAATAAAATGGAGCATATAGTGTAACCAAAGACCTCTACAATAAAAAGTGCCTATCCTGAAATGCAAAAATAAGGCATTACAATACAATTGTGAAGTCAGAATGCCTTTATGCAAGTGAATGTCTGGCATTAAACTGTAATTTAGATATATTAGAAGTACCAGAAATGTGAATTATAAGGAAAATATTAAGACCACAAAACACACTAGAATGTTAGAAATTATGAAGTATGCTGAAATATACCAAAATATAGAAAATATTTCAAATGTAATGAGAAAAAGAGGACTTATGTTTTTTGGACATTTATTTTGAGTGCAAGGCAGTAGATTAACCAATAAGATTTTCAAATATTTCTAGGGTAAGAAGTCCACAACAAGTTGGATCAATGATGAAGAAAGGACTGAGAAAGAAACAATATAAAAACTGGAGATATAAACAACAGAGCCACACACCGACAGGTGGCTTGCGGAGTATGGCTGTAGATGTAGAGAACGCTTTCAGGAAAAGTACTGAGAACTGAAGGATTCCAAGATTTAGCTAAAAAAACTGGTTCAAAATGATCTGAAGACAAAAAGAAGGAACATAATGAATGATTAAAGAGTTATGAGCAGTTGAGCACTTATTGGTCGTAGGCACAATTTGTTTCCAAGTCTGACATAAAAAGTGAAATAATTTACTTTATCAATAAATTTATTTCAAGATTAAGATCAAAATTTTCAGTCAGGGAGACACTTTTAAAGAAAGAATAAGTGGCAATGAAGCTGTACATTTTGGTAGAAATATACAGTGAAGTTGTGTTGATAATTGAAGAGTAAAGTGTCCTTTTCAAAGTAGAGCAGGCACAGATTTGTGGAGCAGCTCATTCATATATTGATATACTTCACACAACAGCTACACATGGTTGACTGAGACATTTTAAAGTCCAAGAATATGGACACATGAATGTACTGACTAATACAGTACTGTGAATTCATGAGAACCGTGCATCCAGTCCTCATCTACATACATACTCTGCAAACCTCTGTAATGAGCATGACAGAGGGTACTATCATTGTGTAATATATTGGGGTTTCTTTCAGTTCCAATCACTTGTGGAGTGTCCCCTCAAATGCTTTGGTGCCTGCTATAGTTAACGTAACGTTGTTTTCACAGTTCCTTTGGAAGTGATATATGGTGGATTGAAGTATATTTCTGGGTTCTTCACTCAATACTGTTTCTTGAAGTTTTGTAAGTAGGCCTAGGCTATCATGAGATAACTGGCATCTACTTTCAAACATATGCCAAGTCAAGTTTTTCAACGTTTCCATGACTGTCCGGTGAATCAAGCAAACCTGTGACCATTCACGTTGCCTTCTCAGAAAAACATTTAATAGTCCCATTAGATTTATTTGGTATGGTCCATACAAGTGAGCAATATTTCAAGATGGGACACACATCTGATTTGTAAAAGCATCTCCTTTGCAGACTGCCAGTGACCCAATCTGTCATTGTCTTAACTTAGCGAATGAGCTAGTGTGATGATTACATTTTATAACAATGATATTGTGGAAAGGATAGATCCACATGTACGCACGCGCGCGCGCACACACACACACACACACACACACACACACACATTCACTCAAACACACATCACACACACGACACCACAGTCTCTGGCTGCTGGAGCCAGACTGCAAGCAACTGCTCGTGATGGTAGAAGCAATCTGGATGGAGGAGGCTGTGGGGAGCAGGGGGAGGGAGGGAGAGCATAGTACGGGTTGGGTATGGTAAAGTGCTGTTTATGGGAGCATATAGGGATGAGGCGGAAAGAGGGTAGGACAGCTGTATCCAGTCACGTGGTTAGACAGAGGGCATAGGGGGAGGGAATGGAAAGAAGAGAAGTAAAAAGAGAGTATGTGTGTGTACTTGTGGACTAGAAGGCTGTGGAGTGGGAAGCAGGTAAGAGGATAGATGGGTGAAGGACAATGACTAACAAAAGTTGAGGCCAGGAGGGTTTTGGGAACATAGGATATATTGCAGGGCGCGTTCCTGCATGTGCAGTTTAGAAAATCTTGTGTTGGTAGGAAGGATCCAGATGGCAGCAGCAGTGAGGAAGTCCTTAAAATGAAGAACATTCTGTTCGACAACATGGTGAGCAACTGGGTAGTCCAGCTGTTTCTTAACCAATTTGTCAGTGGCTATTCATGTGGACAGACAGCATGTTCATTGTCATGCCCACATATAACAAAGCACAGTGGTTGCAGCTTGGCTTGTAGATCACATGACTGGTTTCACAGGTAGCCCGATGAGGTAATGCTTGTGACCGGACTGGAGCAGGTGGGGGTGGGTCTTGCATCTAGGTCTATTACAGTAACATGAGACATGAGGTGAGGGCACGGCAAGAAGTAGTCAAAACCCTGGCGGAGAATCAATTCGGTTGCTCCAGTCCTGGGTGATACTGAGTCATGAGCGGAATGCTCCTCTATGGCCGGATGATGGGACTAGGAAGTGGTGGTGACTGGAGAGATAAGGCACGGGAGACCTGTTTATATACAAGGTTGTGAGGGTAACTATGGTTTGTGAAGGCCTCAGCAATACTCTTGCTTGCTTGGTATATTTCGAGACAGACTGCTTGTCACAACAGAAACAGCTGGATCACCCAGTTGCTCAGCATGTTTCCCAACACAGTGTTACTGTTTTACTGGCTATGCCATCTGGATCCTTCCTACCAACACCAGCCTTTCTGAATTGCACAGGTGGGAACTCACCCTGTCGTATATCCAACATTCCTGTAACCCTCCTGACCTCAACCTTCATTGTCATTGTCCTGCACCCACCTGTCCCCATCCCTGTTCCCATTCCAAAGCCTTCTAGTCCACAAGCGCACCCACAGTCTTTTTACTTCTCTCTTTTTCCATTCCCCCCCTCCCCCCTTTTTGTCCTCTGTCTAACATCTGGACTGTACCCAGCTGTTCTACCCTCTCTCCATCTCGTTCCTGTTTGCTCCAACAAACAACACTTTAGCGTTCCCCACGCGCAGACAGAGACAGTGGTCATGTGTGTGTGAGCTGTTTTTACTATTGTCATTATTCCGTCCTGGATTTTCCATTCCTTTTTTTATTCATCCAAGTTGTTACACCCACGTATTTATATGAATTGACTGAATCCAGTTGAGACTCATTGATATTGTAGTCACAGTATACTGTTTTCTACCTTTTGTAAAGTTCATTACATTTCTGTGTTTTTAAAGCAAGTTGCCTACTTTTACACTAGATATGACTGAATATTTATACAGCTTTTCTCAGATACTAATTCATCATAGATGACTGCATCATCTGCAAAACTTCTAAGATTAGTATTGTCTGCCAGATCTTTAATATTAATGTACAGCAAGGGTCCCATTAGACTTCTCCATGTGCTCACTCACTGGAAGTTAATTCTTCTTCCGTGATGACTATTTATCCAAGATAACATAATGCATCCTCTGCGACCAAAATGTCCTCTGTCTTGTCACAAATTTTGTTCGATATGCTATATGATTGAACACTTTTGTGTTTTCACTACCCACATGAGCATGTACTCACACAACCAAATCTGGTCTTGGATCTTTGGTGACAGGCATTATTTGTTCTAGTGTGTATCATATTGGTTGCACCCTGTTCCCTCAATGACTTATAGAACAACCTTTTCAGAAAGTTGAATGAGGCTTCCAGATGCACGTAAAGAGTGGAAAAGTTTACCTTTCCCATCCCTTGCTGCCATTCCCCTCAGGTGTGCCATTTTTCCCCCTTGGGGTGCTTATGACTCTTTCGTGTGTATGTGCATGGCGAACATGGAACACAGCCTGTTCCAGCACTTATTTTTTTCCTGTGCTTCAATCTCTCATCTATCTTTCCTTCTCTTACTCTCTTTCTTATCATGGCAGTCTGCCTGGCTACTCCCTACAATCTTTTTTTCTTTCTCGGGATATTCGTCCATTCATCACCTTTTGGCCAAAATA
This sequence comes from Schistocerca gregaria, assembly GCF_023897955.1. Lineage (NCBI taxonomy): Eukaryota > Metazoa > Arthropoda > Insecta > Orthoptera > Acrididae > Schistocerca > Schistocerca gregaria. Next base: position 373,568,246 of record NC_064922.1, read on the forward strand.
ATTTTTGGTCCGTTTCTGGGTTTGACCTCAATTTTACTTTTTTCTTCTGTAGTATGAACCAACTGGGGAAGAACACCTTAAGTAGCAGGTACTGTATGCAATGTTAAAAATAATCTGTGCATAATAATTGCATAGACTCTTACATGCAGTCAATGCAGTAGTGGGATCGTTCAGTATCCTTTCAGTTGAACCACCTAACAACACTGGGATCACAGTGTTGATGCCTGAGCTACTAATTCCACCCACAGACCTAGGTGTGTATAGCCATCATCCTGGGGCATCAGGACTCCCAGCATCGGCCACTGTAGCAGATGGCCTTTGCTGCAGCCAGTTGGGGAGAGCTGTCAATCCCATTAGATGGCACCAGGGCAGACATTTTGCAGATGAAACCTGTTAAATTACACCAAAACAATAGCTATTCTGATCCAGTCTTTTCATCAGACAGGTATAGAAATTTCAGTGCAGATAGTTGTAATGCCGCTGCTTTCCCTACCCTGGTTACCCCATGGGAAGAGGAACAAGCCAGACATCTGGGAGTGAAACAATTTATCAAAATCTTTGTATTCAAACTGAAGGGGATGCTTTCATTGCAACAAAGCAGTTATTTTTTGTGAAACATTGTGGACATAAATTTGGAGAAGTTTGGTCATGGGGAAAAATGTGCAATCAATAGCTATTGATTAAATTCTCTTGTGCTGTACAATCTACAGTTCATCTGGCGTGTGAATGTCTGGGTAACATACAAGTGGCCAGTAACCCCAAAAAATAAATAAATAAATGAATGAATGAATAAATAAATAAATAAAATGAATATGGTCCAAGGACAAGGAATCATTCTTTTTAAGCAAGCTAATTGCCAATTGGATGCATGTGATCTTTGTAATTTTTGTATAACAATTACATCAATGATTGCTTGGATATATACACATTAGTGGTTTTGCCAAATTGTTGCTATCTTCAAATGTGCTTAATCCATAAAAACTTTTGTATGGGCAAACAAATATAGTTAGCATTTTGAACAACATAAAGACATTTAACATACAAGTGATTTAATATACCTTCATAAGATAATATAAGTTTTTGTGGATTAAGCACGTCATAGAAGGCAAGTATTGGCCAAAACTGGTGATGTAAATATGTTTGTTTATATCCAAATGATCTTTGACACAATAAATTGTTATACAAGCCAAGGAATCTTCCACAGAGACATTAAAGTGTAAACAGACAAGGAGGTATGCACTAATCTCAAGTAGCATCGTGTATATTTTGTCCAACACATTCAAAAGGGTCCCAGGGATAATCAAACAGTTTGAATGGAGTGTGCTTCCGGAAAAACTCGAAGACATGGTGTACAGGTGTGACATGACACCTTACATCCTACCACCTGTAAGGTGCTTCCATTGCTTACACATTGGTCATACGCTGTCTGTAACCAACACTTCAGGCAAACCTTCCAAGCAAGAAATAGATGACAAAGCCAGAATGGTAGTAGATTTCATGAGGACTGCAAACAGATATTTGCTAAAAGGGTCCACAATGGGACTAGCAAAGTCAGTATGCACTTGTTGCCATGGCACTTGAGACTTTGACCGAGTTGAAAACATTTGCAGCAGGGCCAATATATTTTCAGCACGATACTGTGATGTCGTCATCTATTCAGTATGGGCGCCTGTGCCTGGCCAAGTACAGTGCTGATGCGCTAACTGTTTTGTGCATACAATTCCCTAGTGTCCTTGGTGGAGCAATTGCAACACATCTTTCTGCAGCACTTTAGGAATAAGCACACATGATTGTCCAGTCATTTTGCAATAAAATCACAGTGATGGATGGAGAAGCTATGCTGACGAACAAAATATCGGCACACACAAGTATTTTGAATGTTTTCCACTGAACAAGGCCAAGCAGCACGGATGCAGTGCAACAAAAGATTCAAGTTAGGATATGCTTTTGTGGCCTGTGCAATTTTCCTGTAGAACAGTGGAGAAGTCTGTAAAAGTTCAGCATCCTGTACATCGACACAAGATCCAGGACCAACATGAGGGTGAGAAAGGGCGTCAGCATTTGCATGCTTCAACATGGACCAGCACAGTATTTTGTACTGATACTGTGAGAATAATAAAGTCCAACATTGCAGCTTCTGAGCTGGGCATTGTGGAGCAGGTTTGGACAAATGAAACAAATACAAATGGCTTATGGTCCATCACTGTCCTGACCGAACAGATAATGATGAAACTTCGTCATGCCATAGATAATTGCAAGAGCTTCCTTCTCTAGTTGGGAATCGGTACAGCGAGTGTTGTTCAATAACTTAGGAGTGAAAGCTGTTGGCTTGTCCTGTGAACCAAATCTGTGCAGCAGCATAGCTCCAACCCCATATCAAGAAGCGTCCACTGCCAAAACCATAGGCTTCGCAGCATCGAATGAACAAGGCGTTTGTCACTCAACTAGGCACTTTTTAGTTTCTGGAATGCCTCCTGACACTCTTTGGTCCAAACGAAAGACAAATTTTTCTGGCACAAATGATACAATGGAGCCGTGGTCGGGGCTGCATTGGGTATAAACTGGATATAATATGCCATCTTACTAAGAACTGAATGCAATTCTGTCAACTTCCACGGGGCAGGGAGCACTCATATGGCCAGCAAGTGTAAGTAAATGGGATGACCACCTTGGCTATTTAGAATATGGCCTAAGTACTGAATTTCAGTCCCAAAAAAAGGCACATTTGCCCAGGCGAACACTTCAAACCTGCCACTGAAAATACTTGAAGAAGCATACGAAGGTTACTGGTATGTTCCTCTGGCATACTTCCTGACACCACAATATCGTCCAAGTAATTAGAACAAAATCAGACTTTTGTAGTAAGCTCTTTGGAATCTCACAGGTGCGGATGCACTGCCAAAGGGTAAGCGCCTAAACTTGAGTAACCCTAACTGTGTGTTGACCACTAACACTTTCTAAGGCTCCTCATGTAGCGGCATCTGCAAATACACATCGCTTGAGTCAGTTCTTGAAAAATAGCGGCCCACACCAAGCCTGTCCTTCAGTTCCTCAGGACAAGGTAACGGATAAGTGTGGATTCACAATGGATTAAAAGTCAACACAAAGGTGAAGTCTTCCAGAAGGCTTTTGTAAGATTACTAAGTGAGAAGCCCATTGATTGGACTGGATATGAGCAATAACACAATTGTCTTACCATTCTTTAAGTCGCTGCGGTTTTGTCTCTAGGTGCGTGAGGGAGATGACGCTCCTGAAAAAACTTATGTTGTGCATTGCCCTTCATTATAACATGTGCCACAAAATTGTGTGCTCGGCCAAGTCCTTATTCAACTGAGTAACACTGTCTTTTGGATGGAAAGCAGAAACAGAAAGTGCATTGTCCTGAATACTAAGACCAAACAAATCAAATTAATCTAATCCAAAAATATTTTCACAGTCTCACTAACACAAAGTTGAAAGTGTCACTGTTCTGGTGAGACTGGAATGTGGCAGGCATATTACATGTACCAAGCACTGGAACATCCTGACCATTATACACAGTGAATTGCATGCAAGATTTAGTTCAACTGTGGCAAACCCAATTGTTCATAAGTGACCCGATTAAGGAATGTGACGGAAGTGCTAGTGTCTAACTGGAGTCGCACCCAGCATCTGGTAATGGCTAAGATCACAAACAGTTTGTTGCATTATCATTGCTCAGCACTTGGGTGGGATGAAGGCACTTCCTGAATTTAGTTGCTATTAGCACCGGTAGCCAGTTTAGAAAAACTACATTCACTGAGTGGCAAGGCGCTCCACACTTATGAGAGCGAACATGGGTAGAGTTCTTTTTTTGTTGCAAGTACACAGATTTTACATGCTTTCCACAAGCAAAGGAAGTCAAATTCTGCGAAGGAAAATTTTGTATTTTAGGCATAGAAAAGCAGCGGTGACATGATTTCTCAGCAGACACACGAATTGACACTTGTTTACTCTGTCCACAGCGCAGTGGCATGTTTGCATGTGGTGGTCAGTCGCAAGGCTGTACCTGTTTGTCACTTTGTGTTACACTGCAAATGGGAGCTACCTCAAAGTCTTCCATGGCACTGTCACACAAAACTGATGTTCAATAATTTGTAACCCTCATTTCAAAGTAACATCAGAGTGTTTGAGAATTTGCTCATGAACCCTTCTGCCTGGTACATTGTGTATAATTGCGTCACGAATCATGGTGTCACTATAGCCCTGATCCACAGCTTCATTGAAAATTACGCTTTCGTGTAAAACCCTGAAAGTTCAGTGACCCATTGACAGTATGTCTGTTCTGGCTTTTTCCACAGTTGAAAGAACTTGTAACGAGCTGTACCAACCTGTACCTGATCCTCGTAATACTTATTAAGGGTGGAAACTAAATCTCCAAAAACTATCATCTTCGGCCTTCTAGTCAGGAATAACTTCCGAGTGAGGCAGTAAGCTCCTGTGCTGGACATTGACAAGAAATAAGAAAGTTTCACATTGCATTGCCTTTGATATGTAGTACAGTGAGCATCTAATTGGGCATGCTGCTCGTTCCACTCATCTTATTGTTCATTCAAAGTGCAGAACGGTGGGATGCACGGAGGTGGTTCCATGGATGTGGCTGACTGTTGTGGTGGAGTGGATGCAACAGCAGCTTGTGCATTAATGAACTATTGGACTGCCGTCATCAACTGCCACATTTATTGGTTCTGAAACTGAATAAATTGCATTAGAGCAACAACCAGAGGAGTGGGCACAAGCAGTGTAGGAAGTGGATTAGAGTTCATTTTAATGAGAGGAGCAGTGCTACAAATTAATTATAAGCAATGCAAATACACAAATTTTTAGCAGGATTGTGGCTAGTCTGCACAAAGGAACACAACTGGTAGCAATGCTCCCCTGGGGGGAGGGGGGGGGGGGAAGAGAAATTTTGGCAATGCGCTGTGATGGAGCGAAAAAGAGTGAAGGCAGCATTGCTTCTGTAATCCTCAACGCAAGTTGTTGTGTTAGCTACTGTGGGAGTCAGCACCGACACAAATGAGGAAGGAGAGAAGTTGTGATGTCTGGTGGCAGGAATCCAAAATGATCTGTGTATATCACTAGCAGATTAATAGAACACTTTATTTCTAAAAAGGAAACAAACATAACCTGACTTCTCATTATGAGGTGGCTTGATGTACTACTTGTGCCTCCTACATGCAATTACTTTTACACACTACATGCGATTACTTTTACATACTATTACTACTCGCAGAATGCAGGATGTTTATCATCTTCCTAGTACTCAGTACTAATGCTGTCATATTCTGCGATCCAACAGGGGCGAACCAGCTATGGGCGGGTGGTTAAGTCAGTATTGACAGTGACTGTTGGGCTCTGTCTTCCTGGAGGCGTGACAATGCCCACTCTTTCCATTGGTGCATGAGTCAGCACCTTCTTGATGCCATTTTGCAGCACTGCTCTGGTCAGTGTGCAGGAAGCAATAATGGTGCAGTTGCAGACAACCTCAGTGACCACTGTTTGCAACATTTACTTACCTCCTAGCCAGCCACTTACCTGCATTGTGTTGTCACCTTAATCCAGCAACTTTTCTGCTCTGTTCTTCTATTTGTGGGCATCAGTGTGCACCACTCGCTGTGGTGAAGAACGATTTCATTTGGTACGGGCGTTCTACTTGACCAGCTTTGTACCAGCCACAATCCATGTCTTCTCAGTGATGGTACTCCTTTCCGCTTCAGTGCTGCCCTGGCACCTTTTCAGCTATAGATCTAACGTTCTCTACCTCTTCTCCTCCCCCCCTCCCCCCCCCCCAACTCCATTGGTCACTATATAACAATATTTGTGACAGTAACCACATTTTGGTGATCCTGTCAACTACTTGCAACCATCAGATGGACCAACTACCAAATTGGGTTCCATGAAGAACCAGTTGGCAGTTATATGCCTCTACTGGTATCTTCGCCCACTCTGTCAGACTGCATCAACGAGGCTGTGCAAGATGTCTTCAACAACATCGTTCACAGTGCTAGAGCTACTATTCCCCTTTCTACAGGTCTCCTCCATAACAGGGCAATGCCATGGTGGACATTAGACATTGCAATAGATTTTCAGGTTCACCAAAGAGCCTTGCAATGTTTCAAGCAAATTCCTTCACAGACCAACCTAGCCAGCTTTAAACGACGTCATTCTAAGGCTTCCTATCTAATAAAACTCATTAAGACTGACTGCTGGGACCACAATGCCTCCCCCTTGGGAATGTACACCTCTTCATTACAGATATGGGCCAAGTTCCATAGCCTTCTGGGCTGCCAAAAATCCACACCTGTTTTGGAATTCCTCCTTCAGGATGGTCTGTGCACTGACACATTGGCTCTTGCAGACCACCATGTGACCCACTTTGCAGCAGCAGCATCCCTTCTTAATCAGCTGCTTTCAGATGTCTCCCTCGCATTCACACAATGGCTGGTCAAATTTAATAGTGAACCTTTCACTGACAGGAAGTTGCTTCAGGCTGTTGATTTATCTCATGACTTTGCAACAGGTGCTGAATATCATCATTCCAGTCCTTAAGCTGGGTAAAAACCCAACATCCATCAACAGTAACCATCAGATTAGTCTCACCAACATGGTCTGCAAACTGGTTGAAATAATGGTTTGCCTGCTAATTATGCTGGGTTCTTGAATTTTGGGGCCTTTTTCCTTCCCTATCACTATTGTTTCTGCGACATATGAGCTGCAACCAATCATCTGGTTAGGTTGGAAACCGTAATCTGACCGATGTTTTCTGACTGCCTACACCTCATTGTAGTATTTTTGACCTACATGAGGTGTATGACACTGCCTGGCATCATCATGTTTTATTTACCCTCCATGAATGGGGATTTTGAGGCTCCCAGCCATTTCTTATTTATCAGTTTTTACCCCACCAGTTGTTCTGAATTCAATTTGGTGTTCCACTCACTTGTCCATGGGTCAAGAAGAACAGCATCCCACATGGCTCCGTGCCGAGTGTCACACTCTTCCTCATCACAGTCATTCGACTAGTGGTCTCTGTTGGGCCACTGATTGCCCCTGTGCTTTATGTCACAGAATTCTGCATTTGGTATGGCTCCCACTCCATCACCTTGGCTGAATGCCAACTCCAAGGTACTAGCCAGCGAGTATCTGCATCAACCCTTTTGCATGGTTTACAATTCTCTCCTGCCAGAATGCAAGTCATGTATTTTTGACATTGTGCTGTGGTCCATCCTGACCCTGAAGTCTGCTTGGGCACCCAGCATTTGGACCACTCCCAGGTGACACTGAGGGCTATGCTGGTGGTAGCATAGCCACTGTGTCAGACAAGTCTCAGTGTAAGAGCCTGACAAATAGTGTCTCACAATTTAGGGGAGAGAGGGCTGTTTTTCGCAGGGAGCTATGTCGGCAGTGGTTGCCTATGTGGACAGCGATCCCCAGTTGTGGGTGCTGGGGACTGTCCAGTGCCGCCTGGTCCCTTCTACCATAAACTCTGGACATACTTCAAGGATGATTGTTAGACGTAATGGTGGAACATTGTGTGTTTCGGAGAATGGGGGGCCTTGGTTTCACTGCCTGGACTAAGAGGAAGGTACACACCTTTTTAAATAACTCTCAACCTCAAAGTGTGGTACATGCTGATGGAGTGAGGGTCTCTAGTGAGCAAATTCCAGGGCACACGCCGTCCAACAGTTGTATAAGACTTGTTCAGGCTTTTGGGCTCTGCCTGGGTTGACATTTGTTTCTATAGAGGCTTGTGGGATCCCTATGGAACAACTTCAGTTCACATGTACCCAGACAAGATGGTTGTACCATCAGGTGGTACCTACTCCCTTGCTACAAAAAGAGCTCTGTTTGTCAGCCCACCTGAGGAGACGTCTCAAAATTATAGTAACGGGGCACTAGTCTGCCATAATACTTTCATCATAATCAAGAGAGCAGAGGGAAACCTTGAGAAAGCCTTGGCTTTCTATATTCACAAGGCATTGGTGGTTACTGCTGGGTCCTTAAAAAGCATAAGATGACTTTGTAATGAAACACTTCTAGATGAAACTGCCACATCACACCCAGAATCTAAGTTTCTGGGATGCTACCCTATCCCGTTGTGGCTGAGTTGCATAATTGCAAAACATTCTTAATTTCTGTAAAGGTGTGGTTGTCTGGTCCAATATAATATAGATGGATCCTAAGGGGTTACATGAATAATGGAAAAACATGGCTGTTACATAATTACAGAACTATCTGAGGAGAGTCAGTGGCATGTTGTAAAATAAAAATAATAACAACAACAACAACAACAACAACAACATTTATTCTAACCTTCAAAACTCCAGAATTACATGAACATATTCTTGCAGGCTGTATCCTTCTTAAGGTTCAACCATTTGTTCCCAACCAGACCCAGTGTGTTGCTCCAATGCCAATGGTTTTATCAAACCCTTACGACATGAAATGGGAGAGCTACATATGGTAATTGTACAGACTCAGCTTATGAATCTGATGACTCTCTTGTACACTTCCTCCAAAAAGTGTAAACTGTTCTGGGGATCACCCAGTGTGGAGCAGGAAGTGTGGGGCTTATAAAGAGGAAAGTAAAATTCAGGTGATGAAAAATATGATGCCCGTACCCTATGGTGAAGCTAAAAGCTTTCAAAGCTATACAACCTTCAATGTTTGCCACTTCCTTTGCTTTAGCCCTTAAGAATCCTGTTGTAACTGCGACTGGGACGGTCACAGGGTTGAAATGACGGAAAGCGCTTCGGGACCCGCAGAGAGGCCCACGAACAACAACACAACGGGAGAGGATGGACACAACCAAACGACAGAACGAACAACAAGAAGATCGAACAACGGAGTCACAAGGAAACCTAACAAACACGTCCACTCGCACACAGAACAAATAAGTAAGCTGTCTAAAGCGAGGCGATGTGTCAACAGACGTAGGCGAGATTAGACTGGCTGGCTGTGCGAGAGATGGGCGGTTAAGTACGCTATTGGGGGCGCCACGTGTTGCACTGTGGCGCACTCACACTAAAAGCGGGACAGGAGGAGTGTGCCACCACAGCTTACGGTGTGATGGTGCAGAGACCTCTAGGTGTCTTCGACGTCCATGACGTCTGGTGCGGATTCAAATTCTGCAGCACGCATTACCAGAAATCTAGTTGCCAATTGTGGCCTCTCTACACAAACCCAGACTACAGATTCAAGTAGGAATAAATGCATTTGTCAAGGTAGCTTTGTGGGAAAGTTACACTTGACTCTGAAACCATCCAGAAGCCATCAACGATGGACTCAGCCCTCAGCCACATCTCTCTGTACCCCACCAGAAGCCAACTGAACCATCCTCTCCATCTATGCAACCAACTCCTGCCATAAGTAATGAAAATATCATGCAGAAAGTCATTTGAAATCAAAGAAAGTGCTAGCAGAATGATTGGAAAGGTGAGCGCTCTCCCTTTCCCAGTCAAGAATACTTGTATCTGCATAGAGGAATGGGAAAGGTGTGAACCATTTAATAATGTGCCCCCTGAGCTCTTGGGTAAATCGCCCCACCTTGGGAGAAGGATATGGACAACCCTTGTTAATCAATGGCTCCTACAGGGGCTTCTGTATTGCAATGGACCTTAAAGCATACAGATCGTGTTTCGAAGAATTATAGCTCCTGGCTCTGAAGAGACTGTTCTGTGTCTGCTCACAAGAAACTCATTTTAAAGTCCTGACACACCTGAGCTAAGAGGTTACCACACCTACAGGAAGGACAATCTTAGTGGAGACAGGGATAAGGGAGGGCTGGACGTTTTCATCAATAACAGATGCCACTTATCCCTCTTACCAAGGTTATACAAGCTATTACAGTGGAAGATCTCATACCAGTTGAGGTCACAGTATCATCATTATATCATCCTCCTAACAACCCATTGGATGTAAACGCAGTGATGGAGCTCTTCCGTGCACTCCATCACCCATTCCTCCTCACAGCTCCTTCAGTGTACACAATGTACTGCGGGACTTGTCTGGTACTTGTTCTAGAGTTCAAATTACTAAGCACCTCCTCCATTTCAAGAGTATCTGCCTTTTGAACTGCTCATATGACACTTTTCCATGGCATCTTCAATCATTGATCTTTGATTTTACTCCCCAGTTATAGCAGACTCAGTTCATTTGAAAGTGGTCACAGATTTGCTTTCCACTAAACACTTACAGTGGGTGGACCAGCTGACTCAGATGATGGCTTACAGGAGACTGCACAGATGCGTACTTCAAAGGGCAAATTGATTGTGATACAATCAGTAGGCTGTCTTTGAACAATAGAAATGTGCCCAGGATGTGGTGGGCCATCGCACCTGTATAATTCAATGAGCTGCCGCCAATTCCATTCTGCCAACTAGCAGTCATCACAGATGATGACCAGTCTCTTGGTGGAATGAAGAATGGTGCTCAGCAGTCACAGCCTGCCATGCACCTTTGTGGGAGTGCAAACACCATCCACCTACAGAAAATCTTCATGTCTTCAAATCTGTGAGAACACAAGTGAGACAAGTGATAAACGAACAGAAGATGAACTTCTGGAAGGAATTCACGACTACCGTAAATTGGTCCACATCCACTGTACAACTTTGGGACTCTATAAGAGATTTCAGGCAAGGGCTGTATACTTTCCCTTATGGCCTTGTTGAGATATGGAGTCTTGGTGGTCACGCACACATGGTTCAGGTTTTAGCTGAGCACTTTTCTGCCATCACTGCATCATCCAGACAAGCTCCTTACTTTCAGATGTTCGATACGCTTGCTGAAATGAGGAGATCTGCTTCTTCTCATGTGATGAGTAGGTCTACAAGCTTCCCTTCTCCACGTGGGAGTTGGAACCAACTCTGTCAGCAGCTGGGGACACTGCCACTGGACCAGATCACATTAATTATGCAGTGTTCATTTATCTGTGCCCAGGAGTCAAAGACAAGCTTCTATCTTGTTTCAATCAGATCTGGTTTTATGGACAGTACCTAATCACTTGGAAGGAAGCAATATTACTTTCCACATGGAAGCCAGGCAAAGATTGTGTCAGCCCTGGTAGTTACTGAAGTGGAGCCCATACCAGCTGTATTGACAAGATTCTTGAGCATGTCGTCAGCTACCATCTTCTGTGGCTCCTTGAACCCAGGGTTTACCTTTGCCATTCCCAGTGCGCTTTCAGCAGTCACTATTGTTCCGCCCTTGACAACTTAATTCTAGTGGAGATGGCAACACAGGAGTCTTTCTTATAACACAACCATTTAGTTGGTGTGTTTTTTGATCTTGAAAAAGGATATGACATCACTTGCAGATAAGCATCCTTCACAAACTTCGTGAATGGGGACTTCTTGGACATTTGCCACCTATTATTCAATCCTTCCTCGAGAACAGGCACTTTTGCTTTTGGATTGGTGATCTCTTGTCTGTTCAGGATAACGGGGTGCCCCAAGGGCAATGATCTTCTACTTTTCCTCTGATCTTGCAGTTACATCAACAAGACAACTTCAGCTGATCATAAGGTGGTTGGAAAGTGGAGCCAATAAAACTGGTTTAGATTGTCCTTTGAAGACCATTTGTATCAACTTCAGGTGTGCTTGTCACAGTTGTCACCCACTAGAGCCCACTATGGAGGACACTACTTTAAATTTTAAGGACAGTGTGCACTTTGTGACCCTACTATTTGACTCTAAACTAACCTGGCTACCACAACTAAAGAATTTGTGAACTAAGGGCTTCAAATCATTGAATATTTTGAAATGCCACAGCGAAGGGCCTGAGGAACTGACAGGTTTCCCTCCTGAAGTTTTATAGGGAATTTGTCAGATCGTGGTTGAATTATGGCAACACAGTTTATGGATCAGACCGTATTTTCTAGCTCAAGACGCTTTTCACCATGAGGTCATTCAGATATCAACTGGAGTCTTTTGAAGCAGCCCATTTCTGAATCTCTGTGAACATTTTGAGGAGCAGCCACTCTGGATACTGCAGCACCTCCTGCTCAATGGGCCCTGAAAATCTCGACTTTGCCTCAGCCATTGGCATTTAGTGTAGCAGTACACCCCAACTTCAAGTGGCTTTTAAACAAGCGACCAACTAATTCAAGCTCTGTGCTACCAACTATCTCACAGGTCTGGGTGTATCAGACTTCCTAATACACAGCCATGTATGAAAAAAATTGCCAGCTTGGCCTTCACAGAGGTCCAAATGGATTTTATGTCAGATACAGTGTAAGAAAACTTGTACTTCAGATTATGTTTTTAAGTACTTACCGGAGAAAATTTTTCTGTTGTTTATACCAATGGAACACAGCTACACTTTGAGGCACAGGGAAGAGTCATAGCCAACAAAGCAGCCAAAGAAGCATGTAGGGTTGGTGTGGTACATCAGCGGGAGACTGAATAATTGGTGATGGCAGTCAACAAACTGCATTCACTCAAGTCAACCACACAGGCAGTACAAACTTCATGCCAGCCACACCAATGGAAGGAGGTGTTGCTCACCAGACTGTGTGTAGGACATAGACCTTTAATGCACGGTTTCCTTTTCTAGCAGGAGAGATCCACCACTCTGAAGTTTGTGGTGTACCATTTTTGGTTTGTATTTTAGCAAGATGTGTTTTATATATTGACATCAGGGCAGCCCTCAGTTTGGCTGGAGATTTGCCAACAATCCTTGCCAATATTGACACCAGTGTCACACAGGTTTTTAAATTTTGTGAACTGTCTGTATGTAGGGAGTGTAGAGAGAACAGACGGATTGTAATGCGTTAAAACAATTCCGCCTCTGAGGAAAACTGTTGTCCCCCTCACACGCTCTCTCCCCTCCACCCCACCCCACCCCCTATGAGAGTGGTATGCTGACTCTTTTTAAGGGGACTGTTGACCATGCAGTCTAGTGCTCCAAATCCAAAATCATCATCTTCAGCAGCACTTGAACATTGTTGCACAGTGCTGATTATTGGTACTCCTGACATGGTTGCCTTATCTGCTTCCTTGTCCACACCTAGTGGGGTACATTTCATGCTACTCGCCACCATATTTACCAAGCTCTGGTCCAATCATGCACAGAATGCGGTTGCCAGGATTATGGCTCAGTTGCACCATTGGCTTTGAGATTGTTAGACACAGTCCCTCGATACACAGTCCCTCATTGTGTAGTTCAACTGGCCACTGGCACGTTCCAAATTAGTCCTGTAGACAGTCTCCTTGCAAAAGCAGGGTTCTTCTCTCTTTAGGACAAGTGGTACCAAGTCTTCTCATCTGCGCAACTGCCATTCGATAATTTCATGGGCATCCAATATATTGTATTCTTTTTCCATATGAGTGGCATTGACCCCTTTACAACCACTCTCGGGTGGGATTACCAGCTGGTATGCACCTCACAGCCCTCTTCCAGGACCTCCATCTATCCTCCTCAGAATGTTCTCTCCATGGTTTCTCCCCACTCCCCCACTCCCGTGGTTATTAGCCAGGTCACAAATCAGGACAGTTCTTCAGGAGTATCTGAGTGTGACCATCTTCTACACTGACAGCTCTAAAATTGTGGATAGGACAAATTACGCTTTTACACCTTCTGCCAGTCAGGAACATCATTCATTGCTGGGCACATCCTGTGTTTTCATGCCAGAGTTGATGGTCATTAACAAAGTGCTCCATTTTATTAGATGAGCTTCCCTTGACTGCAGTTTAGTATGTAGTGGCTCAGTAACTATCTCCAGGCCAATTACTGATGTTAGTCTTGTCACCCTGTGATACCTGCTATTCATGACTTTCTCTATGAACTTAATCATACTGCCTGCTTTGTTGTCTTTCTCGTTGTCCCAAGTCATGTGGATATCCCAGGGAATAAATTAGCCAACAGTTTGGTTAGAGAATCCATTACTCATCCATTCCTCCTCCCCCCCCCCCCCCCCTCACCCATTCACTTTGACAAGCCCAGGGCAGATTTGCAGGTTGCCTCCACAGCGGTCATATGAAACTGCCCCATAGTTTTATTTTACATAATGAGCCACTCCCACATTGTGGTTGTGGAGCCTGATATTCTGATGGAATACGTGCTCCTCTAGGCTGTCCAGGATAAGTGTGGTCTCCTGAAATCTTAGCATCTCATGTTGGCAGTCGATCACCGACACTTGAATTAGTTCTCCATTCTCTGTATGATAGTGATTTTTATTTTTAGATACAACTATTTAAAGTACCTGTGGGGTGGAGATGGGGTGGTTGGAGTTGGCGGTGTCTCCTGCCATATACTGGTCCTGGATATTCGCGACCCTGCCTTGTTTCACAGGTTTACCTCTCTTTCTGCTGCACCCTGTTTCCTGATTTCCTCTCCAACTCTTTGCCTAATAATGGATGGCAAGAAGAAAAGCTTAAATATTTCAACTAACAATTCTACTGATTTTTACTGAAATTATGGTCATGGCCTCCCCCCATGACCCATGGACCTTGCCATTGGTGGGGAGGCTTGCGTGCCTCAGCAATACAGATAGCTGTACCATAGGTGCAACCACAATGGAGGGGTATCTGTTGAGAGGCCAGACAAACGTGTGGTTTCTGAGGAGGGGCAGCAGCCTTTTCAGTAGTTTGCAGGGGCAACAGTCTGGATGATTGACTGATCTGGCCTTGTAACACTAACCAAAACAGCCTTGCTGTGCTGGTACTGTGAACGGCTAAAAGCAAGGGGAAACTACATCCACAATTTTTCCTGAGGGAATGCAGCTTTACTGTATGATTAAATGATGATGGCGTCCTCTCGGGTAATATATTCTGGAGGTAAAATAGTCCCCCATTCGGATCTCCGGGCGGGAACTACTCAGGAGGACGTTGTTATCAGGAGAAAGAAAACTGGCATTTTACGGATCGGAGCATGGAATGCCAATCCCTTAATTGGGCAGGTAGGTTAGGAAATTTAAAAAGGGGAATGGATAGGCTAAAGTTAGATATAGTGGGAATTACTGAAGTTCGGTGGCAGGAGGAACAAGACTTCTAGTCAGGTGAATACAGGGTTATAAATACAAAATCAAATAGGGTAGTGCAGGAGTAGGTTTAATAATGAATAAAAAATAGGAGTGCAGGTAAGATACTACAAACAGCATAGTGAACGTATTATAGTGGCAAAGATAGACATGAAGCCCACGCCTACTACAGTAGTACAAGTTTATATGCCAACTAGCTCTGCAGATGATGAAGAGATTGATGAAATGTATGATGAGATAAAAGAAATTATTCAGATAGTGATGGGAGATGAAAATTTAATGGTCATGGCTGACTCGAACTCGATTGTAGGAAAAGGAAGAGAAACACAGTAGGTGAATATGGATTGGGGGGGGGGGGGGGGGGGGGGGGAAGAAATGAAAGAGGAAGCCGCCTGGTAGACTTTTGCACAGAGCATAACTTAATCATAGCTAACACTTGGTTCAAGTCTCTTGAAAGAAGGTTGTATACATGGAAGAAGCCTGGAGATACTAGAAGGTATCAGATAGATTATATAATGGTAAGACAGAGATTTAGCAACCAGGTCTTAAATTGTAAGACATTCCCAGGGGCAGATATGGACTCTGACCACAATCTATCGGTTATGAACTGTAGATTAAAACGGAAGAAACTGCAAAAAGGTGGGAATTTGAGGAGATGGGACCTAGATAAACTGAAAGAACCAGAGGTTGTAGAGAGCTTCAGGGAGAGCATTAGAGAACGATTGACAAGAACCGGGGAAAGAAATACAGTAGAAGAAGAATGGGTAGCTTTGAGAGATGAAATAGTGAAGGTAGCAGATGATCAAGTAGGTAAAAAGACTAGGACTAATAGAAATCCTTGGGTAACAGAAGAAATATTGAATTTAATTGAAGAAAGGAGAAAATATAAAAATGCAGTAAATGAAGCAGGCAAAAAGGAATACAAATTGTGAGGAAGTGCAAAATGGCTAAGCAGGGATGGCTAGAGGACAAATGTAAGGATGTAGAGGCTTATCTCACTAGGGGTAATATAGATACTGCCCACAGGAAAATTAAAGAGACCTTTGGAGAAAAGAGAACCACTTGTATGATTATCAAGAGCTGATACGGAAACCAAGTTCTAAGCAAAGAAGGGAAAGCAGAATGGTGGAAGGAGTATATAGTGGGTCTATACAAGGGCAATGTACTTGAGGACAATATTATGGAAATGGAAGAGGATGTAGATGAAGATGAAATAGGAGATATGATACTGCGTGAAGAGTTTGACAGAGCACTTAAAGACCTAAATCGAAACAAGGCGCCGGGAGTAGACAACATTCCATTAGAACTACTGACAGCCCTGGGGGAGCCGGTCCTGACAAAACTCTACCATCTGGTGAGCAAGATGTATGAGACAGGCAAAATTCCCTCAGACTTCAAGAAGAATGTAATAATTCCAATCCCAAAGAAAGCAGGTGTTGACAGATATGAAAATTACCGAACTATCAGTTAAATAAGTCACAGCTGCAAAATACTGACACGAATTCTTTACAGACGAATGGAAAAACTGGTAGAAGCCAACCTCGAGGAAGATCATTTTGGATTCCGTAAAAATGTTGGAACACGTGAGGTAATACTGACCCTACGACTACTTATCTTAGAAGAAAGATCAAGGAAAGGCAAACCTACATTTCTAGCATTTGTAGACTTAGAGAAAGCTTTTGACAATGTTGACTGGAATACTCTTTTTCAAATTCTGTAGGTGGCAGGGGTAAAATACAGGGAGCGAAAGGCTATTTACAATTTGTACAGAAACCAGAGGACAGTTATAAGAGGCGAGGGACATGAAAGGGAAGCAGAAGTTGGGAAGGGAGTGAGACAGGGTTGTAGCCTCCCCCCGATGTTATTCAATCTGTATATTGAGCAAACAGTAAAGGAAACAAAAGAGAAGTTCGGACTAGGTATTAAAATCCATGGAGAAGAAATAAAAACTTTGAGGTTTGCCGATGACATTGTAATTCTGTCAGAAACAGCAAAGGACATGGAAGAGCAGTTGAACAGAATGGACAGTGTCTTGAAAGGAGGGTATAAGATGAACGTCAACAAAAGCAAAACAAGGTTAATGGAATGTAGTCGAATTAAGTCGGGTGATGCTGAGGGAATTAGATTAGGAAATGAGACACTTAAGGTAGCAAAGGAATTTTGCTATTTGGGGAGCAAAATAACTGATGATGGTCGAAGTAGAGAGGATATAAAATGCAGACTGGCAGTGGCAAGGAAAGCGTTTCTGTAGAAGAGAAATTTGTTAACATCGAGTATAGTTTTGATTGTCAGGAAGTCATTTCTGAAAGTATTTGTATGGAGTGTAGCCATGTATGGAAGTGAAACGTGGGCAATAAATAGTTTAGACAAGAAGAGAATAGAAGCTTTCAAAATGTGGTGCTACAGAAGAATGCTGAAGATTAGATGGGTAGATCACATAACTAATGAGGAGGTATTGAATAGAATTGGAGAGAAGAGAAATTTGTGGCACAACTTGATTAGAAGAAGGGATCGATTGGTAGGGAATATTCTAAGGCATCAAGGGATCACCATTTTAGTATTGGAGTGCAG
This sequence comes from Schistocerca gregaria, assembly GCF_023897955.1. Classification (NCBI taxonomy): domain Eukaryota; kingdom Metazoa; phylum Arthropoda; class Insecta; order Orthoptera; family Acrididae; genus Schistocerca; species Schistocerca gregaria. The sequence continues at coordinate 373,585,812 of NC_064922.1, forward strand.
CATGGAGGGTAAAAATCGTAGAGGGAGACCAGGAGATGAAAACACTAAACAGATTCCTAAGGATGTAGGTTCCAGTAGGTACTGGGAGATGAAGAAGCTTGCACAGCATAGAGTAGCATGGAGAGCTGCATCAAACCAGTCTCAGGACTGAAGACAACAACAACAACAACATTTTAAACTACTTTTGGGTTGGAGTTGGGGTGGTTGGAGTTGGGGTGGTTGGAGTTGGGGTGGTTGGAGTTGGGGTGGTTGGAGTTGGGGTGGAGGTGGTTCATGGGGACTCAACCCTGCTGCCTTTTTTATTTACTTGTTTACTTACACGTCAAGTTCCATAGGACCAATTTCAGGAGCCAATCTCCAAGGTCATGGGGCGTGTCAATACATGAAATTAAAACATAAACGTAATAACAGATAAAATAAAATGTTTATGAACCCAGAAAAAAGTCAAGCCATAATTTTAAGTAAACGCAATCAACAATACAACAAGAATAAGCTCAATTTTTCAAGGAACTCCTTGGCAGAATAGAAAGAGTGACCCATGAGGAAACTCTTGAGTTTCAATTTGAAAGCACGTGGATTATTGCTAAGATTTTTGAATTCTTGAGGTAGCTTATTGAAAGTGAATGCAGCAGTATACTGCACCCCTTTCTGCACAAGAGTTATGGAAGTCCAATCCAAATGCAGATTGGATTTCTGCTGAGTTTTAACTGAGTGAAAGCTGCTTATTCATGGGAATAAGCTAATATTGTTAACAAGAAATGACAGTAAGGTATACGTATATATTGAGAGGCCAGTGTCAAAATACCCAGACTCGTGAACAGGGGCTTGAACTGCTCATTTCTGAGCCAAAAATATCCTTTTAGAATGGGAAGAGTTACCCCAAAATATAATACCATATGACATAAGCGAATGAAAATAAGCAAAGTAGACTAATTTTCGTGTCGAACAATCAGTCACTTCAGATACCGTTCAAACAGTAAAAGTGGCAGCATTAAGTCTTTGAACAAGATCCTGAATGTGGGTTTTCTACAGCAGTTTACTATCTATCTGAACACCTAGAAATTTAAACGGTTGTTTCACTAATCATATGCCCGTTCTGTGAAATTATAATGTTAGATTTGGTTGAATTGTGTGTTAGAAACCGTAAAAACTAAGTCTTACTGTGATTTAGCATTAGTTTATTTTCTACAATCCATGAACTTATGCCATGAACTGCACTATTTGAAACTGACCCACTGTTGCACATAACATCCTTTATTACCAATCTAGTGTCACCAGCAAACAGAAATATTTTATAGCTACCCATAATGCTAGAGGTCGTATCATTTATATAATTAAGGAACAGTAGTGGCCCCAACACTGATCCCTGGGGCACCCCACATTTAATAGTGCCTCAGTCAGATCCCACATCACAGCCATTCTCAACACTGTGAATAATGACCTTTTGCTGTCTATTGTTAAAGTAAGAGGTGAACCAGTTGTGAACTGCTCCCCATATTCCGTAATAGTCCAACTTCTGGAGCAATATTTTGTGATCAACACAATGAAACACCTTAGTTAAATAAAAAAAAAAATATGCCTAGCTGTTGAAACCTTTTGTTTAACCCATCCAGTACCTCACAGAAAAAAGAGAGTAAAGCATTTTCAGTTGGTAAATGACTTCTAAATCCAAACTGTACATTTGATAGCAAATTGTGTGATATAAAATGATCAATTATCCTTACGTACACAGCCTTTTCAGTAACTTTAACAAACACTGATGGTGTAGAAATAGGTCTAAAATTGTCTACATTATCCCTTTCTCCCTTTTCATAAAGGGGCTTTACTACTGAGTACTTTATTCGTTCAGGAAACTGACCATTCCTAGAGGAAAAATTACAAATATGGCTAAACATAGGGCTAACATGTGCAGCACAGTACTTTAATATTCTGCTAGACACTCCATCATATCCTTGAGAGTCCTTAGTCTTCAGTGATTAATTATTGACTCAATCTCCCCCTTGTCTGTATCACAGAGGAGTAACTCTGACATCAATATTGGAAAGGCATTTATTTGCTGAGAGAGTTATATGATTACCTGTAGAAACTAATTTTTTATTTAATTCACCAGCAATACTCAGAAAATGGTTGTTAAATACTGTACATATATCTGATTTATCAGTATCAGAAACATTTTTGCTACAAACTGACTTTATATCATCGACCTCGTGCTGCTGACCAGACAGTTCCTTCAGAACTGATCATATGGTTTTAATTTTATCCTGTAAATTAGCTATTCTATTTGCATGTCACATACCCTTTGTCTTTCCTGATAATATTTTAAGCACCTTTAAGTATTGCTTGTAATGGGCTACTGTAGCTTGATTGTGACTACTTCTAACATTTTGATATAATTCCATTTGTTCTACATGATGTTCTTATTCCATTAGTCAGCCCCCCGGGCTGCCTTTTGCTGCTAGTACCCCATTTAGAAGGTTCTGATGGATAGCAACTCTCAAAGAGATTGAGAAATGCATTAAGGAAATCATTATATTTGTCATCTATGTTATTAGCATGATAAACATCCTGCCACTCTTGTTCACTGGCGATGAACTCTCTATTGCTGTTGGATTAACTTTCCTACATAGTTTGTAATTATATGTGATATTTGTGTGAGTACAAAAGCCTTTTAGCATTAAAATTTGTGCATCATGGTCTGAAAAGCAATTCATCCTTTTACTAAAAGAATGCCCATCTGGTAATGAAGAATGAATAAAAATACTGTCTATGGCTGTGCTACTGTTCCTCTGCCATCCATCCTATCCCCTGGTTTAATTGCTTTTAGGAGGCTTGTCTCTTTTTCTGCTATCCCCTGTGTCCTGTTTTTAGAGTAGAACTCAGTTGATTAGTAGTTGCTACCCTCCTCTATCAAGCATTGCCTATGATGGATTGGGGGGTGGAACAGCTGTGGGAGAGCCTGGCCCCTTTATATGCAGAGCCCCAGGGGATGCAAACGTATTCCCTTAATCATTTCTCTCATCTGGTTTTATTATTAACTGTCCAACTGAGGCCCATTACATTTTTAACCCTTCTCCTCTTATTGTACTGGATCTCATGATTATAAGATATTCACTCTTCATTGGGTTGGCAGGGATCAGATGTGGGAGGGTTTCTCTTGGCATGGCTGAGTACTGGAAGATGACTTGTCTGCTTAACCTACCGATCCAATCCATGTACTTTTACTTTCCTGTAAATTGTATTTCAGCTCTGTCATCATTATTGCCTTCAGTGACTCACTTTTATCACTCCTATGTACTTTCCTCATCCGAGTACATTCCTAGTGAACATCACTGCCTCCAGATGAACGAACCCCTGACAAAGAGACTGATAACCTCACTGTCTACACCCATACCCCAATCAACCAATCTATTCTTTGTACATTCAAACTGCTGATGATTGGCATACCCTATCCATTGGTCTTGTAAACCAGTGACAAGGGACACAGCATGCTTCCCAACAGTTGAATTGTGTGTCACTGGCTCAGTTTCAGTTTTAGTGGAAGACAGCCCCATCAAACTTTTTAGTTAGGGTTATGGATGTAATGTCATGATTTCTCTCTGGTCTCTGCATCCCCTGTACAGGGCTCATGGAACTGCCACTGGCATATCATTCACACTAAGTCACTGATAGGTCCTGTAGAGGAGACAGTATCAAGGACAGAGGACAATATTTGTGGTAGCTTTGACATCTCTGGTATGTGACACTTGTAGTTTGCCCAACACACACAATTTTAATCGTAATCGCACATGTGCAGCAGAGCAACTAAATGCATGAAAGTAGTGTATCTGTTATCATGAAGATTGCTGTGATCTAATTTTATTTCATGAAGGAAATGTAAGATCCGTTAAAATTTGGAGAAGAAACACTATGGCACAAAATATAAGTGGTGTGAACAATTTGGTAAAGGATGTTAAGATGAATGGAATGCAGTGAACTTAATGCATATGTTCATTTTGATGCTTTCTCCGTAGCGAATGATGAGTGTTTTCAGTAGTACTGCTGTGGAACCACTAAGTTACTACACAGAAGGATCATTATGCATCCTAAGGCATTGAGACACTCAGTGTCGAGTGGGTAACATGATGAAACAGTTGATGGCATGCCCTCCATTATCCAGTGGATTGTCGAGTCGTGCTACTGTTTTGGTGAAGATTAGTGTTAATACATTTGAAACAGGCATTGAAGAATGATTATTCCTGCATGTGATTGTGAATAGCTTTTAAATTAATTTGTAGGTGTAAAGATTGATGTACACTGAACGTCACAGAATGGGATGTCAAAATATTCCACAGTTTATTTCAAATGGTACCACTGGCATGGAAGAAACTGGTTCTGTCAGACTTCCTTGAGAAGAAAATTTTGACATTGACGGGGAGATGGCGTCAGTGTCTGCTTACATAGGTAGGTTATGTGGGGGATTTTCTTCCATAAAAAAGACTAAATATATGAAAGTGAAAAATATAATTAGGCTGTACAATACCTGGATAAAGAAAAAGCCTACACTATGCACAATAAAGAATGTAAATAGGTGGAACCATTTTCATTGAATGCCTTTCTATTTTAATAGTGAGAAGTCAGCTCTGTTTTTATTAATTAATTTATTTATTGACTTTGGCATACTGTGGAGCATGGGAAACAATTGGTTTGTTCTTATCCTCCTAGAATCTCTTCATTCTTTCACTGAGGTTCATTATTCTTTCCTGTGTCCAGTCAATCAGCTCTGTTTGAATGTAAAAAGTAGTGTTTTTGACATCATTTGGCATTAAAGAAGAAATGGAGACACAAGTATAATCTAAAAAGGCACTGTGTATTGCTTTCTAAATACTATTTACTGTGTTTGCATGTATGTATTTTCTTCATAAAATAGGTGTTTATAGTTTGAAATGTTTGGTAGACAGTTTTCCAGTTCTATCAGTTCTCGACAGTGTGTAAAATTTACCATACTACCTTTGTATAATAATATCCATTCTCAGTTTTGCTTCAGCTAGTACTAAACTCTCCTATTTTGCAAATCCCTTAATGCCGATACTATGTTCCAACATTCTGTAAGATATACAGTACTTCCTGACTTCACTGTTCAGTACTGGGCAAAGTGATGTGAAAGCATGGTGATACTCCATCAAGTAAGAACACACTGCGATTTGATGGTGATATTTCTTTCCTTCCCTACCACACCCTTCCACTGCCTTCCACTCCATTCTCTTCCATTGATATCCTGTGTCAATTTACTTTAATCATCACATTCACATATTAAAATTATTTGTTTTCTGTCATAAGTGTATTGTCATTTAAGAGTGCTATACTAGGCATGTTTCGCTTTGATTTACAAAACATCACCTCCAGTGGTATGTGTGTATCACTCTTTTTTCTTGTTCAGTAGCCATCAGGTTTTTCACCTGTTATTAGCAGAGGTTGAAGTCCAAAAAATATTTGAGGCGAAGCAGTTGGCAGAATTTTGTTCTCTGGTATGTTACTAGGAAAATACAGCTAGGGTACTGGGAAAATGCAATCTCCCTACAAAGGAGATTGTTTATAAAACACTCCAGTGACTCATCCTAGAATATTGCTCAAGTGGGTGGAACTCCTATCAAATAGGACTAACAGCGGACATTTAATGTATACAAAGCGAACTCTGCTAAGAATGAGGGCAAAACTTGTTGGTTCGTAGCATGTGAATAGGAGGAACAAAGAAGAACCACCACAGATGATGATTTATAAATAAAAGTGAAATGTGTCTGGTGTAAAACTCTATTAAATAGTAGTACACCTAAAACAGAAAAAGAAATTAGTTATTGGAATATGACAGCTACTGCTTGAATATACCTATCCAGAAACACATTATAAACACATTATTTTACCGCTAAGGAAACATCAAGCAGCATGGTCTGGCACTTAAAGCAAATTTTATTTATTTATTTGTTCTTTGAGCAATTAACATAGTGGTATAAGTCATGTGAAATAAATTTTGGATATTTACCCATATGTACACATGTATGTAATACAATTGGACCAGGAAAGTGTGGAGCAGGAAGATGGAAGTTTATAATGACCTTTTCGGTGGAACTATCCCAGGATTCAGCTTATCAGCCTGTAGAAGCCACGGCAAAGCCAATGTCAGGATGATTGGACCAGGCCTAAACCCCATTCTTCCTGAATGCTAGTGCAGTGCCATAACATTTCAACACCTTGCTTGGTATTTATTTTGTAAATGAACAGTAAATAATGCTGTAATATATCTAGAGTCTGAAATTAGATCAGTCTGTACACAAGAATTATAAACAATAGCACTACTGGAATATGAAAACCTTGTTCTGTAACCATCTAAAAAGGCTGTGCAAACTGCAACGAACACTACACAGCTCTTCTTGTACTTCATTCCTATCATTAAATTGGTGTATTTGGAGCTACATCTGGAGCAGAGAAAACAGGAAACAAACGGTAGAAATATTCACATGCAAAGAAACACACAGACAGAAAAGGTACTACATTTATTACAGTTCAAAAATGCGATAGACAGAAAGTGCAAAATTGCTAAGCAGGGATGGGTAGAGGACAAATGTAAGGATGTAGAGGTGCATATCACTAGGGTAAGATAGATACTGGCTACAGGAAAATTAAAGAGACCTTTGGAGAAAAGAGAACCATTTGCATGAATATCAAGAGCTCAGATGGAAACCACCAACAGTACATGTAACAGTAAAACTTCCAGTGCCTGAAGGAGACAACTGGGTCAGCCACTAAATATTTGGTACTTCTACTTGTTTGAAGTACATCAGTATCTTGTGATCACTTAGGTATTTTGTGACTTAGTTTTTCATTAATCTCTCAAATATTATAGAGAGAAGTGACATGGGTTGAATTTATGTCTGGTATAGCTTTTTAATATGGTATTATTCTGGAAATTTTTAATCTCTGATGAAACTATCCTTCAGTAAATTATATCTGTTGGCATTGTGTGCCAAAGGCCTTGCAATTAGTGAGGTAGTTCTTATTATAAGTGATACTGGCCCTTATTCAAGTTAACATTTTGCATTTGAGGCTTTAGATAATCTACCATTTCATGTTCACCAATTGGAACTATACTCATTCTACATGTGGTCTAGAATATTTTAATTTTTCATGATTTGTGAATTTCCAGTCTGGAATTCAGAAAACATTTATAAAGTAATCATTGATAATTTGGCAGAACCTTTTTACCAATATTAATATTTGTGATTGTGATTTCCTCTGTTTCCTGTTTCACTTTTTACAATTTCTGACATAGAGTTTGATTTCTTTCCTTATACTCTCATTTTAGCATGTTTCAGCAATTTTGCTTTTGCTGTTACCTTTCGGTATACTTTCTTATAAATTTCTACATATTCTCTGAATTAAGAATCTGTGGATTGTTTACTTTGAGAACTGAGCCATTTCAGTGTACTACAGTCATTTTAATGCGTATTGCGATCCAGGTACTAGATATAGTGACCCTACCTGAATGAGCTCGTGTCAATTTCTTTGGAAAGCACATTTAAAAATTAACCATGAATACTGACGAGAAAGTGTAGTAAGCATTGTTAGTGCTTGATTGTGAAAGCACTTCTAACTCTAGTCATAAAACTTGCACAGAGAAATGACAACTGTTTAATGCCATATTGCATAGGGTCATCATAACAAGCAATATTACATTGGTAAATATCCTGCCCCCCCTCCCCCCCCCTTTTGCTCTTAACAGTCAAGAGCTTCTGTCTAATGATTATCTATTGTTCTGTCCTGTTAAGAACATAGACGGAAGAAATTCGACTCACTTTAAGCTGAGAACAGAAGCCCGCATCTTTCTTCATCAAAGGATCATGTAATGCAGGCAGTAATGGCAGTGAGATCTGAAAAGTTGAGAAGAAAATACTTTAAAAAACTGGCATATGTTGTGGAATGTTGCTCTTCCCATTTCCAGTTTATAAATAGTTGTCATTCTCAAATGTGAATGATTCTTTTATGTGACAGAAATATGATCACAAGAGACTGCAAATTTTAATTAATAATGGCTGATGTAGGGAACTGAAAGCCTGTAAAAATGAGTTGATTGGGATAGGAAGATCTGTGCATTGTAGGAAAAAAGGAACCAAGTTGACAGGACATTTTGAGATTTGTGTGAACTGTGTCATCATGATTTTGTTAACACTCTGGTAGTGTAGTTGTCAGGTTATTAGCAGAGACCTGTCTGCTTATACTCTGAGCTATTAATTTGACTGTAATAAAATAGTTGGAAGTATATGATGAAGTTGTCGATCACGGGGCCAGACAATTTGTATAACTCGACGGTGGCTACATTCTCAGTATTCTGGATACACAGGGTGAATTCCTGAACAGCCACTAAAATGCCTTATAATGCCAAGTTCTGGTAAAGAAGTATAAAATGGATGACAAAATTGTTCTGATAGCACATTCCGTCTCATGTGTTATTGATTATTGAAGTATTGCTGTGATTGTATGGCAGAGTCGTACTTCCAAGTAAGGCTGCTTATGAAGGGTGGTAATCACCCATGAGTTTATTATGACTGAAGGACTTTGAGCAGTATGTACACTGTTCTAGTGCCAACTGTGAAGTATGAACCAGTGTTCCGGCAGGTAGAGTTTTGTTCATAAGGCTGAGCCAAACCTGGGCTGAATATGGACATCATATTATGAAAAAGGGACTGGTGGATCAGCCAGCCTTTGTGTAGTTCAGAAGTCACTAAACTTTTTTCACAGTGAGCCAGATAACTGACTAAATGATGAGCATGGGCCACATCATCATTTAGTACAGTGCTTGGAAGCCAGAATGAAAGCTCCAGGAAAAACGATGAAAAACTAAGTTCAGCATTCCATGTTAACTGTGGATGAGTGCCATGCAATGCATAACAAAGAATGACAACCATCATATGTATTTACTAAGGAAATTATCAAAGGAGGAAACATTAGCTAAAAGGTACTTACATCAGAGCTAGTGTGCACATATCTGAATCTCACAAACTATCAGCAAAAACAGTTAGTGAGATTTTTGAAAGAGATGTTTGGCTTTCAAGATATCTCCAATGTTTGGCTTGGTATTGCTGCGTTGAATCAAGAGCGTAACTTCCCAGTGTTCGTCAGTGAATCTCATTTGATGTGCTCACTCCCCATACTCCATTTTTTTAAATGTTTGCTCACAGGAAAAAAAGTTGCTCCAAACCCTGATATCATATCAGCGGCAAATTTCCTTATTTCTGGAAACTTAGCATCAGATAGGCAGTGATTAAAATTCAACAAGCTTTCCTTCTCTGTGCATCTCTTTCAACAAGTCATTTGCTTACAAATCACTGAGCTTCAATTGTCGCATTATCAAGTCTACAATCAAACGAGTTCTGGAACAGAAGAATGTCACTCAATTCTGTATGTTCATTCATCTACATCTACATCTACATCTACATCTACATGACTACTCTGCAATTCACATTTAAGTGCTTGGCAGAGGGTTCATCGAACCACAATCATACTGTCTCTCTACTATTCCACTCCTGAACAGCGAGCGGGAAAATCGAACACCTAAACCTTTCTGTTCGAGCTCTGATTTCTCTTATTTTATTTTGATGATCATTCCTACCTATGTAGGTTGGGCTCAACAAAATATTTTTGCATTCGGAAGAGAAAGTTGGTGACTGAAATTTCAAAAAAGGTCTCGCCGCGACGAAAAACGTCTATGCTGTAATGACTTCCATCCCAACTCGTGTATCATATCTGCCACACTCTCTCCCCTATAACGTGGTAATACAAAACGAGCTGCCCGTTTTTGGACCCTTTTGATGTCCTCCGTCAATCCCACCTGGTAAGGATCCCACACCGCGCAGCAATATTCTAACAGAGGACGAACGAGTGTAGTGTAAGCTGTCTCTTTAGTGGACTTGTTGCATCTTCTAAGTGTCCTGCCAATGAAACGCAACCTTTGGCTCGCCTTCCCGACAATATTATCTATGGTGGTCCTTCCAACTGAAGTTGTTCGTAATTTTAACACCCAGGTACTTAGTTGAATTGACAGCCTTGAGAATTGTACTATTTATCGAGTAATCGAATTCCAACGGATTTCTTTTGGAACTCATGTGGATCATTTCACACTTTTCGTTATTTAGCGTCAACTGCCACCTGACACACCATTCCATGTTAGTATGAGATAATGGCCTGTGTACAGTGTTTGTAATGGTGATTCGACAGAGTCTGTATGCAATGTGATATAAGAACAAATCCATTGAAACTTATGTACAAAAATATCCAGGTCTGTAAGTTGGGATGCCGGTAATGGGTGAAATTTAGAGATGGAACTGTCGACTTGCTGCCATAGGAATGAAGGTTCTCATGCAGGGTAGACATGTCTGAGTGGTCCACCATAGATGATTTCTGCTGCAGAAGAATCATTGTCAGATGGCTGCACTTGTTGTTGTTGTTGTCTTCAGTCCTGAGACTGGTTTGATGCAGCTCTCCATGCTACTCTATCCTGTGCAAGCTGCTTCATCTCCCAGTACCTACTGCAACCTACATCCTTCTGAATCTGCTTAGTGTACTCATCTCTCGGTCTCCCTCTACGATTTTTACCCTCCACGCTGCCCTCCAATGCTAAATTTGTGATCCCGTGATGCCTCAAAACATGTCCTACCAACCGATCCCTTCTTCTAGTCAAGTTGTGCCACAAACTTCTCTTCTCCCCAATCCTATTCAATACCTCCTCATTAGTTACGTGATCTATCCACCTTATCTTCAGTATTCTTCTGTAGCACCACATTTCGAAAGCTTCTATTCTCTTCTTGTCCAAACTAGTAATCGTCCATGTTTCACTTCCATACATGGCTACACTCCAAACAAATACTTTCAGAAACGACTTCCTGATACATAAATCTATATTCGATGTTAACAAATTTCTCTTCTTCAGAAACGCTTTCCTTGCCATTGCCAGTCTACTTTTTATATCCTCTCTACTTCGACCATCATCAGTTATTTTACTTCCTAAATAGCAAAACTCCTTTACTACTTTAAGTGTCTCATTTCCTAATCTAATTCCCTCAACATCACCCGATTTAATTTGACTACATTCCATTATCCTCGTTTTGCTTTTGTTAATGTTCATCTTATATCCTCCTTTCAAGACACTGTCCATTCCGTTCAACTGCTCTTCCAAGTCCTTTGCCGTCTCTGACAGAATTACAATGTCATCGGCGAACCTCAAAGTTTTTACTTCGTCTCCATGAATTTTAATACCTACTCCAAATTTTTCTTTTGTTTCCTTTACTGCTTGCTCAATATACAGATTGAATAACATTGGGGAGAGGCTACAACCCTGTCTCACTCCTTTCCCAACCACTGCTTCCCTTTCATGCCCCTCGACTCTTATTACTGCCATCTGGTTTCTGTACAAATTGTAAATAGCCTTTCGCTCCCTGTATTTTACCCCTGCCACCTTTAGAATTTGAAAAAGAGTATTCCAGTCAACATTGTCAAAAGCTTTCTCTAAGTCTACAAATGCTAGAAACGTAGGTTTGCCTTTTCTTAATCTTTCTTCTAAGATAAGTCGTAAGGTCAGTATTGCCTCACGTGTTCCAACATTTCGACGGAATCCAAACTGATCCTCCCCGAGGTCCGCATCTACCAGTTTTTCCATTCGTCTGTAAAGAATTCGCGTTAGTATTTTGCAGCCGTGGCTTATTAAACTGATAGTTCGGTAATTTTCACATCTGTCAGCACCTGCTTTCTTTGGGATTGGCTGCACTTAGTCTTAGTAAAATCAACAGTAGCATAGTTACATCTCGTATTCCATATGTTTTATCAAGCAGATTCAAGTACTGTTGGCAGGCTAAATGAACTGATGTCAAGGGCAAGGACTGGCCCAAGGGCCAAAGGTTGACAACCCCTGGTGTAGTTCTAGGAATCCTTGCTATGACCTGTTGCACTCTTAGGTATTATATAAGCTTTCTCACTAGGAGTACGCAACTTAATGTTTCTTCTTGGGGTCTAGTTATAAACCAGTGTGATGTTGCTCACCTATCCCAGATTACTAAGTTATGTTTCTCAGTTTAACGTGGAACATATTTTTGTATACAACTGAAGACCTTTGGGTGGGTTCTTGAGCTTGTGCAGTGTAGTTTGTATCAGCATCACACTGTAAGCACACAGCCAACTATGCAGTGTCCAGATGGTGTTACTTGTAATATCCTTTCATTGATGTACCTCCATAAACTGACCTGATTGGATAAGTTACTTGGGTTAATTTGTAATTGGACAGTAAAGTTGTAGGTAGGGTCAGTAACTGAATAAGTCAATTGTGCTGCTAAAACATGCTGTGCTTAGCAAACATATCTTTTGATATGGGTTTGTTAATGACTGGACAAAGGGCCAAATGGAGTCTCAGAACACTTTGATTTTGAGTAAATCTCCCTATATGCTGAGAAATTCTGTGATAGCAGAATAGGGAGTAGATCCCAAGTTTTACGCTTACATTTATAGTAAATTCAAGTTTTTACAATTGTAATGAGCATGAAGCAGAGAACATTTTTGGCGACTAGCAATGTTGCACCACTAGTTTTATCACCACTCTGATTCTATCTTGTGATGATGCAACCTCTTCTCATGGGCATGCCCATTTAGTTAAAAAGGTTCAGTCACATGTAGATATTAGCAGAGTGATCTCATTTGCACTCTGTTTCAGGCCTCACTTATTTTGTGGAAGTGTTGACTCTAAGGAAGTATAAGAGACATTGTTTCATTTCTTTCCTACTTTGAAATTCACTTGAAATGGTTAGCACAAGATTCACATACTATGCAGTATACTTGGCTATATTTTTTGGCAAATGTCTCAAACCAGGAAGCTTTCCCTTCTCTTCACAAGCAGCTAATCTTTCTACAGCAGTTTGTTTCAAATTTATTTTTAATTTTGCCAATGCCATTTTGCTGAAGAGGTGCTGGAAGAAGTTGGAATGAAGAACTTACAGCATCCTTATTTGCTGAGTTGGGGCTGTTGAGTATCCACAAATAGATATTGTTTTTCTGACATGTTCTACATCCTAGAGGACCTCCTCACTATGGATCAGTTAGAATGAAAGTAAATCTAATATAATAAAAAAAATATATATATATATAAATATATAAATAATGTTCCAGAAAATGACATCCTTATGAGATGATTACACTCAACATTTGTGAGGTGTCATATTTGTTTGATATTGTAGTGAAGAAATGCCTTCACCCTGTCCACCTGATGACTAGTTTTGGAACTGCCATCAAAAAATCCTAATTACCTGCTCAGGATACTACTGAACCCTGAACACACTGTCACTGTAACCCCTTTTCTGAGGTGAGGCCAGCTTCCTTTTCACCAACACAAGGAACCTCAATCCCCATGTCCTGGCAGAAGAGTGCTTTGTGGGGAACCCTTTACCTGAAATCCTATGATTTCGTGACCCAACACTAGGAAGTGAGTTGAAAGAGCTCCAGACCTGCCTGTTCTTCACCTATACCTGATCTTAAAATGCGTGATGACTCTTTGTCAATCTGCCAGTATAATTCCAGGAGGAGCAATTTTAGTTTTTTCCACAGTAAACTGGCATGGTTTCAAATATCCATCAATGTAAAGCATGTTGCATACAGAAACTTGTTGCTCTCTCCTTTCATATCACACCTATTGGGGCACTGTACACAGCACCAACACCTCTATCAGGTTCTGCTCTTGTTGCAGTTAAACTATATGTGGTTCAGCAGCATTATTGGATTTGTCTTTGTTACACCCAGTTCATCGTTATGGGAGAAGGCTAGTCAAAGGCACATTTCATACAAGTCCCTTTGACAATCTTCTGACAGAATCCAGGATCATACCTTTGTGGTTTCAACACCACCAACAGCTGTTCAATTATGCAACTATGATTCACCTAGCCATCCTGGTTATCAGATTATTTATCCCTCCCAGGAGTGCCAACTCGTTAAAAATCAGCCCAGATTGATCTTCCAGTTTGAAATGTGTTTTAAAATTCTTTGTAGGTTCAGGTGCTGAACTGTCTGACAACAGAAATGTTTCGCTGTTGAGAGTAGTTCATGTTATTTTTCAGTATATTATGTACTATTTTCATAATTTAAGCATTAATTTTTTATGTTTTCAGTTATGTACCATAATTTTTTATTTATACAGGTGTTCTCTTTGTGGTTCCTGTGGAGCACAGCTGTCTTTTTTTATCATTGGACTGAGCTAATCACAGTTGTATCTTGTCAAAGTACTTTCCATACATCTATTGCATATACAGTTTTGGCTTTTATTTAACTTTTGTTTAACTTACTAGATGTAATGAGAGAACATTTCTTGCTGCAGTCTCATATTATATACTGAGTGATTGATTATTACTATCTCTCTTATCATTTTTGGTGATAATTATATGTTACAAATAATTGCTGATATACACTCTTAAGACCATAATATGACACACCATGAAGGAATTGTCCAAATAGAACCTAAATCGGTAGGTGTGAGGTCCGTATACATATAAACAAAGGATTACAATTTCAGAAAATTGGATAATTTATTCAAGAGAAATAGCTTCACAAATTGAGCGAGTCAATAACACGTTGGTCCACCTCGGGCCCTCATACAAGCTTTAGTTGCCGTTGATTGACAGAGTTGTTAGAAGTCTTCCTAAGGGATATTGTGCCAAATTCTGTCCAACTGGCATGTTAGATTATCAAAATACCGAGCTGCTTGTAGGGTCCTGCCCATAATGCTTCAAACTTTTTTCAGTTGAGGAGAGACCCATCAACCTTGCTGCCCAAGGTAGGGTTTGGCAATCACAAAGACAAACAGTATAAACTCTCACTGTATGCAGGCAGGCATTATTGAAATGTAAACCCAGGATGGCTCGCCGTGGAGGACAACAAAATGTGGTGTAGAATATCGTCGATGTCCTGCTGTGCTGTAAGAATGTCGCAGATGACATACAAAGGAGTACTGCTATGAAAAGAAATGGCACCCTAGACCATCACTCCTGGTTATCAGGCTTATATGACGGTTGACAGTCAGGGTGGTATCCCACTTCTTCCCAGGACATCTACAGACACGTCTTCACTGGTTATCAGGGCTCAATTTCAAGCAGGGCTCATCACCAAAGACAATTGTACTCCAGTCGATAAGTTTCAAGGATGAAGACTTTTCTGGAGATGCCCTGGACATTGGTGGGATACCAACCTGACTGTTGCCTGCCATACAGTTTGACAACCAGGAATAATGATCTGGAGTGCCATTTCCTTTCCTAGCAGGACCCTTTGGTTGTCATCTGCAGCACTGTTACAGCACAGCAGTGTGTTGATGATATTCTACGCCCCATTTTGTTGCCCTTCATGGCAAGCCATCATGGGCTTACATTTCAGCAAGATAATACTTACCCTCATATGGTGAGAGTTTCTAGCACCTGTTGTTGTGCTTTCCAATCCTTATCTCAACCAGCAAGTTAGCTGGATCTCTCTCCAATTAAGAACATTTGGAGAATTATGCACAGGGCCCTGCAACCATCTCAGTATTTTGATAATCTAACATGCCAATTGTACAGACTTTGCAACAGTATCCATAAGGAGGACATTCAACAGCTCTCTCAATCAGTACCAAGCCCAAGCTTGCATGAGGGCCAGAGGTGGACCAACACATTATCGATTTGCTCAATTTGTGAAGCTTGTTCACTAGAATTGCCCAATTTTTGTGAAACTGTAATGACTTGTTTATCTGTAGATGTACATCACATTTATCAGTTTATGTCCAGTTCAGATAATTCATTCAAGGTGTGTACTTTTTTGTGTACTTACAAAGGTATAAGAATAATGTTTCATTTAATCAAGACAGGTGTCAGACTGGGAGATATAGTCTCTCCCTTCTCTTCTCGTCCTTAATTGTGCACCAGAAAATATGAAAAGAGAGTAGCAAAAAGAGTTACGTAGACAGGGTCTACCTGATAGTATCTCTCTGGGGCACAAGTGCAATGGGTTTAGTGTTGATTCCTTGGAATTTGTTGATGTTCTGGCACTTAAATCCAATTCAATAGAAACTTCAGTGAATCGGTTCAAGATTCTCAGACAACAGGAAGCAGACATACGGCCAAATCCGTTGCTTGAAAAATCACAATTCATCACAAACATTAGTGATTCTCCTTACACATTACCTCTGGAGCAGAGAGAAATCAAGTAAACCAACAGGTTCGGATATCTGGGAGAATGGCTGGAATCCAATCTTTCCAAAAGAATAGCACAATCAGTGCGAATTAACAAGCAGCAACTGACATGCCAGCTGATCAAGAGAACCAATAACAGAAAAGGGTCTGTCTTGTAACGAAGACATGAATCACACTACCAGTCACCCACCCTGAAGATGTATATACTACAGAGTATTTAGTACTCAAGAGGAAAGTTCTCACAGACAAACTTGAAATCCAACAGAGAAAGATGGCGGGAAAATACTGGGGCCAGTCCAGCAAGATAATGAATATAAAAGCCAACAAAACCAGGGCTTCTACAGGCACTGTGAAAAAATACGGATGTAGCTGGAAAGAAAGTCTAGCCATTAGTGGACATCTCAACAGGATGTTTCCTAGCATGTTGATCAGTCAGTCTCATAACTACTGGCAAACAAGAAAGATCAATTTAATGTAGTTGATAGAAATGATAAAAGTTTGATAGGAACTGGAAGATACAGAAAGAGACTAAGAAGATACAGAGAGAGACTTAGAAGTCCAGAAATCTGTCAAGAGAGTTGTTAAGCAACTGAGATTCTAGGACAAATCAACAGGAAAGAAGACAGGCACCAACTGGTCAAAGGAAAGGAAGGAGCAAGACAGCCAGAGTATGCACAACTACTGGGCAAATGTCAAAACCCACTCCAAATACAATAGTTTGTTGTCATGCTTCTTTGTGGGCCTATAAAAAACAATATGATCATCATTTCATTTCACAGTAGATTTGTTTTGCAATCTGTAGTGGCAGGAATCTAAATTTTCACTATGAGAAAACTTTATTTGTTAACTGTCACAGTATTTCCAGTCAGCGGCAGTCTGCATAACCTGTTATGTCAGTTTTTAATTGAATATTTTTCCTTGTTAACAGGTAGCTTCCGAGAATTATGTGATCTACTCAACAAGTCAACAGAAGTTTTAATGAAGAATGGTCAGCATTTGGACAATGTCCTTGAGACTTTAGACCTGCAACAACATTCATTAGGTGTTCTTGCTGTCCTCTGTGTAAAGTTTAGTGCTCCAATTTCTAGTGTATCAAGTGATCATCATGAATTATTATTTGCCCAAGCTCAGGAATTTATAACAGGCTGTAATGGTGAACAAGTTCGTTTTGCACCAGATACCTGTGAGTACATCAAGCATATTTTAATAGCATTTTTTATGCCTGAATCCACTGCCTCATTGCGTTTCCTGTAAAGTCATTTACTGCATGAGACTGTTTTTTATTTTAAGTTATTGACCATTGTGCATTGTGAATTGTGATTTATTAGTCTCATAACATACACTTAAATCATGTGATTATGGTACAGGAGATACGTAAAAAATTACGAACTAGAATTTAATATTAATTTTTAAAACTATATTTAGTCTGTGTAGCAGTATCTATATTTTCTTATTTTCCAGCATAGGTAAATATCTTTCTTGATAATGGACTTTTTTTTCACAATATAATGCTAATTTGCAGTTGGATTCTGCTCAAATTATCAGTTCATCTTCCATGAACTCTTCTAATGAGTAATAACATTTGTGTATAAGAATTTCATGTAACTTCTTTTTTAGTATCCCTAGTTTCATGTTTAGAATGTTTTTGCCTTTTAAGTTTGTTGTAGACTTGCATGCCCATATATTGAGGAGACTGAGCATATAATTTCAATCTATGGGCAATAAGCATAAAATTATCTTTATTCCTTGTACTGTATGGATGATCAAATTGGATTCTAATGAACAATTCTGGTTTTTTGTGTAAAAATATCATTAGCTCGTATATGTATAGGGAGAGGACAGTCAAGATTTTTAGTTTGCAGGTATATTGTTACCCTTAAGACCTAGGCTGACCAATTTTAATGAGATGTATATGTGTGGTAGGGGACTAAACTCCCATAGGGGTTGCAGTTTTTCGTTCTAGATGTAGAACCTCACATCAGTGATTATACAATATTACACTATTTGATGGGAACATGGGACACAATTAAATATTGATCTTTCCATAATTCTCTGTGGATCATGCTGTGCTGACAAAATGGAAGCACTTGATCATGTAATTCTTGTGCAGTGTTGCTTGATAATGGCCAAGGGGATTAGCTAGTTCTAAGAGAAATAGTGTTTACTTCAATAAAAAAAGCAGCCTCAAACAGCAAAATAACATCATTCAAAAAAGTTTAATATACTGAACTGTAAATAATTAGTTCACATAATTGTCTCTATAAGGTTATTGTTGGTTTTGAATTTTCAGTTTGTATTATTTTAAACCTGTATAATGTTGTTATGGTCATTATGGTCATGGTAATCACAAGAAATTGAAACATAACCTTTTAATGACATTCACACGACTTTTTTGTTGCAGTTGTAAAGGTAATAATGCTGTACTTTGTGATTTACAGGTGGTAATGAATTGGTATTTAATCTTGTGCTGTAGAAATAATGAGTTATTGTAAATATGAAGGAAAGTTGTGGTAGAAGGTAAATCAAAAGTAAAGGAGACCACTAACACACACACACACACACACACACACACACACACACACACACACACCTGTGCCCCTACATCACGCCAACAGGCACACGATGCCGAGATTGTATTTCAGAGGAAAACTATGGTGGGGTGGAGGTTTTATTGGTTGGGCTGGAGAGAGAGTGTGTCATGAGGAAGGAAGAGCAGTAGAGTTCGGGACAGGTAACTAGCAATTTGGACAGAAGCAGCGGTTTTGCTCATTAGGAATTTGGGAGGGAGGGTTGACGTGTGTGGGCTGGGCTTGTGATACATGTGTACTGGAGCCGATGAGGTGCAGATGAGAATGACAGGAATAGGTGGATTGGGAGGAGGTGACAGGACAGAGGAAGGGGAAACTCTTGGGTGGAGGGTGTGGGGACAGTGGATTAACAGAGATTGATGCTGGTAAGATTACAGTAGCAAAGGATGTGTTTCAGTGGTAACTCCGGGTTTTCTCTAGATGGCCAGTAAACAGGTCACAGATTGTTTGATTACCTTTCCTTCAAAGGAGAAGTAGTTGTTTGGTAGGATTAAGTTAGTAAGGTGTATGAGGAATGAGGTTGTGGGTTTGCAGTCTGAAGGGCATTGGGGAAGATAGTGTTCAATAGCAGCAAGATTATGGGCATAAGGGATGTTGGTGTATAGGGAAGTGGTGTCAATAGTGATGAGTAGAGATCTAGGTGGTAAAGGGTGGGGATGGTGGAGAGCCGCTGAAGGAAGAGGTCGGCAGCTTCGATGTGGGAGGCCAGATTTCAGGTAATTGGTGTCAGTGAGAGCCGAAATCCTTTCAGTGTCCATGATAACAAGCTACAATGTGGCATCCAGGATGGTTGCATTTGTGGATTTTGGGAAACATCTAGAAGGTGGGTGTGCAGGGAAATGGATGAGGAGGAAATGGATTCAGGGGAGAGATTCTGGGAATGGCCCAAGGCTTCAAGAAGGGACTAGAGATTATGTTAGACTTCAGGGATGGGATCCCTCCAGCAGAGTTTATAGGTGGAAGAGTCAGATAATTGGCAGAAGCTTTCTGCCAAGAAGTCACTGTGAGTCATGACAACAGTGGTCACTCTCGTTGTGTGCTGCCCTCCACAAACTGCCTGGCAGCGCTCCTCCCTCCCCCAACCCATAACCTGCTACCCCAGCCCCTTCCTTGCCCCACTTCAGATTGCCTCTCAGTGTAAAGTTGCATTCCAGTCTGAGCTGCTGGACATAACAGTAGTGTGTGTTTGTTGTTTTCTGCATAAGGCTTTGGCCGAAACCTAAATTTGTAACAGTCTTCATTGTGCCTGTCTGTAACTTAATCTTTAGGGTGAGTAGCAAGCTGTAATTTTCCTAATATCATTGATTTTCCAGCCTGGAGGTTCCATTGCATGTCGGTGCATTCTATATGTACTAAGAGAATAAGCAACTGAGATGTGCGAATTATGCTCTACAACTGAACTACATACCCTATCATATTATAGAAAAATTATTTTAAAGCTTCAGTCAGCATCTATGTACATACGCCTTTAGAAATCACTGTATAGTGAATGGCAAAGGGTACTTTGTCACTCTGTCAGTGTTTGTATCTACCTTTTCATGTTCCTTTCCTATATGCAGTGGGAGTGGATGTGAACGACTATATGCCACTTCATATGGGCCCTAATCCCTATTACATTATTCTCTTCATCCCTACATATGATATGTAATAGATGCTGTAAAATTGTTGTATGGCCTACAAGGTTATACGAGATGTCTTTAGTTATGCAATAAGATTTCACAGAAACAACATTCACCTTTTTTTCACTGATTCCCATTCAGTTCTTTGAATGTATCTATTGCTCTTTTGTTTGAGCTATGTGGACCTAGTGTGATCCTAGCAATGTGCTTATGCCTTCCCTTTACAACTGCAGTCACCTCTTCTTCATAAGGTGTCCAAATACTGGACAGCACTCTAATATAGGTTACAGTAGTGTTCTGTATGCAGTTGCCATAACATTAACTGAACATCTAAGTGTCTTACATTTGTTGTTGTTGATGATGATAAAGATGATAGGTATCTTTTGCTGAACTAGTTTCAGGACAAGAATGCCCCTTTAAAATTAAAATACTGATTTTCAATATCACAGGTGAAATGCTTGTGTGTTACAGTTTTCATTGATGCTGTAAGAGACTCCTCAGCTCAGCCATGCATTGTTGTTGTTGTTGTTGTTGTTGTTGTTGTTGTTGCATCAGCATATTTGTCAGCCAGGTCTGTGTTCCGTATGCAACTTTCAAGTATGTCTCTCTTTTTTTTGCTGATGTTGTGTTCCCCGACCCCTCACATCGTCTTTCTTTCCACCAGGGTTATTGTTAGGAGAGGGAACAGGGACTACTAACGATGCTACCACTATCAGTCAATTTAGATTTATAAAACTTTTAACACTGACAGTGCTGTGTGTGCATTGTACACTTCAAAACACCTCTCAGTAGACACAGCAGCCAGGCAGGTTTTGTTTTTTCTTTTTTTCTCATTACATCATTGTCACTGTATGGGCTGCAACGGCGTCTGCTCAATGTCCCTTCACTCGGCAACGTAGATACTTACAAGGTGATGTAAAAGCAGCATTGAAGAAAAACACCATCTAATATCTGCAATTACGGAGGTCATGCAACTCTAGTTATGAAAGAAAGTTCTGTAGAAAAACTGTCATTCACTTTAATCGGATAGTAAGAAAATGAGTTGGCTTGTGGAAAATAATGTCCAAAATTACCACACAAAAATGTTTATTTTGTCCTTGATTGCCAAAAAAAGGTACTATTCAGTCCACATTTAAACTATTGGCTATATTCTTCCAGTTCACAACTCATACACACATTTCACATGCACAACAGCCAGAAATCTGTCCAAACCCAACCTGAATTAAACAACATTTTCACAGTCATTAATTTCACCACTAATTTGAGTTGTTACATTTGGTCCTTCTTGTGGATTTCTAAAAAAGAAACTGCTCGTAAAAAATACTCAGTGCTTGAATACTGAAACATGTCACATGGATACTATGAAGACCAATATTTCACACGCTAATATCTGTCCAACAGATTTAGTCAAAATTTCCGAAATTTCGGCAAGCAGTCTTCAACAGCAACTGCTATCGACTTAGCTCACCAATATCTCAAACACTAAGAAATTCTTCATCTTACACATTATTTTGACTGGCACTAGTAACATGACTGCCCACGTTCAAAGCTAGCGAGCAACTTCCTTCTTCCAGCCTCACTCCCAGTATAACTATCAGGGAATGGTCTTAATTCTGATTGACCATACTTGCTCCCAATCAGAATGCTCGCTCATGATCATACTCACGCCAAAACTGGCCTGCACGAATCCTTAAACACAGACGCATTTGCGTCAATCTGGCAAGCAATTATTAAAGTAATGTTTAATAAACAAAAATGAAAAGACAGTAATTCTGGAAATATTCTTTGGATACAGATTTTACTCCAGCTGACTTTCTGGGTGCTCTGTTACAGTAGCAATCACACCTAGACACACGTCATCAGCAAAGTGAGTCAATCCCCTAGGATCCTTTTCCCACGACAGGCTTCTGTAACTCTTGTAGGTTACTTAAGACAGTATATAATGCAACATTGAAATGAAACGAATGTCCGACATACACACTCACATTTACTCCCACAATCATATTAGACACAAATAATAGCTTTGCCTGATTTTTATATTACAAAAACGAAAAATTAAAGTTTTAACATGAAAATCTCAATTATTTAATTCTGCACATTGAGAGTTTGGTTTATGTTTTCCAGTTATACCAAAAGTTAAACTATCATATTTCCTATCATATTTTATGTTTTCCAATTATACCAAAAGATAAACTATCATATTTTCTAACTGAATTTAGTTTCCTAAGTGTCTATTTTTTACTTTTTAGTAATTTTTTATCTCAAAACTATGATAGTTACAATGTTGAAATTTTTATACAATCTTCTCATGAATAACAAAAGGTAGTTTACCGATTTTGAAAATGATTGAATAATATTTAATATCATTTATTTAGGTTCTTAGAGGTGGTGAATGTACGCGTCCAGTAAGGGACCTTGAATAATTTTCCCACGGGGCCAGGCAGTGGCAGATGCTCATTTGTCTCTCAGTTAGGCCACTAGATGTCAGCCCCCAAAGTTATATGCAGCAAGCTATCCAAAAACAACCATTTGCTCAGAACAACTTGCGATGTTACAACACCAACTGTTTTTATAGAAGTTGTTGCCATTTGTTCGGATTTCTCTTATTATGAAGCCCTGTAGGATTTTAAATACTCTGTATTCTTGTAATTTCAATTTGAATATTGCCCCTTAGATTCATTTTCATATTTGTCACTCTTCAGTGTGTCTGCTTTGTGTAAAGAATTCAGCTTTCAATGTTCTTTGTAATAGGCTGCTGGCAATCAAAACCAGGAATTTATTTTAAGGTAGAATCTCTCCTGACTCTGGCAAATTATTTGTCATTTAAAGCCATTGAAGTGTGGCTGTCACTCCACTATAAATGGTTAGGTGATATGGAAGTATTCCCACACACACTTTGCCCAACTTCACAAAACAAAAACAAACAAACAAAAGATACATATTATTCGAGTTAATACATGAATATGTTAATCTGGAATGAATGTTAGCATACATGTGATCTAGATTCGCTCCTGTTACAGATTTCACTCAAGAGAAAGTGCCATTTTGTTCCTTGCATATTCTTGCAGGCTCCTATTACTCTGTAGCTGTTGTAGACATGCATTTCTTGCTGCGTGGGCAGCAACTGTGACAAGATATTTTTGATCTGCACCCTACAGCTTGCCATCTGACACACTCCATCTAACCTCAAACACAAAAATCCAGATGTGCATTAATAATGGAAATAAATAATTTGTCAGTCTTAGAGATATATATTTGTTCCTTTATGTCACACAGTTCCTGGCAGTGTTACATATTTATGATTGGGCATTTTCAAAGCACAAGATGTTTCTGTTCCCACAGTCATGAGACCTTTTTTCCCATCTAATGTATGTTCAGCATGTCAACTTAAATCACAGAACAAGAAAGTGGGTAGTTGATGACATTCATCTAGGCATCTTGTAAAACACTTCCCTCTTCCATTATTTTTATTTTTTATCCATCCTTCTCCACTTCCTTGCTTTTTTCCATTTTCATTCATTTTTCCCTCAGCTTTCATCTTTTTACTACCCCTTTTTCAGACTGATCACACATCCCCTTCTAAACTTGATGTCTTTCAAATTCTGCTCTCACCTTTGACCTATTGTTTACTGGCAGCTCATTATTTATACTCTGAAATTTGAGTTGTTGACAGTCTATGTTGTAAGTTCCCAAATACAAGGCATCATTCACTATACAGTCTGCAGACAGATCTTCTGCACCATACCCATATAAGCCCTCAGTTCTCCAACTACCCCATGAACAATGTGACATCTAAACCCTCTGTCATTACCCATTATCATCCCATACTGGAACAACTCAGTCACATCTAATGCCAGGGCCTCAAGCACTCATCATTGTGCCAGCAAATGAGGAACATCTTGCCCACAACCCTCCTGAAGTGACACCTGCATCCCACTCAATCTACAATATATCCTGGTTCATTATTGTGTTACACCTACTCCTAATTCCTTGCCAAGTGAGTAATATCTAAGCACCCATCCTGCTTATGTCAACATCAAAGAGCCACCTGTCACTTAAATGAGTAGCCACTGTCAGCTTGTGGCCATGAGCAGAGTTGGTCATACAGTGGCATACCACATTGCTTATACAACATGTTTGATTTCAGTTCTTGCTTGACAAGCTGTGCCTTGAGGCGCTCGTTTCCTGCCACCCAGTTTAAGTTGCTCTGATTTACAAAGAGGGAAGTTGTCCATATACCTCATCTGATCTCACAATCCTCCAGACTTCAATCACCTGAAGCCCCTGTCTAACACCCACTTCCATCCCTAAAGCCATGCCCCCCCCCCCCCCCTCCTCGCCTGCGCCATGCTCACCAGTGTCACATTCCTGCTCCATTCCCTTATTGACTTTTAATCACATTTGCCACAATATATAATGAGAAACACACTGTTTGGATCTGTGACACATTGACTGTTTATACATACTGATGTGGGTGGATGAATATGGGGAAAAGGAAGGGGTTGATGCAGCATGGTAGTGGGAGGGGGTGGGGGAGGAGATGTGTAGATCAGATGTGATTGGAAAGAATTGAAAGTGTAGAAAGGGTGCAGAGGGGCAGCGGATTTGTATGGGTCACTTGCAGTGTAAAAATACGGGTATATAGCGTTAGTATATGTATATGACAAGAATATAGAAAGACAACAGCATACAAAACTAACTAAATGTCAGTATCTAAGTTCCTAATCCATATAAGAGCTTTATTGTCAGTGTTCATGAGGTTGTTCCAACTCCCTTGGTAGTAATGCAATCTCTAATATGCTTGATTATTTGGTATTTGCTAACATCGAGTATAGATTTAAGTGCCAGAAAGTCGTTTCTGAAAGTATTTGTATGGAGTGTAGCCATGTATGGAAATGAAACATGGACGATAAATAGTTTGGACAGGAAGAGAATAGAAGCTTTAGAAATGTGGTGCTACAGAAGAATGCTGAAGATTAGATGGGTAGACCCCATAACTAATGAGGAGGTATTGAATAGAATTGGGGAGAAGAGGAGTTTGTGGCACAACTTGACAAGAAGAAGGGACCGGTTAGTAGGACATGTTCTGAGGCATCAAGGGATCACAAATTTAGCATTGGAGGGCAGCGTGGCGGGGAAAAATCGTAGAGGGAGACCAAGAGATGAATACACTAAGTAGATTCAGAAGGATGTAGATTGCAGTAGGTACTGGGAGATGAAGAAACTTGCACAGAATAGGTTAGCATGGAGAGCTGCATCAAACCAGTCTCAGGACTGAAGACCACAACTACAACAACAACATCATCATCATCATCATCATCTGGTTCGGAGCCCCACAATCACAAACTAGAGACACTGTTGCACCCCCATTTGTAAAGGGAGTCTGCACGTCAACCATGCCCTGTGTGAGCTGTGTTCTTTTTGACTCATAGTTTCCTGGCCATCTCTGTGCCAGCAGTATCACAGTTATACTTTCGGAACTACTCACTCTCTTCAGGATTTGCAATATGTTTACAGTTCTGCTCCCGTAGGTCTCTTACCTCAATATTACTGGCATAGCTGTTCTGCTTGCTGTAATGGCGGATTTCCTGAATGGAATCTATTTTGTTGTAGACTTGTTATGTCTTCCTGTATGGGTAATTCCAGGTTCTCCAGTAGCTTGCAATACTAACTAAACGAGGTCTCACTTCTGTGGATTGCGGGCAGGTAGATGTTGTTCAGCAAGGAAGCCAATAAATGGCTGTTCATCGCATTGTCCCAGCTATTAATCACATAGTATGGTTTAGCTGGAGATCAGTCAAGTCAGTTTGGCGGCTGTTTAGCCACATCAGGGCACAGTACTCAGCTGGTGAGAAGACCAGCGCAGTGGATGTGAGCAAGGTGTCTGCTGAAGCTCCCCTTGTCTTTCCACATAATTTTTGAATAGTATTTTTTTTTAGTTCTATCTCAACAGCAGTATTTTGAAGATGTTTTATATGTGAAAGGGTGCAATCAATGGTACTGGGTACTTAGGGTACTTATGGCCTTGAGTGTTTTCATCAAGTTTCACTCCGAGTTCCGTGTTAGCTTGTTTCTTGTTCAGACGGAATGTACATACTTCAGTTGTACTTTTATTGGGTTTAATTTGCCACTTTCTAAAATAGGCACTCATAACAGTTAGATCTGTGAGAACCGTCTCCGCTTGTCCAAGATCTATATTTCAACAAGCAAGAGCAGTATCATCCAAGTAACAGAATTTTGTTGAGCTGGTATTGGGCAGATCGGAAATATATAGGTTGAGTAATAGGGGGGCTAAGACGGAGCCCTGTGGTAGATCATTACTTAATTTCCTCTCCTTGCTCACATTTTTTTTCCCAAGTAAACATGGAAATACCCATTGTTTATCACCGTGTTGATGAGAGTTACACTTTTTCAGCATCTGATTGTTTTTAGTAATTTGTGTATCATCTCTTCTCTCCAGACAGCATTTCGTGCCACAGTTAGGTCTACTAACACAGCAGATGTGTTCACATTGTCTTGCAAACTAGCCTCTATGGAAGTTGTTGGGCCCGTACCTGGTCACAGCAACTTCTCTAGGGCCTGAAACTTGCTTCTTCAGGTGGGAAGCCGCTAATTCTGTTGTAAATGATCCTGTCCAAGAGTTTATAAGTATAGCTTAAAATGGAAATTGATCTGAAACTTTGAGGGTGGTCAGCTGGTTTACCTGTTTTCAAAATTGCCACTATTTTTGTTCTCTTTAGCTTGTTGGGCAGTGATAAATTATCTAGAATATTGGAAAAGAAGTGGACCAGCCAATTTTTTTCACCCATTACCCTTGTTTATCGGAAATTCCAGACCAGGTGCTTTACTGTGTTTAATTTGTTTCAAGGCCTCATCCAATTCAATCAGTTTAAATGGTGAAGAGAAATTGGATTCGTTTGAGCAGTGAGCTTTTAGAGAGATGATTTGTCGTTTTATTTTGGAAATGTGTTATTTCTCCAAGGACGACCTAGATGTTTCAACTATATGGTTAGCAATTTGGTTACCTGAAATACCAGGCTTCAGACAGTTTTTTTTAGAGAGAGAGGCTCTGCCAAGCTTACACAGAAGCCTCTACGCTTTTCAACCTCAATGTTTGAAATTTACATTTTGTATCGTCTCACAGCATCATACTCCTCTAGCAGTGTCAATACTTTGGAGGAGGTCATCTGCAATATTGCTGTTGCCAGTTTTGCTATATTCTTCATAAAGTTGTTGGCAGTGTTCATTCCACTCTGGTATATATTCCATTTTGTATCCATGAGAGGTAAACTTCTTAGTGGCAGTAAGAACATCCCTACAAATCGAAGGTAGTTTTAGGTTCTGGTGGAATAAAACAGATATATTTATCTAGGTGATCGGCAAAACTCCGCCAATCAGCCCTGCAGAAATTCCATCTGAGTCATAGTACACATCTCGCTGTTGGGACTGTTGGCTGTGTGGGAAATCAGGTGTAGGCCCTCTGCAGTCCTAGGGCATAAAGCAGAGATCCGGATGTAATCTCTTCACCAAGCGGCCGATCTGTAAATTCTCAAATCCTTGGCATAATAAACCAGGTATAGATTTTCATTTTCAGCCGAGTTATTGAGAGCAATAACACATTCATTATCATGTGCAAAGTTCTGTGAGGGGTGGGATTGGGAAAGGAGAGTACAGTGTTCGGATAAGGGAGGAATAAAAATAAAGAAGACACGAGTAGAAGGAGAATGGCAAAAACTGGAAAAGGTTGATTGAGGTTTAAGCCAAAGGAAATGCAGAGATGTAGGTTGTGCTGGATGGATTGTTTCCATTTCTGCATTTCAGAAGAGCTGGTGCTGAAAAGGGGAGAATACTCATACAGAATTGGTACTGAAGCAGTTTTGACATCATCTTTATTAAAGTGGACAGAATTTTCAACTATGTGGTTGTAGAGTTGGTGGGTAGCTAAATAAGGCAGTGACCATTCATGTAGATAGATAGCCAGTTATTTATCTCACACACACTGAATGCAGCAATGGTGGTGTCCTTACACCATTGTCTTATGGTGCCTTTAATGAGAAATGACATGTTTGTGGTTGGACTGCAGCTGTAGGTGAGGGATGATGACCAGCTGAAACAGATTATGATAGCAGAGCAGAAGACTTGAAAGATTCTTATGTTGAAGCTGAATCAGACAGGGGTTAACACACAGATTATATCCTGTAAAACATTGTGCAGTGGGTGAAGTAGTTGAAGTAGTCACTTGAGACACCATGCTGCTACTTGTGTAGGCAGTATTAACAGTTATTGTTCATGGCAGCCACAGTAATACACTGAAATATGAGAACTGTTCATTGCATACTTTCCCCCACTGTTGTCATCTAGATCACTTACTTAAAACTACCAGTACCTGCTATTAAAATAATTCTGTATTTATTATCAATTTTGACCTTCTGATCAACGTCATGTATCATAAAATTATTTATAATAACCTATGTGGCCACATTTTACTGTGTTTCTACTAACACAGTAAATCAATCTAATTATACTGTCAAGCAGGTTCCATTTTTCTGTGTGGACACATTCTATGTGCTGTCAGTATTTAGAACATCTCCAAACAAAAAGGTGGAAACCAGACTGTATGTCGTGTGTCTCCACACAAAAAAGCTAAACCTGATACACAGTTTGATTACCTGTTTTAACAATTTTAATGTAGGTGTCAGAGATGCAGGATAGCTTTAATTTTATCCGATCCCACAGCATCAATTTTGCCTTCTAGGCTGTTGTATGAGATAAGTTTATCATAGATGAAGATGATCCAAAGATCAAAACTGGTAGTAAATAAAGAACTATTTTAACAGCAGCTCTTCGCAGTTTTAAAATGACTGTTTATCGAAATACTTAAGAGCCAAGCACAAAATATATTCTGCAGTTTGATTGTGATTTGTCAAAGCCAATATATGTGAATACAAAATAAAATTTGCGGTAACAAATTGATCTGTAGTATAGTGTGAGGTCTATATTTGCTACATATTTAATTACCTTCTTGCTACAGGTAACTGAAACTACAAGGTAAATTCAGAAAAGCTGAATTATGTAATATACTTACCAATGACAAGTGTTTTGGTACAAATTATGTACTAACATCGTAATATGTCAATCACGAAAAAGGCAAGGGGACCACTATATAACTTTTCCCAAATTTTTATTCTATGACAGTATAACACGAACAAATCCATATAAAAGCAAATTGCTGAAATTTTCTGAATTAATCTTCAGAATTTTAAATCCTAAATCCTGTAAGCCTTATTATGAAAGTGTATTTCGGAAAGTTTGGTAACAGTTGTGGTAAATAGCAATATTACACACTCTTCATAACAATAATACACACACACACACACACACACACACACACACACACACACACACACACACACACACCAATTCCCCAAGACTGAAGCCATAATTGTTCTGAAATGTGTTTTTGTGTAAAGAAAAGACAGAATTGGATGAATACCATATCTAACTTAATTTTTTTTGCTTGTGTCTCTGTTTAATAACTGTTTTCTGGAAAATATTTCATGTTTTTCCTTGATATTTTTCTATTAGTAATGGAAATAGTACAGGAAACATCTATTGTCAGCTTGGGCAGAATACAGGTTGATTTGACTCTTTTGGTCCCTCTCCATAGTATACATGAAGTCAAAGATTTAAATAAATGTAGATAGTTATAATAAACAGATGTTAAACTTGGTGTTAATTTAATATATGAATAGTGTAACAAACAGAGGAAAATGACCCCAAAGGAGCTGCTAAAGTCAGAGTTACCATATGACAAAGAACTTTTTGCTTATTTTATTCCATATGACACTATTGAGGGTTTCTATATTAACCTAATGTATTTTCATATACTGTTATGATAAGGAATCATATTACACTGCCTGTTCTTTGCACACTGATGAGTATTTTTCAGTGATGAAAATTGTTTCAGTTGTGAAATTCAGACAGGCATAAAGTACAGTCACAGCATTATACAAGGTGTACCGGTATGAAATGAGCATTTTTTTTGTGAAAATGAAACACTAATTTTGAATTGAAAAGTAAAAACATTCTATTTTAAGTACTGACCAACATTTGTGGACACCACACCAATAGAAATGTTCGTCTTTTGAAGAAAACCAATCAGACACCCAATTTTCGACTTCTTTGTAGGAATCGAAGTGTTCTTCAGCCAATGCGTGTCCCATTGATGAAAACAAATGGTAGTCGGAAGGGGCCAAGTCTGGTGAATATGGCGGGTGGGGTAGCAGCTCCCAGCCAAGTGTTTTGATTGTATCGTGAACCAGTTTTGCTCTGTGTGCAGGTGCATTGTTGTGTAAAAAAAATTACTTTGCCATGTCTTCTGGGCCATTCTGCTCTTTTTTCGATCAATGCATAGTTCAAATTGATCATTTGTTGCCTGTAGTGATTAGTATTCACAGTTTGACCGGGTTTTAGAAGCTCATGATACACCACACCTTTCTGATCCCACCAAACACAGAGCATTGTCTTCTTGCCGAATCGATATGGTTTTGCAGTCGATGTTGATGGTTGTCCCAGATTAACCCATGATTTTTCCGATTTAGGATTCTTAAAATAAATCCATTTTTCATCACCAATAACAGTTCGATGCAAAATTGATTCTCTTTCATGTCTTTGTCACAAAATTTGACAAATGGTTTTTTTAGTTTTCATCTGTCTTTCATTCAATTCATGTGGCACCCATTTTCCACACTTTTGGATATTTACCATAGCTTTCAAATGGTCAGAAATTGTTTGTTGTGCAAAATTTAGCATTGTTGCCATTTGCTTATGACTCAAAGTATCATCTTCATCCAATATTGCTTGCAATTCGGCGTCTTTGAACTTTTTTGGTGGTCTTCCATATTCTTCATTTCTTACATCAAAATCATTATTTCTGAACCGTTGAAAGCATCTTTTGTATGTTGCTTCTGATGGAGCATGATCACCATATGCCTCAACAAGCATTCGATGAGACTCTGCAGCACTTTTTTTCAAATGAAAACCATAAGTTAATGCTTTCCTCAAATCATCACTTTCTGGTACAAAATTTGACATTGTTAACACGATGAAAACATATGATGATGTTTGTTCCATGACTTGATGTATACTAAATATCTTTGACAGATGTCATACCAACCAAACAAAAACAAAATTAAGGCTCGTTCACAACAAACGTTTCCTATTTGTATCTTAACGCTCATTTCATACCGGTACACCTGGTAGATCAGTGATCATGATGAAAGGCAGGCAGAAAGCAGTGTATTGAAGAGGAAATGATTTTTCCTTGTTTTATTCCATTGTAATTTATCTGGTTATAATGTGCATTGAGCATCAACAGAAAAACAAGTTAAGTAGTGTTTCGTTAGCAGGCAGGAAAAAAATTTTGTCACATCATTCATAACATTGAACATAAGAGAAGATTTACTTTACACAAGAGTTAGGGTACCCTGACACTGATATTGCTGGTCCTAGAGATTGAACCATGCATGTGTCACTGTATGTTTGTTTTCTTGCATGTAGCAAATCTCACATTTTACAAAACCTGATGGGCACACCTAGACCTAATACTTTTCTCTTTTTTTCCAATACCCAAATTAGTTTTACTAAAATATCATTTTGGAACCTTAAATGAGACTAAGAAAAATGCACTGAAAATTGATTGTTTCTTGTATATACCTTTCATGCTCTAATGAATATGTTAGTTGATCTGTAACTGCAAACATATTTTATTGAGGGGGAATTATTCATTGTGCTGCAGTAATGTCAACATAGTGAAACATACAGTTTATGTATCTTGCAGATGCTGAGCTGTGTCATCAGATCACACATAGTCTTGCAGAACGAAAAATGGCTCTTCGTGGTATAGATCTGATGAGGCGTGCTATAAGAAAAATACAATTGTTCGATTCACAGCTGACTTCAGTACATGCTGATCTTTGTCAGTTGTGTCTTCTTGCCAAGTGTTTTAAACCAGCACTAGAGTTCCTTAACACAGATATCACCAACATTAGTCGTGAGGTAAGTCATATAACTAAAACCACCTTCTGTGTAATTTTAACCACACTGATTAATTTGTTCTATATTGCATTTGGCTAATTATTCATTTGTAACATTGTGAAATCATTATATTATTTCCTTTGAAAAACAGATACCACTCAAGATGCGAGTCAGCAAAAGTAAGAAATGAATTACCAAAAGTATAATACCCCGAGACAGACACATAGGGAGATGTGAAACTGGGAAGCAATTTAAATAGAATTCGTACAGTTAAATAAAAAATAATGTGTTAATTAATAACAGTTATAAAACAAGATTATAAAACTACATGTTGTTAAAAGATCCAAGAAACAGCACAAAAGGACAGAGGTGATGCATCTGTGTCACAAAAATATCCATCAGAAGTGAAATGTCCAGTATTAAAAACTGCAGTGGCCTGAACCTAAGGCATCTATCACTAATGCCCCAGGTTGATGAAATGTTCTCGGGTTATTAGCTGAGTGGTGGTGTCATCTTGTTGCAGTGTTTTGATGAGTTTCCTACTTGCATTTTCAGGCAAAATATCAGGTTAATGTCTTATCTGATCCTTTATAGCTGCTGTACTGCAGATTCCTCTACCAAGGTCCCAACAGTTGGGCCAATCATGTGCCTCCAGGAGTTATGTCACAGCTAGTGGTGCCCTGTCCCCTCCTCATAGGCTGGATGGGGTGTCCAGGTGATGAGTCCTGGTGCTGCCTGTCTATTCCGCCTGCTGTTGCCACCGCTTTCACATAAGTATGTTCCTGACATACAGGATGTACATAAGGTCCGAGAACATTTCAATTATTAATTACACAAGAACTAAACATTGTACAGATCACACACATTTTGCTGTTTGAAGAGAAACTGCAAGTTTTTTTTTTACAAACATTCAATATGCAAACCATGAGTAACCTGGCAGACGTCAGTATGGTAATCGAATTCTTGCCATACCCATTCCAGCAGGGCATTGTCAACTGTGGCAGTTGCTTCCCATATTCTCTCCCAGAGCTCTGTTACATCACATGATAGAGGCGGTACATACAACAGATCATTAATGTGTCCCCACAGAAAAGAGTCACATGGAGTGAGATCTGGTGATCAGGGAGGCCATTTCATGAAACAGCTGTCCCCTTCTGTAGCACGGCTGATCCATTGATGCGCCAGCTCCGTGTTCAGGTACCCACCAACTTCACAATGAAAATGTCACAGGACTTTCCATTCTGTCATTGGAGCCATTTCAAGTCCACAGGTTGCATGACACACCGATTTCTTTGGTCTCCTTATGAATGTCTCTCGTACACACTCCACATTCACTTCACTCACACCGGGACATCCGCTTCTCTTTGCCGAGCACAAGCAACCCCTAGTAACGAATTTGTTGTGCCAGTGGTAAATGGCCTTACTTGTTGGTGGCTTCTTACTGTACTTGGTTCTAAACATCCATTGAACAGCTGTAGCATACTTGTTTTTGTCGAACGCCATCACACAGAAAGCTCACTCCGCACCTGAACTCACCATGTTTGTAAGTAGCACTGACTATTGTCAAATTACCAAACTACGCTGTAGTGGTATATATGAAAAAAAACTTTCAGGGTTTCTCTTCAAAGTGACATATGTATGATATCTGTACAATGTTTGGCTCTTGTGCAATAAATAATTGAAAGTGTTCCCGGACTTTATGTACACCCTGTATTTTTGCTAACATCACATCCAAAGCAGAGTTTAGTTGGAAACTGTTGTCCCTGTAGGTAAGCTTGAAATATACTCTTTAAATTCCA
The DNA here is from genome assembly GCF_023897955.1 of Schistocerca gregaria. Taxonomy (NCBI): domain Eukaryota; kingdom Metazoa; phylum Arthropoda; class Insecta; order Orthoptera; family Acrididae; genus Schistocerca; species Schistocerca gregaria. Next base: position 373,620,071 of record NC_064922.1, read on the forward strand.
CATCCTCTTTGATGACTGAATCTCAGAACCCACTGGCATGGTTCAGCACCTCTGTCTGTTCAATAACAAACATATGTCTTTCACTGATGCTTTGCTCTGCCACTACAGACTAGTTGGTTTGGTTGAGGTGAATGTTCTTCACACATCTGAACAGCTCTATGAGATGCATCACTGCTGCTTCAGACTAATGTATTGCATCCCACACTTGCAACCAGTCCTATAGATACTGGATGCTCAAGCCCTAGTTGGTGTTTGACTGACCCAAGCATGTTTGTAATTTTAACCACTGAGTAGAAAATGGTTTCTATTTAGTGCTCCTCCATTATTCTGGCTATCTTTGCAGAGGACAGCCCTGCATGTGGGAGGAATGCCTGGCATTTGGTTTCTTTTTCTGATTTGGTTTCTTTCTTCTTCTTCTTCTTCTTCTTCTTCTTCCTTTGCTGGAGAACACATCTTATTTGTGTCTCGAAGTAGCCTTTCTTGTGAGAGGTTTCCTGCTGATGTTTTAACAACTCGGTACTCTCTCTCTTTTTTCTCTCACATCCTGTGTATACGAAGTGGTGAGCACAGATTTGCATTGTGCATTCCTGTAGAAGGAATTTGCCATCAGAATTCTCCTTTATCAGAATGTCTGTGAGCGGTAGGCATCCATTTTCTTCAGTTTCCGTGGGGGTACGTAACATTGTCATGTATGCTGTTAAGCTATCACAGGAATTCTTCCAGATTTCTTTCATCATGGGGCCAAACCACGAATGTGTCATCCACATATCTGTAGAAAACCTTTGATTTTAGGAATGTGGTTTTGAGAGCTGTTTCCTTGAAGTGTTCTATATGCAGGTTAGTGATGTGGGTGCTAGAGAGAATCCCCTGGTGACTCCATCTGCCTGTTTATAGAACCTTCCACCACATTGGAAGAGGGTGGTGGGGGTATCAGTGAGTTATGTGGAAACAGTTTCACCATGTTGCTGTCAGTGTGACGCTAGTGATACCATGAAATCTTCGCGTATTACCTGTATGAAGAGAGATGTGATGTTTAAACTGACTAGATCACTCTTTTCCAGGTATACCGTTTGAAGCACTTCTGCAGCCTCTGTTGAGTTTTTGATATGGTATGGACTGTGACCCATTAGAGGTTTTAGCAACTGTGCCAAATGTTGATGAATTTATATTTTTCACTATCAGATGTAGTGAAACTCCTCCATCTTCTCTTTGTGTATTCCTGGAAGGTGATAAAGCTGTGGTGGTTCCGTTGCTCTAGCATACAGCATCCTGGCTACATCCATGTCAAGTCTTGAGTTATTTACGATTGTGATGGTCTTCCTTTACGCAGCTGGTTAGGACCCTTCTTCACTTACATGTATGCCGAATCCTGTAGTAGTATTTCAGTCTTCAGCCAATAGTCATCTGATTGTAACATTGCATTACCCTTGTCAGTTGCTAGGATGACAGTGCCATTGTCTTCATGGAGGACTTGTATATCCCTATATTCTGCAACCAAGATGTTACCCTTCAGCATTGTGCCTTTCTTAGGGACTCTGCAAGTATCCATCTCGCCTCTTTTTCGATATCAGAGGGAACCCCATGGATGGTTTGTTTGATGCTGCAGATTATATCAATATTAGATAGTGTTCTTGATACTTGTGCAAAATTCAAACTTTTGTGAGAGCACAGAAGCTGTTACCTTATCCAATTCCTTTCCAGTCAATCTGGTGGTAGTCCTTGAATCACAGTGTCGAAGTCCTCTGGAAACTAGTGAAACATGAGCATTGTTTTACAGTAGCTTTCTGCTTTCAGACAGAGTGTATATGCCCCAGGAACAACCAAGAAATCCCGGAAAAACCTGGAAATTTTTTCATATGGCAGAAAACCAGGAAAAACCTGGGAATTTTTCATTGTTTTAGTTTTCAGTTAAATTTTTATAGCTTTGACTCGTAAGAACTGATACTCTAACAAAGAATATTACTGTTTCTTGTTACTGCAGAATAATACTGCAGCAATAAAACATAAATGAGAGAAAAATATAAAACTTAAATTGCAAAGGAAATGTGCCATTTACGACAACAAAACACACTGCACACAAAAGTGTCTGCCAACAATAAAATGTGTAAAAGGCTTGAAGATGAAGGCTATGTTCTTAACAACAAACTACTTCAAATGAGTGTGGTGTTACAACTATTTACATTAGGATTGTGTGAGTAGTTACCAGCGGGCTCATGTGCAAGCACAGTTCATTCGCGTATGATCAGTACTTTCTCCCACTTCTGGCTGTTAGATGTATCAGCAGTAGTAACAAGCAGGCAGATGCTAGGCGGAAAAATTTTTCTGGTGCGCCCAAGCTACCAGATTCATGCATGTGTAGAGTAGTCTGCGCTGTTGTGAGGAGCTATGCGACATGTGTTGCTATGCGACACATGTTTATGTTCAATTACTTTGCTGTTTTCTCTTCATTTACAACTCTCATGTCAAATGAAAACAAAATGGATTTCTGTGGCTGGAAGCTATCAAGTGAAATAAAATACATTCACATGATTACCGAAGGCTAAAATATGTTATTAGTTTCAGTTGTGTGATTTTTATTTTATTTCCACATTTTTGGCATTCAAGCATTAATCACTTTGCAGAACAATGAAGTCATTTTTGTCAGTTTGCTGAAGAAATTTGGCTTTCATTAATCTTTTCCACTGGGGCAGTGAATTTATTTGAAATGAAGTATTTCACTCCACACTAGTGGCTAGTTTCAACTGTTCACAGTTCATGTTTTAATCTTCTGGAACATATAGCATTATGCCATAATAAAAAACCAAACATAAGATAATACAGTACTATTACTCATAGAAAATTTACATGCCAAAAACCACACTGGAAAGCTTAATATTAAGTTGGGGTCTAATTCATTACGAATCTGGGTGTATGGATGTGCTCTTTAAGACAAATTATGCATCCTAGTAGGGTTTACGAATCTCCGATGCTTCTGGAATATCCTCTGATGTCCTACTTCCTTTATGACATAATGTAAGATGTCTTAAACATACAAACATACGGGCTTCCAACATTGTCATAGCTGCGCACATGCAGAACAGCTATTTTCTGGTGCTCTCTGGCACCTGGCGAAACAAACCTATTTCTAATCTCTAACAAGTCACAGGAAAATATTGTGTGTGTGTGTGTGTGTGTGTGTGTGTGTGTGTGTGTGTGTGTGTGTGTGTGTGTGTGTGTAACACCATTAAGTTTTCCTATGTGTGTGTTCATGCGACATGACAGTGATGTTGCTACTGGCTTATTAAATCGTGTGTCCTATGTTCTGAATATCCCCCGTCGTCGGCTGGAGAGATCACTTGGTGAGAGCCAAGCCATTATGTGACTGGCTTGCAAAAGCTCGATTTCAATGCTTCGGAAACTAATGTGCTGTGTTTGGTGGAATTTGAGTTTATACTTCCGTAATACGAAAATGTGTAATATACTGTAATACAAAATTGTGCTGCGTACATGCTGCTGCACATCAGAGATCTTTCCATGTGATGATTTCTTTTTTCAGGGTTTCGTTTTCTAAACAGCCGGGAGGTCTACACTGGCGTGTAAAACATTAACCACTCAAAGGGTTAGTAAGTGTTACAGTTCCGATAGAAAGTATACTGTCATTTAACACGGACAAAATGTGTTTTCACTAGGGAAAAAGCGTATTTTTCACCGGGAAATCTGGGAATTCCCTCCTCCCCACCTTGTCTGCGTATATATCCTTTCAGAGTTCACTGGTTGTGAAGATGGACACAAGTGGCAAGTGAGCTCTGAGTTCATTCAGTTTTGTCCAGTTCTAGCCTGATGCCATTGGTATGCTCTTACACTAGGCCCAACCTATCACACTTTAGAATGCATATTTTCCTCATTTTGTTGGTGGGATGTTGCAGGTAAACAAACTGTGACATCTTTTCCTTATCCCAACACCACTGTAAGAAAGCCAGTCTGATTAGTAGATTCACCTCAATTCATAGCTTCTTGAGCATCTTGAAGCTGCACTGGATCGCCTCTGTGTAGAGGTGTTCTATACTGAAATTCAGGCATTGACAGTGATTTTTGTTTATGAAATCTTCTTGTGTTATCAACAAAATCATGATGTTGTTTTTTCATAATGCTTCAATGAGTTTCTAGTTTGTCTTCAGGTGAGGTGTTGGGTTCATGTCCAGTTTGTATCTTTGTAGATGCTGTACCGTAGACACCTTTACTGAAGTTCCAATGAATGTGCCAGTTTCATGCTTTTTGAAGAGCTGTCATGGCTGGTGGTGGGAAAGGGGTCTAATGGGATGGAAGGGGGAGGGGGAGGAGGAGGGTCCAGGAACTGAGTCCTGGTGCTGCATTTGTCTGTTCCGCTTGCTGCCGCTTTCTCATCAGAGAGTTCCTGACATATTTTTGCTAACACCACATTCCCTGCAGAGCTTACTTAGAAACAGTTCTTCCTGTGAACAAGACTGTCATGTACTCTTATTTCCTCTGTCTCTTTGGTGACCCTACATGTCAGTTACACTCTCTGCAGATTCTTGGGACTTGGTTGACAGAACGACATAGTCACATACAGAATCGATGCAGTTGAAAATATCTGCATGCCAGAAATCAAAATTTGATTGATTGCACAAGAAGCCTAGATGTGAAGCATGCAGCTGTACAGTAATTAATCTCACTAACAGACATCTGCAGTAGGATACAGTGAAGATCCTTGTTAAAGGTATAGGTATTCGTTCCTTCTATGCCCTATACGAAATTGAAATAATATAGAATTGTGAAGGTGGTTCGGTGAACTCTCTGCCAGGCACTTAAATGTGGTTTGCAGAGTATCCAGGTACATGTAGATGTAAATGAAAAAATGCTATCAATAGAAGATTACCTTAGCTCCATGGAGCATATTGCGGTTTTGCTCTCATCAAGAGCAGAAGAAGTAGTTCACAGTGAGATCTGTAGGGTACTTACCAAGGCACCAGTACTAAGATCCAACATCTCCAGCGAAGAACAAGAATCATAGAGAAATCTGCAGAGGACAAGGAAACTGTAATTCTGCCAACAGACAAGGGCATTGTTATGGTCCTAGTGCCACATGTGGACTACAACAACAAAAAATTCGATCTTTTGAGTGATGTTGCATACAGAGATAAGATTCAGTCCCACAAATAAAATAGAAATGAAGATGTTGACTCTTCTCAGATTTGTCAGTCTCACCTCATAACACCATTAATAGCACAAGCAGCAGTCCCAACACGACTATATGGCTCTCCTGAAGTTCACTAAGACCAGTAGTTATTGGTGCATTTACATATCAGCCGGAAAAATACTTGAAAAACATTCTCAGTGAATATGTGAGGAATTGCGAACACTACATTCATGTACATTATTAAAATGGAAGGGAACGCAGATGAAGATGAGATGAGAGATATGATACTGCATGAAGAATTTGACAGAGCACTGAAAGACTAAGTTGAAACAAGGCCCCAAAGTAGACATTATTCCATTAGAACTACTGGATAGACTTGGGAGAGCCAGCCCTGACAAAACTCTTACCATGTTGTTGTTGTGGTCTTCATTCCTGAGACTGGTTTGATGCAGCTCTCCATGCTACTCTATCTTGTGCAAGTTTCTTCATCTCCCAGTACCTACTGCAACCTACATCCTTCTGAATCTGCTTAGTGTAGTCATGTCTTGGTCTCCCTCTACGATTTTTACCCTCCACGCTGCCCTCCAGTACTAAATTGGTGATCCCTTGATGCCTCAGAACATGTCCTACCAACCGATCCCTTCTTCTGGTCAAGTTGTGCCACAAACTCCTCTTCTCCCCAATCCCATTCAATACTTACTCATTAGTTATGTGATCTACCCATCTAATCTTCAGCATTCTTCTGTAGCACCACATTTTGAAAGCTTCTATTCTCTTCTTGTCCAAACTATTAATCGTCCAGTTTCACTTCCATACATGGCTACACTTCATACAAATACTTTCAGAAATGACTTCCTGACACTTAAATCTATACTCGATGTTAACAAATTTCTCTTCTTCGCAAACGCTATCCTTACCATTGCCAGTCTACATTTTATATCGTCTCTACTTCGACCATCATCAGTTATTTTGCTCCCAAATAGCAAAACTCCTTTACTACTTTAAGTATTTCATTTCCTAATCTAATTCCCTCAGCATCACCCGACTTAATTCGACTACATTCCATTATCCTTGTTTTGCTTTTGTTGATGTTCATCTTATATCCTCCTTTCAAGACACTATCCATTCCATTCAACTGCTCTTCCAAGTCCTTTGCTGTCTCTGACAGAATTATGATGTCATCGGCGAACCTCAACATTTTTATTTCTTCTCCGTGGATTTTAATACCTACTCCGAATTTTTCTTTTGTTTCCTTTACTGCTTGCTCAATATACAGATTGAATAACATCGGGGATAGGCTACAACCCTGTCTCACTCCCTTCAAAACCACTGCTTCCTTTTCATACCCCTCGACTCTTATAACTGCCATCTGCTTTCTGTACAAATTGTAAATAGCCTTTCGCTCCCTGTATTTTACCCCTGCTTCCTGCTGCCATCTGCTTTCTGTACAAATTGTAAATAGCCTTTCGCTCCCTGTATTTTACCCCTGCTTCCTTCAGAATTTGAAAGAGAGTATTCCAATCAACATTGTCAAAAGCTTTCTCTAAGTCTACAAATGCTAGAAATGTAGGTTTGCCCTTCCTTAATCTAGCTTCTAAGATAATTAGTAGGGACAGTATTGCGTCACGTGTTCCAACATTTCTACGGAATCCAAACTGATCTTCCCCGAGGTCGGCTTCTACTAGTTTTTGCATTCGTCTGTAAAGAATTCGCATTAGTATTTTGCAGCTGTGACTTATTAAACTGAAATTCTGTAATTTTCACAACTGTCAACACCTGCTTTCTTTGGGATTGGAATTAATATATTCATCTTGAAGTCTGAGGGTATTTCGCCTGTCTCATACATCTTGCTCACCAGATGGTAGAGTTTTGTCAGTAGTTGCAACGTAATGTTGTCTAGTGCGGGGGCCTTGTTTCGACTCAGGTCTTTCAGTGCTTTGTCAAACTCATCACGCAGTATCATATCTCCCATTTCATCTTCATCTACATCCTTTTCCATTTCCATAATATTGTCCTCAAGTACATCGCCCTTGTATAGGCCCTCTATATACTCCTTCCACCTTTCTGCTTTCCCCTCTTTGCTTAGAACTGGGTTTCCATCGGAGCTCTTGATATTCGTACAAGTGGCTCTTTTTTTCTCCAAAGGTCTCTTTAATTTTCCTGTAGGCAGTATCTATCTTACCCCTCGTGAGATAAGCCTCTACATCCTTACATTTGTCCTCTAGCCATTTTGCACTTCCTATCGATCTCATTTTTGAGACGTCTGTATTCCTTTTTGCCTGCATTTTTATATTTTCTCCTTTCATCAATTAAATTCAATATTTCTTCTGTTACCCAAGGATTTCTACTAGCCCTCGTCTCTTTACCTACTTGATCCTCTGCTGCCTTCACTACTTCATCCCTCAGAGCTACCCTTTCATCTTCTACTGTATTTCTTTTCCCCATTCCTGTCAATTGCACCCTTATGCTCTCCCTGAAACTCTGTACAACCTCTGGTTCTTGTAGTTTATCCAGGTTCCATCTCTTACCATCTGTTGAGCAAAATGTATGAGACAGGCAAAATACCCTCAGACTTCAAGAATAATATATTAATTCCAATCCCAAAGAAAGCAAGTGTTGACAGGTGTGAAAATTACTGAACTATCAGTTTAATAAGTCATGGCTTTAAAATACTAAAGCATATTCTTTGCAGACAAATGGGAAAACCGGTAGCAGCCAACCTTGGGGAAGATCAGTTTGGATTCCATAGAAATGTTGGAACACGTGAGGCAATACTGACCTTACGACTTATCTTAGAAGATAGATTAAATAAGGCAAACCTACGTTTCTAGCATTTCTGGACTTAAAGAAAGCTTTTGACAATGTTGATTGGAATTCTCTCTTTCAAATTCTGGAGGTGGCATGGGTAAAATACAGGAAGCGAAGGGCTATTTACAGTTTGTACAGAAACCATATGGCAGTTATAAGAGTCAAGGGACATGAAAGGGAAGCAGTGGTTGGGAAGGAAGTGAGACAGGTTTGTAGCCTATCTCTGATGTTATTCAATGTGTATATTGAGCAAGCAGCCAAGGAAGCAAAAGAAAAATTTCGAGTAGGAATTAAAATCCATGGAGAAGGAATAAAAACGTTGAGGTTTTCCGGCAACATTTTAATTCTGTCAGAGACAGCAAAGGACATGGAAGAGCAGTTGAACAGAATGGACAGCATCTAGAAAGGAGGATATAAGATGAACATTTATAAAAGCAGAATGAGAATACTGGAAAGTAGTCGAATTAAATCAGGTGATGCTGAGGGAATTAGATTAAGAAATGAGACACTTAAAGATGGAGATGAGTTCTGCTGTTTGGGGAGCAAAAAACTGATGATTGTTGAAGTAGAGAGGATATAAAATGTAGACTGGCAATGGCAACGAAAGTGTTTCTGAGGAAGAGAAATTTGTTAACATCGAGTATAGATTTAAGTGTCAGGAAGTATTTTCCTAAAGTATTTCTTTGGAGTGTAGCCATGTATGGAAGTGAAACTGGACGATTAATAGTTTGGACAAGAAGAGAATAGAGGCTTTTGAAATGTGCTGCTACAGAAGAATGCTGAAGATTAGATGGGTAGATCACATAACTAATGAGGAGATACTGAATAAAATTGGGGACAAGAGGAATTTGTGGCACAACTTGACTAGTAGAAGGGATCGGTTGGTAGGACACATTCTGAGACATCAAGGGATCATGAATTTAGTATCGGAGGGAAGTGCAGAGGGTGAAAATCATAGAGGGAGATCAAGAGATGAATACACTAAGCAGATTCAGAATGATGTAGTTACCCAGAGAAAAGGAAGTTTGCTCAGGATAGAGTAGCATTGAGAGTCGCATCAAAGCAGTCTCTGCACTGAAGATGACAACAACAACAACAACAACAACAACAACAACAACATGCTCATGTCAAACTTATATGGCATTACCTCATTCAGTCTATCTCATTAAGAAGTAGTAGGGTAATGGATAATCTAGAGAACTTAGGTATTTTTATGTATGGTTTTCCTAGAAATATAATTTTAGAATAATGAAATACTCATAGAACTTATTATTTTACAGTGGATGTCAGATTTTGGTTTGTGAATCTGTGTTCTGCCATTACTGTGTGACTGTTTTCTATTTTCAGGGTGGACAGTTTGATGCTAAGTACTTCCTTCTGTATTATTACTATGGTGGAATGATCTATGCAGCACTTAAAAACTATGATAGGGCTCTATATTTCTTTGAAGTAGCCATTACCACCCCAGCTATGGCAGTGTCACATGTAATGTTGGAGGCTTACAAGAAATATATCCTTGTATCACTTATACTACATGGCAAGGTAAGTATATTCATTGCAGATATATATTGAAACCAGGACATAGTTGGTCGAATTTGCTAAGCTGCAAATAAAAGTATTTCAGTTTTCAACCAAGATTTATAATTATGATGCAGGTAAATCTGTACATGCATGTTGTACCTTGCACTCTAAAACTTTCCAGGTCCAGAATATACCAAAGTATACATCACAAGTTGTGGGAAGATTCATAAAGCCTCTGAGCCAAGCTTACCATGACTTAGCATCGTCTTACAGCACCAACAACTCGGATGATCTGAAAGCAACAATCAGTAAATATCAGGAGACGTTTGCCAGGTGAAAATTTTACATTTTCATAAATTTGATAAGATGTAAATAGTGGAGAGTGGAATATTGTAAAAGAAAGAAAGAAAGGAAGAAAGGAAGAAAGAAGAAGAAGATGAAGAGGGTGCATTCAGCTTTTCTGCATTGTGCGGGTGGTAACACTCCTGGAATATTGTAAAAGAAAGAAAGAAAGAAAGAAGAAGAAGAAGAAGAAAAAGAATAAGAATAAGAAGAAGATGAAGAGGGTGCATTCAGCTTTTCTGCATTGTGTGGGTGGTACCACTCCTTGCAGCATGCCCTTGATTCTTGTACCCCCTGGACCTCATCGTTCACTAATTTCTGTTGTTCATCTACCTGTGTGCCCCCTCCTGCTTCCACTGTGGCATCTTGCCTCCTGTCCCCCCCCCCCCCCCCCCCTCCTCCCACCCCATCTACCACTGTATATGCATAGTCCTTACCCCTTCTGTGGATCCGTTCTCCTCCCCCTCCCCTCCCTCCAGCACATCTTCATGTTGCTGCACCTGGCAGCCCACCACATCCCTGCATATGCCCAAAGGCAGCACTATTGCAGCTTCCTCCACCCCAATGGAGATCACTACTCACTTCAGTTGGGCCTCACTGACTGGAAACAACAGTTTCCATGTGTGTGTATGAATGAATGTATGTGTGTTTCTAAATTTGGAGGAGAACTGTATCTGATAGCTAGCCTACTTTTGATGTGCCTGTCTGCCAGTCAACACCTCCTGTTTGTGACGAGTAGTAATCTGTCCCAATTCATATTACAGCTTTAAGAAAATTTAAAATAAATAATGAATCTTAACTGCTCAGCTGAATTTTCCTTAATGTTCAAATTATGTACTTTCTTTATTATTTTTTAATTTTTTGAAAGTTAAGTCTTGTTATGAAAATAACATCCAATTTTTGTGCTGCCATGGAATTATTATTGTTTTTGACATTGTTAAGTAATTTTTTACAACATGGAAATAAGATGGATGGAAGTCATAAGTGGGAGAGAAGTATAGAGTGAAATGAGGAGGAGTAAGAAGAGGGAACTTTACAAACTAAGAGCAAAACCCAATCCTGAGAGGGTTCTGTGTGCCTACTGTAACTTAGCATTCTTAGTGGCAGCTGATGGGAGCAAAGGAAATGGTAGAAGTCATATGACTTGGACAGAGATTGACTTGTTTCTGGCCACTACCGTCACTGTCAAACAATATTCTGTGTGGTAGCATTATATTGTAATAGTTATTGTTGAATGCTGTTTCATTTCACTGATATGTAAGATGCAGCAATAAATATAGTTACGGAAATGTCATTTTTGAACACATTAATGTATACGGCAATTTCAGTTCTACTTACGCAAAACATTTGATTGCTTGTTACCTCAGTATGTCAGTTTTGTTTTTATAGAACCACAAAACACAGATGTATACTACCTGCACTAAGAGAGAAGTAAGGCAAGTATTCTTCTCTCCTCTCCACTCAGTTCCATTGAGTAGTGTGTGGAGAGTGCAACACGTTTTTGTCACTCTCAACACTTTCTGCTAGAAATGCCAAGTTACAATGCACATTTTAGTAATGTTGTGTAGTTAAGAAAGAGAAATTACTGATAAATTACAAATAGATTAGAGCAGAATGGAAACAAAGAGAGGAAAGGCTGATAAAGGATGTGTCAAAGACCCACTGATGTTTCATGATGACTGCTAGTCATAGTGGTGTGACATATTTCATCTTTTCCCGCAAGTGTCACTGAGGTGCACATGCATTTAACAACCAAACATTGCATTTATTCTGATTTAATATGTTTTTGCACTGCCTGATATATGCATATGTTCCACATCCGTTGCATGAGCAACATATAATATTAGCTTTTGTTTTATTTATTAGTTAACATATAATTTTCTTTCTATCATTAAATTTAATTGAATTGTATTTTGCTCTTCACAGAGACAGCAATGCTGGTCTTGTAAAGCAGGTTTTAGCATCTCTGTACAAGAAGAATATTCAAAGGCTGACCAAAACCTTTTTAACATTGTCTTTGTCAGATGTAGCTAGTCGTGTTCAGCTCAAAGGTCCAGCAGAAGCAGAAAAATACATACTGAACATGGTAAAGCTTTTAACATGAGAATGAATCTGAGAAAAAAATTGATGATTGATTAAATATTATGTGATTTACCCAATTCTTTGATTTCTCTTAAAGATAGAAGATGGTGATATATTTGCTACAATAAACCAGAAAGATGGCATGGTTATTTTTCATGATGACCCTGAGAAATACAATAGTCCCACTATGCTGCGTCGCCTGGAAGAAGAGGTATGTTACAACCAAAACTGTTTTCAGATGCTTGGAAATGAGTTAACATAAATAAAATATAATTTTTCTATTGATTATATGCTATTTCAGTACTTCATTCATGTGGATTAATTCCACTTTTCATGAAAGTAAATATACTATTTATTGTGTTTTTATAATTAAGAATAGACAGGAAAAGTGCACCATTCCTTAATGATTCATTAACTGGTTGTTATAATAGTTCGGATTGTGTAAATGTAGATGTATATGCTTTACTTACTCATATTGGAGATGGTTATGGTCCAATGGAATTGTGTAAAATGTAAAGGAATCATAATCTTTTGGGATTTTTCATTTGTATGGATGAAAGAAAGACAAAAAAAGTTGCAGAACAAACAATAGTCTGACACTAGTATTGACGACTCACAAAAGACTGTTGATTGGGAATGGTTAAAGAAGAATGATTGAAACAGAAACTGAGGGAGGAATTTGAAAGGTGAGCTTCAAAATTGGCTAGTTTGGTGCTATTTATTATATATTTTATATAGAAAGTGGACTGAACATTAAAATACTAAGCTTTCAAGAGGAAGCAGGATAATACCCATGCTGAAACTAAGGAGCAAGCTGTTTCAATGGCATCTTATTGGCTAGTAACACAACTACAGTGCCTCCGCAAGATAATGGAGCAGATGATTCAATACAGGTTAGAGTAGTGGTTTGAATATTGTGACCTTTTCCTTAGTAATGTCTTTTTTTGCAAGAAAAGATGATGATCTCGTTCATCTAATCAGTGACATATAAACCTCCTTCCATAGAAAGACCTACCTTTTAACAATATTTCTCTGTCCAAGCAGTGCATACGATAATGCTTCACTACCAGTGCTAGCTATAAAAAAAATAGACATGTAACATGCTAAGTGCCTGTAATTTTCTCACTCTCTTTGACTACTTCTTGTCATAGAATAATGTGCAATATGACCAAGAACTAAGAGTATGAGATCGTCCCAAAGTTAGATTTTAATGGCCCTCCTGTACTTATACTAATGGCCTACATAACATATTGCCATAGAAGGTAAAAGTTCTGCAATATGTAAACTATTGTACTTGCATTTACTACTATCCAGTGGAAACTTACAGCAACAGTCTAACAACATCAAGGAGTTGTCTTGAGGAAATATTGTGAAATTTACCTTATGTGATCCACCAGGAAAGCATGGAGAATCACAGATGCATATATTTGCATGAAGAGTATTTCTCTAGAAGGCAACCAGATACTTTTCTAGGCCCAAAACAACTCTTATTGAAGTAACTATACATCTCAATGGCTATTCCCCATGGATTTAATTGTCCTATATATATAACTCCCCATGAAACAAAAATTAACCTGGAAACTGCACATAAAACACATTGCTCACAAGTATGAGGCAACTAACCAGAGCTAGGATGGGATGTGGATAGGGAATGCTTGCACAACTTTTATGCTTCATTAATTACAGTATTGATTGTTAAGAATCTGCTACAGATAGCTACTTTGCCAACCCTAACAAATGTCAGTATAAAGTGATGAGTGTGTTGAAGTAGTGTTGGTTGAAGCTCATTTAGTCTCCGACTCACCAATGATAACAGTATGACTGTGTTCATTTTCTTTTGAAATGTTGTTGTTGTTGTTGTTGTTGTTGTGGTCTTCAGTCCTGAGACTGGTTTGATGCAGCTCTCCACACTAATCTATCCTGTGCAAGCTCCTTCATCTCCAGTACCTACTGCAACCTACATCCTTCTGAATCTGCTTAGTGTATTCATCTCTTGATCTCCCTCTGCGATTTTTACCCTCCACACTGCCCTCCAATGCTAAATTTGTGATCCCTTGAGGCCTCAGGACATGTCCTACCAACCGATCCTTTCTTCTAGACAAGTTGTGCCACAAACTTCTCTTCTCCCCAATCCTATTAATACCTCCTCGTTAGTTACGTGATCCACCCACCTAATCTTCAACATTCTTCTGTAGCACCACATTTCATAAGCTTCTATTCTCTTCTTGTCCAAACTATTCATTGTCCATGTTTCACTTCCATACATGGCTACACTCCATACAAATACTTTCAGAAACGACTTTCTCACACTTAAATCTATACTCAATGTTAACAAACTTTCTCTTCTTCAGAAACGCTTTCCTTGCCACTGCCAGTCTACATTTTATATCCTCTCTACTTTGACCATCATCAGTTATTTTGCTCCCCAAATAGCAAAACTCCTTTACTACTTTAAGTGTGTCATTTCCTAATCTAATTCCCTCAGCATCACCTGATTTAATTCGACTACTTTCCATTATCTTCATTTTGCTTTTATAGATGTTCATCTTATATCCTCCTTTCAAGATACTGTCCATTCTGTTCAACTGCTCTTCCATGTCCTTTGCTGTCTCTGACAGAATTAAAATGTTGCCGGAAAACCTCAACGTTTTTATTCCTTCTCAATGGATTTTAATTCCTACTCGAAATTTTTCTTTTGCTTCCTTGGCTGCTTGCTCAGTATACACATTGAATAACATCAGAGATAGGCTACAAACCTGTCTCACTTCCTTCCCAACCACTGCTTCCCTCTCATGTCCCTCGACTCTTATAACTGCCATCTGCTTTCTGTACAAATTGTAAATAGCCTTTCACTCCCTGTATTTTACCCCTGCCACCTTTAGAATTTGAAAGGGAGTATTCCAGTCAGCATTGTCAAAGGCTTTCTCTAAGTGTACAAATGCTATAAATGTAGGTTTCCCATTCTTTAATCTTTCTTCTAAGATAAGTGTTCCAACATTTCTACGGAATCCAAACTGATCTTCCCCAAGGTCGGCTTCTACCAGTTTTTCCATTGGTCTGTAAATAATTCGTGTTATTATTTTGCAGCTGTGACTTATTAAACTGATAGTTCGGTAATTTTCACATCTGTCAACACCTGTCTTTTTTGGGATTGGAATTATTATATTATTCTTGAAGTCTGAGGGTATTTCGCCTGTCTCATAGATCATGCTCACCAGATGGTAGAGTTTTGTCAGGACTGTCTCTCCCAAGGCCGTCAGTAGTTCTAATGGAATGTTGTCTACTCTGGGGGCCTTGTTTTGACTCGGGTCTTTCAGTGCTCTGTCAAACTCTTAACGTAGTATCGTATCTCCCATTTCATCTTCATCTACATCCTCTTCCATTTCCATAATATTGTCCTCAAGTGCATCACCCTTGTATAGACCCTCTATATACTCCTTCCACCTTTCTGCTTTCCCCTCTTTGCTTAGAACTGGGTTTCCATCGTAGCTCTTGATATTCGTACAAGTGGCTCTTTTTTTCTCCAAACGTCTCTTTAATTTTCCTGTAGGCAGTATCTATATTACCCCTCGTGAGATAAGCCTCTACATTCTTACATTTGTCCTCTAGCCATCCCTGCTTAGCCATTTTGCACTTCCTGTCAATCTCATTTTTGAGACGTCTGTATTCCTTTTTGCCTGCATTTTTATATTTTCTCCTTTCATCAATTAAATTCAATATTTCTTCTGTTACCCAAGGATTTCTACTAGCCCTCGTCTCTTTACCTACTTGATCCTCTTCTGCCTTCACTACTTCATCCCTCAGAGCTACCCTTTCATCTTCTACTGTATTTCTTTCCCCCATCCCTGTCAATTGCTCCCTTAAGCTGTCCCTGAAACTCTGTACAACCTCTGGTTTAGTCAGTTTATCCAGGTCCCATCTCCTTAAATTCGCACCTCTTTGCAATTTCTTCAGTTTTAATCTACAGTTCATAACCAATACATTGTGGTCAGAGTCCACATCTGCCCCTGGAAATGTCCTACAATTTAAAACCTGGTTTCTAAATCTCTGTCTTACCATTATATAATCTATCTGAAACCTGTCAGTATCTCCAGGATTCTACCATGTATACAACCTTCTTTTTATGATTCTTAAACCAAGTGTTAGCTATGATTAAGCTATGCTCTGTGCAGAATTCTACCAGACAGCTTCCTCTTTCATTTCTTAGGCCCAATCCATATTCACCTACTATGTTTCCATCTCTCCCTTTTCCTACTGTCGAATTCCAGTCACCCATGACTATTAAATTTTCGTCTCCCTTCACTACCTGAATAATTTCTTTTATCTCATCATACGTTTCTTCAATTTCTTTGTCATCTGCAGAGCTCGTTGGCATATAAACTTGTACTACTGTGGTAGGCATGGGCTTCGTGTCTATCTTGGCCACTATAATATGTTCACTATGCTGTTTGTAGTAGCTTACACTCACTCCTATTTTTTTATTCATTATTAAACCTAATCCTGCATTACCCCTATTTGACTTTGTATTTATAACCCTATATTCACCTGACCAGAAGTCTTGTTCCTCCTGCCACCGAACTTCACTAATTCCCACTATATCTAACCTTAACCTATCCATTTCCCTTTTTAAATTTTCTAATCTACCTGCCCGATTAAGGGATCTGACATTCGACGCTCCGATGCGTAGAATGCCATTTTTTTCCCCCCCTGATAAAGATGTCCTCTTGAGTAGTCCCCGCCCGGAGATCCGAATGGGGGACTATTTTACCTCCAGAGTATTTTACCCAAGAGGACGCCATCATCATTTAACCATGCATTAAAGCTGCATGCCCTCGGGAAAAATTGTGGAAGTAGTTTCCCCTTGCTTTCAGCTGTTCGCAGTACCAGCACAGCAAGGCCGTTTTGGTTAGTGTTACAAGGCCAGCTCAGTCAATCATCCAGACTGTTGCCCCTGCAACTACTGAAAAGGCTGCTGCCCCTCTTCAGGAACCACACATTTGTCTGGCCTCTCAACAGATACCACTCCGTTGTGGTTGCACCTATGGTACGGCTATCTGTATCGTTGAGGCACGCAAGCCTTCCCACCAACGGCAAGGTCCGTGGTTCATGGGGGGAGGTTTGAAATGATATCAAATGAAAAATCCAAGCAAACTGATCCAGTTGCTCATGTGACTATAAAATGCTTAACTGGGCATTTGTCAGTCGCTATGACTCTTCCACCATAGTAGAAGTGCACTTAGATACTCAGAGGCTATACAGGAAGATTATGAGGCTATCGTGACTTTTAACACACTGTAGTCAATCAAATTATTCCTAGCCAAAGTAACAACTGGCATTCTTTTCATGACTGGTACCCAATTACATGAAAAATTTTGGAGAAGTTTTAAAGAGAGCATCACAAATAAATCCATTAGCACACTGATGGCTCATAAATTAATGACTCCATTGGAAATATGCTCTTCATTCGAAGTTT
Organism: Schistocerca gregaria; assembly: GCF_023897955.1. Lineage (NCBI taxonomy): Eukaryota > Metazoa > Arthropoda > Insecta > Orthoptera > Acrididae > Schistocerca > Schistocerca gregaria. Next base: position 373,637,434 of record NC_064922.1, read on the forward strand.
GCTGAAGATTGTTTTATACAAATTACGAACAGAGAAAAGTATCACAATTGCAGTACTCATGACCACACTACAATTTGGGTCATGTAGAAAGTCAGCAAAATTTTCAGTCGTTCTGCGCATCCACCTCCATTAACTGTTAGCAGTTAGTAAAATTAGTTCTCTTTCCGAACAGCTATCCACAAGTTACAATCAGACTGCAACAACCACGTCCCTCGTGCTGTGCTATCATCATACTTCACAACAGTGAAGTTTCATTCACAGTGTGACTAAATTATTCATTCAGATGTAGAGGTTACTTTTTTGTAGCAATATAGCTGTGCATGTGTATCTGTAAATGTTTTAGTGCAATTTCCAAATAAATATGTCAGGTGGTGGCAATAAAGGTGAAGTGCCTCATAAGCAGGCAAGGAGGTTTATTTACCACATTTATAACTTCTTCAAATGTGTTTATATAAGTGAGACTCATATCTTTGGCATTTTGAAGATATGAGAACAAACTGCAGAAGCATGCATTGACAAGAGAACCGTACAGAGAATAATAAACAAAAGTGTAAGAGCCATAGAAACCTCAGGAAAACTTAATACTGTGTCGTCTGGAAAGCATTGAAATCACAAGAAACCTTTAACACAAATGGATGGTTTGGACAACAATATTTTAAAGCACTTCGTGTTTGAAATGGATATAGGTAGTGAATTACCCAACATCACAGAAACGTGTTACAATTATGCATGAGACCGAGTGAGGTGGTGCAGTGGTAAGGCACTGGACTCGCATTCGGGAGGACGACAGTTCAATCCTGCACCCGGCCATCCTGATTTAGGTTTTCCATGATTTCCCTAAATCACTGCAGGCAAATCCCGGGATGGTTCCTCTGAAAGGGCACGGCCGACTTCTTTCCCCATCCTCCCGTACACCGATGAGACCGATGACCACGCTGTCTGGTCTCCTTCCCCAAACAACCAACCAACCAACCAATTATGCATGAGAAAACTGACTTCAAAGGTAGCACCTTGTCATTGCATAGAATTCTAAAAGAATTAAAAAGCGAATTTTTAAATGCAAGAAGTTATGTAGGTGCAGCACATACCATATCCCTTATAAACATACATGATGCAAGAGGAGGAGGTAGTTCAACAGTACATTACCTTGATGAAACATGGGTGAATCAGAATCATTCCGTGAATAGCTGCTGGAAATGAATGAGTGTACTATTGGTTTCAAGGCTCCCATAGGAAAAGATTCTAAGGTCATTATTCCATGTGTTGGCAGTTCTTCTGGTTTTGTTCCTGAGACTAAACTTGTATTTAGATGCAAGAAAAAACAGCAATGACTACCATTCAAAAATGAATATGCCAGTTATAATTCAAGTGTTACATAGAAAATACCAAGTACAAACACTACGAATGCAGATATTGTGCTCCAGTTTAAAAATTAAAAATATTCTGCACAATGTAAGCCAGACTCATGCTAGACTCCTGTCACTCATTAGTTTACATGAGAAATGCGAAATAATGTACAAGTTTGACTTTCTTGCAGTTGCATGTGGTCTAACAGTTGTGCGTTTACCAACATATAACTGTCAGTATAATTCAGCAGAATTACTTTTGGCACGGGTTAAGGGATATGTACTGGGAAAAAAAAAACCAAAGCATTGAAGATAACAGACACTGAAACCCTTGTGCATGAAGGAATAGGCAGCATCAAGCTTCAACGTAGGCACACTGTGTGTGACGCACTGAAAAGCTTCTGTGATATGGAGGTAAAGATGGGTATGAGACTTAAACCTATCATCCTAAATTTACTATCAGATGTCTCGGACATGGGCTCAGATAGCAATGACAATTATTAATGATATAGACTTTGGAACAAAGTAAAGTACTAATATTTCTTGGTTTCAAAGGCCTGTGGTTTAAACAAGATGTTTGTCAACATTTCAATTGCATACATAGTATATGAGAACTTCGTAGCATTTATTGATTAGAAATTTGTATCTTATGAAGCATGCAGGATATAATGTTCAACGTATTGCCCAGAGAGAAGTTAAGCTTTTCCCACCATGTTGTATGCTCTTAATTACTCATGAGAATGCCGCCGGATAAATTCGTTAAAAACTTCAATATTTCGAATGTAAACCTGTGTCAGTTTCAAGCCACAAATTCTAATTATTTGGAGAAGATTGGTAATTTTTGCTTGTTCAATGGATCATAAATGCCGTCTCTCACTGTAATATCAAATGAGTTATTTTACACTCATAACACCCATTGACAGCGAAAAATATGACAATATACTGACAATTGTTATGATGATCTTTTGCATCGGTCTTTACTACTTGTAATTCATCTTTATGAAGAGTGATTTACATTTAACTGTAGTCAAACACATCCACATACATGCACTATACACATTTTTAAGAAAATATGTGAAGTAGAAGCATTTGACACGTTGGTTTAAGTTTGAAGTTGATTCTGTTGTGTATTACATTTTTACATATAATACAGTCCATAATGCAATAAATGACAACAGTAGCAATCAGTTTCAATGATCTTCTTGCTAGACAATCTTCATTTTGAGAAAGATTGTTCTTGACTTCTTTACAAAGCTGTATCAGCTGTTGTCGCCCTCTGACGTCATGCGGACTGTTGCTGTGGAGCATTGAACACAATGGTAAGAGGTGAAGTAAGATTTCTCACATGTAGGTGATTGATTGAAATTGGTTTTCAAATCTATTATTCCTCTCAGAGATTTGAGTGTATAATACAGTGTATCATAGGCAGATGAAACTGATTGTTTTCTGCAGCAACACAGTTCAGCAATGCAGACGTCGTTTGCCCAATCTGTGGCGCCGTGCCTGAGCTGACCTCATCCCCTCCACATTTCCCTGTTGCTCCACTTCTAGGCACAGAGGCACCGCAGGTTATAGAAGCACTATCTGTCTACTCACAGATGACATTGACTTCTTATGTTATTCTCAGTGAGTGAAATTCTGCACTAAAAGCTGTGAAAAACTTAAGTATGAGTAAGACAGATGACACTGTTGCATAAAAAATCATTGAAGTGCTGGTATCAATGCAAGAAGAAGACAAATCTTTACTTAGGTGAGCTCACATAGTTATATTAGGTGTTACTAACAATACTGCAGTTGTTGACTGACTAGTTAAAGAAGCTACTGTAGCATGGGTGTAACTTTAGCTGAAATCTGAAGTGTAGATTAAATATTTGTACTATTTAGAGCTATGACTGGGGATTGTGTGCCCAATGATAAACACATTTTTACCTCACACAGGTTGATGACAGGCAAAATTGATTGTCAAGTGACACTAGTGCTAAGCGAGTAAAATGTCAGTTGACTTTGAGTTAGGAGTCATTAAGTCCAGGCATAGGCATGAGCTACACCTCGTGTTGTACCAGCTGAGTGAGTCCCCACAGATATGGGTTGACCCTCAGCAAAACTGTACTGATTAATGACAAATGATATTTCCTGACAAATGTTTTATAACAGTTTACAGAGTGCCATATATTTTTGCGTTCACGCCAACTGCACCAGTCACAAACTGGATTGCAGTGAGGATTGTGTGTGTTCACCATTGTTATAACATGTGATGTAATACCAAGAGTTCTGACCCATGTTGAGATAAACAGTAACTAGAAGTGTCAGATGAAGGTAGTGTTTGCCTCAAAATTGTATAATTAATATATTAGTCAAACAATGTAAAATATCTTGGTGTTAGTTGTTGCAAAAACCATTTATCTTTCTGTTGAGCATTGTTGAGCAGCCGCGTCCTGATTAGAAAAAACTCCCAAAGCAGCTAAATCCAATCAACACCAAAATTAAAGTTAAGCTGCTACTTTGGTTAGTAGCAAATGACGTCTTACTAATTGGGAGTGTGTCATTTGTCAATGAGGATTGGAGCAAGCAAGACGTAAAGGCAAGAGCTCTGCATAATGAATGCAAAGGTTCCTCAGTCCACAAAACTCATGCACATAGGTGCCTGGCTTCATTAATAGTGGACTTTAATTTTACTGTGGACTTTTCTGAACACTTCTGGACAGCTTACACGTCATAGCAGCTCTCAAGTAAAATAAAGACGCAGACCGTATCTGATCACTGATCTCTTCAAACACAGAGTGTCTCTCCTAAGAGTTGTTGGGTGCGCTTTCTCTGATGTTTTGGCAGATATTTGCAATTTTGTTTCCACAATGTGCAGGTGTAGTTGGCCCAAACAAATGCTACTCATCATGTTTCATGTGACACCCAGTCTCAACAGAAAGCATTAGTTTGTTTCCCATTATAAACAAAATTGTTTTTAAAGTGGGTATATTGCATGCTACTTTGATAGAGTTATCCAAAATTAGTCTTGTGTGACATTCAATGTTGATTAACAGGGACAATAAAATAAGGAGAATAACTCGCACTTTGTCAGCAACTGAGTAGCGCTGCTGCCTGATGGTGACAGACTATGTGGGGCATGGTGGCACATAATTCAGTGCTGAAGTACTAATTATTCTTCTTGTTTCACCATTTCTTTTAGTACATATGAGTAAAATTAATATTGTACTAGACTAATTTGGGACTGCTCTGTTGAATGGGCATGTAAAATTCTACTTAAAAGTAATTTTGTTTGTGACAGGAAGCAGACTGACACTTTCAATTGACACTGAGAGACACATGGAAAATGTGATGAGCAGTATTAGCTGGGCTGACTCCACCTACACATTGGAAAAATGAAATTGCCAATATCTGTCTCTTACGAGAGACACTGTATACTTAAAGTGGATACATCCTCATTTTAAACCAATAAAATGTACTCATTTATGTAAAAGTATATGACAGCAGTAACAATCTGTATCTAATTAAAGTGTTACTATCTTTATGAGTAAGGAGATTGTATGATGCAAGCTAAAGCCCAATCAGTGAAGCAAAATAAGACTAGTGCTCTTATAACAAGGCAGTCTGTTAGAACAGAAATCAAAAATGACTGGCGCGACAATTATAAGCATGAACAATTGCTGAGATGATTCATACAAAATGAAGAGGAAGATTTTATTGTAGGGTTGCCGGAGACAAAAATTAAAAACTTTCTGTAAGGTGAAAATATGTGGGGCTGGAGAAAAAAAAGTCAAAGAAGTGGTAATGAGAAACGAAGTGTAGAAATTACAAGGTTATTTAGTAAATGAGGGGTAAAAAGTAGGAAAAAGTTGAATGATAAGCGACATTTATTGATACAGGTGCCAGAAACCATGCATGTATTGGAGAGCCATGACAGCACACATGGAGCTCTCAAGTAATCTTGTACTAATCAGAAACTTTAAATTATCTCAGTTATGTGGGTTATGAAAAGCATTTGAGGCTCAAGTATGTTCAAAATGAAGTGAGGAAAGGTTATCCACTAAATATCAATTGTAACTAAGAGTGGGTAAATATGATTTGATAGAAATGGAACACATTGGCATGATCAGCCTCAAAGTAGCATTTAACACCAAAAACAGGCTGTGGCCGAGAAAATAACTTGTAATATCATAAGCAATATGTTGCATTTATTTCTTTGTGTTTGTTAGAAACATTTAGAGTTTACAGCAAAAAAAAAAAAGAAATGAAATGAAAAAAGGAGCATAGACTGAAGGGTACTACAGATAAAAGATATCTGTTATGATACAGTTAATAAAATGTTTGAAGTATTTGTACTAAGCCTGAATTACAGAATGGTAGAAGTCACTGAGGAAACACAAAATACTACAAAATGACCATCGGAAAGAAAGGATAGTGTAGAAATAAAAAAAAAATTAAGGTAACACATACATGTGGGTTATGAGAGACTGAGACTCTGTGGGAGAATAGGTTGTTGATAATATAAGGTTAGTGTGGAGGAAGATAAATAATAAGTAGCTGGAAACAAGTAAGATGAAGTTCCATGAAAATCTCAATTAGTTAGATATAATAAGAAAATGTAATTGACAGTAATAACAGAAAAAATGCTAAAATTTAACCAACAGATGAAGCAATTCCTTGGTACTTGTGTAAGATGAGAATGATCTATTCAGGGGCTGGCATTGAGATTGCAAAAAATTGTCTATAAGCAGTGGAGACCATCAACTCAATGGAGCAAAGGATGTTCTCGTTTATATTTCAAGTAAATCACTTATTCAGTTTCTCCCATGATTTTGCTTGTGACCTATGCAAATGAGCTTCATACTGTCTGCCCTTATTTATGAATTCAGTATCTACTCTTTTTTTTTGCAAGTCCGGCACATTTGAACAGTGCTCTAGAATGTCTGCCTAAGTGTTTTATAATTAACTGGCTGTGTTACCTGACTTTGCTCAGGGAATTAATATGGGATTGTGTGTTAGTTGGAATAAAAGGTAAACTTTAAAGTATAAGAGGTAAAAAAATTATTGGGAACATATTCTAACTATTTACAGTACTTGTTTATAAACAACATTTTTTGCTTTGTTATCTGGGGTATGTTTGTACAAATTTTTTGAATTTGCTACTCGAGAGGGAGCTATGTACAGTTGACTGTGAGAGAAGCAGGAGTCTTTGTGGTTGATCTTGCAATAGTTTGAAGCTTGTTATTCCAGTTTTTGTTAATTTTAAAACTGTAGGCTAATTTGATTGGAAATTGCAGTCTTTTTAAAATGGAATGGCAATCCAGTAGTGAACAGTGGTATTCTGGGGATAAATAGTGTGCGTCCTTTGTACTTTTCAGTCATAAGTTCGGCTTTGATGATGATATTCAATAGCTGTTTGACAATCATCCTTGTTCCATTACATAGTTTTGGTGAGTTGATATTTCTGAGGAGTATGATCGGAGATCTAATTTCAAGTCAAAGGCAGTGTAATGGCGTTCCTGATACTTGCAAAGAGTTTAGAAATTCTTTAGGGAAGTTCACACTTTCTTCAACATTTACCATTGTGTTGATCAATTTGTATGTTCTCTCTTCACTGGGAATTTTTTTTAATATTAAAGTTGTTATCATTGACATTATTTTTTTAGTTGCCAAAATTGCCCTTTCAAATAGCCAGTCCAGATTGGTATAGTTATGAACAATGTTTAGATAAATTGGCCAATGAGTTCATTCTCAGCAGTGGCTATATTTCAGAAATCACTGTTGTGCTTAATGAGGCCAGTCGTCTGGTCAGTATGTGCCTTTGCCTATTTGTAAAAGTTATTGAACAAAATGTGGTGTTGTTTTGTCTTTCAGTAATTCAACTCTTACAGTTTTTGTTGGTCGCTGTGTTTGTATGTGTGGCCAGAGATGTGATTATTTTTTAAAGCATGCATTGATCTTGTCTGCTGGTGTTGACTTGTGGATTACGGGAAGTGTTTGTTGAAAATTTCCTAAGAATATGAGTACAGCTCCTTCCATCACTTCGGAGTTTCCTCACAAGTCTTCTAATGTCCTGTGCACAACTTCAAGTGATTTTTTTGTGTGCCACTCTGCATTCATCCCAGAAGATATTTTAGTGTGCTTTAGAAGTTCACATCATCCAGGTGCTCTTGAGATTACTTACCAGGAATTGTTCTTCAACTGTATTCAATGGAAGTTGCAGGGCAGAATGGGTAGTTCATCATCTTTTCATAAATGTGGCTGTAATACCAGACGATGCCATTACACGTGGAATGTGTTTAGAACGTATTACCACCAGCAATAGATTTATTAGAAATGATTTTCCTGGTGCCGCCGGATGCTTCCAAGCAAATAACTCTGCCAGTTTCGTTGTCAATTTGGTCCATGATAACATTGTAAATTTTCTTTTGATTGTCATTGAGGAGTGGTTTGTTGTGAGCAATGTTTTGAAGTACTTCATTCATGTTGTAGCATTTTTCCTTTGTATTTTCATAGTTTAACACACTGATAGAATCGTTTCATGGTGACTGCATCCCAAGTTGTACTAAGATCTATTGCTTAATATTTATGCAATCATTTTTATGTTAATAATTGGCAACCAATGCTGTACAATTGCAATAAAGTCATGAGATGTTCAATTGACTCTTTTATTAGAACATAATGCGTTTTAGGATTACACCCATCTTCAGTCCTCACAAACTTCAACTCCTTCCTAACCAAGCAGGCGTACAGCCTTGACAACTCAAAGAGTGTGTCAAATAACATATGACTATAACTGCCACACAAGCAGTCTCGAAGCTCTGCCTGGTTGGTTAGGAAGAAGTTGAAATTTGTGATGTCTGAAAATGGGTGTAATCCTGAAATGCGTAACATGTTCTAATAAAAGAGTCAATTGAACATCTCATGACTTTATTGCGATTGTACAGCATTGGTTGCCAATTATAAACAAGTGTTTCATTGAAGATGCCATTGTTGAATTCGATGGTCAGTTCAGGATGAGCTTGTCAGATTTGGTGCAGTATGTCATCAGTTGCACTCTCTTTGAAGGAGTCCCATAGCTGTTTTGGAGTCTATGGGTTACAAGTTGCTAGAATTATGGCGAATAAGTCTCTCATTTGTTTAGCTGAGGCTGTGAGTGAGGCTTCTTGTGGTAATAATTCCCAGTGGTTGTAATTTTACAGTAGTCTTAAGCATTGGCATGCTTCTCTGTAGGCCCGTCAGCAGTCTTGAGATCTGTGAAACCTGTTGATCCCGTTATTTCTTGTAGCAACATCTGGAGATAGAAAAATTTGGCATTCAGACATATGGTGTATACTCAGCGTAGAGTACCTGTTTTCATGAGTCCTGAATGATGTGGAATTCTTTGTTGTGTTCCACATGTAATAGATATGGACGTCGACAAATAGTAATGTTTTTGTGAATGGATACATTTGGCACAGTTGGTAAAAAGCTGTTAATATTGTGTTCTGAGGTGGTTCACTTGTGGTGTTTCTGACAGTGTTTTTTGTAAAGTTAATTCTCTGTCCATTTTCCAAATATACTGCTAGATGTTGCACAGTTGGTTTGCTTTTGTAGTATGGGAGAGGCAAAAATCTGCTGTGCTGCTTCATTACTGTTTGTGTATCTTCCAGTTTGGTACATGAGGGTCTCGTCATTTCTGTTTACTTGTTCACTGTCTTTGGCTGTTCGAAATAAGCTATATCAGTACCTTTGTTCATATAGCTGCTGACATATTTGATGGATTTCAGAGAATTGCAGTATTCTATGTTTGTGTGTGCTTGAAACATTTTGGAAAGTAGTGTGTTGTATAGTACTAACCACTGATTACCTATTTCCAGTTCGTCCCTGCTTCATATTTGTATTTTTGCTGTGAAGCCACTGTGTTTGGGTGATCGTTTTCTGTATTTGGGATAGCCATCAACTCTGGTTTGTGTGGCGTCCAAGTGTAGTTTTGGGTATTTATTAGTACATTTTCCATCACTCATACAGGGTGAATTGAAGTTTAATGGCCAGCATGGTCCGTGAATCACGTTTTTTGCTATTATGTTGTACAGTTCCAGATCTTCTTGTGGATTGGGAAATTCAGCTTGGACGATTTTGTCCATATCCATGGAATGAATTCTATCGTGTAGCATGTAGCCATATGAGATTGTATCAGTGAGGCACTCCTCATTTTTGCCGTACAATTGTGTAAAACCAGCATCTAACGGTTCCAAAGATGTGGTATTTTATGATGACTTCAGTAACTCTCATTTGTTTTTGTCAGAAAACTCAGGCTATTACGTCATATCGTGCATGGGGGCTTGTCCATATCTTACTTATTCTTTGATTTCTGGCCACGACTAGTTGCATGTGAATGTTATGAAGAAGTCAGAGTGTCCATATTTTCTTATGTATGTCATGGCATCTTGAGTGTGTTCGTGCATGTGTCTCAGACTTCATATGTACATTGAGGATAAGGTTACCATAGTTCCAATGTCATCGGTGTTTGTGTCGCTTATGATTGTGTTTTGAAGGTTAATGTATCCTTCTGTGTGCAGTTTCTTTTGATTCAGTCTTATGTAAAGCATCCATTCCGTTTCTGTATTTGCTTACTTATAGACCGGGAATTGTTGGAATAAACAGCAAGTGTTGAGAATGTTTCAGTGTGTGTCGTCATTAAGCAGTGAGCATAGAACCCCTAGGAAGTGACTTCTTCATTTGTTTCTACACTTGCTTAGGGTTGGATTTGTTTCGCATTACAGTGATATCTGTCCCCTCTGTGCAGAAATATTAATGGATATCAGAGGGCATCATAAGAACAGTGTGTCTCCGCACTGCATTGTAGTCCTTCTCTTCTTCGTTGTACAGTTATGTCATTTCTTGTGTTTTCATTGTCCACAATTATGATGATGACTTAATCTATCTGAGTGCATTAAATCAGCTTTCGTGTTCTCCTTGTGGTCTTTTGTTGGCTCGAATTATAATTTTATAGTCATCAGAAATCATTCAGTCTAGTGCTGTTTAGAATATGTGAATCAGCTGATTGTATTTCTATAAGATCCTCTGTGCATCTCAGACTATTACTCGTCTCAATCCAGTTATATTTGTTCATTGTTGACCAATTCCTGTTTCTTCATTTCCGATGAAATATACCAGGAGAAATTTATGGTCTTCATTGGGTAGTGGTAGTAATGATCCAGTGTGATAGATTTGTCGTTTGATGGGGAAAAAATGGGTTTTATCTCTGTTATTGATGATTGATATGACTCTGAAAACAATCACCTGGAAGCAGGCATTGTATGCTTTTATCTTCTGAAGAAAGTGTTTTGATTCTGGAGTTTCCCCTGTCATGTAATGTAAAAATCTGCGGTGGAGTTTCTGGTGGTGGTAACCGAATCTTTCCATTCATGCAACAGAATTCTCTACTGAATTTTTTCTCGTTGCAAAATTGGCAGATGTTATCTATTTTTTTGATTACAGTGTGTTTGTGTTTGTTACATTCTTTTGTCAGGCCATAGCGGGATGCTTCATTTGTTAGGTTGTTCTGTTTCCTTTTTTTCATCCTTGCTTTTCATTGGGTGATATTTTCATGGCTAGTTTGAGTTTGATGTCATTTATTATAAGATGGTATTGCAATTCTTGATGCTTCAGTCCATTCATTTCATTGTTTTGCAGTTTCTCTGATTCTCACAGTGCTCATTCTCAACCATTGGAAACTGAAACATGCTTTGCGCTCTTTGGCTGTTTCATTTTTTTCACTGTTCCTTTTGTTTTCACTGTTTTTGCTTCAGAACTGGTAAGATCTCCTCATTTTCATTATCTAAAATATAAATCAGATTACCTTTTTGTTAACAAATATTTTAAGTAGACTTTAAACATTTTATTTTCAATTTATATTCAAACACTGCATCATTTTGTCTAATCACACTTCACTGTTTGTGTTAACACACTGCACTACTTTTTCGGTTCCTAACTTTGTCACTGATAAGAAACTGACATTCGAGCCCACGAATACCAATGCATAGCCTCACCAGTGGTGAATTTCAGAACATACCAAAAAGGCTTTGAATGGTCCACAATCTTCCAGAACACTTCAAAACATTCGGAAGTGTTCGGTAACATCCACAATGATATGGGATGTTCCTGAACATTCTGGAGCCTTCCCGAATGTTCCAGACTATTTCCGAAGATTTCAGAACATCCCAGATCATTGTGGAATGTTCTATAATGTTGTGGAATGCTCTCAAATATATCTCCTATGTAGAGTGATTGTATTTCCCTTGTATTCTACTTATAAACTGATATCTTCCATCTAGTTTACCTACAAGTAAGCCTGTGCTATCATTTCATTTCATATCTCTACAAATTTTTACACCCCGGTATTTGTATAAGTTGACCAATTCCAATTGTGACTTATGATATTGCACTCATTGGATACTACGTGTTTTTCATTTTGTGAAGTTAACCATTTTACATTTCTGAACATTTACAGTAAGTTGCCAGTCTTTGCACTGCTTTAAAATATTATCAATATCTGATTGAATATTTGTGCAGCTTTTTTCAAATAACTGTTTCATTTTAGATAAATGCATCATGTGCGGAAAGTCTGAGGTTGTTATTGTTTGCAAGCTCATTAATATGCAACATAAACAGCACTCACTCACCTGTAGCATGCCTAAAGTTACTTCCACACTCAGTGACTCTCCACCGAAGACAAAATGGTGCATCCTCCATACTAAGAAAACCTAAATTCAGTCGAAAATTTCATGAGATAGTTTCAGTAATAAGTGTAAGTATGGTACTTGATCCACAGGCATTCTCAATGTATTGGGTTTAACATGGTCAATGTTTCTGAAATCCATGTCAGATGACAAGGAGGAAGTAATTCTGTTTGTGATATCTCATTCCACATCTACGTATATACGTGATATCTCATTCCACATCTACGTATATACTCTACTAGCCACCAAGCGATGGGTGGCGGAGGGCACAATTCGCGCCAAGTCGTATCCCCCTCCCGTCTGTTCCACTCACGGATCGTGCGAGGGAAAAACGGCTGTTTGAATGCCTCAGTATGAGCTCTAATTTCCATTATCTTTTAATGGTGATTATTGCGCAATTTGAAATATGGTGGTAATAATATATGCTCAACATCCTCAGTGAAGATTAAATTTCGGAATTTAGAGAGCAGCCACTTTCGTTTAGCGTGCCGTTTATCTGCAAGTGTGTCCCACTTCAAACTTTCTATGAGATTTGTAATGCTCTCGCAATGGCTAAATGTACCAGTCACGAATCTTGCCGCTCTTCTTTGGGCCTTCTCAATCTCTTGAATCAGACCCAACTAGTAAGGGTTCCATACAAATGAACAATACTCTAAGACTGGATGAAATAACTTATTGTAAGCTATTTTCTTTGTTGAAGGACTGCATCGCTTCAGGATTCTACCAATAAACCACAATCTAGAGTTTGCCTTGCCTGTTTCTTGTGTAATCTGATCATTCCATTTGAGATCATTTCGAATAGTCACGTCCAGATACTTGACGGATGATACCGCTCCCAAAGACTGTGCATTTATTTTGTGCTCGTTCAGTAATGGGGATTTTTGCCTTGTTATATGCAGTAGGTTACACTTACTAATATTGAGTGATAACTGCCAGTCATTACACGACACATTTATTTTCTGCAAATCCTCATTGATTTGTTCACAACTTTTGTGTGATACTACTTTCCTGTAGACTACAGCATCATCGGCGAACAGTCTAATGCCGCTGTCAATACCATCGACCAGATTCGTTTTTGTAAATCGTGAAAAGCAGTGGACCTATTACCCTGCCTTGGGGCACACCTGAAGTTTCTGTTGAAGTCACCCCGTTCAGACATACTGTTCCCTGTCTGTTAGAAAACTTTCTATCAACCGCATATGTCATCAGATAGACCGTAAGTGCGCGCTTTTTGGAGCAAGCAACAGTGCAGAGCTGAGTCGAACGCCTTTCGAAAGTCAAGAAATATGGCATCAACCTGGGAGCCAGTATCTAGAGCCTGTTATATATCATGCATAAAGAGGGCCAGCTGTGTCTCGCATGACCACTGTTTCCTAAAACCGTGCTGGTTTCTGCAAATGAGCTTCTCAGAGCCTAGAAAGATCATTATGTCTGAACCCAAAATATGTTCCATGATTCTACAACAAATTGATATCAGTGAAATTGGTCCGTAATTATGTGCATCTGATTTTCTACCCTTTTTATAGATTGCTATGACCTGGGCCTTCTTCCAGTCCCGTGGAACTTTCCGCTGTTCCTATGATCTCTGAGATCTCTGGTAGATAATGGATAAGAATGGTGCTACATTTGTAGCATAGTCAACATAAAATCTTAGGGGGATAGCGTCTGGGCCAGATTCCATCCTGACATCTAAGGATCTTACCTGTTTTACAATCCCATATACACTAAACACTATGTCAGCCATCCTTGCATTTGTTTGATAATTGAAAGGGGGAATGGTGCTGCAGTCCTCTACCATAAACGAGTGTTTGAAAGCTAGGTTTAGGGTTTCGGCCTTCTGTTTATCACCATCAGTTACATTATCCATACTGTCAGCAAGAGGAGGTATTGAATTATTTGTAGTGTTCATAGATTTTACGTACGACCCAAATTTTTTGGGTTTATTTTTAGAATCTGAAGATAAAATATTGCATTCAAATTCATTAAAAAAATCTCTCATTGTCTTTCTGACAGCTGCTTTCATTTTGCATAATTTCTGTTTGTCAGCGGGCCAGTGACTGCGTTTAAAACGACTGTGCAAAATTCTCTGCTTCATCAGCAACTTCCTAATATGTTTGGTGTACCAAGATGTATCCTTTCCCTCCCCTATATTTTTGCTAGGCTCATACTTATCTAGTAGCACATGGTGGACAATACCTTTAAATTCCGACCAAAGATGCTCAATATCTTTGTGTTCCGCGGTGAATGCTTGGACTGACTATGAAGATATTCATTAATGACACTTGTATTTGTATTTGACACATATAACTAATGGATAATTTGGATATTTACTTCCTATGTACTCAAGACTTTCCCCGAAACGTTCTGCGACATTTGTTGTGGATGCTGGTGGTCCATAAAAACATCCTCATACAATGGTCAATCCTTGTCTGATTGACAGCTTTATCCAGACTATTTCACAGTCCGACCCAGTATTGATCTCAACTGTGTTTAAACAGCTTTTAACTGCAATGAATACACCACCTCCCATAGGATCAGTCATATCCTTCCTAAACATTGTCCAATCCGAGTTCAAAAATTCACTGCTTTTTATGTCTGGTTTCAACCAGTTTTCGATATCTAATACGATATTGGCATTACTACTGTTTATTTCGCGGAGTAACTCAGGGATCTTGATACAAACACTTCAACAATTTACTAACATGAGATTTAGCATATTTAAATCATTTGTAATGACCTGTTTAGAAGAACTAACAATTTTTACAGTTGGCACACCCACATCTGTGTCATGAACTGGTAATTTTTCAGGCCAACGGTTTGTTTCCCGTGGGGAAACCTAATCTAAAAAACCCTCATGTGCGCGCCGCAAGTACAGTGTTAACCATGTAGGCACCCCTAATTTATCGAGGGGCGTCCTACTACCTTCCACCCCCACAGTGTAGGTCAAGGAATCTACAACCATTTTCGTCACAGAGTCAATGTAGCCTCTGGTTTAGATTCTCCACTCGACTCCAAACCATATGACCCCAGTCCACCCTGGATACAATGCTGCAGATCGTAAGCTTGGCTTCCACTTCTCAAGAGATGGAGGTTGACTTTGCCAGTTTAGCCAGCCACCGAAAGGGCCCAAGGATTTCCTTGGAACCCCGACGATAGGCATCGTTGGTGCCGACATGTGCAACAATCTGCAGCTGGCTGCACCCCGCACGCTTGATAGCTGCCGGAAGAGCCTCTTCCACATCCCGGAGTATTGTGCCCTGAATTAATTGATAATATCGTGTATTTAACATCAGTTAAGAATGTAAACAAAGATTTGCGTACATGCGGAACTGTCCTAAACAGAAACTTTTCTTATCTTATTGAGACGCAAATAAAAACTGAAACCTTCAATTTATCATGTCTATCTGACACTAAAGCACGTAAATACTATAGAATAGACAGCAAAAACAATTAATTACTAGCTGAATTACTTATCTTGTAACACAGCAAGTGAAAAGTGCTGTTTGAGTTCAGAATATGTTATAAAATCCTACAGCAAATGGTTGCCAAGGGTATTGAACAGTAGTTTGGTGGATTACTTCTGCTACCCTTCTTGTAAGTGGATGTGACGTGTGCTCTCTTTCAACTACTGGGTGCAGTTTTTTTATTCAAGAGCTTTATGGTATATTATGGTTAAAAGATGTTCTAACTAAGCCACAAATTCAGTATAGAATCTAATAGGGATTCCATTGGGGCCAGGAGCTTTGTTCAATTTTATTGATTTCAGCTGTTTCTCAATGTCAGCTGACACTGTTATCTATTTCACTTATCTTTGCTGCAGTGGTGTGAAGGTGATGATGCTCTTTAATTTTCCTTTGGCCATGTCTCATCCGTGAGTATCTGGACAATAACTTTACAAATGACCAGAATTTCTTTGCGTTTTGTGAGAGATCCTTTGATAATATTCTGCTATGGTTGTCGTTTTAAGGCTTCACGCATTGCCTTCTTCACAGCCAAATGTGTTTCATTCAGAATCTCTCTATCTATAGCCCCATAATTTGTTTTACGCCTATGATGCAATAGTCCTATTTCCTTAGAAGTTATTTCACAGGAGACTGTATACCACATCACGAAATCTTCCACTGTGAACATTTCTGTCCAGTGCACGGTCAGCTACTCTTTTAGACTTGAGACGCAGGTTTTCTACATGCTTCTCTTCAGAGCTAAAAGTTTCCAAATTCCTCATTTAGATATGACCTTACTGCATCTTTATCTCGCATGATCAACATACACGCATCGAAGAAAGTTTTGCGTCACCTCGGTTCCGAGATTTCCAGAACCTGCACAGAAAATTAGAATAGAGATCAACATAAACATCATTTCCACCCTTTTTATTGCTCATGAAAACCACACATTGCATATTGTACCACCATACAGCGAAACCTTCAGAGGTGGTATTCCAGATTGCTGTACACATCGGTACCTCTAATACCCAGGAGCATGTCCTCTTGCATTGATGCATGCCTTTATTCATTGTAGCATACTATCCACAAGTTCATCAAGGTACTGTTGGTCCAGATTGTCCCACTCCTCATCGGCGATTCAGTGTAGATCCCTCAGAGTGGTTTGTGGGTCATGTCGTCCATAAAGTGCCCTTTTCAATCGATCCCAAGCATGTTTGATAGGGTTCATGTCTGGAGAACATGCTGGTCACTCTAGTCAAGGGATGTCGTTATCCTGAAGGAAATCATGCACAAGATGTGCATGGTGGGGGTGCGAATTTCGTCCATGAAGATGAATGCCTGCCAATATGCAGCCGATATGGTTGCACTATTGGTCGGAGGATGGCATTCACATATCGTACAGCCATTGCGGTGCCTTCCATGACCACCAGTGTCGTATGTTGGCCCCACATAATCCCACCCTAAAACAGCAGGGAACCTCCACCTTGCTCCACTCACTGGACAGTGTGTCTAAGGCATTCAGCCTAACTGGGTTGCCTCAAAACACATCTCCGACTGTCTGGTTGAAGGTATATGTGACACTCATCAGTGAAGAGAATGTGATGCCAGTCCTGAGCGGCCCATTCAACATGTTGTTGGGTCTATCTGTACTGCACTGCATGGTGTCATAGTTGCAAAGATGGACCTCGCCATGGACGTCGGGAATGAAGTTGTGCATCATGCAGCTTATTTCGCACAGTTTGAGTTATAACACAATGTCCTGTGGCTGCACGAATAGCGTTATTCAACATGGTGGTGTTGCTGTCTAGGTTCCTCCAAGTCATAATCCGTAGGTAGCAGTCATCCACTGCAGTAGTAGCCCTTGGACGGCCTGAGTGAGGCTGTCATCGACAGTTCCTGTCTCTCTGTATCTCTCAACATCCGAACAACATCGCTTTGGTTCACTCTTAGACGCTTCCCTTGTTGAGAGGCCTTCCTGGCACAGTAACAATGCGGACACAATCTAACCACGTGACATGGTTGAACTACAGACAACACGAGCCTTGTACCTCCTTCCTGGTGGAATGACTGGAATGGATCGGTTGTTGGACTGCTCTGGGTAATTGGCGCTGCTCATGCATGCTTGTTACATCTTTGGGAGGACTTAGTGACATCTCTGAACAGTCAATGTCTATCTTCAAGATTTCTTGGAACCGGAATGATACAAAATGTCTTTTGATGTGTGTATAAATCTTGCACTTTGGCAATCATTGTTGCTACAAGTCCCTCAGGGTCAATGATACCATTTTGAATGTGAACATTCTCAAAGAAGTCAAATATATTTGTTGCTATTAGATCCTATAAAGTTCCATCGTAAGCATGCTTCCAAACTTCCTGTTCTTGATACTTTTCAGAGAAGACACACTCATCAGTTACAAAACTGTAGTTATACCAATTGATTGTTGAATAATTAAAGTCTCCTCTGATGACAGTATAAATATTAAGGGATGTGTGTACCAGTAAGATGAGGTTTTCTCTAAAGTTTTCAGTTACTTAATGGGGTGAGTCCTACACTGAGTCAAAAGATCCAATTATAAGTTTGTTCCTACCCTCGATACTGAGTCTTGAGCAAACAGTGTCACATACAGCTTCAGTTCCTATCTCACTGGATTTGAATTTCTTGTCTACTATGTCAAATACACCACTTCTGTATCACATTAGCCTATCCTATGGATATACATTTAAGTTATCACCAAAAACCTTTCTGCTATCAATTTTGGGTTTTAACCAGCTTTCTGTACCTAGTATAATGTGGGCTCCACTGCTTTATAGGTGCGCTTCAAACTCTGACACTTCATCGTGAATGCTCAGCAGTTGATCAATGGAATTTTAATACACTCACATGTGGGAGACATTTTTTGGATCTTACATTGATACTTCAGGATCTCCTGTTGCTACGGATGAAGAGTTGCTAATTCAAAAAAAAATTCAACTACCTGAGTAGCAGCCTGCAATGTGTAGTGCCTATCTGACCCATTTAGGGGGGACCTTAAATTCTCAACACTATGGCATAAGTCTAGGAAATAGCAGCCTAACATGTCACTAAAACCTTCCCAAGTATCTGATTCAGGCCTTCCACTTTTCTCAAAACAAGGGGACAGTGCTGCAGATTGTAAGCTTAGTTGAAGCTCTTTGAGTGTGGCTGGTCTTTTCAACCTCCTCTGATAGCCACTTGAATGGTCCAGTTATGACCTTGCAGCCCAGATGACAGGCATCATTTGTTGCAGTGTGCATAATATGTAGTAGAGGTGGATTGTTCCAGTTTTTAAGGCAACTTGGAATACAGGTGTGTACAATGACGCACTGGTATTACTGTGGTGGAATTGTGAGATTATGGCACATGTGTTATGTTTGAAAATTATGACTACGTTTAGAAATCTTTTCTGTAAGAATCAGTATAGATTGTACAAACACCTTCCATCTAGAACCCAGAAGACTGTAGAGGGTGGAGTGCAAGGTGATTCATGTTTTTTAATTTCCGGAAAGTCTTCAATTCATTAGTGTTCTGCTGTTTTGGAAACAGAATGTTTTCTTACAGCATTATCAGGTAGAATAGTCATTGGATTGAAGATTTCTTAACAAACAAAATTAACTGTTGATTCTCAATTGGTCGGTATCATTAAAGTAAATTGTCTTTTGTTGCATACCAAATAAGTGTAGTAGGACAATAATAAATACTGGTAGTAGCTCTCTGAAAAGACAACACAGTTATATATGGCAGGTTGTATACTTACAAAATTGTTATGAAACACGAGAAGATATGTACATGATCAACACTTTACACAAATACAGGCAGCTGACACTCGATATAAAGGAATGTAATGTAACAAACATAAAAACACAAAAAGACATGATATTGGTTTGCCTATGCAGTTAGTGAGGAGCAGCTAATCACTGGAATCAGTCACAACTGTCAAATGCTGCAGACTACCCATTTGCAGTAATTCGAGGTGTACTGGCTACACAAAACTAGTTGTAAGGAAGACAGTTTGATTCTTGTCTGGTATTCATTGGAAGAATCCTGAGAAAATATAATTGATTCATTAATTGCATTGCTTGCAAAGCCTTTGTCTAATTGATTCTTGAGTGTTGTACAGGGTGTGGCAGCATTCATAGCGTAATTTGACTTACATGGTACAGTGACATACTGCGGGAATGCGCGCCAGCTTGTGCTGCATTCGTGTACTAATGAGCTGCCATTTCGAGTGTGCCAGTGATATGGAGCAGTGGAGAGCATAGCATCATGCCTTTGCTGTTGAAAGTTATTTCAAGAATAACAACTCTGTTATTGCTACCCAGTGGCTATTTTGGCAACATTTCAACTTGGTATGTCATGGGAAAGTTCCAGATGGATGGACTATTGTGAAGTGGATACACGTGTTTCGAACAACAGGTTCTGTTTGCAGTGGCGAACCAGGAAGAAGTGAAAGAACTGTACAGACACCAGAAGCCGTGGAAAATGTTCATGCTGCACTATTGTGTAGCCCAAAAAGATCTGCTCGTCATCATGTGCAAACTGTGCATATGTCCAATCGCTCATTCAGGAGAATATTGCACGAAGATCTCCATTTTCAACCATATAAGCGGTAGATTTTTCAGGAAATTAGGCCTCATGATTGGTTTTTTTTAATGAAACATTCTGCTCAACCATGTGTGATCTCCTTTGCCACCATCCTGATGGCAGATGAAGCTCATTTTGAGTTATGTGGTTCAGTGAATAAACAGAATATGTGTTATTGGAGTGATGTAAACCCGCATGAACTGCACATCAAGCCCTTGCACAGTTCTCGTGTCACAGTGTTTTGTGGAATTACTTCCTTTGCGATTATTGGCCCTTACTTCTTTGAGGATGACAGCGGCGTGGCTGTAACTGTGACCAGTGAATGTTACCTAAGGATGCTGCAAGACTTAGTTCTTCCCCAATTAGGTATGGTCGATGTGGATGTGGAACAATTATGGTTTCAACAAGACAGAGCGACTTTGCATACAGCCAACATTTGCATGGATTTCTTGCGACATACATTTCCCAGTAATTTCCCGTTTTGGTGACATATCCAGGCTGCTTCGCTCATCTGACCTTTCATGTGCAGACTTTCTCCTTTGGTGCTACCTGAAGCAAGAAGTGTTCTGAACACGTTGTGCCACCATTCCTGAGTTGAAGGATCACATCAGAACTGCCACCAGCAATGTCCCAGGGAATACATTATGCCGAGTTATGGAAAGCGTCTAACACCGGCTAGATGGGGCATCATTTGACAGGAGTCAAATTCAAAAATTAATCCATGCAATGGACAATGACTTATGCATTAGTAAATGGCATACCTTTAACTAAGAATTGAAATAAGAGGTAATAAATAAATTACAGTTACTGCCTGTTGGTGTATTTTTAATATCCTACTATGAATGCTGCCGCACCCTGTACATCTGTTTGGGACATTTCCATAGTGGAATCAACAAAATAGAGTGAAATGCTACATGCATAATGGAAAGCTTACTCTTAAAATTCAGAATATTTGCAGTCCAAAATGTGTGGGCACAGCCTTTATTTCCACTCATATGTGATGACAGTGAGGGAAAAAATTTGAGAAATTTACATGGAAATTTATCAATAGTTGTTCTTTCATGCACAATCCTTGAGTCAAGTATCTTGGAAGTAAAATATTGGTACACTGTGTATTTTCTCTCACAGACTGTATAGTGGCTTGTGGAGTACAGATTTTCTGCTGTAGTGTTAGATGATGATGTATTCACAACAAGCCCAGGAAAAAAATCTATCATTGAAAAAAATGCTCTATATATTATTTGATACAGATATGCTAGATATATTCCATCAGACATGTTGTTTCAAAATAAAGAACATAGACACACAAAAATCATTAAAGACTTTATATTGCTTTGTGCAGAATCATATAGTGGCCAAAATAAATGTTACATATTGCTTTATTGTCAATACTGGCCATAATAGGAAACAAAACTGAGTTTTTTCGCTCAGGTAAAGTCATAAGAAAACAAACATAAAAAATATATGCACATTTCCACTTGATAAACGCAGTAAAAAAAACAAAATCTTACAAAAGATCCCACCGCGAACAGTACAGTTTCTTCTCCCTGTCATCTTACATAACACATTGTTTATGAATCAGTTGGCCTTCCTCACAATTGGAGACACTTTTGAATGTCATACATGAAATGTATTTGCAGTTGAGAATTTGGACAAACATCAGTTGTATAATGGAATAACAAAATGAAAATCTGTTCTGGACTGCAGTGTTGTATCCTGCCTACTAGTTGAATATGGGGTACCTAGGAAACCTGCTTTCTCATGTCGCTAGACAACAGTCCAACCAAATCGTATTAATGGATTTTATTTACAGAAAATAAATGACATTACCTAACTTTGAGAAATTTACAATGATGTGTCGCAAGCAAAGGGCAACATGCAACATAAGCAGACTCTTCAGTATATACAGCTTGTAAAACAAGAGAAGTAATAGAGTTCCTAAGTCGCTGCTATACAAGTGCCTATTCTTGATGCCAATGTGGAAGTCATAGAACTGTTAGTCTTCAACTGGACCACGGCCAGGCAGCACAGCAGTAACATCCTCCTCGTGTCAAGGGTGCTGTCATCGGGTTGTCGTCATAGAGAGGGGTCAGTCTGCATGCAGTTGGCTAACATCTTCACAGCCCTCTCTGCTGTAACATTCCTGACTGGAGTGCCGGTTCTTTACTTTACACCAGAACAATATCGTACTTTTGAATGTGGATTGACATACTCCTTATCAAATTGTCCAGGTAGGGGATATTGTCCCATTCCTCCACAGTGGGCTCAACGGTGCCCTGTCTCTGGTGGAACAGGACAGTTGCAAACTGCTCATTTTAACAAGACCAGTACATTCTCAGTGCAGTTACATCTGGAGAATATGAAGGCCATTCCATCCAAATGATTTTATGCTCTCATAGGTAGGCATTGACAAGATTATGACAAAGCAGGTGTGCATTGTCATCCTTTAGTGTGAAACCTACTGCAATATGTTAACCAGATGGAGCCACAGTGTGTGCAAGAAAGCTGTCCTGACACTTCACACCAGTCATCTTCCTATGTATTGGCACATGGGGTGTCACACCAGTCATCTTCCTATGTATTGGCACATGGGGTGTCCTGTGGCCATCATGATTCCACCCCGAAACGATATAGTTTGTGTTGACACCTGCAGTCCTGTAGCTGTTTAGAATTGCTGCCTTGGACTTGCAGCATTGTGTTGAGTGTTTCTGCTTGCTGTTGTACACATATATTGTTCCTACACACTTGTTGTTTTTCTTCAGCAGCCAATTTGTGACGATCCTCAGCAGATCATGTCACTAGAAATTTTTTCCAGATTATAGAGACATCAGTTTGATTCACAGTGACATTTGCCATGACATCCACCTCTCTCTCCTACCTGTTACATTAGAGTGGCCATGCGGAGCCCCTGATTGTATGTCATTGTTGTCTGAACCATATTGGAACAACAAATCTCTTTTAATGACATACAGCATAAGCACTGCAATGTTTACAGGTGACACGGTTGCCAAGAGTGCACATACTGCCTCCTCACAGTAGGAACAAAACAGCCCAGTGTATTGGTATCATAACATATTTCTGGATAACAACATTCAGTATTAAATTTTTGGCAATATGCAACATGTATTTTGACCACTGTATTAACATGTTATTTATTTATTTGAAGATTCTATGATAGTGATAATATTTCTTGTCACAGGAGGTATAAATATTCAGCTGTTGTGATTGAATTATGTTGATATGTGAAATAAATGGTAAGCAAGAATATGATAATTTGAAGTAATGGATCCTGAATTTTTAAGCTTTAGAGAAACAAAAATTATGCAGACAGGCAATCAACTTTTTGTCCTCCTCTTTAACAGATCTGAAACTGCAAGTGGAACATTTTCGGATATTCTAAAATATTCATCTGTAACTGTTATGGCGAATTAGTATGATGAATATTAGTTAACTTGTACTTCTGTGTGCACACAGCTGAAAATTGGGGTATCTGTTTCCAGTCTGTGATGTGTCAGTAACATATTAGAAGGGAATGATTAAGTGTTAACTTGTTAATTATGGCTACAAGTTCTAATTATCACTTCCACTCGAGAAAAACTTAAAATTATTGAAGAAGCCGAAAATGTTAGAAACTGTGCTGTGGGAAGAAAGTACAATGTGAGTGAGGGTTGTATGCATGAATGGCAAAAAAAACAAAACATGGCTTCAAGAAGTGAGCAGTAATCACCAGGCATTTTGCAGACAAAAAGCTAAGCATCCAGACCTCAAAAAAGGCTCTGCATTCATGTAGATAAGAAGCAACAATACGGATGCACAGTGACCAATGAAATGTTCCAAAGAACTAGGCAGCAATGGTTTCAAAGCTAGCTGGGGCTGGCTATCAAGATTTTTCAATCGAAATGGATTAGATTCCAGAGGAAAACTACCTTTGCTCAATGGCTTCCTGTCAACTATGAGGAAAAAGTAGTGAATTTTCACTGCTATGTGATAAATTTGTGCTGCAAACATTGATGTGTATTATTGTAAATTGGTGACTTGGATCAAATTTGAGTCTAATATGAGATGCCACTTGACAACACAATGAACGGAAAAGGGAAATCCAGTGTCATGATACAAACTAGTGACAATGAGGAGCAAAGATGTACCATGCCATGGACAAAAGCTACCATCTCGTGATATTTAAAAGGAAAACTATTCTGAAAATATCAGTAAAAGGCATATTTATAGTGTATATGCCCCAGGACAACTGAGAAGTCCACAAAAAATGGAATTTTCTCTTTTGGAAAAACCCAAAAAGTTTTTAGAATTCTGTGAATTTTTCAGTGTTTTAGTTTTCATTTACATTTTTGTAAGTTAAATTTTTGTAATTGTGACTGGTAAGAACTGATACTGTAACAAAAAATTTCATTTTAGTCCACCACTGCAGAATAATACTGCACCAGTAAAAAATAAAGAAGATAATAACACCAAAATAAAACTTTAGCTGCAAATAAAATGTGTCATTTGCAACAATAAAACACAGTGCAGACACAAGCGTCTACCAACACCAAAAATATGTCAAAGGCTTTAGAATAAGGACTGTACAATACTTTTAACAATTAACTGCTTTCAATGAGTGTGACATCACAACTGTTTCCATCCTTAACAGTTGGGGGAGAGTATGAAATGAAATGTCGTGTGACGAGGGCCTCCCGTCAGGTAGACCGTTCGCCTGGTGCAAGTCTTTTGATTTGACGCCACTTCGGCGACTTGCACGTTGATGAGGATGAAATAATGATGAATAGGGCAACACAACACCCAGTCCCTGAGCAGAGAAAATCTCCGACCCAGCCGGGAATCGAACCCAGGCCCTTTGGATTGACAGTCTGTCGCGCTGACCACTTAGCTACCGCGGGGGAGGGGGGGGGGGGGGGGGGGGGGAGTATTGTGAATAGTGGTTTCACTCGCAGCAATTTAAGCTGTGCTCTTAAGTACTGCCTAACCACACCCTTAGAAGAAAAAAAAAGCAACTAAAGATTTTTAACAAGCAATATTATATGTGAAAGTTTAACTTTTCTTGTAGCTATACTGTACGTATATTAATTTAAACCAACAACTTTTTCTATTTGTGTGTTCGCAATGCTCTGCAGTAATGTAGCTTTTGGCTGACTACATCAGTGTCCTATGCTGCGAATATTTGCTGTCATTGGCTGGCGAGATAATGTGACAAGAGCTATGATTGGTTGATGAAAGCACATCATGATCTTAGTTTCAGAAGCTACCGTGCTGTATTTGGTGGAATTTGTATTTATACTTTTGTAACACAAAAATTTGAAATGTACATGTTGATGTGCATCAGAGATCTTTCTGAAACATGTTGCTTTTTGCTGGGTTTCATTTCCTAAAGTGTCAGGAAGTTCTATGTTGGTGTATAAAATCTTTACCATAAAAAGGATTGGTAAGCTTTACAGCTCCAAGGGAAAGTGTACTGTCACTTAACATTTAAAATGTACTTCCACCAGGGGTATAGTATCTTTCAAACTGTAGTATAGTGCATTTTCACCCAGGAACAAGTTTACTTGTAACTGGGAAAAATCCGGGAAATTTTTTTTCTTGTCCACATGTACATAACTAATGTGAAAGGATGGATGTACAATGACATTTTGTTTGACTGTGGCATATGTTTGGTAACATTGCCCAGGTGCCTTGCTGACTTTACATGACATGTTGGTCCTGGACGGATTCTGCAGACATACAACAGAGGAAGTGCGAAGCAAGTCACTAAAATGAAAAACTGACTCGGTCATTATTCCTGGAGGCCTAACATCCATCCTACAACCACTATATATGTGTATAATCAGCCTTTCAGAGCTGCCCTTATTCAGCAATATACACTACGGATAGCCAGTGAAAACCCCTAGTTCACACTGAGTGGAAAAGTTAAGTGGTCGGATTTGTCCCAGATTTGTGATTGGGTAGAATGTGCACGGGACTCCATTCCACTACCACTGGTGGAACAATCCTTAAAAAAATTTGATATCACAAATTTACTGAACAGAACTGAGGACAATTCTCTATGGAAAGATGACAATGACAACAATGATTCTTCAGTTAGTGTTAGTGATGAATAGAATTATTATATTAAAATAATTTTTTTGTAAATAAAACACAAATTAAAACCAGTAATTATTATTATTATTATTGTTGTTGTTGTTGTTGTTGTTGTTATTATTTTTCCCCTCCTCAAAATGAGGATGTGCATATGTTTTTCACATATACAATACTCAGTTGTTTATGTCCTAAGCTTGCATAGTCATTGAACTGTTATGGATGCTTACCACTTGGTGACCAACATAAAATTGTTGTGGTGTACTGAAAAGCTCCTGTGATCATTGCAATAATCTAGTTGGGAACATATGTATTTGTCTGATGGAGTAAGTAAGAAACAGTGATCAGAAGAAAGAATGTTTTGTCACTTTTTTGTGCCCACATAAAACGGAGTTTGTATGTTGATGCTAGTGAACACAGTATGTGTTGTTACATAAATGGCATTGATTTGCAGTCTAATGAAATAAGTATGACATGAGATGAAAAAACTTGATTGGAAACTTATGTTTCAACTTTCCAGTTGTCTTCCTACTACTATTATTATGATGTGTTATGGAGGTCTTAATTAACCTTATCACATGAATTTATTTAATGAATGGGCAAGATGTTGAGCCTTGGTTGTAACACTTGCCAACATATATGTAGCGTAATGCAAAA
The DNA here is from genome assembly GCF_023897955.1 of Schistocerca gregaria. Lineage (NCBI taxonomy): Eukaryota > Metazoa > Arthropoda > Insecta > Orthoptera > Acrididae > Schistocerca > Schistocerca gregaria. The sequence continues at coordinate 373,664,273 of NC_064922.1, forward strand.
AAAAAAAAAAATCAGAAGGAATGAAATATCCGTAAGTACATTTATATTCCAGAACTTGTGTTGTTGTTCTATTTACATTTCGTTGGAAACAATAAAACAAAAACTGAGACTTACATAACTTTGTGGAGGTACAGTCTCATTTGAGATGCACGTGATGTTGAGCTTAATTACTGCTGATCCAGCATCAGACTCGACAGTGAATATATATATTGTGATGTGTAGTGTGAGGTGCATCACCACACTGCTGCAAAAATTTCTGGCCACTGTTACAGTGTTGACAATGAAATGAAAAAGTGCTATCCTTTTAAAAATTATTTCCTGTTTGATTAGTCAGTTTATCAGATATTTTATTCTACAGCAACAGTGCTCAATATGTTCATTGTTTTCATTTAAAGTGGTACTGTACTTAGCCCAGTTTATTGAATTTGTGGGACATTTATTTTCATTGTTAATAATATAACACAAATTCTGCTTTATGTAACAGATGGCTGTTTGCACTGATTTGGATCGAAAAATGCAGACAATGGAGGAGGAAATTATGGTTAACCCAGTATTTGTGAAGAAGTCTTGTGGAGCCCAAGATGATGATTTACCACCTGCAACAACACCTGCGTCTAAAATTACGACTTATTCTATGTGAACACTCACGTGTCTTAAATATTTTTCTGTGATAGAATGTTTCGCCTACACTCTTATTTTATGTTTGTATTAATAAACAATACTGAACAAATATACTTTCTAATTATTTGGAATACCATTTATTTCAGAATGAAATTATAAAAGCAAATAGTTTTTATTTTATGCAGATGGTCATTAAGTGTGAGAGCATCTATTTTGAATTACAGTCATAATGATCTAAAGAGCATGTTCCCAAGATATTGTAATTACTTGGTTCATTTCATAGATCATAATTATGATCTCTCATCATGATGTGCAATGATTCAGTTCACAATTATAATACACTTCTTCAGTGAAATATATGGCAGCATGCATGGCCATTTACGATTGTCTCTTACATTACACACTCGCAGAGGTATGTGTGCATGGAAATTGTCAAGCAGATGTATCAGTTTGTTTTTTAAGTTAATTATACTATCTGCTGGGCATATGGGCAAACATTTTTATTGCTCAACGTCCAACTTCTTTTGCAACACTAAAGATGAGTGATTGGTAATGTAAGTGATTTCTCCTTCTAAAGTTTTTTTTTTTTTTTTTTTTTTTTACAGTTTTCAAATTGCATTGGATGTTGACACCAAACTTAATAAGTAAGTAAATGTGTTGTTAAGTTGCTGTCAGAAAGTCCAACTGTTAACAGAGCTATCCACAAGGTGTTCTGAAGGGGATGTAGCAAACATAGCAAATTGTTATTATGAACTTCTATTCAACAAACCCTATCTGCCTCAGTGAAGAATTGCCATTGATGATGCCATATAACATCAGAAAATTTAAAATAGGGCAATTTTTGATGTTTTCATCTCTAACATGGGAGAAATTAGATTCCTTTCCTCTGTTCAGTTTGTTGTTCCTATCCGGGAATTGCCATTATCATAATGCACTGTCCAGTCACATTAATGTCACCACTTGTCAAAATGCTGAAAAACAGCCTTTTGCACTGCAGGACATTCAGGAAGAGAGTGAATGATATTCTCAGATGATGACAGGGATAGCCATGCAGACGCCTGTGTCGTGATCAGCTGTGCTAGGTTTCTCAGTTGGGAATCCACGGCATGAACAGTCCAGTCCAGATGGTCCCACAGATTCCTGATTGGCTTTAAATTCAGGGTACAATTGTTGCTAGGGGAACACTCGTCACTGTGCTCTTTGAACCACACAAGTGCACTACAAGCTTTGTGACATGTTGTATTGTCCTACTGGTAGATGCCATTGTCCCAAGGAAAAACAAACTGTGTGTAGGGGTAGACATGGTTACCAAGGACAGATGCAGACCTGTGTTGATCCATTGTGCCTTCCAGAATGATGAGATCATGCAGGGAATGCTAGGAAAACATTCCCCAGACCATAAAGCTCTCGTGTGATTGCAGGGTGTTTGCATTCAGATGTTTCACACCCTACACACCAGCAGCCATCTGTCCAAGGGATCATAAAACCTGATTTGGCTGAAAAGGCCGCTTGTCGCTAGTCAGTGGATGTCCAGTTGCGGTACTGGCAGGCAAATTCCAGCCTTTGTCACTGATGAGCAATAACCGGCATGGGTATATGAACCAGGAGCCCACTGTACAGGCACATACACAGGAACCTTTGTTGAACATTCATTGTTGGTAGCCCCTTGGTTCATCTGGGTGCTCAGTTGCTCAACTGTTCCATGACTTTAGCCCATTTTCCCCATCTTAAATCATATATATTGTCAAGGCTCTCCTGCATTGGAATAGCATCGAAGTTTGTGTGTACTGGAGAAATCCTTCCTGTTTCTCAGGTGTTGATGCTCTATTGATCTGATGGAATTATATTTTTCTTGACACAAGTGAGTCTCAACTCTATCTTCGATAATGATAGAAGCTGAAGAAATCAGTTAAAATTTGTGCCACGGCTGGGACTCTTAACTTGGGTCTCCTGCTTACCAGGCAGATATGCTACACATGACTCCATTGCAGCAGTATGGCTAACACAGCTTTATGGACTATTGTAGTCCAATGCCCTCACTAACAATGTGTTCACCCATTACAAAGCTGGGATGCTATTCCAGTGCTGTAGAGCCTGGGCAATACTAATGATTTAAGAAAGTGAAAATAGGCTGAAGACATAGAACGTTGAGCAACTAACCACACAGATGAACCAAGAGGCTACCAACAGTGTCTCGTCATTGAATATTTAGCAAAAGTTGCTGCATATGGGCCTGTGCGGTGGGCATCTGGTTTGTGTTAGGGAGTCCATGCAGTTGCGTTAGCTATACTGCTACGGTGATGTAATGGTTAGCACACCTATTTAGTAAGCAGAAGACCCAAGGTCAAGTGCCAGCCATGCCACAAATTTTAATTAATTTCTTCAGCTTCTATCATTATTAAAGATAAAGTTGAGGTTCGTATGTCTCAAGGAAAATATAATTCCTTCAGATCAGTAGATCACCTTCACCTGAGAAACAGACAGGATTTCCTCATTACAAACGAAGCTTGGGTGATATTCTAATGCTGGAGAGACTCAGCAATACTGACTGTTTAAGAAGGTGAAAATGTGCTGAAGGTGTGAATTGAAGTTTGTATTGCAGTTTGTATTAGTTCCATGTCTATTCACACATACACATCTCCATAGCTGTTGTTCACCACTGTCATCTAAGTTCCATTTTGCGCTACATTTGCCTTGGTGCCATGTTTGGGTGGAGTCATTATGCCGCGCACAGTATACGTCAACCATGGTGGCACACAAACAGTTTACAAAATAGCCATTTTGGAAATTCTTCCAGCATTGGCCTAAAAGCCATTGATAAGGTCCTTTTGGATGTCAGATAAATCACTCTGTTTCTGCTTTATGAGACTGTTCTTTTTCTCACACACCCCCAATACACTTTATACACTCCTGGAAATTGAAATAAGAACACCGTGAATTCATTGTCCCAGGAAGGGGAAACTTTATTGACACATTCCTGGGGTCAGATACATCACATGATCACACTGACTGAACCACAGGCACATAGACACAGGCAACAGAGCGTGCACAATGTCGGCTCTAGTACAGTGTATATCCACCTTTCGCACAATGCAGGCTGCTATTCTCCCATGGAGACGATCGTAGAGATGCTGCATGTAGTCCTGTGAAACGGCTTGCCATGCCATTTCCACCTGGCGCCTCAGTTGGACCAGCGTTCGTGCTGCACGTGCAGACCGCGTGAGACGACGCTTCATCCAGTCCCAAACATGCTCAATGGGGGACAGATCCGGAGATCTTGCTGGCCAGGGTAGTTGACTTACACCTTCTAGAGCATGTTGGGTGGCACGGGATACATGCGGACGTGCATTGTCCTGTTGGAACAGCAAGTTCCCTTGCCGGTCTAGGAATGGTAGAATGATGGGTTTGATGACGGTTTGGATGTACCGTGCACTATTCAGTGTCCCCTCGACGATCACCAGAGGTGTACGGCCAGTGTAGGAGATCGCTCCCCACACCATGATGCCGGGTGTTGGCCCTGTGTGCCTCGGTCGTATGCAGTCCTGATTGTGGCGCTCACCTGCACGGCGCCAAACACACATACGACCATCATTGGCACCAAGGCAGAAGCGAATCTCATCACTGAAGACGACACGTCTCCATTCGTCCCTCCATTCACGCCTGTCGCGACACCACTGGAGGCGGGGTGCACGATGTTGGGGCATGAGCGGAAGACGGCCTAACGGTGTGTGGGACCGTAGCCCAGCTTCATGGAGATGGTTGCGAATGGTCCTCGCCGATACTCCAGGAGCAACAGTGTCCCTAATTTGCTGGGAAGTGGCGGTGCGGTCCCCTACGGCACTGCGTAGGATCCTACGGTCTTGGCGTGCATCCGTGCGTCGCTGCGGTCCGGTCCCAGGTCGACGGGCACGTGCACCTTCCGCCGACCACTAGCGACAACATCGATGTACTGTGGAGACCTCACGCCCCACGTGTTGATCAATTCAGCGGTACGTCCACCCGGCCTCCCGCATGCCCACTATACGCCCTCGCTCAAAGTCCGTCAACTGCACATACTGTTCACGTCCACGCTGTCGCGGCATGCTACCAGTGTTAAAGACTGCGATGGAGCTCAGTATGCCACGGAAAACTGGCTGACACTGACGGCGGTGCACAAATGCTGCGCAGCTAGCGCCGTTCGATGGCCAACACCGCGGTTCCTGGTGTGTCCGCTGTGCCGTGCGTGTGATCATTGCTTGTACAGCCCTCTCGCAGTGTACGGAGCAAGTATGGTGGGTCTGACACACCGGTGTCAATGTGTTCTTTTTTCCATTTCCAGGAGTGTATATGGTACACTGCTAGTGTTACCACCTGCCGTCTGTGAGTGGTTACTGTATATTGACACTGAAGATAAGCAGTGATCACATTAATGTAATCAGACGATATATAGTAATACTGATGTTGATTAATCTGTAGATACATGATAAGCAACAACAGAGGAAAAAAAAGAAAGCAGGTTAAGCTATCATTAACTCAAAGGTTGGTTTGAAAACCACAGTGTTTTATGAGGCACAATGCTATTGGAGATGCTGCGCCATTGTCTTCCTCAGACTTTTGAAATTATTTAATCAGCTAGTTATAAGGGGACCAACAGTTTAACATGGACACCAAACCACAGTGCAATTTGACATTTTTCACACTAACAGTCATTTCCAAATGTGAAGAAAGTAATAAGTGACAGACGAAAATCCTTGGACTGGGAATTGAACCTGGGACTTTTGGATCCGTAGTCTGTCACTTTACCGCTGAGTCTCAGAGGGACATCATTGAAGTAAACTGAAATATAAGTGGATTGTACTAAAAATCTCTAACAGCAATAGAGCTTAGAATAGTCATATAATTATAGTATACTAAGATGAGAATAATACTGAGGAACAGTGAAGGTAGCCAAATAACACAAATGCCTTAACATTATTAACAGGGTAAAAAAGACTGAATAATATATAATTTGGTCGTGCCAATGTACAGAATGTCTGTGAGAGTCTAGTGGGCAACTAATTTCCATACTGCTTTTGTTTGTCATGTTTAGTATGTAAGATAGACATTGTATCTTCATTTGACAGTGATATAGAGCTCACAGTCATTCTCACACCAAGGAGGGTACTACCATTGAGAGATTCCAAATGTCACTGTGTCACTCCCATCACAACTCGTGCAGCCCCTCTATCTGTGACATGCTCTACAGTCCTGTGTTTAGTGTGAATAACGTAACACCTTCTCGCTATGTCAGTTTTTGAAATCATCGCAACGGACTTGTTTACTCATAGGGCTGCTCTTCAGCTCGTTCTTATGATTCAGGTACTGGAACTTATGCTATGGATTGATCTTGCTTGAAACATTCCTACACCAAATTTCCTATTAACCTACCACAGTTTTGCTGCTCTAGGTTAATCTTTTTGTGTATCTGTATTTGCACTTACATAGCTCATATTTTATTTTATTTACAAGTCTAGTTCCGTAGGAATATATTGAGGAGCAAATCTCCAAGGTCATGGAATGTGTCAGTTCATGAAATTACAACATAAAATAAAATGTTTATGAACCCAAAAAAATCAAGCCATAAGTTTAAGTAAATGCAATCAACAATATAACATAAGAATCAGCTTAATTTTCAGGGAGCTCCTTAGCAGAATAGAAGGAGTGACTCGTGAGGAAACTCTTTGAGTTTTGATCTGAAAGAGCATGGATTACTGCTAAAATTTTTGAATTCTTGTCATACCTTACTGAAAATGGATGCAGTAGGATACTGCACACCTTTCTGCGCAAGAGTTACGGAAGTCCAATCCAAATGCATATTGGATTTATGCTGAGTATTAACTGAGTCAAAGCTGCTAATTCTTGGGAATAAGCTGATATTGTTAACAAGAAATGATAGTAAAGAATATACATATATATTGAGAGACCAATGTCAAAATGCCAGATTAATGAACAGGAGCCGACAAGAGGTTTGTGAACTTACACCAGTTGTTGCCTGAACTGCCCATTTCTGAGCCAAAAATATCCTTTTAGAATGGGAAGAGTTACCCCAAAATATAATAACATACGACATAAGTGAATGAAAATGAGCAAAGTAGATTAATTTTCGTGTCAAATGATCACTTGCTTCAGACACCGTTCGAATAGTAAAAATGGCCACATTAAGTCTTTCAACAAGATCCTGAACATGGGCTTTCCACAACAGTCTACTATCTATCTACCTGAACACCTAGAAATTTGAACTGTTCAGTTTCACTAATCATAGGCCCATTCCGTGAAATTAAAATGTCAGGTTTTGTTGAATTGTGTGTACCCCACTCAGACCCCACATCACAGCCATTCTCAACACTGTGAATAATTACCATTTGCTGTCTGTTGTTAAAGTAAGAGGTGAACCAATTTTCATCTACTCCCCAAATTCCATTATGGTACAACAGCTGGAGCAAGTTTGTGTGATCAACACAATCAAATGCCTTGGTTAAATAAAAAGATATGCATAGTGTTCAAAACATTTTCTTTAATCCATCCAGTACCTCACAGAGAAAAGAGAATGTAGCATTTTTAGTTGTTAAACAACTTCTAAAGCCAAACTGTACATTTGATAGCAAATCAAGTGGTATAAAATGATCAATTATCCTTGAATACACAGCCTTTTCAATAACTTTAGCAAACACTGATGGCATAGACGTAGGTCTAAAATTGTCTATATTATTCCTTTCTCCCTTTTTATAAAGCAGCTTTACTACTGAGTACTTCAATCATTCAGGAAGCCGACTGTTCCTAAAGGAAAAATTACAAATATGGCTAAGTACCACCCTAACATGTGCAGCACAGTACTTTAATATTCTGACTAGGAATTCCATCATATCCATAAGAGTCTTTAGTCTTCAGTGACTTAATTATTGACTCAATCTTCCCCTTGTCAGTATCACAGAGGAATATTTCAGACAATCTGTTGACACATTACATTACAATAGAAAGGAAGATATGACCAGGAACAATCAGTGACACTATTACTGGAATGTGCTGATCTATTCATCTTTCCCTGCAACACCTCACACACATCAAAATTCAGTGGGACATGTTTCATCAGATCATAGACAGCCTTATGAAACTCTTCACCACCTCCAATCAGTAAGAAAAGAACTCGCAAATCAAGAGCTGTTGGACAGCATCATAGAGGATAGTTCCAAACCCTGTCATAATTCTGAAGCAAAATGTTGGTGGCAATAAGGCCATCAGTTTGTCTGCGACTACAGACACCTCAACTGGTACACAATACCATGCATCTCTCTCTGCTTGTGAATGTAATGGAAACCCTACACAATCTAGAACAATACAGGTACTGTCTCACCATAAGTTTAAGAAATCAGTTCACTAAATTGAAGTAGCATCAGCAGATAGATGTAAAACCACCTTTAAAGAAATGCACCAGCTGCCTATTAGATGGAGTATTATGATGTTTCAGACATAGCCAATGATTGGTGTAATTGGATGGCATCATCATGTTCTCTGAGGACTAACGGGGACCATACAATACTTATGCAATGTACTCTAGTGCCTGCAAGTTGTGTATCCAACTGTTGGTCTGTAAAAGTATCAGTTCACACAGACCCAGATATGTTATCTTGGCAACTGGATATGCCAAGATGGGTGTCAGGTTCAACACAAAGCTGATATGGGAAATTCTTGATTTCCAGTCACCAGAAAAAATGAAGAGTCTCTAGGCCCTCTTTAGGTTGTCAAACTATCACCACAAATTTGTGACATATTTTGCAAATATTGTGAAACTTCTCACGATACATTAAGAAAAGAAGTTAATTTCCACTGTTGAATGGAATTATAAGGTTAATGTAGGAAGTAACAACCATGTACTAAATATATTAACAAAAAATATATCACTTACAAAATTTGAAGTTACAAATTGCTCAGGATCAGGCTGTTCCAGCTCAAGAGTTCAGCTGCGAGCAGCTAAGTGTCCACAGGCACTGGTGTGCAGGAGTGAATACACAGCTTACGCAGGTGCATGGAATTTCACAGGTGGACGTGGCTGAGAAAGCAGCTTATGTACATCTCTGTGTGCAAATTGCTGGCTATGGAGGAGACCATGTACAAAGCCATACAGGGTGACTGATATTATAAAAAACACATTAATATATATCAGTCCACAAGATGCAGAATATTCTTAAGTTTTGAGTTGTGCAGCTGGAACCTCTCTGCAGTTTTTACTCTCTTCATCACAGAAAATAGTTGTTCACAACCATATGTTGAACCAAACATATATATGATGTCATCTGCATTCCTGTGTAATTTGGAAAAGTCTTCTGCTTGAAAATCATGATACCATCTTACCAAATTCATGGTGGTGGAATATCTGTTCTTGAGCAGTGTGCTGTTTTGCAAATCACCTAGTTCTAGTAGCATTTCTGAAGGAAGAGTGTCTGGTACAACTGAAAATTGAGTGCTAAACAGTTTCAACTCTTTTTGTAGGTATCACATGTCCTGAAACCTCATACGATAATTCGTGGTTAATTACCAAAACTTATTTCTTCAGGCAATCAAAGGGACGAAAAACACTCAAAAAATTTAAGTTTCCACTACCAAGTTGCCTTTCAAATAGATGAAGTTTGTCCATGAATGCATTAACTTTATAATGCAGATCAACAGTTAACAGATCCTGTCCTTGAAGTGATGTACTGAAGCTGTTTAAAAGTCTTGTAATGTGGGTTAACAAGGCCAGGTCCGCCACTCATTTCTTGTCACCATGTGATGGTTGCCCCTGTCCTTTCATTTCCATAAACAATGCAGTTTCTTCCCAAATTGCGAAAAATACATTTAGAACTTTTGCCTCTGCTAAGGCACCATACTGTGCAGTAATAAGTAATATCACAATAGGCTGCTTCCAGGTCATGCAAAAAGCCTTTGAACTAGTGATGGTTGACACTGTGGCACCTTACAAATTTTACACACTTCACCACTACCTTCATAACATCGGCTTATTTCACATTTTCAGCACAAACGGCTTCCTAGTGCACAAAACAGTATATGCTTGATATTTCTTATAGAAATTCCGTCTTTATTTTTTTTACCCCCCTTCAGACTACCCGTGAAGCTTTTCTGGCTCCCAACCATTTGCAGAGCACCATCTGTTGCCACAGAACAGAGCCTGTCTCATGGCAAGCACGTTTCGTACAGACTCTGAGACAACCTCAAATATGTCATGACCTGTGTGTACTCTGTTAGTATCACATCTAGCAGCTCCTCAAAAATCTGTAGTTCAGAATCAAAGCCTCTCACAAGTAGTGCAGGCTGAGAAATTTCTGTGACCTCTGTTATTTTTTGAAGGGCTAATGAAAAAGCTACAAAAATCTGGCACTTCTGCTTCAATTGATTTTTCAAAATCTGTGCCCATATCACGGATCCATTGAGATACCATTTGTTGGAGAGGCAAATTCCTTCAAATTTTGTAATGTCTGCTGGCACTGATGCTCAGTGACAGTGAGTAGGCATGATTTTACCAAAGGACCCATTGAGAACTGTGTTCCAGTTGTTGTAATGATGTGTGCACTTGCTCAAAGTGCAGCATCAGTCGAATCTTCATCATCAGCGATCTACAATAGCTGTGTAACATGTAATAAATGAAATTAGTACATATACAGAGCACATGTACTGCGTCGTGCGGAGACATGTAGTGATACTTTATCCTATTCAGAATTATATAACACACGACACAGAGGCAACCCATCCTTCTCAAGAAACAAAAAACGAACTTGGCAATGGGCTGCTGCTAGAACTCCTTGTCATCACTATGTCCACTGCGAAGCTCAAGATGTAATGTGCTGACATGTGATGAAATGGACCCTTGCGGGCTACCTCATCCACAAGCATTGAAATTCTTGTACCATAATAAGCTAGCAGTGCATTAAGCTAGTTGTTCACTGCAATCTTCGTCTTGACATTGCCTCTAAAACATTTCCTACCCAGAAACTCTGAGATTTGTTAAATGTGTCTTGCATAGTTTTATTTTTCACTTGATTCCTCAAATCTTACATGATGAGTGATGGATGTATTGGCTGAGTTTTATCAGTTGTTGAACACTGCACACCATTTTCCTAAATTTCTTTCAAACATTACTGTATAATCACAGTCTTCCTTTAACAGGCAGTAATTTTTTTTCCAGGTTTCAGCTGCTGTGCATTCAAAAACTGATAAAACACCTCTGACTTCTTTGTTGTGATGACTTTGTACATGTAGTTTATTTTAAACAGTGCATCTGAATGCTGCTGAAAAGGAACTACTTGCATGATTAATTAGAGGAAGTACGCATTCTCTCCCACAACTTTTTAATGTGTTCTCTAGATCTTTATAGGATAATTTTGTCAAACAGGAAGAGTAACAGAGCAAATATAGGTAGCTGAAACAGCTTCAAACAAAACAGAATAGTAAATCTTAGACAAAGTTTATATTAAAGAACTCTCATTCAGTATCTTCTGTCTAAACATCAAAAGCATAATTAATAAAAAGGATGAACTAACATGGAAAATGAAAGAACAGGTGGAATGGCAGTAAATGTGTTATCCTTATCATAACATCACATGCAAACTCTGAAATTTAACATATGTATACTGATGGATATAAGGAAATACTACACAGTAAGAGGAAAGGGGGTGGCCATACAGGGTGGTCCAGTTAAGACAAACAGTGCCAAATTCATCAAGGTATAGTTTTCGCAAATCTGAAGAAGAAGAAGAAGAATGGGGCGGGGGTGGGGAGGAGAGGGAGAAAATTGGAAATAATTAGAAAGAATGAATTGTCAGGACGAATGCAATTTGAGCCAGGTTATATATAGAATATTTACATATGTACTCCGGGAAACATGACTCACTCTATTCCTCTGTACAAGCTCTTAGTGGCAGTAGAATAATTCTGCAGTTAGCTGCAAATGTTAGTTCTCTAAATTTTCCCAATATTGTTTTGTGAAAAGGTTGTCATCTTCTGTCTAGGGATTCGCATTTGATTTCATGTAGCATCTCCATAACATTCACGCGTTGATTGTGTCTAGTGGTAGCATATCTAGCAGCAACTTTCTGACCTGCTTCAATGTCTTCCTTTAATCTGACATGGTAGGGCAGTACACAAGAATGGTTTCCACAAATGTTCCATACACAGTCTCCTCTGCAGATGAGCTACACTTTCCAAAAACACTCTCAAATAAAAGTCCACCATTCCCCTACCCTACTACCATCTTTCCTTGGTCGTTCCTTTTTGTACTGCTTTGTAACATTATGCCTAGATATTTAACTGACATGGCCTTATCAAGCAGCACACCTCTCAACTGTAATTTGACATTACAGTATTGTTTTCCCTACTCATTTACATGAATGGGGTACCTCTTGTAATTAATCATGCAAGAAGCTCCCTATCAGCACCATTCAAGTGCATTGTTTAAAATAAACTGTGTGTACAAAGTCTTCACAACTATGAAGTCGGCAGTGTTTTATCAGATTTTGAATGTTCAGAAATTGAAACCTGCGAAAAAATTACTGTCATTTAAAGGATAAGTATGATTAAATTATGCATGATAAAACTCAACCAAGATATCTGTCACTCTTGCAGAGCATGCATTGCTGTCCCTGGGGATCATACACCCTATTAAGAACCACAGCCCACCTTTTATAATGTCCAGGGAACCATCATAATCATGGTGACTTCATTGTCATTTCTGTTTGTCCAATTGATCATTTCTTTCCATTACTTTCCGTACTATATTGTAGCAGTTCTTTCTATGTAAGCCCCAAGTTTCATCAAACTGTTACTTGGCAGTGATACATCATGTTAAAGTTACTGTTATCCTTTAGTTTTGCACAGCAGTGTACATCTGACAGTTGCAACACCAGTTTGCACTTTGTTACAACTCTTAAATCCTGTATCTGTTTCCCTGACATATGACTTAATGAATCTTTACATTCATGACTTTTTCTCCTATTGCATTTACCATTCTATTTACTCTAGACAATGTTGTTCTTGCTATTGGAACTTGTTCCAAATTCCTTTCCATATATTTCGTGTGTTCCTTATAATATGTAGCATCAGCTTCATGTAACGTACAAATAATAATATATTTACCTGCTCAAATAAGTGTGACACTCCTCTCTCCCTTCTTGTCAGCTGGTATACCAAGTTATGTAGCCCTTTAACTTCCTCTTTATGTCACATCACTTTTTGGTTTAGCAGGTAGCACACTGTTTGTTTTCATTAAATTCTAAGTTCAGTTTCTTTGCTGTGTCCCTATATGTCTGCATTGCTAATTTCAAATATCTTTCAGCCCTCTTAAAATATTCAGTCAGAGAATCCAAATTTACACTTGTTACAATTCTCAAAGTCTTGCTGTAAGAAACAACGTCCCTTACATTATCCCAATAAAATCTTGAAAACTTCTGTTTTAGATACTTCAAAATCCATTTGCATTTTTGTCCTGCATTGGAAGTTGTGGATAGTGCTGTGACTATCTGTGTACTGTACTTGAAATAAAAAGTACTATTTTCATCTGAATTTACTTTTTTTCTTTTAATTTTGATCATTAGGTTCAGAGCGACTATGTTAACTAGTTCTTACTGCCCTCACCATTGTGAATCCAACTCCCTGAACCTGCCTCATTTTACTGAATCATTGACGGGCTATACTTTATCATCCACTATAAATGCCTCCAAATTCTGTTTCTCGTCATAGTGTTCCTTACTGGTTTTCTTATTTGCTATCATCATCATCTCTCTCTCTCTCTCTCTCTCTCTCTCTCTCTCTCTCTCTCTCTCTCTCTCTCTCTCTCCACCCCATCCCCACTTCGTCCCATGTGCTTTGTGCTTCCTGCCTTCTTGCGCTTAATCTTTTCTCATATGACTCATAACTGTAACTTACCTTTGATGACTTGTTGCAATGTTCCTGGTATATTCACTTTTCTTCCATACCGTACACTAGGACAAATATGTGTAGCCCGTCCTGCTGTGTGGTATAGTGCTCACTTTTCCCAAGAACTTTGACCCCGTTATATATTCAGTGACAATGACTTCTCCAGTGCACCATTAGATTCCAGAGGTGAGCTGTAATACGTTTTCATTTAATTCTAAAAATGTATACACTACTCTTAAGATCACTCGAGAAATTTGAATCTTTTTTTTTTTAATGATCACGAAATCCCATGCCTTAATAGTGTGTGCGCCATAAAAACAATAGCTATTGTGTCTGTATCTTGCCTTTCTGTCTGAACTACTAATGTAAATTTATTCAAATTATCCAAAAAAGTTAGTAAATATTTTTTAACCATTTTTGATGTATCTAAAACACTCATGACATTCATTGAAAACTTTTCTAACACTGTCTCAGATGTGTTAAGTATTTTCAAGTTTAAACATGACTGTCCTTGAAAATCACTATTTCTTTGACATGGACACTTCGGTACATAGTCCTCAATGCCACACTTCATTCCACACCTCTATTTATATGACTATTCTCTCCAAAGTCCTATGTATTCCTTAGTGTCCTCCCTAAGGATTATCATGCATCGCTCTTACTATACTCTCCCCCTGGAGATTAATATCCTCTTCACTATTTGCTTTCATTTCTAATTTCACACCTCTCAGCATCTGCTTTCTTTGTAATTGTACTTATACTCTTTGTATAATTTGAGGGTATTTCGCTTGCCTCATACATCTTGTTCACCAGATGGAAGAGTTTTGTCATGGCTAGCTCTCCCTAGGCTACCAGTAGTTCTAACAGAATTTTGTCTACTTCCAGAACCTTGTTTTGGCTTAGATCTTTCAGTACTCTGTCAAATTCTTCACACAGTATCTAATTTTCATATATGTCCTCTTCCATTTTCATATTATTGCCCTCAAGTACTATGTCTCTCTTGTTCAGACCATATATATACTACTTCCATGTTTCTGCTTTCCCTTCTTTGCTTAGGATGGTTTTCCATATGAGATCTTGATATTAACACAGGTGGTACTTTTTCTCCAAAGGACTCTCTTAATTTTCCTGTAGGAGGCCCCTATCTTTCTCCAAGTGAGACACGCTTCTAAATCCTTACATTTCTCAACCAGCCAATCCTGCTTAGCCATTTTGCACTTCCTGTTAGTCTCATTTTTTTGACGTTTGTGTATCCCATTCATCTACTTCATTTTTATGTTGTCTCCTTTCATCAGTTAAATTCAATATCTCTTGTGTTACCCAAGGAATTCTATTAATCCTCCTGTTTTTGCCTACCTGATTGTCTGCTGCCTTCACTATTTCATCTCTCAAAGCTATCCATTCTTCTTTTTCTGTATTCCTTTCCTCTGTTCTTCTCAATTGTTCCCTAATGTTCCCACTGAAACTCCCTGCAACCTCTAGTTCTTTCAGTTTAACCAGGTCCCATCTACTTAAATTTCTACCTTTCTGCAGTTTCTTCAGTTTTAATATGCCATTCATAACCAATAAATTGTGGTCCACATCTGCCCCTGGAAATGTCTTACAATTTAAATTCTGGTTCTGGAATCTGCCTTACCTCACATTACCAGTCTGAAACCATCTGGTGTCTCCAGGTCTCTTCCATGTATACAATCTTCTTTGATGGTTCTTAAATGATGTGTTAGCTATGATTAAATTATACTCTGTAAAAAAAAATTCTGCTGGGTGGCTTCCTCTTTCATTCCTTTCCCTCAGTCCACATTCACCTACTTTTTTTCCTTCTCTTCCTTTTCCTACAATATAGTCCCCAATGACTATAAAATTTTCATCTCCCTTAACTGAATAATTTTTTTCTCTCTCTTCATACATTTCATTAATCTCTTCATCATCTGTGCAGCTAAGTTGGCACAAACTTCGATTACTGTGGTAGGTGGAGACTTCATGTCTATCTTGGCAACAATAATGCATTCACTATGCTGTTCATAGTAGCTTATCTGTGTTCCAATTTTTTTTTAAATTCATTATTAAATCTACTCCTGTATTATTATTTGATGTTGTATTCACCTGACCCTAAGTCCTGCTCCTCCTGCCATTGAGCTTCACCAACTCCCACTATAACTTCAACCTATCCATTTCCCTCTTTAAATTTTCTACTCTACCTGTGTGATTGTTGTTGTTGTGGTCATTCAGACCTGAGACTGGTTTGATGCAGCTCTCCATGCTACTCTATCCTGTGCAAGCTTCTTCATCTCCCAGTACTTACTGCAACCTACATCCTTCCGAATCTGCTTAGTGTAGTCATCTCTCTGCCTCCCTCTACGATTTTTATCCTCCACGCTGCCCTCTAATACTAAATTTGTGATCCCTTGATGCCTCAGAACATGTCCTACCAACCGATCGCTTCTTCTGGTCAAGTTGTGCCACAAACATCTCTTCTCTCCAATCCTATTCAATACTTCCTCATTAGTTATGTGATCTACCCACCTAATCTTCAGCATTCTTCTGTAGCACCACATTTCTAAAGCTTCTATTCTATTCTTGTCCAAACTAGTTATCGTCCATGTTTCACTTCCATACATGGCTACACTCCATACAAATACTTTCAGAAATGACTTCCTGACACTTGAACCTATACTCGACGTTAACAAATTTCTCTTCTTCAGAAACGCTTTCCTTGCAATTTCCAGTCTACATGTTATATCTTTTCTACTTCGACCACCATTAGTTATTTTGATCCCCAAATAGCAAAACTCCTTTACTATTTTAAGAGTTTCATTTCCTAATCTAATTCCCTCAGCATCACCCGACTTAATTCGACTACATTCCATTATCCTTGTTTTGCTTTTGTTGATGTTCATCTTATAGCCTCCTTTCAAGACACTATCCATTCCATTCAACTGCTCTTCCAATCCTTTGCTGTGTCTGACAGAATTACAATGTCATCGGCGAACCTAAACACTTTTATTTCTTCTCCATGGATTTTAATACCTACTCCGAATTTTTCTTTTGTTTCCTTTACTGCTTGCTCAATATACAGATTGAATAACATCAGGGAGAGACTACAACCCTGTCTCACTCCCTTCCCAACCACTGCTTCCCTTTCATGTCCCTCGACTCTTATAACTGCCATCTGGTTTCTGTACAAATTGTAAATAGCTTTTCGCTCCCTATATTTTAACCCTGCCACCTTCAAAATTTGAAAGAGAGTATTCCAGTCAACATTGTCAAAAGCTTTCTCTAAGTCTACAAATGCTAGGAATGAAGTTTTGCCTTTCCTTAATCTAGTTTCTAAGATAAGTCAAAGGGTAAATATAGCCTCATGTGTTCCAATATTTCTGCGGAATCCAAACTGATCTTCCCCAAGGTCGGCATCGACTAGTTTTTCCATTCGTCTGTAAAGAATTCGTGTTAGTATTTTGCAGCCATGACTTATTAAACTGATAGTTCGGTAATTTTCACATCTGTCAACACCTGCTCTCTTTGGGATTGGAATTATTATATTCTTCTTGAAGTCTGAGGGTATTTCACCTGTCTCATATCTTGCTCAGCAGATGGTAGAGTTTTGTCAGGAGTGGCTCTCCCAAGGCTGTCAGTAGTTCTAATGGAATGTTGTCTACTCCCGGGGCCTTGTTTCGACTCAAGTCTTTCTATGCTCTGTCAAACTCTTCACGCAGTATCGTATCTCCCATTTCATCTTCATCTACATCCTTTTCCATTTCCATAATATTGTCCTCAAGTACATCGCCCTTGTATAGACCCTCTATACACTCCTTCCACTTTTCTGCTTTCCCTTCTTTGCTTAGAACTGGGTTTCCATCTGAGCTCTTGATGTTCATGCAAGTGGTTCTCTTATATCCAAAGGTCTCTTTAATTTTCCTGTAGGCAGTATCTATCTTACCCCTAGTGAGATAAGCCTCTACATCCTTACATTTGTCCTCTAGCCATCCCTGCTTAGCCATTTTGCACTTCCTGTCGATCTCATTTTTGAGACGTCTGTATTCCTTTTTGCCTGCATTTTTATATTTTCTCCTTTCATCAATTAAATTCAATATTTCTTTCGTTACCCAAGGATTTCTACTAGCCCTCGTCTTTTTACCTACTTGATCCTCTGCTGCCTTCACTACTTCATCCCTCAGAGCTACCCATTCTTCTTCTACTGTATTTCTTTCCCCCATTCCTGTAAATTGTTCCCTTATGCTCTCCCTGAAACTCTGTACAACCTCTGGTTCTTTCAGTTTATCTAGGTCCCATCTCCTTAAATTCCCACCTTTTTGCAGTTTCTACAGTTCATAACCAACAGATTGTGGTCAGAGTCCACATCTGCCCCTGGAAATGTCTTACAATCTGCGTGATTAAGGTATCAAATTCAACATTCCAATCCACAGAACACCAGTTACGCTTCTTCTGGTAATGAAATCCTCCTGAGTAGCCCCCACCCAAATATCCAAATGAGGGAGTATTTTACCTCAGAAACATTTTACTCAACAGTACAGTACAGCTGCATGCCACCGGAAAAAATTCCCTTGCCTTCAGCCATTCACAGTACCAGCACAGCAAGGCTGTTTTGGTTGATACTACAAGGTTAGATCAATCCTGCCCCTCTTCAGGAACCACACGTTCGTCTGGCCTCTCAACAGATGTCCCTCTGTTGTGATTGCACCTACGGTGTGGCTATCTGTATCGCTGAGACATGCAAACCTCCCCACCAATGCAAGTTTCATTAACCATTTAAAATATCTTAGGCTCTCTTCAAGTCCATTGGCATTCACTTATATTCATAGTGCTGAAGTTTGAATTGGTCATTATCATTCTTTGTCTTTCTCATCTAGCAATATTTGATGGTATTGACGGTATACACTTGCAAGATGATGCACTGAGAAGTACTTTGTCTGCTTTAATTGCTCCAAGTTATCAGAGATATTTGGTAGTGAACTGCATCATGTACAGTAATATCGACTGTTTGTAGTCCATGGTTCTCCATTTCTTTTTACCACTGGTAACCATATTTTTCAGAACCAACAAGAATGGTGTATTCCACCATTCTTGCTTTAAACTATTTGTTATCTTTAAACATATGCTCAAATGAGCTCTTTTGAAACTGCTTTCTATGCGTCCAGTGTCCAGTACAATCTAGCATTCACCACATTTCCTGGATGTTCAGGTGCTATTGGTACCCTACTCTTTACTGCAGGCTTGTATGACAAATGTCACCTAGTGGATGAAATACATCTCCATATTCCATGCAAACCCCACTACTGCACCTTTCTCTTTGCATTTAAGTGATCAATTCTTGACACAGCTGTTTTCTCTAAGGCTTCTTTACTGCTCACTACTTTGCATACTTTCACAAGTATGCTCTATTTCTTCAGTCACTAATGCAAAATTCTGTAAATGAACTGGGTCCTCTAACACATTCAATGCACTCACTGTGCAACTATACTGTGTTCTTAATAATTACTCTGATATGTACACCCTACATACTATGTTCAATTTCAGGATAACCATTTCCCTTCCACTATCTCACAGGAGATTAGTGTACCCTTTTAACAGTATTCTCTTTTCCTCTTGTGGTCATACTTCCCCATCAGACTCATGATTGGCCTCAAACCCATGACCTTTACATTCACCTCTACTGTTACATTTATGTCTTGCCCTCGTATTAACACATTTGCTCTATAGTTTAACTTAACCTTATGCTGAGTTGGAAAATCTCTACCTATCAACCCATCACATGGAATATCTAACCCTGGCCCATAAACATGAAACTTTTGCCCAACTTTTACAGCACCTTTCATACTTAGGTGCATTTCCACTGCATCTATACTACTTAACACTCACCTTTTGGCTAAAACCTTTCTGCTCAATTTATTCTAACATTACAACTACCAGGAATACTTGCTTTCTTTATCAAGTATAACTGTCCCCTACACCTATCAATAATTTCAATTTTTTCCTCAATTTTACACAATACATAACTATCACTTCATTCTCAGTGGTACAGTATGGACTGTGGACTTCTTTAATGTGACAACACCTGGCTGTGCAGCTTTGTCCCCTTTTAGTTTCCTGGATTTTTCCTATTTTTGCTTGACGCTTGACACTGGACACTCTTATGTATTTCAACTGTGTGTGTGCACCATGCACTTTCATTTCAGTCCCTGGGATAGCCTATGTTTGCTTACATTTAAAGCAAGTTACGTGTCTTACCCTCAGTACTGTGACCCATTATATTATACTAGGAGCATCTTTATAAACTTCATCTCTCTCTCTCTCTCTCTCTCTCTCTCTCTCTCTCTCTCTCTCTCTCTTTCTCTCTCTCTCTCTCTCTCTCACACACACTCCCCCCCCCCCCCCCCATAGTTCCCTTGGAAAGTGCTAGGATCAATATTAGTCACTTCTATTAATCACACTTTACATTCTGCACCTGTGTTAGCACAATGATACCAAAAATTAGTAAACTCTTGGCTGTCAGAATGTAGACTTGACCCTCTGGCTTATTCATTCAATATTTAGTGGCAACTTGCTCTCAGATTACACACACATATAACACTTAACAGTCCTACCGTCTTGTTAACGCACCCAAGTTTCACTTGTGGGACTATTCCGCTTTCGCTCACACAGAATACCACACTCTCTTCTTATGGTGAAATTTCTACTGCAATTGACCATTCGACTTCTCACAACTGTGTGTGCTCTACCTTTATAAAATCATTGTATGAAACACACACTATCTAGAAAGTCAATTAACTCAACTGTTCTTTTTAAACATTCTCTTCTTGGCACTGCACCAACAGCTTCTCTGAAATTTCTTTGCATCTCACCAATCCTATCTGTCCACATGGCAATTAGTTCATTGTGCCCTTGTCCCAAATTCATCATAAAAAAAGGGGGGTAGTCTCATATTCACATATTAAACTGTGGCTGCTGAAAATGTTTTTACATTGTTTAATAGATTAATACAAGGGTCGCCTTACATTTACAAATGAAGCTTTGGCTACTGAAGTTTCGTACAAATTTATTTTGAAGAATTCCAAAGGGTATTGTAAACAATACTTTCATTCGAATAGGCTCAAGAGTTTCTGATATGCAGAAGTGCTCAATACATTATCGATCTTGCTTGAACAGTCATGTGATATTTGAAGCAAGTAACTATGATTTAGCCATTACAACAACCTAATGCTCTCCTTAAAAATTAACAATAGTATTAGATTCTATCAACTTACAAACTTTTGTTTTATTTGGACAGGTGTGCAATAAAAGCTCTCATACAATATACAAATACATTTATGCTGGTTTCTAAGTAAAGGTAACGTTCGAAGGCAAAAATCTTGTTCTTCCAAGAACATCACTTGATTCTGTACCCAATAATTTACCAAGAGGATTGCAAATGAGAAATTCCATCACTGTTATACATTAGAATACCAGGGAAAATGACACTAGCTTTTAATCAGCTTTAGAACAAGATGGTGAAATTCAGATGAAATGAGAAAGAAAATTAATCCAGAACTAAATACCTAACAGACAAAATAAAATGCATTAAATTGATCACAATTGTTGTCGCAAGAATAAATTACACCGGAAATGATAAATTACAGAAGAAAGACATGTTGCAGAGGTAGTACCAACAGATGTCAGCTAAATGCGGGACTGAATTGTATCTGCAATCTTTTATTTATGTACCACAAGCACAGCTCTATGGAAGCGTTCGAGGGGGAAGAATGTCACCTGGTTGGCTGATGTCTACAATGAGTAGCAGGGGAAGGGGGTGAGGGGACCACATGAGAGGGTAGCAAATTTCGTCGTGCTGCAAACCACGGGAATCTATACTGTGTACTTTGACTTTTTATGAAAACCTACCATGTATAAACTTCAGTCTGCCTGAATTAATTTGAACTCAGAATCAAACTGACTTTAAAATTTGACAAATAGTCAAGAAAAGCATACATTTCTGCAGCATATGCTAAAAGTATAGATTGGGTCCAGTGGTGTAGTTACATATTTTACAGTATTGTTGTCGAGGGCTGACAGGAATAACAGAGGGTATGTCAGGTGGCAGGTTCTAAGCAGTCAATGAGAGAGTGGCGGGCAGAGTGTATGTTTGGAAGCATGGGACACTGCAACAGTCTCTCGTCACGACATCACTACAGATGCGAAATCTGCTGTGTGTTCAGAAAAAAACAAAATCAAAAATACCAATGTAAGGGGTGTATCAAAAGAATCATCCTATTTTTAAAAATTGGAACTATTATGTTATTTGAGATATGTGTGTGACCAAAGTACTGTTGGAAAGAGCAAATTCTTGTTTTACACGGTTCCCGCTAGGTAGCAGCAATGTGCTCCCACTTTAGTATTAGTAAAAACGGTGTCGGGACAACAGAAATCTTTTGTGTTCTACATTTTGCATAGTGAGGGTCAGTAATAACTGTAAAGTGTGACTTTCATGCTAGGTATGTGTGGATCTCCCTACAGCACAGAGCATTACACGGTGGAATGAACAATTTCGAGAAACCATTTGTTTGTGTAAAGGCAAATCGTCAGGCTGTCCCCCGAGTGTCTGACAGACACTGAATGCATCTGGCATGGTTTCACAAGGAGTCTGCAGAAATCAGTTCACAGTGCAGCTCCACTTGCTCGGTCATCAAGAACTGTGAAACTAAAAGTGAAATGTCCAATAAATAGGCTACTGAGTGTAAAAGGTGAATGAAATAATTTGCTATTACAACATGTGTAAAAGGCCATGCCCATTATATTGCACATCAAGACTGAAAGGGGGTTATCTACTGCATTCTTTATATGAAATTACAGAATTTTGAAGCTGCGATATTATCAAAGGACTACAGTGTTGTAGAAGGAAACAAATATTTGGGAAATAGGGAAATCTGATTCCATGTGCAAATTGATTATTTATTTTGAAGAACATCCTGTTAAAATTGCTATGTCTTGACATAGATGTCTAAAAACACAACATTATAATCTAGTTTTTATTTAACTTCCATCTTGTTTGTGGATCTGTACATTGAGAAATTATATGTTATATTTTCTCAATTTTGAATTTCTTGTACAGTGACTTAGAAAGTTTTGTGAACACAATAAAATAGTCATTGCTACATGAATCTCAAGAAAATTAGAGATAAATCAAATAGTTCACATGGTAATTTTCTTATATTTCATCATGTCAAGAAATATATTAGACACAACTTGCCTCACATCATTTGTACCATCTATAATATGAACATCAGCAACAGTCTGAAAAACTTCATCTCTGTGTTTTTCATACTCAGGCCAAACACACACATCAAAATAACCAGGTACATCAGGGGGATCATAGACACGAACTTTCCTTCTTTCCCAGCATTGATCCCTGGTGAGTGTTAAATAATATTTTAAGTGACAAATTTCCACAATCGGCTGATAATTCAATACCAAAAATCCTTCAATTATTAAGATGTGAAATGGTAATTCACCTGCTAAAGCTTCAAAATTCATCAGTGGTAGGTCATTACTACTTTTTTCTTCGTGTATTTTGCAATGGCTAAAATGCTGCAGGAAATTAAACTGGGTAATTCTTTTAATGTCTGCCCACATTTTGTTCATATCAACACTTGACATTATCTCCCAGTTTATGTGGTTAAGTGTTGGGATCCATGTATGCTTGCTGCTATCTGGAGGCAGAAAATAGTCATCCTGGCACAAGAGACATGAACCTGGAAGGCTTTCATGCAAAGAACGTGCAACTGTCGTCTTCCCACCACACGTTACACCTGAGACGCCAATTACAAGCCACTTTTTCATGGCTGGTGAATTGCATATACAGTAAAAACTATTAGCCCTCCAATAAAACCAAGTCCCATGAAAGCAGGGATCAAAAGAGCATAATGAACAGATGGAAACAGAAGCCTAAGAGGATGTCCATCATCAACAAAGGGTAGAGCTATAACCCAAACAGTGTAAAGAAAGTAAAATAAACTACTGAACAAAATGAATATTTTTCCAAGTAAAGCGTCACGCATTGTTCGACAGTTAAGCACACACGCCTATAGACTTCCAAGATAACAAATAGTTAAAAGCCATACTTTTGCTTTCTGAAAACATCCCATTAGAAAACAGTCAGTACTGTAACTACAATAATACGATGACAATATTTCTTTAGCGATTCTAAACGGCTGTTATACACAATGATCTACGTATCAATGTATTCCTCTTCAAAGTTCTTAAAATCTTCCTCTGTAAAAACAGTTGTGTCTTCAGTTTTCAGATTCTTATCTCCTTTAGTGCATTTACTTGCTCGCTCAAGGATCTGTAAAAGACAAAGCATAAATTTAGTAATATTTTACTGATGCCATGTTGGTATTCTTAAGTAGAAACATATTGTTGACAATTAATATGCTCCCATTTTAGCAACAATTATTTAAAATTGGTTTGACCAGAATACACATTCCATCCACAGTTAAAATAAAATACAATAAAATATTAGAGAGGGGGGAGAGGGTGAGAGAAAAAACACGGTGACAGACCAGACTCCTAGCCCCTAGCTCATGGTATAGATCTGGAATCTAGATCTACATCCATACTCCGCAAGCCACCTGACGGTGTGTGGCGGAGGGTACCCTGAGTACCTGCATCGGTTCTCCCTTCTATTCCAGTCTCGTATTGTACGTGGAAAGAAGGATTGTCGGTATGCTTCTGTGTGGGCTCTAATCTCTCTGATTTTATCCTCATGGTCTCTTCGCGAGATATACATAGGAGGGACCAATATACTGCTTGACTCTTCGGTGCAGGTATGTTCTCGAAACTAACAAAAGCCCGTACCGAGCTACTGAGTGTCTCTCCTGCAGAGTCTTCCACTGGAGTTTATCTATCATCTCCGTAACGCTTTCGCAATTACTAAATGATCCTGTAACGAAGCGCGCTGCTCTCCGTTGGATCTTCTCTATATCTTCTATCAACCCTATCTGGTGCGGATCCCACACTGCTGAGCAGTATTCAAGCAGTGGGCAAACAAGCGTACTGTAACCTACTTCCTTTGTTGTCAGATTGCATTTCCTTAGGATTCTTCCAATGAATCTCAGTCTGGCATCTGCTTTACCAACGATCAACTTTATATGATCATTCCATTTTAAATCACTCCTAATGCGTACTCCCAGATAATTTATGGAATTAACTGCTTCCAGTCGTTGACCTGCTATTTTGTAGCTAAATGATAAGGGACCTATCTTTCTATGTATTCGCATCACATTACACTTGTCTACATTGAGATTCAATTGCCATTCCGTGCACCATGCGTCAATTCACTGCAGATCCTCCTGCATTTCAGTACAATTTTCCGCTGTTGCAACCTCTCGATACACCACAGCATCATCTGCAAAAAGCCTCAGTGAACTTCCGATGTCATCCACCAGGTCATTTATGTATATTGTGAATAAAACCAAACTTGACTAACAACTATGGAACACAACTCAGATTCATCTTAAATAAGCATATGATGATGTGATCTGTTAGTAAGTCTTTCTGCTATGGGAGGGTGAAGAACGTGCAAGCTATACTAAATGGGATGTGGTGCAGGTCGACCAGTGGTAGGATATTGGGTCATCAGGGCGAGAAAGTAACCAGTAATCATGCAATAGTCAAGTTACTTTCACACAACTTTATTCATAACATGATACATACATACATACATAAAATCTAGCAGTCAATGTCCTGTCAGCCTACCACCTGATGGGGCGCGTATGATCTGCGACTGTTGACAACACCACCACAGCCGACAGGTGTGGCCAGCTGTATAAGCGACTGATGACCCCCACATGTGGAAACAGCAGACGCAGGGATGATTGTTCGATGTGGGGGACGGGGTGCATGTTCTTGTACTCTAATTCAACGTCTATACTCTGCAAACCATTGTAAAGTGCATGGCAGAGGGTACATCCCTTTGTACTAGTTATTAGGTTTTTCTCCCGTTCCATTCGCATATTGAGTGTGGGAAGAATGACTGACTGAATGCCTCTGAACACACTGTATTTATTCTCATCTTGTCCACAAGATCCCTATGTTAGCGATTTGCAGGTGGTTGTAGTCTATTACTAGAGCCATCATTTAAAGCCAGTTCTTGGAACTGTTGCAGACTTACTCGCAATAGTTTTAAATCTTCAAGAGTCAGCCAGTTCAGTTTCTTCAGTATCTTTTCCGGAGATCAAGCAATCCTGTAACCATATGTTCTGCCCTTCTCTGAATACATTCATTATTCCCTGTTCATCTTATTTGGTAAGGATCCCACACACTCGAGCAATATTCTAGAATGGGTCACACAAGTGCTTTGTACACAATTTCTTTTGTAGACTGATTGCACTTTTATTTCACCAATTAACTGAAGTCTCCCACTTGCTTTACCCACAACAGAACCTATGTGATCATTCCATTTCATATCACTACTAAGTGTCACACCCAGGTATTTGTATGAGCTGACCAATTCCTAAGGTGACTTAATGATGTTATAGGACACTACGTTTTTTTCATTTTGTGAAGTGCACAATTTTACATTTTTGAACATTTAAAGCAAGTCTTCACGCAATTTTGAAATCATGATCTGACTGAATATTTATGCAGGACAGCACTTCATTATAGATAACTGCATCACCTGTAAAAAGTCTGAGGTTAATGTTAATACTATCTGCAAGGTCATTAATATACAACATCAACAACAAGGATCCCAATACACTTCCCTGGGCCACACTCGAAATTACTTCTACATCTGATGATGACTTTCCATCCAAGACAACATGCTGTGTCCTTCCTACTGAAAGTTTCTCAACCCAACTTCACACATACCACATACGATCATACTTTTGACCATAAGTGTAGGTGTGGTACTGACTCAAATGCTTCTTGGAAATCAAGAAAGACTGCATCTATCTGCCTGCCTTAATCTGTAGCTTTCAATATGTCATGTGAGTTGGACTTCAGATGATTGATGTTTTCAGAATGAATGCTGGTTGGCATGGAGAAGATCATTCTGTTTCAAGTATCTCATCATATTTGAACTCAGAGTACATCCTAAGATTCTACAACAAATTGATGTCAAGGATATTAGATGGTAGTTTTGTTGATCACCTCTACTACCCTTACTGTAGGAAAGAATGACCTGGGAACAATGCTGCAAATTGTGAGCTTCATTGAAACTCCATGCGCACCTTCTCTGCCAGTCACTGGAATGACCCAAGTATCACCTCTGAGCCCAGATGACAGGCATCATTTGTTCCAATGTGTGCCACAATCTGCAGCTGCCTGCACCATGTTCCCTCAATGACTTCCTGAATAACCTCTTCAACTTTTTGAGTGAGGACCCCAGGCATGCAATACGAGTGCATATGGTGTCCTTTGTTGCTACTTGCCTAAGGGATACCATCATTCGCTGTATATTTTGAACTGCCTATGATTAATAGACCCCTACCCTTTTGTGTTTGCCTTGTCTTGACACCAGACAAAACAGGTTTCCTTAAAACAAGTGAAGTGAGTCCCATTGGTTCAATTTCAGTTTCAGTGAAACAGAGCAACAAACTCGTTGGTTAGGTGGATTTTTAAAACATTCTAGGTCCTGCCTGATCCCCATCAACCCCGTACACGATGCCTAATTCTACCACTGAAATGCCACTCACAGTCAAGTGGACGGACAATGTAAGATTCTGTACTTCCTGCACAGGAGACAGGATTCACAGGAGCATATAGTACACGAGGTACCACCAATATTGGTACCACAGGTACATAACACTCAGGAGCTCTTCCAACACACCAATTCACTTTGGTGTTCACATACCTTACAACTGTAACGGAATACTAGCTTGCTAAGGGGCTCAAGTTGACCAGCAACACCATTCACACCACCTTGCACAACCTCCAGCTCACTGCCCACATTGACGAGCCAAACAAACTACCGCCGATTGTAGTCACTGCAAAGTGTGATGTCTTACTCGACTTCCAACCCACATTGCAGCCAAAGATGACATAAGATCTAAACTGACACACACACCCTGACCATCATCTACTCTCTGATGGTTTATGCACAACACATTTGCAAATGTTACAGTAAAACAAAATATTATTAAATTCAACAGCATATTCCAACAGGAACCATCTTTCATAGTTTTAATCTGTACAGACAAAAGGTGCACCACATCCACAGTGTTTCTCTCAAACCAATACAACACACGTCTGGTGAAAGTTGTTTCTTTTGTTAAGTCCCACATAAACAAAGTGCATCTGATAGTATCGAAGATTGGACATGTGGGTAATGCAACAATCAGCAATACTCTCAATAATGATCACAATTTGGATTAATAAATATTACAACTCCAACAGATTTTTTTATTGTTGACAATACAGTCTGTGTGCACTGAGTTTCCTTAATTATTTACCCACCATAATCTGTTGAAAAGGTTGCTCCATTTATAAAGACTGAAATATTGTTTATCTAAACACAGTTCAGTTCAGATGTATTACTTGTATGAAATGTTTGCGCTATTGCTGGACACTCGGTGAAGTGAGCCTCGCAACAGGTAAACACACTACCATTTATACAGCCATTACATTTTATATAGACCTCAACCCCTATAGATAAAGTAATAATGAAATTTGAAGTTAAGCATTCCCAGAAAGAAACGTGAATCCATTTACAAAATGTTATGAGGTCAGACGATTACTCACTAACAGAAATAATTAGAAGTGCCATATGATGATGTTGCGTAGACATGAAAGTTTCATTCTTTACCAAGGTATGCAAAATGTGTCTTTCTTTGAGTGTGTGTGTGTGTGTGTGTGTGTGTGTGTGTGTAACTGAAGGTGAGACTGCTGAACAGGGTTATTAGATCAGTAGAATTCGGACTTCTGTAAATTTATTTTTTGTATGGCAAACATTTTAGAAAAGTGTTTCCGAAACAAAAGAATAGCTATACATACATTACTAAGCTACTAAATACCAACACTTCAAACACAGGTCTCCTACATAATACAATACAAATGACAAGCTACACATGAATATCAAGGTTTTTTTATAAAGTTTGTCACCCCCACTTGTCACTGTTAGGAAATCTTCAAAAAGATCCTTGGAGGTACCTGTGTGACATGCTGATGCAACATTAGCAACTGTGTCATCCAACCCTAGTCACAAGATTTGCTTCACTTGTGGAAAGTGACTTGACTTCTTCCATGGCCCATTCTGATGTTTTGTTTCATTTTGTTTTGTTTTAGGACACAAAAACAGATACAGTAATATGCACCCATATCTCAACCATACAACAGTAAGACGAAAAAGGAGTTAAAAGTGACGACACGTTAAGGCCAATCAAGAAGGAAAGATAGCTGAAAACAGGGACTACCTCTTGGAGAATGGTCCATGAAACATGCCATAGAGACAATGGAGAACTTGAGCTAAAGATTAAATGTCCTTTGCCGTATTGCTAAGACAGATTAAAAGTTAAATGGGGTCAACAGCCCTTGCATCATTCGATATAACAGCTGATAACTCAGACGGCAAACATAAATTAGAATGTAAGTGGTTTAAAAAAGGGCATTCAGTCAGGAAATGGTGAACCATCAAAGGTTGATGACAATGGTTCAAATGGCTCTGAGCATTATGGGACTTAACTGCTGAGGTCATCAGTCCCCTAGAACTTAGAACTACTTAAACCTAACTAACCTAAGGACACCACACACATACAAGCCCAAGGCAGGATTCGAACCTGCGACCGTAGCAGTCGCGCGATTTCAGACTGTAGCGCCTAGAACCGCTCGGCCACTCCAGCCGGCCTGATGACAATGAGCACAGAGTGGTGGGCGATGACTAAAATTACAGTGCTCAATATGCGACCTATCTAAAACGGTCTATTCACAGCGAGATGACAGAGGTGATCAGCCAATCCACTGGGAGAAGTTTAATTCCCTGGAGCTTGTTCCCATGAAGAAAAGACCAATGGCGATGTCAAAGTGATGCCATCTGCTGACAGACAGCAGCACAGAGATGATCAGAAGGAAAGGAAGAACTAGTGGATCAAGGTAGGACGACTGCAACCTTGGCAGCAACATCAGCAGCCTCATTTCCTTCAGACCAATGTGACCGGGACTCACAAACATCACAGTGGTTCCACCAAAATGAGAAAGTGCAAGCTTTCTTGGATCCATTGCACTAAGTGATGGACTGTGTACAGCAAACAGGGTCTCTGAAGGGCAATGAGACAGTTGGAGCAAATGAAATGCCTATCTTGCTGGGGACGAGGTTTGCTGTAAATACTGAGCAGTATTCCGGAAAATGATTCTGAAAATTGTCGGTGCTAAATATGAAGGTACACCAGACACCATGGTCAGTCTGAGAGCCATTGGTGTACACAAAGGTACAATTGCGAAGTTCCATGCAAAGTTTGAAAAACTTACAGCGATATAGTCTGGAATAGTGTCCTTAGTGAGGGAATGAAGCCCAAGTTGGACACGAGCCACCGCACAGAGGCAAGATGGTGAAGGGTTCACATCCACTGGGAAGCTGGCAGGTAGAGTGAAGTTAAGCTGCCAGAGTAATAGCGAAAAGAGAACCTCAGGATGTAGCAGAGATGAGGAACGTGCCCCTTGCTGGCGGTCAAAGGAGTCTAAGTAGGAGGCACAGGATGGGTGGCCAGGCATGGCAAACAAACCACATGTGTATCCACTGAGGAGACTATCGAGTAGGTATGACAGCAACAGTCCTGCAGCTTCTGCATACAGACTCTCACTGGGCTAGTGTAAAAGGCACCACTGGCCAAACGGACACAATGATGGTGGATTGTGTTTAGACAGTATAATATGGGTGGAGATGCAGATGCACAAACAAAACACCCGTATTCTAGTTTCGAACAGACAAGGGATCAATACACAAGGAGGAGGGTGGTCATATCCGCTCCCCACGAAACACAGCTGAGGACACATAGGACATTAAGGGATCAGGTACAGTGAGTGGCCAGTAAGACACGTGGGTGGCCCAAGAAAGTTTCCTATCATGCATAAGTCCGAGGAATTTTGTAATTTCAGTGAACAGAAGATCAACATGCCCAAGATGTTGAGACTGTGGAAGAAACCTACTGCACCACCAGAAATTCATACAAAAAGTTTTGTCAGTGGAAAAGTGAAAGTCACTGTCGGTGCTCCAAGAGTAAAGACATTCAAGACATCACTGAAGACACTGCTCAAGGAGACAAGTCCATGGAGAACTGCAACAGACCACAAAATTATCAACAAAAAGGGCGTCAGAGATGCCTGGCGGGAGGGAAACCATAAGAGGGTTGATGGTGACAGCAAAGAAGACAACACTCAGGATGGAATCCTGAGGAACACCGTTTTCCTGGGTAAAGGCTTCTGGCAAGGCAGAACACACACATACTGTGAAAACTAAGTCTTTTAAAAATTCCTGAAGGAAATACGGCAGGCCGCCTCAGAAGCCCCACCTGTTGAGAGTGTGGATGATACCAGTCCTCAAACAGGCGTCGTAGCTTTCTCCAAATCAAAAGACATGACCACGATCTGGTAATTCCAGCAGAAAACCATTCGTGACATGGTCTGACAAAGGGACAAGACGGTCAACTGCAGAATGGCACGATTTGAGCCACCATACTAGCCAGCCACGAATCTTACATTCCATCACAGCAAACACTGCTGATGAGAGAAATGAAGCGGTAGCTACAAGAAAGGTGTTTGTCCTTAGCGGGCTAAGGTATGGTTATGGCACTGGCCTCACGCCAGTGACTGGGAAACGTCCTCTTCCCAGATGCGATTGTATGTGTGAAGGAGAAGTGCCTGCCCACAAGAGAATAGTGCTGTAACATCTGAATGAACATTGTCCGGCGCTGGGGTGGAGGATCGGGATGAAGTGAGCGTGATTTAGCTCCCTCATAGTAAAAGCGGCAATTTAGCACTCACGAATCTGAGAGGAGAAGGGTATTGCCCGAGCCACCTCCACTCATTTCCTACAGTGGAAGGCAGGGTGATAATGGGTGGAGCTCGAAATCTCTGCAAAATAACAGCCCTAGGTGTTGGAGATAGCAATAGGGTCCACTATGACACTGCTATAGTCAGGCCAGAAATTGGGAAATGAACCCAGGTCCCAGAGTGCCATCAGAGACTACATCACGTGACAGAAGCAGCAGTAGAACAGGTAAAAGAACTAGTATATGAACTCCAGCTAGCTCTTTTGCTATCTCGAAGAAGGCAATGAAACTGCCCACAGAACTGTGTCCCAGTCTCTTGGTGGACTGAGGCAGCAGAGACTACATCACGTGACAGAAGCAGCAGTAGAACAGGTAAAAGAACTAGTATATGAACTCCAGCTAGCTCTTTTGCTATCTCGAAGAAGGCAATGAAACTGCCCACAGAACTGTGTCCCAGTCTCTTGGTGGACTGAGGCATGCCACAACGCAATTCACGTTCAAAGGTGTGCACCCTGCATTTTTAACCATCATCCTATGACGGGGAACTGCACTCATACACTGAAGCATCAAAGAAACTGGTATAAGCATGTGTATTCAAATACAGAGATATGAAAGCAGGCAAAATATGGCGCAGCAGTTGGCAACAACTACATAAGACAAAGTGTCTGGCACAGTTGTCAGAGCAGTCACTGCTGCTACAATGGCAGGTTATCAAGAATTAAGTGAAATTAAATGTGGTGTTATAGTCAGTGCACGAGCAATGGGACAGCATCTCTGAGGTAGAGATGAAGGAAGGTTTTCCTGTACGCCCATTTTTTGAGTGTACCATGAATATCAAGAATCCTGTAAAACATCAAATCTCCAACATCACTGCAGCTGGAAAAAGATCCTGCAAGAATGTGACTGACGACGACTTGAGAAAATCATCCAGCGTGACAGAATTGCAATCCTCCTGCAAATTGGTGCAGATTGCAATGCTGGGCCATCAACAAGTGTCAGCGTGTGAACCAGTCAACATAATTTCATTGATACGGGCTTTTGGAACTGAAGGCCCACTCATGTACCCTTTATGACTGCACAATACAAAGTTTTACACCTCGTCTGGGCCCGTCAACATTGACATTGGACTGTTGATGGCTGGAAACATATTGCCTGATCAGACAAGTCTTGTTTCAAATTGTATTGAGTGGACGGACGTGTGCGAGTATGGAGGCAACCTAAGGCTGGAGGATCCTGCTCCATGAGATCTACAGAGGTGTTTGCATTCTCCCTCTGCCAGTCTGCGGATTACAGGGGCAAGAAATGGTTGGCGGTGCGTACTAGCGACATGGAGTTCAGCCCTGTGAGGGTGTCGCTATGTGATACCCTCAGATAGCCGAACTCCACATAACCAGTACTGTAAGTGCCAGATGGTAAAACCCAGGAATTCCGACTACTGACACTGTTGAAGAGGATCTCCAAGTCTAAAGGAGAGGACTGTTTGCCTTTGTTTGGTTTTTGGAGTCTTTGTGGCTGGCAGATTAAGATTCAGATATTTGTTGGTTGGAAGGACGTGAAAAGTATCTGCAGGGGTCTTCTTTCCGTACTGTCTGACCTGCTGGTTTTGTAGCAGGTGATTTCACCATGAGAGCTGAAAATTTTTGTCTTGTTGCAAAGCTGGACGAGGAGAGAGATGCTCGGTGATTTTACAACCACAGTGCTGAATTTGAGGCTGCGAGTCTGTGTGGCCAGGTCCTTGAGTGAGATGTAGCAAGAATGTTACTGTAAGTGTCAGGTGGCAAAACCCAGGACTTCCGACTTGCCAAGAACTTGTGAGTGACAGGGTAAGGTGCCTTTCCCTTCACTCAGATCTCCTGAACAGCCCACTCATCGCGATACATGGGGCATTCTAGGGAGAAGGACTCATGGTCGTCACTGCAGCTGATACAGCAAGGAGGAGGCAGGCAATCGTCCTCATGAGCCTCCCTACCACAAGTAACACATTAGGCCAGGTTTCAACAGGATATTTGAGTGTGGTTGTAACGATGACACTGGCAGCGGCGCATCGGGTTAGGAAAGTACGGTTGGACTGTGATGATTTCATAGCCCGGTTTGCTCTTTGATGGAAGAACTACTCTATCAAATGTGAAAAAAAGACCATGTGTGGGCACTAATGATACATCAACATTTTTCATCACCTGATGGACTGCAGTGATGTTCTGATCAGAGAGGTAACTTTGGATTTCTACCTCAGACGAAAGAGAAGCCTAGTACACATGACACCACACAACTGCAAGCAGTAGTTGTGCTTGACAATCATAGTCTCCAAAAACAAAGAACCATCGCGTAAAATGAGAGCAGCATTTCACAAGGCCGGCAACTGCATAGACACCTTTCCGTATAATAAACGTGATAACTGTAGCAAAGGACTGACTCTTCAGTACGTGGAACCACAAAGAACCTAGGTGCAGCTGGGAGGGTCTTTGAATAGGGTGCCTCATACCGTTTACATTCAGTAGATGTTGACGGAGAAAAAAATGACTCGCTCATTGTGAGAAGATCCCCTTGACCGTCAGCATCTCCAATGACGCACTCCTTCCTACGGAGGATCACCCTCAGATAATGATGATGATGATAATTTGCCACTATCAAAAATGACAATGGAATGATGATTACAGTAAAAACACCCAGTCCCCAACCCGGTCAGGAATCAAACCCGTGACCCCATGATCTAGAAGCAGCAACGCCAGCCACTAGAGCACGAGCTGCGAACTAGCCCATCATAGGTAGCTCAGCCACCTTAGGTGATTGTTCACACCTCAGGTCACACCTCCCAAACTCCTGACACAGGGACCAATCAGAAATTTGGGAAGGTAACAGCTCTCCCTGAGCTGGCTTGTACCAGGGGGTATGTGCAAAGCCTACCTATCGACCCGAGGCTGCAACTTACATGTTACCCAGTTACTTGTTATGCATCCAGAGTGCGGGCTGGCCTTCAGGAGCGTTGAGGGAGGAAAAAGAAGAAGAGGAACCTCAAACCCTCAAGCAGAAGAATGACAGGAGAAGAGGAATGCAGAAAGAAAGAAAGAAAGAAAGAAAGAAAGAAAGAAACAAAGAAAGAAAATGATGTGACTGTTCTGATGTTAGGGTATTGAAATGTCGTGTGGCTAGGGCCTCCCGTCGGGTAGACCGTTTGCCTGGTGCAGGTCTTTCGAGTTGACGCCACTTGGCGACCTGCGCGTCGATGAGGATGAAATGATGATGATTTGGACAACACAACAACCAGTCCCTGAGCGGAGAAAATCTCCGACCCAGCCGGGAATCGAACCCAGGCCCTTAAGATTGACAGTGTCACGCTGACCACTCAGCTACCGGGGCGGACGTTAGGGTATTGAAAAATCAGGACATATTCCCAAAAATACCACAGACATGTTTCCTAAGGAAGGGCAAAAAGAGTAGCAGGAGGATACACATGCAGCATGGAAGGGAAAAGTGCTGCAAAGGCTGTGGGCCCTTGGTACCCAAGTACGAACTCACCAAAGAGTGAGTTTCAGGCATTGTGGAGGACAGTTTTGTCACCAGCAGTGTGTCATTTACAGCAAGATTCCTGGCCATGATGAAAGTGAGAAGTCTTGATCTTTCATTTTTTTCACTCCACTGGGAATACATTATTCAATATTGAGAGGTCAGTGTTATCAACGATTTTCTGATATTCACACAGTAGTACATATTTACATCTGATATCAGGAAGTGGGATGCGACTGAAGATAGGTAGCCAGTATGTGAGAGCAGATCATACCGACCCATTTATAATGCACATGGCATCATTAATAGTACATCTATCTTTTCCACTTATGGACTATTAAGCCAGAGAGATACACAGTCCTCTACTGTTGAAAATGCCAAACCAATGAGCGTCTGCTGACAATTCCCCAACTAAGGCCACAGAGCTTATGAAGGATGTTATTTCTGCTTGAGAGCTACACAGATGTTAGCATGATCACAAGGTATTGTTGATGCCTGTTACGACAAAGTTTGTCTTCCTAAGGGAAGAGATCACAGACTGTGTGTGGCAGTCTACTGAACAGGTGGAAACAGAATTTATATCTTATTTGAGTTAAGATGCAACCTCAATTTAAAGTACTGGCTTAAGATCTCTAGATCAGGAGTTAGGAATTCTTTAAATTTTTCAGAGTTTTTGTGCTATTCCCAACAATTAGAGACATGAAAATTTTACTAAGATGATAGCGCAAAAAATGAGAAATTTGTGGTTTTTAGTAAAATAACATGAAATCGGTGGTTTTTATGAAATATCTCATATTTTGGCAGAAACAAACTCTGAATTTTGCAAAAAATAACACAGACAAATGAGATAGTTCAACATTTAAAATGTTTCATTCCTAACAATGAAATGTACTCTTATCATGCAAAATAAAGCAAATACAGTTACATCACTGAAAATAACGTAAGTAATAACATAATTTTAAGAAGCTTTAAAACTGTAGAAAGATGTTCAGTGTCCCTTGAAGATAATTCCTCAGAGTACTTAACATTTATTCTACAAAATGAGTTCCACATTGTGGATTAACCCTTTCTACCATCTGAGTAGAGCCTACATTCAAATATTGATACAGCAAAATTCAGCTGTAAGAGGAATATGATGTAAAATTGAAACACTTGTAGTTTACTGATTCCTTCATTATGCAAATCAGTTTGCCTTGAGGTGCAGGCGAATGGTAACAGCAGGGAATGGAATAAATGTAGTGCAGTAAGGCTTAGAACATACAGAATTCATAAAGGAAATATCATTTTTGTACTGGGTAGTAGAGTTGAGTGGTTGGCCTCACACTGGATGGTGGCCTTGATTTGCCCATTAGAGTGAAGTTTAGCTGTTGTGACACCAGGGAACATAGAGCATCGTATGTTTGCTCTCCAATGCTTTTTCATAAACACTGAGTCTGTAATGAACACACAACACAACTTTTGCATCCATTTTAATATTTTTGTCCACTGAACTGTTCCAGACTCCACTGCCATTTATACCAAGATGTGAACAACAACCTGATCGACAGCTAGTTGTTTACAAAAGAGCAACCACAGCAACAACCAACCAAAGAATACAGTTTAGTTGCCTTCTGTTTCATTCACCATTGCCATATCGCACTGTGGACGAAAATTAAGGTTGCTGATGTTTCTACTGCCATTCGTTTTAATCAAATGTTTTCTTTCTTGTATTGATTCTTCTTCATAATATGCAAAAGAATGTTCATAGCTAATAGTGAAAGTGAGCAGCAAAGTGATACGGCTACAATGATCCTGCAAGGTGAACTCAGTACTGCAGATTAAAGGAAAACATATGAAAGAATTCAGTAACGAAATGAACAGCTGTTGCTGCCATACTGCATGTGTATCTAACAGCTAATCGACAACATTGATCCTTCAGTGTCTGTCAATCATTTTGTTATTCTGATCCAGGCACAGAGAAGGGACAAAAACTTCAACACACCTAGCCCCGAATGACAAAGGACCACTTACTTGTTAACACAACCCATCAACTTGAAAACACTGAGCAAGTTAGGTTGTCTGCAATACAAGGCCATAAGCTGCTACTTAATGTGTGCTGCAAGTCTAGGGATTAACAAATCAACAGTGCCACCAGTTCGACACTGAGTTCAATTGTCGCCCAAACAACATTCAAGTACGTCAGCAACATAGTGAAGGTAATTATGAAGCGCGTCATGTCGTTTACAAAATCATGAATAATAATAATGAAAACATGATTTTTCTTCACGTGATGAAGCCTATTTTCATTTAAATGGAACTAATAACGAACAAAACTTTAGATACTGGTATAACGGGAATTCTCTTATGTTACAAGGAGTACCCTCTATTGAGTCTGAAACTGAGAGTTCCATGTGTAGTGGGGAGTAGAGCATTAGTGGACTGTAGTTTTTTGATGGACAATGAAGCGAGTATGGTTTCATGATGGTAAAACTCCATACACAGCTCGTAATTCAATGGCTGTCTTATAAGATCAGTTTCTAGTTAACCTTACCTCCAGATATGGCCATCTCGACTGCTCCCCCCCCCCCCCCCCCAAAATCTCTTATCTAAGTTGTAAGCCTTGTTTTGAAGTGGGAGGTACAGTCAAGTCCGAAGTAAATGTTAACGAGCCACACTTTCTTGAAGATGACACTCCAGAGGAAATCTTTTGCATTCCATGTTACATGTTAACTGGCACTACTTGCAGTTTTCAAAACTGGCTACAATAATGCATACATATAAATGGCTAACATCTTAGTGACATGCACTTCAAACATAAATTTTCAATGTATACTACTTACTGTTATAAATAAAAATATTTTAAAGCAAAACTAAGTAAATCTTATTTAAAACCATCCAATTCCTATGATGGACCCTGTATATTAAAATGTTCTTTTCTATAAAAACTGTGACCTGTATTTCAATCATTTTAACAAGAAAAACTTTACAATCAGGTTTCTGTAACACTTTTTTTAGCTATACCTTATTTGCAATGGCTTGGTCTATTTGTCCATAACGTAAAATTTGCAAACGTTTCAAGTTTTCTTCTGTGAAGTTCTTTTTCAGCTGCAGTTCTTTACGGATTTCTTCCAGATTCACTACACCTGAAAATATAATGACAAAATGAATTATTATACTGGTTTAAGTCAGTGGCGTATAACAATCATGACTAAATAAAAAAATCTGACTTTGTACTATCTTCAATGTGATCTTAGTATTCGATATTAGATGTTTATTCCTTATACTACTACAGGTAACTAATACTATTTTATCTCATAAAATATGAAAGCAGAAACCAAAACAATTTCAGCTGTCTGTTATATACATATGAGGGCCAGCCTGGTGCAGATGTGACAAAGATATTTTCAAATTTTATGTTTTTTCTTATAATGGCATACACATGCAATTGTATAGGACAAGTGTGGATTTTATCCCCAAAATAGTTTTTGCAATTGTGTGTGTGATGAAAATCTCTGTCCTGGTCAATAGTGTCAATGGAAAGTGATTAAAAGTTTGATGAAGGATGTGCTCATATTCATGACAGCACATCCTGGCTGTCAGCACTTCCTTCCTTCAGTGCCACAGTTCAATGTACAGTTTGAAAGTACACTGTGTACATAACATATGTAGTATTTATATTAAAGAGAATACAGTTAAGTTGTATTAGTCATGATATGAAAAATACATATATTTGTAATGTGTATGGTTTATGTTAAAAACAGTGTGTACTGTGCATTGTTGTTCATTCTGTTACATGGGATCCAGGATCCTGGAGCAACAGTGACAGAATTGCTACACCGAAGCTGTAATGTCAATGGCAGCTTGTTACCAGTATGCACCAAGCTGGCGGCCATGCCAAGCTAGCAGACATTGTCACTGTGACAGCAGCCTTTGATCATTATTAAAACAATGTTGATATGTATTCTAAATGAAAAAAATGAAAATTTTGTACGATTTCAAATCTGTGTCAGCTACCTGTGTTATGATGCCTTCACTGCATTAAGCTGAAACTAATACATTCAAGCAATTGGTGTTACTGTAACAATGTTAATGATGTGAAAAAGTATTATGAAGACAAATAAAACTGCACAGAAGATGCTATTTATGAAAATTTTTTTTGAGAAATTATTTGCTTCATAAGTATTTGTGTTTAGTGTCTAACATAATGTAATTAAGTTTATTTTACTGAGAAGAAGAAGAATAATTGTTAGTTGAGAGACTGAGTAAAAGGAAGTGGAATATTTTTGTATTCAAAAATCTCCAGAAAAGTGACTAATTAATTGGCATGAATTTGACTGGGGTTTTGGAAGCAGTACTGGTATTTAAGATCAATTTTAGAAGGCAGTTACATTCTCTCTAAGTTATCTCTGTTTTCTGAAGTGGAAAGATGGTACATTTTTGACATTCATGTGAAGCTAGTTCTGAAATATGATGTACACAATTGCATTCATGACTGGTTAGTTGTATGCACTAACATCACTGGTTGTCTTAGCAATGGACAGCAATAACTGCATTTTGAGCTATGAAAAATCTATTAATGTTTGAGATTATGACGAAATTTATCCATGGTACTTCCGTAATTAGTGTCTGCTAGTCCTATTAAAAAAGGATCTATCAGAATAAATAACTTCTTCGGAGCGGCGATGGCAATACTGACCCATTCAGTACTGATGGAATAGGTTACAACATATTTGCCAAGTTACAGCCTTAGCAGAGTTATCTGATTAATGAGTTTAAGGATTAACTGTCTGCTACGGGCAATGAAAGACGAAATCGGTCAACATACAGTATCGGGGGCATGAATATCATCGCTAAGCTACTTCTATTAACTAACTGCTCAGTTGATGGACACAGTGAATTGATTAGTATGTGCTCACCACCTGCAACAGTGGTGATCATA
Organism: Schistocerca gregaria; assembly: GCF_023897955.1. NCBI lineage: Eukaryota > Metazoa > Arthropoda > Insecta > Orthoptera > Acrididae > Schistocerca > Schistocerca gregaria. The sequence continues at coordinate 373,704,212 of NC_064922.1, forward strand.
TTGATAACACCTGGCCAGAATTATTGTTGTTCATTACCCTTGGTAGATGACAAAAGTATGGCCAGGACAAACTAGAAACAATGGGCACGTGTAACAAATACACACGAATTAACCTCAAGATTTAGTAAAATTAAGAAAAAAGACAGAAACAACTAGGGGCATGAAAGAAGACAAAGATAGAAGATGAAGTACGAGAGTGAAGCTGAAGCCACAAGAAAAGAAGACTAGGTCTTCAGGGTACAAGACAAGTGTGTTCTGTTACAGATACTGGCAGTGGCGATCAGAGGTGATTGTGGCAGCCAGCCAACCACCAATCAACAGCAATGCAGGGTTGTCTCCAGAGTAGTTGGGGGTACAAGATGTTGCTGATCTGCCTGGAGGTGCAGGATTCTGTCAGAGCATCACTACAACTTCCAACCGTCACAGGCCTGCAGCCTTCCACGTATCACCTCACACTGACATCAACAAATACTAATAGCAAAAATAGATCCAGTGAGTTTAGTGGGACAGTGTGCGATTTTTACTGATGAGTGCAGGCAGTACTTGATAGTCACAATTGTTGTGGGCATACTACAATATAAAGAGTAACACAGTATAGATATCCACATAATTTTGGACTCAAAAGACAGGCTATACTGGGCTAATGTAGCAGTAAGTGTTTATATATAATCAGAATATATATGCAATTATTAATGTTTGGTTATTAAACCATGAGTTTACAATCTATGTTTAGTCCATTGTACAGGGTGATACAGAACAACAGGAATGTTTGAAATCAGTAGTGGCAGCCATGTGCAGGTGGCCGCACTGAGGGTTTGTGACAGTTAGCGAGTAAACAGTCCACCATTTCAGTAATCATGGATCAGTGGAACTGACAACAGCCTGTGTTAGCCATAACAATGTTTTATAAAAACAATGATAGATTGGTAGCAACACAGAGTGAGTTTTGACATTTTTATAGTTTAGCACATCATAATGCCATTCCATTGAAAAACACGATAAAATGTTGGATTAATAACTCTGAAGGGACTGGATCTGCCCTCAAGAAGAAACCAACGGAACGACCAAGAAGGGTGCATTCTCCAGCGTACATTGATGATGTACGTGAGTCTGTCTTACAAGGCCCATGGCGTTCAATTCTTAAGCAAGCAGCAGTGGTTGGAATGTCCCGAGAGTGTGTTCACAGAATTCATCATCTTGATTTAAAATTTCATCTGTACAAACTACAGATGGTGCAACAATTGAAGAACGATTACTGGTTACGATTATGATTCTGTCAACAAATGATAACAAAAATAAACAATGAAGATGAATTTCTAAACAAGTTGTGGATGTCAGATGAGGCAATTTTCATCTTGGGATATGTGAATAAACAGAACTACCATTACTGGGCAAACATAAATCCTAATGACGTTAACCAAGAACCCTGGATGAGATAAAATAGAGAATTCAGGATGCAATTCACAGTATCCCAGCTGAGATGTTGCAGCGGTCAATGAGGAATCTCAACAGCAGATTTCACGAATGTATTTGTACAGTACAACGCCATCTAAAGAACAAATTATATATATATATATATATATATGTCATCAGTGTTTTGTAAATGTACTTGTAACTACTGAAAATGGTTGAAATGCACAGGTCTTTGAATGAACGAACACACATTCTTAAAAAGGCTCTGGCCACTCACAGTAATGAAAGTAATGTTAAGATGAAAGAACTGTTAGATGCTCATAATGTCGAACTCAAAAATAAGGTGAGCCAAAATTCGGCAAATAATATCACAGTATAGAAGGAGGAGTTGCAAGAACAGTTATCCAATAATATTTCAGAACTAAAGACAGGGATCAAAGATTTGGGAACAGAAAACCATGGTATGAGAAGTGTTAGAGCAACATGTTAAGGAACCAAGGGGTGAAAAGGATGCTACAAAAGCCCAAATAGAGCAGGTAGTTGAATAACTTTGTAGTTTTAAAGTCATTTCTAAACAAGGACTATATCAGCCAAGAAGTTTTATGAACTAAATGATTGTTAAAGATTGTTACAAATGAAGCCCAAAATAGAATTGTCGATATAGTACATCAAGTAGATGAATCAGTAAGGAAATGAGATTGAAATGTATCTTGACACATTCAAGGATCAACTAGACAATTTAAAACTAAAACATGACAGTGATAGATTAATTTAGAAAAAGTGAAAGGTAAGTTTAACAAATTAGCTCTTTCCCCAGAGAGGGAGAGGGAGAGGGAGGGGGGGAGAGAGAGAGGGAGAGAGAGAGAGAGAGAGAGAGAGAGAGAGAGAGAGAGAGAGAGAGGGGGGGGGGGAGGGGGGGCAAAAAATTATATATGATTAACTTATCAAAGCTAGTGTATGGGGATTGTTAGGTGTTTCTCATAATGGCGATACTGATGCTACGGCACTAAAGCTGTGTAAAGATTGCGAGATCAGTAGTGGCAGTGAGGTGCGCCACAATAATTCGGAAGTAGATTCTGGGGTATCATCACATGAAAACATGGGAAGGACTCGCCTTGTCAGATAAGAATGGTGGGAGCGGTTTTAATTTGAGAGTAACAGTGGGCTCTCTAAGAAGTTGTCAAAGTTTGAACTAGGAAATTTAAAGACATAGTGCCAAATTCATGCAGCAGACAAAGAAAAATCCAATGGGCATCAGCACACTTAAAAGGGGAGGCTGTAAAATGGGATACACAATATCACAATGAATTCAGCGAGCGGTAAGAATTTTGCGCAAGATTTAAAGAAAAGTATTGGCCAGTAGCTGAGCAGAACAAGTTGTCATTAGAATTTATAGGTGATGGGGAGGTTTGAAGCAATATTTTGAGTGTCATTTAGACAAAGCACAATTATTGGACAAAATTTTAAACAAAGTGAAATTAATAATAGTATTAACTAGTCAGCTACCCACCTACATCAGAGTGAAAATGATAGGTAATGACTGTGCTACAACAGATGAGATTTTACATTACCTGAGTGAATTAGATGTTATTAGCAAAGTGAAAGACAATGCATGGGCTCTATGCAATATAAACGGATTTCCTAACCAAAATGGGAACAGCAAGGTAAAAGAGGAGGAGGCAGAAAACAGTCAGTAGTGAGACTGATTGAGTGAGGTATAATAATAAGAGTAGTTATAATAAAGGTTACTGGGCATACAATTGGGCAAAATATTAATTATCAAAGATCATAATCGAGAGAGCAGAATGACCTGAGATACCCGGTGGGAACTGTTTTGATACAACTGGTGGAAAACTAAGAAGGTCCTTTGGTAGGGGCGCATTGTAAGACCTGTGTATAGAAATAAGGGGCTCAGACAGCTTGATGTATAAACTGTGCAACAAAAGAAAGGTTATTAACCCTTTAACTTCTCTGGACAAGTTAACACGCATGCCTTTGTACCTGTACCTGTTCCTGTCTGCTCTGAACATGTTAACACACACCCCCTCTACACATAGACACGCTCAGAGTACCAGGTAGGAGGACTGGTGGTGCGCATAAACACATTCAGAGCACACAGGGACAGGTACAAAGGTGTGCACTTTACACATCCAGAGCAGTTAAAGGGTTAAGAGAAGAGTTGTTGGAAGAAAGAGTTTAATCAACAGGAGGAAGTGACAGAACCAGTCATATTACGAAAAGTAGAATCACTACTATTTTGGTTGGTTCTAGACACAGGTAGCAATACGAGTGTTACAAATAAAAGTACTTATGACCAGTTGAAACAAAGCACACAGTACCCAATTTTGTCTGTAGACAGAACACAAGTAATCAGTATTTGTGGAAATTGAGAGAAATAAGTTAAGGAAGAAGTGTTGTTAACAGTTTCATTGGGGAAAGTTATGTTCACTCACTTCTTTAATAATAAAGTATTTAAATGTTTCTACACTTTAGGAGTAGACTTGATGGGCAGAAACCAAATTATAACTGATTTCAAACATAGAAAGATGAACTTTCCAAAGCCAATACAAGAAATTAATTTTATCCAGATTGATAATGTGGAAATAGTGGCGAGTAATTGAGACGTAGTCTGTGCAAATTCCAATATTTTTTAGGTATTACACAATAAAGAGCATAACAATAAAACAGAAATAAACCAGAATGAGATCACACATTGTATTTGTGATAAAATAAATGAAAGTGAGATACTTAATCAACACAAAGAGCAGTACCTACAGACCATGCAAGGGAAGTACATTCTGAAAAACCGGGGATAATTAAAGGAAATAGTTGTAGATTAAAATTTTTAATTCCTTTAACATTCTTTAAGACACCCTGCATGACACCTCTGGCTTTTAAGGAGGCCACTACTCAAGAAATTAATAAAATGATTGATCAAGGCATAACAAAGATCTGCCGGTGAGAAAATCCTGTGGAAATGTTAGGATGGTCTTGAATGCATGAGCCTTAAATCAGTATACTGAAAAGGAACAGAATCAGCCAGTGCCAACAGAAGACACTAAGTTAGATGGTGTTATATATACAAGATCAATGGACCTGATTTCCAGACACTGGCAAGTCCCTCTCCATTCTGGTTGATGCCCTGCGATAGCTTCCGCATTTGAAGGACAGCCATATCATTTCAGATTACTACACTCTGGGTTAAATGTATCAATTATTTTCTTTATGAGAGCATTGGATCAAGCCCTAGGGAGTAAACTAGTCCAGAAAATAACAACATACATAAATAATATGATCACGGTGACAAATCTTGGTACAAACATATCAAATTATTACATGAAGTGTTACAAAGATTTTTCGACTTTGGAATTACTATCAAACTAAGTCTGTTTTAGGGACCAAGGAGTTGAAGTACTTGGGAAGCCAGAAGCTAGAGAAAAAATTTTAGGACTGGTAGGACATTATCATAGGTATTTATCTGGAATGAATAGAGTACACCCTGATATTGTTACCCTACTTAAACAGAAGACTGGGTGGGAATGGGTACAGCAAGATTTGACCAGATCAAATGACATTTACTTAATCATGTTTGTTGCACCATTCCCAGATGGATGAGGACTTTAATACAGCTGTTGGACGCATCCTCTTATGAGATAGTTTGTGAGATTTTCCAAACGGAGATCCACAATGCAAATGGTGGACACATAATCAACAACTAACAGCATATTGAACTATGAAAAATCTAATAATGCTTGAGATTATGATGAGTTTGATCTAAGGCAGTTAAGTAACTGGTTCCCACTAGTCATATTTAACAAGAACCTGCTAGGATAAGTGATTTCTTCAAGAGCAGGGAGTGATTTCAACCCATTCAGCATTGGCGGAATAGTTTGCAACATTTTTGGAAAGTTATGGCCTTAGCAAAGTGACCTTATGAGTCAGTTTAACAATAAACTTGTTGCTAATGGCACTGAAAGCCATATCAGTCAACATACAGTATCAGAGCTGCAAACATCATTGTGAACCCCCTGGTTTTAATTAATTACATGGTTGGGGTGATCAACGGACACAGTGAATTGACTAGCATGTGCTCACCACCCGTTGCAAGGTTTGTAAGGTGCTTGCTCTTCCATTTTCAACAGTTAACCAGTGGGCAGGTGAATCTATATGCAATTTGCTTCTACTGAAGCCAATTCAAACCTCCCAACATGGAAACACAAGGTGAAAATAAAGAATTTGCACAATATCCTACTAAATGATGGCGTTTAAAGTTGTCTGGAGTAGATGAAGTGGTAGGCATCTCAAAAAGATAAAGTTTAGTACATTTTTCACGCAATTAACTACAAGGAAGTTTAGTGGAAGGTGAGAAAGCTTAGAAAAAACTTAGAACAAGAATGCTGTGAATGACATTACCAAACATATCATGGTAAGATACTCAAGAAGTAGTGTCCAAAGGGACACACAGAAAGAACATTAAAAAAGAAGAAGGCTATAAACTGAAATATTAGCTGATATAAAATAGTGAAATTTCCCTGAAATTAAGATGCACCAGTTCCTCTAATATCTTAGTTCCCATCAGAGCAGGAATTCATACATCAAAGTTACATGTTGTATTCACACACAGTTGATTTTTCAGTAACACTAAACCTTCATATTCCGACGTCATTGGAGTGAAACTTCCCTAGTTGCTCGACACTTGTCCCTGAACACACATATAACTCAAACATCTCTTAAGAGTTCCTGAGGCTGCCATCATTAGCCTACATAAGGAGGACACAAAATGAATGCTAGTAGTAAGTAGTTGTATATCAACAGTGATACTGGACATAGATGCCGAAAGCTCAAGGATTCTAGAGAACCGACAAGATGAAAAGCGAGAAAGTTTTATTCATGGATGCATTGTTCTTGATCAAATGTATTATTTCTATGTAAGTGCTTATGCAAATATACAAATCAGAGTAAAATGTATAGTAAGCACACTGCAGAAGAAAATTTTTTTTTGGTATCTTAAGCTTATACACTTTTGTTACACATAGGAAAATGTAAACATTGTAAAAACTTATGCGTATCTTCATGTTTTTGTATCACAATAACTGATTCATTAAATTTTGGGAGTGTAGCCACATAACCTCTACTTATGTGGCTGAACTCTCAAAATTTAATTGATCAATATATATACCTTGTCTGAAAAGAAAACTGATTATTAAATTTCAAAGGTGAAAGTTTTAACGTGGAAAGTATTTAACATGGGCATCTATTGACAGAACTGCCATGTGGGTCTGCATCCATATTACTGAGATCATGAAACATCGTATGATACATATGGTAAATCTCATGCAGATGTAAGAAATGGATTACAAAGAATGAAAATAAATTAAGTAATATTGTATACTCTGTCTCCGTGCACAACACGCAAATCATTTGTATCCATTTCTGCTCTGGACTGTACTACAAGACTGTGGAAAATGAATACTGAAGACCAAAGGTTTCCTGGAGAGAGAATGGTGGGGGCTTTGGGCAATACAGGCAATTGCTACCCACATCTCGTTCATCATTACAGCTGTTTTCCTTTATCACTGCTAGCCATACCCTTATTATTTCTTATTCAAAGCAAGCAGAATGGCAATAGTCTTTCACTGTGTCCACTTTCAGACTTTGCGATGCTCCAATGTTTATTTCACACAGAAAAAACTCTTGGTACTCAGAATTAGTAGCCTTCCCAGTCATTTTCAACTCACACCAACCGCAGACCACTATTTTCTGCCAGCAAGACCAAATTCAGTCTTTCACAAAAGTCAACTAATTAATAGCACTTCAAGAACCACATTGTTGAATTCAAGTCTTAGAAGAGAGAACTGGTTATATTAGACAGATAACACAGAAAATCAAAACATTAACAGTGAGTAAAGTAGTTAGATTATATATTTAGCTAAACTGAGTTAATGTGTAAGGTCTGAAATGAAGCCGGCAGACAGACATCTGCTAATAGCCAGTAATGACATGGAACAGGATCGACATCAGGTCAGAAATTCTTGAGATTTTTTCCAGAGGTATATTACAAAACTGCATACACAATGTTCAACATAAAAATGTAAATATTAAGGCAGAAAGATATAAAACTGAAACCTATATACCAACACACTAATGGTCATTTAAATGTACAGAAAAAATGACATTGCACAAATATTCACTTTTTCCACACAATTCAACACAAAATTCATTCATATGAATGAGTAAAAATAGAGTGGTGATGAGAGGGAATAAATACTACAAACAGAAAATGAACCAAAATCACTACCTTTTTGTTTTGGATTCTTTTTCTTATTAGTTTTCCATCTTGTTATTCCTTTCTGTTCTGTGTGTTCATTGTTTCTTTGATCTGTTTTTCGTTTCTTCTTTCCTGAATGAAAACATACAAGTAACAAGTCCTATGGAATTATGTTAAAAAAAAGGTAATAACACAGAATGAACACAAACAACAATTAATTTTCAATGGTGAATAAAGATATATTTCTCTTCTATCTCATACAATCAGTGTTTTCATTTCCTAAATTATATGCAAAATAATGTTTTATACATCAACATAGAAAAAATTTATCATTTCTACAAACAATTATGACAGCTTACATTATGGTCACAGAGTAATAAGTGGGTCAGGTTAAGATGGTACATGAATTTTGCTTATATCTTCATACTGAACTCCCTCCACAATTCGACCTTTCAATGGACCAGATGCCACTTCAACACTAACACAAAAATTTTTCTCGTCAAGATGTTTCAGAACTGCCTCACAACCTCTATATGCACCATTCACAACTCTCACTTTACGACCAACAGCAGGAATAACAGTTTCTAAATGTGCTTGGTCTAATTTAAGCCTGTGCCCCGTTTCAAACACAGAAACAACAGCTACATACTTGTCAATAACTTCTACAATTACTCCTTTTTTCTTGTAATATTTGTCACCTAGAGATTTTGTAATAATTTTGACTACAATGTCTTTCGTCAACCAATAATCCTTCCTGTTGAGCTTTTCCTTTTTCGCCTCCTCTTCATTAATAATAGCATCCAATGCAGATGCTTTGGCTTTTTCTTTCATTACCTTTTTTTTCTCAGATTCACTAGCAGTATCATTCAGAGACCTCTTTTTACTTTGTTCAGACCCTACAATGTTTCCTGGTAAAAGCGGCATTTTAAATTCAGTTTTAACATCATCTTTCTTCTTCAAGTTAACGAGGTTCAGATTTAATTTCAATTTCTCTTCCTCATTTTGTCGGACAAATTCTGTATAGATACTGGATACTGGCTTTGAACAGTCTCTTCCTCTTTCAATTTGCTTCTGCAAAAATTCCATCATTTTTTCTTGATCATCTTTATCCATTTTTTCCTTTTTCATCATTGCTTCTTGCAGGGCAATAGTTTCTGGGTCTCTATCAATATACTGCACATACCAACCTTTCTCAGTTTCATCCACAACACATTTGCCTTCACGCCCTAACCACTTCACAAAATCTGTAAGTGTTTCCCACTGAGTAGAGTTCATGTGAAGATGATGACGTTCAGAAATGTAGTCCTGGTACACACGATTTGCATGAACACGCTTTGTTCCAAACTGTCGTTTCAGTAATTCTAAGTAACCATCACAGAATTCTTTCGAAAATTCATCAATGTATTTGTCAGCATTGTCAGCAAAAAGCAGCAGCTGTCGCTGGTGAGACTCTGACATCATGTGACACTTGAAACCATTCTCGTCTCTGCACTGCTTCTGACACATCTGACAGTACCAGCGGAGCTTCTGTAAGCCTTTTGCCTTAATTTTATTGGCAATGTATTTAGGTGTGCCAACTTCATGTTTTCCCATTGTCTAATCCAATGTGTCACACGATGGATGACTGAAGATAAATGGTAACTGTAAAGGAAAGTTAGATTCACTTTTCTTCATGCACAATGTTACAAGAAAAGGAAATTTATACAGTACATAAAATTCTGAACAAACATTTCTCACTCACAACTGAAGAGTAAATGGGTCATTCCATGTCAGTTCTACCAATTTGAGAAAATGTTCCAGCTGATAAGTCTCAGATTTGGCTGAAATTTAGCACACCAATGCTACCAAGTGTGGAACACTCATGTACAAAATTTTAAGCTCCCCTGCCAATTAGTTCCAGAATTGTTGTTGTTGTTGTCTTCAGTCCTGAGACTGGTATGATGCAGCTCTCAATGCTACTCTATCCTGTGCAAGCTTCTTCATCTCTCAGTACCTACTGCAACTTACATCCTTCTGAATCTGCTTAGTGTAGTCATCTCTTGGACTCCCTCTATGATTTTTACCCTCCACACTGCCCTCTAATACTAAATTGGTGATCCCTTGATGCCTCAGAACATGTCCTACCAACCGATCCCTTCTTCTGGTCAAGTTGTGCCACAAACTACTCTTCTCTCCAATCCTATTCAATACTTCCTCATTAGAGATGTTATCTACCCATCTAACCATCAGCATTCTTCTGTAGCACCACATTTCTAAAGCTTCTATTATCTTCTTGTCGAAACTAGTTATCGTCCATGTTTCACTTCCATACAAGGCTATACTCCATACAAATACTTTCAGAAAAGACTTCCTGACACTTAAATCAATACTCGATGTTAACAAATTTCTCTTCTTCAGAAACGCTTTCCTTGCAATCGCCAGTCTACATTTTATATCCTCTCTACTTCGACCACCATTAGTTATTTTGATCCCCAAATAGCAAAACTCCTTTACTATTTTAAGAGTTTCATTTCCTAATCTAATTCCCTCAGCATCACGCGACTTTATTCGATTACATTCCATTATCCTCGTTTTGCTTTTGTTGATGTTCATCTTATATCCTCCTTTCAAGACACTATCCATTCTGTTCAACTGCTCTTCCAATCCTTTGCTGTCTCTGACAGAATTACAATGTCATCGGTGAACCTCAACATTTTTATTTCTTCTCCATGGATTTTAATACCTACTCTGAATTTTTCTTTTGTTTCCTTCACTGCTTGCTCAATATACAGATTGAATAACATCGGGGAGAGACTACAACCCTGTCTCACTCCCTTCCCAACCACTGCTTCCCTTTCATGTCCCTCGACTCTTATAAATGCCATCTGGTTTCTGTACAAATTGTAAATAGCCTTTCGCTCCCTGTATTTTACCCCTGCTTTCTTTAGAATTTGAAAGAGAGTATTCCAATCAACATTGTCAAAAGCTTTCTATAAGTCTACAAATGCTAGAAATGTAGGTTTGCCCTTCCTTAATCTAGCTTCTAAGATAATTCGTAGGGACAGTATTGCCTCACGTGTTCCAACATTTCTACGGAATCCAAACTGATCTTCCCCGAGGTCGGCGTCTACTAGTTTTTCCATTCGTCTGTAAAGAATACGCATTAGTATTTTGCAGCTGTGACTTATTAAATTGACAGTTCGGTAATTTTCACATCTGTCAAAACCTGCTTTCTTTGGGATTGGAATTATTATATTCTTCTTGAAGTCTAAGGGTATTTCGCCTGTCTCATATCTTGCTCAGCAGATGGTAGAGTTTTGTCAGGACTGGCTCTCCCAAGGCCATCAGTAGTTCCAATGGAATGTAAAATACTCCGGGGGCCTTGTTTCGACTCAGGTCTTTCAGTGCTCTGTCAAACTCTTCACGCATTATCGTATCTCCCATTTCATCTTCATCTACATCCTCTTCCATTTCCATAACATTGTCCTCAAGTACATCGCCCTTGTATAGACCCTCTATATACTCCTTCCACCTTTCTGCTTTCCCTTCTTTGCTTAGAACTGGGTTTCCATCTGAGCTCTTGATGTTCATACAAGTAGTTCTCTTATCTCAAAAGGTCTCTTTAATTTTCCTGTATGCAGTATCTATCTTACCCCTAGTGAGATAAGCCTCTATATCCTTACATTTGTCCTCTAGTCATCCCTGCTTAGCCATTTTGCACTTCCTGTCGATCTCATTTTTGAGACGTCTATTCCTTTTTGCCTGCTTCATTTCCTGCATATTTATATTTTCTCCTTTCATCAATTAAATTCAATGTTTCTTCTGTTACTCAAGGATTTCTACTAGCCTTCATCTTTTTACCTACTTGATCCTCTGCTGCCTTCACTACTTCATCCCTCAAAGCTATCCATTTTTCTTCTACCGTATTTCTTTCCCCCTTTCCTGTCAATTGCTCCCTTATGCTCTCCCTGAAACTCTGTACAACCTCTGGTTCTTTTAGTTTATCCAGGTCCCATCTCCTTAAATTCCCACTTTTTTGCAGTTTCTTTAGTTTTAATCTACAGGTCATAACCCATGGCTTGTGAAGAAGGTGGTGTGACCCGGAAATTGCAACCCACATCTGGCAGTCTATCTTCAGACCCAACTTCAGGTCTTAATAACTTTGAAACTATTCCACACAGTCCAGTGAAATTTTGACAACTCAGTAACATGCACTTAGAGAACACACTCTATGAATCAAAACACTAACAACATATTTCTGAGGGAAAATAAAAAATTCCAAAATGTGATTAAAAAATGTAATATGTTAAAAGGTATATATTGTAGGTGCCCTCTATGCCAAATATAAGTCACTCAAAAAGGGCATAATTTTTTGTGGTAAGCTTGATGTGGCCTAAACACACACAGAACTCATCTTTCCCATATCAGTCACACAAACTGAGTTACATGCACACGAAAATACAAAAATTTGAAAAATTACCTGAAGAACATGGATTTTCAAAGTGTGGTAGCACAAAATGGGCAAGTTACATCCAAGCCAAATTTCAAACACTGCATAAGTAGACAATAATATAGTATGTGGCAAAATTTCAACTTGTTATTGCAAGCCATTTGTGTACAATAAAAGTTGACAGAGATGTATTTGGTTGCGTTTCTTTTTAACACGATTTAGCAAGTAATAGTGATGACGCAAACAGCTTGTTTTAGATAAGGCTGCAGCAATTGTTGGGAACCATCAGGCAACAGAAAGTTAACTAATGGTAGTTTTCAGGGACAGAATGAGTCATTGTTAGGAAGGAACAACAAACGAAACAAGCAACAATTACAGGTTACTCATGTTTTTAAGATTCTAGTTCTGACTGGTCAGTACTGTTGTGGAAAGTCAGTATGGAGGCAGAAGAGTGTACTAGTGGTGCATTTGTTCAAACAAGTAGCAGTCTTGGTAAAGCACAAGCATCTGAAGGTCATTAAAAAAAAACATATGGAACAAAGTGTGGCATTCGCTTTGTACTATATGATCTGGATGAATCAGACCAAGATATGTTGCTATCGAGAGCCGGGATACACCCTGTGGGCAGAAATAGTACAGTTCCAGGAAACTTTAGTGTTTATCATCATACGAAAGTGTTTCTGGATAAGTATTCTTTCCTACGAAAAAGTTGTTTTGATCCATTTTGGATTCATAAGAAGACAGTGAAGTGTAGCCACAGAGAAATTGATATAAAATCAGTATTGAAAGTGAATCAGTGCATGGTACTTAACATGAAACCAGAACAAAAGTTGTGTTCCAGGTGTGTTACACTACTAAAAAATGGAGGATATTCTGATAATTTACATGACAGTGGCAAAGAGTATCGGTCACCTACAACCACAGCGGATGAGCAATCAGTGACTACTCTTGTCTCCCATGAAGACACACAAAGTTGGGAAAAGAGAACGGTCCAGCTATAGTGGAAGGATACTGCAAGAAGCTCAAATGGAATTAAAAGACATAATAACTGACACACTAATGGTGGAAGAGGAAGAACTATCTGCTCCAAAGGAACAGAAATCATGCGAGAAATGCTCTGATTTGGACAAAATTGTGCATGATTTGAAAGAAAAAATGTGTCATATCCACATGCCAGAAAAAAGTGGCTATTCGTTCCCTTGCACCTTCTAGCTGGTCTATTGACTACACTGCAAAGGAATTCAATGTTTCTACATATATCGTAAAGGAAGCTTGGAAAATAAAAGCAACCCAAGGAGTGCTTCCACAACTACAGCAGGGTCAGGGTTAGCAATTGAGTTTGGAAATAAAGGTGCTAGTGTCCGAGTTTTATGAAAATAATGACTACAGCCGAATAATGCCTGGAAAAAAGACTATGTAACGGTGAAAATGAGAAATGTGCGTGTACAGATGCAAAAAAGACTGTTGCTATGCAACATATCAGAACTATATGTAGAATTCAAGGAGAAGTATCCAAATACCAAAGTAGGTTTATCATCTTTTCTCAATCTTCGGCCAAAATGGGTTGTGCCTGTAAGTGCAAGTGGCACACACAATGTTTGTGTATGTGAGACCCATCAAAATGCTAAGCTGATGTTCTTGCAGAAAACATGAATAACAAACTGTATGGTAAACTCCTTATGGATAAAGATGAAATTGTTTCTTATAAACAATGGACACACATGGATCGCACAAGTCTTGAAACAAAGCGAAGTACAGAGAAAGATTTTGTTGAAATGTGTTAAAAAACAAATACAGACAAACTGAGCACACACAGCTTCAAAACAACACCACAATCGGCTTATCTCCAGTTTTGTAAGAATAATTTGAAACAAGATGCAATTATAGTAAATACTAGACTTTTCTGAAACCTATGAATTTATAGGTCAAGATGCCATCCAAGGATATCATTGGGACAAAAGTCAAGCAACTTTCCAGCCATTTGAGATTTACTATAGAGATGACTCAATTGATGTGGCTGTCATGAACCTGTGCGTTTTTTAGTGACTGTTTAATTCATGATGCCATTGCAGTTCATGCCCACATTCACACTGTCATGGCATATGTGAAAAACAAGCTGCCTTACATACATTTTAGAAATACTTCAGTGATGGGGCAGCTAGTCAGTACAAAAACCGTAAAAATCTCAAAAATTTATGCATGCATTACCATGATTTTCAGATTCATGCAGAATGTAATTTTTTCACAACAAGTCATGGTAAAAATGTATGTGATGGTATTAGTTCGACCATTAAGCGCATGGCATCATGAGCTAGTCTGCAACACCCTGCAGAAGGTCACATTCTAACACCTCTTCAGTTATTTACCTGGGTACAGAAAAATATATCTCGCATACAATCATTCTATGTTTCCAAAGATGAGGTGAAATCAAAGAGTGGCTAAAAAGCAGACTAGAACACGTTAAAACTGTTGCAGGCACAAGGAGCCATCATCACTTCTCTCCAGAGAACTCTGACAATGTGCAGGTGACCAGACTGTCCAGTCATAACTATAGGTTCATGCACAACATGTGTCTTCACAATGTGTCTGACTCAGGATTCAGAAGCAAAAGCAGCAACATTCAACCAGGTTGCTATGTTATTGCTGTTTAGGATGACAAATGGTACTTAGGATGTGTTGCAGAGTGCTGTGAAGCAGAAGGTGATGTATTTGTGAACTTCATGGCACCAGCAAGATCATTTCATTGACCACATTTGGCATACAATTGTTGGATTCCTTTTGAACATATTCATATGACATTTCCAGTTCCTATCACAGTGTCAGGAAGACAGTACAATTTGCTGCTCAATGTTGAGAGTACAGTAGCTAAAGTGTGGGAGAACTTTTGTTCAAAGCACAATTGACTGGTTTTTAGCTGTTAAGGTGCAGTAAACATTAATGATAGGTTGTGTTAATCTGTCTGTATGTTGTTGCTTAGTGATTAAACAGTTGTGGGAGAGGATAAGAAGAGGCAGAACAGTTTACAATATGTTTTTACAAAATTGTGTTGTGGTTCAATGGCCACATCACCAAATACCTCTGTCAACTTCCATTGTACACAAATGTCTTGCAATAACATGCTGAAATTTGAGATATATATCATTATGGTCTACTTATGCAATGTGTGAAATTTGGCTTGGATAACTCTTGTCCCTTTTGTGCTACCACACTTTGAAAATCCATGTTTTTCAGGTAATTTTTCAAATGTTTGTGTGCATGTAACTCAGTTTTTGTGACTGATGAGTTCTGTTTGTGTTTTGGCCACATTAAGCTTACCACAAAAAAATTTATACCTTTTCTGAGTGAATTTTATTTGGCATAGAGGGCACCTACAATATGTACCTTTTAACATATTACATTTTTTAAAATCACATTTTGGAATTTTTATTTTCCCTCAGAAATATGTTGTAGGTGTTTTGATTCATGGAGTGTGTTCTCTAAATCAATGTTACTGGGTTGTAAAAATTTCACAGGACTGTGTGGAATAGTTCCAAAGTTATTAAGACCTGAATTGGGTCTGAAGATAGATTGCCAGATGCGGGTTGCAATTTCCGGGTCACGCCACCTTCTTTCACAAGTCATAATTCTGGAACTAATTGGCAGGGGAAACTAATATTCTGTACACAAGTGTTCCACACATGGTAGAATTAGTGTACTGAATTTCAGTCAAATGAGAGACTATGAGCTGGAGCCCCTGGTTGAACTGACATGGAATGACCCAAATGTGAAGGGTAAAATAAAAATGCAAACACAATAGCATAGCAAAAGAGTGAATGAGCCATGAATAAATATATGATTAGTTAAAATAAACTGTTTTGAACAACAGCTGCACATAATCTTACTATAAGGAGAACCATTTATTTTGGTATGTAGGTGATTTCGAGTCATGTGGTCTACTTCTGCAGATGTTGCCCACTTGACTATCTCAGATTTTATACAAACTGTGGATGCAGCTTTGTTAACCGAGTGAAACAAGATGCAAAAAACGTCTAGCTCACAAATTTTAATACTTTGTAAGTAGGAGTGAGTCTTACGTGAAGGATGACAAACTTTTTTGGTCAAGTTTGGGTAATTGTGGTAAAGCACCAATTCTTGGCAAGACAACTGTGCACATTCTATAAGTTTCATATCAACTATTTTTGTCCCAAGTGGCTCCTTGATTCATCAATAAAGTTTGCCAAGACAAAATTTCTCACAATTTGAAATAACCTAATGTTTCTATGTAGAAGTCATCAGCAACTCATTCTACATCTATACTCTATTTCCTATTTACGACAGTGTTTATAACATTGGCATCTGCTAATGTTATTGATAAATGGTCATTAATATACACAAGAAAAAGTATGGTTTCTGAGAAGGGACATAATGGCTACTATGCATCCCTTTGTCTGTTTCCTCAAAAATGAGAAAGCTAATGTGGAAGTTTTTTGCATAATTAGTGACACCTTAAGGTATGATCCAGTTGGAGATTGAACAGGTCTTTTTGATAAATCTTGTGGATTGACAAACAGAAAGTGACATACATCCATAAAATGGCATATTTTAGAGATGTGTCTGCCACCCAGCATAAAAATTTCACCAAACTATGCCATCACCTCTGAAATGATGGTGTAAATTTGAGTGTCCCCCTGCCCCCCAACCAGTCATGCAAAATCTGCACAGTAAGGACAGGACAGGACAGGACAAGATTTTGGCTCTGGTTTTCTGAAGGAGCCATAACAGCAATTGCCTGAAGTGATTTGAAAAACCTCAATCAGGAGGCTGGACAGAGAATACACCTCCATCCTCCCAGTTCTGTGGCCAGTGTATTAACAAATGCATACCTCATTTGGTTACACTTAGGATCCAGTTTTCTTATGTTTGGACATACTTGGAACACTTAAATTTAATACAATAAAAAATAATTCTACTGGCTCATTTGAATTAACTGAACTGCTCAATACTGCTTCACCAACTCACTACTAAACTGTCATCTACCAAACTAACCTACACCTCGATCTACACATCACATCAGTATCTCACCACAACATATGTTCACAAAAATAAATAGATACAAAAAGTATTGGCACTGTTCTGCTTGCTTTATCCACAACCACACACATTTGATGATCAATCAGAACAAGAAGTTTCAACACTGCAATCAGAGTAACATGTTGTATTCACGTATAAGAACAGATGCAGTGCTGTCAATGTTCTTATAAGGGACAGTCAAATGAAAATGAGGAGGACAGAAAAAAGTAAACTATTCATTATTTCAAAAGTAATAACTATAAGTGTTAATACACTTATCCCACTGTAAGACAAAACGGTTGGTGTTTTCATGGAAAAATGTTTGTTGTTGCCTACAAAACCAGCATTGCACCCAGACATTCACCTCTTCATCTGATGCAAGTCAATGGCTGTGAATGTCACTCTTTATGGCTCCAAAAATATGGAAATCGCACTGGGAAAGATCAAGACTTCATGGAGGATGTGAAAGGACGTCCCAACGAAACTTCTGCAGTGTAGTCAACACAACCTCAGTAACATACGGGCAGGCCTTGAAGAAAGACATCTATGGCTGTCGATTTGCTTCAGACAGAGATGTACGCCTGGGTACAATTATGGTTCCATAGGCAACCACAAACATTTTTCCATAAAGGCACTGACCATCGTGTCTCACAGTTGGATAAATGTATTAAGAGTTATAGTGAATCGAAATAATAGATTTACTTATTTTTTCCTCATCCATTTCATTTTCATTTGACTCTGCCTAACAGCTTCAGAATGATGCACCAATAAATAGCACCAATAGTTGAAAAAGATACTTGTTGCATCCCTAACCTGCATATTATCAAAAATATACCCATGCCTTTTACAACATAACTGATTCCACAGTATGATATTCCAGATGCAATCATTACAAAAATGGTCACAGTTTAAATCACTGCAGCATGTACTTTGTCACGGAAGGCATAAAGACACCCAAAAAAGGGTGTTGGAAACCTGTAAGTCCCCAAGGCTTGGGAATTTATCTAAGAAACCGATGGGTAGGCTAAGGAGCCTGGAGAAAGTTCCCTGCCGTGGCTGGAACTACCTGGCTATAAGCATGACTGCTTGGTGATATGGATACCAGTTTTTTTTTTTTTTTTTTTTTTTTTTTCCCCTGACTGGTTGTGAAAATACCAATGCAACCTTCTAATTTCACTGTGGGAAAACTACCTAACAATTCTTTGTTTTGCAATGCTACAGCGTGATTTGAAGGTGAAACTTGACTGGATAACTGCAAGCCTCTAGAGGAAAAAAGCTATTGTGGAAATTTGATATTAAATGGGGGGGGAGGGGGGATGCACCCTTAAATCAGCCTTCCTCAATGTGGGGGGCATAGAGTAATTGGGGGGGGGGGGGGGGTACTGAGTTTGTGTATGTACCGATTAGGTGACAGTAAATACGGGTACTAAAAGAGGATTCATGAAAAGAGTGTGCTGTTTCTCCTGCCGTAAAATTCACACACAGCATGATACACAGGGAAGTATTTGCTTCTAAGTAGTACAACTGGAAGTCAATGAAGAGTTGAATGATACAGTCAGTGTTGTGAATTTGGTGAGTGCATGAGCTTTAAACAGTAGGCTATTTTCCCATTCTGCTGAGGACATTCCACTCATGATTCACTTTTACTGCACTTGCAGGTACATTGGTTGTCTCGTGGCAAAGTTCATCATGGTGTTGTGGTGCTGATGGATGCACTTCATCTTTTCCAATTGAAAAGCAGCTGATACACACACTTGCAGCTAAGATTCTAGATACTACCCAGCCTAAGTATAATTAATTAATTAATTCTATGGAGTCTTTCTCTGTAGTTACCTTATGGTCTAATAACAGTTTCCAATATACTGTTATACTACATTATGTGCCATTAGGTATTAGTAGTGCTTCATGAATGGCTACTCTCCAGAAAAATCTACCCTGACACACAGTGTGTTAGTGGTGATACAAACTGTAACGACTTCAAATATTTTAGATTTGGCGTTGTTTCAGCAGTCGGAAATCGTAACTTAAACATATCCTCACAACTAAAATATTTGTATACTAAAGAATGCTCAAGATATCAGTATGAAATTTTGGAATAAGTTTGTGTGTTATATCTAAATGTTAAAAAAATTACCTTAAAGATATATTAAAGTCTTCCAAATGAAAAAATTACAAGTTGTTGTTGTTTTTTTTTTTTTTTTTTTTTTTTTTAAAGCTAACGGATGTTTAGTTTTACAAAAACTGCAATATCTAGAGTCCCTGACCTGATAGAAAGCTCAAATTTGTTTTAAAATACTCTAATTGTATAGGCTATTAGATAAAAGAAAAATTATGTTGGCTTTTTAACTTGTTTAATAGTTATCTAATTTTTAAATAAGTTTTTGTCTTCTTGGAGCAACAGTGTACGCTTGGATTTTGTTTTGTTACTCCTGTGTTTTGAAGTAAAAAATTATTAGTGTTAAATAGTGCTTGGATAGTATTTTATTAAGTTTATTCGAACTTTCAGTAAGTACTGTTACTTAGTTTACAGAGATTCTTTTCCGATATCCTATAAAAGTAACCACAACAGTAATCAGACCAAAAGTGAAATCAGTATGTCAGATATTCAAACCTGTAGTGTAGGGTTATTTAAAAAATCTGACTGTTTCCAAACAACCTACAAACCTTGAAAAAAGTTACAACCAGTATTTGAATTGAGTGAGGAAGAAAAAGATTTGATCCACTTACGATCTGGAATTAATCTGTGTGAATTTAAGAATATATGTTCACACCACAGCTACTACTTTTTAAATGTTTTTGAAAAGTATCAAACAACATGTGCAGACCCACTAAAAAAACACAAAAAGCTCATCAAAAAATCGTTGAGATGTGTAGGCTTGGATCTTTCTAAATAACTACTAACAAAAATTATCAACATAAAACCTGGACAAAAGCTTTGCTCAACATGCCGTAACTTTCGTGAGGAAAAATTAAGAGTTGAAGTCAATGAACGTGTAACAGACGATGAAGTCATGGTTGAATTAGAATCATTGGAATCCAGAAATGAATCCCTCGTACAAACAAACATTGCTCTTGATAATTTAGGTTTAACGCCGATAAAGCTTCATGGCTTCTCAGACAAAGTAAAGGGTATTATTTTAAAAGGAAGGTTAGCAGTATTGAAAAGACTGCAAAAAAGGCGGTTTCAATAGCATTATAATATGATGCACCAAGTTCTGATGATGACGAAGAATATTCAAGTGTGGTTGAGAAAGCAAAGGATTTTCATTTAATGATTTCTCTTATGAAAGAGAAGATTTCATCTGTTGGGAGGTCTAGAAAAATCCAGATTCTGACCTTGGCTCCAGATTCTTGGAGTCGAAATAAAGTGATGAAAGAATTTATTGTATGTGAGTACATGGTGCGACAAGCTAGAAAGCTAAAATCTGAAAAGGGTATTTTGGAAACTCCTGGTCCAAAAAAAGGTAAAACACTTTCTTAAAATACAGTAAGACTTAACAGATTTTTATGAAAAGGATGAAAGTTCCAGAGTGCTACCTGGAACAAAAGACAAAGTAAGTGTTCAAAAAAATGTGTACATGCAAAAAAGACTCATTTTGTGTAACTTGAGAGAATTTTATTATTCTTTCAAATGGGAGAATCCCGAGGTAGAAGAAGGAATTTCAAAATTTTGTTTCTTGAGACCTAAATGGTGTATCCTTGCTGGTGCTGCAGGCGCACACACTGTATGTGTATGCAGTATCCACCAGAATGTTAAACTATTACTGGATGCTGTGAAAATTGAAGAATCTTATGAAGACCTAATTAAGATGCTTGTGTGCAATATGGAAAACCAAAACTGCACGCTACATCATTGTGACAGCTGTCTTGCAAATACTGCACTAACTGAGTACTTAACTGAAAAACTAAGTGAAGATTATGATTTGGAAGAAGAAATTGTAATCAGTCAGTGGATTAACACACACGGGGCAGAAATGATCAAACAGTCTATCAGTGTTGAAGACTACATTTCTTTATTGATTAGGTCATTGAAAAAGGTCACCCCGCACTCATTTAGGGGTAAGTGTAACCATGGGGTTAGTGTAACCACAGCTTATGGTGCCTTGAAGAAGCTGTATTTTTACCTTTGACCTATCACACATGTTGATTTACTCCTTTCTTTGTTATATTTAACTGTAAGTTGTCAGATCTGACAAATTGGTAATTAATCTTTGGACTTGAATTGACGTCTACATTTTCACTCTGCAAGAGTGACATGCTCAGAATTTGGTGGTCTGTCTTTTTGCAGTTTTAAGGATAATTGCACAATTTTTTGGTTACAAACTAACTTTTGCATGATAACATCAATTATGAGAATCGTTTTACTCTACTCAAAGCTCGATTTGCCAGGCTTGGTTACACTTACCCCAACTTTTTCCCATGTGGAGCAAGTGTAACTGGAGGTGGGGGAGGGGGGGGGGGGTTTACACTTGCGCCAAACAAATTTACCGGAACATATTTATTTATTTAAGCTGTAACCTTGTTTTTGCCACCACATTAGATCAACTAATCTGGCCTTCCTGTACATATGGATACCAGAATACCTGATGTGCTGGATTTGTAGGTCTACTGAGTTTGTGTAAGATATTTTTTATTTATGACTGCAATATTTTTAAACCACGTTTCCTTTTATGACACAGTATGTGAAGCATTGTTTGACTGACAACAATGTTGAGCATGATAATTCATCCTGCAGTCAATGGATGTAGCAGTGCGAAATCTACTTGGGACCAAAAGTTAACTCGTCACCAGATACATCATCAAGGGGTAAAAATTAGCAACCGTGACTTTACCCATCTGCTCACTGCTGTATGGAATGAAACCACCACTTAAATTGTTGAAAAGGTGTTTTTAAAAAGCAGGAATATTCCCTTACAGTAGAGAAGTAATTGATAAAACGATAATGCAGCCATAGACTGTGTGGAAGCTACGCCTCTAGCAGAAAGTACTCAGATTTTTGGGAAGCTTCCAGCTGAACAACCTCCAGAATTTTATAGGCCTACATCTATTTAGCCCTGCAGTTCTCCCAGTATCAGAGTTCTTTCTCAACCATTCCCGAGCTAACTAATGTTTCATTGTGTTCTGGAACTTCTGATTTGTCATTTGAAAGCTTATTATTGGAAACAGTCTGACAGTGTAGTCCCACTGGTAAAACAAAGAAAAGGATTGCACCAGGAGCTGACGTTATCACTTTTCAAGATGCCATCTATAAAGAAAAAGATTTAAAGGGAACAAGAGTAATAAGGAGAAAGCAAAACAAAAAGCATTATCGGCATAAGGGCTTGGTAATGAAAAGTAAATCTTCCAAACAAAGTGTTGTTGCTTTATCTGAAATGGCATCTCAGAATGTTGTAGAAAATAAAATCTCTGATTGCTCATGTGGGTAACAAGAAGAAAAGACTGGAAGTTGAATCAACAAGTGAAGAAAGTGAAACTGAAGGAGGCCTATCTTTAATGAGCAGTTATGAAGGAAATGGGACTATAACAACACTGGACGATCTCAGGAAAGAAATGATAAACTGTGAAGAAGAAGAAGAAGAAGCAAACGTTTTTGAAGCCAAAGATAAAATTACAGTTGGAAACTATGTTCTGGTAGCTTTTGCAACAAAATGTAAGAAAGGTCATTTTATTGGCCCAGTTACCAAAATTAGTGATTTAGGAGATCCAGAAGTGATTTTCCTCAGATGCAAAAATAAGACGAAGCATTGCACCACATACTACTGGCCTGATAGAAGAGATGAGACAGAAGTTCCATCGTCTGATGTCATTTCAGTGCTGCCTGAGCCTACTTTAGGTCACAAGGGAGACCTGACATTTGGTGTTACATTTGATTCATACAAAATTCAGTGACTAAATAATAGTTAGGGCCTAAGTGTGAATATAATAAATTAAATTAGGGCAGTTTAGCATTAAACACACACTGACAACAACTTTAGTTCAATTACCATGAAAAATAATAGAAAGTGAACTTATAAAGTGAATTTTTCTTTTCTCTTGACACTAGATATTTTATAATTTTTGTTAAATTGCCTACTAAAGAAAAAATATTACTTTTGTAGAATTTAAACTAATAAATTACTGGCCTAAAACAAAAATAAATCCTCTATGATGCATTCTGTTCCAGTGTTTTATGGTTTAGGCTAACACTTATATTTTAGTTTAGCTAACATTTTCTGTGTTTTTCATAATATACAAAGAGGCGTGTGCAAAAAAGTTCATATTTTGAGTAAAATTTAAGATATTTTAATAATTTTAAAACCCTCAAATTCGGTAAAAATCAGGTCACTTACCCCAAGTCTCTTCTACAATGCTCTGTATGGGTACAACAATGTGGGGTTACACTTGCCCCGAACCATGGGGCAAGTGTAACCCCACAACACAGTTTTTTTTCCCCCCAAAAACAAACTGTGTATTGTTTAAAAGTCCAGAAGTCAAAGTTACAGCATGAGAAATTTCAAAATCATATCTTCAGTAACAAGTTGTCAATTTGGTGTCAAAATTGAACTATGCCAAAACGTGGTTACACTTACCCCACTTCACCCTATAGCAAAATCCCAATCAGCAGCCTTTAAAAGATTGAAAGACGACCCACCACCCAAAACAGCAATTATTGTGATGCATTTCAGTGATAATTATTCCTTTGTTATACAAAATGAGATCCAAAGTTACCACTGGAATAGAGGTAGTTGTACTCTACACCCAGTTGGAGTTTTTCTAAGAAATGAGGAAAACAATGTTTTTGTTTCCAACCACTGTTTTATTAGTGATGACCAAGAACATGACACTGGTTTTGCTAACTTTGTACAAAAAGAAATTACAAAGAGGCTGTCATTACATCATACTGACACTGACTCAGTTCACTTCTTTACAGATGGTTGTGCTGGGCAGTACAAAAATAGAAACAGTTTTAAAAATTTGAACACTTGAGAGACTTTAATTTGAAGGCTCAACACTTTTTTTGCAACAAGTCATGGGAAGTCAATTTGTGATGGTCTAGGAGGAACTATTAAAAGAATTTTAAGGAAAGCCAGTCTACAGCTTTCAGACGAAGAACAAATAATGACAGTAATCGATGTGTACAAGTTTTTTGAAAAAATTATTGAAAACATTCATTTTCACTTTATTGACAAAAAAGCAGCTGATTGCTATGGTTAAAACTAGAAAAACGTTTTTCAGCAACCCAAACCATTCCTGGAACAAGAAGTTTTCATAACTTCAAACCATTTCCAACAAGCAACGTTGAAATTAGAAGGACTACAGATAGCGTAAAACCCTCTTTAGTTTTTTCTTTCCATTCTTCTTCTGATTGGGTTCGTGTTGAACCATCCATAAATAGCTATGTGGCTGCAAATTATGATGGTAACTGGTAGCCTACTTTGGACTGGTAAAAACAATATTCAATGATGAAGAAGATGCAGAAATTCTATTTCTACATCCTTCAGGACTAGCTGCATCATTTTATTGGCCTGAAAGAGCAGATTCTTGCATAGTGCCTTTGAAGCACAGTCTGTGTAGTAGACGCACCTCAATCAAGTGGCACTGGAAGAATGTATTACTTCAAAAAAGACTGTATCAAAAGAACTGAAAGCTCTTGGATGAAGTGGAAAAACAGTTTGAATCAGCATTAATGTTTATTAAAAAAGACTAAATTACTCAAAAAATTCAATGTTTCAAGCAATCAGTTAGGTTATACATAAGTGCCATAAGTACACTATCTTTGTACATAATGCTAATGTAATCTACTATAATTAACATGTTAAAAAACCATCATTTTTGTTTTATCAAGTAGCCTATATGTTTAAGAGTAAATTAAAACAAATTTGAGCATTCTATCAGGTCTGAGACTCTAGATATTGCAATTCTTATAAAACAAAACATCCGTTTAAAAAAATACATATATTTTTTTCATAGAAAATATTAATATATTTTAATAGTATCATTTTTATCTTCAAATATGTATAATAAATAAACTTGCTGCAAAGCTCATGATGTTATCTAAAAGAGTTTTTAAGATAAGCAATTTTAAAGTCTTGAATACAAATTAAATTTACCATTTCCGAAGGTTCGGAAAACGCATAACAAAAACTTTAAAAATTTATTAAAAAAAGCTATAGGAGATACAGCAAAAAAATTTGCAGGTGTTGTCAGGATGGTATTAGAACCATCCGAGCCAAATTTCATGAAAATCTAAGGAGGTGGGTATAAAATTTATTTTTTATTGGGTGATTTGGTATAGAATGACCCTTTCGAAAATTGGCACACAGTAGTTAAATCTAAATCACGCGGTTTGTTACTTTTTGGAAGATTGGCTATTACAACAACAATCTTCTCAGAAATTTGCACAAAAATCCTATGGGCACTTGTGGAAGTTTAACTAAGCTGTAAACAGCAAATGGTAGCATAGTGAGACATATGGATAAATATAATACAGATACTAAAATGCATAAAATTCTAGATTTTGGGAGGAAATATGTCAAAGGATGGGAAAAAACACAGTTTGGTGAATAAACTAGGCCTACAAATGGTTTTGCATTTACATACGAGGAACACATGAAAACTACAATCTATTACACTGAGGCAGACTGACAACCGTCTGTGTTGAGCAGACAGAAAAATGGTTTAGTGGAAATAGAGATGAGTTAGTGACTTCCAAGTTTGTAAACAAGTCTTCGGTTAGTCCTGAACTGAAGGAGAAGACAACATATTGAATGTGCCGCTTCCGAATGACTTAGCATTAATATAAGAATAGACATGTATGCAGAATAGCACATAACTGGCCCAAACTACACGATTTGCACGGTAAAAGGGTGGGAACGAAACAGACATTTTCGGATACATACTGAAAAGGTTGTATTCGCGACCCTGATTTTAAGGAAAGTTATGCTTAATGACGCTACGCAGAAATTTCCCTGCAGAAAATAAGACAGCTTATTCTTTAAATTAATAAGGAAAATAAAACTGATGCAGAGTAGAATTTTGCTATATCAATTGATTAGAACAGTAATTTAATCAATTATCACCTTTTTCTGTCAAATCGTCTTCAAACAAACGAAGGCTTTTACGTAGCAATGCAGAGGACATCGCACATACTAGATAGGAGAGAATATAAAAATGTCAAGTACGTCACACGAACAACACACATCAAAACTATATACTTCCCGAACACCACAGGTTACATAAAATTGTGTATTTCGTCAACATGCAAAGATCTCACAACTTCCCCAAAACGTCGGCAAACGGGCAATTCCACAGATTATCTTCGTCAAAGAAAATCGATTCAGATATGCTTCCTCAAGAATTCGAAAATTGCACAAGCATTCAATGCATGCTTTCACCTCCGGTATTTGAGTTTTTGTAATATTTCGACAGCTGCCTAACGCAAAAAACAAGCATTGCCACTTATTTGTTTCACGGCAAATACTGTTTTCAATTGCAATATCAAGAGCATCCACATAGAAATTTAAAAAAAATTCTTTTGGAGTAAAACTTTTACACAGTAAAGGTTTTTTTTTTTTGAAAAAGGTAACAAATGTTAACTAATTCTTAATAATTGATCACTTAGGCCTGATCATGGTGCACGTTTCATTCGAATATGAACAAGTGAAAGCACAATGTAATATTGAACAAACTTTCAAGAAACAATTAAAACTGTAACAATGTTGTTGTTTGTTGTTGTCTTCAGTCCTGAGACTGGTTTGATGCAGCTCTCCATGCTACTCTATCCTGTGCAAGCTGCTTCATCTCCCAGTACCTACTGCAACTTACATCCTTCTGAATCTGCTTAGTGTATTCATCTATTGGTCTCCCTCTACGATTTTTACCCTCCACGCTGCCCTCCAATGCTAAATTTGTGATCCCTTGATGCCTCAAAACATGTCCTACCAACCGATCCCTTCTTCTAGTCAAGTTGTGCCACAAACTTCTCTTCTCCCCAATCCTATTCAATACCTCCTCATTAGTTACGTGATCTACCCATCTAATCTTCAGCATTCTTCTGTAGCACCACATTTCTAAAGCTTCTATTCTCTTCTTGTCCAAACTAGTTATCGTCCATGTTTCACTTCCATACATGGCTACACTCCAAACAAATACTTTCAGAAACGACTTCCTGATACATAAATCTATATTCGATGTTAACAAATTTCTCTTCTTCAGAAACGATTTCCTTGCCATTGCCAGTCTACATTTTATATCCTCTTTACTTCCACTATCATCAGTTATTTTACGTCCTAAATAGCAAAACTCCTTTACTACTTTAAGTGCCTCATTTCCTAATCTAATTCCCTCAGCATCACCCGATTTAATTTGACTACATTCCATTATCCTCGTTTTGCTTTTGTTGATGTTCATCTTATATCCTCTTTTCAAGACACTGTCCATTCCGTTGAACTGCTCTTCCAAGTCCTTTGCCGTCTCTGACAGAATTACAATGTCATCGGCGAACCTCAATGTTTCTACTTCTTCTCCATGAATTTTAATACCTACTCCAAATTTTTCTTTTGTTTCCTTTACTGCTTGCTCAATATACAGATTGAATAACATCGGGGAGAGGCTACAACTCTGTCTCACTCCCTTCCCAACCACTGCTTCCCTTTCATGCCCCTCGACTCTAATAACTGCCATCTGGTTTCTGTACAAATTGTAAATAGCCTTTCGCTCCCTGTATTTTACCCCTGCCAACTTTAGAATTGGAAAGAGAGTATTCCAGTCAACATTGTCAAAAGCTTTCTCTAAGTCTACAAATGCTAGAAACATAGGTTTGCCTTTTCTTAATCTTTCTTCTAAGATAAGTCGTAAGGTCAGTATTGCCTCACGTGTTCCAACCTTTCTACGGAATCCAAACTGATCCTCCCCAAGGTCCGCATCTACCAGTTGCTCCATTCATCTCTAAAGAATTCGCGTTAGTATTTTGCAGCTGTGACTTATTAAACTGATAGTTCGGTAATTTTCACATCTGTCAAAACCTGCTTTCTTTGGGATTGGGATTATTATATTCTTCTTGAAGTCTGAGGGTATTTCACCTGTCTCATACATCTTGCTCACCAGCTGGTAGAGTTTTGTCAGGACTGGCTCTCCCAAGGCCATCAGTAGTTCTAATGGAATGTTGTCTACTCCGGGGGCCTTGTTTCGACTCAGGTCTTTCAGTGCTCTGTCAAACTCTTCACACAGTATCTTACCTCCCATTTCGTCTTCATCTACATCCTCTTCCATTTCCATAATATTGTCCTCAAGTACATCGCCCTTGTATAAACCTACTATATACTCCTTCCACCTTTCTGCCTTCCCTTCTTTGCTTAGAACTGGGTTGCCATCTGAGCTCTTTATATTCATACACGTAATGTAAAAATTACTTGTAAAATGTATACAGACTTGTCCAATATCATATCTGGAAACTGTACAATATTATGATTATCTAGATTAATAAAATACAATCAAAATATTTAAATTCTATCCTTTGTATTGACAACACAAGTGTGGAACCAGGAGAGTATATCACGAAATATTGGTAAATATGATATTTCTTTCAAAGGCAAGTGATTTGTCATTAAACTTTGACAAGATTCAGTACATAAAGAAGACCAGCTAAAATGTATTCAATAGTGATATATATAAATACTAGTGTTCAGCTTTTACTAAGCTGCTACACATACCCCACAACTTAATTTATAAAATCAGTGACGAACGGGGGAGGCCAATTAAAACATAAAATTATCAATGTATCCATCAGATAAACGCAAATTACAAACTGATCACGACGTGGTGAAGAGGGCAAATAAGTTCTCCCCATCTAAGCACAGTGATGGTTGATGACCTGCAAGTCCAAACTACATGCGAAAGCCATGAAGAAGATTGACTAAGGTAAAGGCTGATTCACACTAGACGTCAATGGAATGGAATGGAAGGGGACATCTTCATAAAACTGGACTGTGTTCACATTAGATGGAACGTCAGCACGATTTCACTTCACTAGCCACAGTACAACATGATGAAAATGACATTATGAGGTACCACCCATTATTAAAAAAATTTGTGATCTAGAATCGACATTAAGAAACTAGTAATGATATCATTGAGTAATGGCCAAAGCAACCTTCATAACGGAAGATCTTGAAAAAAGTTCGTATGATAAGCTGCTCAAATGTGGAACAACAAGAAAAATGTAGTCCACGTTTTTCGATATGTCTACATTTACTAGCTGTAGGAAATATACACATACAAACACAGAAGACAATACTTATATGGCAATAAATTTTCTATCTACTCGTTACGGCCGATTTTTTTTTTTCAGATTTATGGTATATGTAGCGCTTGGCCCTAAATGAAACTGTAGCCGTGTATATGTCCCCATTGAAAATAATCAACTATTTTTGAAAAACTTGGATTCTTTGTTGTGTTACTCGTCAAACAAAGGAAAGCAAATTATTATTTGTGAGGATTTTAACGTAGATTTTCTGAAAGAGTCAGACAGAAAGTGTGACCTTGAAGTATTACTTGACTCTTTCAATTTGACATTAATTATTGATTTTCCTACTCGAGTGGTACAGGAAAGCAGCACTCTGATAAATAACATTTTCATAGACCAAGATAAATTTAATCAAATAAAAACTTTTCCTGTTAAGAATGGTCTGTCTGATCATGATACACAGCTAGTTACAGTATATGATATAGCTCCATACAGTAATGCAAAACAGACCTCCAAAACAGTGCATTCCATTAACGATTTAACACTTCAAAATTTTAGGTGAAGCTTGCAACAGTTAGACTGGGATAAGGTGTACAGGAAACATGATACTAATTTAAAATTTAACCAGTTTCATGATACCTTTGTGAGCATATTTGAAAACAGTTTCCCTAAGAAAACTGTGAAATATAATTGTAATAAACTATGTAAAAACCCATGGCTTCCAAAGGAAGAAAAATATCTTGTAAACAGAAAATGGAAATTATCTTATAGCTAGGAGGAGTAGTGATCCCAAAACAATGAAACATTATAAAAACAACTACACTGTATTAAGAAAAGTTATTACAAAGTCCAGAAGTATGTGCATTATGTCAGAGATTAGCACATACGATAATAAAATTAAAACAATTTGGAATGTTGTGAAAAGGAAAACAGTGCAACCGAGAGCACAGGAAGACTGTATTTCTATCAAAGACAATGAAAAATTTGTTAACCAGAAGTCATAAATAGAAAACATTTTTAATAATCATTTTCTAAGTGTTGTAGAGAAGATAGGTACCAGCTATTCATTAGAAAAGGCAAGGCAGTATGGGGAAGAAGCAGTACCTACGCAATTTGATAAAGATGAAATTCAGCCTGCCTCTCCAACTGAAATTAGGAAAATAATAATTCACTCGAATGTAAAAGCTCACATGGAATTGATGGCATTTCCGACAGATTACTAAAAGCTTGTTCCCAACGAATAAGTAGGATTCTCAGCCACATATGTAGAAGCTCACTGAAACAGGAAATTTTTCCAGCTAGACTGAAATATGCTATTGTTGAACCATTGCATAAAAAGGGGATAGATCTGATGCTGACAACTACTGCCCAATCTCACTTCTGACAGCTTTATCCAAAATTCTCGAAAAAGTAATGTATTCAAGAGTAGCATCACATATCTGTAAAAATAAAGCACTAACAAAATGTCAATTTGGTTTTCAGAAAGGCTTTTCAACAGAAATGCTCTATTTGCTTTCACTGATCAAATATTCAATGCAATGAATAACCAAACATAACCCATTGGGATATTTTGCTATCTCTCAAAGGCTTTTGATTGCGTGAATCGTGAAATTCTTCTAGATATGCTTAAGTATTGTGGTATGTGTGGGACAGTGCACAAATTGTTTAATCCATACTTAACCGGAAGAATGCAGAGGGTTCAAATTAACAGTACAGATAGTCTACAAAAACCAGCTGAGTCCTCTAACTGGGGAGGTATCAAAAATGGTGTCACACAGCGTTCCGTCTTGGGTCCCTTATTGTTCTTAATATATATTAACGACTTGCCACTCTATATTCATGAAGATGCAAAGTTCACACCCAAGAAGCAAGAATCAGCTGTGGAAATTGCAAATAATATCTTTCAGAAAATTATTAAGTGGTTCTCTGCAAATGGACTCTCACTCAATTTTGAGAAAACACAGTTTATACAATTCTGTGCAGTAAATGGCGTAACACCATTGATAAATATATACTATGAACAGAAGTCTGTTGCTAAAGTAGAATACTCAAAAATTATGAGTTTGTGCAGTGATGAGAAATTGAATTGGAAGAACACATTGATAACCTGCTGAATCGGTTAGGTTCAGCTATTTATGCTATTAGGGTTACTGCAAATTTTTGTGATAAACGTATCAGTAAATTAGCCTACAATGCCTATTTTCATTCACTGCTTTCATATGGCATCATATTTTGGGGATTCGCCATTAAGAGAGAAAGTATTCATTGTACAAAAGCATGTAATCAGAATAATAGCTGGAGCCCACCCAAGGTCGCTTCACAGACATTTATTATGGAACTCGGGATATTCACAGTACCTTCTCAATACATATATTCACTTATGAAATTTGACGTTAATAACCCATCCCAATTCAAAAATAACAGAGAAGTGCATAGCTACAACACTAGAAGAAAGGATGATATTCACTATTCTGGATTAAATCTCACTTTGGCACAGAAAGGGGTGAATTGTGCTTGCCACAAAAATCTTTGGTTATTTGACAAATGGTATTAAAACTCTGGCAGATAGCCAACCAACATTTAAAAGCAAATTAAAGAATTTCAGAATGACAACTCCTTCTACTCAATAGATTAATTCTTAGATATGAAGTAGTAACTGTAAAAAAATTAATTAATTAATTATTTTATCTAAAGAAAATTTATTTTAAAGTGACATGTTCCACATCATTATGAAATGTCGTATTCAAGATCTATGGAACAAGGATTAATGTATGTGTGTATGTATGTATGAGAAGTGAGAGCTTCAGATGCCAAAACGTTTAGGGAAAAAAATAGCATATTTGATGATCAGGCGAGGCATTGGCCATTTATGTTACCACAGTTTCCAGGCAACGATTGGAGCTAAAAGAAGACGTTTATTTGCAGTGTAAGTGATGAAAAAATTGAAAATAAAGCAAATAAAAAGTTTCCACTTCGGGACCTGACACCAGGACCCTTGGATTATATTTCTGTACTCTTTCTGCTACGCCAACCACTGCATGGAAACCGTGCTAACGTAAATAGCTCATGGCTCATGTCTCTTCCACCTGCGCCAATAAATGCTGTTTTTTTCTAAAAAAATTGGCCATCTCCAGCTCCTTCTTCTGTCACTTTCATTTCTGGCCATAAATTTGGACAAAAAAGATGATGACGAGTTGACCCACTTCCCCTTGTAAGTACTAAATAAAGTCAAAAGCAACAGTATTCATCTTCCTCAAGAGAGCTGACTAAACGGCACCTGTGAGAGAAGTGATCGACTATAGTATGGAATTGGTGGCATGAGAGGCAAACCCATATCATCTGTACTATAGTAGTGGCTATAAAAGGTGCCTGACTCCATATTAGGGGCAGTCCGTTTGAAACAATGGAAGGCAACAGAAGGCCTCCATTGGAAACCTCGTGCTTTTATTCAGTCTTAAATTAAATATCTGAGTAAGTCCTACAGTTGGATCTCTGTGTGGGCCAAGGATGAGAGGAGCCTCAGAATGTGAATCTTTAAAAAGATAGCAACCTGGAATGTGTGAGGCCTCTTGCAGAATGGAAAGCTTCTTATTATGGAAAGAGAAATAAAGCTTCAAGAGCCAGAACTACAAGGACACATCAAGACACACTGGAAAGAATGTGGTCACTTTATGATTTGTGTAAAGAATACAGTATATTTTTCTAGAAGTGAGAATATGAGTAGAAATGTAGAAATGGAGTTGCTAAAGTGACCTCTAAGAGCCTTGGTAATGCTTTCATTGGTTGTAAGCACATTTGTGATAGAACAGCGTCCTTTAAAATGAATGTTTCTCCTTTCAATATCAGCATTATGAAGGTTTATGCTCCCACTCCAGTTTTGTAGGACATGGTAACCGATAAATTTTCTGAGCTCAGAAAGGAAATATTGGTCAGTGAGGGCGATTTTAATGCAAAGATACTTGAGACTGTAGACAATGGACATATGAGACCTGCAGTCGTACTTTATGACTTGGGTTGAGAAATGAACTAAAGGAGGCGAGACTGGGATTTTGTTTGAGTGTCTTAATACCCTTTCCCTACATCATTTACGATGTCACTAGACATGGATCTCTCCTGGGATAGGATTAGAATCCAAACTGTCTTTATTTTGGGGAGGCAACGTTGGTGTAATTTGGTCCTGGGTTGCAAGACATATTATGGTACAAACTGTGACAGGAGTATCCATGAAAATATGGATAAAACTGAAATTGATCAAGAAGGCAAAGAACATACGTTCTTATTACAGACAAAAATAGCCTCAAAGTCTTTAGAGAAAGAATAAAACTCATACTCCAACAAGTAACGAAGGAAAAACAAAATGAAGGAAATAATCAGTCCGACTCCTCCTGAACAGGTTAGTACAATCCCTCAAGCGAAGCACCCCTGAATTTCGAATACTAAACTATCATTAATGAAAAGAGCAACACGAATGTGGCATACAAACTTCTCAAGATGAAGAGGCACATAAAGTACTTTGCAGTAAAATACAGGGTGTTACAAAAAGGTAAAGCCAAACTTTTAGGACACATTCCTCACACACAAATAAAGAAAAGATGTTATGTGGACATCTGTCTGGAAACGCTTAATTTCCATGTTAGAGCTCATTTCAGTTTCGTCAGTATGTACTGTACTTCCTCGATTCACTGCCATGATTTCATATGGGATACTCTACCTGTGCTGCTAGAACATGTGCCTTTACAAGTACAGTACAACATGTGGTTCATGCACGATGGAGCTCCTGCACAATTCAGTCGAAGTGTTCGTACGCTTGTCAACAACAGATTCGGTGACCGATGGATTGGTAGAGGCGGACCAATTCAATGGCCTCCACGCTCTCCTGACCTCAACCCTCTTGACTTCCATTTATAGGGGCATTTGAAAGCTCTTGTCTACGCAACCCCGGTACCAAATGTAGAGACTCTTCGTGCTCGTATTGTGGACGGCTGTGATACAATACGCCATTCTCCAGGGCTGCATCAGCGCATCAGGGATTCCATGCGACGGAGGGTGGATGCATGTATCCTCAATAACGGAGGACATTTTGAACATTACCTGTAACAAAGTGTTTGAAGTCTCGCTGGTACGTTCTGTTGCTGTGTGTTTCCCTTCCATGATAAATGTTTTTTGAAGAGAAATAATAAAATGAGCTCTAGCATGGAAAGTAAGCGTTTCTGGACACATGTCCACATAACATATTTTCTTTCTTTGTGTGTGAGGAATGTTTCCTGAAAGTTTGGCCGTACCTTCTTGTAGCAACCCGTATAGCACTATTGCCGAACTGACAAGACATAGTATTTCACAACATTTTGGATGAAATAGGGCAGCATAAAAGCAAAATCGAATGCATGAGTTCGTCAAGAAAGGTAAACAGCGTTATCCCAGAGTTCAAATCATGCAGTGGGGTGATAGAAGATCTAAAAGACAAACATATTGGTGACAAGAAAGAAGCAGTAGAGAGGAGGAACAAACACTGAGAAATGCTGTATTACAAAGAAATAACACCAAGGTAGAGAACATTTTGCAACTAATAAGACATGAAATCTGATATTATATTCAGCAAAATCGAGCGTGCCATCCAGCATCTGAAAAACAACAAAGCCTAGGTATAGTTGATATTTCCTCAGGATGTATGACTTTGATGGGAGAGAAAGTCACGTATACTTTACGTTTAGTATATAACATGGTGCATAAAACTAGCAAATGGCCTAAAGACTGGACTATATCTCTTACAATTCCTCTTCACATGAAAGGAATAGTTAGAATCTGTTTCAGTTATCACATTATAGATTAATATCACATACTAGTAAGCCTCTCTTGAACATAACGAATCAATGACTAAAGAAATTCCTGCAATTTGATTAAAGAAATTCCTGCAATCTCAGATTTCTGGCTAACAAGCAGGTTTTCTGACAGGTGATGTTACTTGAGAGCCAGCTATAAATTTGAGACAAATTATAGAAACATATCGTAAATTCTGTGTACCAGCCCTCATATGATTCCAGAGCTATAAAAAAAGGCCCATTGATTCTGTCATCTGGGACAACTTGTGGCATGTGCATAATGAATTTGGTGTTCAAAAACAGCTAGTGTCATTACTAAGTCCATAAAGGTGAATGGTGAATACTCGGAGTTTATCTGTGTGACAAATGGCCTTCAACATAGTTTTATATTGTCACTCACCTCTGTAACATCTATGTATACAGAGTATGTCTTCAAGAGCACTCTGGATAGCTAGGAGAGATGTATTTCAATTGGTAGCAGGAAAATCAAGCTCCCAAATTTTGCTGATGATACTATCTTCATTGTAGGAAGCGAGCAAGAACTTAATGATCTTTTCTCCAGAGTGAAGACTATTAGTTTATATTTCTGTCTAGGGATAAAGATGAAAAAGAAAAAATATTGGTTATTAATCAACAAGGTTTAGATCAAATCAAACTTACAGGCTGCATAAAAGATCTAGCGGTAGTGAATCATTGTGTATATCTAGGATTTCTGATCAATGACACAGGAATGTGTTATAAAGAAATAAAACGATGAATGATAATTGGAACAAACTGCAAAGCTTTTTCTCAGTAAGATCTCGCAGAACTGGGTAATATCCAAACATACAAAGATGTGCTTGATGGAATCATTGGTGTTCCCTAAGTTCTTGAATGGCTGGCAGAGCTGGACTATGAAAGCTGGTGACAAGAGCTGAATTGATGCCTTTGAGATATGTTGTTGGAAGATGTTATGCATACCATGTACAGAAAGAAGTCTAATGCATACATTAACTTAGTATCACACCAAGTCTATCTTTCTGTGTCAGTCAACGATACTTCCTTGGGCACATTCTGAAACGTCAAAGGGATAAATATTAATAGAATTTACACTTTCTAAGTAAGTAAAATAAAAATATGATGCTATTATTTCTTCTTAACTATTTAATGCAGTGAGAGATGGTAGATACTTTATTTACCTACTTGTTTATTTATTTACTTACTGTTTTACATATAACTATGATCTCTGGATATTTTGAGACATATATTTCTCAACAGTATTAAACGCTTTCAGATTATATTTTCTTACACTTTATTCTGAAAGCTGAGTCTTTTGTGCCTAACAAGTCCAATCAAAGCCAAAGTTCGAGTAATCTTGGCTTGTGGGACTCCTTTTAAAATAAATCGCTATTTTACCTGCAGAATAATTATTGGACTTATTTAATGTATTTTGGAAAAGATCCAGATTCCGTTTTACCTATAAATTTGAGTCAGTAATTGTCAGTGAAGCCAACCAAAAATTTCTCCCATGATAACTTCAGTTATCACAATGCCGAATACCACTTTTACTGATTACTTGAAAATGGAACATGACTCAGTATATATACATAATGCACACGACTCTACGTAATACTTTTCTATGAAATTGTATTTCCATTTTGAATACACTCACATGAATCAATCAACAATGAACAACAAGAACAGTAATCTCAACAGGAATCACTGGAGGAGAAGTGATTGATTTTACATCATTTGTGACATTTATAGTTTTGAAAAAGCAAATATTTAAGCGCATTATGACACATTCTGTGTCATGGCTCTGGTTAGCATATAGTTCTTTGCTCCGGTACTTTGTTATGCAGGAACTTTGCCACTTTATTAGTTACAATTTGTTACTCTTAGGAAATGAAACATGACTAAAAATACGAAAAATAACTTAAATCTAGAAGAGAACCGCCACAACCCCCCTTGAATGACGAAAGTACATGTGTAAAACACCTTTCATTCAACATTCAATACAAAATGAATTATGTTCTGAAGTTTTGAAAAGTAATAGTAATTATTATATAAAATTGTATGACTACAGTTTTTGCAGTTTCCTCATTATTCTCCTTCCATAAATATTATGCGTTCATTTGTAGTTCTATGTTACATAATGTTCAGTATTTTTTAATCACATGATATTTACTATTGTATACTTGCAAGAACAGTCCTTAACGCGCATCAAGAGTACTATTTTACATCGTTGTGAATCAGTTTCGTCTGTAGCATCCACTGCTGGAGCTTAGCTCAAATATTTCCTTCTCAAGTTGTTCACTTCGTTACATATTTCAACGTTTCTTTAGTGATTTACCCCCCTACTTTTCAAAACGTTTTCAGTAGTATTTACTCTTTACAACACATACCTATACTTCTATGTGTGGTTACATTACACTATTTGGGGCCGGTCTCGGTGGTCTCGCGGTTCTAGGCGTGCAGTCCGGAACCGTGTGACTGCTACGGTCGCAGGTTCGAATTCTGCCTCGGGCATGGATGTGTGTGATGTCCTTAGGATAGTTTGGTTTAAGTAGTTCTAATTCCTAGGGGACTGATGACCACAGCAGTTGAGTCCCATAGTGCTCAGCGCCATTTGAGCCACTATTTGGAATGAAGGGCAGGACAAAAAAATACTTTTCATGTTATATTTTTATCTCACATTACATTTTTATTTGATTTTCATTAACCTGCGTAATATATGATTTCTTTCTTCAGAGTAAATGAGCATAATTCTATGTTCTTCTAGTTTCTGGTTATGTTATTCGGTTAAAAGTTTATACTACTCAATCTAGATGTACTTCTATTACGCAATCTAGGCATAGTCGAGGCCAGTGAATCTAAATGGAAAGAAAACGAGGATTTCTGGTCACATGCATATAAGGTAACAACAACAGCAGCAGAAAATGGTATAACAGGAGTAGTATTAATTATGAATAGGAAGGTAGGGCAGAGAGTGTGTTACTGAGAACAGTTCAGAGAGAGTGTTGTTCATATCAGAATCAACAGTAAACCAACATCGACAACGAATGTTCAGATATACATACTATAAGGGGTTCATTAGGGGTTCACTACTATTCGCTAGCACACTTGAGCTGATGTAATTTCGATGGATTGCTTAAGTGCTGCCTGCAATATGAAATATCTATACTACAATAGACTCGCAGGTCAGGGCAGTGTTGGCAGTAAGTCGAGTTCAGTAGCTCGCAGAGAGCAGTCGTGTTTTATAGTTCACACAGAGCACTTGGTTGGTTGGTTGTTTTGGGGAAGGAGACCAGACAGCGTGGTCATCGGTCTCATTGGATTAGGGAAGGATGGGGAAGGAAGTCAGCTGTGCCCTTTCAGAGGAACCATCCTGGCATTTGCCTGGAGTGATTTAGGAAAATCACGGAAAACCTAAATCAGGATGGCCGGACGCGGGACTCAACCGTCGTCTTCCCGAATGCGAGTTCAGTGTCTAACCACAGTGCCACCTTGCTCGGTTAGAGCACTTGAGTTGTGGAGTTCGGACAGGTCAGTGCAGCGGTTGACTTGTGTTGGGCCAGTCATGCAGAACAATGGCAGTGCCTGAGCGATGTAGTATAGGGTAAAAAAATATTATTGCTCTTTTTTGTCATGCACATGTTAATTGCCACAACTGATTTAACCACAATTTTATTGCTAAAGTCCCATGTAATTCCTTGCAGAAGTGTTTCAATAATAACTTTTGTTCTGAAGAAAACTTTTGCCAGTCATTTATCTGAGTTTAAAGATTTTACGAATTTTTCCAGTGCATACTCATGTTGATTAAGCAGTAGAAAATCAGTGGTTTTCCTACAAATGAAAATCTAGTGGCCAGCATTGCACTGGGCTGTGCCAAAAATTTCTTATAGGAGCAGATATATAGATAGCCTTTTTCTGGCGACATCATTGTGATTTAAGAATTTTTCGGTTTATTCAGGATGATTTCACAGGGCCATGATGCAGCGCTGCTGGCGTCAGAAATTATTAATCTCGGTATGCAGTCAGTCTTTAATGGAAGGTCACATTAAAACTTGAAATATTATTATTCTAAAGACATTTTTCTATTGGGAACTTGCAGAGATGTTTCTGTTGGGAGGTAACAATACCAACATTGCAGACTGAAGATGAAGAGATAGAGAAAGTGTATGAGGATTTTGTGAAGGTAATACAGTACGTAAAGAGAAATGAAAATCTAATAGTCATGGGGGATTGGAATGCAGTACTAGGGCAAGGAGTAGAAGGAATGGTTACAGGAGAATATAGGCTCAGGACAAGGAATGAGAGAGGAGAGTTCTGTAACAAGTCTCAGCTAGTAATAGCGAATACTCTGTTCAAGAATAACAAGAGGAAGAGGTATATTTGGAAAAAGCTTGGTGATGTGGGAGTATTTCAGTTAGGTTACTTCATAGTCAGACAGAGATTCTATAATCAGATACTGGATTGTAAGGCATACCCAGGAGCAAAAAAAAAAAAATTTCAAATGGCTCTGAGCACTATGGGACTTAACAGCTGTGGTCATCAGTCCCCTAGAACTTAGAACTACTTAAACCTAACTAACCTAAGGACATCACACACATCCATGCCCAAGGCAGGATTCGAACCTGCGATTGTAGCAGTCGCACGGTTCCAGACTGCACACCTAGAACTGCGAGACCACTGCGGCCGGCCGTACCCAGGAGCAGATATAGATTCAGATCCCAAAGTAGTAGTGATGAATAGTAGGCTGAAGTTTAAGAGATTAGTAAGGAAGAATCAATAAGCAAAGAAGTGGGATAGGAAGTACTAAGGAACAACAAGATATGCTTGAATTTCTCTGAGCCTATAGATACAACAATAAGCTCAGTAGGTACTGCAGTTGAATAGCAATGGGCATCTCTAAAAAGGGGGATCAAAGAAGTTAGAAGGAACAATGTAGGTACAAAGTAGGTAACTGTTAAGAAATGAGAAATAATGGGTAACAGAAGAAATACTTCAGTTGATCGGAGAAAGGAGGAAGTAAAAAAAAATGTTCAGGTAAACTCAGCAATACAAAAATATAGGCTGTTGAGGAATGAAGTAAACAGGAAGTGCTAGGAAGCTAAGACAAAATTGTTGCATGAGAAATGTAAAGAAAACGGAAAAGAAATGATTGACAGAAGGACTAACTCAGTACATAGGAAAGTCAAAACAATCTTCAGCGAAATTAAAAGCAATGGTGGTAACATTAAGAATCCAACAGGAATTCCACTGTCAAATGCAAAGCAGAGAGCAGATAGATGGAAAAAGTAAATTGAAGGCCCCTATGATAGGGAAGACTTGTCTGACGACATACTAGAAGAAAGACAGTGGTCAGTTTAAAATTGATAGGGGAACCAATATTAGAATCAGAATTTAAGAGAGCTTTGGAGGACTTAAGATCAAACATAGCAGAAGGGATAGATAAGATTCCAGCAGAATTTCTAAAATCATTGGGGGAAGTGGCAACAAAACGACTAGGAATGTTAGTGTGTAGAATGTATGAGTCTGGCGACATACCAGCCGACTTTTAGGAAAATATCATCTACACAATTCCGGAATAAGAATAATACACAAAAGAATGCAGAAAAAATTGAGCACATGTTGGATGACGATCAGACCAGAGAGGCTACTGTGACATTGGCGTTGATAATGGAAGCAAGACTAAAGAAAAATTAAGACTGTTCATAGGATTTGTCAATCCAGAAAAACTGTTCAACAATGTACGATGTTGGAAGATGTCCTAAATTCTGGGAAAAATCAGGGGAACGCTATAGGGAGAGATGGGATATACAATGTGCAAAATACTCAATCGGGACTAAAAACTGGATGACCAAGAATGAAGTCCTCAGATTGAAAAAGGGGTATGTAGTCTTCGCCCTTAATGGTGAAAATAAAAGAAAGGTTCATGAGTGGAATTAAAATTCGAAGTGAAACTATATCAATGATACAATCTGTTGGGAGTGAAAGTGACTAATAATTATGTGATCTGAATGCAATGAGCAGTATAATGAGTACAGAATATGGATTGGAAGTAAATCTAAGAAAGACAGAAGTAATGAGTAGTAGCAGAAATGACAATGGCGAGAAAATTAACATAAGGATTGATGGCCATGAAGTAGATGAAGTTAAGGAATTCTGCTGCATAGCCTGCAAAACAATCAATGATGGATGGAGCAAGGATGACATCAAAAGTAGAGTACCACTGGCAAAAAGGGCATTTCTGGCCAAGAGAAGTCTACTAGTATCAACCATAGGCCTTAATTTGAGGAAGAACTTTCTGAAAATGTATGTTCGGAGAACAGCATTCTGAGGTAGTGACATAGTGGACTATGGGAAAATCGGAACAGAAGAGAATCGAAGGTACTGAGGTGTTCGGCTACAGATGAATTTTGAAAATTAGGTGGACTGAAAAAGTAAGGAATGAAGACATTCTGAGCAGAATCAGAGAGGACCGAAATTGGTGGAAAACAAAGACCAGGCAAAGGGAGGATGATAGGACGTCTGTTAAGACATCAGCGAATGACTTCTATGGTACCAGAGGGAACTGTAAAGGCAAAAACTGTAGAGGCAAACAAAGATTAGAATACATCCAGCGAATGATTGAGGATGTAGGTTGCAAATGCTACTCTGAGATGAAGAGGTTGAACATGAGAGGATCATGGTGGGCCACAACAAACAAATAAAAAAAACAAAAATACTCTTATTACATTTATGTCAGATATGCTTGGATAACACTTTGACATTGTTATATGGAGGATTACAGTTTCCTTTGATTTTCTGCTGACAGTCATTGTGGTAAGCGCTGATTGGGGCATGCATTCGTGACATAGCAATGATGTTGGAAGCATCAGTGTTGACAGGCAGCTTGCCACAGTATGTAAACATAAAAATCGTATAGCATCTTTATCTTCAAATATTTCTATTTGGAAATATGTTGCTTCAGATGTATATTTTTTCTTACGTAGGTGCAGCTACCACCATGTTTGTGATTCTTTCAACAAAATATCCACTAAATGAAGTTTTTCCTCATCAAACTGGTGTTCTGTTAAAGATAATAATGATGTATTTTTTAATTCACTTTCTAATAGTACTTCAATATCATATACGTTCCTTGGTAATGATTGCATATTCTGATGAATTACAGCCAAATTAGATTTTAATTTTGAACTTTGACACTTATTTGTAATTGTTTAGGCCCATGCATTGGCTTCCTCTTATATCTGTGGATTTTTAACTGAAAATCTTTGCTGCGTGTACACGTCTAGTCTTGCACATGACTGGGGTTATACTCTGAAATGTGATGTCGTCTTCTGTTGCTGGAATAAATAGGATGGCGTCCAGTTATGATCTTGAAGGTTTTGCTGGTCAGTTTCTTATTTCCTTTGAATTAATAGATCTTCCCTTCCAACAAGAGCTAAAAGGTATCTTAACGATGAATATTTCACCATTGGTGATAAAGTCTCATGATAATCTATTATTTCTTTCTGACAGTATCCTTTAACTACCAAGATGGCCTGAATTTTCGTACTGAACTCTCAGTATGTTTAATATTGAATACTCATCCTGTTCTTAGTGGCACATCTACACAGTCACATGTGTCATTATCCAAAATGACTGTAATTCTTGTTCCATTACCTCTTCCTAACATCGAGCATGAAATTTGTACGAATTTCTTCACACTCTTGAGCAGAAACATCTCACATGAAATTTATTATTTCACTTTAATTCAGTGCTGCACCCATAACCTATTGAATTCTTTGATTAGCGCAGTGAAATAACTTGGAAAAATTGTTTAGGGATAAGATGAAACTTATATTTTATAAACACATGAACATATTTTATATGCACGCTACGCACATGATCTTGTTGTCAACCAACAGAGGCTAGATTATATGCATCATAAGAACCGTGAAATATGCATGAAAACTGCTTGAAAATTGTCGAAATATGCAAGATTAAATAATAAAAACATGATAGTTACTGTGTGCATTGTATCTCGAACTCGAACCTGTGCATATCAGTTAAGAGGAAGAGCCTGGCCACGCGAAAAATCGGTACATTTAGAATGCTGATATTATTTTCTGAATATTTTCTGGATGAAGTTTATAATGATTTGCAAAATGGGGACATATACCCTTTTTAAGAATTGTTCCTTCTATTGTTGTGGTAACAAGCGGATGGGATGCGAGTGAGTCACAGCGAAACAATCGATATGTACAGGACCAACTTCGAGATATTTCGCATGCAGATCGCCACGCTCAAAAACTCTGTAGTATTTAATTTAAAAAACAACATAAAATAATGCATCTTTTCGCACAGCGTTCGTTTTTAATCAACACTATTGGACCAAAGCATCATTTACAATTTATTTTACATTTTTCCGCCATTGTAAACACATTTGACCAAGTACTGTTCCAAATGTTCGGTAGCATGTGCGTGTCTTCGCTCACTCAAAACATTTTTATAAGCAGAAAAGGTTCGCTCTACATCAACTGAGGTAACTGGGCAGTATTTGAATTTGGGTGCTATGTTGGCATTTATTGTTTCTGGTAATAGTTCACCCAACCCATAAATAAAACTATGGATTTGGCACAAGGATTGAAAGCTTGGGCTATTATATAATATGTTATCAAACTTTAAGTTTTCTTGGGAATACCTTCGGCGATGAGGAGTCGACTTGTATAATTTTATTCATTAACTGAATTGATTCATTCAGCGCAAAACCTTGAGATTCAAGCACTTTAATACTTGCAGGTATATGGGAAAAATGAATGCTAATCACAATAATGCCTCTTTTAATCCCGGAATCATTAAAACTTAAGGTGCCTCTGCAATATCGAAGTCGTTTACTAACCCTCTAATGGCCTCAAAATGTTCATTGAGAGACAACACAATTTCGACCCACGTACCCCAACTAGTTACCACTAGTTCAGGAGTTAAGGGTGCATTTGGTGGTTTTTCTTTGTAGGTCTTGATACTAGCAGTAGCCTTAAGAAACACTTTCTTTGTGGATGTTATTCACTTTCACAAACGTATGACATACTTATTGAGCTAGTTGATGCACTACACGAACAAAGCACATCACATCACATAGGATTAAATACTCGGGGGGCTTTTCCTGCTTTGATCATACAGGGAGCAGCATCTGAAATAAACGCAAACACCCTTTTATCTACAGAAGATTCTTGGAAAAATCTTTCCAATGCCTTCGTTCACAAATCCATTTACTTTTTCAACTTCTTTGAAGGCCGCTAAATAGGAAGAAGAAGGTTCTTCTTTTAAACCACCAACAATTAAATTTACAATGTAACATCCATAAGTGTTTGTAGTTCCATCTACTGAAATCCAGATTACGCAGTCCTTGAGTTCAC
Source organism: Schistocerca gregaria (assembly GCF_023897955.1). Classification (NCBI taxonomy): domain Eukaryota; kingdom Metazoa; phylum Arthropoda; class Insecta; order Orthoptera; family Acrididae; genus Schistocerca; species Schistocerca gregaria. The sequence goes on from NC_064922.1 coordinate 373,748,796, forward strand.
TGTGTATTTCTTCCAGAACATTTTCGTAAATTGTCGGTATGTAAGTTTTACTCATTGTTGATTAATCTGATAACTTTTGAGTTAAGCAATATTTGCTCAGAAAGCCTTTGAGGAGATGAGTCTGTAAGTTTGTGAAGAGGAAGATTGCTTGCAACGAATGTTAAACCAACTTTTTTGGTTACCTTTGGACAACTTGCTGTTGTCAGAAGTTGTTGTCGTAGTCCTTTCTACTGCATTCCTGTGATATGAAGACTTGTCTTGACATGTTTGTCTATTTGAAACTTTATTTGCACGAAACGTTTTTCTCGCAAACTCGACAATGTAAAACAATTTCGCCATATGTAAACGTTCCAGGATGGTCAGATATCCAGGAAACGACGTTTCTTTTTTTGGGCGTCCAGATGCGCACCACTTTACACACTACACGGCGTAAACACGTTCAGCTGTGTACAAGTTAATAGAAAGCTTATCTGAAAAAAATGGATGTGTGACTAAATGCTTGTGTAGTTTAATTTAAATGTTGCCGACTGGTATGGTATGACAACAGAGGGGATTAACTGGGAGCTGTGGGCACAGGAAAATTCACTCTGTCTGCCTGTTTCTTTTCCTCTTCTGTAATGATTTTGCTAGGCAGTGGCTCTCGGTTAATGATTGCACACAGTTCCAAGTCACAGTCAATCTGTGAGACATTGAAACTAGAACGAGCTGGAGACCGCCCGTCTAAATTTTTAAAATATTCTAAACATTGAACGAAAATATGTATCATCACAAGTTTTTAGTTGAAAAATGCAATAACCAGTGATTAGGAGCCAAATATGTAAATGCATATGCAACATGCAAATACTGGGTGATCAAAAAATCAGTATAAATTTGAAAACTGAATAAATCATGGAATAATGTAGATAGAGAGGTACAAATTGACACACATGCTTGGAATGACATGGGGTTTTATTAGAACCAAAAAAATACAAAAGTTCGAAATATGTCAGACAGATGGCGTTTCATCTGATCAGAATAGCAATAATTAGCAAAACAAAGTAAGACAAAGCAAAGATGGTATTCTTTACAGGAAATGCTCAATATGTCCAACATCATTCCTCAACAATAGCTGCAGTCGAGGAATAATGTTGTGAACAGCACTGTAAAGCATGTCCAGAGTTATTGTGAGGCATAGGCGTCGGATGTTGTCTTTCAGCATCCCTAGAGATGTCGGTCGATCACGATACACGTGCGACTTCAGGTAACCCCAAAGCTAATAATCGCACGGACTGAGGTCTGGGAACCTGGACGGCCAAGCATGACGAAAGTGGAGGCTGAGCAGACGATCATCACCCAACGACGCGCGCAGATCTCTTTCACGTGTCTAGCAATATGTGTGGAGCGCCATCCTGCGTAAACATTGTACGATCCAGCAGGTGTTTATCAGCCAGGCTGGGGAAAATGTGATTCTGTAACATATCGGTGTACCTCCCGCCATCACGATAGCAGTTACAAAACCAGAATCACACATTTCCTCGAAGAAAAAGGCCCGATAACGGTAGATGCGGTAAATTCAACCTATACCGTGACTTTCTCGTCGTGCAGTGGAGTTTCCATGACAGTTCTAGGATTTTCGGTAGCCCAAATTCTGCCGTTGTGGGCGTTGACACACCCTTGGAGCGTGAAATGAGCTTTGTCGGTCCACAACACGTTACTCAACTAATCGTCAATTTCCGCCATCTTTTGAAACGCCCACACTGCAAATGCTCTCCGCTTCACTAAATCGCCAGGTAACAGTTCATGATGCCAATGGATTTTGTACCGATAGCATCGGAGGGCATTCCTCACTGCCAACCAAACAGTACTGTATGGAGTGGCGGTGCAACGTGCGACTGCACGAGCGCTGACTTCCCCGTGCATAGACGAACCCGCTACAGTCTCCATTTCTTCCTGAACTGTCTCAGCAGCATTACACCTTGCACTCGGTCGGCCACTATGGGGTCTATCGTCTAAGCAACCCATGGCTTCGAACTTCGAGCTCATTCTCCCCACAGGTGCATTTGTCAACAGACCTTCATCCATTCAAATCCCCTTCCTATGGCGATAGAATCGTAACGCTAAACTAGCACATTCCCCATTATGATAATACAGCTTCTCTAAAAGCGCCTTTTCAGGTAACGTCAACATGGTGCGACTGCTAGCGCTTCTGATTCTCTTTCTCATTAGAGCTCCTTTTATACATAGTCACTGACGTTTTGCTGTCCAGCGCCATCTGTCGGAATTTTTGTGAACTTCTTTTTTTTTGTTCTAATAAAACCCCATGGCATTCCAAGCATGTGTGTCAATCTACATTACTCTGTGATTTATTAAGTTTTCAAATTTATACTGACTTTTTGATGACCCGGTACATAAAATCTGGTTTTTACCAATCAACAAGCATAGAACATCATTTCACAGAGGTCTAATGTACTTAGCACAACACGTCCTATACACAACTATAAACACTAGAAAAATACTTTGCTCACATTTCTCCAACAGAATTTCACACATGATGCAAGGAGCCCCAGTGAGAGAAATCTGCATTTTATTGTTTAGAAAGTTGAAGCATCAGTTTTTTTATGTGTTAGGTTAAATTGCATGCAGCATTACTAAAAAGAACCAATGTTACGAGATGCAATCTGTTTGTTTAAGGTTAAGTCAAGTAGCTCGTGTAGTGCAAATTTTTGTACTGTAGTCACTTTTCCCTCAATACCTTTTGCTTCAACTTTTAAAGGTTGCGTTGGCCTTTTAATAGTTTATGTGGCGTATTTGTGCTGGGGTTAGCTGGCAACTAATGTTTGCAAAACTGTTTCACACACAATCCAGAGAACAAGCAGGGTAGCACAGTAGTTAGCACATTTCACTCACATTCGGAAGAACGACAGTTCAAATCCGCCCCCGGCCATCCTAATTTAGGTTTCCCATGATTTGCCTAAATCGTTTAAGACAAATGTTTCGATAGTTCTCTTAAAGCGAGTGGTTGTTTTCCTTGTCCATTGTTTCCTAAGCCGAGCTTGTGCTCCGTCTCGAATGATTCTGTTGTTGAGAGGGATGTTAAACACTTATCTACTCGTCCTCGATATTCCAGAGAGCTACTAAACAATAAATAAATCTGCCACAAAAACACATTTAAACAAACAACTTGCAATGTCTGAAGGTTTCAGTCCATTTCTTCACGGAATGCTACAAAAGCATGACAATATTAAAACAAATTCCCCCTAGCAATCAATCTGGTTTTTACATGCAATACTTTTTTCACTTCAAGTTGCAGCCATATTGCAATCCATTTCATTGTAAAATATTAAATACAGAACTGATATGTAAAAAGACCATTTTATAAATGTAGTAGAGGGAAAAAAAATTTAGTACACTCATGTGGTGCAATTCAGACTGTTACCTCAATGGTTCAATTAATCTTACATAATTTCTTATAAATTTCAAGAAAACAATTTATAAAAAAAGTAGTGAACAATTGATATCGACAACGAAAATCATAACGAAATGAAACATGGAGATCTGTGCATGGTGATGTACCGTGAAGAAATGAGTCAGGGGTCACATGACTAGCAAGTCAGCATTGTGACGTGACATGGTGGGATGGACAGATGGCCATTGTTGACACCACCACTTGAGGTAGATTGCAGAATGTTTTGACGGGACGGCCAATGTGAATTGCCTCGTATGCTGCAAGAATGGCAAATAACATTGTGCAAGAAATATTTCTTGAAATAAGCTGTTCCTAATACTGTTTCAAGGTATCCTCCCCCCCCCCCCCCCCCCTCTCTACAACTCTGTGGGTTTATTAAAACAAAATAAAACTAGGGAAACTTCAGGTTGAACTAAGTAAAAGGTAGATTGCTATCTACCATGAAGATGACATGTTAAGATGCAGACAAGCACAAGTAAAAGTGCCTTACACATTAGCTTCCAGCTGCAGACTTCTTGGGAAAACGAACATACACACACTTTCATACACATAGCACAGCATGTCACATGCCTGCCATCATGTGTGTTTATGTGTGTGTGCGTGCGTGTGCATGTGCGCGCGCGCGCGCTCGCGCTCGGGTGTGTGTGTGTGTGTTTGCTGACGAAGGATGCGGCCAAACGCTAATTTGTAACTGTGGGTCTCCAACTCAATGTGTTATGAATTTATTGATGTAGAGGTTTGTGACTGCACGTAATTAACTACTCATCAGACCAGATGCAACAAAATATTGGTTTCTTTACAATTTCAGTGATTACTATGTAAGTTATAAACTGTTTCTCCTATCACAACTATTGGAAAGTGCAATTTTACCAATGCCTGTTCAGCTTTTTGCCATGCAGGTTCACTGTGTGACAATCTTCAGTGTGTGAAGGACCCTCATAGGAACATCCACCGAGCTGTTGTTCAATGAAATATCAGTAGCCTTTGATAATAACATGTTCCAAAACTTGCACTAGTCGTCTGATCAGTATTTATTTAATATACAACACCGTGGTGAAGTCAATAAAATGAAATTGAAATTTGCAGAACAAATGGATAAGAAATGTAAAATCACAAGGATACAGATAGGCTGGGCAGTACTGTCTGTACTGCCTAGAGACACATTAAAATGTAGAGAAAACTGTTCCTGACTATTGGAACTGTTAGTTCCTTCTTCACAGATGGACAGGTTTCAGAAGGTTGGGAAGGAGGGGAAGGTTAGTTAGACCATAGGTTGAGAGGGTTCTACCTGCTGTGAGGATGGAGGAGGGTGGGGGAGTTATGAAGGAGGTGTGTCAGAGAAGAGGAGGAGGTCAAGGAACATACATTGCTAAACACTATGCCACCTTCAGTCTTGGGATGACAGGGCAGAATGAGAAGTGAAGATGAGGTCCACTGATGTTGGAAGGTGATAATTTCATTGTGAACTGGAGAAGCCAATGAATAAAGATTGTATTGACTGAGTGGTCTGTATTACTGCCTGAGGTCTAGGTTAGGCTGGAAGATGATAACTTAGTTGTGAGTTGGTGAACCCAATGTGTGTGATATTATGACATGAATTTGACAATATTCCTTTCCCTCTTGCTGTGGAACACATCTGTCCACTGCTCTCCCATAAGATGCATAGAACCAGGCCTCAACCCACTCCCTTTCATTACTATCAGTCTCATGGCTAGCACTGACAACATTGCTGCATGAAACATGTAAGTAAGATCTTGACCTTGATCTTGCATTTTACCCCTTTGTATGGTGCAATACAGATATAAAGGTAGGTCCATGACAGAGATATTTTAGCATACTGTGGCTGCATAATCCATACAGTAGACAGTTAGCAAAAGGTTCTGAGCAACAGGCATGTGAGCAAAAAATCTAGAGGAACGTTTTTTTAAAAAAAGGTTAACAGTATATTATCTGAGAACAATGAGCACAAAAGTGTGCCTACCAATGGCTTTAATCAGTGACTCAATCTAGAGGGCTCTGTTGTTTTCCCACATTGTGCTATTAATGACCTGTGGGTAATTCGGAAGACTTCTGAGGAATAGGATCTCAATGTGGCAATGTTGAGGTAAGTCCCTTGTGTGTTTCAGCTCCGTTGGTTCCTTAAACACAATTCCACAAATGCAAACATCTGACAGAAAGTGGGAGCAAGCTGACAGGAAAACATTATTTCTCAGTTTAATGTTCTCCTATGGGCTTTTTTGCCATTAGTAACATGAGATTTCATTAAACAAAGTTCACTCCAAATAAATTCTAAGGTAACTAATATAATCAATGTATCATTTAATACAGGAATGTTCCCTAAAACGGTCAATCATAAAAAACAACCAACACTAAAAATACTTCACAAATGGATGATACATAAGATATACAATAAAACACATCCATCTCACTATCATGTAGCTTTTCTATAACAGTCTAGAGCCATACCTAAATGTTATCTAACTTTTCAAATAAAAATAAAATACTAGTTAACAAAAAAATGTATCAAAACAATAATCTTCGACCTCTTGAAGCTTGTATTGAACATTATAGACCCACATGTATTGTACTGTGGACTGTTTCTGGGCCCATATAAAGCATTCCATCTGATACAGCATAATGTGCTGCTAAGGAAATGATAAAACTATGATATCCATGGAGTTGCCTATAATTGTTTTAAGTTGTATCTTTCTGGCAGTCAACAAACAGGAGTAATATGTCATAAAAATAAAAAAAATCTTTTCAGAATGCAGGGCTGTCAAGATATCAAACAATGGTAAATCTGGCACAGAATAATAACAGTATGAAAACCGCCCAGAATCCCTAACTGCTGCTTCAGGTTCACTGATGACGTATTTACTATCTCGACAAGGATGAGGACACCATATCCACATTCCTCCAAAACCTCAATACCTTCTCCCCAATACAGTTCATCTGCTTGTCCTCATCCCAACAAGTCATTACCCTCAATATTGACCTCTACCTCCATCCAAATCAAAGCTACCAACCACCAACAACACCAGCACTTCAACAGCTGTAACCCATTCCACATCTTCTATACAGCTTGGTCAAGCATCTGTAGAGAAGGTGCATCTGTAGAGAGGAGCAAGGGTCTTATTGAGGCCTTCACATGCCAAAATTACTCTCCCTACCTTGTCCAGAAAGAGATCACCTGTGCCTTTTCGCGTGAGACCGCTATGGTCGCAGATTCATATCCTGCCTCGGGCATGGATGTGTGTGATGTCCTTAGCTTAGTTAGGTTTAAGTTGTTCTAAGTTCTAGGCGATTGATGACCTCAGAAGTTGAGTCCCATAGTGCTCAGAGCCATTTGAACCACTTTGTGCCTTTTCCCAGTCACTTACCATTCCTCACTGTCCTGTCACTAAGGAGCAGCCACTCATGACTCTGTAACATCCATAACTGCAGAAACTAAATCACATTATCTGCCAGCGTTTTGAATCTATAGTGTATTAAAATGATTAATATCCCCCTCCTCTCCCACTGTGATACTCTGCCGCTAACCAAAGAAAATTCGCTTTTTTCTCATAGTATATTTATTAAACTTCGTGTGTGTTTTTCTGCTTAAGAGGTTTCATCGCGCATTTTTGTAAGTGTAAATTCATTCTGTCTGAAACACAGTAGTTGCTCGATTTTTTGTTTTAAGCAACTGCCGGCTCATTTATTAAGCCAGCCAGTCAGGCTTCAGCTCTCAGCTAATATACATCTACAGAGCGGCAAGTTAAGTGTTTACCTTTTTCTGTGCTTTCCTCGTAGTATATTTATTAAATTTCAAGCGTGTTTTCCTGCTTAAGAGATTTATTCTCCTGTTTTTGTAAGCGTAAATTAATTCAATCTGTAGCACAATACAGTAAAACTTCGTTCATATGTTTTTCAACAGACTACAGAGAAAAAACGTATAAGAGTGAAAAACGTATATGTGAAATAGAGCACCATACCATGAAATTAATTGGTAAACACAAATGAAAAATCTAGTAAATAAAAAGTAACATTCTACGTTGTACAATAATTAACAAAGATACAAAAACAAGGTAAACCTTTACACAGAAGAAAACGTCATTTCGTAAGTGTGTCCATAATTTTTGCATGTTTTTTCTTTGATGCAGTAGCAGCGTACACTGTGCTGTCAAATCATGATAACTCTGTCATTAGTTCGTCAGAAACATTGTGGCATGTCTCAAATTGTTTAATTATTTTTAACGCATTTGCTGCATTGTTAAACGTCATGGAGGAATGCTGAGGCTTTTCTGTGTCACCCTCATCGTCAGTTTCTTTCTCGTCCAGGTCCCGTGGTGCACATTGAACTATCTCAGCGATAGTTATGGGTTCTGTAGTGATGAGGTTTTCATCATCGTTCACGTAATCCTCAAATGATGCCTGCTCTTCAAGTCGATTCCATTCTTCATCATTAGGTGAAATATCGTCAGCATGATCATTTCCACCACGATCATGGACTTCATTTCCAAACAGTTCCGAATAGTATCATCTGAAACTCTGTACCATGAAGCTACAGTGTAGTGCAATGCCTATCAGAAGAAACAAATTCACTAATAATTTCTCGACGTGTTCTTTGGCCCCAGTAGCACAACATGAAATAAATGGCAGGTAAAAATCTTACCTGTAAAATGTTTATTTTTCATTTTTCCTTTTTTTCGATTTTTACACACATGATGGCGTGCTGCACGAGCATTTTGCAATAATGCAACTTGAAATTATGTATTACGCCATTGTCAAGTGGCTGGCGCTCACTCGTGCAATTCGCTGGAAAGAATTCCACGGTCACATACATTTCTCAAACAGGAATAAGGGGAGGATGTGCTGCACACCTGTCTATGAACAATAAAATCTTCTGGCCTGCTACACCCATTTTCGCATCGACACTTCGAAGCCAGCTTTCGAAAACTTTTGTCGTAATCTACAATTTCTTGTTACTAGCGCATTTTGTGGGAAGCGTGTCAATTTTCAGGGCTTGGCAAATTTCCCGATCGTAAGTGGGGGGAGCTTCTCACTCCCATCACTGTTAACACATGACAGAACTGTTACATGTTGTTTACTTTGTTTTCCTCTGTGGCAGTTCTCGCCTTTGAATGCCATTGTGCCGTCAGGCATCACTTTGTAAAACAAGTTCGTCTTATCCGCATTGAAAATGTTTTTTGGAGCATAGTTCTTTCAAACAGGTTTCCTTCCAATCTCGCGCTGTCTCGGGATCGACACTTTTCCTTTCGCTGATTCTATGTCTTACCTTAAATTTGTGGACCCAACCTGATGAAGCACTGAAATTTTCCACACCGAGTCGAACTGCAAATTCATTTGCGTTTACACAAAGCATTGGGTCGCTAATAGGAATGCCTTCTGCTCTATGTTGCCTGAACCACTGCAACAAACACTCTTCCGCGTTTTCATATTTCCCGCTCCGAGTGCGTGTCCGCTTATTAGTAGAAATTCCGAACATAAATGCACTATCTTCAATTTGCTTAGCCTTTGCTACAATAGAATTTAAAGTAGACGCAGAAATTCGAAATTCCTTGGCAATAGCTACTCGCTTTCGATTACTGTTTTCCTTCACAACTCTCAAAATTCCTAGCTTTTCAGTCTCTCATTTTTCTTCCTCTCATGTAACCAGATCTCAAATTAATTAGAAATACTGTAATACGGTACTATAACCTATAAAATATGAGGAGTGATGTGTTTCGAGGTTCCCGAGTGACATGCAACAATTCTTGTCCAGTTGTGCCCTAGTCCGGCAGAAGTCGGGTAATTTCGTGAAAACAAATGAGTGCTACATCTACTACCAACCTTTCCTATGGCTATCACCATGGCCCTAATAGTAAGCTTCATACGTTATACTATTCTTCCAATACTGTACAGGCTCTGTATAACATCTGGATTTTGTGAAGACACTATTATTGCAGTTTATACTATTGTTGCGTATCTGCCAATCTATGAAACAATCCCAAGTCTGTCATATTAAAAATTAGATGTTAGTTGGATTCGGATGGTCGCAACAAAGTGATTTTCTAGTTGGCAATCGCGGTGCTGTGTTAATAGATGGAGCTTAGCCCAGTATTACACTATGAAATTTTCTTTGACAATGATCTTTGACGTGGCGCAAATGGGGTATTACACTGTCATCAAATATTTAGTCAAAGTTAATTTCGCTAGCTTTAGACTCCTGTTTCAATTTTTCTTACGGCATCGGCGTTGTAGTATGCTGATCTTGACATCATCATCTTCATATAATACAAATGTTTTGTTATGAAATCTTCATTTTACGAGTATACCCAATTTACTGAGCGGACAAGGGTACATACAAGAATCTGTCAACTATAGAGCAAGAACACATTTAATTATTTACATCGTGGTGAAATGAATTCCCAGCTATGAATGGTCGTTGCCAACATCAACACATTACGCCACCGATGCTGTACGAAAAATGATACCTGGTCTGCAGTTGCTTGCCCTGCAAATGCAGTGTCATTGCATTTGCAAGAGAAGCAGAAGAAAAGGAAACATAGTTAGGTGAAGCCGTGAACTTCACGGCGAGATGCGAAAGATATACAACAAAATTTGCAACGGGAGCTGCAAGTCGATGACGAAAAGTCGGATGAAAATCCCTTTGAGAATTCACGAGAGTACATTCCAATATGTGCCCAGGAAAGTGGCTCCTCATATTATGAAGCTGAACACTCTCCTCAGAAATGCTAGATCCGCAAAAGACAGACGTACCGTAATACTGCGATTTGTAGCTACTCTAGTTTATAGTACCGGTATAGCGTTACAACGCTGCAGTGCACATTGACGAAAATAATACCAGAACGTTTGAAGCTATTTATAATGCACTGGAGGAGGAAAATGTGAAGGCAAATAAATTTTACAGTCATGAAAAATTTATTTCCATAGAAGTTGTAGATTTCCACCTTTATATGCTCGGGAGGGTATATCCTGGCAGTACTTAATGGCTAATAGCATGAGCAATTTTTTATAGCTCTCACTTTTTATTCTGTTTCTGTATTCGGGCGTCGTAAGGTACACAGTGCTTCATCTGCTCCGAATATTTCTATATTTTCGTTATATATGCGACGCACGACGTAAATTTGGGAACCACATTGAATCATTGATAAACATTGTGTGTCAGAGACTTCGACTATAGATATTGGTCGAAGGTCAGAGAGCTGCAGCGATGCTAGCGCTCCAAGCGGTTGATTTCTCCATGCAGGAAACATAAGACGAACACTTACTTTGATAAAATCTAAGGCGAGGCTCCTGATTTGATCAAAGAAAATTTGACCAATGCCTATCTTTGACGAAGTTCCTTATTACACTGTCAAATTTTATTATAGTCTAATATCGACCTTACCAATCCACTTCCCGGCAACCCACTCTGAAACACTGCATCATTAATTCTGCTCTCTGTGGATATTTCGCTGGGACATGAAATAAATAAATAAGTGAGAAAAACGTATAAATGAAATTATGAAGTTTTACTGTAGTTGCTCACTGAACAGCCAGATACTTAGCTCATTAAATCACCAGCGTAGATTGGTGACGAATCAGGAGGTTAGCATGTTGCATATCTGGGATTGTGTCTGCTTTCGTAGTTTACATCTTCAGTTAGTCTTCTTAGGATAGTTAGGATGTGTGGTTGCTGTGTGTGGATGCAGGAGGAATTGGCCACAATTTGTGAACAGCTGAAGGCAATTTTGGCTATGGTCAGTCACCTTCAGGTTGCTGCCTCAGGTGTAGCGGTGGCCGACAACCTGGCACATCGCATGGGACAGCTCAGATGTTGCTTGTCCTGACCATGGGCTCTGCTTCCAGGCACCTCCTAGTGCATACGACATGGTGGATTTGCCCTCACAGCAGCATGACTGAAGGGTGGTAATGCAGTTTCATCACTTGAGGCGGAGCGCCAATGTGGAGACTGGCCACTTGGCCTTGCCCATTAACCCCACGAGTAGAGAGGTTGCTGCTGCTTCAGTAGGGTTCGAGTATGCACATTAGGGGAGGGGTTTACTGGTTATTAGGAGCTCCAATGTTAGGCGTGTTACGGAGCTCCTTAGACAGACAGAACTCAGGGCTAGAAAGAAAGCCAATGTGCACTCAGCATGTCTGTTGGGGTACCTCATCTGAGATGTGGAGGAGGCCTTGCTTGTGGTTATTGAGCATGCAAGGTGCAGTTACCTGCAAGTTGTCGCTCATATCAGCACTAACGATGCAAGCAGAGCTCACAATTTGCAAAATTGTTCCCAGTGTTGATCGGGGTCTTTGGTTTGGAGCAAAGTGGAATCTCTCAACACTCTATGATGGTCTTGGCTGCAGATTTCTATACCAGTGTTCTCATATGGCGCTTGGGTTTCAGAAGGGTTGCTCTAATGAGAATGCCATTTACATGTTCACACACCAGATATTGTTGTTGTTGTGGTCTTCAGTCCTGAGATGGATTTGATGCAGCTCTCCATGTTACTCTATCCTGTGAAAGCTTCTTCATCTCTCAGTACCTACTGCAGCCTACATCCTTCTGAATCTGCTTAGTATATTCATCTCTTGGTCTCCCTCTACGATTTTTACCCTCCACGCTGCCCTCCAATATTAAATTGGTGATCCCTCGATGTCTCATAACATGTCCTACTAACCGATCCCTTTTTCTAGTCAAGTTGCGCCACAAGCTCCTCTTCTCCCCAATTCTATTCAATACCTCCTCAAGTGTGCAAAAAAGAACAAAAAGTGCTAATTTTTGCCGATAATCATGGACGCAAGATAGCAGAAAAGGTAGCAGATACACAAACTAACGCAAGTGTCCAAGCCTTTGTCAAACCAGGAGCAGGCATTGGAGAAGTGACAAAAACAGTGGTAAAATCGTGTGAAAACCTTAACCAAAAAGACTGTGTCGTAATTTTTGCAGGTGCGAATGATGTTGCCAGAGATAAAGGTAGTGAACTCATTACTGTTCTTGAAAGTGTGCTATCAAAATTAGGCAACACAATTGTAGCTGTTGTAAATCAACCACACAGTTACGATCTTCATCCTTGGCCATGTGTAAATAAATTAATAGAAAGAGTGAACAAAGAGATAGATACTGTATGCAAAAAGTTTCTGTATGTGAACTTAATAAATGTAAGCACGTTAGACAGGTCCATGCGCACCAGCCATGGCCTTCATTTAAATCACAGTGGGAAACAATCTTTGGTTGAAGAAATCTGTCGTCTAGCAAATTGGAATCACAATAGGACTAATATAGAAGCAGTCTAAAGTACTTTGGACAAATGGGTCATAAAGAAAAATGCGACGTCTTATAAAAAGGGTGAAAGACATTTTTTAGGGAAGTAGACTGTATCACAAAAAAATGTGGTGCAGAATTAAATTGCAAATATAGACTGAAGATTGTACACCAGAATGTACAGTCATTAACAAACAAAGTTGATGAAATAAATATACTCCTCAATAGTGAATGGAAAGATGTTTTAGTGTTATGTTTTTGTGAGCATTGGTTACAAAATGAGTATTTTCAGTACTTAAAAATATTACATTTTAACCTAGCAAACTGCTTTTGTAGAATGGAATCAAAACATGGGGGAACTTGTATATATGTAAAAGAAAATGTAGATTATAAGAGTATAACATCTGTTTGCAAACTTGGTTGTGAAAGAGACTTTGAAATCTCAGCTGTAGAATTAATGTCTGAAAACACTATTATTTTATGTGTGTGTAGATCTCCTGTTAGCAACATAAGTGTTTTTTTTTCAAAAAATTGGACCTTGCTTTAGGCAAACTTAAGACAACTGGGAAAACAGTGGTACTCTGTGGTGATCTTAATATTGACTTTCTGAGCCATAGCCCTCACAGGAAAACGTTTTTAAATATTATAAAAGCCTACAATCTTTGTCTTACTGTTAGCTCTCCAACACATGTAACTAAAACTAGTGTCACTCTCCTTGATCAGGTATGTGTAAACATGGACAAGTGTACATCAGAAAACTTTGATACCGGCTATAGTGACCACCTTTCGAAATTACTGACCATACCTGTAAATCACATTTCGACCAGTATAGAAACTGTTCTCCATAAAAGGATTTATAGTGGGAAAAACATTGAATGCTTCCAGTAGTTAACCAGTGAACAATCTTGGAGAGAAGTATATGATACCTCTAATACTAACGAAAAGATGGAACATTTTTTGAACATTTTCAAGCATAATTTTGACATAGCTTTTCCACAAAGGAAAGTTATTTCCAAGAGCACAGATAGATTCACAAACTGGATTACACCAGGCATCAGAGCATCTTGTAAAAGGAAGTGGGAACTTTTTCTGCAGTCAAAAACTAACAGCAGTCCAGAATTTATTAATTATTTCAAAAAATACAAGCTAGTTGTGACACACATTATAAAGGAGGCAAAAATTAAGGAAAATGACAAATATATTATGAAGTCATCCAATAAAACTAAGTCCATGTGGAAAGCTGTGCAGGATCTTACTGGGAAGAAGACAACTCACAAAAATATTGTGATATCACATGATGGCAAGAATGTCACTGACCCTAGGGAAGTTGCAAATAGTTTCAATTCTTACTGTGCAACTGTTGCTGGGAAACTAGAGAAGGAAAAATTTGGAAATCCACCTAATACAACATGGAAAGAACTTTCATCTATTGAAATAAACAATATATCCATGTTCCTCAGAGCTTCTAAATACCATTAATTCACTGAAGAGTAAGTGTTCAACTAGTATTGTTGATATTCCAGATTATATTATAAAAATAACAGGAAGACAAATACTTTCACCTTTATTGGACATATGCAATTCATCCTTATCATGTGGTGTCTTCCCTCAGCAACTGAAAATGGCAAAAGTAATACCCCTATATAAAAAAGGTGATCATCAATGTATGGGTAACTATAGGCCTGTGTCTCTATAGTCAGGGTTTTCGAAAATTATTGAAAAAGTGTTCCTTTCAAAACTAATTACATTCTTTGACAAGAATAATATTATTTCTGGATGTCAACATGGTTTCAGACCACAGAGATCAATTGAAACTGCGACTTTCAATCTGATTAACCATTTCTTAAATGCAGTGGACGACCACAGAAATATCTCAGGTTTATTCTTGAACCTAACAAAAGCTCTTGATGTGATTGATCATTCTATACTCCTGAGGAAGCTTGAATGGTATGGTGTAAGAGGTGTGCCAAATCAGTGGATCAAATCATATTTGGAATATCGCTCTCATGTAACTGAAATTAAGTACACAGAAGAAAATGAACTACAGGTACACGTTTCAGAACCATGTGGACTAACTCATGGTGTTCCACAGGGCTCCATTTTAGGTCCCTTTCTTTTTTTGGTCTACATTAATGATTTCCCATCACACATTAGGGATTCTGAACCAGTACTGTTTGCAGATAACACCATCTATTGATTGAAGGGAATAATGAAGAAAATCTCACTGCATCTGCAAAAGATATTACAAAAGGAGTGTCTGATTGGTTTACCAGAAAGAGGCTAATAGTTAATCCCCAAAAAACGGTACTCATGAATTTCCAAACTGTTCAAAATAAAAATCCAGCACAATCTGTAATATGTATAGATAACCAAAACATTAGTTCTGTCAATGAAACTAAATTTCTTGGGATTCATATCCAGGAAAATCTTAAATGGAACACTCATATCACAGCCCTAAATTCAAAACTAGCAAAATTAACTATGTGGTAAGAATTCTCTGCAACAGTACTAGTGCAAAAACAGATAGGGCTGTATACTTTGCTCGTGTACATTCAATACTGAAGTATGGTATCATTTTCTGGGGAAATGTACATCAGGCCATAACAGTTTTCAGGAAACAAAAGGCAATTATAAGAATAATGATACAAGTGAGCAACAGAAAATCATGCAAACCTTTCTTTAAAGATCTAAAGATCCTACCCCTTCCCTGCATTTATATACTGGAAGTAGTCACACATGTCAAAAAAAGCATACTCAGAAAAGAAAACCTTTTTCCTCAAAACAAAAGTGTCCATGATTAAAGTACCAGGTCAGACAGTGACATACATGTCAATCATTGTAACACCACATTATGCCAAAAAGATGTATATCATGCAGGAACAAAACTTTATAACAGATTACCAAGACATACAAAATCTCTTACTGAAATACAAAGCTTTAAAATGTCTGTGACATTCTACCTTCTGAAACATTTGTTTCTTTAATTGTATAAATAAGTTATAAATATACAGTATTTCAAAAATTTGTAATTATTAACTGTATAAATCCAATTTGTCATAAAAAATTTATAAAATTTATGTTTGATATTTGAAAATCCAATAGCTAAAAAGGTTTTCTGTCCAATATCCTGTGTACAATATATGTACTTAAAAAGAGATTTATATGGACAAATAAATAAATAAAGTTATGTGATCTACCCATCTAATCTTCAGCATTCTTCTGTAGCACACCAGATATTACAAGCATTAAATAACAAACTAGCACCAGTAGGTATTTTGTGTGACCTATCCAAGCCATTAGATTATGTGAATCATAGTATACTCCGAGATAAATTGAAGTTGCATGGGGTTGATGGTATAGCCAAGCAGTGGATCATGTCATATCTAACCAAAAGAATGCAGAAAGTTGTACATAGTAGTAATTCAACCAACAGAATCCGGGGATATAATTCTTATGGGGGAGAAATCACGTATGGGGTTCCCCAAGACTCAATCTAGGTCCACTACTGTTTCTCATACATGTAAATGATCTACTGCCTAATGTACAACAAGCAGAATTAGTTCTTTTTGCAGATGACACCAGTATTGTAATCACTCCCAGTATACATACCAAAATGGAAGAAATGGCGGACAAAGTTCTCAAAAGTATCATTGACTAGTTTTCTGCGAGTGGTCTTATCCTGAATTTCACAAAGACACATCATATTCATTGCTGCAACTGTAACGGTACTGCACCAGCGATAAGCATGACAAATGGTGGTGAAATAATACATAGGGTGGAAACCAAATTTCTTAGGTGTCCATATTGCTGAGAATTTAAATTGGAAAAAACACATTTTTTTAACTCCAGATGATTGACTGATCTGGCTCTGTAACACTAACCAAAATGGCCTTGCTGTTGTGGTACTGCGAACGGATGAAAGCAAGGGAAACTACGGCCGTAATTTTTCCCTACAGCAGCAGCTTTACTGTATGATTAAATGATGATAGCGTTCTCTTGGGTAAAATATTCTGGTGGTAAAATAGTCCCCCATTCGGATCTCTGGGTGGGGACTACTCAGGAGGATGTTGTTATCAGGAGAAATGTCAGATCCCTTAATCTGGCAGGTAGGTTAGAAAATTTAAAAAGGGAAATGGATAGGGTAAAGTTAGATATAGTGGGAATTAGTGAAGTTCGGTGGCAGGAGGAACAAGACTTTTGGTCAGGCAAATATAGGGTTATAAACACAAAATCAAATAGGGGTAATGCAAGAGTAGGTTTAATAATGAATAAAAAAATTGGAGTGTGGGTAAGCTACTACAAACAGAATAGTGAACGCATTATAGTGGCCAAGATAGATATGAAGCCCAAACCTAAGGACAAATGTAAGGGCAAATGAAAGGATGTAAGGATGTAGAGGCTTATCTCATGAGGGGTAAAATAGATACTGCCTTCAGGAAAATTAAAGAGACCTTTGGAGAAAAGAGAACCACTTGCATGAATGTCAAGAGCTCAGATGGAAACCTAGTTCTAAACAAAGAAGGGAAAGCAGAAAGGTGGAAGGAGTATATAGAGAGTCTATACAGGGGCAATGTTCTTGAGGACAACATTATGGAAATGGAAGAGGAGGTAGATGAAGATGAAATGGCAGATATGATACTGCGTGAAGATTTTGACAGAGCACTGAAAGACCTAAGTTGAAACCAGGTCCCAGGAGTAGACAACATTCCATTAGAACTACTGACAGCCTTGGGAGAGCCAGTCCTGACAAAAAACTACCATCTGCTGAGCAAGATGTATGAAACAGGCGAAATACCCTCAGACGTCAAGAAGAATATAATAATTCCAATCCCAAAGAAAGCAGGTGTTGACAGATGTGAAAATTACCTAACTATCAGTTTAATAAGCCACAGCTGCAATATACTAACACAAATTCTTTATAGACAAATGGAAAAACTGGTAGAAGCCAACCTCGGGGAAGAGCATCTTGGATTCTGTAGAAATGTTGGAACACGCGAGGCAATACTGACCCTAAGGAAAGGCAAACATACATTTCTAGCATTTGTAGACTTAGAGAAAGCTTTTGACAATGTTGATTGGAATACTCTCTTTCAAATTCTAAAGAAAGCAGGGGTAAAATACAGGGAGCGAAAGGCTATTTACAATTTGTACAGAAACCAGATGGCATTTATAAGAGTCGAGGGACATGAAAGGGAAGCAGTGGTTGGGAAGGGAGTGAGACAGGGTTGTAGTCTCTCCCCGATGTTATTCAATCTGTATATTGAGCAAGCAGTGAAGGAAACAAAAGAAAAATTCAGAGTAGGTATTAAAATCCATGGAGAAGAAGTAGAAACATTGAGGTTCGCCGATGACATTGTAATTCTGTCAGAGACAGCAAAGGATTGGAAGAGCAGTTGAACAGAATGGATAGTGTCTTGAAAGGAGGATATAAGAGGAACATCAACAAAAGCAAAACGAGGATAATGGAATGTAGTCGAATAAAGTCGGGTGATGCTGAGGGAATTAGATTAGGAAATGACACACTTAAAGTAGTAAAGGAGTTTTGCTATTTGGGGAGCAAAATAACTGATGATGGTCAAAGTAGAGATGATATAAAATGTAGACTGGCAATTGCAAGGAAAGCGTTTCTGAAGAAGAGAAATTTGTTAACATCAAATATAGATTTATGTATCAGGAAGTCGTTTCTGAAAGTATTTGTTTGGAGTGTGGCCATGTATGGAAGTGAAACATGGACGATAACTAGTTTGGACAAGAAGAGAATAGAAGCTTTAGAAATGTGGTGCTACAGAAGAATGTTGAAAATTAGATGGGTAGATCACGTAACTAATGAGGAGGTATTGAATAGGATTGGGGAGAAGAGAAGTTTGTGGCACAACTTGACTAGAAGAAGGGATCGGTTGGTAGGAGATCTTCTGAGACATCGAGGGATCACCAATTTAGTATTGGAGGGCAGCGTGGAGGGTAAAAATCGTAGAGGGAGACCAAAAGATGAATACACTGAGAAGATTCAGAAGGATGTAGGCTGCAGTAGATACTGGGAGGTGAAGAAGCTTGCACAGGATAGAGTACCATGGAGAGCTGCATCAAACCAGTCTCAGGACTGAAGACCACAACAACAACAACAACAACATAGTTCAGCCACATTTGCACTTAGAATCATAGCAAATTTTGGGGAGAGAGAAAACAGTAAATTGACAGATTGTGCTTATTTTCATTCAGTGATGTCATATGGAATAATGTTGTGGGGTAACTCATCTCTGAGAAAGTAGGTATTCATTGCCCAAAAATGTGCTGTAAGAATAACATGTGGTGCTCACCCGCAATCATCTTGTAGACATCTGTTTAAGTATTTGGGCATTCTGAATACTGTTTCATAGTGTATTTATTCCCTCATGTAGTTTGTAGTAAACAATCCACTACAGTTAAAAAGGAACAATGAGGTACATAATTACACTATTAGAAGAAAAAATGACATTCATTACTCAACGTTAAAGTTTTCTTTAGCACAGAAAGCAGTGCACAATGCCGCAGCAAAAATTTGTGAACAATATGCAGTAATATGAAATGTCTAACAGACACCAAGGTAAGATTTGAAAATAAATTGAAAAATTTACTCCTCGACAACTCCTTCTATTCCGTAGAAGTATTTCTATGTTTGTAATGTGTAAAAGGTGGTGGTAGGAATTGCTAACCCTATCTGTATATCTTGGTTTCATTTTGGGGGAAAAATAATTAAATGGATGTTTAGAGTACAAACAGATGTACAACTTCATTTGCAATATGAATGTAAAATGACTCATTCCACATCATAATGATTTATCATGCAAAATGATCCATGGAAGACGAAAGTAACTAACTAACTAACTTTGTAGGACTCCCTTTAATAGGCCAGGAAACCACTACACAAATGAAGCAGTGACTCAGGTAGCACAGTACTTGTGGAAAGCACTTGAGGGATTTTTAGGCTAGGCAGTAGTTTGAGGTGCTCTGATAAACACTCACCAGTAAATATGCAGCAAGGGAATTCAAATGATGTTCAGAAGAAAGACACTTTGACTGTCATAATTTTATCAGTAAACTGTTGATGTATTTGATGTAATGTTCCCAAATTTACTGCCCTCCAGGAAAGCTCTTGGGCTCAGATTATTCTTGAGACCGAGAGCCGGCTAAAACCCAAAGTGGAAAGCTCAGAGATATTTAACAAGTCATGGAATGTATGTTGGAAAGATAGATTAAAGGTCATAGGAGGTGGAGTGTTTGTTGAAGTTGACAAAAATATTGTCTCTATTGAGATTGGAGTTGACTGTGACAGTGAAGTTATCTGGTCACGAGTAACAGGTGTACGTGAAACAAAGTTAATTGTTGGATGTTTATACTGGCCATCCAATTCCGCTATAACAGATCTAGAGTCATTCAAAGAAATCTACGGTCAATAATGCATAGATACACAGATCATTCAGTACTAATTGGAGGTGACTTTAACGTAAGGAGTATAGACTAGGATGTCTACGGATTCATTGCAAGGCAAGGGTGGGTGATACAGACAGACAGTAATGCGAAATATTTTTGAAACATTTTCTGAAAATGGTCTTTACCAGCTAGCTCGGCAGCCCACATACAATAAAGATTATTAGACCTACAAATAGGCCAGATCTTATCAACAATATCAGTATAGAAACAACGATTAGCGTTCATGCTGTCATTATAGCAACTATGACTATGAAAGTTAATAAATCAGTCAAGATGACTATGAGAGTGTTTTTGTTATACAGGACAGATAGCTAGTTTTTAGCATCTGATTTAGACAGTGAATTGACATCACTTAGTTCCAGTGAGATGGTGTAGAGGAATTATGGCCAAAGTTTAAGCAGATTTTAAACTGTGGACTGGAGAGTTATGTGCCAAGTAATTGGATAAAGAATGGGAAAGACCTCCCATAGTTTAATAATGAAATGCCAAAGAAGTAGAAGCTGTTGCACTCTCGGTTCAAAAGGGAATGCACAAATGATGACAACTGAAGGTTAATAGAGATTCTTATGTCTGTGAAAAGATTTGTGTATGAAGCATACAACAACTACCAACGTCACATCTTAGCAAAAGACGAGGCAGAGAACCTGAGAAAGTTTTGGTTTTATGCAAAATCGCTAAGTGGGTCTAAGGTTTCCATTCATCCATTCAGTCCTTTGTTGACCAGTCTGGTGTGGCAGTTTAAGACAGGATAACGAAAGCCGGAGTTTTAAATTTCATGTTCAAGAAATTGTTCACACAGGAGAATTGCACAAACATACCATCATTTGACCATTGGACAGCCCCCTGTATGGACAACATAGTAATAAACATCCCTGGCATAGAGAAATAACTGAAAGATTTGAAAGCATACAAATCTTCAGATCTGGATGGAATCCCAATTTGATTTTACAAAGAGTACTCTATATCATTGGCCCTTTACTGAGCCCACATCTACCATGCATCTCTGACTTAGCACAAAGTCCCAAGTGACTGGAGAAAAGTGTAGGTGACTCCAGTATGTAAGAAGGGTTAAAGAAGAGAATCGCAAAATTACAGACCAATATCCCTAACTTCGGTTTGCTGCAGAATCCTTGAGCGTATTCTCAGTTTGAATATAATAAACTTTCTTGAGACTGAGAAGCTTATGTTGGCTGATGATGCTGTGGTGTATGGTAAGGTGTTGAAGTTGAGTGACTGTAGGAAGATATAAGAAAACTTAGACAAAATTTCAAGTTGGTTTGATGAAAGGCAGCTAGCTCTAAATGTAGAAAAATGTAAGTTAACACTGATGAGCAGGAAGAACAAACATGTAATGTACGGATACAATATTACTAGTGTCCTGCGTGACACAATGGAGTCATTTAAATATCTGTGTGTAACAATGCAAAGCGATATGAAATGGAACGAGCATGTGAGAACTGTGGTATAAAGGCGAATGATTGACTTCAGTTAATTGGGAGAATTTTGGGAAAATGTCTTTTATCTGATAAAGGAGACCACGTGTAGGATGCTGGTGCAATCTATTCTTGAGTACTGCTCGAGTGTTTGGGATTTGTACCAGGTCAGATTGAAGGAAGACATTGAAACGATCCAGTTGTGCGCTGCTAGATCTGTTACCGGTAGGTTCGAGCAACATGTACGTGTTACCGAGATGTTCTGAGAGCTAAAATGGGAATCCCCAGAGGGAAGGCAACATTCTTTTTGAGAAACATGTTGAGAAAATTTAGAGAACTGGAATGTGAAGCTGACTACCAAACAATTCTACTGCCACCAACATACATTGCGCATAAAGACCATGAAGGTAAGTGCTGCACCACAAATAAGTACAGTTTTGGATTTGGGGAATTCTTGTAAATTTTGCACAGCTATGACTGGAAGGTAGTAGTTAAGGGATCGACTGGCATATCAGATGGCAGGTGTGGGTAATATCGATATTTTGCCTACTATTCTGTGAGACAGGTTTATAACACCGCTCGCAGCTACATGGCCTGGGAGGCACTACACAGAAGTGTCTAGGTATCAGGGAAGCACAGTGCATTGATATGCTATGAAGAACCCATACATTGCATTTACAACAGCACCTAGTGACCTATGTACAGGGGCAGAAGCAGCCTCAGGAATGTTGACATAGTAATTATTAAAGAGCACTCCACTTGTCCCCTGCAGAGCAACTACATCAGAGGTGTAAGAAAAAGATGTATAAATGAGCGAGCTCAGAGGATCAAATCAAGCAGTCATGTCACCATTCTGTCTATGTCTAGAAGTGCGAGAATGATGATTGTTTAAATTGCAGGCCAACCTTGATGACATCTGATAATGAATATTGGTGGCCATCTGGCACTCTGATCCTACCAACAACCTCTGCTGCATGGATCTGACATAATTGTGGTGGGGGTAGGCCGCACCTTGGAGCTGCAGTGGCATGAGGAGCAAGAGCATTGTGGCTTTCTTTCTCTGGTTGACGTCGTCTGGTGAACTGCAAGCTGCCGTCTGCAGGGGTGGGTCCGGGACGCGAATTCACGGCCTCCTGGGTGCAGAGCTGTCTGCAGCCACTGACCAAGCTGCCTGGGCAGATGGCTGGGGCTGCTAAGGCTCACTACAAAGGTGACAAATGGATGTTTCCCTTCGGCTCTCCACATGGGGTCATCGAGTAACACTTGATGGAGCAGCCAGTCATGTCATGGGCTGCAGGTGCAGCCTACACAGGCAGTAGCCAATTAGCCATGCATAAGCAGGAGCACTATGTCTGCAAGACTGGGTGACCAGATGCTGACACAGCAGATTCCAGGATTGGAATTGGCGCTAACCCATGGATGCACATGCGGGATCACGCCTTCACTGGGATCAGTGGAGTTGGAAAGTGTTCATCCACGTGCAACCCTATGTTTTGGTGAGAGAGTTGATTTTGGTGAGTGGTGAGTAAGGCAGTGGCACTTGACATAGGTACCAGCTCAATGTGGTGCAGGGGGCTGAAGTTTTATTTGTATTACTTTTGATGTTTACTCTCATTGTCAGAGTTATTTGTGTGAGCTAGGGTAAAATATGTATAGAGTTACTTTGGTGAAGCCACAGGAACCTTTGGACATATCTTTGTTTAGAGGTAATGGTGCTGTAGCAACTATTTGTTTTGTCTATGGGCATACTGGTCATCTGTCTAGAAATTGTACTGAGTGTAGATGGGTGATGATTCGCTGGAGGAATTAATTTATGTTTACATGAGATCGACAGGAAGTGCAAAATGGCTAAACAGGGATGGCTAGAGGACAAATGTAAGGATGTAGAAGCTTATCTCACTAGGGGTAAGATAGATACTGCCTACAGGAAAATTAAAGAGAACTTTGGAGAGAAGAGAACCACGTGTATGAATATCAAGAGCTCAGATGGCAGCCCAGTTCTAAGCAAAGAAGGGAAGGCAGAAAGGTGGAAGGAGTATATAGAAGGCTTATACAAGGGCGATGTACTTGAGGACAATATTATGGAAATAGAAGAGGATGTAGATGAAGACGAAATGAGAGATACGATACTGCGTGAAGAGTTTGACAGAGCACTGAAAGACCTGAGTCGAAACAAGGCCCCCGGAGTAGACCACATTCCATTAGAACTACTGACGGCCTTGGGAGAGCCAGTCATGACAAAACTCTACCAGCTGGTGAGCAAGATGTATGAGACAGGCGAAATACCCTCAGACTTCAAGAAGAATATAATAATTCCAATCCCAAAGAAAGCAGGTGCTGACAGATGTGAAAATTACCGAACTATCAGTTTAATAAGCCACGGCTGCAAAATACTAACGCGAATTCTTTACAGACGAATGGAAAAACTGGTAGATGCAGACCTCGGGGAGGATCAGTTTGGATTCCGTCAAAATGTTGGAACACGTGAGGCAATACTGACCTTACGACTTATCTTAGAAGAAAGATTAAGAAAAGGCAAACCTACGTTTCTAGCATTTGTAGACTTAGAGAAAGCTTTTGACAATGTTGACTGGAATACTCTTTTTCAAATTCTAAAGGTGGCAGGGGTAAAATACAGGGAGCGAAAGGCTATTTATAATTTGTACAGAAACCAGATGGCAGTAATAAGAGTCGAGGGGCATGAAAGGGAAGCAGTGGTTGGGAAAGGAGTGAGACAGGGTTTTAGCCTCTCCCCGATGTTATTCAATCTGTATATTGAGCAAGCAGTAAAGGAAACAAAAGAAAAATTTGGAGTAGGTATTAAAATTCATGGAGACGAAGTAAAAACTTTGAGGTTCGCCGATGACATTGTAATTCTGTCAGAGACGGCAAAGGACTTGGAAGAGCAGTTGAACGGAATGGACAGTGTCTTGAAAGGAGGATATAAGATGAACATTAACAAAAGCAAAACGAGGATAATGGAATGTAGTCATATTAAATCGGGTGATGCTGAGGGAATTAGATTAGGAAATGAGACACTTAAAGTAGTAAAGGAGTTTTGCTATTTGGGGAGCAGAATAACTGATGATGGTCGAAGTAGAGAGGATATAAAATGTAGACTGGCAATGGCAAGGAAAGCGTTTCTGAAGAAGAGAAATTTGTTAACATCGAATATAGATTTATGTATCAGGAAGTCGTTTCTGAAAGTATTTGTTTGGAGTGTAGCCATGTATGGAAGTGAAACATGGACGATAACTAGTTTGGACAAGAAGAGAATAGAAGCTTTCGAAATGTGGTGCTATAGAAGAATACTGAAGATAAGGTGGATAGATCACGTAACTAATGAGGAGGTATTGAATAGGATTGGGGAGAAGAGAAGTTTGTGGCACAACTTGACTAGAAGAAGGGATCGGTTGGTAGGACATGTTTTGAGGCATCAAGGGATCACAAATTTAGCATTGGAGGGCAGCGTGGAGGGTAAAAATCGTAGAGGGAGACCGAGAGATGAGTACACTAAGCAGATTCAGAAGGATGTAGGTTGCAGTAGGTACTGGGAGATGAAGCAGCTTGCACAGGATAGAGTAGCATGGAGAGCTGCATCAAACCAGTCTCAGGACTGAAGACAACAACAACAACAATACATTTTTTGTGGAGGGTTAAATGGGAGATTGTGTTTCATCTCTTTTCTTTCAAAGAAAACAAATGGTCAGTTGAATTAAGGTGGAAGTAGAGAATGCAAAATGGTGGAAACACATGCTACTGTAGCAGATGCACTTTCTGCTTTAACTCAGCAAGTGCAAACGTTAACAGAACAGTTTGAGGGCATGAAGCAGACAAATTTCATACGTAATCATGAGTTAGATGCTTGTAAAGAGAGTCTGGATTGAGAGTGCCTTCTCTTTTGTATGACCCAGCAGTCATCGCACTGATTAATCCCTTCTCAGCAAGGCAACGGATTATGTGTCAATTTTTGTTATGGATGTTAAGGACGTTGTGAAAGTGAATGGGTGGTTAGATGAAGTAACCATGTACGTTGTTAATATGAGTTTGGCTGGGGACACCAAAGTATATGTTGTCTACCATGGGACATTGAGTAAAGCACATATGTTCCTGAAGTGGGTGACTGGATTGTGTCAGCGGTACCAAAAGATTGAACAGTGCGTGATTTTATCGGGAGAAATTAAATATGTTATTGATACAGTGCAAAGTTTCTGTGGATGCATTGTCAGATAGAATCTGAAAGCTAAATGCAACAACGTACATACAGACCCAGAATGGAGAAGCTAATTGGGTACTCGTTTACTGTCCCAGCAGGCCATTTTCATTACAAATGCTTGCCATCTGGACTAAAGAACACCCCAGCAACTTTTCAGCAGTTGTTAGATGGGGTACTGAAATGATTAAAGCTAAAAAATTATCTAGTCTGTCTTAAGGACATAAGTGTCTATTGGAAGGATTTACTGGAGCTTTTGAGACATCTGGAGTATGTCTTTAGTTGACTACAATTTGCTTGTTTGACATTAAGAGTGGACAAGTGCCATTTTAAGCAAACTCAAGTAAACTATGTGGGGCACGTGATTAGTGAACATGGTGTGCAGACTGATCCTCATCTTACAGACACAGTTCAAAACTATCTGATACCACAAACAACTAAGCAGGTACAGGCATTCATTTGCCTCTGTAATTATTATAGAAGGTACATGAAAGACTTTGCAAAAATAGCTAGACCCTTGAACAAGCTACTGAAGAAGGGGATGGAATTACATTGGTTGCAGGAATGTCAGAAGGCATTTCAAAAACTGAAAGAAATATTAGTTTCAGGTCCAGCATTGGTTTTTCTGGATTTTGAGAAAGATTTTATCCTTTCACGTAATGCTTCAAATGAGGCAGCCCGCCGGCCGATGTGGCCAAGCGGTTCTAGGCGCTACAATCTGGAACCATGCGACTGCTACGGTCGCAGGTTCGAATCCTGCCTTGGGTATGGATGCGTGTAATGTCCTTAGGTTAGTGAGGTTTAAGTAGTTCTATGTTCTAGGGGACTGATGACCTCAGCAGTTAAGTCCCATAGTGCTCAGAGCCATTTGAACCATTTTGAGGCAGCCGGTAGTGTTTTGGGACAGAGGGTATACAATGAGGAACATCTGGTAGTTTACCCTTCAAGCCAGTTAAACAAGGCGGAGTTTAATTACTCAACAACGGAGAAAGAGATGTTGGATGTCATATATGGTATTACATATCTGTGTGGTAGGAAGTTTGAGGTTGTGACAGACCATGCCTCATTGATATGGTTGCTTGGTTTGAAAGATCTGTCTAGTAGATTAACTCAGTGGACACTTAAGCTTAGTGAATTTGAGTACAAGGTAATCCATAAGACAGGGAGGTCGTATGCAAATGCAGAGATGTGAAGCTGCAGGGCTGCTATGCTTAATATACTAGGGAACAGTATTGAAGAGTGGCAGTGCGCACAAGTAAGGGATAAGGGGTGCCAGGCATTTAAGTCAACAGTAACATTTCGCTATGCGTGATGGTTTGTTGTGTAGAACGACAAGGTGTGGACCATGTGTTTTCAGAAGGAGGTTTTACAGCAATCTCATGACCATATGTTATCAGGTCATGGTGGGTGACGTGCTATGGAGAGACATGTAGCAGAACAGTTTTGGTGGAGGAACAGGAAGCATGACTTGGAGGAGTATGTTAAGGACTGTGGGCCCCGTGTGCAGAGGGCCAACAGTATGCATCAGAAAGTGCCATTGCAAAGGTTACGAGAGGCATCCAGTCCATTTTATTTGTTAGTGTGGATGTCCTGGGCCATTTAATAAAACATCTGCAGGAAATAGGTACATTCTGATGATCATCAATCATTTTTCTCAAGTTTTGGCAATGGTACCAATGCTGGACCAACGGGCCAGTACTGCGGATATTAAAGTCTGGGGAGCCAGAGACCATAATTAAGCATCAAGGTATGAATTTTGTCTCAGATTTAATGAAACAACTATGCTGCATATTGCTTATATGGAAGTTACGGGCGAGTCTGTTTCATTCGCAGATCAATGGGACAACGGAACATGTGCACAAGACAGTTGCAAGGGTTTTGAGCTATTACATAAGTTTCAGGCACAATGATTTGGACAATTATTTACCTTATGTACAGTGTGTCTGTAATTTCAAGGTTCATACTGCAATGGACTTGTTGCCATTTGAGGTGGTGTATAGTAGGAAAGTGCCATCTCCCTTTGATGTTTTGATTGCTAAATTAGGAAAGGATGGTGAGTCAATTAATGAGTTTGCCAGAAGAATTGTGTAAGTGTGGTGGAATATGCAAAAGGCAAACATGAAGATGCTAGAACACAAGGAACAACCAAACAGAAGCGTGGACAAATTGCCACAATATTGCATGGGGCAGCAGGTAGTGGGGAAAACAAAGAATTGTTTACAAAATACTGGGGACCAACCAGGTCATGAAAGTTACCTTGCTGGTCGATGTGAAGATACAGTTCCCCCCAAAAATGTCTGCTATACACATCAGACATTTAAAATCATTTAAAGGAATGGCAGAGGGAATACCACAGTTATTGGCAACCAACCAGGAGATGAAAGTGACAAAGGGTAAAAAGAAGGAACCTGGAATTGGTGAGCAAAGTAAGGTGAATGGTGTGGCATGCAGGTAAAGGTCATGTGAGTAAGTTGTGTAATTGTAATTAGTTGTGGGTATTTATGATTTAGTGTATCAAAGAATATGTATTTTTATTGCCATAGTTTTTTTTGCAGAGTTGTTAGTTTTTTATGTCATTATTGCTGATATTGTTTATCTGTGGATAGTGCTTTCTCAGAAGGAGAGAAGGAGGTGACAGAGTAATTTGTGATCTGCCCAGATGGTCAAGTATGGACTGATATGCGAACATGTGAAGTGGGTTTGTTGCTGGGGAAATTACATGGGACAAGTCGTGGGAAGAAGCTTCTGTCAGTCCAAATGGACTTCCAGGGGGTGAGTACACATTGGTTATGCTCCTTATTCATGCCAAAATCATTATGGTTGAATTGCTACAAAGGAGGCAGACTGGTAGAGTTGAAAAATCTTGAGCTTTGGGAAAGAGGAATGATCATTAATAGCACTACATATGAGGTAGTCAGAATGGATTTTTGTCTTCTGGCTACACTTACAGGCTCAACTGTTATGACACTGTTGGGAAATACATTGTAATGGCCAGAAGGATCTCTGAGGGTATTACCTGTCCAAAATTTAACGTATTTAAATGACACCTTCAATCCAGAGCTTTTGCAGTCCTTGGACAGACTAATAGAGCCTAAGTAAGGGGAAATTTTGGTGGGACAAATGAGACAGCATGTACATCATTTCCACAAAGAACAGCAGCACGAAGTATTAGTGGTGAGCATATCAGCCAACTATTGTGGGGTGTTTCTAGCAGGTTTTTGCATACTGTATTTCTGGGTAACATGTGAGAGGGCACAGGTTGTGTATGTGTCAACACCAATTATGAGTAGAATGGTTGATCAGCAATGGTAGGGGAAGCAATTGGTTCTAAGGTCTTAATTAGTGTATAAGGGTATGATGATGAGTACATGGTAGTAGTAAAGTGTGAGTGTAAGTCCTGTGTGGTGAATTCGGGAGATTGTCCTCAATACGCAAATTATTAGAGTGAAGGTAGTTGGATGGAAACATGATGTTAAAGATTTGGGATGTATCTTCTCAGAAGGGAGGAGGTATGCTGTGCCATAAATAAATACAGGCATGGATTTGGGAAATTCTTGTAAATTTCGTGCAGCTAAGGCTGGAAGATAGTACTTAAGGGACCAACTGGGATACTGGATGGCAGGTGTGGGCAAATTATTCTATGAGACAGGTATATGACAGATCACAGGTGAGAAGGCATGGCCTGGCAGGCACTGTGTAGAAGTGTCAGGTAATCAGGTAAGCACAGGCGACTGACATGCTGTGAAGAACCCAAACATTGCAGTTATGACAGCACCTTATGACCTGTGTGTAGGGGTTGAAGAGGGCTGAGTAAAGATGATGCTGTAACTATTAAAGAGCACTCCTGTTGTCCCCTCCATATGAACTACATCAGAGGCATAGGGAAAAGACATAGAAACAAGCAAGCCTGGAGACTCAAATCAAGCAGTCTGTCTTTGTCTACCAGAGAGAATTACAATCGTTTAAGTTGCAATCCAACCATGATAACCTGTGGTGATTAATATTTGCAGCCAACTGGCCCTCTGACCCTACCAACAACTGCCATTGTACGGACCCAGCATAACTGTGGTGGGGTGGGCAGGACCTTGGAGCTGCAGTGGTGCAAGGAGCGAGAGGTAATGACAGTGGCATGTAAAATGCCCTCCGCCACACACTGTTGGGTAGATGTAAATGTAGATGCAGGGCTGCTGGGCTCCACTTTCTGGGTGATATCATCCAGAAAAGTGCAAACTGTCATCTGTAAGGGCAGGACTGGGATGTGAACTCACAGCCTCCCTGGTACAGAGCCTTCTGCGGGCTTTGACCAGACTGCCCTGGGTGGATGGCCAGAGCTGCTAAGGCTTACTACAATGATGGTAGATGTGTTTCCCTTCTGTGCTCTACATGGGGTCCATGAGCCGCACTTGAGGGAGCAGTCAGCCAATGTCATGGGCTACTGGCACAGACAACACACGTGGTGGCCACTTAGCCATGGCATGAGCAGGACTGCTATGTCTGCAAGGCTGTCTGACTGGATGCCAGCACATCAGGTTCTGGCATTGGCATTGGCACTAACCCACACCTGCACACATGCGGTGCCTTCATCAGGATTGCAAAATGCTGGCTGTGTACCTTCAATGCAATAAAGTCAATGGGAACTTGCTGGTTTTTCTTGGCACACTTTGGCATGAGTCAGCCTTTTCTCCCAAACAGTACCTCCCTGTTGTTTTGACATATTTACTCTTGAGCCCAGGGGGGGTTGTAAAGTAAGATATGAGAAATTAGGGCTCATATGGAGGCATTTAGACAGTTGTTGTTCTGTTGGTCTATTTGCAAGTGGAACATGAAAGGAAATTACAGCGTACCATCCGCCACACACTGTACGGTTGCTTGTAGAGTATCTATATAGATGTAGATATGTATATCCTTATCCATTCCTAGTATACTCCTTCTCCCGTCTCAAAGCCCCATAGCCCATATCCCTGCAATAAGCTTAGATGCATGAACTGTTCCATGTGTCCTGCCCATACCACTACTCGAATTCTGGCACAGATGTCTCCTGCTCTGTCAAAAGGAGGACCACATGTGAAAGCAGCTGTGTGATCTATGAACTTAGATGGAACCACTGTGCCACATTCTATGTGGGCATGACCAGTAATAAACTGTCTGTTTGCATCAATGGCCACAGCCCCTTGTGATCGAGACAGCTGGACCACCCAGTTGCTGTGTATGCTGCCCAACACAACATGCTCAACTTCAATGATTGCTACACAGCCTATGCCATCTGGCTCCTTCTCATCAACACTAGCTTTTCTAAAGTTTGCAAGTGGGTAGAGGGAACTCTCCCTGCAACTTATCCTTCATTCCATAATCCTGCCAGCATAAACCATAGCTATTCCCTATCTCCCACCTGCCAACCCTTCCATGTACCTACTGCAGTATTATGCAGGCCTTCTGGATGGTCCCACAGGCAGCACTAGCATATTCTCCAACCCCTAACCTTCCATCCCCCCTCTGCCTCATTTCATAACTCTTCTGTGACAGCCCCCCGCTTCCCCCCTGAGCAAAGATCACTGTTCACCTCATGTGCAGTTGGTTGTCAGCATCTGGAGATGACAGTGGCTGTGTATGAATATTTTTTGTTTTGTCTATGTCTGATGAAGAACTTAGTTTGATAGTTAATTAATACCTAGCACTCCTTTTTTCATTGTGCCAGTCTGACATTCTACACCTTATCCAAGCAGTTATTTCTGGTGCACTACAAAGCTCTGTGTTAGGCTCTCTGTTGCCCTTAATTTTTATAGATGATTTACCATACAACTTGCCAGCAGTAGAGCCAGCACAGATTGCAGATGATACTAGCTTTCATATTAAAGGACAGATTGAACTTAACAGCAGAAGGTCTCTTTGGAAACTGAAAAAGCAGAAAGATATTTTAGATATAACTGTATTGTGGTAAATGGAGAAAAAATGGTGTGGATGTGTTACAGACAGAAGGACAAAAGCTAGAAGCACTACAGCAGTGAAAAACACCTTTGTACAAAAAGTTTCTACGAGTTTGGTTAGGTGATCATTAAGATGGGAAAACACATTGAACAAAAGGACATTAAAACAATACTATGTACGAGGGTCAGTCAAAAAGTAATGCCTCCTATTTTTTTTCTACGTTTAATTGTCAGGAAATTTAAATGCAATTACATAGGTTGAAAACCACAACATTGAGGATCATTTTGTCATTTTTCAATGTAATCTCCGCCCATCTCTACAGTTTTGGTCCATCTTTGAACAAGGGCATGTATCCCAGCACGGTAAAAATCACAGCTCTGCTTCCTAAGCCATTGACGCACGGATGTTTTGACGGCCTCCTCATCTTCAAAATGAATCCCACGATGAGCTTCTTTTAGTGGCCCGAACAGATGGAAGTCTGATGGTGCCAGGTCAGGGCTGTATGGGGGATGAGGCAAAACTTCCCATCCAATTTTGACAATCTCGTCAGAGGTGTGACGACTGGTGTGTGGTCTTGCATTGTCATGCAAAAGAAGGACATCTGCCATTGATTTTGTTGGGCGAACTCACTGAAGACGTGCTTTAAGTTTTTTGAGGGTTGTGACATATTGAACAGAATTTATTGTGCATCCCTGCTCCAAAAAATCAACCAGAATCACACCCTCTGTATCCCAGAAAACTGTTGCCATAACTTTCCCTGCCGATCGCACAGTTTTGAATTTTTTCTTCCTCGGCGAGCTTGTGTGACGCCACTCCATTGACTGCCTCTTTGATTCGGGTTCAAAAAAATGCACCCATGTTTCGTCCCCGGTCACAATTTTTTTCAGAAACTCATCTCCCTCCAAACGGAAGCGCTGCAAGTGTTGGGAAGCTATTGTTTTCCTTGCCTCTTTATTCTGATTGGTTAACATTCTTGGAACCCACCGTGCACAAACTTTTGAGTACCCCAATTGTTTAATAATCGTGATCACACTGCCTTTACTAAGAGAAATAATGCGACACACTTCATCTGCAGTCACCCGACGGTCACCACGAATGATGTCATCAACTTGCTGAATGTTGTGTGGAGTCACTGCACTCACCGGCCTGCCGCTCCGCTTTTCGTCAGTCAACGGTGTTTGCCCTTCAGCTTCCTTACAACGACGAACCCATCGTCTAACAGTGCTGACATCCACTGTCACAACACCATACACCTTCTTCAGTCTTTCATGAATGCGTATTGGCGTTTCACCTTCTGCATTGAAGAATTCAATCACACAACGATGTCTCAAACGAACATCGATGTCGGCCATCTTACAAACTTCTGCTGTGCTGCCACCTGTTGACACAGAAAGTTACTACTGCAGTGGATTGCAGAAGAAGGTTTGAGGAATGGCGCCAAATTCAAATTTTTCACTTAACTTAATTTTTTTAAGTAGAAAAAAAATGGGAGGCATTACTTTTTGACCGACCCTCGTACTATACAAATGCACATAGCCTGTTATGGTATGGTTTGATGTGTGTGGAAGTGCAAGATTTGTAAAACAACCATTCAAAATTTGGGAAAAAGAGCAATAGGTATTGTGAAAATGGTAACTAATAGGGAATCATGAAGGGATTCTTTTAAAGGACTCAGAATCAGCATTAAACATCTAAGTTCATAAATGTGAATCTAGAAGTTTGAAAGATTTTATTGGAGAAGTACACAGAAGGGTCCTGTATTAAAAAAGTATGCTACATAAACCTAAAGTAAATTTGAGTGCACCACCTATAGAAATCCAGAATCTAAAAACATTGTATATATTTTAAAGAAAATAATTAAAAAAAAGTGCTGCTGCATAATAGTTTCTATAGCTTCTAGAAATGCATAACTTATTCACATTGACACAGGTCTGCCACTTTGTTCAAGAATGTGTGTGATGCTGCTGAGGGAACAGGGTTCAACCAACTGCAGGTTATGGTGCACATTAGAACAAAGAATGCTTGTTTTCTGGGTTCTGAGATCATACTGTGATCATTCCAACTGTCAAAGAAGTTTGTGAAGACATACCTACTTTAGGGAGTTTCAACAAAGCTCACAATTTGCAGTGCTGTCCAGAGAGCTGATTTTGCCCCCTTGGTTCCAAGTTGAGTGAAAAGATTGAACCAGAGGCTTAAATGGTTCTGTGATAGCTAGGCTGTGACTTTCTGGAATTGCATTATACAGTTGAGAACTGCAGTGTTCCCTTAAATGGGTCAGGCGTGAACTATACATCAGAGACTGCAACTCAGGTAGCTGCTTCTGTGTGAGTTGTGTACAAGTGTTTTTTTTAGTTTAGGAGACATCACTTCTAGTTAAAATAATAGTAGCTGTAGGGAACCCAGATGAGTCCATATAAGATCCAAAGGAATGTCCCATTCAGACGAGACTATTAAAATCCTACTGTTTAACTGCCAAAGCTTCACAGAAAAGTGCATGAGTCTCATGCACTCTCAAAAAGCTGTGGAGCTCACATTACACGGGGTGTACATGTTAAACATATAATAATATAAAATTTAATAACTTGGAGTAGTAATTCAGATATTTATTATCTGTATGGTTCTACAAGTATATTTACTCCAAATGCTTTTTTTAAATGTCTAATACACTCCCCAGTATGTACACCATTAGCTGCATGACAGATGTCTAATGTATATTCCACACCTCTATAAGTGTTTTGCATCATTACAGGTGAAAAATTTGTGATAGATAGATGCATGCAACGTGCAGATTTGGTAGGTCAGTGGTGTCTTTCACACCGCACCAGAAGTGTGGAATGTAGCCTAGTCTGAGAAACAAATGATATTGAGAGAAATGCCACATTTTCATCAATTTTTGCCAGAATTGTTTCCTTGAAAGCCTTCAGTCATGGCCTATCCTCATGCTTGATTTTGCAATGAAGCTGCAGTTTGTGTATCCTTGTAACTGTCTACTTGCCTGTTGGATTGACATAGGATGGCTTCACTAGAAGGATGTATGGGTTAAATCAACAATAACCTCTGGAACTGCATGCTTAGCACTGGCCTGGAACTGAAACCAAAGCCCCTTGTCCCAATTATTGATTGTTACATAAGTGGGAATATTGTTGGTTGGTCACAGTTCATACATGAAGAATGATGTTGTACCAGTGTAACAAACTTTAGCTTCATGAGAGAAAGCAGACAGAACACCTTCTGCTGTGGAGACCACATGGCTACTGATGCACATTTTTGTGAACAAAGTAGTTACCCTCATTTGCATGTGATACCAATAAAAAACATTTTGAGTTACCATACTTGTAGAAACAAATTTTGAATAAATGTCTCAATTATGTCTCAAGCTATTATATTTTATATTATTATACTTTTATCCCAGACTCCGTGTACTAGGTACACAAAACTGGTTAAAACTCGAAATTGATAGCACTGCCATACTTGGCAAAAATTTAAGCATATTTCAGAAGGATAGGCTAATGGAAAATGGAGGTGGTGTATTTGTCACAGTAACTAAGAAATTCAAATCCACCAAGACAGTCTGGGCAAGACTCAGTATAAAGGGTGGGTTATACTTATAATGAAATCCTTCTATCAACCATCATACTCACTTTTAGATGTAACCAAAAACTTTACAGAAACCCTAAGCTCACAAGTACATAAGTTTCCCAATCATATTGTCATCATTGGAGGAGACTTACCATACAACAATCAGTTATGAAAATAACAATTTTGCAGGTGGTGGACATGACAAGATATTACAAAATTCATTGTCTGAGAACTAGCTAGAACAGACGATTCGGCAATCCACTCATGATGGAAATATACTAGATTTAATAACAACAAATAGACCTGACCTCTTTGAGGATGTCTACACAGAAACAGCTACCAGTGACCTCGAGGCAGGTGTAGCAACAATGATTACCAATGTACAAAGGCAACTAAAACAAGTAGGAGGATTTACATATTCAACAAAATTGATAAAGAGACAGTAGTGTCACATCTCAGTAAGGAAATGCAAATATTTAGCACTGGAGAGGAGCAGGCAGAATTGTGACTCACACTTAGAAGGATTGTTAATAGTGACATAGCAGTGACTAGTGTAGTGAAACCGGGAGCGGGATGTAAAAATGTTGTAGACATTAACTCTCAGACGAAATTAATGCAAGAAAATGACTTTATCGTCTGTATAATGGGTTCAAACGATGTGGCAAAAAATGAAGCAGAGGTTTGCGTGAAAATGCTACAGAATTTTTTACAAGCTAATAAATGCAGAAACACAGTAGTTGCCACACTTCCTCATAGGCATGATCTGATTTATAGTTCGTGTGTAAACAAAGAAAACAAACATTAAAATAAGGAAACTGTGTTCTCAACACACAAAGTGCGATGTACTGGATATAAGCAAGCTGCATCGAAATCTGCACACAAAGCATGGAATGCATTTGAACTATGAAGGGAAAAGATTTGTTTGTGATCGTGTTAGTTAAATAATTAAAGAAAGACTTGTAAGGGATAGAACAATTTATCAGCTTCCTGAACATCCTTCCAAAAGCGAGGAAAACAAAATAAACAAGAAAGAAGAATGAAAATACAACACTGCTGACGTTCCTAATTTAAACTAGAGGTATGTGATGCTGTAAATATGATTCCCAATTACCAAATTGTGAATACGCCCGAACTAAAAATTTATCACCATAATGTGCAATCCCTGCATAATAAGATCGATGAAATTAACGTTCTATTAAGACACGAACTTAATTATATCTCAGTGTTATGCATTTCTGAGCTCTGGCTTAACCCAGAATTAATCCAGATTACGAAAATAAACAAATTTGTCTTGGCTACTTACTACTGCAGGAAAAACAGCAAGCAGGGTGGGGTAGCAATTTACACAAAGGATAATGCAGATTTTATTACACTACCTGACTTAACTAGGGCAAATGTCGAAAAGGATTATGAAATTGCAGCTATAAAAATTACTCAGTTCAACCTGGTTATTGCTACAGTTTACCGATCACCGTCCGGGAATTTTGAACTTTTCTTAAACAAAATGGAGTCACTGCTAAATAAAGTAAATAAAATGGATTGTGAATTGATAATCTGTGGTGACTTCAATATTGGCTTCCTCATGAATAGTGGAAATAGGGAGACCATTTTGAACCTTGCAACGTCCTACAATTTAAAGGCTGAAGTAAAAGCAGCTACCCGAGTATCAGAAACTTGCCAAACAGCTCTTGATCAGTTTCTAGTCAAGAAGAGTTTACACAACACCTCACTAAGAATTTTCAATGCAGGTTTTAGTGATCATCTTGCTCAAATATTAAGCATAAAAGTACAAGGCAGTATTATTAACAACATGTCTTTCAGAACAGCATATCGAAGTTATAATCATCATAATGTGAACTACTTCAACAACTTATTACAGAAAGAAAAATGGCTAGGAGTGTACAAAATGAACGATATAAATGAAAAATTCAACACTTTCATTGATGTATTAACCCATTTCTTTGAGCTTGCATTCCCACTGAAAACATTAACCATACGGGGAAACTTTAGAACAAACAGCTGGGTCACAAAGGGAATAAGAGTTTCATGCCAGAAGAAAAGACTACTTCATGAAATATGTAACTCAAAAAATTCCTCACCTGTAGTACGCGCATACTATAAAAAATACTCCAAAATATTAAGAAACATAATAAAAGCAGCAAAAATAATGCATAATGATGAAATCATTTATAATTCAGCTAATAAATCAAAGGCTATGTGGAGTGTTATAAAAAAAGAATGTGGAGAATACAGACAACCTTGGAAAAATATAACACTATCACATAAAAATAAAAAAGTAACAAACCCCTTAGAAGTAGCCAACACATTTAACAACTTTTTCACAGGTATTGCTGAAAATATGTTACAATCAAACTTTAAGAGCACCCAGGCAA
The DNA here is from genome assembly GCF_023897955.1 of Schistocerca gregaria. Lineage (NCBI taxonomy): Eukaryota > Metazoa > Arthropoda > Insecta > Orthoptera > Acrididae > Schistocerca > Schistocerca gregaria. Next base: position 373,786,507 of record NC_064922.1, read on the forward strand.
ATGAATATAAAATAAGTGCATGTAGAGGATCAATGTACATCAGTTCTGTTTCACAAGATGAAGTAGCTAAAGCAATAAAAGAACTAAAAAATTCCAAATCGGCTGGTATTGATGGTATACCTGCAACAATGTTAAAGAAGAGCGCATCAAACCTGATTGAAGTACGCACACATTTATGCAACTGCTCACTTCAGGCAGGTACTTTCCCTGATGTGTTGAAAACATCAAAAGTTATTCCTGTATATAAAAAAGGGGATAAAGACAATGTAAATAACTACAGACACATCACAATTTCCTCCTGCATCTCTAAAGTACTGGAAAAAGTGATGTATGAGAAACTTATGAAATTTATTAATAAAAACAGCATCCTATGTAATGAACAACATGGATTCAGAAATAAGAGGTCAACAACAACTGCTATCTATGAGTGCATCAATTCCATCCTAAACCTGATGGACAAAAAACAGGAAACAATAGGAGTCTTTATTGACTTGTCAAAAGCTATTGACATGGTAGACAATAAAATTCTGCTATCAAAGCTAGAAAGATGTGGTATTTGAGGTCTGTCCAACAAGTGGATCAGTTCCTTCCTGACAAATCTTATGTAGGCAGTGTGCGTCAAGCACACAAATATTGAACTAAAAACTGTATCTAATCACTTATCTGACTATAAACAAATAAAATGTGGTGTACCCCAAGGATCCGTATTTGGACCCCTTCTGTTTCTTCTGTACATAAATGATCTAAGCTTAAATATTGATGCACACAAAACAATCATATTTGCAGATGACACCACGATTCTACTAAAAGGAGGCGACAATGAACAGTTACAGCAGACAGTAAACACGGTCACGAAACAACTTAGTAACTGGGCACAGAGTAATCAGCTTGTAATAAACAGTAAGAAAACCGTTGCTCTAAAACTCCACAATGTTCCTAACAAGGACCAAGGACATGTTTATCCCATCAGTCTCTATCAATGACGAGCCAGTTGGTAACAGTACTGAAACCAAATTCTTAGGACTTTGGCTGCAGAGTAACATCAGATGGAATAAGCATATTGAATATCTCAATGCTGAACTGAGCAAAACATGTTATCTTCTTTGTTCATTAAAATCATGCTGTAGTGAGAAAACAGTATTGAATGCATATCATGCGTACTTTCATTCTCGTCTTAGATATGGGGTCACCTTCTGGGGAAACTCTAAAACAGCTAATAGCACTTTTAAACTACAAAAAAGGGCCATTAGAATCTTGTTTGGGTGCAAGCCTAGAGACTCGTGTAAACCCCTGTTTAATAAATCTGGTATTCCCCCATTACCATGTGTATACATTATGGAAACCCTTTTGTTCTTTAAATTAATTGTAATAGGCAAGGACCGGAGACTACAAAAAAACTGTGATATACATGAGCACTTTACCAGACAAAACAGAAACTTACATATGACTCAAATCAGCACAGCACTGTGCCAAAAAGGTACTTTTCACATGGGAGTTAAGCTTTATAACAAACTTCCTGAAAACATAAAAGCTGTCACTGAGGTCAATACATTTGGAAAATCTCTAAAGTCATATTTACAGCATCACTGCTTTTACTCCATTGAAGAATATTTAAATTTATGAAATGTGTTATATAAATACTTACTTACGTGTAAAGTGTATTATTGTAAGCTTAAATATGTATGCCTTGAAATTACTTTCAGCCTGTATATTTATAACTTGACTTGTCCAATGCCTTATGCATAATAATGTTACTTAAAAACCGTCTTGATTGCAAATATTTTTACTCATATGACCGGTTTTGGTTCATTCAGAACCATCTTCAGATCTGATATTTCAGTTACAGGAGTAACCCGTCCAAATCCAGCAGTTTTCACTGATTGCTGTTGTCCCATAAGACATTATGTCTGTTTTTGCAAAATCTTATGCATAAGCTGCTATGTAGACAACAGGACCAATAAAATACAATCTACAATCTACAAGCAGTTGATAGACATGTACATAAAGAACAGTTCATGATGGGAGGGACCTCCAAGGCATACAATCACTGCATAGAAACTTCTAAAGTAACAGAGACCCATGCATAGTAAATAGTTGGTAAACAATGCACATGCATAGTAAATAGCTGGTAAACAATGCACAGGGCTAGAGAAAGGGAGATATTGAATGAAACATACTTAGTTATCAAGAGGGAAATGTTTGAAGCCTTCTACAATTACCATAGGAGACAAAATTCCGAATACTGCCAATAGAAATGCTTAAAAGTAGATAATACTTTTCCAGCATTTCCTGATGGGCCAATCAAGGCTGAGCGACCACTGTGTCATCCTCTGTTGATGGTGATAGTGGATGCAGTATGGAGGGTTGTAGGGGCTCAGCATTCCACTCTCCTGGCCATTATTGACCTCCTTGACCTTGCAGCTGCTATTGCTCAGTTGTAAAATGTCCTCAGGAGGTCGAGTACAGCCCTAACTCGACTGCTGATGGAAACAGTGGATGCAGTACAGAGGGGTACTGGGGGTCAGCACTCCTCTCTCTTGGCCATTATTGACTTTCATGATCATGGTGGTGTTATTGCTTATTCATCAAATGGCCTTGAGAGGCTGAGAGTAACCCTTACTAGAGCCCTCCCACCGACGATAAATTCCTGGCAGTAGACAGAGTGCTTGGCATAGCAGTGAGGAGGATTACCAGGTTGGTTGCACCAATAACCACACCCAGTTAGCAATAGTTCATTTATTAACCTTAACACATACAAGGATCGCAAAGAGCTGACTTGAACATGGAGGAACAGCCAAAGATAATGCTTAGAGTCCAAAGATGAATGCATATCGATGTTGGTGCCTAGTTCATTGGGATGAGGGGGTGTAATATGCCCGTACTGTCGTCGCACCAGATTTCACCAGAAATGCCAAGGAAGATGGTGCGAACGAAGTATAGTGAAGAAGTAGAGTCTGAAATCAGGTTTTGTGTTCCCTCGTCGGCGGGTTGGAGGTTAGGCAGTTCAGATTGGTCTAACAGCGAATGGATGGCGTCGACTCGTGAAAGGAAATTAGCAACTGTATTGTTAGCACCCTTTATGTGTCTGACATCGATGGTGATCCGAGATATGAAGTCCATGTATCTGAAGCGGTGAGGAGGTGGGTCAGCTGGCAGGTTTGTAATGGCCGCAGCCGGGGGTTTGTGGTCCGTTAAAACATAGAAAGGGCGTCCCTCAACATCAGTTTTAAAATGCTTAATCGCTTCGTAGACCATAAGCATTTTCTGTTGTGCATTGGAGAACTTGCGCAAGAAGAACTGCAGAGGCGAAGCTTGGCTGTCAATTGTCTGGCTAAGGACAGTGCCAATGGCAGTATCGCTTGCATCTGTGGTGATGAAAAGCTGCGCATTGGGATGAGGATGCACGATGGTGCAGGCCTCAGCAAGAAGATTTTTGAGGGCAGTGAAAGAGTCAGTCAAAGCAGGGGTACATGGAGCGGGCCCAGATCCAGAAGTGTTGGTGCCTGCCAAGGCATCCGTCAGTGGAGCCTGAATCTCCGCAGCCCGAGGTAGATGTAGACGATAATAATTAACTGTCTCCAGAAAGCGCCAGAGCTCTTTGAATGACGAAGGTCTGGGTAGGTTTAGTATTGTTTGTACTTTCTCAAGGGGAGGTGAAATGCCATCGGCAGAGACCCAAAAATCAAGAAAAGTGACAGCAGATCAATGTAGCTGCAATTTGTCCTGGTTGTCTGGATGCCTGCTGCTGTGAGAGTGTTCATAACAGTTTGCACATGTCAAATGTTGTCCTTGATGGAGGAGCTGAACACAAGAATGTCAGCAAGATATACAAAGCAGAATTTTAGGTCGAATAGCACTTTGTTGATTAAACGTTACAGGCCTGGGTTGCGTTTATCAGACTGAATGGCATGAATCGAAACTGAAATAACCCAATTGGGGTGGGGATTGCTGTCTTCTCAATGTCTTCAGGTGCCATGGGGATCTGGTGGTTGGCCTGTTTGCAATCAATGACAGAGAACGTGGTCGCACCTGCGAGGGAACTGGTAAAGTCGGCAATGTTGGGTATGGGGTAGGTGTCCATAATTGTTCGTGCGTTTAGTCGACGGTAGTCTCCGCACATGCGCTAGGACCCATCTTTCTTGGGTGTCATATGTATGGGCGTATACCAGCTACTGGCAGAGGGATCAATAACACTGGAGCTTAGTAGTTCAGAAATCTGATTTTTAAGGTCGGAGAGGAGCTCAGGACAAAGTCGACGTGGTTTATTGGAGATCGGGCTACCTGGCGTGAGGTGAACCATGCCGTTGATGAAGACAGAAATGTTGCCGATGGCACGGGAGGTGGTTTGTTTACAATGTGTGGCAGGTGGGGCAGGCGAGGAGTGTTCATGGTGTTCAGAGCCACTCGGTGGATTCGACAAGAGCTGAAGCGGCAAAGTGCCCAGGAGTCAACGCGACAAGATGGCTGCCGGCTCGAAGCAGTGGCACTGTTTTCGGGTGAGCTCAGTAGAGCTTGTGAGCCATTAGTGAGTCCATTGTCCGAGGGCGTGGCCTATGGAAGCACGGTCGCGGGCGAAATGCTTGGTGTGAGTGCATTGTTTGTGTTGTCAGTGGCGGTTGCACGGCGGCATGCACGAGCCGAAGTTGCACAGTTTGAGATGCTGCCCGCAAGGGGCGGGGTAGGAGCTGTCGGTTCGGGAACACATGACGCTCGTTGCGCATGCGCACTTGTGTCCAGTCGAGTGTCAAACGCTGCCGTGTTAGAAGGGTGTGGCCCTGCGGAACTGTCAGTACATGTTATGGCAGTCTTGATAGCACAGTTGTGAGGGGTAGCGGGAGAGAAAACACGGAGGCTCAATTACTGGGATTGCAAGCTGACCTTGCTGTAGTGTCTATAATTCCTTTGCTGCATCGGAGAGCTGGAGCTGTGTTTCGTGGAGCCGGAGGGAGAGCTCGAAGTTTTCCTTGTGTAGGCGAGCAACGTGTTCAAGCTCAACAAGGCTCTTGTGCAAGGTTTCTTGTAACGTCGTCGACAGAGACAAGTGTGTACGGATGAGATGAGCCCGGACCAGTGTGTCACGGGGGGGAGAGGGAGGTTGCTCGATGGAGCACAGGGGAAGTGAGTCTTGGACAGATGATGAAACATGGTGAAAATTTGTGGTGTCGCATGAAGTCAATGCTTAGTATAGGTTTGTCAATTTCGCACACTAAAAAAAAGTCCACTCAAGTTTGGAGTTTGCGGAGAGTGAGACGACGTGAGAAGTTGAACCCAAGCACTGTAGTTTAGTTGAATTCACGGCTTGCAGTGAAGTATGATGAGGGCCGATGTTCGACAATGCTAAGGATGTAGGTGGCAGCGAAACATTGGCGCCTGTGTCCACTAGGAAAACGTATCCCGAGGAAATGTCTTTAATATAAAGTCATCCACAATTATCCGGTTACTCCCAGACAGAATGGAGCACTGGGGGGGTGCCTGTCATGTTTTGCACAGGAGGTGGCACCCGCACCTACCTGCGATTGGCGTTTGGGAAGTAGCAGGATGGTCTGCAGTTCCGTGCCGCCTCACCAAACCGTGTGTGGAATTAACAGTACGGGTAATGCGTTTGCATTTCCTGCAGAAAGTTCATTGCCAATAGTGGTGGATGAGGTTTGGTGGCCACAGTAGGTTCGGTTGCAGGAGGGGACGTGACCGTGGGTGGAGCCAGTGACGTCCCAGTTGCTTGTTTACTGCTTCCCGGAGTGCGCGGAACGTTTGGCACAGTACGGCCCCGGCCGCATCTGGCCGCAGGGCTATGAGCCTGAACCTGAGACTTGTCAGGTAGGCAGTGGCTGGGGAAATAGAGCAGTGATGCGTCGTGTAGCTTGTCAGCAATTGTCGTTCTTTGCTCGACCGGTTCAGGAGACCTTGGAGCCAGAGCAAAGCGGATGTGACGAGATAGCTTATCTGACCAGATGGCGAGGAGAGCTGTGTCAGAGAATAGATCGGCACTGACCAGGGCACGAAGCCGTCTCCAGAGCTGGGAAGGTTTGTTGTGACCTAGTTGCTTGACATGGAGCACTAGCTGTATTGCTGCCTCTGTTAAGCCTGCATGCCGACGTAGAACTGTCTTTTTGACTAGAATGTACCATGTAGATGAGTCCGGGGTGTCGACCAGGTCAGCAATCAAGTCCTCCTGGTCGTGCAGGTGGGTGATGAGGCACAGAAACCTGGTTGACTCGTCGAGTTTGTAATGGTCGAACACTTGGTCCACAATTTTGAACCAGGTTGTTGCTCTGTTGGGATTAAAGGGCGGCAGCGTCGGTAAGCGTTGTAGAATGTTCGGAAGAACAGGTTGAGTTGAGCTCATCAGGGCACTGCCTGAATTATGCTGTTGTTGCTGTAGTATTCCAGGAGAGTGTGCCTCCAGGAGATGTGGCAATGGCAGCTGTTCAGGTGGCAGCGTGAAGGTGACACGTTGTGGTTGAGCGCGATCCGTCGCGATGCGGAAGGCCAACGCGGGTGAGACACTGTAATGTGTCGATTGTGGTTGTGGAAGCTCAACACGTTGCAGGTGTGTTAGGTTTGATGCGTCATGGAAGACCCATGCAGATGAGACACTGAGACGTGCCGAGAAGAGTAGCGGAAGCTCGACTGGAGCCGGCGCGGGGGCGACAGGTGAGAAAACATACAAAGTTAGTCCACGGAAAGCTCGATATATGATCAGAGCCGGGGCCACTTTTGTTGCAGGGAGGCTACAGAGGTGCAGGCTGTCCAGAAGCACAGTGTGGGAAATGATGTCGAACGTGGGATGGAATGTGTGGATGGTCACTGTTCATAGTCACTCCACTCAAAAAGGTGTGCGGATAAGGTGAATGTCGTGGCACGAAACACCTGAGGCGTAGCAGTGGGACAGAGTTGGAGGTCAGGCACAGATAACAAGTTATTGTTCCTGCTGCAGGCTGAGGTATCGAAGTAGGAAGGCGTGTGCTGATGCTGAACCGAGGCAGGCGCGGGTGTGGTCGGATTCTGAGGAGGTAGACCTGTGAACAAAGCAGTTCCAGCCATGTGGCAGGTATCTGCGTGGTACTACATGGATTGCGATGTGGCAAATCGTTGTCCTGGCGGTAGTAGGTTGTCTGACGAAGCAATTGCAGAAATCGGCATTGGTCCTGCACTGCACGGAGATCCGTAAGAGGTAACTGCACAGTCGATGAGGGAGGGCACATGTGGCGGGAACAAAGGCGTTTGATAGCCGAAGTCATGTGTACTCCTAACCTCACTTATTGTTGCAGGCTCGAAAACATCCGGCGAAATCGATGGAATCATTGGCGCCACAGGAGCAATGCAAGCTGGCCACTGGGCTATGGAGATGACTGATCAACATAGTCATAGTGTAGGCAGAAATTTTGGAGGCAGCATCATTAGTGAGCCTATTGAAATAGGGATGCCAGAAGACCTTATGCATCATGACAATTGTTAAAATCTACGCATTGCTTGGTGTACAGGTACCCACTCAACAAGACCTCTCTGCTCACAATTTCCATCATAACCTGAAAAGGGCAATCTACATCTACATCTATGTGATTACTCTGCTATTCACAATAAAGTGCCTGGCAGTGGATTCAATGAACTACCTTCAAGCTGTCTCTCTACCGTTCCACTCTCAAATGGTGTGCGGAAAAAACGAGCACTTAAATTTTTCTGTGCGAGCCCTGATTTCTCTTATTTTATCGTGATGATAATTTCCCCCGTTGTTTTATTTTTATTTATCATATGGTGACTTCAGCAAATATTGACATGTAGAGAAAGTTTAATTTTACATGTATATCCAGTTAAGTATTTACATATACTTTAGTTTTACTTTTTGGTATAAATTGTATACACACTTTTAAATTGTGAAAATTACTAACTTAATATTACTGACTACTTTGACTGATATAATTGCAAGTTAAAAAAGGCAGATACAATACCTAATGACTGAAGCCAACAGCAGAGGGAGTAGCATTAATAAAGTCACTATATGGTCCAGGATACTTCCTCTGAGGACAGTCTGTAACAATATGTTGAACAGTTTGTTCTTGGGCCCCACAATCACAGGCTGGAGAATCTCAGAGTACCCACTTGTGCAACATAGCATTGCACCTGGCGTGGCCAATTCTTATTCTGTTCAGCCTTGTCCACTCGCTTCTCAGCAGATGAAATCCTGGTAGGCTGGCAGTTGGGTCTTGGATACCTCAATGTGCAGTTGTTGCAGCATTCCAACATTTGTGCCACTCTTTTTTAATGACGAACTTCTTATCATTCCTTCCATTATGCCACAGTGGATTGCGAGATTTTAAGTGGTCTGGGGGAGGGTTGTTTAAGACTGTATGAATTGGATGGTCTTGTGGGTAGTCCGGGTGGTGTAGTTTCCTCCATTCTCGATCGATTGCTCCTTGGTGTCATAATTCAGATGGTGGGATGTTGCTGATGGTGTGCAGCCAGGGGATCGGGGTGGATTTTAATGTGCCCATAATAATCCTCATTGACTCATTCAGGTGTACATCCAGCTTCTCCCTATGTAGGTGGGTGCCAACAGAATGTGTTTGGAATCTGAGGAGAAAACTGGTAACTGAAATTTCATGAGAAGATCCCATCACAGTGACAAACTCCTTTGTTTTAATGATTGCCACTCCAATTCACATACCATGTCTGTGGCACTATCTCCCCTATTTGGCGACAATACAGAATGAGCTGCCCTTCTTTGAACTTTTTCAATGTCACCCATCAGTCCCACCTAACGCGGATCCCACACTGCACAGCAATATTCCATGATAGGGGGGACAAGTGTGGTGTAAGCAGCCTCTTTTGTACACCTGTTGCAGCTTATAAGTGTTCTGGCTCTACCCACAACATTATATATGCAAGCGTTCCAATTTAGGTTATTTGTAATTGTAATCCCTAAGTATTTAGTTGAATTTACAGCCTTCAGATTTGTGTGACTTATCGAGTAATCAAAATTTAGATTTCTTTCAGTACTCATGTGAATAACTACACACTTTTCTTTATTCAGGGTCAATTGCAACTTTTTGCACCATACAGATATCTTATCTCAATCATTTTGCAGGATATCTTATCTCAATCTGCAACTTCACTCGGGCTTGTACACAACTTTTATCATGACTCATCTGCAAAAGGGGTTCGGTTGTGCACAATTGCATTTACGTCCTATATTGAGTAAACAGCCAGCCTAAGTTCAGCAGTGAATGAATTCAAGTATTTGTCTAAATCACGGTCGTTCACAAATGATTTACACTGACAACGGTTTAGAATGAAAACGTTTTTATTTTACTAAATCACATCCACAAAACAAACTGATGGCCACGTGATAATATGTCGGCGGCTCTTAGCTGCACCGACCTTACTGCACTGACAGACCACGATCAAAAGACCACGACCTTTGTCCCATATCTTCTGTCCTGTGTCTGGTCACGTGACACTACATTAGTCAAAGACATTATTTCTAAACATGGCCATCATGCATTTACAATGTTAAAATATTAAAATATGTAAAACTAAATACCTTATATTATATTGTAGACAATCATCAGATTATTTACATATTTAAGGGCACTCCACTTTTTGGCAGTTTCACCCCTCTTCTTTTGTTTAATCATGTCTTTGCCTAAAAGGTGTGGCATACAAAATACTCATTTTGCTCTATATAGATCAAAAACTGAACAGTACCTTCACAATAAAAGACAATAACTTACAATTTAATTTTTATATAAAACATGTTCTTTAATGCCCAAAATATTATCCCTGCTACTATGCTTTAAATTAGAGTTTTGAACTATTTTGAAAAGCTCTTAAGTTTATGGAGTACTCCTATTTCAGTGATCAGATACCCAGCAAATCCAATGATTAGCAAGACAAGCACACCTTACATTATTAACATATGTACCAAGTTATGCACTGGGACATAGGCAATTATGTAACTAGGTAATTCAATGTGAAACAGTTATATGCTGCCTCCTCTCTTTATCAAGAAGGCGACTCCATAAATATATTGGCTTGTGCTTGCTACACCCCAACTGTTCTCCCACAGTAAACATTACCACATCCAGCAAATTATTTATACTATTACAGTATCCCTTGTAACCTCACAAATCATTTTGCAATTCCATTTGGTCATCTGATGACTTTACAAGATGGTAAATGACAGCATCATCTGCAGACAATCTAATAGGCTACTCAGATTGTCTCCTATGTCATTAATATAGATCAGGAACAATAGAGAACCTATAACACTTCCTTGTGGAATGCCGCATATTACTCCTGTTTTACTCAATGACTTTCCATCTATTACTATGAGGTAATTTCTAATGATCGAACACAGTATATGTTCCAAAACCTTACTGCAAATTGACATTAGTGATATGGGCCTGTAATTCAGCAGATTACTCCTATTTCCCTTTTTGGGTATTGGTGTGACTTGAGCAATTTTCCAGTCTTTAGGTACAGATCTTTCTATGAGCAAGTGGTTGTCTATAATTGATAAATATGGAGCTATTGCCTCAGCATACTCTGAAAAGAAACTGACTGGTATACAATCTGGACTGGGGGCCTTGCCTTTATTATGTGATTTAAGCTCCTTTGACTCACTGAGGATATCTACTTCTATGTTTCTCTTCTTAGCAGATGTTCTTGGTTGGAATTCAGGAATATTTACTTCATCTGCTTTCGTGAAGAGTTTTGGAAAACTATTTTTAATAACGCCAAATTAGTGGCACTGTCGCCAATGACTTCACCGTTGTTATCACACAGTGAAGGTATTGATTGTGTCTTGCCACCTGCAGTTGGCCTGCACCCTGTACTCTTCATGGTTTCCAGAAGCACCCTTTCCACATCCAGGATGACTCCTCCTGGTATGCACACTGGCTTCCTTCCCCTCCTTGGCAGCCATGTCCCTAAGTGGCCCCTTTATGCACCAAACATTGGAGCTCCCAACTACCAGCAAACCCACTTTCTGTGAATGGCCAGACCTTGCAGGCCAAGAAGCTTCCTCTGGAACAGGGTGGACAACTGCATCAGGCTTAGAGACTTCGTCAGCCATAGATAACACCCGAAACCAGTTCATCAAACAAACCGGGGAGGCCCCGACGATCAGCCCCTTAGTTAGTTTTTAGCTGCCTGCCAGTGTTTGGAATTATCTCCCACTCAACCACCGGTGAGGGATCAACCGAAGTGTAGGCAGTACCTGAGGCAGCCACTGCAGTGGACCGGTCAGGGGGCATGTGGGACGTACTTGATGTCCCTCGAATCCCTGCATCCGACCCTCAACAGTGATGCACCTTGGCAGCAGCTACAAGCTGTGTGAAGGAAGTCAATATCACCTGGAGCCTTGAGTGAAGGGTCACTAACTCAGCTTGTATCTGTACACAGCAATCACAGTTTCTATCCATTACTGAAGTCACTCCTGTTTGAAGCTCGTAAAAATATGTAACAAATGAACAGTGTACTCGGCTTATAAGCAGCAGGAACTTGAGGTGCTCTCTCACTGACAGTCTAACTGACACTGAGCTATACTAACCAAAGCAAACAAACAGCCTGTACGATATGAGGGTCGATACAAGCATCGATAACAAAGGTAGTATTGTACGCTACATGTTTATTAAAAAAAAAAGGTCGTGCCTAGTAAGCACTCAAACATGAAGAAATTACAAAAATAAACTAGTAATACATAGATAACTGAAAATAAGACTGTGTTATAAGAGAACAGGCACAGAAAATGTAATCACATTAATTGGCATAGAGGATGCTGAGAGTCTAAATCCGCTATAAATAGGGATGCAACATATACACCATCACAATTTAAGGTTGAGGCCCAGATAACAACCACATTAGTCACATTAAAGAGTACCAGAGCCAGCCGCAGTGGCCGAGCGGTTCTGGAGCTTCAGTCCGGAACCACGCGACTGCTATGGTCGCAGGTTCGAATCCTGACTCGGGCATGGGTGAGTGTGATGTCCTTAGGTTAGTTAGGTTCAAGTAGTTCTAATTTCTAGGGGACTGATGACCTCAGATGTTAAGTCCCATAGTGCTCAGAGCCGTTTGAAAGAGTACCAGAAGATGACTATGTCATCAAAATGGGATCGTCAACTTGGGTAGAAACCTGAAAACATACTACATGTGTAGCCAATGGACGATGTGAAGATTCCAGTGGGTACAGTTCTTTCTTGTCTAATAGATTCCTGTGAAACCATGTTCCAGAGCTTACCTCCACTACAAATTGTCCACTGATGAAAATTACTCTATTTAATGTGCAACTTGAATCTCACTGACTCCTCTACATCAAAATTCTGTACATGCTCTCTTGCAAGACTACATAGTACTAATACATGTGGGCAACAAAATTACTTAGCCGGTTGAAGCTAAGGGATACATAAAGGGAGACAAGCAGTGGTAAAAAGCCAGGGATCTGATTTTGGATATGATCTGGCACAAATTTTTAGTGACACTAGTTACTGCCCGTCATCCATGTGGAGCACGTGTTGATCTCACCGAGTAATTCTAGACTGAGCCACACACAACTGATTTCATCAAAGTGTATGGGCCTGAAGATGGCATTGACGCAAAGACAAAACTAGTAGCGAAGTAAATAAAAAATCTTAAGTACAGCTGGAGGAATTTCATTTTAATAAAAACTGACATTAGTTTGCTCTGAAGTTGGAATAAAAATGAACATTGATAAAACCAAGATAACGATCAATGAATGGACACCCGAGGGAAGTATATCAGTTGGAAGTACACAACTCCAAAGAGCCACAGAGTATATCTATCTGGGTCAACTCATAAACATGAAAGAGATTGAAAACCAGAAATACTATGACAAATTAACTTGGGGTGGAAAGCTTATGGGAGGCACTCTTCAATTTTGAAAGCTAAGATGTTGGTTGAGCTGAAGAAATCTATTTTTGACCAATGTGTATTGCCAGTAATAACTTATGGCTGTGAAACATGGACATTAAATGATTTCATTGTTAGTAGAGCTAACAGTATCCCAAATAGGAAGGAAAAATCAATTTCAGGTTACACGAAGAAAGACAGGAAGAGAGCAATTGAAATAAGACGAACAATGAAGGTCACTGACGTAATGGAAGGAGTGAATACATCGAAATGGCAGTGGGCTGGTAATGTTGCTCGAACAAAAGATGGTAGATGGTCTCAACATGTCCTAGACTGGAGCCCAATTTACCAAAAAAGACCTAGGGGTAGACCACCAGACAGATGGGACAGAGATATAAGGAAGACAGTAGGATTCAATTGGCAATGGGAAGCTCAGTGTTGGAAGAAATGGAGGATCTTACTGGGATGTTTTGTTCCACGCCGACTCAAAGAGGCTACATCGTTAAGTGATAGAACTGGCTGATGATGATGATGATGACACAGGCATGCCATTATTAAAATGATTGCATGGCTTCTGTTCCAGAAGGTTCAGTTTGCCAAGAGAATACTTATATCCAAACTAACAAGGTTGTACAATAACAGGGCGTAAACTGTGAAGCTGAGGTTTGTAGTTGTTACTAAGTTGGTGAGGGGTAGATACAATAACAACTTTCCTGCTTTGTAGAATCAGAACAATTGTTTCTTAAGTTTAAATTCCAAAATCAAAATATGTTAGCCGTTAATCCAAAGTACACAACACTTTACAACAAGCTTCTGTGGTCAGCATGTAATAGTGACATTCAAACTTGGAGGAAAGGAGAATTTTTTTCTATATGAAAGGTGTAAATCTTTTTAAATAACCAGGAATATATGATCATGTTAGCAAGTGAAAATTTTTGCCCCAAGAACAATCTGTCTCACCGAAATGAAATGAAGTGTCATGTGGCTAGGGCCTCCCGTCGGTAGACCGGTCGCCTGGCGCAAGTCTTTTGAGTTGACACCACTTCGGCGACTTGTACGTTGATGAGGAAGAGAACACAACACCCAGTCCCTGAGCAGAGAAAATCTCCGACCCAGCCGGGAATTGAACCTGGGCCCCTTAGCATAGAATTCTGTCGTGCTGACCACTCAGCTGTTGAGGCGGATCTGTCTCACTAATTCACAAGAATATAACAGTTGATCATTATGGGACATTTTTGCACTGCATGTTAATTTTGATAAATTAATAATGTGCAATGACTTCATCATGAAAAATCACAAGCATCTGAATGATGTATAGCTTTTATTTGTACAATCTATATTAGTATTTTTTTCCTCTTTAATGCTTCAAGACTAATGTTGAAGTGAACTGTTATGACTAAATGCACACAAAATACAAGCAACTATTTTTCAATAAATCTTAAGTTTACATTTTTATAGTGGTGGAAAGTAAATCGATATGTAATACTCCCAACAGCAGTATGAGTATGGTGGGGCCAGTTATGTTATGGGATCAAAACGCCAGAGAACTGTTTTCAGCAGTTGTGGTCTTTAGTCCAAAGACTGGTTTGATGCAGCTCTCTATGCTACTCTATCCTGTGCAAGCCTCTTTATCTCTGAATAACTACTGAAACTAACATCCTTCTGAATCTGCTAACTGTATTCATCTCATGGTCATCCTCTTAAAATTTTTACCCCCAAGCCCCCCTGCCCCCCCCCCCCCCCCCCCCCCCACACACACACACTGAATTGTGATCCCTTGATGTCTAGTCAGATTGCATGTCATCAGTAACATGACTTATATACTAAATCTTCTGTAACACCACATTTCAAAAGGTTCTTTTTTCTCCTTGTCTAAACTGTTTATCACCCATGTTTCACATCCATACATGGCTATATGCCATACAAATACTTTCATAAAAGATTTCCTAACACTTAAATCTATATCTGATGTTAACAAATTTTTCTTCAAAAATGCTTTTCTTGCAATTCCCAGTCAGTATCTTATATCCTCTCTTTTTGCCATTATCAGTTATTCTACTGTCCAAATAACAAAACTCATTTAATACTTTTATATTCTCATTTTCTAAACATAATTCCCTTAGCATCTTTCCATTATCCTTGATGCTCATCGTATGTCCTCTTTCAAGAGACTGTCCATTACATTCAACTCCTCTTCCAAGTCCTTTGCTGTCTCTGGCAGAATTATAATGTCACTGGCAAACCTTAAAGTTTTTATTTCTTCTCCCTGGACTTTTAATTCTACACCAAATTTTTCTTGTTTTTCCTTTACCACTTGCTAAGTATACAAATTGAATAACATTGGAGACAGGCTGCAACTCTGACTCACTCACTTCTCAATCACTGCTTCCCTTTCGTGCCCCTTGACTCTTTTATGTACCATCTCAGTTGTGTAAAAATTGTAAATAGCCTTTTGCTCCCAGTGTTTTACCCCTGCCACCTTTAGAATTTCAAACAGAGTATTCCAATCAACATTGTCAAAAGCTTTCTCTAAGTCTACAAATGCTACAAACATAGATTTTCTGTTCCTTAACCTATCTTCTAAGATAAGTCTTACGGTTCGTATTGCATTGTGTGTTCATACATTTCTCAGGGATCCAAATTGATCTTTCCTGAGCCTGTCTTCTACGTTTTCCCATTCTTCTATAAATAATTTATGTTAGTATTTTGCAATCATGACTTATTAAACTGATAGTTCTGTAATTTTCACACCAGTCAGCACTTGTTTTCTTTGGAATTGTTACACTTTTCTCAAAGTCTGAGGGTATTTCACCTGTCTCATATATCTTGTTCACCAGATGGAAGAGTTTTATCATGGCTGGCTCTCCCAAGACTGTCAGTAATTCTGACAAAATGCCGTCTACTCACGGAGATGTTTGGATATAGTGTTTTAGTGCTCCGTCAAATTCTTCTTGCTGCATCATATGTTCCAGCTCATCTTCATTTACATCCTCTTCTATTTCCATAATATTGCTCTCAAGTACATCTCCCTTGTATAGACACTCTACTTACTACTTCCACCTTTCTGCTTTCTTTTCTTTGCTTAGGACTGGTTTTCCATCTGAGCTCCAATATTCATATATCTGCTTCTCTTTTCTCCAAAGACCTCTTTAATTTTCCTGTAGGTGGTATCTATGTTTCCTCTTATGAAACATACTTCTAAATCCTTACATTTGTCCTCTAGCCATTTTGCACTTCCTGTCAACCTCATTTTTTGAATATTTGTATTCCCCCTTGCTAGCATCATTTTTACATTTGCTCCTTCCACCAATTTAATTCAATGTCTCCTGTGTTATCCAAATATTTCTACTCGGCCTTCTTATCTATTTGACCCTCTGCTGCCTTCACTATTTAATCTCTCAAAGCTACTCATTTGTCATCTTCCTTTCCACTGTTCTAGTCAGTGACCGCCTAATGCTCTGAAACCCTCAACAAACACCGATTTTTTCAACCTACAGGTCCCACTGCCTTAATTTCCTACCATATTGCAGTTTCTTCAGTTTCAAACTACAGTTCATAACCAATAAATTGTGGTCAGAGTCCATATCTGCCCCTGGAAAAGTCTTACAATTTAAAATCTTATTCCGAAATCTCTGTCATACACTTATATAACCAATCTGAAACCTTCCGGTGTCTCCAGGTCTCTTCCATGTATACAAACTTCTTTCATGATTCTTAAACCAATTGTTAGCTATGATTAAATTATGCTTTTTACACAATTTGTAACACCTATTTTTGACCTATTTTGTATCTGTATCAATATTTCTATGCCAATTTGTACTATTGGTTATATAAAATGTTGTATCTGTCAGGGAAATTGTTTGAATATGTATACATGTTTCAGCTATGCGAAACTTTTGAATGACGTTTAAATTATGTGCATGAATTTAAATAACTAATAGAATAATTGTTATGTAAACGACTTGACCCATAATTAGGGAACATAGGGTTAAATGTAAAAGATGTGGGGAAGCCCCACATCTACAGAAGTAGCCTGGCGGAGTGGAAAAGCTGTGGTTGGTGTGCAAATGGCAACTAGTTCTTTGTGACGGGTGAGCAGTCTGGTCTGAGCAGTGCTGTGGTTAACACCTCACTAGCAGTAGCGGATCATTGTGGCTCACATTCCTGGAGTTTTGAGGCCAGAAGAACTTAAGAGCAGTATTTATGGGCTTCGGATGCTGCAATTAGTGATACCATTATCATGGCACGGTTTTTGGCCCTATAAATATAATTCTGACACCAAGAAGATATGTAACAGGGCAAGGCCAACAGTATTGATATGATTGCATCACTGCCATGTTAATAACCACTGCAAATTACACCACCAGTATCACCAGCCTTCCACTAAAAATTGTTTATATAAGGCACTCTGTAAATGAACCAGGTATTTGTGAAATTTGGTAGATTTTAATAACAATCATGGTATTGCTAGCAAACTCTATCTTAGACCTGTGATTATCCCAGATCACAAACCTGGACAGTAATCCTATCCTAGTGAATTTAATTCCAAGTGTCCTAATTTATAACGAGAAAGTGGTTGAACTTGAATTTAATGTTGTGTAGTCAGTTGCACTGCCAATTATATTTTTGATTAGGTCAAAAGACTACTGATCAAAGCACATTTCTTATTTAAAGAGTTATAGTTTGTTGTACTTTACTTAATTAGTAATTAATGATAAGAATACTTACCATTTCTCATACATACTGACGTAGTATAGTTAATGAGCATGGGTCTTCTAACCATGAAAGTTTAAGGTCTCTCAAGTACTAGGCTAGTTAGTTGATGAAGCAATGCAAAGGCTCTTTCAGAGCCAGTGTAGTTAGATTTGTATTCTGTTTGGTTGCTTCAAACTGAGTTTAAGAAAGAACTGTTTACTGTGTTATCTATTCTAATGCAAGAAGGTTAATGCACAGGCATAGAGACCCTGTACTAAGCAATGGAGTTATAGATTATGATCATTAGCAGACCCCCTGGTTTAAATTCAAAATCATTTCAAGCTTTTCTCTCTCCAGTATTGCTACTAGTTTCATGTGTGTTGGTTTTATAAACTGTTACACCTGGTTCATTTAAATTACTTGTTGTTGAGAGGCATATGTTACTGTTCACTATCTCATTGGGCATTTGTTTGTTAGTAATGCATTTATCTGCAAGGCTACATTACTGCATTGTATTATGAAGAGATATAAGGGAAGAGTTTGGTGTGTGTGTGTGTGTGTGTGTGTGTGTGTGATTTTGCTTGACACAAGAATGCCTGATTAGTCTGGCAACTGGTTTTAATATGTAATGTTACAATTTGCTTTTGTGCTTGGAGAACACCTGTTCATGACCCACCTGTTTACTGTTAGTTATACTCTGCTGGAGTATTTTGGAAATGATTCCCAGTTTGATTGTTCTGTTTCCATTAGTTTATCTCATGGTCACAACTACTTAAAAATTCCTTGCACAGGTGTAACGTTAGCATCGATTGCCGTTTTTAAGGCGGCCAGTGGCATAGTTACAAGTTCTACCAGGCAGCTTCCTCTTTCATTCCTTTCTCCCCAGTATGTATTCATCTACAATTTTTCCTTTTGTTCCTTATCCTGCTATCAAATTCCAGTTCCCTATCACAATTAAATTTTGCCATTCTTTAACTATCAGAATATTTTCTCTTATCATACATTTCTTCAATCCTATCATCATCTGCAGAGCTAGTTGGCATATGAACTTTTAATAATGTGGTGGGTGTTGGGTTTGTGTCTATCTTGGCAATAGTAATGCATTCACTATGCTGTTCACAGTAGTGTATCCACTTTCCCATTTTTCTTATTAATTATTAAACCTATTCCTGCATTATTCTTATTTGATTTTTCAGCAGTTACATTACAAATATTTAACTCGTGAAATACTTTGCAAGGCCAATAACATAAACAATCTTAACACTCAAGGAGAATGTTAAATATGCTGACACACACAGCATGCAATATTTGTTGGTTCTGGAAACACAAACAGAAGGGGAATTTAATTCAGCTGTATGTTTAATGGGTAATTAACACAATAAAATGATATACTATGGGCACATCAGTTTGTAGGCTATCTAACATAATTTATATTTTGCTGACAGAATGCAGTTTTTGTGATATTAGGCAAAGTAACAATAAATGAATGAGGGTACTACACTTTAAGCTTCCAGGCTTCTCCTCCTAGATCTTGAATTTTACAGGAACTGTACACCACCAAGTACGTTCTTATGGTTTATGTTAGAAAAATGGTAATTGCAACATTCATTTTTTTATTTCATACATGTACAAACTTTCTATTTTATATTATATAAGTTTAGTGTAATAATCAATTTCTGAAAATATAATATAATAATTCTAGCCACCATGTAGCAACAGGAGAAAGCACACAAAAATTAAAGAAATGTGCAAGTTTTTGGAGCCAGATGCTCCTTTTTCTGGCAGGAGTGTTCTCCCCTTTTCCTAAACCTCACCAGTCCTTTCACATCATCCCTCTTCCTTTCTGTTCAACTCTTCTGCCATAAGAAGGAGACACTGACATCAAAAGCTTACACATTTCTTTAATTTTTGTATGTCTTCTCTTTGTATGTCTTATATTTGTCTATACAGTGGGCATTATAGCCAATGGCCTAGCCACAGTGGTAACACCTGTTCCCGTCAGATCACCAAAGTTAAGCGCTGTAGGGCTGGACTAGCAATTGAACGGGTGACCATTTGGTCTGCTGAGAACTGTTGCCAAGCGAGGTGCACTCAGCCCTTGGGAAGCAAGTTGAGGGGCTACTTGATTGAGAAGCAGCAGCTCCGGTCTCGTAAACTGACATATGGCCATGAGAGCATTGTGCTGACCACACGACCCTCCACATCCAGTGATGCCTGTGGGCTGAGGATGATACAGCGGCCAGTCGGTACTGTTGGGCCTTCCAAGGTCTGTTTGGACAGAGTTTAGTTTTTAGTGTGCATTATAAAACTAGCTCCACTTAAGACACAGTATTATGGTTTATTACCATCGTTTCACACAGATTCAATGGTTAGAGTTGTAAAGATCACACACAGCCCAATAATAAAGTAGATGTTTACCTAGTGTAAAATGTATGTTGTTCTTGCAGGTTCAATGACTTTAATAAAGAAGGGAGAGGCTCATACAACAAATAACTTTTATTAAATCTTTTATAAATATTATGTAAATCATTTGTTCACACTTGTAAAGGACATATAAAAATAGTTTATGCATATCAGTGCATTTTAACATTTTTTAGCACCAACTGTGTTCCATTTTAAGAAAGTAACTGTCTTCATGTTACATACAACAAATGGACCTGTTAATTATAAATTATACATTCTTCAGCAGCAGAATTAGCTAGCTCCTTTTATCGGCGATAAAGTTTCAGCTGCTCCTGCAATTCTTCCATTGAAGATACTTGAAATTTTTCCTCTTGCTCCTGCAGTAATTTAAAAATAGCAGCCAACTGAGCCTGTTCTGTTCTGAAAAACACCAAGAAGAGTATTTGTGAACATAAGATCCTTTAAATAATACTATTAATAAGAAAAAAAAGGTTTTGCTGGGTTCAAGGATGCTTACAATACATGTGAGACGGTTTAACTAGGAGCACCAGGAACAGGGATGGCAAAATGTGCTGTACCTTCTTGTTCTACTGGTCCTTCTAGAAGTGCACCTATATGTACTACCCCTGCTGAAAAACTCCACACAGACACTTACTATGAAGATCATCAGATTAAACGTAGAATCTCAGTTTAACTTGCAGCATTCTAGTTGGCAGCAGATCATTTAACTGTGATATTATTATGCAGTTCACGAAATCAGTACCATGACAGCTACCTGACAGTCTGTAACCCAAGTTCAGCAACATGAAAGCTTACATCCACAGCTTCCTATAATGGACTATATCTCTATAGAAGACAAAGTCCTGGATTTCTCTTTCAGGGGTAAGACCATTGAAGTACGGTGTTTCATGTAGCTCGATAACTTTAGTTTAGGTGTGATTTGTGGCACAAAGGGACAGTGTAAAAATTTAATTGGTCTTGTGGGAACTATTTTAATGTTTAAACACTGTCAGCAGACTTTAAATAATTTTAGTTTCCTTGTTAAGTGCACCTACAGTTTTCTTATTTATTATTTTTTTTTTCAAAGGCTCTTTCTGTAATGAAATTTATCTGGAGAATTTATAAATGAGTAGTAACTTATTGCAGAAGGAGAAGTGAATGACTGTTTACTGTGTAACAACAGCCATAATGTTGAAAAATGCAATTTTACTGTATATGCTGGCACTTGTCTATTTTTATATTAAAATACACTTTTAACTCCTAAGTTATATATCCATCATGTATGAGAGTACAGAACAACACAGACTATTTAGTAACTTCTTTATGAATTTGTAAGTTATTCACTATACAACTCGGTCATAATGATGTAGACATCACAAGTGTAAATAGCATTAAGCAACATGGTGATAATTTATTTTAATACAACATACAGATTAAGTTTCTATGATGTATTTGTCTTATGTAGAATTATACCTTGAATCATTCCATACCCCTGACAGGTTTTCCTTCTTGATGCAATGAACGGAATATGATGTATTATATTTGTATGAATGAATGAATGGGTGAAGTTAAGAGAAATAACTGGAACCACCATGCACCAAAGGGGCTGTCAGATGCAGTAACTAAGTGACAACTGGCTCTTTTAGCAGACTGATAACCATTTATCTCCAAACAGAACAACACATGTACATAAAAAGCATGGAATAAATTAGAGTTGTGTTTGTCGATGACTCAGCACCAACTACTTCATGTGTTTTTACTTTTGCTCCTTCAATTGTTATTGATTTATTTTACATTTTATGGCCTTCATTGGACCAGTTTAAACACCTTTTGTGCAAAGGATTTTTCAGTTTCATTATCTCACAAGTAAACTTACTTTATTCATCTTAAATCTCTCTTCCCATTGCTTGTTTGTTGATCTTGGTTAGTTTGTCTTTGAGTTTATCAATTTTTGTCTGTTTTGTTTTTTAGAATTTTGCAGCTCTCTCATACATTCTTTAATTTACATAATCCATCTGATGTTGCTTCTATTGTTACATAATTTCTGTGTTACATTCCTGATTGTGTCCTCACTGGATGTCCGAAGAATGAAATCCATTTCTCCCTAATCATGCTCATTACCTATTGTAGACTGTTTTGTTGAAAGCTAGTGGCAGGTGTCTGTTCTTTATATTTTTTCCGTTTATGTACACTGATTATTTATTTTGTTATCTTGAGTAAGGTGCCTATTTCTACAGTGTTTGTTGTTTTGAGAATGGTTTGATATATTACTTCTAGGCGTGTAAATGTTTGTAGTGTTTTGTGGCTACTGGGAGGTCTTTACACTGCGGTGAGAAAAGTCATGGGATAGTGATATGCACACATGCAGATGACGGTAGTACTGAGTACACAAGGTATAAAAAGGCAGTGCATTGGCAGAGCTGTCATTTGTACTCAGATAATTCATGTCAAAAGATTTCAGACATGATTCTGGCCATATGATGGGAATTAGACTTTGAACGCTGAATGTTGGTTGGAGCTAGATGCATTCCATTTCAAAAATCGTTGGGAATTCAGTATTCCAAGATCCACAGTGTCAAGAATGTGCCGAAAATACCACATTTTAGACATTACCTCTCACCAATAACAACACAGTAGCTGACACCTTCAATTAACAACTGAGGGCAGGGGTGTTTGCATAGAGTCGTCAGTACTAGCAAACAAGCAACACTGTGTGAAATAACCACAGAAATCAAAGTGGGACATATGATGCACCTGCCTGTTAGGAGACTGTAGCAAAATTTGGTATTAATGGGCTATGGCATAATGACTAATGCCAGTGCCTTTGCTAACAGCATGACATCAGCTGCAGCAGATTGGTTGGACCCTAGACGACTGGAAAATTGGCGCGGTCAGACGAGTCCTGATTATGGTTGGTAAGAGAACATGGAAGTTTTTGAGTGTAGCGCAGACCCACAAGGCCATGGACCCATAATTGTTAACAAGCCACTGTGTTGGCTGGTGGTGGCTCCATAATTGTGTGGACTTTGTTTACATAGAATAGACTGGGTCCTCTGGTCCAAGTGAATTGATCACTGACTGGCAGTGGTTATGTTTGACTATTTGCAGCAATTTGTGGACTTCATATTCCCAAACAATGATGGACTTTTTTTATGGATGATACTGTGCCATGTCACCAGGCTACAATTGTTTGCAATTGGTTTGAAGAACTTTCTGGACAGTTTGAGTGAATGATTTTGCCACATAGATTTCCCGACATGAATCCCATTGGACATTTATGGGACACAGTCAAGAGGTCAGTTCTTGCACAAAATCCTGCACTGACAACACTTTCACAATTATGGATGACTATAGAGGTAGCATGGCTCAATATTTCTGCAGTGGAGTTACAGTGATTTGTTGAGTCTATGCCACACCAAATTGCTGAACTATGCTGATCAAAAGGAGGTCTAAGACAATATTAGGTGGTATCCCATGACTTTTGTTACCTCAGTGTATTGTTGTATGTATTCTTGGAAGATATACTGAGCTTTTGTCTGTTGGTTTTGCCTAAATACTCAAATTTCACTATTATTTTGTTTACAAGTGTAGGGTCAGTTAAAATAATGTCTGTTTTCCAAAGGATATTCTGAGGCAGATCTTCAGTGTGATTTCCTGTACTGATTTAACTCCTTGTTGGGTTTCCTGAATGCTGTTCATCATGACAACAAGATCATGAATGAATCAGGCAGAGTTGAAATTTATGATGTCTTTGGGTCTTCCAATACTGATTATGTTTGGGTTAACCTTGCACCATTCTCTCATCATACATCCCAATGAACAGTTGAACAGAAGTGGTCAGACAAGCAGTCTCACTGTCTTAACCTAGTTTCTGTGGGGAATGTCTCAGAAAATTCTCCTCTGAAACTGACTTTGGATTTTGTGTTGGTTAAGGTGAATCCTGTCAATATGACTGATTTTGAGTGGAGGCAGAAATTTCTTTAAATTTTCAATATTGAAGGTCTATGGACACAGTCATACACCTTAAAACCTACTAAGCTAACTGCAACAGAGTTGTTTTGTTTCCTATAGTTTTAAAGCAATAATCTGTTCTGTTCAGCTTCTCCCGAGTCTGAAGCATCCCTGCTATTATATATATCTTACTCTAGTTTTTATTTAATTCTACTTTAGAAGATCCTGGAGAAAATTTGTATGTGCAGTCCATACCACAGTTATCTCAATTACTCATCTTGTTTTTGCAGGAGGAGTGGATCGCAGCCATGGTCAAATGTTCAGAAACTGTAAGCAAAATTTTTGATAGGAGCCAAGCATATGGAGGTCTGAGCTATGTCAGTGACATACTTCCACATTTCTCCACAACTTTGTTTTCTCTGCAAGCTTTGTAGTTTTGCAGCTCATTGAGTGCTGCTTCCACCTCTTGAGCAGCTGGGGGTCTATGCATTCAGGGTTGGTCTTTACTGGCATATTTTTGTTATTTTTAGAAGTTTCCTGGGTTCTTCACAGTTAAAAAGTTAACAAAAAACTTTTCCAGAATTTTCAGCATTTTTGACTATGTCTCATTTTTCCATTCTCACTTTTCATCATTAATTTAAAGGAGTGGGGTGAGAGGATTTATTTTTGTATAAGTCTCCCAACAGTTTTGTAATAAACTTTAATTGGTATTGTGGTCATTTTCTTCTACTGAGTTGAGCACATCTTTCTAATATTACCTCTCAAGTACCATCACTGTTGAGTGAAAAATTTTTCTAATACCTTTGAGATTGATGGAATTTCCTTCTGTTCTGTAGGTTTAAAATTTTAACAATGTCTGGTATCTCTTCATAAACTGTGTCACATTTTGAATTCTGCCAGGCAAATCTTTTACGTGGGTTAAAGGGGGTTAAATTTTCATCCTCTTTTTGGAAATTGCTGTCAGTTCTTCTAAACTGTCAGTTAATCTTATGGTTTGTGTAATTTCTTGGCAATTGTCATCTGACTCATGCAGGTCACAATTCCACTTTTCTTTGTTGGTTTTCAGTTGATTCTTATTTAGAGGTGTGAATTTAATTTTCACTGTGGCTATGTAGTGGTCAGATACCATGCTAACTTCTCTTAGTACTTCAATGTCATACATTTCTCTATGAAAGGATTTATCTATGTGTGATCCAGCGGCCATTACCCTTTTTTCGTCTCTCTTTTCTGCAGTTAGGATGTTCCTAAGTTTTAAGTTTGTTTAAACTGCTTTTTAAGTAAGCAGATTTGGAGATGAGGTTGCCCTATCTGATGACAGCTGTACCTAGTCATGTTTCTGTGGAAACCATTTCTCGATTATATCTCTCTATTTCCCTGAATTGGAAACTTATAGCCCACAGTCAGAGTTTAACAATGTTTTTATTTACTTGAATTACTGTCTACTCAAGGAGATCCCAAAACTCTTATTACACTTTTCTTCCTGACACTTATTAGAAGATCTCCATGAACATTTATGATGGTATAAATTTTAATTGGTGTTTTTAAGGTTCAAGATACAATTCTTGCTGAGATGCACTGAAGATTAATTACAGAATCAATTACTTCTGCATTTACAATAAATTCTGTTCAAATTGAGGGGGGGGGTGTTTCATGACCCATGGCACAGGTTTTGCCACTGCATTTTTTCATATTCGTAAGAGTCAAATAGCTCTTCCATGTTATTTATAATCTCCTGGAGTAAAGCTTTTGAGTTTTCCAGTTTTTATTAGAGAATTAATAATGTGTGTTACAAAATGTGAACAGACTTACAATTGTTATGAACCTGTCCTCCAAAAGCCTCAGTCCACAACAATATCAGTCCATTCCAAATGTCTTACATCTACATCCATACCGCACAAACCACTGTACAGTGTGTGAGACAGGGTAGCCTGTATCACTACTAGAAATTTTCTTTTCTGTTCCTCTCGCAAACAGAATGCAAGAAAAATGATTGTCTATATACCTCCATATGAGCCCTAATTTCTTGCATATTATCTTATTAGTCATTAAGCAAAATGTGTATTGGTGGCAGTAGAATACTTCTGCAGTCAGCTTCAAATGCCTGTTCATTAAATCTTCTCTAAAGTGGTCTTAAAAAAGAATTTTGCCTTCGCTCCAGGGATCCCCATTTGAGTTCCTAAAGCACCTCTGTAACACTTGGATGTTGTTCAAATCTCCCAGTAACAAATGTAGCAGCCCGTCTCTGAATTACTTTCACGCCCTCCTTTAATCTGACCTAATAATGATCCCAAACACTAAAGCAGTACTCAAGAATAGGTTACAGTAGCTTCCTATATGCAGTCTCCTTTACAGATTAATGGTATTTACCTAAAATTCTCCCAATAAACTAATGTCGACCATTCACCTTTCCTACCACAATCCTCATATGCTCATTTTATTTCATATCACTTTGCAATGTTACATCCATTATTTAAATGACGTGACTGTGTCAAGCAAACAGTATTAATGCTGTATCCGAACATTACAGGTTTGTTTTTCCTACTAATCTGTATTAACTTACAGTTTTCTACATTTAGGGCTAGTTGCCATTCATTATACCAACTAGAAATTTTGTCTAAGTCATCTTGCATCCTCCTACAGTCATTCAATTTCAACACCTTACCGTACACCACAGGGTCATCAGCAAACAGCTGCAGATTGCTGCCCAACCTTACCTTTTGTCCAACTCCCAAAATCAGTCATGGTTGGCTTCATAAAGACCTTCTCTTCTTCTCCCCATCCCTACACTTGAAACACTTTTTCACCACTGAGCCCACCAATCAAACACAATCAAAAACCAATGTTGAAGCCTGCCTGACTCAATGTACTCCTCTACCACCACTGCCCCAAATTCATCTCCTATAAACTTTCCAGAACGCTAACCTTGACCTTGCCTAACAATTATTCCCGAAATTCCTCAACTTTGAAAACCACCTCACATTTGTAGAAAGAACCACAATCCACCACCTAAATATTGATCCTTGCCTTATAATCCTACTTTCCCATAAAGGCTCCACTACTGTGGTTACTAACCGTACAGGTTACCTGGTGGAGACACTCTCCAAGCTGTCAGATACGTCCACCTACAAGCCCCGCCACAGTGTCCCAATTCCTGAAATTCAGCAGTTTTTCCAATCCTTCCTAAAATCCTTAGGTCCAGACAAGAACCTCTCCCCCCCCCCCCCCCCCCTCCCAGGCCTACCATGCCACATACACCTACATTCTTCCACCCAGAATGCCCCATTGTGGCTGATTACTATGTCTCCATAGAGAGAATCTCTGCTCTTGTGGACCAACCACTTCTGCCTATTAACCATAAATTACATTTCTGTATAAATTATACTAACTATTTCCTCTTACTCTACACATTTCCTGTTTCTTTACCACTTGGTGCCCGGCTTGTTAATGTCAATGTCGCCTTCCACTGCACCAGCATCCCCAGTGCCTATGGCCTTGGCGTTAGTGAACACTAACTTTCCCAACGGCTGATTGACTGGAAACTTACAACCTCTTTCTATCACCATAATCAACTCTCTCGTCATTCACAGTACCTCTACTCTGAATGCATTACCTACAAAAAATCTTTTTTTGCAGTCATATTTAGAAATGGCTGACAGCTCTTTCCTTGTTCCCCCCCCCCCCCCCCCCCCCCCAAAAGTTGTCAAATCGATGTCCTTTCATGCCCCTTTTCATGGTGGAAGAACCAGTCTCCTGTCTATCACAAATCAGGTCTTTTTTGATGAACACTGTTGCAAAATCTTCTTAAAACTTCCAAACATGTCTGTTTACAGTCTGCGAGCACAAGGTCTCAAATTTTTTCAATATTTTCATCAATTCGGGCAACTCATAGATGTCTAGAATGAGGTCTGTCATCAATTGACATGTCACCATTTTTTAATCAAGCAAACCACTCGTACACTTGAGTTTTTCCCATAGCATCATCTTGGTAAGATGCTTTCAACATTAAAACAGTTTCAGCAGCATTTTTACTGAGTAGAAAACAAAATTTCATAGCTGCACATTGTTCACTTGAACTTGGCATCATCAACAGGTGGCACTGAACTGGCAACTAGCTACACTATACATGCCTAGTGACAGAAATGTGTACTACATAAGCCCCAACCATGGCAATGTGATTCTCGTTTTGTGTCAGCGTCCCCTCATACAACAAAGGGCACTTGCATGGAACAGTCCTTAACGGGCAATCTAGAGGAATCACTCCTAATGACTAACAATCCCAAACCTCTCAGCTGGGTCAGGTTCGTTGATGACATCTTCATAATCTGGGCCAAGGGTGATGACACCCTGTCTGCATTCCTCTAGAATCTCAACACCTCCTCTCCCTTTCACTTCTCCTGGTCCTACTCAGCCCAAGTCACAATCCTTGATGTTAACCACGTCAAGGATGGCTACATCACCACTTCCAGTTACATAAAACTTATCATCCACCAACAATACCTCAACTTTGACAGCTGTCATTCATTTCATATCAAGAAGTTCCTTCAAAACAGCCTAGTTCCGAACTAGTCCAGAAACATAATCTCCCATGCCTTATCCCTGACATACCCACTGTCCAGCCACAAAGCAGCATCCTCTTTGTGACACTGTACCACCCAAGACTGGAGCAACTTAATAACATTTTCTGCCACAGTTTCGACTACATCACATTGTGCCCTGAAATAAAAAGTATCCTCCCCACCTCTCCCACAGTCATATGCAGCCACTCATCCAACCTATGCGATATCCTTTAAGTCTCTATAGCTGCCTTTGCTCTTGACTGCTTGCCAATGGCTCATATCCCTGCAACAGACCTAGATGCAAGTCCTGTCTCATTGATCCTCCCACTACCACCTATTCCAAGCCTGTCAGTGGCACCTCCTAACTCATCAAATGCAGAGCCACCTGTGAAAGCAGCCATGTAATCTACCAACTTAGCTGCAACCACTGTGCTACATTCCATGTTGGCATTATGACTAACGAGCTGTCTGTCTCCAATAATGACCACTGCCAAACTATGGCCAAAAGGCATCTGAGCATGCAACCCAGATTTATGTGCTTTACTTTAACAGCCGCTTCACAGACTGCACCAAGTGGATTCTTCCCACCAACACCTGATTTTCTGAACCTGTGCAGGTGGGAACTACCCCTGCAACATATCCTTCTTTCTTATTAACTACACTGGTGTCAATTTTAGCTAGTCCCTGTCTATCACCTGTCTATTCTTTCCTCGCTCCCACTCCAGTACTACACAGGCCTTCTATCCCCCCAATGCTTCTGCACAGTCCTTCCCCCCCCCCCCCCCCCCCCAATAACCTCCAAATGCTGCACCTTGCAGTCCACTATACTGTCTCCAACACATCCCAGGCAGTACGGTCAACTTCCCCCCCCCCCAATCCCCCACCCCTTCTATTCCTTCCCTCCCCAGCCAAGCCTCTTCAGTATCCCCACTACCACCCCAGCTACGATTCCTGCTAAGCTCAGATGCAGTTGCAGATGGGGTCTAGTGCCATAGCAAACGGTGGCCATAAGTGTGCAAGTTGTGTTTTTGTGAATGTGTGCTAGTTTTCTACATCAGACAAAAGACTTAACCCAAAAAATGAATATTTCTTGCATTCTTTTTCATTGTGCCTGTTTGCAACTCAGTGTCTTCTCTATGAGGTGAGTAGCAATCTAGCCTTTCCATGCTGATGAATGTATTTGATCTGGTTATGTTTGAGACTGCTCATGTACTGGCTGATGTCTGAGTGATGGCAAACACTCTCCGATTCATTGCTGCCTTCTAGGTGCCTACCTACCAAATCCAGTGTAGCTTTCTCCTACTTTCTTGCTGTGCAGGAAAGTGAAACTTTTTCTCCAAAAGATCTTTCCATATTTGATTTTAAGTTTGCCATCTTGAAGTGGTGTTCAATCCAATTTAATATTCTTCATTTGGACTTGCTGCTTTTGCATGTTCCATGTTTGCAGTTAAAACTATTGGATATAAGACCCGCATGTTATGCAAAACACTGTTTTTTCATGTGACTCCAACATGTTTCGGATCCTCTATGCCATAATCAGTGGGTTTCTTTGTATAGGTCTTAATTTTACATTATATGCTTATGTAAGACCATTTGTATATCATCATGTACTAGTTGTTCGTCATATTTTGCTTCAGCAGATTATTTTTCTTTTGTGTTCTCATTAGTTATTGAGAAGCATACACAAATACTTTACATATTTTGCAGAATTTTGTTTGTAACGAATGCTTTTCACTTCACCAAAACACAACGGAAATGTTGTTATCAATACAGCAACAATGTTTACACTTTGTTTTGGCGAAGTGAAAAGTCTTCACTAGAAACAAAGCCAGCAACTATAAAGCTGTTATAAATCAATGACTACAAGTGTTGAAAGGAATGTTACCAAAGGTAATACAATATCCCTGCTTGGCATGTGCAACAGGTCTCACTGAAGCCTTCACAAAAACCTAATTATCCTCCCAACATTGTACAAAAACAAATCTCCTGCACCTTATCTTTCCAGTCTGCCACCACCTCCCGAAGTCCCACCTTCCGGCTACAGAAGAGCATTCCCCTCCTAACACGGTACCACCCATGACTGGATCAACTGAATTACAATCTCCACCATGGTTCCAACTACGTTTTGTCATGCCCTGAAATGAGAAACGCCCTGCCCACTATCCTTCCCACACTTCCCACAGTGGTATCCCACCATCCACCTAACCTACACAATATAATCATTCATCCTTACACAACCCCTACTCCCAACCCCTTGCCTCGTGGCTCATACCCCTGTAATAGACAAATTCAAGACCGGTCCCATACAACCTCCCACCACCACCACCACCACCTACTCCAGTAAAGTCACAGACCAGCCTCTTCCCTGTTTCC
The DNA here is from genome assembly GCF_023897955.1 of Schistocerca gregaria. Classification (NCBI taxonomy): domain Eukaryota; kingdom Metazoa; phylum Arthropoda; class Insecta; order Orthoptera; family Acrididae; genus Schistocerca; species Schistocerca gregaria. Next base: position 373,817,352 of record NC_064922.1, read on the forward strand.
ATTCCAGCACTACACAGCCACCATTCCACCATCACACTCAGCCTTTTTACTTCTATCCTTTTCTGCTACTCCCTCTCCCCCCTCTTACCTGCCCTCCATCTAACCTGCAGCACTTCACCGTCCTCCACCCCCACCATACTATCCCTCCCCCTCCCCATCCCAGCCTCCTCCATACTCCCACCCAGTAGCCACTCCTATCAGGTATTAGTGCTGCTGCTCGCAGTGTGGTTTCAGTTGCCCGAAACTGCAGTCATGGATGAGAGGTGCATTTGCATCTCTCTCTCTCTCTCTCTCTCTCTCTCTCTCTCTCTCTCTCTCTCTCTCTCTCTCTCTCTCTCTCTCTGTGTGTGTGTGTGTGTGTGTGTGTGTGTGTGTTGTTAACAAAGAACTTAGTGGCCAAAAGCTTTACTTGTGACAGTCTTTTCTTGTGCCTATCTGTGACTCAGCATCTCCACTATATGGTGAGTAGATCACTTAATTGGGTATGTTGGTTAGAGAATTTAAAAAGGAAAATCAATAGGAAGAAGTGAGATATATCGTGAATAAGTGGTGTGTAACAGCAGAAAGAACAGGACTTCTGGTTACTTGAGTACAGGATTATAACACACAATCAAATACAATAATGAAGTGTTAGGTCTAATAATGAACAGAAAATAGTAATGTGGGCAAGCAACTATGAACAGCATAATGAGTACACTTTTGTAGCCTGAATAGACAAAATCCAACAGCCACCACAATAGTGCAAGTTTGTATGGCTATTAGATCTGCAGATGTGGTGATGATATGAGATTGATGCAGCATACAATAAAATAAATAATTCAGTATTTTATGGAGACAAAAATTTAATTATGATGGCAATGGAATTCAACAGCAGAAAAAGGAAAATCCAGAAAAATAATAGATGGACTGAGGGAAAGGTATGAAAGGGGAAGCTATTAGGTAGAATATTGTACAGAGCATAATTTAATCATTACTAATACATGGTTTTAAAATCTTGAAAGAGGGTTGTATACATGGAAAACACCTGAAGAACCCAGAAGGTTTAAGACAGATTATACAAAGTATACACAAAAGTCTGGGAACACTTTCAATTATTTATTGTGCAAGAAACAAACATCGTACACATATCATACATATGTCATTTTGAAGAGAAACTCTGAACATTTTTTTTTCATGTGTACCACCACAGCATAGTTTGGTAATTTGCTGATAGCCAGTGCTAGTCACAAACATGGCGAGTTCAAGCGCAGAGTGAACTTTCTGTGTGTTGGAGTTCGACAAAAACAAGTGTGCTACAGCTGTTCAACAGATGTTAAGAACCAAGTTCAGAAAAATCAACCAACAAGGAAGGTCATTTACCACTGGCACAACAAATTCATTACGACGGGTTGCTTGTGCCCAGTAAAGAGAAGCAGACATCCCAGTGTGAGTGCAGTGAAAGTGGAGCGCATACAAGAGACATCCATAAGGAGTCCAAAGATATCGGTGCATCGTGCATCCCATGAACTCGAAATGGTTCCAGTGACAGTATGAAAGCCCTGCGACAGAAGCTGTCTATGAAACCATTCAAATTGGAGCTACTGCAAAAGCTCAATGACAATGACAGAGACAAGCGTTTTGAGTTTTGTTTGCAGTTGCAAAAATTGAATGTGTATGGGGATGGCATTGTTGATTGCTTAATTTTTAGCAATGAAGCCACTTTTTACACTAGTGAGAAAGTGAACAGGCATAATTGTTGAATCTAGGGTACAAAGCATCCAGGCCAATACATTTAATTTGAGCATGATTCCCGAAAGGTAAATCTTTTTTGTACCTTGTCACGTAGAAAACTGTAGGGGCCATTGTTCTTCGCTGAGAGCACTGTCACTGGATATTCCTACTTAGACATGTTGCGGCAATGGCTGATGCCTCAAATGCAATCGGACTTTCCATTCATCTTTCAGCAGGATGGTGCTCTGCCCCATTTTCATCATGAAGTTCATGGGTACCTGAACATGGAGCTGCTGCATTGATGTATCGGCCGTGCTACAGAAGGCGTCAGCTGTTTCATTAAATGGCCTCCCCGATCACCAGATCTCACTCCATTTGACTTTTTTCTGTGGGGACATATTAAAGATCTGGTGTATATACTGCTTCAACCATGTGACGTAGCAGAGGTCTGGGAGGCAATATGGGAAGCGGCTGTCACAGCTGACAATGCCATGCTGAGATGGGTATGGCAAAAATTCGATTACCGTATTGCCATCTGCTGGGTCACTTATAGTTCGCATATCGAATGTTTGTAAAAAAAAAAAAAAAAAAAACTAACTTTCAGAGTTTCTCTTCAAAATGCAATATGCATTACATCTATACAATGTTTAGTTCTTGTGCAATAAATAATTGAAAGTGTGTCCAGACTTTATGTACAACCTGTACAATAACAGACAAAGATTTCAGAACCAGATATCCAACTGGGAAACGCTATCAAGTGCAGATGTGGATTCTGATGATAATATACTGGCTATGAACTGCAGATTAAAAGTGGGGAAGTGTAGAAAGCTAGGAAATTGAAAGAACCGAAGTTTTTTGGGTGTATCAAAGGGAGTGACAAGCAATGACTGACAAATAGGGAACAACAATACAAGAAGAACTGGTAGCTTTGAGAGATGAAATTTATTCCTGAAATTCAACTTAACTTTAAGAAGCATAGATGTCCTATCTAAAGTGATACATGAAAATTTTTACTGGACGAAGACTCGAACCCAGATTTCTCAAATATCACAAGTGGTTGCCTCATCACTTAGGCTATCTGAGCATGCTCATCAATCTGACCCAAACTTCCACATGTCACACACTTTAATTCATTTACTCACACTCACATACCTCATGATTTCCACATTAACATATCGAGAAGCCTTAAACTATCGTCGTCCTTTTTGTCACAGGCCAGCCTGTGACTATTATATATTTACATTTGGTGACCACCTACAGTTTGAAATATTGAAATTTAATTAATAATAATCTTAAATTAAATTAATAATCTATGAGAAGAAATGGATAAATGTGTGACATATGGAAGTTTGGGATGCTCTGGGGAGCACACTTGAAGTGGCAAGGCAACCACTTGCGATAAGAGGGAAATTCTGGTTCAAGCCCTGTCCTGCACAAATTTTCCATGTGTCGCTTTCGGTAATAAAGCTATACCTATTTCAGTGAAGTTAAATTTTGGCAATAAATTTTAATATTTGGAACTGTAGTTCGTCACCAAATGTAAGTATTTGAGAGAGAAAAATAGTGAAGCCAGCAGAAGATCCAATATGCAAGAAGACAAGGCCTGTTAGTAATAACCGGATAACACAAGAGATATTGAATTTGAATTAAAGGAGAAAATATAAAAATGCAGCAAATGAAGAAGGAAACAGGTAATATGAATGTCTAAAAAATGAGGCTGACAGAAAGTGCACAATGACAAAGCATGAATGCTAAGCTGTAGTGGCATGCATGACTATGGGAAAGAAAGGTTACTGCTATTGGAAAATTAAAGAAGTCTTTGGAGAAAAGAATATTAAGTGCTTAGATGGGAAGCCTGTACTGAGTAAAGAAGAGAAGGCTGAAAGACGGAAGGAATATATAGAAGGTCTATACAAAGGAAATGAAATTGAAGACATCATTATACAGAAATGGAAGAGGAAGAAGATCTAGATGAGATTGGAAATACAATACTGGAAAAGAATTTGACATGGCACTGAATGACCTAATTTACGGTGAGGGCTCTGCATTAGACAACTTTCTTACAGACATATTAAGAATGTTAAGAAAGTCACACACGACAAAACAAAGCAAGTAGATGAAATGGGCGAAATTCCCTCAGACTTCAAGAAGACTGTAATAAGTCTGATTCTCAACCATACACCCTGACAGTTGATAACATTACTAAACAATCAGTTTACAATGGAAAATATGGTAGAAGCCGACTTTAGTGATCAGTTTGGATTCCAGAGAAATGTAGGCAATTTTAACTTACAACTTATCTTGGATGTTAAACCGAAGAAGACATATATACATTTACAGCACTTGAAGATTTAGAGGAAACTTTTGACAATGGTGAATGAAATAAACTTTTTGAAATTATAAATTTACCAAGGATAAAATAGAAGAAGTGAAAGGTTATCTATAACTTGCACAGAAAGACTCCAGTTTAAGCCAAAGGACATAAATGGGAAGCAGTAGTTGAGAATGGAGTGAGTTGGGGCTGTAGACTTTCCTTCAGGTTATTCAGTCTTGATGTTGAGCAACGAGTAACAGAAACTAAGGAGAAATTTTGAAAGGATATTTAAGTTCTGGGAGAAGATATAAAAATTATGTGATTTGCCAATTACATTGTAATTCTATCACACATGATAAAGGGCTTGGAAGATCTTTAGAACAAAGTCGGCAGTATCTTGAAAAGATGGATATCAATAACAGTATAGAAAGGGTAATGTAATGAAGGCAAACTAAATAATTTGACAGTGAGGGACTTAGATACAGAATGTTAAAAACAGTACACGAGTTCTCCCATTTAGGTAGTAAAATAACTGACAACAGCTGAAGTGGAGAGAACATAAAATGCAGACTGACAATAAAAAGAAATACTTTTCTGAAAAGAGAAAACTGTCAGCACTGTATACAAGATTGAATGTTGGTAAGTCATTTCAGTAGGCATTTGCTGGAGCAACATTTCCTAAACTGTGATTTGCAGAACCCTGGGGTTCTCCAAAACTTACACACTTCATGACACTCGAGAAAGTGACTTAACAATGAAAATTAATACTTCTATGAAGTTAATAAAAAAAGAATAACCAACCAACACTTGCTTCCAGTTACTGATTTAGATTATCAGTACAGATGCAACACTGACTGCGAATAAGGCTGCATGAATCAAATATCATACAGCAACTTTGTAGATGGGGAATTTAAGATTGAGGAATGACTGCATGAGGTGCGATTTTGGCACTAGCCATTTAAACTGAAAGTTATCTTCAATGTGCACAAGCATCCACAACATACCATATTATTTTGTCCTCTATTACCAGAAAGGTTTCCACATTAGGCTTTGTAGTTGAATCTATATACAGGGTGTTTCAGGTAAGGCTTTTTCTCTGTAACTTACAAAATAATAACGGAATAGAATATTTATTTTGACTAGTAAACATAATAAATGTTACTCATTACATGAAGTTATGAATAAATATTATTCAGTTATTCACCACAGAGTAACAGTGACAAGTTAGATAAAAATAATGTTCTACTTTTAAAAAAATTATAGCTCCTTGCTATAATTCTCTGGAAGATGAGTGGGGAGTTTAAATCTTTGGTCTTCAAAATTATTTTCTGGAAGAAAATAAGATGCCACTGGGCAACTACATTGATATAAGTACTGATCAAGTGAAGTTGGATGAATGGTGTTGTCAAATGTGTTATATAGTTTATAAAAAAATAATGATAAAAACTGTTCTAGTAGCTACTGTTTGATTCATAGATAGACACTTTCTGCAAAAACGTTACCCTCAGTTATAAGAATGCTCTTGATGAGATCATCAAATGCATTTAATAAATTATTATTTAGTGGCCAAAATTAAAAAGTTAAAATACTACTGTAATGCAGATAGGCACAGGAAAAGGCCTCCTTCTGTATTAAAATTGATCTGAAATTTTTCTGAGGTATATTTGTGAATGGTTGGGAGATGATAGGTGTAATTGCTTTAAAATTGAAAATTCATTTGTACTGAGGCCCAGAAGGAAATATGAAAAGAAATGTAGTGAAAAACATTTACACATTATCTACAAATAAAGTTACACCACCACAAATGTTTTGTATTGCTGGTGTTTTTTTTTTTGACAAACTGAAGTGTAGGCCCAACTGCTACAGCAAATAACATTGGTCATATGGCAATCTACATACTTGTAAAGAGTAATGTTCTCTTTTGTTTAATAGTTTATGTACAGATAGCTATAGGAAAAAAATTGATCATGGATCATGTAGCTTGCTTGTTAACAATGAATCAACTGATGACTATACCGAGAGAAGAGAAACTGCATAAAGAAAAGGCACCCAAGAGACTTTAATTGCACAACAGGGATGTGTTGAAAATACTGAACAGGGATTACCACACAGTGGTGAGTATAATTCCAACACCTTCTTTAGAGAGAAAAAGAAGACTAAATTGACTAATCTGTATGTTCCATGTGCGATCTGCATGGATGTACCATTAAGAATGGATGGCTTTGATACTGCAGGTATTACAACAGTATACCCACAAACCATAGAACAGTATACCCACAAATCATAGAGTGGAGATGCTGAGTCACAGATAGGCACAACAAAAACACTGTCAGGAAGTATGCTTTTGGCTAAGGAGGCCTTTGTTGGAAATAGATAACTGCCCCCCCCCCCCCCCCCCCCCCGACACACACACACACACACACACACACACACACACACACACACACACACCCACACACACACACAGTGTCTGGCTGCTGAGGCCAGACTCGGCAGCCAGAGACAGTGGGCGTGTGCTGTTTATTTCTGTTGCTAAAAGCTTACTTTCTGACAGTCCTTTTGTTGTGCCTACCTGCAACTCAGCATCTCCACTATGTGGTGACAATTATTCTTTTGTAATATTGCCATATCACATCCTCGTTGTCCATTGTTTGATTTAGTATGACTACAAAGAAGCTTTATGGTTTCGGTTAAATAGTGTTGGGCTTAAAAGATTGCAAATATATCAGAAAAAAATTTGATGCTGCATTTTCATAATGAAGAGTGCCAGAGTAGACAGTGGCTAAGTGCGAACAGGAGAGCAGTTGCCAAATTGAACTTGTACAATAAAACAAAGCAAATACAAGCCAAAACAGCTATTTGTTTGTTTATATGACATGCAATCATACATCAGACTGTGAATTTGTGTACCTGAAGCAACAAGATAGAGTGTTTATTTAAAGTCAGACAACATTTCATTATTGTAACTATAATGACACTCAATAAAAAAGTACTGTAACTCTTATGTCATCCAGTCTGAATACCCATGAAAAAATTTACTATGCAGCACAGCTGAATTTCCAGAAGCAAAGCCACAGTTAAGAATGAAGACTGCGATAACAATACAGGAAATAGTTAAATGGATACTGCTAGCAACACAGCAGCAGTAGTGTGAAATTATATTTTGGTAGCAACTTGGCAGTTACTTCGGCTATCACTTATTCAAGTGGCAGATGAAATCTTGAACATACCAAGAATGTAATGCCACCTCTCTCTCTCTCTCTCTCTCTCTCTCTCTCTCTCTCTCTCTCTCTCTCTCTCTCCCCCCCCCCCCCTCCCTCCCTAGATGTAGAGACAATGGTGCCGACACACTGGCTAAGGCTACAGTTGCTTTGTTCAAGAGAGGATTCTTTATTGTAGTGACAAGGCTTTTTTTTAAAAAGGTTTGAGTGCTCTTTGACATGGCAGTATGGCAGGTGAAAATAAATTCACCTTTAATTTATCCCTATGAATGGATAGTTCTGCATGTGAGAAGAACTCTGAATTGAGTTAAAAAGCTATTTAGTGAGAGTATAATAAGCCAAAATGTAGAAAGGATGTTGCAGCCACGACAACCTGCAATGAAAGACTACATGAGGATGATAACTATTTATCTCCATGCAGTCAACAATATAGTTATATAAAGACTTAGAACAAATTGCTGAAGTTAGTAAATCAGTCAGGTGAATGTTGGAAACTCTTGAAAGTACATTTGTAAAAGCATCTCATGTTTTTTTCACAGTCTGTTAGAAGCTTGTTACAGCATCCAGTGCTGGACCCAGGATGGATAATTTACTGGAACATCATTTTATATAGCTGCTGCAGTTGTTATATTTCCAGGAAGTAAAAGTAAAGAACATTAAAGAAGGGGCTTTGTGGTTTGTTCATTTCACCCAGTGTTTACTCTGTTTACAAATTTACATGTGTGACAGTAGAGTTTGGGAGGTAAGAAAAGATCTGGCAGATCGATATTTTTAGGCAGCTCAAGAGTCTTTCCAAGATTATTCAATTTGGTGAGAGTACTGCCCATGAATGATAAGGGGTCAAGCTAGAGTGCTTGTCTGACAAGGTTTTAACCTTTTGAACATGAGACCTGTTTTATGACAGGCCAGTGATAATGAACAACACTTTTAGACTCTTCGTATGACTGACAAGAAATAGTATTTGTTCTTGCATAAATGGTGCAGTGAAGATTACTTGCTGCCACCCATTAGTCATCCGTCTGTGTGTGTGTGTGTGTGTGTGTGTGTGTGTGTGTGTGTGTGTGTGTGTGTGTGTAATGGAACAGGTCAAAGTGTAGATATTTCTATTGTTGACTGAGGACAGCATACTCAACAACACTACACCAGTACATCATTTGCAGATTAATAATTATAGCTATTAAATGTCACATGTTTTAGGTTGGGTAGTACCTCTAAGTACTTGTGGCAAGAGCAAGCCATTAATGGTCACTTTCCCCTGGGCTGTAGGTCAGGTGTTGGAAGTGTGGAATGTGGATGCAAAGTGGTTAGTCTATAATGACAGGCGTAGTCCACTTAGTTACGACCATGCAGAAAATATCATGCTGTAAAGTTTGTGACTTGTTTGTGGGAAGACTGTGCAATGAAGGGAAAAAACAGAGGTGGTGCATATTAAGGAACAGCATATAAAAATATCTGAACTTATACCTGTGTCACCATGTAAAGGCAAGTATTAATTTTTTTCTGTCTGTTATCAACCTGGTATGTACAACGGCTGTCAAATGTATATGTCCCATTTTCTAGGATGGTGGATCAATCTCATATGGATTTCAGGAATTGTTGGACACAACAGAATAGATAGCAAGAATCTGTTTGTTCTTCGTGTGCCAAACAAAGATTTTTGCACTGAGGAAGACAAACAAATAAAAAAGTAATGTAGGTTACTTCTAAATCATATTTATGTTTTTATGGGAGTGACAGATGATAATATTCATAATAAAAAACAACAACACACAATAATTTAGATATTAAATTCAAAGAATACAGAGATAAACACTAATATATGGAGGAAAGATGGAAACAAAGAGTCCATTTTATAGAATACAACAGTTAAAATAACAAAAGAGTCCTACAAAATGCTAAGGCTGCACAGTCAAGTAAGGTTAGCTTACTACATCTGATAGAAAAGCTTCTTGACAGTTTGGAAAATTTAGAAAGCTATGAAATGATAAAGATACATTCTGTGCCTGAGCAGCACATGACCACAGTGTTACAGAAGTTACACTCTAGCCTCTTACTAACATAGAACTAATTGGGAAAAGGACGGAATACACATTCAAAAGCATTGAGTGAGAAGATTTTGTAGTCATCAGCACATAGAAGTATACGCTTGTGAATTAATACAAGAAAAACATTCACTTTTGATTGTAACTGTATACACATTGTTAAGACAAAACTTTGTCCGTCTTCGGAACAAATACATCACTGATTCTGCATATCAGGGATTGACAGTTAGTTTGTAGGTTTGTGGAGATATGTGGCATTAGATGTCTGCACACAGGTCATGTAATTCATAAATAACATGCCACTGATTTGCATACATGGTGATGGTGCCCAATTAGTAACTCATAAGGGTTCCATAAGATTTACAACAGATGACTTTGGCCACCGAGACATCAATGCGAGTTCACTATAATGCTCCTCAAACCACTGTAGCATGGGACTGACTCCGAGGCATGGACACTTGTAGTGCTGAAAGATGACATCGCCTTTGGGGAAAACATCAAGCATGAAGAGATGCAGGTGGTTCGCTGCTGTCAGTATGTCTTTGATTACTACCACAGGTTTCAAGGAGCTGACTCATTTACATTGACCGACGGTCAAATCCCAATGATCCCATGACCACTGCAATTGTAACTGATGATGTTGTTGGGTCAACATGTGAATACGTAGGGGTGGTCTGCTGTAGAGCTCCATATTCAACGATGTACGATGAATGGTGTGCTCCGAAACACCTGTGCATGCACCAGCATTGTGCTCTTTAGGGTGAGATACCACAGACCACCATCTATTTTACTTTACAGGGGAGACAAGCCTCCGAACCCCACTTTCTATGAAGCATCAAGGACGTCCAACCATTTAGCACCTAGTAGTAGTTTCACTTTCCTTCTACCTCTTCCATAGATGCTCATGACAGTAGCATGTGAACATTCGACCAACTTTGCTGTTTTTGAGATACTCTTTCACAGGCTCTGCGTGATAATAATCAGTTCTTTGTCAAAATCACTTATCTCAATGGATTTCCCCATTTGCAACCCATATCTTTGGTACAGAGACCCCCTGCATATCTGTTCTACTTACATACTTTTGTTATCATGTGACGTGCCTGCAACGGCACCAGGCAGCACCCAACATCGCAGTGGGCAGTGGTCATAACGTTTTGACTGATACGTGTAAATGCCCACAGGCAAATTTTGAACTGTTGACGAGGAATTTGGATTCCTTACTACACTAAGACAGCATCAAGCACTTAATAGTTCGCAGTGATTTCAATGTAGATTTCCTAAGGGATTCTGATAGAAAAAATAATTTGGAAATCTCATTTGGATCCTACAATTTGAGTTCAGTAATTAATTTTCCACATGGGTGGGTACAAACAGTATGCCCCCAATTGATATTATTTTCTTTGATGAAGCTCAAAGCAAGAAAATAACTGAATACCTAGTACAAATGCTCTCTCTGATCATCAGGCAAGTTAGTTAGGACAAATAAGATGGTGTCTTACAGTGTGGATACTCCTCAGTGGATACTGGTTAGAATAATGAATGATTTGAGAACAAATGTTTCTAAGAATAATTTGCTAGAGATGACTCAGGATAAAATTTATAATGAAGCAAATGCTGAAATAAAATTTAATCTATTCCACAATAAATCTGAAAACAGTTTTCCACATAAGCTGATCATAACGCACATTAAACAGCCATGTAAAAAAACAATGAATCATGAAGGGATTAAAGTATGTTGTCGAAGAAACAGGGAAATTACCTTCTGGCAAAAACAAATAGAGTTCTGCAGTAGTTCCACACTACAAAAACTACTGGAAATCACTAAGAAAAGTTATTAAAACTTCAAGGAACTTTTGCACTGTGTCAAAAAACAGTAATTCCAACAGCTCACTGAAGAAAATATGATAATGAGATAACATTGCTACTGAATTAATCGCTAGTTGTAAATGATGAGTCACAGGCAGTAAACATGTTTAATAGTGAAATCTTAAATATAGTACAAAATACAGAGAGAAAAAGTTGAAGCGAAAAATCATAGTTGAATATTCAATCATATAAACGCAAAACCAAATTTTTCCAATGAAATTAAGAAATTCTTATATTCTCTCAAAAATAAGAGCTTATTTATTTTTATTTTTTTATTTATTTATTTCGTATTCCATTAATCCGTATTGTGATAAATCACAAGGATGTGGAATGAGTCATGATTACATACAACAGATATAATACACATATATAAAATGACAAAAATGTACCATAAGATTATGAATAAGTTTGTAGGTTAAAATCAAAACAAAGGTATAGCTCAAGTAATATAAAACAATACCTAAAAAGGAAATATAGTACATTTTCCAAATTAAACAAATAATACACATATATAAAATGACAAAAATGTACCATAAGATTATGAATAAGTTTGTAGGTTAAAATCAAATCAAAGGTATAGCTCAAGTAATATAAAACAATACCTAAAAAGGAAATATAGTACATTTTCCAAATTAAACAGTTAATGTGATCTATAGCAAACAAATTTTTATCAGTATAAAAAATCATTGCTTTATCTGTAGATACTCATCAAGAGAATAGAAGGAATTTACCATTAGGTATTCTCTCAATTTACATTTAAAAGTAGGTAAGACATTAATGTGATCTTTAATACCTGATGGAAGGGAGTTGAAAATTTTTGTGGCTGAATAATGAACACCTTTCTGAACAAGACTTAAATGTTTCAGATCCCTGTGTAGATCATTTTTAGACCTAGTATTATGATCATGACATTCACTATTAGTTTTAAAAAGAGATAGGTTGTTAGAAACAAAAATCATCAAAGAAAATATGAATTGAGAGGTAAGTGTTAATATTTGTAACTTATGAAACAGACTTCTGCAAGAAGTTGGTTTGGTTTGATGCTGTTTCCAACATAGTATGAAAAATTTGTTGCCATATAATAAGCCCTGTCTTATTGGTAATATGCAAGGCATCACTAACTCAAGGCATTTCTCCAGAACGACTCAAATATGCTGTTGTAAAAGTTGTGAAACCTCTGGATAAGAAAGGCAATATAAGAGATATCAATAACTACTGACCTACTTCACTATTAACATTATTTTCCAAAATTTTTGAGAAGATAATGTATTCTAGAATAGTATCCCAGCAGAGTAACAATAATATTCTCAGTAAATCACAGTTTGGATTTCAGAAGAGATGCTCTTCTGAGAATGCAGAGTGAGGAGTAATGGTGGCACTTGAAAAACATGACAAAATATTAGAAAAAGGTGATTAAAAGCTGATAAAATATTTTTAAAAGGTTACTGAAAGGTAATAAATTATTTCAATAAACAGATAGTGCACAAATGAATTGTTCAATATTATGAAAATAGTGGGTGCTACTCACCAATACAATGGAGATGCTGAGTCACTGATTTCCACAACAAAAAGATTGTCAGAAAGTGAGCTTTCAGCCAACAAGGTCGACAACATATGCACATACACTGATGCAAACACAACTCACACACATGACCACAGTCTCTGGCTGCTGAGGCCAGGCAGCGAACAGCAGCGCAAGATGGGAGAGGCAACCAGATGTGGGGGTAAGGAGGAGGCTGAGACAGGGAGGGGGAGGGATAGTAGCGTAGGGGTGTGGGAGGGTAAAGTGCTGTTTGTAGGTGTGTACGGGGACAAGAAGGAGAGAGGGTAGAGCAGCTAGATGCAGTTGGGGTACAGACAGATGGCAGGAAGGTCAGGGGGTAGTGGAAAAGGAGAGAAGCAAAAAGAACGTGGGCGCGTTGGTGGAATAGAGGGCTGTGTAGTGCTGGAATGGGAACAGAGAAGGAGCTAGATGGGTGGACAATGACTAATGAAGGTTGAGGCCAGGTGGGTTACGGGAACATAGGATGTATTACAGGGGGAGTTCCCCCTACACAATTCAGAGAAACTGGTGTGATGGGAAGGATCCAGATAACACAGGCTGTGAAGCAGTCGTTGAAATGAAGAACAACATGTTAGACATCGTGCTCAGCAATGGGATGGTCCAGCTGTTTCTTGGCCACGGTTTGCCAATGGCCATTTATGCAGACAGACAATTTGTTGGTTGTCATGCCCACATAGACTGCAACACTCTAGTGGCACTTTAGCTATTACATCACATGACTGGTTTCACAGGTAGTTCTGCATTTGATGGGGCAGGTGATGGGGTGGAGTAAGTGGTGGTGGGAGGATGAATGGGACAGGTCTTACATCTAAGTCACGACAGGAATGCTCCTCTGTGGCCAGATGGTGGGACTCTGGGAGGTGGTGGGCGATGGGAGGGATAAGGCATGGGAGATCTGTTTTTGTACAAGGCTGGGAGGGTAATTGCGGTTTTCAAAGGCCTCAGTGAGACACTCAGTATACATCACTACAGATACGACAGCCACAGGTGGCAAGGATGTAGGGAAAGGACTTCTTAGTGTGGAATGGGTGGCAGCTGTCGAAATGGATGTATATTTGGTGGTTAGTAGGTTTGGCATGGACGGAGGTAGTGATGTAGCCATCTTTGAGGTTAGCTCAACATCGAGGAAGATGGCTTGTTGGATTGAGTAAGACCAGGTGAAGTGAATGGGGGAGAAGGTGTTGAGGTTCTGGATGAATCCCAATAAGGTGTCCTCACCTTAGATCTAGATCATGAAGAAGTCATCAATGGATCTGAACCAGGTGAGGGGCTCAGGATTATAGGTGTTTATGATGGATTCCTCTAGATGGCCCACAAATAGGTTGGCATATGATGCTGCCATGCTGGTGCCAATATCCATACCCCAGATCTGTTTGTAGGTAATGCCTTCAAAGGAGAAGTAATTGTGGGTGAGGATATAGTTGGTCATGGCAACTAGGAAGGAGGTTGTAGGTCTGGAATCCATCGGGTGCTGGAAAAGGTAGTATTCAATGGCAGTAAGGTCATGGACATTACGGATGTTAGTGTGAAGGGAGGTGGCATCAGTAGTGATGAGCAGGGTGCCATGTGGTAAATGAGTAGGAACTGTGGAGAGTCAATGGAGGAAATTGTTGTTATTCTTTATATAGGAGGATAGGTTGCAGATAACAGGCTGAAGATGTTGGTTAATGAGAGCAGAGATTCTCTCAGTGACGGTACAGTAATTGGCCACAATGGGGCATCCTGGGCGATAGGGTTTATGGGCTTTAGGAACCATGTAGAAGGTAGTAGTGCAGGGAGTGGTAGGGGTGAGGTGAGAGATGGACTCCAGTGAGAACTTCTGGGATGAGGTAAGAATTTGAGGAGAGACTAGATATCCTGCTGGATTTCTGGAATAGGGTCACTGTGGCAGGGTTTATAGGTGAAGTCCTACTGCCACGTAATTCTTCCGGTTCAAAGCAACAGAGGTGGAGCCTTTGTCAGCATGTAGGATTTTATGGTTGGGATCAGTTTTAGGTACTGGGTTGCAGTTCTTTCTGTGGATGTAAAGTTAGTTTACACGTTCAGGGATTTGAGGAATGATGGTGAGGCAAGGTTCGAGGTTAAGAAATTCTGTAAAGTTAACAGGGCATGATTTGGGGGCAATGGTGATGGGTCACAGTTAGATGGAGGAGGAACTGAGTCAGCCAGGGTTGAGTAGCAACTATCCTTTCGGTAATACTGTTACATTCCATTATGGATTTCCTATTATATGACTTTACAGGTGGCTTTTCTTCCATCCCGCAACCTAGTACTGTTTCCTTTGTTACTATTTCCTAATGCATACTATTCTCTGTGTCCATCCTTCCTTGTCTTCTTCCCCAGGTTTATCTTGTCACCTTACAAACCACACTGCATGCTCTATTTACGACACTGTATAAATTGTCTCAGCTGTGCACAACAGATAGCTACAAGACTGTGCCGATTGTTGGTGCAGCATCTCATGTCCCATTTTACTCCCACCAATATCATTAATCTTACTCCTTCTAATTGATCATTCTTCATGTGTCATTCCTGTGCATTTTCGTGTGTTATTTTCCATACCTTCCTGTGCCACACTAATTTGCATCTCATCCTACCAACCACTCTCCATCTCCACACTCCTTTTCCTCTCTATTCCAGTTTGCACCATCTAGCTTTAGCTAATTTAGTCACATCTCCTGTTCCCCTTCTTCACATTTTTCCAGCCACAAACCAGCAAACGAAATAACAATCTTTTTATTTATTTTTTCTTAGTGATTTCATCCTGTTCCCTTATTTAATCTGTTTCATCATTTTTCAGATTTTTTCGTACGTCTATAGGTTAATTTTTTAAATGTATTTCTATGTTATTACATTTTTTTATGCATTTTTATCCACAACCATGGATCCTTGCTGCTTAATCTGCATCAATACAGAAAAGTTTCCTGATCCCTAGCCAGAACCCAGTCTCATATACTGTTCTTGCATTGTTGCTTGGCTCATGGAATCGCCCCAAATGGCTTTACCATCAAATGCCCATCTCTGGTTGCCACCACTCCTTCCACAATGACCTCCATCTACTCAGACTCCGCCAATCCTTAACCGTCACCAACATAGTCCTCCAAAATTATATCAATCAGGCCCAAACATCCTTGCAATACCCTCTCTTAATCTGTAAAAATTCTATTGCTGTACAATCCCAAATTCCTGCATCCCTTATGACACATTGAAATTCTTGCCCTCCAGGAACCAGATAACATGCAGAATGCCACCCCAAAAAACTCTCAACCCTGTTCACTTCCTACTCCTACCTTGGACTAACACAATCCATCACATCTACAAAGCTCCAGCCTCAATGAAGTATCAATCCTTTCCAAAGGTCCCACCTTTTGCCCCATTGCCAAATTAAATCATGCAGGACTTGTTAAAAACCTTCTGTCCTTCACCCAGTCCCCAAAGTGGAAACACTGTTTCACCATCAGTTCTACCAATTAGATTAAACCAAAGACCGAATATAGAATGCTGTCTGACTCAGTTCACTCCTCCATCCAACCGTGATTCACCCCTACCCAAATCACCCCGTTATCGTTCCAAAATTTCTTAATGTCAAACCTTGCCTAACCTCCATTCTCTAAATCCTTCATCATGCAAACTAACCTTACATATGCAAAAAGAACTGCAACCCACCTTCAAAAACTGATCCTGAGCTTATAATCATACCTGCTGACATGTCTGCATCACCGTTATTTTGAACTGCAAGAATTACCTGGCAGAAGGACTCTACCAGCTATCAGATTCATCCACCTACAAACCCTGCCACAGTGAAACCATTCCAGAAATCCAGCAGGAGCTCCAGTCTCTCCTCAAATCCTTATCCCCATCCCAGAACCTGTCCCCAGAGTCCATCTCTCTCCTCAACCCTACCATTCCCCGCACCTTCTTCTGCATGCTTTGTAGAGTCCATAAAGCCTACTACCCAGGATGCCCCATTGTAGCCAGCTACTGCGCCCCCAAGGAGAGAATCTCTACTCTCGTAGACCAACACCTTCAGCCTATTACTCGTAATGTACTCCCCAACATAAAAGACACCAACCATTTCCTCCACCAACTCTCCACAGCACAGTTCCTGTTCCTTTACCACACCATGCACTGCTAATCACTATTGATGCCACCTTCCTTTACACAAATATCCCTTATGCCTATGACCTTACCACCATTGAACACTACCATTCCCAATGCCCAATGGATTCCAAACCTACAATCTCCTATGCAATCACCATTACCAACTATATCCTCATCCACAATTACTTCTTCTTTGAACGTATTACCTATAAACAAATCTGGGGTATGCTTATGGTCACCCACATGACACCATCTATGCCAACCTATTGGTGGGCCACCTGGAGGAATCCTTCCTAAACGTCCAGAATCCCGAACCCCTCGCCTGGTTCAGATTCATTGATGACATTTTTGTGATCCGGATCAAAGGTCAGGACACCCTATCCACCTTCCTCCTGAACCTCAAAACTTTCTCCCTCATTCGCTTCGCCTGGTCCTTCTCAACTCAACAAGCCACCTTCCTCGATGATGAGCTAACCTCAAAGATGGTTACCTCAGTACCTCCGTCCATGTCAAACCTACCAACCACCAGAAATACCTCCACTTCGACAGTTGCCACCCATTCCACACCAAAAAGTCCCTTCCATAGTCTATCTACCCATGGCTGTCGCACCTGCACTGAGGAGCGGCCACCTCGAAATATACTGAGGGTCTTACTGAGGCCTTCACAGACCATAATTACCCTCCCAATCTTCTACAAAAACAGGTCTCCTGTGCCTTATTTGTCCAGTCAGCCATCACCTCCTCCCACCATCACCTTCTCCACTCCCATCACAAGCATCCCCTATCCTATCAAAGGCAGGGCTACCTGTGAAACCAGTCATGTGATCTACAAGCTAAGCTGTAGCCATTTCCTGCATTCTACATGGAAATGACAACCAACAAGTTGTCTATCAGCATGAATGGCCACCAGCAAACTACGGCCAAGAAACAGCTGGACCACCCCATTGCTGAGCATGCCACCCAACATGATGTTCTACAGTTCAATGATTGCTTCACAGCCTGTGTTATCTGGATCTTTCCCACCAACACCAGTTTCTCTGAATTGCACACGTGGGAACTCTTCCTGCAATACATCCTATGTCCCTGTAACCTTCCTGGCATTAACCTTCATTAGTCATTGTACCCCCACCTAGCCTCTTCCTTTTCAGCATTACACTGCCCTCTATTTCACTAATGCACCCACCGTCTTTTTGCTTCTCTCCCTTTCATTACCCCCTGCCCTCCGTTTAACCTACCGACTGCATCCAGCTGCCCTACCATCTGTCCATCTTGTACCTGTATGCTCCCACAAGCAGCACTCTACTATCTCCAACCCCTACCTTGATATCCCTCTCCCTCTCTGCCCCAGCCTGCTCCTTAGCCCCACCCAGTGGCCTCTCCCATCATGTGCTGCTGCTCACTGTCTGACCTCAGCAGCCAATAGACTGTGGTCACATGTGTGCGAGTTGCTTTTAGAGTGTGTGTGTTTTTTGCCTATTTCTGATGAAGGCCTTGTTGGCTGAAAACTCACTTTCTGACAGTCTTTTTCTTGTGTCTACCTGTAACTTAACATCTCCGCTATATTGGTGAGTAGCAATTATCCTGTTCATAATACTGTTCCATTCTATCCTGGGTTTTCCATTGTCTGACAAATGACTTGTTTTCATTTTTGATAATATCCTACAAAATGACTGGTAAAGAATATAATAAATTTCCCTATTATGGTCCTGGGTGAGGCATGGCCATTTTTCTCCCTTCATAAAATTTATTAATACCTGCAGCTAAAATGATAATTTATTATTGGTAATCACAATTCACAAACAAAATCTACACTACTTTTTTACAACTGATGACATTTTACACTTAAATACTGCATAAACAACAAAATATTTTTGGGTTATTGTTTTCTTGGAACCTTAGCAAAAAATATAGTAATCATACTACATTTTTGTCTTCTCAAGATTTTTATAAATGGTTTCCATCTCCCCTTCTTTCACTCTTTCTCCTACTGTCACTATTTGTACAACCTGAAGCATACCCAGGGCAAAATTTGCTGCCTTTAAATCATTTTTTCAATTGCTTTCTTCAGTTTAGCTGAAGCTTGAGAGAGAAGTTTTTTTTTTCTTTTTTTCCAGAGCAACTGACTCTTAGTCAATTTTCCCCCCCTATTAATAATCTTTTTAATCTCATCTTTAAGATGCCTTTGGTATCGATCCTCTTATTGATTTTCTTCTAATTTAAGTTTTCTTAGTAAACATTGGCTCTAAAACAAGTAACATGAGAGCTATGAGCACTTTTTCATATTCAATACAGTGAAACACATCTCTTCTCTTTCAGGAGTGCTCATAGCTCTTAAGATATGCATTTTAGAGCTCGTGCTTACTAGAAATTGTTTCTTATTTTGATGGGTCCTTCCACCTCTCAAAATATTCAACACTTTTTAACACCTTGTAATTTGCATGTGCTTTCTGTAAGTCATTGGGCACAAAAAAAATTATGGGAGTATTATCCCCAAACATCTCTCACAGTCAAAACCCAGTTTGAAAATCATTCGGCCATAGCTGCCTTGTCTTCTCCTAATCTGTGCCTCTAAACATAATATCTTCTCTCTATGTCTGCCTTGCCATGGGACAATGTACGACGAGCCTTAACAAGTTTTGAAACATTTGGATACTTTAACTCTATGGGTGAATGGTCTCTTTTTGAGATGGACTGCTGACAGTAATTGTTAACACCTTTGTTATCTAAAGTTGGGACATCTTTTTTAAAATGTAGAGCCTTCCACTTATCTAATACGTGATCTTGCTGGATATTTAATGGCATCCTATATTTGCAACCCTTAAATGCCACATAGCCTCTGCTCTTTGTTCTTCATATGGATTCTAAAAAACCTAAAATTTTTCAGAGTTGCAGTTCATAAGCAAGTTTTTTTTTTTTCATCGCATGTTTCCAAGCTGCAATGCAATGTGTTTAGGCATTCTTTAGAAGTCACAACTTGTCACATTTTTCCAGTTTACAAAGCTCTTCATTTACTTTCCAGCTAACGAGTAGTTGTTCAAGAGAAAGCTAATTATTTGATGTAAGAGTTCACCATGAAAAACTTCTAAAAGCCTAAACACTTTTTTTTTTTTACTTTAGATCTGCCTGATCCCAGTTTAAGGCATTTATTTAGGGGCAAGCAGTCTTCAAAAAGTGTTTCATTTAATTTATAATGTAACATTTCACCATCTGTTTTGCCGATAATGAATGTTCTTAGGTGGCACACTACTATGCAAAACTTTTTCTGTGGCAAAAATGTAACAGTTGTTTGTAATTCTTTTTTATCTTTAATATTGGTAGTTTCATCAAAACTCAATATGTAATAAAATGAACTTGCATCTTCTAATATATGTTTCTGGAAATATGGTTCATCATTCACTGGCAACAAGGCTGAAATTTAGGTACTGTTCCTTATGTCACAATGCAATGTTGTAATTCTTAACTTCATTATATTATTGTTAGCCTACTACTACATAGTGTTGGAAGAGCAGCTGAATGGAATGGGCAGTGTCTTTAAAGGAGGGTATAAGATGAACATCAACAAAAGCAAAACGAGGATAATGGAATGTAGTCGAATTAAGTCGGGTGATGCTGAGGGAATTAGATTAGGAAATGAGAAAGTAGTAAACGAGTTTTGCTATTTGGGGAGCAAAATAACTGATGATGGTCGAAGTAGAGAGGATATAAAATGTAGACTGGCAATGGCAAGGAAAGCATTTCTGAAGAAGAAAAATTTGTTAACATCATGTATAGATTTAAATGTCAGGAAGTCGTTTCTGAAAGTATTTGAATGGAGTGTAGCCATGTATGGAAGTGAAACATGGACGGTAAATAGTTTAGACAAGAAGAGAATAGAAGCTTTCAAAATGTGGTGCTACAGAAGAATGCTGAAGATTAGATGGGTAGATCACGTAACTAATGAGGAAGTATTGAATAGAATTGGGAAGAAGAGGAGCTTGTGGCACAACTTTACTAGAAGAAGGGATCGGTTGGTAGGAGATCTTCTGAGACATCGAGGGATCACCAATTTAGTATTGGAGGGCAGCATGGAGGGTAAAAATCGTAGAGAGAGACCAAGAGATGAATACACTAAGCAGATTGAGAAGGATGTAGGCTGCAGTAGGTACTGGGAGATGATGAAGCTTGCACAGGATAGCTGCATCAAACGAGTCTCAGGACTGAAGACCACAACAACAACATAGTGTGTTTGCATTAGGTATCACAAAATGGAAGGCAAGCAGAGAAGAACGTTGTATGATGCTAGTCTGAAGAGTATGGTAATTCTTTATGCTGAAAATTTTGGTAACAGGAAAAGAGGGGTGGGGGGTGAGAATAATGTTCAGTTATGGAAGTAACAGAAATTGGCATTATTTGCATCTAACACTACTAGAAAGAAATTCACTGCCCCTCACAAAGGGAGACATCCCAACATTGAAATAAAAGATTTGGAATTCGTACATGAAAGGTGGAAGAGTGGGCAACCTGTGACTAGTGACACTGTAAGACACAAAGCAAAAGAGGTGTCTACAGTTTTTAATATACCAAGGTAAGAGCTTAAGTATAGCTGTGGATCGGTTGACTGCTTTATGATATGGATGGGCTTATCTCTATGAGGCTCTAGAATTGTATGCTGAAAGCTTCCATGTAATTCCGAGAAAAAAAATTCAACAGTATGTCGTAAAATTTCAGAAAGAGAAGTATTTTTTGATGGGCCAAATAGGCAACAATGATGAAACACCAATTTGGTTTGATATGTCACATAATTACACAACTGATGTGAAGGGGACAAAAGAAGTTACTATCAGAACATCTGGATGTGAAAAACAGTAAAAACAGTTCCCTGATGACATTACTGTTCAAAATCAAGAGGAGGGATAGATGACAAACTGTAATGCTCGAGTCACTCCGAAACATATGGGACCTCCATCCTGGTGAGGTTTCCGGACTCCCATCAATGTTTTGTCTTGACGCATTTCATGGTCATCTCACTGATTATGTAAAAAAGAAGATCCACAGACTAGCCAGTGACCTTCTCATTATTACTGGAGGAATAGCCACTGTGTTACAACCTCTGAACATTAGTACAAATACACCTTTGAAAGTTTACATTCAGGAACAGTACGAAAAGTAATTTTGCAAAACAAACCAAGGACTGACTGACAGGGAAAATCGAGCATGCTGCACCCCCTATTTTGCACACTGGATTACGTTGGTCTGGAAAAGTACTGAAGCACCAATGGTCCTACAATCATTCACGAAATGCTGTATTTGAAGTCATCTGGACGGCATAGAAGGTTATATGCTATGGAATGACACATGATGACAGGGAAAAAGGAAAGGAATCTATTTCTCATGTGGACTTTAAGAATACTAGTAATGATGATATGAGTGAATAATGATAAGTAACATTTGTAACGTTTGTTGCATATCATACAGGTAACCAAATTAGGCAACTTTGTTACTTAACAATGGGTCACTTAAAAATTGTTGTAGTTTTGATAGTTCACGTATATATCCATTTTTGGGTAAAATAGATTTAGCCTATCAGTGATGTACCAACAAAATCTTTTCTTGTAATCCTAATTTTTAAAATTGGGTTGTGCATTACATTTGACAGTGATCAGATTCGCATAAATATGGTATCAATTGACAAATCCACAGCGTAACTGGAAATCACTGATTTCGTTATCCAAGCGCCCAAGTCAATTCAGTGGTGGTGGAAGTATCCTTGGTAATAAAAGTTAGCATTGTTGGCATTTGTACGAACTTTAAGGTTGTGTCTGATCTGAAAGTTCTAATTGTAACTGATGTGGCCCATATGTAATTTAAAAGTTAAGCTTATATTTTGCTGAGAGTGAGTTGGAGCAGTCCAAAAAGTTAAATGAATGAACATGAATACAAAAACTAGTCAAGAAAAGTAAAGGTGACAAACCTATAAAAAGGCAACTAAAGATGAGAAAGGCGACTGACTCCTCACCATGATGATATCATTTCTGCATTTGCTCACCAAATTTTACAAACATTAAACAACAAAATAGTGCCGGTTGGTATTTTCTGAGACTCATCTAAGACATTTGACTGAGCATATGGCAACATCCTTGATAAACTGAGGATTTATGGGATTCATGGTATAGCCAACAAAAGGATAATGTTATATCTAACCAAAGGAATGCAGAAAGTTGTACTTACTAATTCAACCGATGGAATCAGGGGGTATTATTCTGACTGGGGGGGGGGGGGGGGGGACACTTATGGGTTCTCTGTAGCTCAATGTCTGCTACTGCTCTTCACACATGTAAACGACATTCCTTCTAATTTGCAACAAGCAGAATTAGTTCTTTTGCTTATGACACTACTATGATAATCTATACAAGTACACACACACACACACACACACACACACACACACACACACACACAGCAACAGAAGAAATGATAAATAATGTTCTTTTGAAATTAATGTGCTGACTGAATTCCTAGATGTCAGCTGTATCAGGTATAGATCCACACTGATTTAGCATATGTTATGGGATGTTGTTGTTGTCGTCTTCAGTCCAGAGACTGGTTTGATGCAGCTCTCCATGCTACTCTATCCTGTGCAAGCTTCTTCATCTCCCAGTACCTACTGCAACCTACATCCTTCTGAATCTGCTTAGTGTATTCATCTCTTGGTCTCCCTCTACGATTTTTACCTTCCACGCTGCCCTCCAATACTAAATTGGTGATCCGTTGATACCACAGAACATGGCCTACCAACCGATCCCTTCTTTTGGTCAAGTTGTGCCACGAACTTCTCTTCTCCCCAATTCTGTTCAATACCTCCTCATTAGTTATGAGATCTATCCATCTAATCTTCAGCATTCTTCTGTAGCACCACATTTCAAAAGCTTCTATTCTCTTCTTGTCCAAACTATTTATCGTCCATGTTTCACATCAATACATGGCTACACTCCATACAAATACTTTCAGAAATGACTTCCTGACACTGAAATCTGTACTCGATGTTAACAAATTTCTCTTCTTCAGAAACGCTTTCCTTGCCATTGCCAGTCTACATTTTATATCCTCTCTACTTCGACCACCATTAGTTATTTTGATCCCCAAATAGCAAAATTCCTTTATTACTTTAAGTGTCTAATTTCCTAATCTAATTCCCTCAGCATCACCCGACTTAATTCGACTACATTCCATTATCCTCGTTTTGCTTTTGTTGATGTTCATCTTATATCCTCCTTTCAAGACGCTAACCATTCCACTCAACTGCTCTTCCAAGTCCTCTGCTGTCTCTGACAGAATTACAATGTCATCGGCGAACCTTAAAGTTTTTATTTCTTCTCCATGGATTTTAATACCTTTACTGCTTGCTCAATATACAGATAGAATAACATCGGGGAGAGGCTA